>NC_047084.1:369104053-370354053 GCF_902459505.1 Geotrypetes seraphini
GATAGTTTCTAAGGTTATCCATTTCTCTCGGTTTTCTTATCAGGCCTTCAAATGGTGGAATCAATTACCATTAGAATGCAGATGTAAGGAAAGATATGCATTGTTCCATAAAGACTATATACCAAAAAAGGAGGCAGAATCCACAACTAATATATTACTATACACACCACTAGTGGAAACACTGTGACCCCAATTATCTTATATGTACTGTATTGTTCAATAATTTTTCATACAGAGAGAGAAAAGAGGTGGAATAGGAAGATGCTAGGGATAGAAGAAAAGGGACAGAGAGATGTCAGGCCATAAGAGTGGGACGCAGAAAACAGCTGAAAGGGAAAGATCAATATGTCAGAGAAATTTAGTGAGGAACAAGAAAAGAGAGAAGAGAAAAAACAAATGGACAGCAGATTCTGGAAAGAGAACTTGAAAAGACAGAGCAGAAATCAGAAAATAAAAATTGGGACCAACATGAGGAAAAAAATAAAATGTCCAGACAGCAAAGGTAGAAAAATGTGTTATGAATGTGTTAACTGGACTATATGTTAGGTTTAGGATTTGTGCATTGCAGATATTTTTGTATTGTGTCAAGTGATGACATAGCCAGATAGGTGATTGGCGTGTGTGTGTGTGGGGGGGGGGCTTTGAGTCCAAAGTGGATGGGCAACAAATTATCTCTTTCCCCATGAGCTGAAGTGCTCTTCCTTCAGTAAGTAGGCCAGAGCTCTCTAAACTCTGCAGCTAGCATGAGGGTCCCTGAGCTGTTGCTGCCACTGCTGGCCTCCCACAATGCAAAACGATTTTCATGCATGTGTGAAAGCAGAGAATGTGCTGGGGAGGGAGGTAGATGAGCAGCAGCAGCCACCCAAGAATACTGCTACCAAATACAGAGTTTGGAGAGTCATGGACTGGAGAAGAAGGAAATGGTCTTCAGCTAGCAAAGCTTGGGGGATCAACACCATCTACTGACAGGAAAATGGTTAATTATGGAAGCTTTAAAGCCCCCCCCAAAAAAAAAAAACATGGTTATAGTATAAAATGAAGTGTAATTCTGATTTTATTTTTCTAGTGTTGCAATACTTGCCGAGTTTAATTTCTTGGAGTTCCCAGCTCAATTTTGGTCTACATATTTTTATTTCTACTACTACTACTACTACTACTATTATTATTATTAATAGAGTGCTACCAGATGTACGAAGTGTTGTACAGAGTCACAAAGGAGGCAGTCCCTGCTCAAAAGAGCTTACAAAACAATCAAAGCAGACAAACATTTACATTTAGTAGGGGATGGTTGAACTGCTGGATAAAGTGAAGAACAGTGGGAAGTGGGGAGTAGGGTTATGAGTTCTATATTTGGTAAAGGTCTATCTGTGTGTTGCGTATAAAGAACTCATTTAAAGCTGTTTAAAGTGTGTGCCTTTGATTCAGTGTACCACCACCAACTACTAACAAAACTGTAAGAAATTGGCATAATAGGCACAGTGCTAAAGTGGTTCTCCGATTTCCTACAAAATAGAGAAAGCTTCATCAAAAAGAACGGGGAAATCTCCAATCCCTGGAAGGCCTTCTGTGGCGTCTCACAAGGCTTTCCGCTCTCCCCCATCCTATTTAACTTTTTCATGAGCTCTCTTGGAAATATCAAACTTGACAACAAAAGCATAATGTCCTACGCAGATGACATTTCCCTCCTCATTCCTACAACCAACAATCAATCAGACATTAACAACAAAGTCTCACTCAATATTGAAAGAATCCAAAACTGGGCAACAAACTAAAACTAAACAACTAAAACCAAAGCTTTATACTTCCACACTACCCAACAGACGGCACCAACAAGCATCACCCTTCGATCGGGAAACACCCTCACTAAAGATGAATCCTCCAAAATCCTAGACTGTATTCTAGACTCCACACTTGCCATAGAACCTCAAATCTCCAGTCTCCAAAAAAAAAATCCCTCTTCATCTTGAGACAACTAAGGCTAATCAGACTGTACTTTCACCAACACCACTTTGCCTTAATTGTACAACTGATGATATTACCACAGCTGGACTACTGCAACTCTACCTATATGGGAACCAACACTGCTCTAGTTCATAAAATGCAACTCATCCAAAGCACTGCTGTAAGACTGATCTTCAACCTGAGAAAATATAACTCGGTCACAGCCTTCATCAAACAATTACACTGGCTACCCATCCCATCACGAATAACATTCAAAATATCATGCATCATTCACCACATATTTCATGGAAAATCAGCGGCTCCTTTCATCCAGCTCTTCTCAATGGCATGGTCCACTTCTCACAGAACCCTCAACAAGATACTACTAAATCTCTCATCCCCCAAAAATCTTCAATACAAACATATTTTCCACTCCATGCTTACCTTTCTAGGAGTAAAAACTTGGAATGACCTCACAGAAATGACCACCTAGCTACACCATATGAAAACCCATCTTTTTGACACTTAATCTCCTATAACCCCTCTTTCTCTCCTAAATTCCACTTCTCCCCTCTTGCTTATCCACTTCCCTCTCCTCCTCTCCCTCTCAACCTTCTCCCTTCTTCCCCTCACTTCTCTCTGTAAGTCACCTTGAGCCTGTATAGGTATGTGCGATGCACAAATAGAAGATTAGATTAGATTAGTAATGGAAGGTTAGAAGATTGGGGATGGGGGCAAGTAGGAGGGATGATCATAGGGGCCTTCCTTAATTTTACTCTTAGCCCCAGCATATCTGGAACTGGCTCTGGCCTCAGAGCATGATTAGGCTTCACTCTTCCTCTAACCAGCTATTTCTAGGCCTCACCCATACCTATTGAGCTCTGTTTTGTCCCTTTTTACCAAACATCTTCTTCAGCCCTGTATAAACCTGATATTCTCCTGTCCTTAGCCTTCTGCCCCATTTTTTGTACCACATCCAGTATGTGTGTGTCTGTGTGTGTTTGAATGTCCCAATTCATTTTCACAAGGTAGTGTTATGGTGTGGTGGGAAATGTTTACAACATTTTACATCAACTTCATTCAGGATACGGCACACTAAATTTCATAAGAATCGTCCACGTTTTGTGGAAGATATGACAAAAAACATTGTGGTGTGGTTTTTTGTTTTGTTTTGTTTTTCAGTTCACAATGCATTGCGCATGTCAGATATGTTTGAGAGATATGGCGGTTAATCAGAGGTAAATGACTTCTGAAATCAAAGCACCATGCTGTGCTAAATCTTCCCCAGCCTGCTACTTAATGAATTTTAAATCAATAGTTCTAGTCTGAACTTTTCTATACAATTTCTAGCACAGCTATTTTACCATTTAATATCATCAGTAAAGCCAGTATAGCAGAAAACTGCAAATCATTCTGTAATGGAAAATCACAGATGACAAGTTTTGCATAACCTTATGTGATGAAAGACTTTTTTTTTTTCCAGAAGAAGAAAAGTTGAATGAAAAATAAAAAAGAGAAAACTAACCTTTAAACACTCATCAATGTTATTCGGTGCAATTTTCTTTCTTGTTTGCTCACTCTTTAATTTGCCGTGGCTGTTTCTCAGTTTGGGTATTGTGCCCTCTCTGCCACTAGCTGGGGAGCAAAGAAAACAACTCTTCCTCCTGTCGAGCTGTATCAGGTCAGCTGTACAGTCCCTCAGTTCAGTGTCGAACAACTGACATCTGCCAGCTTTACAAGGGCACACGACAACCTTGTGCTATATCAAATTAGCACAAGCAGCACCAAACGGAGTTTACTCAATCCCAAAAAAATCCCAGTAAAAACATTGTTAAACATTTTAAAAGTTGACCGCTCCTTGTGATCTCCTGGCTATTAGCATAATGAAATGGATCTGTGCCAGCAAAATGTAAATTGTAAATAGGCTCTGAAACCTTTCGTGCCTCTGAGACTGGGAACTTTGAATACAATGAAAGCATTAATAATATTAAAATGTGCATAAAAGCAGGAGGGTAAACCATGAGGTTCTTCTTTCTACAGAACACTGAACATAATGGGGGTAATAATAAAAAAAAAAAAACGTCTAAAAAGTGTCCTAAATGGCTACTTGGACGATCAAAAAGCCTGATCGTCCAAGTACCCATAAACAAAGCTGGTTTTTAGACGTATCTAAAAACAGCTTAGGCCTTTCCCCTGCCACTAAACGCACAGAGAGAAAAGAGGTGTGTTTAGAAGAGGGGAAAGGGTGGGCAGTGGGCGGGAGGTGGGCCGACCTACACCTAGGCATACAACAGGTATAACCAAAACATTTACAGGTTGCCTAGTCAGCACTTAGACCTTTTTGACTTAGACGTAGTCAAACCAGGTCTAAGTGCCGAAAAAGGGGCCGCTGAGCTAATGGCCGCTGGCGCCATCAGTTCAGCGGCCCAGCAACCTACCCACCGCAAGCATCGCGGCAGGAGAGATGCCTCATCTCCCCTACCGCGATGCCATCATTCCTCTATCCGAACTGCCGCGACCCGCAGCAGGAGATATGCCCTATCTCTCCTGCCGCGGGTCGCGGCAGTTCCAGTAGAGGAGTGATGGCATCGTGGTAGGGGAGATGAGGCATCTCTCCTGCTGCGATCCATCACCCCCCCCCCCTTGCAATTAACATTGGGCCAGGAGAGAGCCCAAGCTCTCCTGGCCCCAGCGACCACCTCCCTCCTCCCCCCCGCAACTGGCTTGGGCCAGGCGCCTTAGGCCCCACCTGTGGAGATTGGGTGTTTAGGCAGAGGAAGGCCATAATCAAAACAAGGACGTTTATTTTGGTTATGGACACTTTCCCTGCTTCTGCGTTGAACGTTTAAGGACTTAGGCCAAAAGGGGACTTAGACGCTTTTTTTTATTATGCCCCCCCCCATATATATATATATTATTTTGCATGTAATGCTAATGCTAATTGTGTCTTATATACCACTCTATCTCCTACTGGATTGAAAGCGGTTTACAAAAGATTACAAAAATTTGCACCTACCCAAATTTCCAAACCTTACACACTGATGCGCTTCACCCACCATTCCATGAACTGTTGCACTATAAATTGGACAGGAAAACACAGGAGAGTCAAATCCACAAGATCCACAGGTATGTTAGATAGATTGTGAGCCCACCGGGACAGATAGGGAAAATGCTTGAGTGCCTGATTGTAAAACCGCTTAGATAACCTTGATAGGCGGTATATAAAATCCTAATAATAAAAAAAAAAAAAAAAATCAACACTCAAACACGATGGAGTGGATAAGTCCAAAGAAAGACTGGTGAACTCTAAATAGTCCACAAAATCCTTTATTCTTTAATACAACATACGTTGACTCGACATGCGCATGTTTCGGCCCAAATAGCCTGCTTCAGGAGTCTCACAAGTCTGTGTATGAATCAAAAGAACATCCAAAAATCAATTGGCAGTTTTGTTACATGGATCATGTGATGTTCTTTTGATTCATACACAGACTTGTGAGACTCTTGAAGCAGGCCATTTGGGCCGAAACATACTCATGTCGAGTCAACGTATGTTGTATTACAGAATAAAGGATTTCATAGAATATTTAGAGTTCACCAGTCTTTCTTTGGACTTATCCATTCCATCGTGTTTGAGCACTGTAAATTGCCCATCATATAATGCTTTACCCTACCAAGTCGCCATGTTTTTGTCATACAATGGTTGGCCACACTTTGTCATACTGTCATCTTTTTCTCCCACTCTGGTATACATTATATCTTTCTTATTATATTTGCCATACCATGTCTACCATGCTACAATTGCATATGCTATGTCCACTACACAATATTTGCCATCCTATGTCCACCACGCTAGGTTCTAGCGTTAAGTGGCATTCTGTTGTGTCATACTAGGTTAGCCATGCTTCTATACTATGTTTGCAATGCAACACTTGTATATATAATATGTCTGCATGAGAGACAGTGGGAATGAACAATGAGCAATCCACAAGAGCCAGCAGGATGAAAAGAAGCTTGCTTATTTCAATCCAATTGTGCAGTAACGTGGACCCGACACAGTACTGTGTTTCGGCAACAACAAAAACACCTTCATCAGGGGTCACTGGCCCCAGCCCACACTGAACCAGGCAGGGGCGGTTTGCCTCGATCTTCTCCTCTCCCCCAGCACAGCTCAGCCTGGTCACATGCTTGTTATATATGTAAACTTGTAACTCGTTCTGAGCTCTCCTGGGAGGACGGGATATAAAACTAAATAATGGGTGATTAAGAGTAAAAAAAAACCTGCAAATTATAAATAATATTACTAAACATTATAGTTTGAGTGAAGCCTATTGTTCAAAGTGAGAGGTTTTCAGTAATTTACAAAATGTGCAGTAGGTAGGCATGGTAAATGACAGCAGATAAAGTCCTGCATCTTTCATCTAGTTTGTCCAATAAGGTGGTTAGCATTCTGCCTGCTGTTTGGTTCAGGTTACACCCCTCAATGCCTTAGTTGTTTTATATATATATATATATATATAATTTATATTCTGCATATCCTACAAATTATTCAAGTACTCAAGCATTTTTCCCTAGCTGTCCTGGTGGGCTCACATCTATCTAATATACCTGGGGCAATTAAGTAGGGATTAAGTGGGGATTAAGTAACTTGCCCAGGGATTTGAACCCACAACCTCAGGGTGCCGAGGCAGTAGCTCTAACCACTGCACTACACACTCTCACAGGTTATACCTGTCACTATGTGCAGGTTACACCACTCTTTGCCGTATTGAATTGTTTCGATTTCATCTTCCTTCTATGTAGAGATCCTCTGTGGTTATGCCACATATTTTTGAATTTCGTCACTGTTTTTATCCCCCATCACCTTCACTGAGAAGGTATTCCAGGCATCCAACACCTTCTCCATGAAAAGTATTTTCTGATATTTCTCCTGTCTACCTCCCTGCAACTTCAATTCATATTCTTTAGTTCTACTACTTCCTCCGCCTCTGAAAAAGTTTTGTTTGTATATTAATTCCTTAAGCATCTATCTTTCCTGTTTCTTCTTGCCTCATGCTTATTGTGACAAACCTGTGGTCAGCTTTGTCCCTGTAAGGGATAAAAGCAGAACACGGTCCCTGATCAGAAGGGCTGGCCAGGTTAAAAGTAAAGGTTTGGAATTGGCTGACTACCCCTCAGACAGTGAGGTAGAGCAGTAGAAGCATGAGCATAGGAATATCCAGCAGAGAGCGCCATCTCAGTACAGGTACTCCATAAAGCCTGATAGGACTCTTATTGAGAAGTGGAGTCCCAATGCTGGAAGGTATGCTCATTACAAGCCTAGAAGAAACCTGAATTATTTCCCTAGGGATTTCCTGCCCAACACAGCTGTTCCTAGGAGAGAGAGGTGGGGCTTTAACTCGCATAAAAATAGAGCATGGGATCACAGTAAGGAGAGCAGGGACGGAGCTAGAGCTAACGAGCTCAGGCAGCGGCAGGAGAAGCAGCAATGCTTAGATGCAGATGAGGGGAGAAGTCTCTCTCCTCCAACCCACAGCAGTGAGGCTGTAGATATGACTGAGGACAGCCTCAGCTTGACCCCAGTTGCTGCTGAGCAAGGAGAGGCGTTGGATGTCTCTGAACCACTGCTGGAAGCTGGCTACTTTCCTACTGACATGGAGGTTAGTTCCCAAGGAGAGTAAAGCAAGGCTGTGATTACGTGCTGGCTCTCTGTAACCTGAGACCAGCTAGTCTTGATTAGAGAGTGCAGGGGAATCTCTGGGTTTCACTGTGGGACTGCCCGGAGGGCTGTGTTTGTTCAATGAACTTCATCTATGCTTGTGTGAAAGCTCCGTGTGAAAGCCTAAGTAAAGTTTACAGCTTATCTAATGCCCTGCTGTGTTCTCTCAGCTAGGAAGCCCAGCTGATATTAATGAGTTTTGAAGCCTGCTCTGCAAAGCATACCGTGTCTCAGCTAGGTGAGCTGAAACGTTTGTGGAATCCATTGCCAAGTTTGTAACTGTAATTGCTCTGCCTGTTTCCACAAT
This sequence comes from Geotrypetes seraphini, assembly GCF_902459505.1. NCBI lineage: Eukaryota > Metazoa > Chordata > Amphibia > Gymnophiona > Dermophiidae > Geotrypetes > Geotrypetes seraphini. Next base: position 369,112,021 of record NC_047084.1, read on the forward strand.
ATATTTGCAAAGTTTTGAAAGTTTATTTTCATGGTATTTCATTTACTTTAAAACCTGGTGAAGAGGACTGTATTTGGACTAGCAAAGTCCAGGGGATTGAGACTGTATGTCACATTTGTAGCTCAAGCCATTCTGACAACTACAAGCCATTTTGTGTTTTGATGTTTTTTTCACTCCATGCAGGTGGCTGTATTCAGACCCCCGGGTTTAATAAAGTCCAAGAACATTCTTTTGAACAGACTTACCTGTGTTGTCTCCTCTTTTACAAACTACTCTCAGTGTGGCCTGTCAGACTAGGCTGGAGCCTAGGTCTGTGATAACCTGGAAAGCCTTCCTCCTATCTGAGGATCCCATGCCTGACAGGCCAGAACTCAACACACCTAATCACTCTGCTGGTTAGACCAAGGGATAAGTGTGTCACATTATTCAGATATTTCAGCTGTCTTTACATTTGATTGTTGAACTCAACAAGATATGTTGTTCAGGTTTAAAAAACTGGGTTGTAGCTACGTATGCATGATTGCTATGGCCATAGCAAGTGCAAGAAAGGTGGGGTGGGGGAGTGTTAAAACTTTACCTTCTCCAGGTGATGAGACTAAAGTGCGCCAGACAATTGTGTGCGGACAAATGAGCAGAGACAAATGCGCGCAGGACGTCAGCGCACCGGATTAAAAGTTACATTTAAAGTGCTCCAAAGGGTTGTGTGTGGGAGGAACACCCCCACTTACAGAGGAAACTGTAAATTTTCCCTAAAACAGGGAAAAATTACACTTCCCTCTGTAATTGGGGGTTATCCCCTTCTGAACCCCCCAACGGCAGCACTAACACTTCCAAGTAAACTGGGGGAGTTCCCCCCCCTCCTCGGAGCGCTTTAAATTTAACTTTTAATCCAGCACGTTGATGTCCTGTGTGCATTTGCCTCAGCTCATTTGTCCCGCGCGCTTTCATCAACGAACCCTTTCTCCAAGAGGCTACACCAGTATGGTGTATTTCCTTGCTGCCTCCCCTCAAACACATGATACATCACCATCCTTCCCTTTTCTCCCACACACCCCCTCCCAAATTCCCCTCTCTTCAAACCATCCAGTTGTAGGAAGAGGATCCCTGTCCAAGCAGCACAGCGACATTCCACAGATCCTTCCACTCCAGCACATTGTGAGGCATGTCCACATGCCTTGCACACACTTCCTGTTGTGATTCAGTTCATGGAACTTATTAATTATTCCCAAGATGCCATGGAAGAATTCAATTCAAATAGGGGCTACACTGGGTTAGGATGGGCTGTCATTGGAAACCAATGTTGTTTGCTGATAATTGTGTGCTCAATCGGAAAGAGTATGCACTTTTCTTAAAGAGTCTTCACTATTTGTTTCCCAAATTTGGGTGTGGATGCCAGATCCACAACTTAATGAGCTGTTAATTAGTGTTAATTGGCACTCATTTGGGTTTGCACACAGATCTGCCCTTTGCCCTAGGTGTGATGTTATAGAATAGGGTCAAGCATCAGCATTTACCGTATTTTCACGCAAATAACGCGCACCCGTATAAAACGCGCACACGGGTATAGCGCGCAGAAATCACGATGATATGCACAAAAACTTTGGTATACCGCGCTCACGGGTATACCGCGCATGCTGCCCGACGCTCCTTTCGCCCGCCCTGACTTTCCGACTCTCCATTCACCCCCCTGACTTCCGTGCACTGTCCCCCCTTGAAGGTCTGTCCCCATCCTGAAAGCCTGATGCCCCCCCCCGACGTCCGATACATCCCTCCCCCCCGAAGGACCGCCGACTCCCCAACAATATCGGGCCAGGAGGGAGCCCAAATCCTCCTGGCCACGGCGACCCCCTAACCCCACCCCGCACTACATTACGGGCAGGAGGGATCCCAGGCCCTCCTGCCCTCGACGCAAACCCCCCTCCCCCCAACGACTGCCCCCCCCTAAGAACCTCCGACCGCCCCCCCAGCCGTCCCGTGACCCCCCCTGGCGACCCCCACGACCCCCCCACCCCCCTTCCCCGTACCTTTGGTAGTTGGGCCAGAAGGGAGCCCAAACCCTCCTGGCCACGGCGACCCCCTAACCCCACCCCGCACTACATTACGGGCAGGAGGGATCCCAGGCCCTCCTGCCCTCGACGCAAACCCCCCTCCCCCCCAATGACCGCCCCCACCAAGAACCTCCGACCGCTCCCCCAGCCGACCCGCGACCCCCCTGGCGACCCCCACAACCCCCCCACCCCCCTTCCCCGTACCTTTGGTAGTTGGCCGGACAGACGGGAGCCAAACCCGCCTGTCCGGCAGGCAGCCAACGAAGGAATGAGGCCGGATTGGCCCATCCATCCTAAAGCTCCGCCTACTGGTGGGGCCTAAGGCGCGTGGGCCAATCAGAATAGGCCCTGGAGCCTTAGGTCCCACCTGGGGGCGCGGCCTGAGGCACATGGTCGGGTTGGGTCCATGTGCCTCAGGCCGCGCCCCCAGGTGGGACCTAAGGCTCCAGGGCCTATTCTGATTGGCCCACGCGCCTTAGGCCCCACCAGTAGGCGGAGCTTTAGGATGGATGGGCCAATCCGGCCTCATTCCTTCGTTGGCTGCCTGCCGGACAGGCGGGTTTGGCTCCCGTCTGTCCGGCCAACTACCAAAGGTACGGGGAAGGGGGGTGGGGGGGTCGTGGGGGTCGCCAGGGGGATCGCGGGTCGGCTGGGGGGCGGTCGGAGGTTCTGGGGGGGGGCGGTCGTTGGGGGGGAGGGGGGTTTGCGTCGAGGGCAGGAGGGCCTGGGATCCCTCCTGCCCGTAATGTAGTGCGGGGTGGGGTTAGGGGGTCGCCGTGGCCAGGAGGGTTTGGGCTCCCTTCTGGCCCGATATTGTCGGGAAGTCGGCGGTCCTTCGGGGTGGGGGTGCGAGTGGTCCTGCCGGGGGGGGGGGATGTATCGGACGTCGGGGAGTCGGCCGGGCAAGAGGGCTTGGGCTCCCTCTTGCTCCGATCGTGGATGCGGGTGCGGGTGGGAGCGCGTGCGAGCGGTCGTTCGGGGTGGGGGTGCGAGTGGTCCTGCCGGGGCGGGGGGATGTATCGGACGTCGGGGAGTCGGCCGGGCAAGAGGGCTTGGGCTCCCTCTTGCTCCGATCGTGGATGCGGGTGCGGGTGGGAGCGCGTGCGAGCGGTCGTTCGGGGTGGGGGTGCGAGTGGTCCTGCCGGGGGGGGGGGATGTATCGGACGTCGGGGAGTCGGCCGGGCAAGAGGGCTTGGGCTCCCTCTTGCTCCGATCGTGGATGCGGGTGCGGGTGGGAGCGCGTGCGAGCGGTCGTTCGGGGTGGGGGTGCGAGTGGTCCTGCCGGGGGGGGGGGGATGTATCGGACGTCGGGGAGTCGGCCGGGCAAGAGGGCTTGGGCTCCCTCTTGCTCCGATCGTGGATGCGGGTGCGGGTGGGAGCGCGTGCGAGCGGTCGTTCGGGGTGGGGGTGCGAGCGGTCCTGCTGGGGGGGGGTGAGTCGGGCGGGGTGGGAACTATGTTTTAAAACTTTTGTATACCGCGCTCACGCATATAACGCGCGAGGGGTATGCGCGGTAGGTAAAAACGCGTATAACGCGCGCGTTATATGCGTGAAAATACGGTACACCAGGTTTCAGTAGATGAAAGAGCCACAAAGTTAGACACAAAGGCCCGGATTCTCTAAACAGCGCCGTTGCTGCCTTAAAAGCGCCACTGGAAACCTAGGCCAGGGTTTTCAAGGCTTATATTTCTGGCATCACCGTGTGACCTCAATTGCGCCTAATGCCATTTCCGGCTTTAACCATACCTACAGTGGCATTAGGTGCTGTAAAGCACCTACATAGTCATGATTCTGGCACCAATTTTTTTGCCACCTTGAAAATCAGTTTACAATGGCATTTTTCAATTAGCTTGGATACCTACCAGCGGCTAAAAAATGTGCCATTTATAGAATATGGCTCATGATCCACCCATGACCCTTCCTTACCTACACTTCATTGAGAGTTGCTAGTGAGATGAATTAGGTACAGATTATAGACTAAGGGGCAGTCAAAGTGATTTGTTATTCTTCAGATTGTCCGTTTGCTCCATTGCGTCTTCTAGATTCTCCATAAGACTCATGATCTTTTGAGTCATCATCATCAAAGAGTCATTCCAAAGTGGGCATCTCCCTGATATTATCTTAACTAAATACTGAAGAAGAGAAATTATATAGCTTTTATGTTATGGCCTTGACCTCTCTGCATGCTCCTTTAACTCCTTAGTCATCTAACAGTTCAGCTGACTCTCTCACTGGCTTTAGGCCAGAGATGCAATTTTAAAATAGTCATAGTATCTTCTGTCCTAGGCAGTCAGAATTCTGTGAAGGTCATAGCTTAGTCAAAATATCATTCTAATTCAATTTTATTTAAGCTTTGCCGTTGACATAATTGACCAGTTACTCCTCTTGTCACATCTCCAGGAGGACTTACAGGCACTATACTGAACTGATGCCCCCAGGTCTCTTACAATTACATCACCTCTAGTCTCCTCCCTTTGTCAAGCTCCAGCTTGGCTCCATTAACCATCCTTGTGCAACACTTGGGCATTTTAGTCTAAGTATATGAGGATGACATCCAGATGTCGGTTGCCCATGATACTTGGGATCAGCCTTTCCAGAGTATACTGTCCACTAATCTTGAGAATATTACTGATTGGATTGCTAAGCACAAGATACTGTTCAATCCATGTAAGACCGAGACTGAGGCCATCTGATTGTCCAGATACCATGCCTCTCTCGCATTCCAGATCTCCATCAAGAGCATCCCTATTAAGGAGACAATTCAGTCTCTGGATATTTTGATAGTTTATGGTTATTGAATTTGATATATTACCTTTAATTGCAAAATAGCAAGGTAGTTTACAAAAACAAATCAGAAAAAGAGAAGAGTTCCATTCAAAAATATTAAAGGAAATTAAAAAAGATTAGAACCAAACGTTATAGTGGCTACATTTATAGAAAGCAGGTTGATGGAGCAACCCTAACACCTTGCTCCAGCGCTTGCCTAATTGCCAAATGTGACAGTAAATATGTTTTTAAAGTAGGGTTTGTTTTTTTTTGCATTTATATTATACATGATTCACAGAATGAAATACAAAGAAATCATAGTCCACATCAATGGGAAGTAGCTGCAAACTTATTACTAGTAATCTGGGATCAGCTACAGTCCTTGATGATAGAGGATGGTCAATACAGTGATGTAAAGGGAGGGCGGGGGGTCTGCCCTGGGTGCCATCCTCTCCGCCCCCTCCCCGCTTCCTCCCAACCCTCCTACCATGCATGCAAACCTTCCCTTCCCTTCCTTCATACCTCTTTCATTTTCCCAGCATGAGCAGTATCACAAACTTGCAGCCCACATCAGTTTCGACTCTTTCTGACGTCACTTCTGGGTCCCACGTCTAGAAAGTGGCATCAGAAAGAGAGCCGACATGATGCAGGCAGCAAGTTCATAATGCTGGGAAAATTAAAGAGGTACAGGGAAGGGGGCGCATGCAGCAGGGAGTATGGGAAGGGGCAGGGAGCAGATAAGAGGGATGGGGAGAGGGGCCGCCGCCTCGGGCAATACTCACCTTGCTATGCCACTGAGTCAATATGATGCCAATCTTTATAAAAGACTCTGGGGTAATCTGGAAAAATACACATAAGCAAAATTACTAGTTGTACAAATAAGAACATAAGAAGTTGCCTCCGCTGAGGCAGACCAGAGGTCCATCTCACCCAGCGGTACGCTCCCGCGGTGGCCCATCAGGCCCATTGCCTGAGCAGTGGTCCTTGACTATTTGTATAACCTATCTCTACTCCTATCCCTATAACCTACGTCAACTCTTATCTGTACCCCTCAATCCCTTTGTCCTCTAGGAACCTATCCAAACCTTCTTTGAAGCCCTGTAACGTGCTCCTGCTTATCACAGCCTCCAGAAGCGCGTTCCATGTATCCACCACCCTCTGGGTGAAAAAGTACTTCCTAGCGTTTGTTTTAAACCTATCCCCTTTCAATTTCTCCGAGTGCCCCCTTGTACTTGTGGTTCCCAATAATTTGAAAAATCTGTCCCTGCCTACTTTTTCTATGCCCTTCAGGATCTTGAAGGTTTCTATCATGTCTCCTCTAAGTCTCCGCTTCTCCATGGAGAACAGCCCCAGCTTTTTTAGTCTTTCAGTATATGAGAGGTTTTCCATACCCTTTATTAGCTTAGTTGCTCTATTCTGGACTCCCTCAAGTACTGCCATGTCCTTCTTGAAGTACGGCGACCAGTACTGGACACAGTACTCCAGATGCGGGCGCACCATTGCGCGATACAGTGGCAGGATGACTTCCTTCGTCCTGGTCATGATTCCCTTCTTAATGATACTTAGTATTTTGTTTGCTTTCCTTGAGGCTTTGGCGCACTGTGCCGACGCCTTCAATGTCGTGTCTACCATCACTCCCAGGTCTCTTTCAAGGTTACTTACCCTTAGCAGTGATCCCCCCATTTTGTAAGTGAACATCGGGTTCTTTTTCCCTACATGCATGACCTTGCATTTCCCTATGTTGAAGCTCATTTGCCACTTTTTGGCCCACTCTTCCAGTGTCGTCAGATCCTTTTGGAGATCTTCGCAAGTCTTCCGTGGTTTTAACCCTGCTGTATAGTTTGGTGTCATCTGCAAATTTGATGACCTCACATTTTGTTCCCGCCTCCAGGTCATTAATAAATATATTGAAAGGAGTGGTCCCATGGTCTTATGGATTTAACCAAGAGAAGCTTTTCTTTATAAATCTGTTAGATTTTTGGAAGGTATTAGTAAATACATGGAAAATGATGAGCTGGCTGATGTGGAGAGATATTTTAGAAAGGATGTTCAAGTTGTCAAATAAAGATTTAAATAAAAACATGCATAACTAAAATATTATTTCTGAAGAGTGGGAATGTATCTGTAAGGCTGAGGTAAAATCAATACATCTCTGTCCCCTGAAAATGTGAGAAAACTAACTTGAATGAATGATAGAAATATGTCTATGCTACTGAAATATGACATCATATATGTACAAATGGGAGGCAACTCCCACCAGCAGGAGAAATGTGCATGATGAATGCCCCCATGTTAAAGGAGTCACTTTTGTCACCAGTAAAGATCCCTTTACTGTGTAAATATTGTCCATGTAGTGTCCTGTGTAGAGATAGTATATGGGCTTTTATCTTGGAGGCTGGTAGGCCATGCAAAGACAAATCCTGTGGTAATCTCTTTCCGGCCAAAAATAATGAATCTTTAAAAGGACCAATCTGCATAGACGCCAAACAAATCCAAATGAAACCTAAAGTCAAATTACTAGGAATCATCCTAGATAAAGACCTCACCTATCATGTCCAGATCAGTGCAGTTACCCAAAAATAGTTCTATAAACTCTGACTAATTCACTCTATAACCTCTATTCTTAAACCGGACTCCATCCAAACTCTAATTCACTCCCTGATTATTTCCCACATAGATTACTGCAATTCCTTATACCATGGAATCACCCAAAAAGAAATTTGTCGATTGCAATTCAAAATACTGCCATTAAGCTTATCCACAATGCAAAAAAAATACAATGACATCACTCCACTGCTATGTGAAGCACATTGGCTTCCTGTTTCGCATCGAATTACTTATAAAATTCTCCTATTGCTATTTAAGATTAAACTCGCCCACTCCCAATCATTCCTTGATAAATATCTCATTCCTTATGCCTTTCTTCGGGCACCGAGATCCATTGATCAAAATCTACCGACTGTTCCGTTTCTCAAAGAACTTTTCTACACTCGAAACTCTATCTTCTCTGTCACAGCCCCTTCACTCTGGTATGCAATGCTATCTCACCTTTGATCAGAAAACTTACTCGACAAATTCAAAACCAAACTAAAAACCTTTTTATTTCAAGACGCAAACCAAAATTCTGGATTAGATCCTTTTTCTTCCATCTTTAACTGTTAAAAAGAACCGCTTGAAGAAGCAATCCCCCTCCCCTATTCGTTCTCTCCCTTCCCCTTCCTACCTCCCTTTTATTTTCATTTTGACTTTGATTTAATTTTGAATCTTCCCCTCCCCCAGTGCCTACTGTATCAACTTTGTATCTTTGTCCGGTTTTTATGTTATCCTATTTTACTTTTTTTATTATTAATTTTTTAAACTCTAATTTTAACAATTGATGGTCGGTATATCAAACTGTAAATAAACTTGGAAGTCACATACATAACTGGCTAGAACTCACATGATGAGGTGCAGAAATCCAATGCAATATGTTTCTGATCCTGGACTAAATACCATCCCCTTGTGGGCAATCATCACACATATACAAGGTGGCTGCCAGCAGAAAGCACAAATTTAGAAAAGCTGAGATCAACTTTGGAGCCCTTATAATCAGCAATGAGAAGTGCCTTTTCAGACTGGGCTCTGGAGGCTTCCCTAAGCAGCATTCAATGGATCTGAGAGGAAGTCTGCATGACCCTGGGAAGGTTAGAATAGGTATATGTCCCTCATGCACCCACCCCAGAGTCCTCACTAGGCCCAATTAAGTATAGCCATGGCCCATAGATATTCACCAAAAAGAATGACAATGACACCCTGTATCCACACAGCCAGATAACTCAGGCTAGTCATGTGAGAATCCTGCCCTCTAGGCATACACAGAGCTATCATGTGAAGTGGCCATCACCAACTATGAGATGTTACACCCTTGCAAACCTAGGCCTACAGTCAGCTATGCATGGATATCTCTGGGGAGCTGTCAGGCTGTTCCCACTGGGTCTCCCACTTCCAAACTGGGTGGATATATTGAGACTGATATTCAGAGTGATTTAAGCGGGCCAGATAGACAAGAGCCAAGTGCAGTATCTTATGGGTTTTTCCCAGACCACCACTGACTGCCCTCACCAGTCCCTTCAGCCTAGCATGCTTACCATGGTACTGGTGAGTCTGTGCAGATGTGCTCTTACAGTGTGCACGTTTCTTCCAGTGCTGGTCCACTCCGACCATCTGTGGGGGGTTGATCTCCTTTCCGTCAACACCATTCCAGCTTTGTCGTGGTAATGTCCACTGTGATCCTCCACGAGCTTCCGTGATATTTCCAGATGTGCTGGTCATCGGTCAGAGTCCACTCCAAATGGTTCCAAGATACACCAGAATGATTTTCAAAGGTTTCCACAAGTAAAGATTCAAAATCACAGCATCAATTTTGTAGTGCCCCAACAGTCCTTTTGAAGAGAATGCCCCCCCCCAAAAAAAAAAAAAAATTCCAGCACTTCTGACACCACTTGTCACACCGCCAGCTCCTGCCTAGGCTGCAGGCAGCCTTAACAGTGACTTCTTGAGGCCTTGGCGTGGCTTCCCTAGGAAGAGGGAAGACTCTCTTCAGGTAAGTATGACTTAGGCACTGTTTTAACCAATCAGAATGCCGCTCATAGAAAAATAGAAACTCAGGCCAGTGTAATAGTTTCAAAACAAATATCAGTCTTTATTGTTGGTATCCTAATAAGCTGGAACTGATCTTTCCAAATAGAATCAGACATACAATGAAAGCAGGCAATTGTTGCAGTTTCAAAATGAAAGCAAAATTTCTGTACAATATTATTCTTTTTAAAGTCCAAACACAAACACTTGAACTCCTAGACTGAACAATCCTTATATCACCATTTTTCTCCAGGCAAGAGTCTCATTGAGGTTATTTCATAACCTTCTCAAAACGGTAAGAGTTCATAGCAAACAGAAGCAGTCCAACTATCAAATCAAAAATAATAACAAAAGAAAAACTGAAAAAGGTAGAACCAGTCAGGTTCAACAGCTATATGATATTTCTGTGTACTGTATTTCCTCAATGATAAGCCACCCCACATGATAGGCCACCCCATTCTATAAGCCGCATAAAATGCTCATTTATGTTTAAAAACTCTAAGATAAGCCACCCCATATTATTAGCCGTGGCGTTACTGAAGCGCACCTTATGGAGCGAATGGAGCTTTTTTAAAACCTGGCTCGCTCCTGTCTCTCCCTTGCTGGAGGGCTGCCGGCTGCCTCTTCCAATCTCGTAGCCAGTGGTGCAGGGCAGGAGTGAGCTTTTTGCGCTTCAGCCTGGCCCCGCTTCCTGTAGTCCTGAAATCCCAGTATCAAAATAAAACCATCAAAATAAAACTGAAATCCCTCAAATCTCCCTGCTCTCAGCTGCCCTGCTCTCTGCTCTCTGCGAGGCCGTGGTTTTAACCTGTGGGTTTAAAGCGGGGCTGTACAAGGCACATTTCCACCGAAGTCCTCACCTCTGTAGTATAGCAAACCCCACTCCACAATGTATGTGCTGCACAGAGCTGTGTCCGGAGCTGTGGGCTGCCGATCTCCCGTTCCTGCCCGCCACCTCATATTGAGCAAGATTCACTAAGCAATCCGATCGTGTACCGATCAGTTTGCGAGTCCTTTGCGACCCGATTTCCCTCCGACCCGATTCATTAATCTATGTAGCGATCCCATCCCGATCCTTCCATGCAAATTAGTAAAACCCCTTGCAAAATAGCTAAGTGATTGATTCACTAACAATTGCTTGGCTATTTTGAATCGGGTTTTACTATTGTCAAACCAGACTGCTGCAGACCTGTCGGTAATTGACTTACCAACAGGTCTGCAGGTTTTTTGACACACACATGCAAAATATCTGCCCCATAAAAAATGAAAAGACAGGCAGACCTGTCAAAAAATGGCTGAGGGCCGCCCAACAAACATGATCCCCCCGGCGACCCACAAATAGCAGGAGGGCTGAGCCTAAGGAAGTCCCCGATTGGCTCAGGTGCCTCAGGCCCCGCCCAAGGAGGGAGGGACCCAAGGCGCCTGAGCCAATCAGGGCCTTAGGCTCCTCCCTGTGCATCACATGATGCCCCAAGGTGGGGCCTAAGGCCCAGGCAGATGCGTCGCTGGACCCGGAGAAGCAGGAGGGACTGAGCCCCCCTCCTGCTACCAAATTGAAGGTACAGGGGTGCCGGTCCGGGCCAGAGGTGGGCCCTGCCAGGGCAGTCAGGGGGGTGGGAGGCCTATGGAGCAGGAGTGTCGGGCTGGGCCAGGTGTGGGCCATGCCGTGCCGGGGGTGGGCTGTGCCAGTCAGAGGAGGGAGGTCTAAGGAGCAAGAGGGAATGAGCACCCCTCCTGCTCCCAACTTTTAATGGGGTGTTGGGTCGTGCCGGTTGGAAGAATTTTTTTTTTTTCATTTTTTTTAATAGGCCTGATATTTTGCGGCCTATGAAAAAAAAAAAAAAAAAAGCCGGCAGAAGCCCTGACAGCAATAATAGGAGGCTGCTTCTCCTGTCATTACTGTCAGGGTCTGCGCATGCTCCAGGGTCACTCTCTAGCGATCCGTGCCTTGATTGGAGGTCGTGTCAACGATCATCCCCATTTGCATGCAGGCCTTTTGTGAATTCGTCAGCCTGCATGCAATCGGGAATGGATCGGAGACAGAATCAAAGGTAGTGAATCTAGCCCATTGGCACACAACGGCAGCAAGACCAATTTCAGGGGGACTTTCTTTCATCAGGAAGCCATTCTTCACAAAATGGAAGAAGAAATATCACCGTTCTTGTTGACCTCATTTCAGCAAGGAGCTGCACCATTGCTTCAGTAAACCCAAAAGCGATCCTGGCTGTTAGAAGGGGAAGTCGTGTGTATGTTTTAAGCGCATGCATGGATTACATCTACAGGCAAAGAGGATGGTCTGCGCATGCGTCTAGATCGCTCTGCAGTGATCCGTGGGGTCGCTGTCGGGCGTGCTTCCGATCACCTAATTTGCATGAGGATTCTATAGTCAATCAGTCGCCCGGCAAGACTCGTCATGGATCGCCCAGATTGGTGAGTTTAGTGAATCTAGGCCAGAGTCTTTAGCTAAGTGAAATCTTTGCAGCTCCATTTTAGCAGAGAAACTTTTATCTTTTCGTTCTCATTAATTAGAGACACCTACACCCAGTTCACTACATATGGGAACACAAACACTCTATTGGCAAGGTAAAGCTTCACTTGATAGTTTACAAATGTTACTGGTTTAAGGACTGGTATTCATACCTTCTGAAACAGCATGTTTTCCCCCAAAAGGGTTAGAGGTATCCGTCAATTCCTCTATTGAGATAGGAACAGGGTCTGAGCCCAAGCCTGGCAGTTCGTCAGTCATTTCTACATCCTGGTTAATCTAATCTAATCTAATCCTTAGGTTTGTATACCGCATCATCTCCACGTTCGTAGAGCTCGATGCGGTTTACAGTAGGAGAAATAGGAAGGAACTACAACAGAGGGTTAGAGGTAGAAGTATGAAGAAAATTTAGAGGACTTGGGATGCCAAGATATAAGAGTTTCCTTGAATCCTAAATTGGAGGGAGACTTACATTTTTTTAGAAAAGCCAGGTTTTCAGATGTTTGCAGAAAACTTGGAGAGAGCTCAAGTTCCGAAGAAGGGAGATAAGGTTGTTCCAGAGCTCAGTGATTTTGAAGTGGAGGGAGGTCCCTAGCTTTCCTGTGTGGGAAATGCCTTTTAGCAAGGGGAAGGATAGTTTTAATTTGTGGGAGGATCTGGTGGTATTATTGTTTGAGGAATTCCAAGAAAGAGGGATAAAGGGAAGGAGGATACCATATAGGATTTTGAAAGCTAAACAGGCACATTTATAGTTACTGCCTCTCTGAGGGGAATGATTCCTCCCTTCCACTTCCTGCTTGGCTTCTGACCTCACCTCATGTCGGCGGCACTCCTGCTATCTGTCTTGCCAGTTCTCCCTCTCCTTTGCTCTCAGAGTTCTGAGCTTAAATGGACCCAACCCCCACCCTTCTCTCCTGAGAAAGAGGCTTGGCTCCAGCTCATCCAGTTACTGAGACTGATTACTCCAACTGGGTAACCAGGGCTGAGATTTCCTTAAAGGAACATGGCTCCAATTCTTGTCATAATAAACCCTACCAGGTTTTCTAGTGCTTTTAAACCTGTGAGGCACATACTGCTGTGGAAAATTGGATTCTCTAAACCACACATGTCAAACACAAGGCCCAGGGGCCAATTCGGCATGCCTGGCCATTTTATGTGGCCCACGATGACTGTGCCGCATCTAAGTGCCTGACTGTGCAGCCCCAGTCCCATTGGCGCTCCAAGCACCTGAACGCATTGCCCCACTCCCAGCAGCACTCCAAGCTCCTCACCCCGCTGCCTTAGTACCCATTTGCAGGCAGAAGGATCCAGTCTCAGTGTAAAAGCTAGGTTGGAGCAGGGTGCTCCACACAAGTGCCTGACCGCACCCCAGTTAGGGTACAGAATAATCTATACTTCTACTAAGACTTAGTATCTTACTAAAAACACTTAGCCTGCGTTTTAGATTCCGGCCCCTTTCATTTCCTGATTCAGGATTTGAGGGATAGTCAGCCCAATCTAATTCCTTACTGCTCACTTGATCAGCTCTTCTGACAAAGCTAGAGCCGGCTGTGGGTTTGTCATAATATGCCTGCACCAATAAAGATATAATCTATGTAGGTAAGAAATATATAATATAGCAGTTACATTTGGACATTTACTGCCGCTGAAAGTCTGCTTAACTTTAAATGAATTTCTTATTTCCTTAAAGTTATGCAGTCCACAGACCACTATGAAATCAACCTCTTTATGAACCACCTCAAAGTTAATTGCAGTCCTAGCTATAGTATATGCGAGAGGAAAGTGGTCTCATGGTTTGAGTGTGAGAATATAAAAATAAAGCCTTGGAATGTGATTAAAGACTCCTTTCTACCACTGAATCTCTGAAACGCCTAGGGCAAGTCACTTTATCTCCATGTACCTCAGGGAACTGGGCGAAATCAAAGCATTTATCTTAATCTGACTTACCTGGTAACCATGACAAAAAAAAATGATGCCTAGCTACAGTCTGTTTTATTTTAAACATTCTTTTGCATGTCTTCTTTTTCTCTGTGCTGTTTTTCTTCCAGCATTTTCTGTCTGGTTTTATTCTTGTCCTTTTCTATCATTTATCTAGCTTTCATTTTTCCCCAGTTTAACACAACACACTTTCATAGTTACTCACACTTGCCTATCATTTGGACAGGATTCATTTTATGACACTAGTCAGCAAGTATTTTGCTACTGGAGGTCTGACACCTGTACCTTAACAAGGGCCACATGCTGACTCTAAATCTGAAAACAGTTTTCGTCTATCACATCCTATTTTTAAGTTATGCATCAGTTTGTGTTTATATCATTTTTGTCAATAACGCTTCCGTGAAGCATATTTTACCAATAACGCTACCGTGAAGTGAATTTTTGGAAAAAGGACCTAAGGATGCAATACAGGGGCCCAGGGCCAAGGACATTGAGCAAGGACATTGTAAAAAAGGGATCGGGACTGAGTGGGAATTTTTGGGAAAAGGACCTGACGCAATGCAGATGACCAGGGCCAAGGACATTGAACAAGGACACTGTAAAAGAGGGCTCAGGACTGAGTGGAAATTTTTTGAAGAAGGACCTAAGGACAAATTGCAGGGGTCTAGGGCACAAATGAAATTGGCAAACAGGACTAACAGAAAACAACGGAATCCAGAGGGACAACCAAAAATGGGGAAACAGGCTGAGGACGAAACAGACACACCAAGGAGGAGGATGACCGAGACGAGGCTTGGGGACTGGCAACTCACGAGGGGGTCGCCAGGAGCGCCAAACCACGAGGAAAACCAGCAAGAAAGGCGAACAAACGGGACTTACATTGCCTTTACACTAATGCTAGGAGCCTAAGGGCTAAAATGGGAGATCTGGAAGTCTTAGCCAACAAAAAGGGCCTAGACATAATTGGAGCCACAGAAACGTGGTGGACTTATGACAATAAATGGGATGTGGCTTTACCAGGGTTCAAACTCTACAGGAGAGATAGGCCACACAAAAAGGGTGGAGGAATAGCACTATATATAAAGGATTCCATACCGTCAACCAGGATGGCAACAACAGCAAGGGCGGATGACTTGGAATCACTATGGGTTAAGCTATCCGGAGGAACTGGAGCAGACATAAAATTGGGTCTGTACTATCGCCCACCGGAACAAACGGAAGAAATCGACCAGGATCTGGAGGCTGAACTGGGGCAGGTATGCAAAAGCGGAAGTGTGGTGGTGATGGGGGACTTCAACTACCCGGGAATAGACTGGAGTATCGGGCACTCAAACTGCATGAGGGAGACCAAATTCCTGGAGGTCACGAGGGACTGTTTCATGGAACAGCTGGTCACGGAACCAACACGGGGAGATGCCACTCTTGACCTAATCTTCAACGGACTAGGGGGACCCGCTAAAGAGGTGGTGGTACTAGTCCCACTAGGAAACAGCGATCACAGCACGATCCAGTACAGGCTAGAAATTGGATCATCAAAGGTGAAAAGAACTACAACGACAGCACTGAACTTCAAAAAAGGAAATTATGATGCCATGAGGAAAATGGTGGGAAAGAAACTCAACGACACCGTAAGGAAGATGGAGTCCGTAGAAAAAGCCTGGACCTTACTCAAGGGCACGGTGCACGAAGCACAAAACCTGTGCATCCCCAAGTTCAGGAAAGGGTGCAAAAAAAATAGAACAAAAAACCCAGTGTGGATAACAAATGCAGTGAAAAGGGCGATAAGTGACAAGAAGGCATCATTCAAAAAATGGAAAAAGGACCAATCAGAGGACAACCGAAATGAGCACAAAAGACACCAATAGGAGTGTCACCGAGTGGTTAGGAAAGCAAAAAGAGAATATGAAGAGAGACTGGCAGGGAAAGCAACAAACTTCAAATCATTCTTCAGGTACGTCAAGGGGAAGCAACCAGCAAGGGAGGAAGTGGGACCCTTGGATGATGGAGACAGAAAGGGAGTGGTAAAAGAAGAAAAGGAGATAGCTGACAGGCTAAATGAGTTCTTCACTTCAGTTTTCACGAGGGAGGACACAACCAACATTCCGGAACCCGAGGAGATCGTAAAATGAGATCAGGATGAAAATCTGGTCCAACTAGAGGTGAGCAAAGTGGATGTCCTCAGGCAGATAGACAGGCTAAAGAGCGACAAATCGCCAGGTCCGGACGGCATTCACCCAAGGGTACTCAAGGAACTAAGGAACGAAATAGCTGAGCCACTTCGACAAATATGCAACCTATCCTTAAAAACTGGAGAGATTCCGGAAGACTGGAAAATAGCAAATGTCACGCCCATCTTCAAGAAAGGCTCAAGAGGAGACCCAGGAAACTACAGGCCGGTGAGCTTGACCTCGGTCCCAGGAAAGATGATGGAAGTGCTGATTAAAGTCAGCATCTGGGAACACATCGAAAACACTGGGCAGCTAAAGTCGAGCCAGCATGGCTTCTGCAAGGGCAGGTCATGCCTCACAAACTTATTATACTTCTTTGAGGGGGTAAACAGCCAGGTGGATAAAGGGGAATCTATAGACATCATTTACCTTGACTTCCAAAAAGCCTTCGACAAGGTACCACACGAAAGACTGCTAAGGAAGCTATGGAACCACGGGGTGTAAGGGGAGTTCCACCGATGGATCAAAAACTGGCTGGCAGACAGGAAACAGAAGCTTGGAGTAAAGGGCCATTACTCAGACTGGCAATGGGTCAAGAGCGGAGTTCCGCAGGGGTCGGTGCTGGGACCGCTCCTGTTCAATATATTTATTAACGACCTGGAGGCAGGAACAAAATGTGAGGTTATTAAATTTGCAGATGACACCAAACTATACAGCAGGGTTGAAAACACGGAGGACTGCAAAGATCTCCAAAAAGATCTGACAGCGCTGGAAGAGTGGGCCAAAAAGTGGCAAATGAGCTTCAACATAGGGAAATGCAAGGTCATGCATATAGGGAAAAAGAACCCGATGTTCACTTACAAAATGGGGGGATCACCGCTAGGGGTGAGTAACCTTGAAAGAGACCTGGGAGTGATGGTAGACACATCAATGAAGGCGTCGGTGCAAGGAAGGCAAACAAAATGTTGGGCATTATTAAGAAGGGTATCACGACCAGGACGAAGGAAATCATCCTGCCACTGTATCGTGCAATGGTGCGCCCGCACCTGGAGTACTGTGT
Source organism: Geotrypetes seraphini (assembly GCF_902459505.1). Lineage (NCBI taxonomy): Eukaryota > Metazoa > Chordata > Amphibia > Gymnophiona > Dermophiidae > Geotrypetes > Geotrypetes seraphini. The sequence continues at coordinate 369,129,103 of NC_047084.1, forward strand.
CCAGTACTGGTCGCCATACCTCAAGAAGGACATGGCGGTACTTGAGAGAGTCCAGAGAAGAGCAACTAAGCTAATAAAGGGTATGGAGGACCTCTCAAATACTGACAGACTGAAAAAGCTGGGGCTTTTCTCCCTGGAAAAGTGGAGACTTAGAGGAGACATGATAGAAACCTTCAAGATCATGAAGGGCATAGAAAGAGTAGACCGGGACAGATTTTTCAAATTATGGGGAACCACAAGTACAAGGGGGCACTCAGATAAATTGAAAGGGGGAAGGTTTAGAACAAACGCCAGGAAGTTCTTTTTCACCCAGAGGGTGGTGGATACACGGAATGCGCTACCGGAGGATGTGATAAGCAGGAGCACGCTACAGGGCTTCAAAGAAAGTTTGGATAGGTACCTGGAGGACAAAGGGATTGAGGGGTACAGATAGGAGTAGAGGTAGGTTATAGGGATAAGATTAGAGGATTAGAGGCAGTTACAAAATTAGGCAGGGACCACTGTTCAGGCAATAGACCTGATGGGCCGCCGCGGACCACTGGGCAAGATGGACCTCTGGTCTGCCTCAGCGGAGGCAACTTCTTATGTTCTTAATAATGCTACCGTATTTTAATAATAATAATAATAATAATAATAACTTTATTTTTCTATACCGCCATAGTCAAGTGACTTTTAGGCGGTTCACATTGAAAGAAGGCTGGACAGTCAGCGAATAACAAGAAGCCTAAAATAGAAAAGTTACATACTAATTGGAGTTCCATGGGTAAAGAATACATGAAATTTGGAGCTTCCTGAGAGATTGAAATAGCGTTTACAAAGGGGAATATCATAGTGAGAGAAGGTGGTCTGTTTTAGTCAATGAATTTGTCGAATAGGGCAGTTTTAATTGATTTTCGGAATGCATTGTAAGTCAGTTTGGGTTCATTTATGCAGTTTCTCAGCCAGACTTGCTGTCTATTCGCTTGGAACATGAATGTTCTATCCAGGAAGGATTTGCATCTGCAGCCTGTGATCTTTGGGTATTTTTGTTTCTGGTTGTTCGTGTGGGGTTGTGCAGAATGAAGTGAGTTTGCAGGTAGGAAGGTGCTAGTCCCCAGACTTGTTTGAAACAGATACATGCAAATTTGAATAGTATTCGCGCTTCTATTGGTAGCCAGTGCAGTTTTTTATAATAGGGGCTAATGTGGTCTTTTTTTCTCAGTCCGAAGATTAAGCGAACAGCGGTGTTTTGTACTAATCTCAATTTTTTTACTGTTTTTTGTGGGATACCCAGGTAGATGATATTGCAGCAGTTTCTGTAACACAATATTGCATTTTAGGACAGCTCATCGATCACATATACCAGTAATTTGAAAGTTTATACTAAAAAGTGATTGTGTTGCTTTTTCTACCTGTGAATTTTTATATTTTGTTTGTTTTTGTCTAAGACATTATAATTATTGTGAACAAATGAGGTTGTGTTAACCATCCTGATAATTTCTGTTATGTCATAAGAACATAAGAATTGCCGCTGCTGGGTCAGACCAGTGGTCCGTTGCGCCCAGCAGTCTGCTCACGCGGCGGCCCTCTGATCAAAGATCAGTGCCCTAGCTTAGACTAGCCCAACCTGAGCACATTCCGGTTCAGCAGGAACTTGTCTAACTTTGTCTTGAATCCCTGGAGGGTGTTTTCCCTTATGACAGACTCCGGAAGAGCGTTCCAGTTTTCTACCACTCTCTGTGAACAATTTACTGCACAAGATCAGTGAAAGACTTCAAAGTGTATATAAGCATTATTTTGGCTGTAAAGTTGGCGGACAAGATAAAGCATGGGCAACTCATGTGTGCTGCACTGTCTGCTGTTCTGGATTAACACACTGGCTGAATGGGAAATGGAAGAAGATGCCTTTCATTGTGCCCATGGTGTTTGTTTTCAGAGTAAACTCCTTAACACAAGTTTGGTGGTTCCCCATTATGTTTGACCCATATTTTGAGTATCAAGTTGCCTAGAATATATAAGGACAATAGTATTCTTTTTTCCACCTGGAATACTTCTGTTTTTTATATTTTCCAAAAACCAATAAAAAAATATTTTGAACTGAAAAAAATTTATTAATAACTTAACACCTACTCCAATACAACAATCCAAGATACAAATCGGCGAGTCTAAAATCCTCTGGAAACATTGGGTGCAGGCAGACATATGTACTTTAGATGATGTGATCTCAAATGGGAAAATGCTAAATTTGATTACAATTGCAACAATCATTTGGCATTTCAAAATCTCAAGGTTATAAATGGTTGCAGTTGAAGCAGGCCATTCAGAAAGGGTTCCCTGATTGGCGTAACTTTAAAAAACCAGTATAGCTTGTCGGGCCTATGATTCCAGACAGATTTGCAAGGGCATCAGGCAGCTAAGTGGTATAAATTAATATCTGAATATTTGAATAAAAACCCCAAAACAAGTCTAAAAGACATTTGGAGCATTGAGATAAAGCAGCAGATTTCTGCTACTCAATGGCCACGGATTTGGACTTGGAGATTGAGATGTACAGCGTCAGCGTCTATGAGACAAACTTGTTTTTTTTTCTGTTATATAGGATTTTTTGGACCCCTGTTCATTTACAGAAGTTTACAGAAGTTAGATAGTTCAAAGTCTAATGGATGCTGGCACTGTCATCTTGAAATAGGGATACTGGATCACTTGTTTTATTGTCCCTTGATACTCAACTTTTGGAAGTCTATCTGGGAGAAAATTAATAGGATATCAGAAACTTCTATCCCATTGTCATATGACATTATTTTATTTGGGACCTTATTATAACCTAAGAGTTCAATTAATGCAAGCAAGAACAGACTACTTCTTATTATGACAGTTAATGCAGTTAATCACAAAAATTGGGACAGACTGAACTTCAACTATTGGTGGGAAGCCCTCTGTCAATTTTATAGATACGAGAGAATGAATTCTGAACTGGGTTACTATAAAAAATTTAAAGAGACTTGGGGTCCATTAGCGGAATTTGTAAAAACTAATTGAATAAACCTTTGATTCCTGATTGATCTTCACACACATCCGGGGGGAGGGGGGTAATGTATTTTATATAATTATTTGTTGAATGTAAGTGCTGATTATTGTACTACTTGAATATATTTTCTGTTTGTACTTTTGTATTTGGAAAATTAATAAAGAAATACAAACAAAACAAAACACAAGTTTGGTGGGACACAGTTCATACTTGTAATATTATGCTGAATCAGTAACGTGTGTCTCAGAAATCTGACGTGCTAGCTGAATTTCAATTACAGGTCTGAAATCAGCGTCATTAAATTAACTAAGAACACTTCTTAAGTTCTCAGTAACAAAGAAAAACTTTTTTTATCGTTGAGTACCGTATTTTCGCGGATATAACGCGCGCGTTATACGCGATTTTACCTACCGCGCATACCCCTCGCGCGTTATATGCCTGAGCGCGGTATAGAAAAGTTTTTAAACATAGTTCCCACCCCGCCCGACGCCCGATTCACCCCCCCAGCAGGACCGCTCGCACCCCCACCCCGAACGACCGCTCGCACGCGCTCCCACCCGCACCCACGATCGGAGCAAGAGGGAGCCCAAGCCCTCTTGCCCGGCCGACTCCCCGACGTCCGATACATCCCCCCCCCCCCGAAGGACCGCCGACTTCCCGACAATATCGGGCCAGGAGGGAGCCCAAACCCTCCTGGCCACGGCGACCCCCTACCCCCACCCCGCACTACATTACGGGCAGGAGGGATCCCAGGCCCTCCTGCCCTCGACGCAAACCCCCCTCCCTCCAACGACCGCCCCCCCCCAAGAACCTCCGACCGCCCCCCCAGCCGACCCGCGACCCCCCTGGCCGACCCCCACGACCCCCCCACCCCCCTTCCCCGTACCTTTGGAAGTTGGCCGGACAGACGGGAGCCAAACCCGCCTGTCCAGCAGGCAGCCAACGAAGGAATGAGGCCGGATTGGCCCATCCGTCCTAAAGCTCCGCCTACTGGTGGGGCCTAAGGCGCGTGGGCCAATCAGAATAGGCCCTGGAGCCTTAGGTCCCACCTGGGGGCGCGGCCTGAGACACATCCATGTGCCTCAGGCCGCGCCCCCAGGTGGGACCTAAGGCTCCAGGGCCTATTCTGATTGGCCCACGCGCCTTAGGCCCCACCAGTAGGCGGAGCTTTAGGACGGATGGGCCAATCCGGCCTCATTCCTTCGTTGGCTGCCTGCCGGACAGGCGGGTTTGGCTCCCGTCTGTCCAGCCAACTTCCAAAGGTACGGGGAAGGGGGGTGGGGGGGTCGTGGGGGTCGGCCAGGGGGGTCGCGGGTCGGCTGGGGGACGGGCGGAGGTTCTTGGGGGGGGCGGTCGTTGGGGGGGGAGGGGGGTTTGCGTCGAGGGCAGGAGGGCCTGGGATCCCTCCTGCCCGTAATGTAGTGCGGGGTGGGGTTAGGGGGTCGCCGTGGCCAGGAGGGTTTGGGCTCCCTTCTGGCCCAACTACACAAAGGTACGGGGAAGGCGGGTGGGGGTGTCGTGGGGGTCGGCCAGGGGGGTCGCGGGTCGGCTGGGGGATGGGCGGAGGTTCTTGGGGGGGGGCGGTCGTTGGGGGGAGGGGGTTTGCGTCGAGGGCAGGAGGGCCTGGGATCCCTCCTGCCCGTAATGTAGTGCGGGGTGGGGTTAGGGGGTCGCCGTGGCCAGGAGGGTTTGGGCTCCCTCCTGGCCCGATATTGTTGGGGAGTCGGCGGTCCTTCGGGGTGAGGGTGCGAGTGGTCCTGCCGGGGGGGGGGGGGTGTATCGGACGTCGGGGGGGGGGGCATCAGGCTTTCAGGATGGGGACAGACCTTCAAGGGGGGACAGGACTTCAAGGGGGGACAGTGCACGGAAAGTCAGGGGGGGTGAACGGAGAGTCAGGACAGCGCACGGAAAGTCAGGGCAGTGCACGGAAGTCAGGGGGGTGAACGGAGAGTCGGGACAGCGCACGGAAAGTCAGGGCGGGCGAAAGGAGCGTCGGGCATCATGCGCGTTATATGCCTGAGTGCGGTATAGAAAATTTATGGTACATATCATCGTGATTTCTGCGCGCTATACCCCTGTGCGCGTTTTACACAGGTGCGCGTTATATCCGCGAAAATACGGTAGTGTATCAGTCATGTAGACAAACAAATGTCCATGTAAACCAGTGGTTCCCAAACCCTGTCCTGGGGGACCCCCAGCCAGTCGGGTTTTCAAGATATCCCTAATGAATATGCATGAGAGAGATTTGCATACCTGTCTCTTCCATTATATGCAAATCTCTCTCATGCATATTCATTAGGGATATCTTGAAAACTCGACTGGCTGGGGGTCCTCCAAGACAGGGTTTGGGAACCACTGATGTAAACAAACAAACAAAAAAAGAGGCACTCAGATAATCAGTCAGGCATACATGTACACATATGAATAGTCATTTCAGGCAGACACTTCCTCATACAATAGCATCAGTGATAGGTAATTGAACAATCACACAGAATCAATGCTGTCAGTCAAATTTAAGGAGCCACTTGCAACACCCTATGATATCTGAGTTGCACTGGCAATACATGACTGGCTACATTAGTTTTACTGGAGCTTCAGCAGATGGTCACATAATCTGAATTATTCATATACAAGTCTCTCTCTTGCACTGCCCACCATCTCTTTATCTCTCATGAGAGAGAGAGAGAGGAATCCAGGATCCATCTCTCTCACTCTCTCTACTGCCACATCCAACATTTCTCAGCTCTCTTATTCCCCAGATCATTTTAAGCATATTTCACCCCTGCCCATTAACCCCATGCCCAACATTTTTCCTTCTATCATCCCTCCCCAGCACCATACCACATCTCTCCCTCCATTCCCTCTACTACTATGTCCAACATTCCTCCCTCTTACATCCCTTTCGATCTGTCAAACTGTTCCCTCACCATAGCCAACATTTATTCCTCTCATATTTCTATTCCCCATGCATCTGTACCTCATTCCTCTCCCTCCTTATGCCCCAAAATTCACCTCTTTCTTTCATTCCCTGTGTGCACCATCTCTCTTTCACTCTCACTCACACACTCATGCCCATCAATTCTCTCTTTTTATTTCTACCTCCACCTCAGCATTTTTCCCTCCCTCCATCCTATATCCCAAATTCGTGCCCCCTTCATTTCTTCCTTGTCTGTCTGAAGTTCATGCCCCTCCCTTCCTTCTGTGTCCCAATTTATGCCCCTCCCTCCTTCCAGCCTTTGTCCCAAGTTCATGCCCCTCCCATGTCCCAAAACACGCCCTCCTCTATCCCAAGTTTGTGCCCCCTCTCTTTTCCTTCCTTGGTCCAAAATATGCACATTTTATGGCCCATCTATTTTGGTGCCCCATCCCGGAAGACTATACCAGAGCCGTCCAGGTAAGCTGCACTCCGCAAGGTCACGGGCCCTGCACACTGCACGTGGCTGACCTAGAAGCCTTCTCTCTGTCGTTAGCTCTCATGTTGGAGGTAAGGCGTCTGGGTCAGCTACTGATGGCATACTTGGAGCGCTACATGCTGCTTGGTGTAGGGATAAATGGGGCTGGAGGGCAGGAAAAGGAGGCGCACAGGTATTGGAACCCCTCGAGGTGCCTCCAACTCCCTGGGATCCCCGCAACCTGTGGGGGAGGATCCCCGTAGCTTCCACGGGATTCCCTTCATCCTCGTTCCCATGCAGCTCTCTAATGTTAAGCTATTTTATCAAATAAAGACTTTTATATTGAACATTTGGTTTCCTGAAATATCCTTTCTGCCGTCAGTGGACAGTCATCTCTGCTATTTGCTTTTACTTTTCATTTTATTCCATATCATTGAAATGAAAAGTGCAAAGAAAAATGTGGAATAACTTGTAAGTTTCATGGCTCCACATCATTCTTTTCTTGGTTTTGCTGGGAACTTTCAGCAGCCCCTCATATTTCTGTTGTTCTCAGCACACTTCATTCTGGAAGTCTTCCAAAGGGGCACTTTTATAAACAGAAAATAAAATTTGCTATGTAAATATGTCCTTTGTCTAAGGGACACCTTGAATTAATAAGAAATCTTAGGAGTCGCTACACAAATTAATATAACAAGCTAGGTATCATTGGACCTGATTTATTAAGAAATTCTTCTCATTCTGTGCCTATGGAGGAAACTTTCATAAATCTTGTCAATTTTTTTCTATGCAATCTAATTTAATTTACAATATTTATATTCTGTTTCCATAAGAATAGAATAAACAAGGTGCATTACAGCAATTAAAACACTAAAACTCAGAAAGCATATGACATTGACAATTTCTGGTTAATGTAATGTATTTGGAGTAGAATACAACATTTATTTTCAAGTAATCTATATCTCTTTGCATTTAGATATTTTGCATTTGAGTTTCTTCCCTTTGGGTGACAAACTTGGCAACACAGAAAGAATCATTAGTATACAAGGAGTTAAATTTGGGCCAGATTCCCACACACAAAAATTATGGAATTGCAGTAGCTGTATGAATGTTCTAATCACAAGTAAGCATTTTAAAATGTTTTCCCTTTTTATTGTTCTATGTGTTTCCCAAAAATGCATAATACACTAGTTGATAGGATTTGAGAATATAATAAAAAGTTTAAAACTTTGACATCCTTAGATGCAACCATTGATAATGAAGATCAGTATTTAGCATGGCTAGAAAGTTATGTGGTAGGGTATTTTCAATATGATGTTTAAATCAAGTTGGACATTTTTATGGAACAGGTCCAGAAATCCAGTAGTGAATGTGACAATTCTCCAAACATTTCTCAGATGACCATTTCTTAGATGTGTTTGTGCATAATGTGTCAATCTTTTTGAACCATTTTAGGAAAACAAAAAAAAATTCAGAAGAAAAATGCACAAAACAAGCCATTGAGATATAAGAGAGGCCAGCATTCTTTGGTAGACTGGCAACACAGACATTCCAGCAGAGCACTGAGGCACACTTCACCATAACCCCCTCGAGCAGGGACTTTGACACCCCTGCTCTAACCCTACAACCTCAACTCATGTCTCTGAAAGAATAAAGATTAGTTTGCATATTAATAACTTTTACGTATTTAAATGTACTGTATCATATCCCCCTATCCCACCTTTCCTCTAGAGCAATGCATCGTAAACTGTGTGCTGCCTGAGATTTCAGCTGTGCTATGAGATGCCAGGGAGGAGGAAGGTGATGGCGCTGGCTGACTGCCTACAGGTTGTGCCTCTCATAGCAAGAGGCACATCCTTTAGGCAGTCAGCCGGCGCTACCACCTCTCCTTCTCTCCACACCTCTTCCTTCCAGCACTCCCCCCCCCTCCACTGGCGCCTCAGGTCCCATCTGGAGGACCTTTGCAGACATCGACAAGATAATGTCACGCATGTGCGTGATGTCATCACATCACCATCTGCACACTTCCAGATGCCGAGCCGTGGCCAACATGTTTAGCATGTTTAGCATTCGCACTAATTGCGAGACGCTGCTCTAGAGCAGTGGTTCTCAACCCTGTCCTGGAGGACCACTAGGCCAATCGGGTTTTCAGGCTAGCCCTAATGAATATGCATGAGAGAGATTTACATATAATGGAGGTGACAGGCATGGAAATCTGTTCCATGCATATTCATTAGGGCTATCCTGAAAACCCGATTGGCCTAGTGGTCCTCCAGGACAGGGTTGGGAACCACTGCTCTAGAGTATGCTATACATACTGAGGTCTTCAAGTTTCTTATCAATACACTATTCATAAGCATTGCTTCAATTCTGCAAAAGTGTATTTGTGTGCTGAAGTAAATCTCTGGGGAAGAGAGACTAGCAAGACTAAACAGCTTTTCTTGAAGCACAAGAAAAAAAAGGCTGTGGGCTGAATGCTGCCAAGTTACATTGCTCAGAAGTATTGCTTGTAGAACTGAGACTTGTTCATCTGTTCCCATGTGAATGCAGCTACATAGCTCTATATGTGCTTACTTGCTACATGCTGTTCCAGTTTCAGAAGAGCACATGACATAAGAAGCTTGCTTGATTGTGTAAGAAAAAAAAAACATCCGAAGTCTGTAACACAAGATGATGGAAAAAAATTAAACACTATAAAGGCGCTTTACCAACCTATTTTTTTAGCTTCTATAGACAGAGTAAGAGTCTTAGCCTTACTGAAGTGTGTTAAGCATTTTCAATTACTTGTTTTAACAGGTAGTATAAAGAAATAAAACAACAACAAAGGAAATAAGGTGATCCCTTTTTAATTGGACTAACTCAATGCATTTTATGATGAGCTTTCGATGGTAACCCTTCTTCAGATCAGAAAAAAAGCTTCCCCAGAGAGTTTGTACTGCTGATTATTCCCTTGGAGGGACTCATTTTGTACTCTAAGATTGCTTCCAAATCACTGTGACCAGCCATCATTGATGTCATGAGAGTTCTACCTATTGGATGTGTATTGTACTCCTGCGGCAAGATCCAATGCCAAAACACTATAAAACAAATTGAATTTAATATATATTAGAGACTGTTCTACTTTTCAACAAATATTTGTTCATTTTAATATATCTCTGGTTAATGTGTACAGTTCTATCCCCACATGTACCATTTCTATTGCTTCTTCATGAGGTTTATTTCCTTGTTTTTGCCCTACGCAAAGTCAGTAGGGTCATAATGACCTTGGACAATAATGTCTACACATGAAGGTGGTCAGAGGTTAGGTCTACTGAAACTCTGCTTTGATTGGCCTATCAGAGAATGGATTGTGTATGCTTATGGTGACTTTGTCTTTGCATCATGGGACCAATTCCCATGATATAATCTTCAATAAACTGGACCAATTCTGAATTTCAAGGTCCATTACTGTCAACAGCCAATGACAGGACTTAACATTAATGGCTATGTAGATAAATCCTATATAACAGGGGTGTTCAATGTCGGTCCTCGAGGGCCGCAATCCAGTCGGGTTTTCAGGATTTCCCCAATGAATATGCATGAGATCTATTAGCATACAATGAAAGCAGTGCATGCAAATAGACCTCATGTATATTCATTGGGGAAATCCTGAAAATCCGACTGGACTGCGGCCCTCGAGGACCGACATTGGACACCCCTGCTATATAACATGGGATATTAGAGTGTGAGAGAGAGAGATCCAGAATTAGGAGTATGTGAGTGTGTATATGAGAGTGAGTAAGCAAGGGAGAGCCAGAATATGAAAGAGTGGGAGAGTGACGGAATGAGAGTGAGTTGGAATTGGAGCATATAAAAAGAAGGTGGCCTCTAACCCAGTAGAGCAGGGGTAGGGAACTCCGGTCCTCGAGAGCCGTATTCCAGTCGGGTTTTCAGGATTTCACCAATGAATATGCATTGAAAGCAGTGCATGCAAATAGATCTCATGCATATTCATTGGGGAAATCCTGAAAACCCGACTGGAATACGGCTCTTGAGGACTGGAGTTCCCTACCCCTGCAGTAGAGGGACTGGAAAGATGTGAATTTCTCCCTAGGCAGAGTTGAAACATTTCTATTCAAACTGAGCTAACATCAGATATGCTGCAAAAGGGAAATTCTGCTTTAAATTAGACTCGTTTTGGAACAGTACTGGCCTGACGGCAGCTAGCAAAGTTTAAGTCCATTCACTAAACATAAGAACATAAGAACTGCCATCACCGGATCAGACCTTCGGTCCATCAAGTCCGGCGATCCGCACACGCGGAGGCCCCGCCAGGTGTACACCTGGCGTAATTTATAGTCCACCATATCTTTATATGCCTCTCTTAAGGAGATATGCATCTAGTTTGCTCTTGAAGCCTAGGACGGTCGATTCCGCAATAATCTCCTCTGGGAGGGCATTCCAGGTGTCAACCACTCTCTGAGTGAAGCAGAACTTCCTGATATTAGTCCTGAACCTGTCCCCCCTCAGCTTCATTCCATGTCCTCTAGTCCGTGTCAAATTGGACAGTGTAAATAATCTTCTCTGCTCTATTTTGTCGATTCCTTTCAGTATTTTGAAGGTCTCGATCATATCCCCACGCATTCTCCTTTTCTCAAGGGAGAACAATCCCAGTGTTATAAGTCTATCCTCATATTCCAGTCTCTCCATACCCTTCACCAGTTTTGTTGCTCGTCTCTGCACCCTCTCCAGCAGTTTTATATCCTTCTTTAGGTAGGGAGACCAATGTTGGACGCAGTATTCCAAGTGTGGTCTGACCATTGCCCTATAAAGCGGCATTATAACTTTCTCCGATCTACTCGAGATTCCTTTCTTTATCATGCCCAACATTCTATTTGCCTTCTTTGCCGCTGCCGCGCAAAGGGGTAAGCTAGAATAAATATGTAGTATTGACTCTATGTGACTCTATGTGAAAACATTAAACATAACATCTTACTGAGACACAGAGATTGTAAATTTTTATATATTTTAAAATCTGACTTTAATTATTATTGTTAATTAATCTGTGTTATTAATTGTGAACTAAATAAAAGCAATAATTTAATTCCCAAGCACCTCTTACTAATATAAGGCATAGCAATAAATGAGTATTCAGGTAATGCCTAATAAGATTTTCTAACACCTATCCACAATAGGGCAAAGGATGGGGAGTGTATGCGATCATAGCATAGGAGTCTATTTCAGAATTCCTCTTCTCCACTTCCCAAAGTGTCTAAACACTGTTGGGATTTGGGTGATGCACTAGCTGCTCATCACAATAGGCACCCTATTATAACATTTTTAGAATTTTTTTTTCATGGGTAAACAATTATGTAATCATGCAAAAAGGGTGATTAAATGTCATTATCCTTTTTAGCTAAAAGTATTACTTCTGTTTGACAGCATGGACAATGTTTTGTGCAGTGGAAAGAGGCTGCTATGGGGCAAAGAAGAATTGAGACAGCTGATCACACATGGAAATTTCTGGAACAATATTCAGCCAGCAACAATCAATGTTTTTTTTTTGTTTTTGTTTTTTTTGGGGGGGTTAATGTTGGCCATTGGGGGGTGGGTTATACCTGGATATTCCGTGCTGGGCCATAACTGAATACTGACATGGAATATGTGGGTATAAAGTTATAACAGATGTTTTATTGACCCAACTTTGGTCCTCTTTTACAAAGTTACATGACAAATACTCCAATGCCCATTCAATCCTTATAGGCACTGGAGCATCTACCACATTGGCCCACACTATCAGGCTTTGTAAAAGAGGAGGTTTATCTGAATAGTTACCCAGTAAGTAGACTAAATATTGCCATTAAGTGCTGTTCATGTCTCTGCCCAGACTGAAGAAGTGCTGAGTGAAGATCTGCTAAAGGGAAGAAAAACTCCATTGGAATATCTTACCTGCTAGCATTCAAACTTGGAGAAAGGTAAAACTTGGGCTTCAGTAGGTTATTTCATTGTTCTTCTCTTTTATTTTTTTAGTTCAGTACTCTGCTTTTATAGCAAAGTCAGTTTAGGCAATAGTATAGCCTTTAGAGTCTCTGTTAGGGTATTCATATAAAAAGTGTTTTAGTCTAGATCAGTGGCATACCTAGCATATGTGACACTCGGGGCCCATCATTTTTTGACATCCCCTCTCCCATAATCTATATGAAAAATATGATTTTTAGTAACAATCCACATATCGCACAAGAGTGTACCTAGGAAAAGGCAGCATCTTAAACACTGCAGTGAGCACTAGAACACCAACACATACATTGTCAAACTAAACAAGCCAGATCCCGCACAGTCAATTGATCCTGCACAGTCAATGCCAACTGAAAATTATGTCCTTTTCATACACACAGAACAGAGATACACCCTCGCCCAATATGGAATAATCACAAAGTAAAAATTGAACTATGTAGACAAAAGTTAAACTGAACTGCCAAGAAACCTAACTCTGCATACAATGCAACACCACAACACCACAAAAACAGTGACACATATCCTCTAATACTGTGCAAAATATAAAGACAGCAGATGTAAATTTGAAAAAACTGATACATAACAATCACCACTTTACAAATTAACAAATAAAAATGAAACAAATAATAAGAAATAAGAAAATACCATTTTATTGGACTAATCCATTTTTCAATTAGCTTTCAGAGGCCAAATATTTCTTCAGAACAGTACATGGTTATGGTATCCTGTCCTGACCTGAGGAAAGGGGTTTAGTCCAAAAAATTGCCTTATTTCCATTTCTTATTTATAAACTTTTATCAATACAATTACAATACTACTTGATTCTAAGTAAAGCAACAAAAAAATCTTTCTACCTTTTTTCGTTTCTGCTTTAATCATCTTCTCTTTGCTCTCTTCTTTCTATATAGCATTTGTCCTCTCTCCCTTCCATGCAACATCTGTCTTCTCTTTGCCCCTTCCACCCATCTTCTGCCCTCTCTCTCTCTAACCTTCCATCTACTGCCCACACTCTCTCTGCCCCTTCCTATCTACTGTCCACCCTCTCTCTCTTCCAGATGGCATCTTCCCTCTTTCTATATCCCTTCAATAAACTGTATATCCTGTGTCCCTTCTCTCTTTTACACTTGATTCATTTCAGCTTCACCCCCTCTCCATTTTCTGTCTCCACCCCTCCCCTATGCTTTGGTATCTCCCTCTTTCTCTTCTCTTTTCCTTCCTTCCTTCCCACTTCACTCCACACCATGGTCTGGTATCTCTATCTCCTTCGCTTCCCTCGCTCCATGCCATGGCATCTCTTCCTCCCCCTCCATGGTCTGGTATCTCCTTTCATTTTTTCCTTTCCCTCCCTCCCATGGACTTGGCATCTCTGGTTCCTCTCCCTTGTCTTCCTTCTCCCTCCTTCCCTCTCTCTCCCCAATTGGGTGCTGCAGCAGCAGCATTTGTCTCCCCCCCTTCCCTGTGCAGCAGCATTTCTCTCCCCCTTGCCTGTGCAGCATTTCTCTCCCCCTTGCCTGTGCAGCATTTCTCTCTCCCCTTGCCTGTGCAGCATTTCTACCCCGTCCCTGTGCTGCTGCAGCATTTCACCCCCTTGCCTGTGCAGCATTTCTACCCTCCCCCTTCCCTGTGCAGCACAACATTTCTCTTCCCCACAAGACATCAAAAGACAACAGAAGGACATCAAAAGAGTGGTATGATGCTGAATTACTAGCCCTCAAACAAGAACTCAGAAAACTTGAAAGAATATGGCTAAAAACTGACAAAGAGGAAGATAAAATCAATTGGAAACAAAAAATTAAAAACTACAAAAACTTGACAAAAGAAAAGCGTTATAATTGTTATGCACAGAAAATAGGAACAGTCAATACAAACAGTAGAGAACTGTTCAAACTAGTGAACAAACTAACAGACACCATACAGATCCAAAAAAATCACATCGAACAGATACCAGCGGTGAACACCTCACCCACTACTTCAGCAAAAAAAAATCATAGACTTAAGAGCCTCAATACCTTCTCCTTCATCCAATTTCGAATTCCACTTCAAATCACAGGAAAGGGAGTCCAGAGTTGATATGATCTGGAATCACTTCGAGCCCCCTGATTGGAACAACTTCCTCACACTATTCAATAAATACGTCAAATCAAATTGTCTACTAGACGAATGCCCATCTCAGATCATGCAAGTTGCAGTACCTGAATTTAAAAAGGACCTATTTAACTGGGCAACATCCACTCTTAAAAGTGGAATTTACCAGGAAAATATGGGACACATTCCGATCACACCCATCCCCAAAGACCAGAAGATCTCACTCACATTGACGTCCAACTATAGACCCATGGCGAGCACCCCCTTATTCACCAAAATGCTCGAAGGGCTGGTCAACCTGGAACTAACAAACCACTTAGATAAATTCAATCTCCTAAACGAACACCAATCAGGTTTTAGAAAAGGATTCAGCATCGAGACAGTCCTAGGCTCTCTCATTAATCACCTATATAATCTCTTCAGTCAAGGTACCAGCGCCCTGATCTTACAATTAGACTCTAGTAGCGCCTTTGACCTAGTGGACCATGAAATAATGCTTATGTACCTAGACGCAATGGGACTATCGGGAAGAGTGTGGACCTGGTTCCAAGGCTTCTTAACCAAACGATCTTATCAAGTGGTCAACGACGGGAATTACTCTGAATCTTGGAAAAGCCCTTCGGGAGTTCCTCAAGGTTCCCCCCTATCTCCCACTTTGTTTAACATATATATCTCCTCCCTAGGTCACCTATTACAAAAGCTAAACCTAACATATTATATATACGCAGATGACATCTCTCTACTAATTCCAAAAACAAACGTGACCAATGACACCTTAAAATTAATCTCCTACATCATGACTGAAATTGAACAATGGACTACAAACTTTAAATTGAAACTAAACTCAGAAAAGACAAAAATTTTCTTGGCAAGCACAAAGGAAAAAATAACAACAACAATACATATAAACAGTCACGACCACCCAATATTAAAAACTATAAGAATTCTAGGAGTCACCTTAGATACCCACTTGACCTTGACCGATCATACAAATTTGGTGACAAAAAAATGCTTCTCCATTCTTTGGAAACTGAAAACCATAAAAAAATACTTCGACCCTCCATCTTTCAGATTACTGGTACAGTCATTGATTCTATCCACCCTGGACTACTGTAACATCATTTATTTGGGGATACCTAAAAAAACCATGAGATAATTGAGAATAGTTCAAAACACGCCGTCCGCTTAATATTCTGACTAAAGAAAAGTGATCACGTTAGTCCCTTCTACAGACTGTTGCACTGGTTACCAATTGAGGCACAAATTATATTCAAATTCTCCTGCTTTTGCTACAAACTAACCTGGGGAATGGCCCCCAACTACCTTCTACCTCACTTCGAATTCTACTCCTCCACTAGGTCTACCAGAAACCGCACCTCTTTGCATACCCGAAAATCGCAGGCTGCAGATATCGAACCTTCCTGAACAGAACATTCAAGTTTCAAGCTGGTAGACAGCAAACTTGGCTAGTCTACTTCATTGATGTCGCTAGGTTGACCTACAGCATCTTCTGGAAAGAATTAAAGACCACTTTGTTTAAGAAATACATGTCCTAGCTAGACTCTCCCCCCACGACCAAAGCTACCATACCTCACCCTGAATTATTTTTTCCTCATTATAGGTACTCTATATTCTCCGTCTGCTATAAAGTCCTCTTCACAATTGTACCCAGCTACTTGCTCGTGTCCGTGCATTTTCAATATAATATGTAAAAAGTTAAGTCTTATACTGTAACCTATGTATATTTTTCTTCTAACCAATTTGCACATTGTAATTACTGACTGCTCAGTGACCTCTTATCTATTTATACACTGTAATTCGCTGACTGTACAACTATTCTTCATTGTGAACCGCCTAGAAGTCGCAAGATTATGGCGGTATAGAAAAAATAAAGTTATTATTATTATTATTATTATTATTTCTTCTGGCCGGTTCCCTTGCTCAAAGCCACGGGCGTCTACACCTCACGCGATCTGAGGCTGCATCGGAAGCTTTCTCTTTGATGTCATGACGTCAGAGGGAACGCTTCTGATGCAGCCGTGGATCGTGCAAGGAGACGATGGCTGCGGCTTTGAGCAGGGGAGCCGGCCAGAAGCTGAAGAACCACCGGAGGGAGCACAAGATGGACCGCAGACACCCCTCTTTACAGTTTACTACCGCTGCTGCTGGTTAAGGAAAGTAGCAGCGGCAGAATAGGGAGGGTGGCCGGCTGTGCACCCCCTTAGGGCATGCACCCGGTATGGACTTCCCCCCACGCCTCCCACGCCCCCCCTTGGTACGCCACTGGTCTAGATTAGTATTTTAGGTTGCATTTCAGAGCATACATAAGAACTGTCATCACCGGATCAGACCCTGGGTCCATCAAGTCAGGTGATACACTCACGCGGAGGCCCAGCAAGGTGTGACCTGGCGAAAACTTAGTCACCGGTATCCCTCTATTTGCCTTCCGAGGAGATATGCATCTAACTTGCCCTTAAATCCTAGAATGGTGGGTTCCGCAGCAATCTCCACCGGGAGAGCATTCCAGGTGTCTACCACCCGCTGTGTGAAGTTAAGATCAGATTAGAGCACAGATAGCAGTTGAGGAAAGTCTTTAGTGCTTAACCCTCACCCACCCACTCCTGGCCTGATCTCTGATTTATAGTTCCTTGAATCAATTAGAAGGCCAAAAAAGTAATTAGCTAGTAATTAGCTCTTAAGAAACAGTCTAAGAAATCCTTGGAGGGTAACCTATCAATCACATTACAAAACAATAATAAAAATTAAACATTACTATAACCTAACATATAACTTTCAATCTTAGGGGAACTTAGAGTACATATTCCAACTCCTATAGCAACTTAACAAAGAAATCACCAATATTAAGATGCAAGAAACAGTCCAGCAGCAAGATGGGGGCTATCTAGTCTTTTGCACTGTCACATGTTTGATTATGTTTGAGAGGTCTTATGAGTGTGCTCAGTGCAAAGAGCTCCTAATACTCAGGAAATGGGTCTAATCTCTTGAGGCTAGAGTAGCAGACTTGGAGGAGCTGAGGGAGACAGAGACCTACAGGGACATTGTAGAAAAGTTCCACCTTCAGTCTGACAGCAATCTCTGCTGCCTCAGAGGAGGAAGGTTTTCTTAAAGGAGAATATCACCCTACTGAAATAGGAGGCAATCCTGTAGCCAGGACCTGCCCATCAGGGCAGGATCTGACCAACAGGGGATGAAATATCCTCTCTCATTGAGGATATGTCTCCAGGGGCTTCTGCCTAGGAGAGAAAGGTTAGGATGGCCGTTATAGTGAGTGATTTGATCATTAGGCATGTAGATAGCTGGGTGGCTGATGGACCTGAGGGTGAAGGTGGTGGACCTCACATATCACCTAGAAAAGTTCTTAGACAGTGCTGGGGATGAACCTGCTTTTTTGGTACATGTGGGTACCAATGACATAGGGAAATGTGGTAAGGAGGTTCTGGAAGCTAAATTTAGGCTCTTAGGTAGGAAGTTAAAATCCAGAATCTCCAGGCTAGCATTTTCAGAAATGTTCCTTGTTCCACGCTCAGGACCCAAGAGACAGGCAGCGCTCTGGAGTCTTAATGCGTGGATGAGGTGATAGTGCAGGGAGGAGGGTTTTAAATTTGTTAGGAACTGGACGACATACTATGGAAGGAGGAGCCTATTCTGCAAAGATGGGCTCCATCTTAACCATGGTGGAACCAGGCCACTGGTGTCAACATTTAAAAAACAGATAGAGCAGCTTTTAAACTAGAAACTGGGGGAAGGCTGACAGTCGCTCAAAAGAGCATGGTTCGAGGCAAGGTATCTTAAAAGGATATCATCAAAAAAGGGAAGACAATTGTGCAGGATGAAGCAGGCTAAGAAGATCTGACATGCTTGATCTCGATTATAAAGGAGTTCCCTTCCAGGCTTATACAGGCCCCTGAAGCATGTTTTTAGCAGTCCAAATATTCCTTTCAGAGGTGTCCCTGGTGTCCAGTGTGCCACACTCAGGATTGCCTCTTTGGCCCAGATATTCAGTGATTCGTATGGTTTGATTATCTCACCACAAACTCCCTTAAGTACAAAAGTGATTATGTAAATCCACACATATACTGACAACCAAAAGGACGGAAATATTTCATGCCACCTCTCTTGCTCACACATGCAGGCACAGGCATAGGCTGAAGATTGGTTTGGCATGAGAGATAGGCTGGTCAGACACTAGCACAAAGGGTCTCAGATGAAACAGGTTCAGGAAGGAACATGAAGGGGCAGAGAGCTATGGAGGCTAGCAAGGAGGCTATGAAGGCTAGCAAGGCAGCAAGCTATTAGCAGATTGGGGGAGGGAATTTGAGAAGTATGGTACAAGAAGGGCCAGAGACGACAAACTTGGTGAACATACATAAATGGCAATCAGGTAGGGTTACCAGACATCCGGGAAAACCAGACATGTCCTCTTTTTAGAGGATTGTCCAGGTGCATGGATGGACTTTCTAAAACACAGCAGTTTAGGTTTTAGAAAGCTCTGTTTGTGTTTGGAGGGCCTCTGAGCACGTGTGGATGATGTCATGCTCGTCCGCTCATACTCGGAGGCCGTCGAATATGGCCTGGAGGTCAGGAATTAAGAGAAGATGCTTGCTGGAGGCAGAATGGGGTGGGGTTAGAGGCAGAACAGGGCGGGGCTGGAGGCAGAATGGAGCGGGGATGAGCAGAACAAGGTGGGAGTGGAGTGGAATGTTGCGTGGCCATGCATCTTGGAATTTTTGATGCACAATCTGGTAATTCTACAATCAGACTCACAGACTCTCAGCTCTCCCACAGTTATCGTCAATGCAGCAATCACAGGGACATGTTGTGGTGGCACTTATTCATGATTTAAAGTTGGTCTCATTCCTAATGTAGATCTTGTGTTGCCTGTATGTCAGTGTACTATCTGCAGTCAGGGCCAGAAATGGTGAATGCTGCATCATCCATGACTTGCTCCTGCACTGCCCCTCGATACACCTCCACCATCTCTAAATATTTTCACAGCTTAAATGTTTTGCCCTGGCCTTTTGTAAAATGTCAGTTTAGACGTTTTGGCTACGACGATGTCTGTGAGCCAGGATTAAGACATTTAAAGAATGAATAGTTTTTGTAAAATGGCCACCTAAACTTTCAGGGTACGGCTGATCTTTTAAAAAAAAAAAAAAAAAATTATTTATTAATTTCAACATCTGACCATTTTTTTGTCAAAAAGGAAAATATACAGTGTAGTCTCACATTAAAACATAGAATCAACTTTTCAGGAAATAACATATTACAGAGTATAGTTAATCCACCATCTATGAGAGCGAAGTTGAGGAGGATGAGCTGAACAATTATCTAATAATTAAGAAAAAAGGAAAAAACTAAGACATGGCCTGACTGCCCTTGAACTAATTCTTTCTGAGCTATCTAAGAACCAGCAAATACTCATGGTGCAGTCAACTATTACACTTAGCAGAAATAAATTTTGATAGCTGATGTGGCTCATAGAAAACATATCTGTTTTCTTTATATACCAAAATACACTTACAGGGGTAACGTAGAACAAATGTTGCCCCCAGTTGAGTAACCTGTGGTCTCAAGATAAGAAACTGTTTCCGTCTCTTCTGGGTAGGACAAGACGCATCAGGGAACATTCTAATAGTATTAGTCAAAAAGAGAACATCTTTATATCTGAAAAACAATTTTAACATCCATTCCCTATCAGAATCAATAGTAAACTGTACTAAATGTAGCAGAAACCTGAACCTCAATATCTGACCTCTCCAGTAAATTAGATAAATCCAGGCTATCTGCAGATAAATTCTGCTGATTTGGATTTTTTGTATTCAATGATATTTGCATCAATAAAACTGTTTGAATCTAAAAACTTAGCTCTACTAGGGAGATAATATATTTATGAGAGAGGTGGAGAACAGGTTTCCGGTATCTTCAGAATTTCATTCATATATCTTTTAAACATAGCTAGTGCACTTGTAGGAAATCTTTTGGAAAGTTAATAATCCACAAATTACACCTCCTAATGGAGTTTTCCAACATTTCTTGTTTAAAATGTAGACTAGCATTGTTCTTAATTCAGGTTAAAGCTTGAACTTCCAGAGTTTTGATCCGGGTTTCAAAATCATCAGATTTGTTTTCCAGGGTTGTTACTTTATTTTTAAGTTCCAGATTTTCTGAAGGTACCTTAGTGCACTGTGTGGAAAGTTGCTGCATTTGATTCCCCAGTGAGATTTATAAATTAGAAATAGCATTCCAAATTGAAGACTTCAGGTTTCTGTAAAGGAGGAAACTCAGTTCTAGTACCCCCTGCTCCAATCAAAATACCTGTAGCCACAGTAGTTATCGAGGTAATTCCAAGAGATTCCTGTGCTCTCTCCGCTGATTGCTGAGCTGGTAATTTAAAGACTCCTGCCTCCATCCAGGGTCAGTTCTCCCACTCTGCGGGGCTGGCAAGAGAATGTCCTGGGCTGGCCCCTCAACCGTTGACTCTTCCGTTGCCCTGGAATGAATCGGCGGACTGCATTCTTCCATGGACAGAGTGGCGCCCTCAAAGGAGAAATCCCGCACTTCAGTTTGCTTGGGTTCTCCAGCAGAAGATTCCTCTAGTCGTAGTGTTTGTGAGCCGCACTTCAGGAAGACATCCATCGGACCGGTCTGCATTGTATCTTCGTCCGGGAAAACCCAGATCTTTGACTTTCTTTTTACCATCAGGTAAAATAAGGAAAAGATCAAATTCACTGCAACAGCATATCATAGAAGTCATCAAACGCCATCTTGGGTAAGCTCCGCCCTCCGGTATGGCTGACCTTCTGAGTGGGACAGAGGGGAATCAGCTGCAACAACTTTTAACAACACTGAGAAAACTAATTAAATCAACACTACTGTATCTGTTTTGTTTTTTATATCAAAAAAGTCATTATCATGCCTTTGTAGAATAAAGATCTGTTCAGTTCAGCCATTCTCAATTGATAGGTGTTCTACGTCGATATTAAGAGAGTTCAAAGACTATGAATAAGCTGAATCCTCTGTGATAAAGTTGAAAGTCTCCTATTTATATATTTCTTTTATATTTTCCTATTGACATAATATCACAGAGAAAAGGAAACATGGTGGTTTATAAACCACTATTTCCAATCTACATCCAGTGAACTGAGATAGATTCAGGAGTTGATATTTTTCTTTTTAAAGAATAGCAACAAATAAATTTGTCAAGAACTTACAGTACAGCTGTCTTAGATTTACTATCATAAGATAAAAGAAGGTGAGCAGAAATAGTGCCATTTGATTTAGAACCAGAATCTTGACTATAAAACAATGGGGGGAGGGGACTTCTAGTAGACTATGAATTTCTTTTGTTTCTTTAAAATAATTCCTATATACGAAGGGGTGATGAAAAGTTTTCAGCCCAATCAACCAACTTCCTAAATTCTGAGTGTTATGTTGCCACTGTAGCTGAAAAGAGTGTCTTATTTTGTTAAGTACTAATTTGCAGAAACAAAATTCTATGTTTTGACATTGTTTCAGATCATTGAATGGAACATATCCACATAATTCCTAGTTGGGCTGAGAACTTTGACTGTTAAGGGACACATATCTTTTTTCTTTTTTTCCAAATCTTTATTCATTTTAAAAACCAACATCAAGTGCAACATATTATCAAACAATTTACAAAATAAAGCAGCACTTAATTCCATCAAATGAAATAATAAGTACATACCCATCCCCCCTCCCTTTCATACAGTATAAAGACAATCATGAGTAATACAAATGACCAAGATAAGCAAATTACAATTGAAAAATAAATTAAGTACATATTCTTCCCCCCCCCCCACCCCCAACACACACACACCCTTCTTGGATGTGTATAATCAACGGGGAAAACTAGTAATCAATCTTTACAAAATTTTGTCAATGGGTCCCAAACCTCCTTGAATTTCTTATAATGTCCCAATTGTATCGCACTCATACGTTCAAATTTATGTTTCGCACAAGGATTCCCACCAAAAACTATAGTTTAACCTGTCCCAATTTTTCAAAATAAGCTGTATGGCAACTCCTGTCATGATAAAAAGTAGTCTATTGTTATGTGGAGTTATTGGACTTTTGGCCTTCAATAACGTACCAAACAGCACTACATCATACGTCAATGCCAATGGAACTTCTAGTATTCTATTAATTTGACCCCAAATAGATCGCAAAAAGTTAAGTATCAAGGGACAAAAGAAGAGCAGATGATCTATTGTCCCTATATCGAGATGACAATGCCAGCATCTATTTGACTTAGAACTATCTAATTTTTGTAATTGAACAGGGGTCCAAAAACTTCTATGCAACAGAAAAAAGCATGTCTGTCTCATAAGAACATAAGAAGTTGCCTCCACTGGGTCAGACTGGAGGTCCATCTCGCCCAGCGGCCCGCTCCCGCGGCGGCCCACCAGGTCCTTGACCTGTGAAGTGAATTCTTTACCTTTATAATCTACCTCTACTTCTATAACCTACCTCTGCTGCTATCTGTACCCCTCAATCCCTTTATCCTTTAGGTACCTATCCAAACCTTCCTTAAACCCCTTTACTGTGCTCTCGCCTACCACAACCTCCGGAAGAGCATTCCATGCGTCCACAACCCTCTCGGTAAAAAAGAACTTCCTAGCATTGGTTCTAAACCTGTCCCCTTTCAATTTCTCCGAGTGACCCCTGTACATTTCATCCTCCAAGTCCAAATTTGTGGCCATTAAGACACAAAAATCTGCTGCTTTATCTCAATGCTCCAAATGTCTTTCTTATTCAAAAATTCAGATATTAATTTATACCACCTGGCTGCTTGATGCCCCAGCAAATCTGTCTGGAAGCACAGACTCGGCAGGCTATACTGAGTTTTTAAATTACACCATTCAGGAAACCCCTTCTGAATGGCCTGCTTCAACTGCAACCACTTATATACTTAAGACTTTGCAATACCAAATGTGAAAATACCAGTCGTGAAAAGTCAAGCATCTTTCCATCTGATAACACATCATCTAGCGTACGTATCGTTAATTTGAATCTTGGAGTTCAACCATAACGACTGACATGTGGATTTTTCTACTTGAATCTCTATTAAGTTATTAATAAATTTTAAGGTGTTCTATGTGGCAAATAAGATACTATTCAGGTGTTCTATGTGGCAAATAAGATACTATTCAGGGAACCCTTTCTAAATGGCTTGTTTTAATTGGATCAATTTATAACCTTGAGTTTTTGGAATGTTAAACGATTACTATATGTGAAATAAGAGACCAAATTATTATCCGTAATGACATCATTTAAGGTTTGAATGCCTGCCTTTAGCTAATGTTTCCAAAGGATCTTAGAATTGCCTATCATGATCTTGGAATTCAACCATAGGGATTGACATTTTGTTTTCTGTATTGGGATTGGAGTTCAACGATTTATAAATCTTAACGTAATCCAGGTTGAATGAAAAATAATATTGTCCTTATAAATTCTAGGAAGCCTGATACTCAAAATATGTTTTAGATGAAGTGGAGCCATAAGATGACTTTCAAGAATCAACCAATCAGATAGATTCTCCATGAGTTCAGGAAGCATCCAATACATATCCCGACGCAAGATAAAAGCTTGATAATATCTGTAAAAATTTGGAAAATTTACCCCTCCCATCAATTGAAACTGTTGCAAAAATACTAAGGGGCTCATAATCGAAAGAGAAAAAAGTCCAAAAACCGGCCTAAGTCGACACTTGGACGAACATTTAAAAAAAACGTCCAAGCGCCGATAATAAAACCAGATTTTGGACGTTTTTAAAAATGACCTAGGCCTTCATATTGCCGCTCAATGTCCAAAGCTAAACGGGGCATTTTGGGAGGTGTGTTGAGGGCGGTAGTTGGGCAGGACGTGGGCCGGCTTAGACTTAGTCGTACAGCATGTATAACCGAAAGTTTAACAACAGAACCTAGACGGAACTTGGACGTTGTGACTTAGACCATGTAAAACATGGTCTAAGTCACAAAAACCCACCTAAACTCACTAGATAAGCACTGCAAACACATAACACAGACCCCCACACACTACCCCAGTGATCACCAACCCCCCATCCCCATAAAAATTTTATTCACAACTTTAAATTTCAGCCTCCAGACCATCATCACCTGGCCACCTGGCATAGGAAAGCCTAGTCATCCAGCCCAGAGGCAGCTTAAGTCGTCTTGGGGGTGGGTTATGGACCCATAGAGAGGAGGACCCATGCCCATAAGCCCCTGTAATCACTGCATTGATACTGAAACATGTGCACTGCCCTATACACCCCCAAAACCCTTTTTACTGGCATATAAGTGGCTCCTACAGCCATAAGGGCTATTGAGGTGGTAGATAAGTGGGTCTAGGGGATTCTGGAGGTGGTTTGGGGGGCTCACCATCACCTATAAGGAAGCTGTAGGGAGGAGAAGCCATGGTACTCTTTTTGTGAAGTTCACAGCGGTGCCCTGTAAGGTACCCCACTATTTAGGTGGCATGTCTGGGTGTGCAGTCCATCACTTTGCAGACCCCTCCCACTTCCAAAAGGGCTTGTTCTAGGCGTTTTGGACTTGGACGGAATGTTGGAGGGAAATATGGTATAAAGATAGACAATTTAGTGGCTTGGACGATCAGATCGGCAGGATGTATAATTAGAGATTTTCAAAAGTTAAAAAAAGTTGGACGTATCTTTTGAAAATGTGTCTTAGGCTCTTTTTAACTTTGGACGACTTATGATATGGACGTAAATAGACTTAGTTGCCCCTTCACGGCTATTCTAGGAGTTTTACCAAGCCAACAAAATTTTGAAAGAATTCCATTTAGCTTTTTATTCAAAGATAACTAAAAATAACTTGGTAATAAACTCATTTGGTAACAAATTACAGGCAAGAGCATCATTTTGATAGTTTGAATTTTCCCCCACCAAGAAAAATGTAGTGGATTCCATTGCACACACATTTATTTGACCTTCGACAGTAAGGATCTTTCATTTACCAACATTGTATCTTCCTGTGTTTTTTGTATCATTACTCCTGGCTGGCGGACAGGAAACAGAGGGTTGGAGTGAAGGGCCATTACTCGGACTGGCATGGGGTCACGAGCGGAGTTCCGCAGGGGTCGGTTCTGGGACCGCTCCTGTTCAATATATTTATTAAAGACCTGGAGGCAGGAACAAATTGCGAAGTTATTAAATTTGCGGATGACACCAAACTCTACCGCAGGGTTGATACCATGGAAGACTGCGAAGATCTGCAAAGGGACCTAACGACGCTAGAAAAATGGGCCAAAAAATGGCAAATGAACTTTAATGTAGGGAATGCAAGGTCATGCATGTAGGGAAAAAGAACCCGATGTTCAGCTACAAAATGGGAGGATCACTGCTAGGGGTAAGTAACCTTGAAAGAGACCTGGGAGTGATGGTGGACACGTCTTTGAAGGCGTCGGCACAGTGCGCTACAGCCTCAAGAAAAGCAAACAAAATGTTGGGTATCATTAAGAAGGGTATCACGACCAGGACGAAGGAGGTCATCCTGCCACTGTATCGTGCAATGGTGCGACCGCATCTGGAGTACTGTGTCCAATGTTGGTCGCCGTACCTCAAAAAGGACATGGCGGTACTTGAGGGAGTCCAGAGAAGAGCAACTAAACTGATAAGAGGTATGGAAAACCTCTCATATACTGACAGACTGAAAAAGCTGGGGCTGTTCTCCCTGGAAAAGCGGAGACTTAGAGGAGACATGATAGAAACCTTCAAGATCCTGAAGGGTATAGAAAAAGTAGACAGGGACAGATTTTTCAGATTATGGGGAACCACAAGTACAAGGGGGCACTCGGAAAAATTAAAAGGAGACAGGTTTAAAACAAATGCCAGAAAGTTCTTTTTCACCCAGAGAGTGGTGGACACATGGAACGCGCTTCCGGAGGCTGTGATAGGCCGGAGCACGTTACAAGGCTTCAAAGAAGGTTTGGATAGGTTCCTAGAGGATAAAGGAATTGAGGGGTACAGATAAGAGTAGCGGTAGGTTATAGGGATAGTCTGGGACCATTGCTCAGGCAATGGGCCTGATGGGCCGCCGCGGGAGCGGACCGCTGGGCGAGATGGACCTCTGGTCTGACTCAGCGGAGGCAACTTCTTATGTTCTTATGTTCTTATGTAACATTCAATGGAAGAACCTCTGATTATACTCCAATTTATCTTGTACCCAGAAAATTTTCCAAAACATTCTATCAATTGTAATAAATGAGGGATAGTTATTTAGGATTTACCAAATGAAGCAATATATCATCTGCATAAGCCGAAATTTTATAGCTTCGGCCTTCATATGGTATTCCCTGTATCTCCTCTGCCTGCTGAATAGCTAACAACAAGGGTTCCAAAACAATATTAAAAAGCAAAGGAGATAAGGGACATCCTTGCCAAACTCCCTTTTCTAAACAAAATCGCTCAGAGAATATATTATTTATATAAAGTCTAGCTGAGGGGGAACTATACAAGGCTTGAATCATTTGAATAGATCTAGAACCTATCCCAAACCAATCCATAGCTTGGTACATGAAAGTCCATTCTACCTGATCAAAGACCTTCTCTGCATCCAAAGATACAGAAAAGGTCGGGTCATCTAATGTTTTTGCCAAATTGAGCATATGAAGTGCCAATCTAGTATTATTTGCAGAATGTCTTTGAGCAACAAAACCCATTTGGTGCATTCCAATAATATAAAGGAGAGCCTTAGCTAACCTCAGAGCCAATAGTTTAGCCAAAATTTTTCCATCCACATTAATTAAAGAGATTGGCCTGTAATTCGCTACCAACATAGGATTCTTGTTTGGTTTTGGCAAAACAATTGTGAGAGCCTCTGCCATTGTGCCTGAGATCTGACCTTTCACCAATTGTGAAAAAGATGATGTGACAATATATCCATCACCATCCGGAGCGGATCCTGCTCTATGAGACTTCAATGCTGCTTGGAGTTCTGAAAAAGATATAGGCGCATCAAGAGATTCTTTTACATGCTCTGGAATTTTGGGCCCAAGAATAGACAGTAAAAATTCTCGTCCTTCATTCTCCTTCTTTGAATTTAGCTCAGAAGAGTACAAAGCTTTATGCTATTTCCTAAATTGGATTAAAACATCAGAGATATAGGTATACACTTTGCCTTTTTCATCTTTAACTGAGATTCTACTGTATATAAATGATTACATTATCAACATATTTATGCATATATAAGTTTGCAAAAGAGAAAAGAAATGTGCAAGAACATGAAATTAAGAGGAGCAAGAACACTAAGGGTTCCTTTTACAAAGGTGCGCTAGCATTTTTAGCGCACACGCCACCCGTAAAACTACCGCCTGCTCAAGAGGAGGTGGTAGCAGCTAGTGCACGCAGCATTTTAGCACGCGCTATTTCACGCGTTACGGCCCTAATGTGCTTTTGTAAAAAGAGCCCTAAAACACACATTCTTACATCTCTAGACCCTTGACATCTCTGCACCGCACCGCAGACACCCTAATCCTCCCCCAGGTCCCCCAAGTCCTCCAGTGCCCACCGGTTTGGATGTCAGCTTTGAATACCAAAGTCACAAAAAGGTGGCATACAAATCCCTATTCCCATTCAAGTTTCAAGTTTTATTTTAACTTATTGCTTCGCCTATTTATTTTACTAAGCAATTTACATAATAATTTAAAAAAAACCCAAAGATTTGATAAATTGTTACAAAGATTTGATAAATTGACATAAAAACTGACAGTTACATAAGGAATGGAGGGCAGAACTACAATATTATTTATTAGAAAAGCTTCTCCCACAGACCGTAACCCTATGAGATATTCTTACATCTACACAAATCCTGATATTGTGCTTCCTCCCAATTACTTTTCTATCTCATCTGACCTCACACAATCTGCCAAATGTACCCAACAACTTATATGTAAGGGACAGATTCAAAACATTGCTAGGAAGTTTTTCTTCACCCAGCAGGTGGTGGACACCTGGAATGAGCTTCCAGAGGGCATGATAGGACAGAGTACGATATTAGGGTTTAAGAAAGAATTGGATAATTTTATGAAGGAAAAGGGGATAGAGGGGTATAGATAGAGGACTACTACACAGGTCCCAGACGTTTGGCTGCCGTGGTCTGATCCAGCAGAGGCACTTCTTATGTTCTTATGTATTGTAATCTGCCTAGGAGCATCAAAAAAGGGGAAAATAATCAATTCTTTAAATAAATAAATATATAATATAATCTACAACTAGGCAGTTTACAGAGTACGAACATACAGGGCAGGATTAATTCTTTGAGGGCCCCTAGGCGCACAAGTACACTGGGCCCCCCCCCCCCAGCCCTGCCCCGCCCCTGTCCCGCCCATACCCCGCCCCTGCTCTGCCCCTTTTATCTGTTTTCTTATTTAATTCCTCCTGTATTTCTTTTTTTTAAATTCAAAACAAAGATTAGCATACCAATGCATAGTTTTTCTTCTATGCAACCCCAAACATCTCTGAACAAATTCCCCTTTCTTCGCACCTACTTACCCGGTACATTAACTCTGAACCCTTTCAATACGTATATAAAAGTGTTCAAATATATTGTAAAGCAGTAGTAATACTATCCGAAATATAAGTCTATATTAATAACCAAGTTTACAACGCCTCTCAACTGCCTCACTCTATGTCGACCAATGTGTAAACAACCAAATCTGTAACTCCTCTAGTACGTTCCACTCCATGTATATTAATTTGTAACAAAATAACAAGGGAAGCAGTCTAAAGAATCCAACATGAAACAAAAGAAGATCGACAGACAATAAGGAAATTCAAATCAGGTTTATTCAAGGTGTTCCCAAGAACCATGCTCGATGCATTTTGCCAAACAAGTCTAGTCAACGCTAACAGAAAACCATGTCTTTCATACACACAAAACACAGATACACCCTCACCCCGTATGGAATAAGTAATCACAAACTAAAAATAGAAATATGTGGATAAAGAACGAGAAGTTGCAAAAGCATCAAAAGGTTCCAAAGGTTTTAGGAGTGTACCTCTTGATCTCCTCAGAGCATCTTTCAAGATCACACATCAACACCAGAAAGTATTTCTTCACCGAAATGGTGGTTGATCTTCCACTGCAGGTAATTGTGGCCAACAGCGTGCCATACTTTAAGAAAAAATGGGATAGGCATGTGGGATCTCTTAGGGAAAGAAGTTAGGGGGGGTGGGTCATTAGAGTGGGCAGACTTGATGGGCCGTGGCCCTTTTCTGCAGTCATTTTCTATGTTTCTATGTTTCTATCTTTCAATCTTGACAGACTTTTACCTCTCTCCTCTTTATCAATCATTCTAGCTTCTGACCTGAACTCTCCTCTCACTATATTTCGAAAGTTCCAATCTCTCTCTTTCTATCTTCTTCTCCTCCTCATTTCTCCATTCCCCACTGCTCCTTTTCACTTAGACCGTGCACATCAGGCAGCACCCAAGATTTGGACCCCCCCCTTCCCCATCCTCTCTCTTTCAGCAGCATCTAGTCCTTTTCCTGTAAGCCAGCTTTGCTCGGTTACTTTCTGTTTTCTGAAACTCAGGCTGTTGAGCTATCCCCAATCAGTTTAGTTTCTTTGCAGACCTCTCTCCTTACTCTATACACTTTCCAGGATAGAGTCCTGTGGTGCCCAGCAAGTAGTGGAGAGAGAAGTTGATGGGCACTAGGCCGTGTGGAACCAGGTGAGAGCAACAGATATCCCCAAGTAGCCTGGAGTGAAGACGTTCAAAGTTACACGCACACATACTCACTCTCCTCCAGTACAGACCCTCAAACCCTTTCTCATAGACACATATTAAGGATGGGTAGCCATAATTTTTTCACTTCATATCATTTCCTGTGTGTGCTAGGAGAATGTTCATTTTGTTTGGGGAAGGTGGGGGGTTATCTGCTCTTGGAAGGGGGATCCTGAAAATTATTTTTTGGCAACAAAAGTCCTGCACCCTCCACACTCCACATAGGTCCCCCAAGCCTACTTGAATC
Organism: Geotrypetes seraphini; assembly: GCF_902459505.1. Taxonomy (NCBI): domain Eukaryota; kingdom Metazoa; phylum Chordata; class Amphibia; order Gymnophiona; family Dermophiidae; genus Geotrypetes; species Geotrypetes seraphini. The sequence goes on from NC_047084.1 coordinate 369,159,614, forward strand.
CCTAATAGTCTAGTCGGATGTTGGGACAGGAGCAATGCTCATTCGCTCCTGCCTATAGCTGCAGCCACACTGAATAGGGTGGCCACAATAGTCTCATGTTACTACCAAGACCCTTAGGGGTACCATAAATCTGTGGTAAAATTTGCAGCTGCCATATTGGATGCAACTGTGGCCATAGGCAGGAGTAAATGGGCATCACTCCTGCCCCAATTACACCTTCAAGATCATCAGGAATTTAGGGAAGGAGGGGGACTGGAATAAGGGGCCTAGGATGGTCGGGGAGGGCCTTGGATTGGGGTATGTGGATCATTGGGCAGCCTCCTGTCACTGGCAAACAAAACCCTGCCCATGTTTATTTGATTAAAAAAGCATACAGGGTCTCATATGTATACACACTAGTCAGTAAAATGGTTGTGATATAAAGTATAACAACCATGTTTATTTGATGGCAGTTGCAGAAGATTGCTTTTAAGGGAAATGTACCTGCTATCCCCATGATCTTTTATTTTCCTGCATCTGTCAGTTAAAGATCCTTTCCCCGCTCAGATTCGAACCATGAGCCCCAGCAGCAGCAGGAAGGCAGGTGTACTGGAGGACTAGAACCCACGAGAGCTGGTGGGGATGGGTCTCATCTGCCCACCGTCTTTTCTGACCTGAGCGGAGGCACTTGCGGCGGAAGCACGGGCAGCATCAAAGGGAGGTTCATTTTCAGAAGGGTCTGACATGGCAGCATTTCCCACAAGCTGCCGGCGGTTGCTTCGAAGTTTTCTCTCTAACACAACTTCCTGTTTCCGACAGGGCAGATTGCTGCAGAGAGGGAAAGCTTTGGGGCAGCCACCAGCAGCTTGTGAGAACGGCTGCCGTATCCGGCTCCTCTGAAAAGGAAAAAGTAGCATTTTAATAAAGCACTTCGGACCGCAGGGCCCCCTGGATCTGTGGGGCCCAGGGCAACTGCCCTGTTTATTCTCTATAATGCCGGCCCTGGGGCCCCCCTGACATTGTCGGGCCCTAGGCACGTGCCTCTTGGGCCTATCTTTTAATCCGGCCCTGCGAACATAAAAACTTTGGAATAAACATCACAAAGCAAGATCTTAAAAACAACCACTCTTAAAATATCACAGTGTGCCACGGTTAGGGCTCTTCAGCTTGGAAAAGAGACGGCTGAGTGGAGATATGATTGAAGTCTACAAAATCCTGAGTGGAGTAGAATGGGTACAAGTGGATCAATTTTTCACTCTGTCAAAAATTACAAAGACTAGGGGACACTCGATGAAGTTACAGGGAAATACTTTTAAAACCAATAGGAGGAAATTTTTTTTCACTCAGGGAATAGTTAAGCTCTGGAACGCGTTGCCAGAGGATGTGGTAAGAGCGGATAGCGTAGCTGGTTTTAAGAAAGGTTTGGACAAGTTCCTGGAGGAAAAGTCCATAATCTGTTATTGAGAAAGACATGAGGGAAGCCACAGCTTGCCCTGTATCGGTAGCATGGAATATTGTTACACCTTGGGTTTTGGCCAGGTACTAGTGACCTGGATTGGCCACCGTGAGAATGGGCTACTAGGCTTGATGTACCCATTGGTCTGACCCAGTAAGGCTATTCTTATGTTCTTATGAAAATCTTGGGCATTTCACAAAATCACTGTAATAAACAATTGTGTTTTCAATCATTTTTAAAAATCTTAATTGGTCAGAACTGTCTCACCAAAGCATTCCATAGCTTAATACCTGCAATACAAAAAGCAGCGGCTCTGGTTTCAGCTTACCACACCTTTGTAAAAAGGTTCCATAGTTAGATATTTAACTTTACCTATTTAGATTCTTATGTATTTTATTATTTTGCATATAACCACTTAGATGCATCTTTGTGGAAGACATTTAAATCAAAATTGAATCAAATCAATGGGGAATTATTCTCCTAATGCAGCTAAAAGTACCAGCACAGAGTTCAGAATACCTCTCAACAGGCACAGGAGAATTAGTAAGACAATCTTTTAAAGATCCCTAAGGAAAGAATTTGAAAAGTTATGCATGTATGCTAAAAAAAAAAAAAAAAAAAAGGCTGATGTGCAGAATTTAGAGAGATGCACAAACAAAAATATTTTGTTTATTTTCTGATTTTTTTGGATTTTGCTTCAGTATTCTACTGCAGTGTTTTAAGCCTGTCCTGAGGGACCCCCAGACAGTCAGGTTTTCAAGATATCCCTAATGAATATTCATGAGTTAGATTTGTCTATAAAGTAGCTAGTAGGCATGTATATAAATATCTGTCATGCATATTCATTATACCTTAAAAACATACAAAGTATGAGGCTTAATAGTATAGTATAGTCTTCTCAGTGCAAATTAAAGTCACTTATGATTATATCTTTTGTGAAATGTATATAATGTAGAGTAATCTTATTAATTGATCAGTCAAGAGAAATTTTGATATAATCAGAGGATTGGTAGATCAATAAAATATCCATATGCTCTAAGCCAGTGGTTCCCAACCCTGTTCTGGAGGACCACCAGGTCAATTGGGTTTTCAGGCTAGCCCTAATGAATTTGCATGAGAGAGATTTTCATATAATGGAAGTGAGAGGCATGCAAATCTGTTTCATGCATATTCATTAGGGCTATCCTGAAAACCCGATTGGCCTGGTGGTCCTCCAGGACAGGGTTGAGAACCACTGTCTAACTGACATCCATGTTACAGACACCAGTTAAGAATCAGGTTGTCACTGAGCTTAATCCTGCAAAGGATCTCCCTGCCATGATAAGTTTAGTGGCAACCCATCCCACCCCCCTTGATGACTACCGGCAGGAGGGATGTCCAATCCCTCCTGCCAGAACCCCCCCCACCCCCACCCCGAACATCATGCAACAGGAGGGATGCCTAATACCTCTTGCTGGAACCCACACCTCCAAACAATCACTGCAGGAGGGATGCCCAATCCCTCCTGCCGGAACCTCCTCCTCCCCCCCCCCACTACTGTACATCACCAGCAGGAAAAATGGCATAAGAACATAAGAATTTGCCTCCGCTGGGTCAGACCAGAGGTCCATCTTGCCCAGCGGTCCGCTCCCGCAGCGGCCCCTCAGGCCTATCACCTGTGCAGTGGTCCCTGACTATTCCTATAACCTAGCTCAACTCCTATTTGTACCCCTCAATCCCTTTATCATCTAGGAACCTATCTAAACCTTCTTTGAAGCCCTGTAACGTGCTCTGGCCTATCACGGCCTCCGGAAGCGCGTTCCATGTGTCCACCACCCTCTGGGTAAAAAATAACTTCCTAGCGTTTGTTCTAAACCCCTTTTATTTTCTCCGAGTGCCCCCTTGTACTCATGGTTCTCCACATTGTGAAGAATCTGTCCCTGTCTACCTTTTCTATGCCCTTCAGGATTTTGAAGGTTTCTATCATGTCTCCTCTAAGTCTCCGTTTTTCCAGGGAGAACAGCCCCAGCTTTTTCAATCTATCAGCATATGAGAAGTTTTCCATACTCTTTATCAGTTTAGTCGCTCTTCTCTGGACTCCCTCAAGTACTGCAATGTCCTTCTTGAGGTAAACAAAAATTAAATATGTATTGGTATAACAAAAAGGGTATCTCATTTAATTGAAATTGTATCACAAAAGTGTGTACATACTTTTACCGCTATTTATAGACTTATCCCCATTCTTTTGTCTTCAATAAACAGTTTTTGTCACCAGCATCCTATATTGAACTTCCATAGATAGAAAGAAAGACAGACAGACAGAAAGCAGCCAAGGAGAGAGAGAGACAGAAAGAAAGAAAGAAAGAAAGACACATCTATTCTAGCACCCGTTAATGTAACGGGCTTAAAGACTAGTGATGTAATAAGATAATAGCGAATAGCGAATAAGAGCGAACTACAAGTAATGAACGGATGGCTGAGGAGATGGTGCGAGGAGGAGGGATTCCACTTTGTTCGAAACTGGACGACCTTCTTGGGGAAGAACAAGCTCTACAGGAGAGATGGACTGCACCTGAGCACAGCTGGGACGAGGCAGCTGGCAAGAAACATCCAAAACGCCATAGACCTAGCTTTAAACTGAAGAGAAGGGGAAAGCCGGAAGTCGATCTGGCCTCGACACACCGGACATTGGTATCAAAAAATGATACCGAACAAGGACATTGCAAAAGAGAGCTTGGGACCGAGTGGGATCTTTTGGACAAAGGGACTGAGAGAAAATTCTTGGGCAAAGGGACTATGAGAGGCTTCTTGGATAAAGGGACTGAGGGGACACTTTTGGGCAAAGGGACCGAGTGGGAACTCTTGGACAAAGGGGCTGAGAGGGACTTTTTGGACAAAGGGACTGAGGAGACACTTTTGGACAAAGGGACCGAGTGGGAACTCTTGGACAAAGGGGCTGAGAGGGACTTTTTGGACAAAGGGACTGAGGAGACACTTTTGGACAAAGGGACCGAGTGGGAACTCTTGGACAAAGGGGCTGAGAGGGACTTTTTGGACAAAGGGACTGAGAGGGAACTTTTAAACAAAAGGGTTGAGTGGAAATCTTCAGAAAAAAGGCCCACAGATGCAATGCAGGGGCCCAGTGCACAAACGAGCCTAACAGACATGGTTGAAAGAGAACAATGGGAGCAAGAGGACCATCCAAAAAAGGAGATACTGGATGGGGGCAAAACGGACACGCCACGGGAGGTGGATGACCGAGTAAAGACAAGCCAGGTGGGAGCGCCGAGCCATGGAAAGAAAACAGCAGGGCGGGCGACAAATCAGGACCTATATTGCCTCTACACAAATGCGAGGAGCCTCAGGGCCAAAATGGGAGAGCTGGAAATTATAGCCAGTCAAAAAGCCCTGGACATAATTGGAATCACAGAAACGTGGTGGGCTGAGGATAATAAATGGGATGTGGTCATACCAGGGTACAAACTTTACAGGAGAGACAGGACACACAAGAAGGGTGGAGGAATAGCGCTATACATAAAAGACTCCATACCCTCAACCAAAATGGAAACAGCAGTAAGGTCGGAGGGCTTGGAATCAATATGGGTTAAGCTACCAGGAGGATCTGGAGCAGACATCAAATTGGGTCTATACTATCGACCGCCTGGCCAATCGGAAGAAATCGACCGGGACCTGGAGACGGAACTGCGGCAGGTATGCAAGAATGGAAGTGTGGTGGTGATGGGAGACTTCAACTACCCTGGGATAGACTGGAGTATCGGGCACTCAAGTTGCGAGAGAGAGACCAAATTCCTGGAAGCCACGAGGGACTGCTTCCTGGAACAGCTGGTCATGGAACCTACACGAGGAGAAGCTACTCTTGATCTAATCTTCAGTGGACTGGGGGGACCTGCAAAGGAAGTAGCGGTATTAGACCCACTGGGAAACAGCGATCACAACATGATCCAGTGCAGACTAGAACTGGGATCATCCAGGGTGAAAAGAACCACAACAACAGCGCTCAACTTCAGAAAAGGGAATTATGATGCAATGAGGAAAATGGTGGGGAAGAAACTCAACGGCAGCACAAGGAAGGTAGAGTCCGTAGAAAGCGCCTGGACCCTGCTCAAGCGTACGGTGCACGAAGCACAGAACCTGTACGTCCCCAGGTTCAGAAAAGAGTGCAAGAAAAATCGAATAAAGAACCCAGCATGGATAACGGCAGCTGTAAAAAAGGCGATCAGTAACAAGAAAGCATCGTTCAAAAAATGGAAACAGGATCAAACGCAGGCCAACCAAAAGGAACACAAGGAAAGCCAGAAGGAGTGCCACCGAGTGGTTAGGAGAGCAAAGAGGGAATATGAAGAGAGACTAGCGGGAGAGGCAAAAAATTTCAAATCATTCTTCAGGTACGTAAAGGGGAAGCAACCAGCGAGGGAGGAAGTGGGGCCCTTGGATGATGGGGATAGAAAGGGAGTAGTGAGGGAGGAAAAAGAAATAGCTGACAAGTTAAATGACTTCTTTACGTCGGTCTTCACGAGGGAGGACACATCCAACATTCCGGAACCAGAGGAAATAGAAAATGGAGATCAAGATAACAAGCTGGTCAAATTAGAGGTGAGCCAGGAGGATGTCCTCAGGCAGATAGACAAGCTAAAGAGCGACAAGTCGCCAGGTCCGGATAGCATTCACCCAAGGGTGCTCAAGGAATTAAGGAATGAAATAGCAGAGACACTTCAGCAAATATGCAACCTATCCCTAAAAACTGGAGAGATCCCGGAGGACTGGAAAATAGCTAATGTCACGCCCATCTTCAAGAAGGGTTCGAGGGGCGACCCGGGAAACTATAGGCCGGTAAGCCTCACATCGGTCCCGGGAAAGATGATGGAGGCACTGATTAAGGACAGCATCTGTGACCATATCGAAAAAAATGGACAGCTAAGGTCGAGCCAGCATGGGTTCTGCAAGGGTAGGTCGTGCCTCACAAACTTGTTGTACTTCTTTGAGGGGGTAAACAACCAGGTGGACAAAGGAGAACCCATAGACATAATTTACCTAGACTTCCAGAAAGCCTTCGATAAGGTACCACATGAGCGGTTGCTCAGGAAGCTATGGAACCATGGGGTGCACGGGGAGGTCCACCGATGGATCAAAAACTGGCTGGCAGACAGGAAGCAGAGGGTTGGTGTAAAGGGCCATTACTCGGACTGGCAAGGGGTCACGAGCGGGGTTCCTCAAGGATCGGTGCTGGGACCGCTCCTGTTTAACATATTCATTGACGACCTGGAGGAGGGAACAAAATGCGAGGTCATCAAATTTGCAGATGACACCAAACTATTCAGCAAGGTTGAAACCACGGTTGACTGCGAGAATCTCCAAAGGGATCTTACGACATTGGAAGAATGGGCGAAAAAGTGGCAAATGAGCTTCAATGTAGGGAAATGCAAGGTCATGCATATAGGGAGAAGGAACCCGATGTTCACTTACAAAATGGGGGGATCAATGCTAGGGGTCAGTAATCTGGAAAGAGACTTGGGAGTGATGGTAGACACGACATTGAAGGCGTCGGCACAATGCGCCACAGCCTCGAGGAAAGCAAACCAAATGTTAGGTATCATTAAGAAGGGTATCTCGACCAGAACGAAGGAAGTCATCCTGCCACTGTACCGGGCTATGGTGCGCCCGCATCTGGAATACTGTGTACAGTACTGGTCACCGTACCTCAAAAAGGACATGGCAATGCTTGAGGGAGTCCAGAGAAGAGCAACTAAACTGATTAAGGGTATGGAAAACCTTACATACACTGACAGACTGAAGAAGCTGGGGTTGTTCTCCCTGGAAAAGCGGAGACTCAGAGGAGATATGATAGAGACCTTCAAGATCCTGAGGGGCATCGAAAAGGTTGACAAAGACAGATTTTTCAATTTGAAAGAAACCACAAGAACAAGGGGTCACTCGATGAAATTGAAGGGGGACAGGTTTAAAACAAACGCAAGGAAGTACTTTTTCACACAGAGGGTGGTGGACACATGGAACACCCTTCCGGAGGCCGTGATAGGAAATAGCACAGTACAGGGTTTCAAGGAAGACCTGGATAGGTTCCTGGAAGACAAAGGGATTGAGGGGTACAGATAAGAGCAGTGGAAGGTTTAGAGATAACTGTAGAGGTAGGCAATAAAATTAGTCAGGGACCGCTGACCAGGCAATATGCCTGATGGGCCGCCGCGTGAGCGGACCGCTGGGCTGGATGGACCTCTGGTCTGCCCCGGCGGAGGCGACTACTTATGTACTTATGTACTTATGTACTTAATAAACCTATGAGTCTGTTGATACTAAAAAAAACAAAACATATGCAAATAGATATATGGATATACAAGCACACACACAGATAGAATATGTTAATGAATGAGGTTTTTGGCAGACTTTTTTCAGGTTATAAATCTGACTGAAGATAACAAGGTTGGTTCTGAGTTCCAGACACTTTAACTATAACAGTAAAAGGAAGAATCCTGAATCTGTCAGTTTCCAAAGTCTCTTCAAAGAAATTCAAAATAAAGATGAAAAAGTGCAAACTTCCAAAGTCTGACACCATAGACAAATATTCTTCTCACTTATATCTTTAGCATTTACTATCCTCCACAAAGGCTGTGTGCAAACCATAAATCATATTGGCAGAGAAATTAATGCTTACCTCATGGAAGCACATAGGCATAGTTTCTTTGCATTGTTTTGGAGAGTGGGATAAGTGGTACAAATTAGAGGGGGTGGGGTGTGTGTGTGTTTCAGTGATAAACTTTCTTCTTCCCCTCAAATCTCATAAGAACAGAAGAATTGCCGCTGCTGGGTCAGACCAGTGGTCCATCGTGCCCAGCAGTCTGCTCACGCGGCGGCCCTTAGGTCAAAGACCAGTGCTCTAAATGAGTCCAGCACCACCTGCGTACTTTCCAGTTTAGCAGGAACTTGTCCAACTTTGTCTTGAATCCCTGTAAGGTGTTTTCCCCTATAACAGACTATGGAAGAGCATTCCAGTTTTCTACCACTCTCTGGGTGAAGAAGAACTTCCTTACGTTTGTACAGAATCTATCCCCTTTCAACTTTAGAGAGTGCCCTCTCGTTCTCCCTACCTTGGAGAGGGTGAACAACCTGTCTTTATCTACTAAGTCTATTCCCTTCAATATTTTCAATATTTCGATCATGTCCCCTCTCAGTCTCCTCTTTTCAAGGGAGAAGAGGCCCAGTTTCTCTAATCTCTCGCTGTATGGCAATTCCTCCAGCCCCTTAACCATTTTAGTCGCTCTTCTCTGGACCCTTTCGAGTAGTACTGTGTCCTTCTTCATGTACGGCGACCAGTACTCCAGGTGGGGCACACCATGGCCCAGTACAGCGGTATGATAACCTTTTCAGATCTGTTCGTGATCCCCTTCTTTATCATTCCTAGCATTCTGTTTGCCCTTTTTGCAGCCGCCGCACATTGCGTGGACGGCTTCATCGACTTGTCGATCAGAACTCCCAAATCTATTTTCTGGGAGGTCTCTCTAAGTACTGCCCTGGACATTCTGTATTCGTGCATGAGATTTTTGTTACCGACATTCATCACTTTACACTTATCTACGTTGAACTTCATTTGCCATGTTGATGAACATTGCTCGAGCTTGATTATGTCACGTTGCAGATCTTCGCAATCCCCCTGTATCTTCACTACCCTGAATAACTTCGTATCATCTGCAAATTTAATCACCTCACTCGTCATACCAATTTCCAGATCATTTATAAAGATGTTGAAGAGCACAGGTCTATGCACCGAACCCTGTGGCACCCCACTGGTGACGCTCTTCCCGTCCGAGTATTATCCATTTACCCCCTCTGTTTCCTATGCTCCAGCCAGTTTTTAATCCATGTGAGTATTTCACCCTCGATTCCATGGCTTGAAATTTTTTGAAGTAGTCGTTCATGTGGAACCTTATCAAACGCCTTCTAAAAATCCAGATATACAATGTCGATCGGGTCACCCTTGTCTATTTGCCTGTTTATTCCCTTAAAGAAGTGTAGCAAGTTTGTCAAACAAGATCTGCCTTTGCTGAAACCATGCTGGCTGGTCCTCATCAGACCGTGTCCGTCAAGGTGATCAATGATGCGGTCCTTTCTCAGCGTCTCTACCATCTTTCCCGGTACTGAGGTCAGACTCACCGGTCTGTAGTTTCCCAGATCTCCCCTCGAACCTTTTTTGTAGATTGGCATAACATTTGCCACCTTCCAGTCTTCCGGAAATTTTCCCGATTTGATCAACAGATTGGTAGTTGAAGCAGTTCAGCTATTGTCCCTTTCAGTTCTTTGTTGACCCTTGGATGGATGCCATCCAGTCCCGGGGATTTTTCGCTCTTAAGCCTATCGATCTGCCTGCATACCTGTTCTAGACTGACCATCAACCCTGTCAGTTTCCCGTCTTTGTTTCCAGTATATAGCCTGATGGGTTTCGGTATGTTGTGTATATCTTCGTTGGTAAATACAGATGCAAAAAATGTGTTCAGTTTGTCGGTGATTGCTTTGTCCTCCTTTAGCACTCCATTTTTCCACGGTCATCCTTCGCGGGTCGTTTCCCCTTAATATATCGAAAGAACGGCTTGAAGTTTTTCACCTCCTTGGCTATTTTTTCCTCGTAGTCTCTTTTGGCCCCTTTTACCACCTTATGGCACCTGAGTTGATGTTGTCTGTGCTTATTCCAGTTTTCATCTGTTTTTGACCTTTTCCATTCCTTAAATGAAGTTTTCTTCACTTCTTTCACCTCTACCTCTCTCGCTCTTTCACTCTGCATTCCCCTCTCTTATTTCCCCTTCTCTTTTTCTCACTCACTACCCCCATCCCCACCTTTCCACAGTCTGCAGTTGCCACTAGGCTAACCCTTTCCATCTGTTCTGTTATAGCTACAGTAGGTTGACACAGTAACATCTTTATGAAGTTACAGGGAAGTTACATGGAAATAATTTTAAAACCAATAGGAGGAAATTTTTTTCACTCAAAGAATAGTTAAGCTCTGGAAAGCATTGCCAGAGGTTGTGGTAAGAGCAGATAGTGTAGCTGGTATTAAGAAAGGTTTGGAAAATTTCCTGGAGGAAAAGTCCATAGTCTATTATTGAGAAAGACTTGGGAGAAGCCACTGCTTGCCCTGGATCGGTAGCATGGAATGTTGCTACTCTTTGGGGTTTTGCCAGGTACTAGTGACCTGGACTGGCCACCGAGACAAGAGGATGGGCTATTTGGCTTGATGGACCATTGGTCTGACTCAGTAAAGCTATTCTTATGGATTTTTGTGTGTGGAAGTAATTGCTATAGCAGGCTACAGCCTAGCCTGACTCCCTTCTTTCCAACAGAAAAAAAGTACAGGTTTTATTTTACACATTATGACACTATAACATATACAAGAGTTTATAGGAAAAATCTTGTGATCTCAAAATTGTGGAGAAAATAAAGAACTGATAAAGAGTTCAATGCAAGAAAACAGGACTTAGCGGTAAATGGAAACCTACAAAAATGCCTTTTGAAATAGAAGTTTCACTGTCAAGTCAATATCCTGTAAAATGTTTGGCTTGAAGGAAGATTCTCAAGTAACAAAAAATGTAATCAAAGCCAAAAAAGAGAAAAAAAAACCCCTCAGAGATACAAAATTATTTCACTTTCTATTAGACTCCACTAGCTTGATTAAAAAGAATTTCCAAATGTACTTTGATATGTTGCCTATTCTTATTACATTCTATGAACTCCAGGGGTCAATGAAAGTATTGAGGTCAGCACTAGTATTAATCATACTCAATATACTTTGGCTTAGGAGTGAAGTTTGGTCATGTCATAGCAAGTGTAAGCCTTTTGAAGACATTGCTCCCAAGAAGAGAATAATGTTAATGCACAGCATGACCTGACAACAAAACATCCAATTTGGAAAGGAATTCAACTGCAAGTCTATTTCTGCTAAATACAGCACAGAGTAGCAGAGATAAAAGGCTTGGAAATCATTTCAATATCTGTAGAACAAACCAAATATCCATAGTTTGACACAAATGAGAACATCTTTGATTTTCTATTTATAACTGGCTGTTTCATAGTAACATAGTAGATGACGGCAGATAAAGACCCGAATGGTCCATCCAGTCTGCCCAACCTGATTCAATTTAAATTTTTATTTTTATTTTTTCTATCCAAAGCTTTACCCGGTACTGTGCTTGGGTTCCAACTGCCGAAATCTCTGTTAAGACTTACTCCAGCCCATCTACACCCTCCCAGCCATTGAAGCCCTCCCCTGCCCATCCTCCACCAAACGGCCATACACAGACACAGACCGTGCAAGTCTGCCCAGTAACTGGCCTAGTTCAATATTTAATATTATTTTCTGATTCTAAATCTTCTGTGTTCATCCCACGCTTCTTTGAACTCAGTCACAGTTTTACTCTCCACCACCTCTCTCGGGAGCGCATTCCAGGCATCCACTACCCTCTCTGTAAAGTAGAATTTCCTAACATTGTTCCTAAATCTACCACCCCTCAACCTTAAATTATGTCCTCTGGTTTTACCATTTTCCTTTCTCTGGTTTCAAATAACATATCCAAGTTTATTTAAAATTTACTATCCCCCACCAAGGGTCATAGACCTACTGGATGGCTTACAATCTAAACTACAAGTTACAACATTAGAGAGGCATAATCAAAAGAAACTTCTAAGTCCGTTTTGGACCTAAGTCTCAAGTCGTCCAAAGTCGGACAAAAGTCAGACATGGGAAAAGGTCCATTTTCGAAAAATACATCCAACATATTTTTTTTTTGAAAATTGTCTAACTGTACGTCCAGCCGTTTGATCGTCCAGACCGCTAAGTCATCCATCTTTATACCCCATTTTCGTCCATAAATTTGTCCAAGTCACAAATGCCTATAAAAAGACCTTTTGGGTGCAGGAAGGGCCAGAAAAGTGATGTTCTGGACACCCAGACATGGCACCAGAGTAGTGGGGTACCTTACAGGGCACTGCTGTAAACTTCACAAAAAGGGTCCCACATAAACATCTCATTATAGCTCCCTTATAGGTCATGGTGAGCCCCCCAAAATGTACTATACTCACCTGTCTACAACCCCAATAGCCTTTATGGCTGCAGGAGCCACTTATATATTAGTACAATAGGGTTCGGGGGTTTTCAGAGGGTGCACATTTTTCACCATGAATGCAGTGATTAGAGTGGCTTATGGGTCCTCCTCTCCATGGTTCACTAACCCACCCACAAGACCACTTAAGCCACCTCTGTTCAGCTCTACTAGGCTTTCCTATGCCAGGCTGCCAGGTGCTGATGTTCTGGAGGCAGATATGTAAAGTTGTTATAATGATTTTTATTGGGGAGAGGGTCAGTGATCACTGGAGCAGTATGTGGGGGTCTGTACTTTGTGTCTGCAGTGCTTATCTGGTCACTTTGTATACCTTTTTGTGACTTAGACCTGGTTTTAGATGGCCTAAGTCACAACATCCAGGTTCCGTCTAGGCAGTGTTGTAAAACTTTCGGTTATACATGCAGTACGACTAAGTCTAGGACAGCCCATGTCCCGCACAAATCCGGCCCTCGACACTCCTCCTGACATGCCCCTTTTAGCTCTGGTCGTTCAGCAGCAGCCTTGATTATCGGCACTTGGATGACTTGTCTTTTAGATCGTTCAAGTGCCAATTTAGGCCGGTTTTTAGACTTTTTTTTTTCTATTATGAGTCCCTTAGTTGCATAAAATAATTACATATAATAAAAATAAAATTACAATTCAGTTAAAATTTTTTTTTAATTGAAAAAAATCAAAACATCTTGTGTCTATTACTGGATTCTCTCAGCGATGGAACATTTCTATTTATTTCCATATGCATCAGTAAAAAGAATTGTTTTAAATTTGTTTTTAAACTTATCCAACGTTCCTATTAATCAAAGTGTTAACGGTATAGATTTTCAAAGTTGCGGGCCCATTACTGAAAAAGTAGTTGCCCTAATATAGGGTGTTCTCTCTGTTACAAATCTTAGTTTTAGCCACAAAAAGGCAAACCTTGCTTTTTAACTCTTTGGCAATGACTCTCACAAATATGTTGAACAGAATTGCCCCCAATCTTTGAAGTATTCCAGAGTTCAACTTTTTTTCCTCCAAGTGAATTCTATTAACCACCACCCTCTGGCATCTGTCTGTGAATTATTTTCTAATGCAGTTCAACACTTTGGGTCCTAACTTCAGCCTGTCAAGTTTATTCAAGAGTTTTTTTTATGAGGAATCGTGTCAAAGGCTTTGCTGAAATCTAAGTAAATTACATCTAGCACATGTTCTCGATCCAGTTCTCTGGTCACTCAGTCAAAGAATTCAATCATTCATTTGGCATATTTTACCTTTAGTAAAACCATGTTGTCTCAGATTTTGTAACCCATTGGATTCTAGGAAATTCACTATCCTAGTGAATTTCCTAGACAGATATGTTACACAATCTGTCTCATATCACCCCCTAACTTTGTTGTAACCTGGTCTCACAGTCTTCCCCCCCCCCCATTAACATAACATCATACTTATAAACCGCGTAACCGTAAGTTCAACGAGGTTAACAAAAGATTAATAATAAAATGACATAAGAACATATAGCTTAATTCGCCAGATACTTTGAAAAGAGGTAAGTTTTCAATTGAGTTCTAAAATGTTTGTAAGAACAAGTACTGTGCAACAACGGTTGAAATTCCCTATCATAGAAAGCAGCCTGGAATGCTAATGTATGTTCTAGAGATTTCTTACTCTTACAACCTTGAGCAGATGGAAAAATAAACAAGCGGGTGATCCTCTTCTGATGTAGAAAACTTCCCGCATAGTTATCATGGGTTTAACAGGGTAGGAAACAGAGGGTAGGAGTGAAGGGCCACTACTCGGACTGGAGGAGGGTCACGAGTGGTGTCCCACAGGGCTCAGTGCTTGGGCCGCTGCTATTTAATATATTTATAAATGATCTAGAAACAGGGACGAAGTGTGAGATAATAAAATTTGCAGACGACACCAAACTAGTGGAGCTCGGACTAAAGAGGACTGCGAAGAATTGCAAAGGGACTTGAACAAACTAGGGGAATGGGCAACGAGATGGCAGATGAAGTTCAATGTTGAGAAATGTAAAGTACTACATGTGGGAAGCAGAAACCCGAGGTACAGCTATACGATGGGAGAGATGATATTGAAGGAGAGTACCCAAGAAAGGGACTTGGGGGTAATGGTGGACATGACAATGAAGCCGACGGCACAGTGTGCAGCGGCCTCTAAGAGAGCGAATAGAATGCTAGGTATAATCAAGAAGGGTATTACTACCAGAACGAAAGAAGTTATCCTGCTATTGTATCGGGCGATGGTATGTCCGCATCTGGAGTACTGTGTCCAATATTGGTCACCGTACCTTAAGAAGGATATGGCGTTACTCGAGAGGGTTCAGAGGAGAGCGACACATCTGATAAAAGGTATGGAAAACCTTTCATACGCTGAGAGATTGGAGAAACTGGAGAAGAGGAGACTTAGAGGTGATATGATAGAGACTTACAAGATCATGAAGGGCATAGAGAGAGTGGAGAGGGACAGATTCTTCAAACTTTTGAAAAATAAGAGAACAAGAGGGCACTTGGAAAAGTTGAAAGGGGACAGATTCAAAACGAATGCTAGGAGGCTCTTCTTTACCCAACGTGCGGTGGACACCTGGAATACGCTTCCAGAGGGTGTAATAGGGCAGAGTACGGTACTAGGTTCAAGAAAGGATTGGACAATTTCCTGCTGGAAAAGGGTATAGAAGGGTATAGATAGAGGATTACTATACAGGTCCTGGACCTGATGGGCCGCTGTGTGAGCGGACTGCTGGGCACGATGGACCTCTGGTCTGACCCAGCAGAGGCACTGCTTATGTTCTTATGTTCTTATGTAATATGTTCATGAACTATTTTTCAATAAGATAGAACTATTAGGCGTTTCTGGTTTATTGATCTAAGTGCTCTTGATGGTGTGTATAAATTCAAGAAACATGTGAAATAGAGAGACTCATCTATCATCAAGACTTTACAGATCACTAAGAGTATTTTGTAAGTAATGTGTTGATTAATTGGCAACCAGTGTGCTGTTTTCAAATATTGGGTAATGTTGTTGAATTTATGAAGGTTATATATTATTCAAATTGCTGTATTTTGTACATTTTGCTATCTTCAAATGTCCTTTTTGATGTATACCTACATAAAGTGTATTACAGTCATCTAATTGTGGATTATAAGTGAATGCACCAGTATATTCAAGGTTTCTAGAAAAAGGAGATCCCAAATTGATCTTACTAATCTTATAAAAATGGCATACATCATAAAATATCAGGTAAGTAATAACAAGCAAACATAAAATCATAGATGTGCAGCCCCATTTTAGATAGAACATATAAATCAGAATTGATAAATCCAGGTTGGGATGTATGAGGGCCATGGAAAAGTTCTCAGCCCAACCAACAAAGCTGGGGCAGTCTCCATAAAGGGCTATACATTTAGTCCAAAGATTTTCCACTTTTTTCATTCCATATTTTTTCCGATGGAATAACAATAGTGGAAAATCACTGGACTAAGGCCTCCTTTTACAAAACTGCGCTACAAGTTTCTAGTGCGGAGAGCCGCGCTGAATGGTCTACGCTGCTCCCAATGCTCACTGAATTCCTATGAGCGTCAGGAGCAGCGCAGGCCATTCAGCGCGGCTCCCCACGCTAGAAACTGCTTTTGCAGTTTCGGAAAAGAGGGCGGAAGTGTATATCCCTCAATGGAAACTGCCCCAACTTTGTTGGATGGGCTGAGAACTTTTCAATGGCCCCTCATATACTGTACAGTTGCGCAGCGGTAGTATTTTAGAAAAGGATCTGCCAATTTAGAGCCTTTTATAAGTGGGTATGTAAACAATTAGTGGAATAAATGCCACTCTAGTATAGGAAGGATGTGAAAATTCAATGTGAATTCATTGCACTAGTGGTTTACATGCCCTGTAGTAAGACTCAAATATTATTTAATTTTATGGCTATATATGATCCCTTATGAAGACTGATTAGCCTACAGCCTTGGCCAATCAGGTCTTAGGCTTAGGGGGATGGGCGGACCTGATAAGTCCAAGGCCTGATTGGTCCAGGCTTATAGAGCCTGGGCCAATCATGCCTTAAGCTTAGTGGGGATGGGCCAGGAAGGGGCAGACCCACCTCATTTCGACAAGGCGGGCCTGCCGGCTGGACCGCACCAAGACCCGTCCAGCCGACTAACAATTAAGAGGTTAGTTTTGGGGGGAGACTAGGGGGGGTCATTGGGGAGTGTTAGCGCGGCAGCGGGGACGTTAGTGTGGGGAGGTCCAGGGTGAGGCATCCTCCGGCAGGAGGGGTTGGGCATCCTCCTGCCGGTGATTGGGGGTGTCAGGTTTCAAGTTTCAAGTTTATTAAATTTTAATATACCGACCATCAAACTAATATCTGGCCGGTTTACACAATTTATAAAAATAATTAAAAAATACATCAGAGGAGGGACGGGACCACGGCGCAGGAAGCAGTGCCTAAGCAGCGCAGAGATCGCTGACATCGCAATCCTGCTGCGGCTGCTTCATAGGTGGTGCGGGGAGGCCAGGGGGGCGAGCGGTCCTTCGGGGTGGGTCGGGGCATCAGGCCTTCAGGGTGGGGCGGGGGGGCAGGCAGGCAGGCTTTCAAGGGTGAGGGGGGACAGGCAGGCAGGCAGGCCTTCAAGGGGGGACAGGCCTTCAAGGGGGGGACAGGCCTTCGGGGGGGGTGCAGACCTTCAAGGGGGAAGGACAGGCCTTCAAGGGGGCAGGCCTACAAGGGGTGGGGCAGGCCTACAAGGGGTGGGACAGGCCTTCAAGGGGGGGACAGGCCTTCGGGGGGGTGCAGGCCTTCGGGGGGGTGCAGGCCTTCGGGGGTGGTACAGACCTTCAAGGGGGTGCAGGCCTTCAAGGCGGGGGAAAGGCCTTCAAAGGGGGAAAGGCCTTCAAAGGGGGAAAGGCAAGCAGGCCTACAAAGGGGGGACAGGCCTACAAGGGGGGAACAGGCCTTCGGTGGGGGTGCAGGCCTTCGGGGGGGGGTGCAGACCTTCAAGGGGGTGCAGGCCTTCAAGTGGGGGACAGGCCTTCAAGGGGGGACAGGCCTACAAGGGTGGGGACAAGCTACAAGGGGGTGGGACAGGCCTTCAAGGGGGGGGGGACAGGCCTTCGAGGGGGTGCAGGCCTTCGGGAGGGGTGCAGACCTTCAAGAGGGTGCAGGCCTTCAAGGGGGGGGACAGGCCTACAAGGGGGGGGACAGGCCTTCAAGGGGGGTGCAGGCCTTCAAGGGGGGACAGGCAGACCTTTAAGGGGGGGCAGGCCTTTGGGGGGGAACCTGGTTTAGAAGTACACAGAGGGAAGGGGGTGTTCAGAGAGATGTGCAATGCCAAACTTTGGGGGGGGGGGAAATAAATAATGGGTCTGAAAATAGAGGAGAGGGAGAGAAATGATGGACCATGGGATTTAGGGAGGGAAGGAACAGAAAGGGAGAGAAATTGGACACAAGGGATGGTGTGGAGGAGGGATAGAGATACTGGATAGGAGGGTAATTAGGAAAAGAAAGGGAGAGATGGTGGACTCTGGGGTGGTGGGAAAGGAGGGAGAGATGCCGGATGAAAGGGTAGTTAAGAAAAGGTGGATCTGTGGAGGGAGATGAAAAAAAGGAAAGATACCAGACTTCCTGGGAAGGGAAGGGAAATGGAAAGGGAGGACAGAATTGGCAGATGGATGGTTAGCATGCAGAAAGAAGGAGACCCTGGCAAGCAAGTTATCAGAAGAAAACCAGAGCCTTGGACCAACAAGATTTGAAATATAACCAGACAACAAAAGGTAGAAAAATTAATTTTATTTTCTGTTTTGTGATTATAATATGTCAGATTTGAAATGTGTATCCTGACAGAGCTGGTGTTGGACTGCAAACGTGAGCTAGGATTTAACAGAGAGAGGAAAAGTCCTTTTTGTTTCTTTATTTTATTTACACCACAGCGCCAGTGTGGTTAGGAGAAGCCAAAGGGGGTGAAAAAGCTATAAAACCCACCAGGAGTTTTGAAAAAATTCACCCAACTGGGCAGGAAAATCGAATTGAAAAACCAATTCAATAGGCTGAATCGAATCAAAATTTTTTTTCCTGAATCTGGCAGCATTAGTTTGCGCTACTGTCTTAGACTTTAGGACCTGGGATTGGGGAGAGATGGCATCCTCAGTACTTTATAATGCAAGTGAAATGAGGATTTGGTCAGACTTTTGAAGGGTCTGCAGAAAAAAAATATTGTATAGGCCGGGGACATGAGACAGCAGGAAATGGGAACTTTTCTTCCTTCTATTTTTGTGAATGGAAAGGCTGAGGATGTCAGAGAGTTCAGTTAAAATATGTGCTTTATAAGAAAATATAATAATGTGTTTTATAAAGTTTATAGCATAGCTGGCCTACCCAGTGAGGTGTTCCTAGTGGTGATGGTGGCAGCGTGTCAATGTGTTGAGAGGAAGAGGTGGTCTGGGAAATTCTGCTGAGCAAACTCCGGGCCCATTTCCACCCCCCAGTTAGTCCACTCCACTCAACAGGTTCACACACTGAGTGGGTCTTTGGGTGTTGTTTTGGGATCTCTTCCAGTGGTTTATCAATATCTCCTTCTAGTCCAAGGAAGGAAACTTTGTTATCCTTAGCATTGACCTACAGAATATGTTTGTAACAGCGCTGCTTGTGTGGCATTAGGCTATGTAGTGATCGAAAGAAAAACACAGACCTTTGCACATTTTTGCACTATATGGTGGGTGTATGAGGAGATTCACATTTCCTGCACAGCTAAGTCCATGTGAAGTTACCTTGTGCTGTATTTGACATCTAGCAAGGTCTCTGTTTGAAAGGAAAGATCTAAACTTAAAAATGAAGTGGCCAGAAGTTATGGTAAAAGCAGATAGTGTAGCTGGTTTTAAGAAAGATTTGGTCAAATTCCTGGAGGAAAAGTCCATAATCTGTTATTAAGACATGTGGGAAGTGTCTGCTTGCCCTGGATCGGTAGCATGGAATATTGCTACTCTTTGGGTTTTGACCAGGTATTAGTGTCCTGGATTGACTACCATGAGAATGGGCTACTGGGCATGATGGACCATTGGTCTGACCCAGTTAGGCTATTCTTATGTTATGTTCTCATCTGTAAGGGCCTTTGTTTTCACTTCTTATTTTAATGTATTTTGTTTCTGGGAACTTATCAGTGTTTTTTATAATGGGAACAAAAATGGAAGAGAATTAATGGAAGAGAATTAATTTCTTCAGCTAAATAATTCAATCCACTTCAAACAGACATAGGAGAACTCACGCACCATTCACACACCCTCCAACCAAAAACGTCAAAAGAAAAAAAACTGTTCGACAACCTCCTAGCCATTCGAGCTGCAACACTCGACCCCCAACTCTACAACCAATTGACATCGACCACAGACTGCAAAACCTTCAAAAAGAAATAAAAACCCTTCTATTCAAAAAACACATAAAACCGAAATAACACAATCAGAACTGTCCCAAGCATCACCTGCAACTACTCCATATGTACTTCTCATGTCATGACAATTCAGACATAATTTATGTTATGTTATGTTTGGAATATAAGAAAATTTTCACTGCCTGTTTCTATTCTGACCATTTATTCCGTTTCATGGTCATTACAAAAAATATATATATATATTTTTATTGGAGTTTAATTCATTTACAATATCATAAAGATATCAAGGAAAAAAAGGTTTCCATACAAGTTCAATACAACAAATAATACTAAAAACAACCCTTTATAAGCCCACTATAGAGGAACAAATTGCTTATATCAACTAAGATTTTAAAGAAAATCAAGGAAATGAGTTGGGTTCCATTTGACCCAAATCCTTCCCAACTAATTTAGGACATTAGACATTTCTACCCTAATTCTCATTAGTCAATGAAAAAGAAAAGAAGAAAAACTCATTTCTGTTCACGAGCTAACAAAAATTGTTGCAATTGAATGGGATCCCAAAAGATAAACTCAGTATCCTGTATCTTGACTAAGCATTTACATGGAAATTTCAAATAAAATGAAGCCTCAAGTGCCAATACTCTAGATCTTAATTTCAGGAATTCTTTCCTTCTAAACTGAGTAGCTCTTGAGACATCAGGAAACATACTAACCAAATCCCCACAGAACTTGGTTAGTCTATTTTTAAAGTAAAGTTTCATTAACAGAATTTTATCTGTCTCACTAACACATGTTAGAATCATAGTGGATCGAGTCTGGATAACATCTTGGGAATCTTCCAAAAACTCTGTCAGATTGACATCATCTGTTTCCAGATGGTCCACATCTTGAACAGTTACCTTTTTCTTCTGGGGAATATGATAGCAATTGTTAATTGGAAAACTATCCGCATTGGGTAATCCCAATATTTCTTTAAAATATTTTCTTAATAATATTTCCGGTAGTAATAAGTGAGTTACTGGGAAATTAACCAAGCGAAGATTCTTTCCCCGTTGCATATTTTCTAACATTTCCATTTTTAGGTGCAATGACGTAGAATCTTTTACTGCTGATAGTGAAACAGCTTGCAATATACTACTCTGAGTTTCAATCCCAACTAGTCTATTTTCCAAACAATTTAAATTGGCATCCATATTCTGGAACTTTTGAACCACAGAATGTGAGAAATCAGATGTTTGTTTCATTGACTCTCTGAGAAACCCCTCAACTCTAGTAATACCTAACCACAAATCTTAGTAATATCCTGTTTTTCCGCTGCTAACGGTTGCTCATCCACTACAGTAGTAAACTCAAGTGGTTTAGGTATATCAGTAAAATTCAGTTTACTTATCGGAGCGGATGGCACCACAAAAGCTGTGGAAGAAGTGGGAATTATATTCCCACTTACACAGGATACAGGATGAAGGGGGGGTGTCCTTAGTAGGAGACTCATCGACGCTCCGGATATGGGAGAATTCAAATTAGTTACATTAACATTTTGTGCCGAAGAATCTAAAGAAAAAGTCAGATGTCTGTCCATTGGACCTAAGACAACAGGTGTCGAACTTTTAGATTTAGCCTTCCTTTTCCCCATATTTAGTTTACTTATACGACCTGAAATCCTGCTGCTCAGTTCTACAATGCTCCTTGGTGCTCCAAGGAGCTCCCAAGGGGCGTGACCTGCCTCTTAGGGCACGCCCCTTCGGCCACGCCCTGCAGCCACCTCCGCGGCAGCGCTGATAAATTTATATGAGAGTAAGGCACCTGAAGACGGACCCGATGACGTCAGGGGTCCATCTACACGGCTGCCTGGCCGAAAAAGTTCAGGAATGCGGCTGCAGGAGAGGGCTAGTTGGGGCAACAGTAAGTCCTCGGCGTCCTTATAGATAGTAGGCAATTCAGCTCCCAGTCTCTCCGCGGCAGCGCTGATAAATTTATATGAGAGTAAGGCACCTGAAGACGGACCCGATGACGTCAGGGGTCCATCTACACGGCTGCCTGGCCAAAAAAGTTCAGGAACGCGGCTGCAGGAGAGGGCTAGTCGGGGCAACAGTAAGTCCTCGGTGTCCTTATAGATAGTAGGCAATTCAGCTCCCAGTCTCTCCGCGGCAGCGCTGATAAATTTATATGAGAGTAAGGCACCTGAAGACGGACCCGATGATGTCAGGGGTCCGTCTACATGGCTGCCTGGCCGAAAAAGTTCAGGAACGCGGCTGCAGGAGAGGGCTAGTCGGGGCAACAGTAAGTCCTCGGCGTCCTTATAGATAGTAGGCAATTCAGCTCCCCAAAAAATATTTTTTTACATGGGGGGGTGTCAAAAAATGATGGGCCCCGGGCAGTGTTCCCTCTAAGCGGGCGGGTGTTGTGAGCAAACTTTTTTCACTGTGAGCTAAAAATATCGGGCGCCAGCAAGTTATGAGCCAAATAAATATGTTGTCAAAGTTGCTGATACATGAGGACGAGGTATTCAAAGGAATTTTAGGCCTACACGCTAAATTAAATAACGTTAAATATTTTTAAGAACACAGAAATTGTAGGGATGAAATGATATCTTAATAAATGTTTTACAACAAATGTAGTTATGTCTGTTACATCCATATGTGTAAACTGTAAATTAAAAACAGTCCAGAAGACAATACGTTTGATGCTTTCAATTTCTAGACCAGTGTTTTTCAACCTTTTTTGGGCAAAGGCACACTTGTTTCATGAAAAAAATCACGAGGCACACCACCATTAGAAAATGTTAAAAAATTTAACTCTCTGCCTATATTGACTATATATAAAGTAATTCTCTTGAATAGGAATCAAATAAACACAAAGAAAGTATTTTATAATTACTTTATTATGAAATAAAAATTATAAAAATTATAAAATACTTTATTCAGTGCGAAACCTGGGCCTGTTTGGCTGAACACAAAGCTGATATTCTGGCTGGAATGGAAGAAAGACACACACGTAGCTCTTCGTCAACAGCTCTCAGTCTCTCTCTGTATTTGGTTTTTATAGCATACAAAAATAGACAAATATACCCTCCATCCTTTTTATTAAACCACAATAGCAGTTTTTAGCGCAGGGAGCTGCGCTGAATGCCCAGCACTGCTCTTGACGCTCATAGGCTCCCTGCGCTAAAAACCACTATTGCGATTTAGTAAAAGGGGACCATATTGTAAAATATAGACAGCAGATATAAATTCAGAACTGTGCATAGTAAGTGAAGGGAAGTTTTCATCTCTGGGAATTTACCCAGTTAACTATTAAGTTATTTGGGCAAATTCCTTTGAAAACTGTGGTAATACTGCCTCCACTTTGCTAAATTTAAAATAAAATCATTTTTCCTACCTTGTCTGGTGATTTCTGGTTGCACTTTCTTCTTCTGACTGTGCATCCAATCTTTCTTCCCTTCTATCAGCCTGTATGCTTTCTCTCCTCCACACCTCATTCCCTCCCCCAACTTTTTCTTCCTCTCTCCCTGACCTTTCTTTCTTTTTTTCTGTTTCTCTTCTTTCCTTCTGTTTCCCTGCCTGCCCCCTTTCTTTCTTTCTCCCAGCCTCCTGTCCAGCAGTAACTCTCTTCCCTTCCTCCCCTCCCAGCAGCATCTCTCCGTCTCCCTCTCCAGTAGCAGCTGTCCCTTTTTTTTCCTTGCCCAGCAGCTTCCCAGATTCCTTTCCCTCCTCCCCTCCCAGAAGCATCTCTCCGTCTCCTTCTCCCTCTCCAGTAGCAGCTGTCCCTTTTTTTCCTAGCCCAGCAGCTTCCCAGATTCCTTTCCCTCCTCCCCTCCCAGAAGCATCTCTCCTTCTTCTCCTTATCCAGTAGCAGCTGTCCCTTTTTTTCCTGGCCCAGAAGCTTCCCAGATTCCTTTCCCTCCTCCCCTCCCAGAAGCATCTCTCCGTCTCCTTCTCCCTCTCCAGTAGCAGCTGTCCCTTTTTTTCCTAGCCCAGCAGCTTCCCAGATTCCTTTCCCTCCTCCCCTCCCAGAAGCATCTCTCCTTCTTCTCCTTATCCAGTAGCAGCTGTCCCTTTTTTTCCTTGCCCAGCAGCTTCCCAGATTCCTTTCCCTCCTCCCCTCCCAGAAGCATCTCTCCTTCTTCTCCCTCTCCAGTAGCAGCTGTCCTTTTTTTTCCTGGCCCAGCAGCTTCCCAGATTCCTTTCCCTCCTCCCCTCCCAGATGCATCTCTCCTTCTCCTTCTCCCTCTCCAGTAGCAGCTGTCCCTTTTTTTTCCTGGCCCAGCAGCTTCCCAGATTCCTTTCCCTCCTCCCCTCCCAGAAGCATCTCTCCTTCTCCCTTTCCAGTAGCAGCTGTCCCTTTTTTCCCCTGCCCAGCAGCTTCCCAGACTGATAGTGGTTTTCTCCCCTCCCAGCAGCTCTTCTTACTTCCCAGCGCAGCGATTCACGAAGGCAGCCTCGGGTCCTTTGTTGTGTCGCGCCGCCTCTGAGGAAAGAGGAAGTTGCATCATCAGAGGCAGCCGCGACTCAGCAAAAGCCCCGAGGCTGCCTTCGTGAATCGCTGCGCTGGGAAGTAAAGGAGAGCTGCAGAGAGGGGAGAAAGCCACTGTCGGAGGCTCCCCAAGATCTCTCTGGCCCAGCGCACGCTTCCGATGCTGATCTTGCAGAAGTTCAAATGAGTCAATCTTGCCGGTCCTGCACTGTGACAAGAAACTTGTGCGCTGCGACCTAATATTTTGTGCGCCAGCGCACGCCAGCGCAGCTTAGCGGGAACAAGGTACGCCACTGATAGTGAAACAATCTAAATGTAAATAAATGAATTGTGGTTTGAAAGAATGGCCTTTAAAAGCTAATCAGCTATGCATGAGAACAGTGCCATATCTCCACTAAATAGAAAGTGAAACTGAAAGCACTTTCATGACGTTGATTTTAAAAGTTGCCCATCGGTGGAAAAAAAAGGGATGTGACCACAAAATGCTTGCAGTGCTCCGGGGCCTATTTTAGTGGCGGTTCTGGCCACGAAGAGGAGGTTGGGCCTGGAGTTATGCCCTGGATATCCTGGCCGGTTGTGGGCTGGATTGGTGGTTGCACCACAGACAGGGGGTTTCATCCCATTGGAGCAGGGATGACATCACTGTCCAGGCACATGCACAGTGGAGCATCTTGCTGGCTGGTTGTGCTGGTTAGGTTTTTATTTTATTTAAAGTTTAGTGACCTGATGCCACTGAAGAATGTGAAAGGAAGCATTGGGGCAGTGGTGAGAGGCTTTGGAAAGCGTCCCCTGAAGATCTTCTGCACGTGGATGTTTTTATTTTATTTTGTGATTGCGGGAGTACACAAAGGCATTTGACAGTGTCAGTGCTGTCATGGAAATGGCACAAGCTGTCAGCTCGCACGAGGGGATGGTTGTCTCGTGCACGGAATTTCTTGAAGGTTTTTAAGAAGATTTTAAAAGTGGAAAAAAATCTTCTGGAAGGTAAGAACTTTGGGGGTTTTTTTTTTCTTTTTTAAGAAGTTTGGTTGATTTATTTGTTGTTTTTGTGCAGTTTTGGTGTATTCTGTTGCTGGTCTCCTGCACAGGTTTGTTGTCCTCGTGAAGGGATCATTATTAACAGCTGTTCAGAATTCCAACTGTCAGATTTGACAGTTGGGAGGGTGACTTGGATCTGTATGGAGGTATTTTGGTTTCTGTGGCTGAAATTTGTAATTTTACTGTTTTGTACATCGCTTAGAATTTTGAATAAGCGATTAATCAAATTTATAATAAACTTGAAGGCAGAATACAGGAGTGGTTTGTCACTGCCTTCTCCTGTATAGTGTGTGGCTCCACTGTGTTGCTGCTGCCCATCATGGGGCCCTGCAGCCTATAGCACCTGGTGTTCTCCAGTGGTCCCCAATCCAGGTGCTAGCTAGGCCTGACCCGGCTTCTGATAGCAAGAGTGGGTCTATCCAGGGCAGCCAGGCTGTAGGCTCTATTGAAACCTGGTACATCTTTGAAAATAAGTTCAAATCTCAACATAAGGAGGTCAAAAGATCAACAAAGCCATATGGGAGATAAAAACTGAATTTCAAATTATTGATTTTATTTTTCAGAAATATTTGAGATCTGAATCATCAGACTTTGTTTGTGGGTCTATTTTTTTAAATATATATATATATATATATATAAATCATTTGGCCTAACCCCCTTTCATGTTAGAGAGCAATCATTACTTATAAAAAGTCATAAATAAAGTTTGCATTTATTTTGTGGCATGTTGTATGAAAAACAATTATGTTTAATCATAGCTACTTCTTTAAAAGATTTTTTTTAAAGATCAATTGCATCATATTTCTTGCAGTGGGCCCAGAGTGCTAAGATTCATTAGACACAGAAGCAGACAGAAATGAAGAACAATGTTTATGGGCATTTGTCTTAGATACAACTTGTTATATTCAACATTTTGCAATGATTACTTGTATGTATATTATTGATTTCTCATTTTTAGTGTACAATCTATCAAAAATGAGTCTGCACAGCTTGTCTTGCTTATGAATGATATGACAAAAAAAGATTACTGTGACAAACACAACCTGTGATACCAACAGGGCCATTTTAAGCTTTTATATAATGGTCATATATTAGCATAAATGTTATACAGTCTTTTCCCCAGGTCTATGCCAATATATAATCTGATGTACTATGCCAATTTTTCAAAATGGTTTTAATCTTTATGCTGAGCTGCCAAGTTACCTGGTTCCAGAAGCAAGACTTTCACCAGTCCCAGATTTCTGACATCTATTGACTGATACCTCGTGGGGCTGGCAGCACTGATTTTAATAGGTAGAATCAGGGATTACAAATACCACTTATGCGATGTAAACTAAGTGCAAGGACAAGTCAAAGAATCTGCCTCCTGGAACTGGGTAACCTGGTACATTTTGAATTCTACATATATAGTTCTTTTGCAGTCTGCATGTAGTAAGCCTTTTTGAGCTTCATTCTTCCAAATTCAGTGAAACGGTGTGGTGGCCAAGGTAATATAAAGAAATAAAACAAAAAAAAAGATGATACCTTTTTTATTGGATTAATTCAATGCATTTTATGATGAGCTTTCAAAGGTAACCCTTCTTCAGATCAGAAAAAAAACAAATGTTGACAAATATCAGTATGAGGAAAACATGAAAGCATTTCAGGGATAGGAAGAGGGAGAGGTGGGAGGGTGGGCAGGAAACAGAAAGGTGGCAGAGCAGTTTTAAATGTCTTTATAATGGGAAGAAAGCCCCAGATCTCGAAGTCATGTCTGGTAGGTGTCAAAATGCCTTATCATTTTTATTTCAAAGGTTTTACATTCTTGGATTGTTTTAAAGTTGTCTTTTAGTATTTTAGTGGTGGTGAGAATACCAAATGAGAATTTTAAAACAATCCACCACCTGTCCTAAATGCTCGCTCGCACCTAGCACCTTCCTGCATGCTTTTTGGACCTGTCCGTTGGTTCACTCATTTTGGGTGGTCTTGGTCCATTATATGACCAGATTGTTGCATTCATCGATTCCTTTGTCAGCTGAGGGTCTGCTGTTGGATAGGTATGATGTCTTCCTGGTGGCCCATAAAGGGCATTGCCTTCTGCTGTGTAACAGTGCAATGGTGGGCAAGAAAGTTATTCTGTCAGTTTAGAAGAGCGATGCTGCTCCCTCTTTTTGGGATTGGCGTAATCGCCTCCATGCCCTCATGCTATTGTAACTTAAACATGCTAAATTCACCTTGAAGTGCAAGAATCTTTTTCTGCAAATTTGGGAAGCTTATATTTTTTCTCTTTCTCCTAGAGCAGGTAGTGGGGTTTGAACTATTTTTCCTATTGAGTGAGGAGGGGGGTGTTCATGGGCTTCCCTGGTCTGCCATCCATTGGTTACTAGGGAGAGAAGTTCCGGGGGGGAGGCTGGGTTTGTGGAGGTGCTTTTTAATTGGAAGTCAAGAAGAGATGGGCCTCTGGTGTTCTTTTGATGGTTAGGACTTTGAATCTAGGGGGAGTTGGGTTTCTTGGTTTGGGAGGGTATGAAGGGGGGAAGGGGGTTGAGGCGAGATTCTAGAGTTTGTTTGCATGGTGGGAAGGAGTTGGGATTTGTATTCTATATCAGATGACGGGCTGTACATGCCTTGCACAGTTGTTTGGTAGTGCTCTGGTCTGCTTTTTGCATTGTCATATTTGTTTGTCTATCAATAAAAACAGATTTGACATTAAATACTTGTGCTTCTATTCGTTATACTTCTGTATGAAATGGCACTGTGTCATAGTTTCCATTCTGTGCTTTGAGTACAGTTATTTTTTTCTTTAAAAAATAAATGCACTTTGTGTTTGTTTGTAGAGGGGCTCATAATTGAAAGGGGAAAATGTCCAAAAACTAGCCTAAGTTGGCACTTGGATGATCATAAACAAAAGATGACCAAGTGCCAATAATCAAAACAGGTTTTGGACGTTTTTAACAAACGACCTATGCCTTCCCAGTGCCGCTGAATGACCAGAGCTAAATGGGGCATTACAGGAGGAGTGACAAGGGCGGGATTTGGGCAGGCTGTGGGCCATGCTAGACTTAGTCGTACTGAATGTATAACCGAAAGTTTTACAACACAGCCTATATGGAACTTGGATGTTGTGACGTGGGCCATTTAAAACATGATCTAAGCAGGGCAGGATTAATTCTTCAAGGGCCCCTAGGCACCCAAGTACGCTGGGTCCCCCTGGCCCTGCCTTGCCCCTACCCTACAAACAGAACACAGAAAACACCTTTGCCTAGTATGGAATATGTAATCACAAACTAACCTCTCCCCCTTTTACAAAACTGTAGTATGGTTTTTAGCCATGGCCAACGCTAAAAAATGCTCTACAGTTTTGTAAAAGGGGGAATAAAATATAAATACGTAGACAAAGGTTAAATAAAACCACCAAGAAGCTGGATTCTGCATACAATGCAACACCACAGAAACAGCGATATCCCCTAAAGTAAAGAGTGATGTCCCCTAAAGCAACAGCAATGTCCCCTAAAGCAAAAAAATAAATAAATATAAATTTTTTTCTACCTTTGTCTTCTCTTTTTTCTGCTCTCCTCATCTTCTTGTCACTCTCTTCTTTTCATCTTCTGTCCTTCTGTGCCTCTTCCAGAAATTGTCTGCCTCTCCATTCCATCCCTTCTTTCCCCCCCCCCCAATTGGTGTGGCATCCATCATCTTCTCTTCCCTTCTCCAATGGTCTGGCATCTCTCTCCTCTCCTTCCCTCTCCCAC
The DNA here is from genome assembly GCF_902459505.1 of Geotrypetes seraphini. NCBI lineage: Eukaryota > Metazoa > Chordata > Amphibia > Gymnophiona > Dermophiidae > Geotrypetes > Geotrypetes seraphini. The sequence continues at coordinate 369,188,781 of NC_047084.1, forward strand.
ATCCCCATGGTCGGGCATTTCACTCTCTTCTCTCTCTTCCTCCCACTTCCATCAGCATCTGCCCCCCTTTCTCTCCCTTCAACCCAATTCCATCCAGTATCCTTCCCCTTATATCTCTCCCCTTCCCCTGCACACCAATTCAATCAGCCCCTTTCTCTCCTTCCACCACCCTTCCATACCACCCTGCCCCCTTTCTCTTCCTCCACCACCCTTCCATACTATCCTTCTCACAACCCTTCCATACCACCTTGCTCCCTTTCTCTCCCTCCACCACCCTTCCATCCTCTTTTCTCTCTCCCCCATGATGCCTCTCCCCCGCATCAACAGCATCGCCCTCCCAGCAACGGCAACGGTTCCGCCAATGCCTAAACATAGGAGGGTCAGGGACCGTCCAACATTGTAGAATACATTTCCTGGTCAGTAAACTCATCTTCCTGCACAGAGCCCGATTCCCCCTAGACAAATGGCCAAAAGCCTCTGGCAAATCCAGAACAAAGTGGGCCGGGGTACGGCGCAGGGCTCTCTCAATCAACCCTGACATGTAAGAGATTATACACCTCCAGAAGTGCTGGATGATGGGGCAGGTCCAGAAGGCATGACCCAAAGTGTGTCCCCCTGACCCACATTTATGACACAGAGGCATAGGGAGACCCTCACTATAATACAGCTGTGTGCGAGTGTCACCCTATAATGTCACCCTATAATGAGTTTCCCTCAACCAAGCACATGGGTAATCCCCGGCGTCGCTCTCAAGGTACGGGCTATATCCCATTGTCCCAAATTTATTTGCAATTCCCCCTCCCATTTACTCCGAATGTTCTGGTAATCTTTGGCTGGTTGTAACTCTTGCAAGCTAGCATGAATGCTAGACACCAAGAGGGACAGCCCCTCCTCCCGAGCAAACAGATCCCGCAGCCTGGCCCCCATATGTAATCACAATTGTGCTCTATCGAGGGATCCCACCTAGTGCTCCACTTGAAGATACGCAAACTGCATGCCCCAGGTCTCCCCCACCTTAGCCAGCAAATCTGCACGTGCCAACAATTCTCCATCATTCCCCAAAACATGTTCCAAACAAAAGACTCTCTGGAGTCCCGTCCCGGGGGAAGGCAGAGTTACCCCGCAAGGGCAAGAGATCCGTAACCATCAAATCCCTACCCAGGGTTTGCATGAGCCAACGCCAGGCCGCTTGCAATGCTCTAAATAGTATACTGGATCGGATAGAAGGGGACAATGTAAAACAGAGCTTATTCCTGTTTTGTTTTTGCAGGTCCTGCGCTATTGTATTCCAATAATGTGTGAGATCTGCAAAATATTAACACAGGAGCACTCTGTGTTAGCAACCATTCCCTGCTCATGGCATGCCCCCTTCCATTAATATTTTTAAAATATTAATTAATGCAGGCTTAACAGAAAGCATGCATTAGGGCTTAATGCCATTAAGTAAAAAAAGGTCCCTTAATAATGAAAGGCATTCAATAAGTACACCTATGACATTGCATGGTGAAATGAACATGATATTCTGAAACAATGTTTCTTTATAATATAGTGAGATTATACGAAGACCTTAGTAGGATATGACAAGTAAGTAGGCAATGATTGACAGTACTTTTACCTTATGGTATTTCATCAAGACGTGAACCATTTGAAATTTCAATTCATGTTGACTTGATGATTTCCTGGGTGCACAATCTGACAGACCATTAACTGGAGACCATTCAAGCAATTTAACTGGAGACCATTCAAGTGATTATATGTCCGGTATTGGTAGTTAGAAAGTGGGTAAACATTATAGCTAAATATAACACTAAAATCTGAGTGTTTCATTAATATTTGATTTGATTTTTTTTAGCCCGTCCTCCCAAAGGAGCTCAGAACGGGTTACAAATCAGGTAGGTAAAGGATGTTACAGTAGTCCTAGGACTACTAGACTACTGTAACGTCCTTTACCTACCATGCCCCACAAGTATGATAAAACAATTACAGACCTTACAAAACACAACCCTCAGACTGATTTATTCGCTAAGCAAATGTGATCACATCACACAGTCAATATAATATCCAATTTTCAAGTTCTTCCGGAATTAATCCAGGTACCTCTCCTCCCTTGTAACCCAAAAAAACAAACCCAAAACTGTTGTAACTTCACTGGAAATGTCCAGTTAGCTCTTTTGTAATCCGCCTTGAACTGCAAGGTATAGGCAGAATAGAAGTCCCTAATGTAATGTAATGTACAGCATACCTAGACACTCACTGGCCCCCAAGGCAATCAATAACCTTATTCAAATTCTACTGTTTACTATTCAAAGCCCTGAACGGCACCACCCCTTCCTACCTGAATGATTGCCTCATCCGGAACAACACAACCAAGTCAAGGAGAATTCAAACTCCTTTCACTCACCCCCCCCCCTCCCAAACAAAGGCACACAACACAAGAAGATTGTTAGTAACTCAAGCAGCTAAACTAGACCACCAAATGGCCCACATTCTATTAACAATGCCTGCTATTCAAAAACTTTGTCAAGACTAACTAACCAAGTTTGTTAAGACTAACTAACTAATGCCATGCCAAAGCATCCATTTCAATTCCAGACACAATCTTGTAATTAGCACCTAATCCTATAACACTCCTAGAAATGTCCAGATGACCTCTTTTGTAATCTGCCTAGAACTGCAAGGTTAAGGCAGGATAGAAATAGCTAATGTAATGTACTCAAGCAATTTCCTTATCTGACTTTGAGTCTTTTTCCTACCCAGAGATGGTTAAAAGAAAGTCTAAGCGCCCGGGGTTTCCTTATCTGTCCCGCAATTTCCTTATCTGTCCAGCAGGCTTGCAGTCTATCTAATGTACCTGGGGCAGTGGAGGATTACGTGACTTGCCCAGAGTCACAGGGAGAAACATGGGTTTGAGCCCACAACCTTAGGGTACTAAGTCTGTAGCTCTAACCACTGCACTACTAATATTGTATCAAATAATATTGTTACATTTCTCAGTGCAATTGCTTCTATGTTGATAGCTCTCATCAGATTGCCATTTTCCAATAGAATTTCTTAATATAAGAATAATGTCTCTGGTTTAATAGTTGAAGCATATTCTAGATTTCCAATGGTGCAATCTGTCAGAAACACTTTTTAAATATTGCCCCAAATATTTGAGTTAAATAATGAAACATACAGGATAATATATAATTCTATTTTATTGCAAAGCAGACACCAGAATATGTATTGTAGCAGTGTTATTATTAGTTGTCATTATAAGCTATCTTCCAAGTTAGACATGGTATAATTATACAAATGATCATTTTAACATTCATTTTCATGACCCAGGAGGAACCATAGTTATTGCAAAAGAAAATTGTTTTAATATAGATAACTTTCTACAGAACTTCTCTATCCTTCTCCAACCATAAAGTGAGACTCACATCTCCCTTTGCTAAGATTCAAATTTAATTTTTGATACTTTATGAACCTTCTGATATTCTATATACAGTATGATAAGTAGAATTTTACTAACAAAGCAAAAATTTTGCAAAAACTTCAAATCCCTTTTCAAGACCGACATGGCACATAATCAAAGAATAAATAAAAGGACAAATCAATAGGGGCCAAAAAGTAATAAATACATAATAAATACTTTTAAAGCCCCAGGCAGGAAACTTATAGGTGACCAGCACCAGATTAATAACCTGGTCGATAGGTATAGCAGATTTTAAACGTCTAGGATGGCAACTGGAAAAAGACAAAAAATTGTTTCTTGCAGTAGGTTTATGGTGAACCCTGGTTTGTGTCCTGCCTGGGGCTTTAAAAGTATTTATTATGTATTTACTAGCTGATGCCCCGGCGTTGCACGGGTATTTAATTATAGCAATAACACTGTAAATGGAATCAAATAAAGATACTTTATAGTGGTGAATGAAATTATTTTTTAACAGCTTTATAAAAAGTACAATATTCAAATTATAATGTGAAATATTTGACAAAATGAATACAATACAACTAACACAAAACTATATTATAAACAACATTTTTAGTTTCACCTCCAGGAGCAAGAACATATAAATTCTTGGGTGAACCCACCCTTGAGCAAGCAACAAAGAGTTGTCCATGGGAAAAACAGGGGGATCTTAAATCCACTCCACAGTATGTAATAGTCTGTCCCTGTGATTTGTTGATTGTGATAGAGAATACAAGTCTCACTGGAATTTGCAATCTCTTAAACTGAAAAGGAAGATCTGTTGGAATAAGTGGCATCCAAAAGTTCCAGTATTGATTAAAACAACTCAATATGTGGAAACTCAGGTTGAAAAGAAACTCCATGCAGTTGTTTCCCGGTTCAGAATGGAACCTGTGTTCCTAGTTCAGCATATGTGAGTACTCATGTAATGTAATAACATTATGAACTGGGGTGCATGAAGGAAACAGTTACAAACACAGTTAGAACATACAAACTCTATATGTATGGTGTTCGTGGTAGAATAGAAACGATGTCCCTAGTGGTTATAGTGTCATAGAAAGTGTTTTATAGTTGGAATAATGGTGAGAATGGCAGTTTTTTACATCCTTTCCATTGACATGAATGGGTGAAATCTGATTTTCTGTTTGTAGCTCCGCCCACATGTGCAGGTGGGCAGCGAGACCCCCAGAACATATCACCCCAGGTAGTGAGGGATCTGCATACCAAGGTTCGTTCAAATCGGTCAAGCCGTTTTTGATATACTGTGAGAATGGCAGCTGTTTACATTTTTTCCATTGACATGAATGGGTGAAATCTGATTTTCTGTTTGTAGCTCCGCCCATGTGTGCAGGTGGGCCGTGAGACCCCCAGAACATATCACCCCAGGTAGTGAGGGATCTGCATACCAAGTTTCGTTCAAATCGGTCAAGCCGTTTTTGAATTACTGTGAGAATGGCAGCTTTTTACTTTTTTTCCATTGACATGAATGGGTGAAATCTGATGTTCTGTTTGTAGCTCCGCCCACATGTGCAGGTGGGCCGCGAGACCCCCAGAACATATCACCCCAGGTAGTTGGAATTACTGTGAGAATGGCAGCTTTTTACATTTTTTCCATTGACATGAATGGGTAAAATCTGATTTTATGTTTGTAGCTCCGCCCACGTGTGCAGGTGGGCCGCGAGACCCCCAGAACATATCATCCCAGGTAGTGAGGGATCTGCATACCAAGTTTCGTTCAAATCGGTTAAGCCGTTTTTGCGTGATCACGGCACATACATACACACATACATACCTCCAATTTTATATATATAGATTACCTAACATTTTTGGCCGTACTGATTTGTCCTTTTATTAATTCTTTGATTAAGTGCCCTGTTGGTCTGGAAATGGGATTTGAAGTTTTTGCTAAATTTTTGCTTTGTTGGTATTTATTATTTTTGGCATATTTAGGTTTGTTTCTGGTCTTTAAGTAGAATTTTACACATGCACAGTTGTACCACCTATCATGGGAAGCCCAAATAAGTGTAAGAACTATGATCTGTTGTACAATCAAACTGAAGTCTTCTATTCTCTGTCTTCTCTTTCTTTACAATAGCAAATGAGCAGAGAGAAATCAGAACTAGCAACTTAAGAGGAAATGGAAGTTTTCTTTAGTCTAGAACCCTTCATTAGACTAGCACAGGAAGAACAAACTTTGCATAATTATACACCTCAAAACACAAAAACAATATATGTCAACCTTAAAACCAGAAAACAGAGAAGAGACCCTCTCTGCGAGGGCTATACAGTACCAGACTTAAACAAAGTATCCTGCTTATTACTCTAGAGCAGTGGTCTCAAACTCGTGACCCGGGGGCCACATGCGGCCCGCCAGGTACTATTTTGAGGCCCTCGGTATGTTTATCATAAATCACAAAAGTAAAATAAAACAGTTTCTTGATCATATGTTTCTTTAGGTATAAATTACAATATTATTATTAAGACTTAGCTAAAAGGAAAGATTTATAAACTATAAAGAGTTTTACCTCATGCAAAATTGTCATTTCTTTAATAAGACATTGACTATTTTTCTGAGGCCCTCCAAGTACCTACAAATCCAAAATGTGGCCCTGCAAAGGGTTTGAGTTTGAGACCACTGCTCTAGAGACACCCAAAAGCCATAACTACTCCCAACTGCAAGGGGTATATAGTTCCTGCATTTTAAAAAATGATTTAAAAAAGAGGATCACAGAAATTATAAAAAAACAAAACATAAGAACATAAAAATTACCATATTGGAATTAAGACCACTTTGGAGAGAGAGAGGTGGAGCTTGACAAGATGGCGGCACGCAGCAGCACGCCAACATCGTAGCAGACTTTGAGTCTTTTTCCTACCCAGAGATGGTTAAAAGAAAGTCTAAGCGCCCGGGGTTACCGGGTGAACGATTACCTAAAGTAGGCCCAATGGACGAGTTTGTGCAGCAAAGCCTTGGGACGCAGCAATATCCGGAGAGTAATACCTCGGCTGGAAGGGAAGCGCTGGCTGAGGCGCGTCTCCCTTCCTTTAAGCGTGTCAGCTTCTTTCCGGAGGAACGGAGTCTTCCGGCTCGCCCTGATGCGGTGAAATCGGAAGCTGGTGTAGTGGGAGAGGAGCAGCCGACGCCGAGTCCTATTCAGGACGCCTTCCTGCTTGCCTGGCAGGGCAAAGTTCCCGGAGCCATGTGGAAGCAGGGGGAGTGTGCAGTTCCATCTAAGCAGCCGCGAGGAGAAGAGGATCAGATAAAAGCTGTTTCAGGAATATCTGCAGCAAACGCAAGTACTTTGGCTTTACCAGGGGCAACCAGAACTGAGTTTTTGCCCTTACCTAAACCTAAAGTTTTTAATATGGAAACATTTTGGGAGGCTATTTCAAATCTCCAGTCTACCCTGGGAAACCAGATATAGCAACAATCTCAAAATTGTACTGCGGTACTATCAGAAAATTTGGATTTGAAGAATAGAGTTTCGGTTTTGGAAAATAAATAAAATGACTGTGGCACCAGAATAAAATTATTGGAAGCACAAGCACTAACTTGGGTTAAAGACAGTGCAAGTCTACATTTCAAACAAGAAATGGTGGAAAACTCCATTAGGAGAAGTAACTTGCGGATTATTAATTTTCCAAAATTATTTTCCATATCGGCAAAAGATATTTTTAAGCGTTACCTAAGTGAAGTTTTGAAAGTACCTGAGTCCTCATATCCACCTCTCTCTAAAATATATTATTTACCTGTGAGATCTAGGTCTCAAAATCCCAATCAGCAGAATTTATCTGCAGATAGTTTGGATTTAACTGATTTCCTAGAGAGGTCAGAAACTGAGAATACACTATTAGTACAGTTTGCCATTGATTCAGATAGGGAATGGATGTTAAAAATATTCTTCAAACATAAAGATGTTCCCTTTTTGTCTAACATTATAAGAATGTACCCAGACGTTTCATGTCTGACACAGAGGAGAAGGAAACAGTTTCTCATACTGAGACCTAAGGTGGTTCAGTTGGGGGCGACCTTTGTTCTGAGGTACCCCTGTAAATGTGTAATGATTTATAAAGAGAACAGATATGTTTTTTATGAACCACAGCAGCTATTTAAATTTATTACTTCTCAGGATAGTAAGTGATAATTAATCCTGACTCTCAGACCGTTTATAAGGAATGTTCCAGGCAGTCGAGCCTCCTTTTGGTTTTCCTGGTCACATAAATTGTTTGTAAATTTTCAGCACCGTCTCCATCTGATTGTGGACTAACTATATTGTGTAATCCAAAATTTTCCTTGATTTATGTGGATTTAATGATATTTCTGATTTCATGATTTTTTTTCTTATGTTTTGATTTTGATTGTCAAAATTATAAAACTAATAAAGAAATAAAGTTAAAAAAAAATAAAAAATTACCATATTGGGACAGACCGAAGGTCCATCAAGCTCAGTATCTTGTTTCCAACTGTGGCCAACCCAGGTCCCAAGTACCTAGCTCAGGGATGGGCAACTCCAGTCCTCGAGGGCTGAAATCCAGTTGGGTTTTCAGGATTTCCCCAATGAATATGCATGAGATCTATTTGCATGCACTGCTTTCAATGCATATTCATTGGGGGAATCCTGAAAACCTGACTGGATTCTGGCCCTCAAGGACCGTAGTTGCCCACCCCTGACCTAGCTAGATCCCAAGTAGAAAAAAACAGATTTTATGCTGCTTATCCTAGGAATAAGCAGATTTCCCCAAGCCATCTCAATAATGACCTATGGACTTCTGTTTTAGGAAATTATCCAAACCTTTTTTAAACCTTGCTAAGCTAACTGATTTCACCATGTCCTCTGGCAACAAATCCAGAGTTTAATTATATGTTGTATGAAAATTTTTTTCTCAATCGACCAATAAAAAAAAAAAAAAAAATGGAACCTAAATCATCTTCTGAAACCGATTACCTAACAACATATGGAAACAGACAATCTGCTATGTAATGTAATGTAACCAGATTTACCTTCCAATGTTATTATGTCTATGCACTCATTCTGTTATTAAGTCTATACCCTCAACCTGTATTCTCCAATGTCATGTACCCTCCTGGAAATGTCCAGTTCTCTTCCTGTGCAATCCTCTTTGAACCGCAAGGTACAAGCAGAATAGAAATCAGTAATGTAATGTAATGTATATCTTATATCCATTACTTAGTAGCTTCAATGCATGCCCCCTAGTCCTAGTATTTTTAGAAAGTGTAAACAAGTGATACACATCTACCCTTTCCACTCCACTCGGTATTTTATAGACCTCTATCATATCACTCCTAAGCCATCTCTTCTCCAAGCTGAAGAGTCCTTTAGCCTTTCCCCATAGGGATGTCATCCCATCCCTTTTATCATTTTCATCTCCCTTTTCTATACCTTTTCTAATTCCGCTATATTCTTTTTGACAACTGACAATCTTTTTTTTACTAATATTCTGTAAAACAATATTGTTACATTTCTCAGTGCAATTAAGATACAGTGACCAGAGTTGTACACAATATTCGAAAAAACAAAACAAAACCATACCATAAAGTGATGCAAGGGCATTTCTAATCTTAATGTATATTTTCTGTAAACCGCTTAGAACCTAACGGATGTAGCGGTATATAAGAAATAAATTACATTACATTACATTACATTACATAACATTCCTCTCCTGATAATTCCTAACATTCTATTTGCTTCCTTAGCTGCCACCACAGAATGTGGCACAGTGGTTAAAGCTACAGCCTCAGAACCCTGAGGCTGTGGGTTCAAACCCACACTGCTCCTTGTCACCCTGGGCAAGTTACTTAATCCCACCATTGTCCCAGATACATTGTAAGCCCTCTGGGACAGACAGGGAAAATGCTTGAGTACCTGAATAAATTCATGTAAACCAGGGGTGTCCAATGTCGGTCCTCAAGGGCCAAAATCCAGTCGGGTTTTCAGGATTTCCCCAATGAATATGCATTGCAAGCAGTGCATGCAAATAGATCTCATGCATATTCATTGGGGAAATCCTGAAAACCCGATTGGATTGCGGCCCTCGAGGACCAACATTGGACACCCCTGATGTAAACCATTCTGAGCTCCCTTGGGAGAACGGTATAGAAAATTAAATTAAAAATAAGATTGAACTATGGATTTCAACAAACTCTCAATGATGACACCTAGATCCTTTTCCTGGGCAGTGACTCCTAAAGTGGAACTCTACATCATATATCTAGTATAGTTTGGGTTCCTCTTTCTCACATGCATCACTTTGCACTTGCTCATATTAAACGTCAACTGCCATTTTGATGCCTGGAGGGGCATGATCAAAAGGAATGTTTAAGTCCATTTTTGTCAAAGTCACAAGTCATTCAAAGTAAAAAAAGCAGCTTAGGACACATTTTCGAAAAATACGTCAAAATTTTTTTTCGTTTCAAAACTCGTCTAAGTGTACGGTCTGCCGATCTGATCGTTCAAGCCGTTAAATCGTCCATCTTTATACCACATTTTTGTCCAACTTTTCGTCCTAGTCAAAAACGCCTAGAACAAGCCCTGTTGGACGTGGGAGGGGTCTGCAAAGTGATGGACTGAACACCCAGACATGTCACCTAAATAGTGGGATACCTTACAGGGCTCTGCTGTGAACTTCACAAAAAGGGTGCCATGTCATCATCTCACTACAGCTCCCTTATAGGTCATGGTGATCCTCCCAAACCAGAATCCCCTAAACCCACTTATCTACCACCCAAATAGCCCTTATGGCTGCAGGAGCAACTTATATGCCAGTACAAAAGGGTTTTGGGGGTGTATAGGGGAGTGCACATGTTTCAGTATCAATGCAATGATTACAGGGACTTATGGGCATGGGTCCCTAACCCACCCCCACAATGATTTAAGCCACCTCTGTGCAGCACCATTAGGCTTTCCTATGTGAGGCTGCCAGGTGATGATGTTCTGGAGGCAAAATTTTCAAGTTGTGATTAATATTTTTAAGGGAGAGGGGGATGGTGTCGGTGATCACTGGGGTAGTGTGTGTGTGTGTGTGGGGGCTGTATTATGTATTTGCAGTGCTTATCTGGTCACTTTAGGTGGGTTTCTGTGACTTAGACAGCAACTGATACAAAACGCAGCAGTCAGGCTGATCTTCGGGTTGAAGAAGTCCAATCACATAACCCCTTCCTACCAACTCCTGCACTGGCTGCCAATGGAGGCACGCATGAAGTTCAAGCTGGGATGTCTCTGCTTCAAGGTATTATATGGTCTAGCCCCTAAATACATAACAGACCTCTTCTCATTCCCATCCAACAGACATGAGAGAAGTACCCACCTGAAGTTCGTCTCCCCACTGGCTAGAGGATGCAAATATAAGAGATACCACCAACAACTTCTATCATATCAAGCAGCCTTATGGGGCAAAGACTTAGAAAAACTAATTACTCACACAAACGACTATGGAGAATTTAGGAAACACCTAAAAACGTACCTGTACTCGAAACACCTAGGTAATGAACCAGGACAATAGCCCCTTTGCAATATCATCCCCAAAACTGAATTTGTAAACCGTTAACCCCAATCACAAACTATGAATAGCCAAATCAATTTATGGAATTTTTCTAATTCTTTGTAAGCCGCATGGCACTTCAAGGCCCTGTAGCATACGAACTGTTGTTATTATCATTAAGGTTCCCATTATCAGATGTACACTGCTATACCCTGTAATTCACTGTATGTACAGTTTCTCTTTATTGTAAACCGCCTAGAAGTCGCAAGATTGTTGGCGGTATATAAGAATAAAGTTATTATTATTATTATTATTTTATATGGTCTAAGTCACAATGTCCAAGTTCCGTCGATCCTGTGCTGTATAACTTTCGGTTATACATGCAGTACGACGAAGTCTAAGCCGTCCCACATCCCGCCTAAATCCCGCCCTCAACACTCCTCCTGAAATGCCCCATTTAGCTCTGGTTGTTCAGTGGCACTATGAAGGCCTAGGTCGTTTATAAATACGTCCATACCCATTTTTATTATCAGCACTTGGACGTATTTTGACAATGTTCGTCTAAGTGCTGACTTAGGCCGGTTTTTAGACATTTTTCTCTTTCGATTATGAGCCCCCTAGTCTTCCAGTCTCACAAATGCAATTTTTCACAGAATCTTATTAACAGTTCTAATACCAAAAAACATGATAGACATCATAAAAATCAATATATTGCCTTAAAACCACCCAGAGTGAAAAGCAAGGTGCTAAAAATGCATGGCTGCACTAAAAAGAAGGCTGTGTTATTTTTATGTGGGTTTCCTGCGCACTGTGGACACTTTTTAGTGTGACATTAAAATGGCCACAATTTGATTTTTTCATTAAGGGCCACATGCTAATTTTGAAATTAGTTCATAGGGCTCCTTTTACTAAGCTGCGATAGCGTTTTTAGCGCGCGCTAAACCCCCGCTATGCGGCTAGAACTAATGCCAGCTCAATGCTGGCGTTAGCGTCTAGTGCACGCAGCAATTTAGTGCACGCTATTCTGCGCGTTAATGCCCTAAAGTAGCTGAGTAAAAGGAGCCCATGGTCATTATTGTATGAGCTCTTACTGTCACCTATTTTGTAGGTGGTAAGGACTCATGCGCTAATCCGTTGCTAATCAGTCAGTGTACACCAATGCCCATGCACTAACTGATTAGAGCAGTGCACACCTACTCTCCATCTCTAAACATGCCCCCAGTGCCAAGCCTGAAATTAGCACGTGGCGCAAGAGCACATCCCACTGCCATGGATTTTAAGTGATGGTAATCACATGTGTTTACCACTGCATGGTAATAGGGCCCCACAATCAGGCACAATCTGCAGCAGAACCCCTTAAAAGCCATTGCTTTCCCTGCTAGTACTCCTGACTGGCAACTATGTCCAACTGAGGCTGTGCAAAAATCAACCCCCCCCAAAAAAAATCAACCAAAAAAAACCCCCAAAAAGAAAAACAACAAAACAAAATCCCACAACTCTAAAAGAAAAAAAAGCTGATTTTAAAAATTATCTACTTCCTTTTTCTTTTAACATATTAGGGATCCTTTTATCAAGCAGTACTAGAGCCTTTAAAGGTGGGCTGGCAAAGTAAATGCTCCAGTGCTCATAGGACTTGAATGAGCGTTGGAGCATTTACCTTGCCAGCCCACCTTAAAAGGTTCTGCCTAATTTACGGACCTCTATGAGTGGGAACAAGGAGAAAAGGTGGGGAAAGTAGAGAAGGGGGATAAAGGAGAAGCATTGACAGCACAAAGGGGTACTTTAACTAAACTGTGTTAGCCTAATGCCTAAGCCCTAATGCAGATTACATAGTAACATAGTAAATGACAGCAGATAAAGATCTGATTGGTCCATCCAATCTGCCCAATAGTTACGAGCTTTATAAATTCATGATTAAATTCAATCATCTTTTTTTCTTTGACATTTCTGGGCCATAAACCATAGAAGTCTGCCCAGTACTGCCGTTAGGTTCCAATGACTGGAGTTGCCATTGAAGCTCATGCCAGCATATCTGAACCAACTCGTCATTTGCGAGATGCAGACTATAAAAGTCTGCCCAGCACTGTTCTCGTATTCAAAATTGCTGGAATTCCCATCAAGGCCCTCCCCAGCCCATCCTAAACCAAATTGTCATACATGGAACACCAGACCATGCACATCTGTCCAGTACTGGCCTTAATTCTTCAATTTATACCATTCATTTTCTAATTATAGATCCTCTGTGTTTATTCCACACTTTTTTGAATTTTATCACCATTTTCATCTCCACCACCTCTTTTGGGAGGGCATTCCACAACCATCCTTGCCATGAAAAGGAATTTCCTAATATTACTCCTAAGTCTATACCCCATAATCTCAATTTATGCCTTCTATGGATCTATATTAATAACCTTTCAAGTATTTAAATGTCTATATCATATGTCCCCTAACCTTCTTCTCCTCTAGAGTATACATATTCAGGTCTTCCAGTCTCTTCTCTTACGCCTTTTGGCGCAAACTCCCTATCATTTTCGGCACCTTCCTCTGGACCACTTCAAGTCTTCTTATATCCTTAGCCAGATAGGGCCTCCAAAACTGAACACAATACTCAAAGTGGGGCCTCACCAATGACTTGTACAGGGGCATCAACACCTCCTTTCTTCTGCTGGTTATGCCTCTCTCTATACAGTTTAGTATCCTTCTGGCTACAGCTACCACCTTGTCATATTGTTTCATCACCTTCAGATCTTCAGACACTATCACCCCAAGGTCCCTCTCCCCACCCGTGCATATCATCCTCTCACCTCCTAGCACATATGGTTCCCTTGGATGTCTGCTCCTCAAATGCATCACTCTGAATTTCTTTGCATTGAATTTTAGTTGCCAAACATTAGACAATTCTTCCAACTTTTGTAGATCCTTTTCATGTTTTCCACTCCCTCCAGGGTGCCCCAGTGGGGAGCTGCTACCTGGAATTCTAAAGTGCACATGGAGTTCTGAAGCTGTGCATGAGCACAGGAATAGTGATATCATCTGAGTTACTGTTACTAGGGAAACTGTTTGAGTTGCACTTTTTGAGAAGAGCTGAAGAACTGCTGGATACCATGCTTGTATAGTTGTGTCTCTGCAAACAGAGGTGTGTTAGAATCTGGGACAGTAGTTGAAAGCGGCTGAGTGACATAGAAAATATTTTCTTGAGTGAATGCTGGAGGTGAAGTTTGACATTTTCTGTGAGGCTAAAAGAAAGGCTGAAACTGCTGATGATAAGCTGTAGGTAGAGATCATAAAGTTGTCTAAGAAGGATCTCTATAACTAAAAGAGTGTGGAGAAATACTTCTGAACTAAGAGTTTGTGTGGTTTAAGCTGATAGCAATATGCTGTGTGACTGCAGAGTTATTTAAAGATGTATTTAAAGAAATAAACTAATCAAACTGAAGCTAAGTGAGTGAGTGAGTATAAGTTCCAAAGTAATTCAGAGTGTCAGAATTGGAAAGGCTGTACTAATGAGATGACTGCACTGTCAGGAATAAACTCAAGCTCTTTAATAGCTTAGGGAAAAGTTTAAAGTTTAGGTGGACTGTACACAGGGAACTTACCCCATCCCCTCTTTACTAAACCGCAATAGCGTTTTTTAGCACAGGAAGCCACTCTGAATGTTCTGCGCTGCTCCAGACACTCATAGAGTTCCTATGAGCATTGGGTGCAGCACGGAGCATTCAGTGGTGCTCCCTGCGCTAATAACTGCTATCGCGGTTTAGTAAAAGGGGGGGGGGGTAGTTAAAATTGTGTTTCATTTAAGGCCCCTTTTACAAAGCTGCAATAGCAAGTACCAGTGTAGCAAATGTGACATAGCCTATAGGAATTGCTACTGTGGCTTTATAAAAGGGTCCCTTAGTTAGCAAGGCAACAATAATTCCTTCAGAAAATTCCCAGACAGGGACCGTGACTAAAAAAAATAAGAAATGAGGGTTTTTATTCATTTAGTTTTGTACAAATAGGCTAACAAATCTGCTAGAAGACTTCATGGTCAGAAAGAAGCACAAACACTTAACAATAAAGGAGAAGAAAGAAGACTTCAGAGAGCTGGAATAAAGAGCTAAAGTAACTTAAACTGGCGCCTAAGTTACTTGAAAAACACCATTAGAAATGACAAAAAATGACGAGGTTGAAGCACCTACTGGCACCTACAGGAAATAAACCCCATGAGAAAGCAATAGAAATTGTACAAGTGGGGGTGGAACTGTACACATCAACCAGGGATAAAGTAAAATGAATAAATATTTATTAAAATATAACGGTCTCTATCGTATAGTCAGTTTATGTCATGGACCCGACACGGTCCGTGTTTCAGCATTTCAACCTGCTTCACAGGCACAAATGACATCTAGCAGGTGGCGCTCTTATGTACGCAGTAAATTGGGTAGAATCCTAGAGTGAAAATATATCCCTCCACAGGAATATACAGCAGTACAAACTCTGTAAGGAAACATTTTTACTTTATCCCTGGTTGATGTGTACAGCTCCATCCCCACTTGTACAAAATAATACCTAAATAAAAGGTGCCATAATTGCACTTTAGGCCACTGAATGCCAAACTAGGCATGGCCAATGCCGGATGTGGTTTTAGTCAGCCTGAAGCACCTAAGTAGGCATTATTCATGCAATTATGGGCACAAGAAATGTAGGCCTGGTCTACATTTCCGGTGCCTATCTTTCCCATAGGCGCAATTCTGAAACCAGCGCTGATGCATGATTGACACATGATTGGTGGCCATTTTTAAAGCAGCTGCCCATATCGGCACCAGTTACAGAAACCAGCCCTAAGTGACTTACTCACAAGAACCAAGTTAAAGGGAATGAATAACAAGACAGGGAAAGGTAGGGAAAAGTTTATACTTCTTTCTGTGTAATCCTTTGTTTGCTATTAATTTTCATCAAAACTTTTACTGTACATCTTGAAAAGAAGAAAACAAATTTAAGCCCTCTTCTACTAAGTTGCAGCCCACTGAATTCTATGAGACAGGAATTCTATGAGTGTCGAAGCAGCATTGGAGCATTTAATGCTCTGGGTCACGGTAGAAATTTCTACAGCGGCTTAGTAAAAGGGGGTGTTTAGGATCTCCCATATGAAGAACGTCTAAACAGGCTGTAATTATATTCTCTTGAAGAACGCAGAGAGAGGGGAGACATGATAGAGACGTTCAAATATCTTACAGGCCGTACCGAGGTGGAGGAAGATATCCTTTTTCTTACGGGTCCTACGGCAACAAGAGGGCATCCACTCAAACTCAAGGGTAGGAGATTTCATGGTGACATCAAGAAGTACTTCTACATTTATTATGAATTTTTGGAAATCAATTTGGGACCAAATTAATAATTTATTAGATAACCCAGTGGCATTATCCTATGATACTGTGATATTTGGTATGGAAATGAGAGCAAAAAGTCAGATTTCTGCAAATAACAATAAATTACTACTTATAATGACTGGTGTTGCCATTCAGCAAATCACATTTAATTGGAAGGATTGGAGGAGATTAAATTACAACTTCTGGTGGAACTCTTTATGTCATATCTATAAAATGGAAAGGTTTATTGCATTACAGCGGGGTTATTTTAAGAAGTTTCAGGATGTGTGGAAACCATTAACGAAGTATTGTAAAGATTAATTTAAAAATGTTTCCCCTATATTTATCATTTTAAGGTGCAGGGAGGGGGGGATTTTATTATTACATGTTTTATATGATAATGGAATATATGGGAAAAAGGGTTGGGATAGGGGAGGGGATAAGAATTTATGTAAGTGATGTATTTATTGTTTATGTGAATGAATATATTTTAACACTTAATGTAATCTTGAAAATGAATAAAGAATATTAAAAAAAAAAAATAAAAGAAAGTACTTCTTCACCGAAAGGGTGGTTGACCGTTGGAATGGCCTTCCACGTCAGGTAGTTGAGGCCAGCAACGTGCTCGACTTCAAGAAATGATGGGATAAACATGTGGGTTCACTTTGGGGAATTGCTTAGAGACAATGTTCTTTTAAGAGGAGGGTTCTTTTGAGTGGGCATCATACTCTATGTTTCTAGTTTTATGTATTTGTTTTTATCAATTTTGATCTACCACTTTTACAATGCCGCAGTAGTAATTCTTCCATGGCAAATGTGATGCAGCTCATTCAGTTCCTATGGGCTGCATTGCATTTGCTGCATCAGCACTCACTATTGCGGCTTTGTAAAATCGGCCCTAAGTTAAGACTGAGGAAAAGATGTTGAAAATACGAGGGACCTTCAAAATGTTTCCGCAATTTTTTTTTTAACTCTATTTATCACATAACTGAAAAGCAAATTGCAGCAATTTTCCACATAATCACTATGGGTTTTTTTGCGATACATTTTCCCCAGCGTCCTTCTAACTTCTTAATGCCATCAGAAAATAATGTTTTTGATTGAGCACAGAAGTATGAAGTGCAGAAACTTTTTGAAGAACCCTCGTACATAAAAAGTTCCCGAGATTTGCCGACTGTGTAATCTTGCACTGAATGCAAAATAATTCATTGTACAGAGTCCAAAAGAGACAAAAGAAAGAATATACATAAAATAACTGTAAAGGTTTACTGTGAAATATGGTTTTATTAAAAAAAAACAAAAAACAAAAGAGCATCATTGTGTTTCAAAGGCTGGAAATTCAATGTATCTCTTAGCAACTTAGGGCTCTTTTTATTAAGCTGCGATAGCGGTTTTAGCGCATGCTTAGCGCATGCTAAATTGCCACGCACACTAGATGCTAATGCCAGCATTGAGCTGGCGTTAGTTCTAGCCACGTAGCGTGGGTTTAGGGAGAGCTAAAATTCTGTGTGCGCTAAAAACGATATTGCAGCTTACTTTTAAAAGGATCCCTTAGTTTGAACTGTTTCATTACCTTTCAAATATTCCCTCAGAAATAAAATTAATTTCTTTATTAATTTCCTGCTCGATCTTTAATCACTTTCATAGCAGAAACCTCATACACTGTAACATTCTTAGATCCATTTTTTTAAAGTGTAACACCACATTTGGCCACTAGGGCATTTACACTAAGGGCCCCTTTTAGAAAGCTGTGGTGGGAAATCAAGGCATGGCAAATACAATGCAGCCCCTAGGAATTGAATGGGCTGGATTGCATTTCTCATGCGGAAATCACTGCCACAACTTTGTATAAGGGGTCCTAATAGCGCACTACAAACTTTTTTTTGGTTTTGAGGGGGCAAATCAGAGAAGAAGAGTGGGTGTTCCTGTGCTAAATATTTAATGCCTCTACATTATCATGTACTAGCTGGTTAGCACAGAGATATCACATGAACACTTACTGCTTCCAAAATGGGTTGTGATATGTACTCACATGGTAATTTTTTTAAATAGCTGTGCACTAATAACAAAATGTTAGCACAAGGCTGTAAATAAAATAAAATTTTAAAAAAAGAAAATAGGTCAATTTACAACTGCAGTAAAAATGGTCTTTGGCACAGCTTTATAAAAGGACCCCCAAAGAGAAGGGACTGAATAACACAGGCAAATCTAAGCACATCAAAGAAAGAGTCAACCACAGGAAAATGCGAGGGGCCGCTGAAAAGTTCTCATATCACTGCAACGAAAAGTGTTGCTGTCACATGTTGTCAGCTTCATTTTAGACCACACAAACCAGATCTTCCCAGTCCACAGTCTTTATATTTTTTGACATGATGGCACACAGTACTCACATCTACAGTCAAAAAACAAACAAACCCCAAAAATAATAACTCAACTGAATGAGGTAGTGAATTTCAATTGGAAGGACTCCTCCAACAGTAAGATATTCTTTCACAGCTTGTGAGGAAAGGGAGGGGGGGAAAAAGACTTGTATACCGCTTTTTTTTTTTTTTTAAGTAGTTGCTTAAATATCACCCAGCAAGTGCTCACTGCATGCTTTCATTTCATAAGCAACAGCAACAACAGATGTCATAATGCCTCATTTCACCAATGCTTAAGGGCCAGCCACATTGGTGATGTCACAATGGCTTGGTTTCCCTATACTTGTGCCCATTTACTAGATGCATTTGCCTCACTGAAATGAAAAGTGTTAAGAAAAGTGTGGAATAACTTGGTTTTTTTTAATCTTTATTCATTTTTAAAATTATAATGTCTGATAACATATCCATACAAATAACCATAAATATATCACTTAATAATCAACAATGATACATATAATATTCTCTTATCTCCCCCCTCCCCACCCTTATCTATCATATAATCAATACTTATACAACATGTAACAATAAAAATACCCTCCCTCCCACCCCATAATTGAACTTGTAAATTTAAGGGAAACAAGATTTTTCTAATCATTACAATACTTTGTTAATGGCTCCCAAATATCTTGAAATTTCCTGAAACAACCCTGTTGTATTGCAATAAGTCTCTCCATTTTATAAATATGACATAAGGAGTTCCACCAAAAATTATAATTTAATCTATTCCAATTTTTCCAATTATATGTAATTTGTTGAATGGCAACCCCAGTCATTATAAGTAATAATTTGTTATTATTTGTAGATATCTGACTTTTTGCTCTCATTGCCATACCAAACAGCACAGTATCATATGATAATGCCACAGGGTTATCTAATAAACAGTTAATTTGGTCCCAAATTGATTTCCAAAAATTCATAATGAATGGACAATAGAATAATAAATGATCTAAAGTCCCTGCTTCGAGATGATAGTGCCAACATTCATTAGACTTAGAGCTATCCAATTTTTGTAAACGAACAGGGGTCCATAAAGCTCTATGTAACAGAAAAAACCAAGTTTGTCTCATGGATGCTGACACTGTACATCTCATCCTCCAAGACCAAATTCGTGGCCATTGAGACGCATTAATTTGATGCTTAAACTTGTAAGTTTCATAGTTCCACATCATTCTCTTCCTGGATGAGCTAAGAACTTTTCAGCGGCCCCTCATAGTGCTCCGAGTTGGGTGCCATTTATAGAATAGTGCATAGTGCCAGGATCTGCACCTAACACTGGTGCAAGGATTTATCTAAAAAGTGCTATTTTAGTTTACGGATGTTGAGGAGAGTTTGAAGTTTTTTTTCATCAAAATCATTTTGCGGTTTTGGTTCAAGCGATTATTTTGGCACATCTGGATTATGCAAATTCCCTGTATATTGGATTAGCCAAATTTAATCTGAAGAGGCTACAACTTATTCAGAACACTGCGGCCAAATTAATTTTTGGAAGACATAAATATGATCATGCCTCTCCATTGTTGAGGTTACTTCATTGGCTTCCTGTTTACTGGCAAATTCAATTTAAGTGTGCCAATGTAATTTTTAAAATTTTACATGGAATTTTTTCACCTTTATTACCTCTATCATTTAACTCTCTTCGGTTTCACACTACCAGGAATACATATACATTTAAATTGCTCTTCTGTTTAAGGGATTAAAACCCTAGATAAATTCTCACATTCCTTATCCTATTCCTTGGTAAAAGTTTGGAATGATCTTCCCTCGATTATCAGAACGTCATTATCTCTATC
Organism: Geotrypetes seraphini; assembly: GCF_902459505.1. Lineage (NCBI taxonomy): Eukaryota > Metazoa > Chordata > Amphibia > Gymnophiona > Dermophiidae > Geotrypetes > Geotrypetes seraphini. The sequence continues at coordinate 369,209,293 of NC_047084.1, forward strand.
ACTTTTTAGGAAAAATCTGAAAATTTATTTCTTTCAGAGATTCTTAACTGAGGACTGATCTAATTTATTGAAAATTTTTCTATTACCTTCATTATTGTTTTATATTATATTCTTTTAAACTTTGTTAACTGGCTCGAGTCCTTGCTGGAATGATCTGGTATATAAAATGGAAATTAGATTAGATTAGAAAGCAGATATAAATCCTCAAGCACATATTAGTTGCAGATCCGCTGAATTCTCAACACAGTGTCTCTTTGACAGCTATAAGTATTATGCATGCTCAAGAACTCTATCTAGTGCTAACAAAGGCACCCTTTTATTAAGCCACATTAGGGTTTTTTTTTTAACATGGGTTGTAGTGGTAAAAGCTACAATTCTCATAGGAATTCTAAGATCTTCGGAACTTTTACCGCAGCAGCCTGTGATAAAAAACCTTAACACAGCTTGATAAAAGGGGGCCCAAAATTAGTGAAACCTGCTCCTTGATAAATAGTGCTCATCTTTGCTCTACAGTGAGTCTCTGCCCCACACCAGCAAATAAATTTCTCTAATAAGTAAAAAGAAATAATATTTAATAATTAGTTTATGTGTGCCTAACCTACCAGGGATAGACTATTAGTGAAAAAGATAGTCATTTGTTAATTGAAGGTCTTTTGCTGACATTTACTTGTTCCAGCCAGCTTAATTAAAATAAAAACAAAAAAACCTTGTGCCAAGTTCATTATACTGTGGTTAGTAAAGAGTTCTTTAACAAAGGGAGAAATTTCTCAAAGGAAGGTCATATTACTCATGTAAAAAATGTAATAATTACAACATATGAATAATTAAATGCTATTGAGAAATTATAGTTTAAAATATCACTTTAGTTTAAAAAAACCAAAAATGTAATTAAAAAATAAATACTTTATTTAGCCCTGGTGTCCCATCTGTCTGCACCTCCCAACACATGGTGGGCCACGGCCAGCTCTTCATGTTTTGGGGTTCTTCACCCACAACCTCAGAGTGCCAAGGCTGTAGCTTTAACCCCTATGCCACACTCTTCTCCATCCTCGATCAATCTATCAATAGTCGGTGAGTCATGGCTGTTTTCTCAGTTGTCCCTGCCAATCAGGCCTAGTTCCCTCTACTTGTGCTCTCCAAGTTCAAGGTCTATCACAGATTTTGGTTCCGGTCCTCGCTAGGGGTGTGTTTCTGGTCAATGCTCTTCCAACTCTCTCCAGAACTCTGGTCCCATTTTTAAAAAAACCAAGAAATAAGGAAGGAAGGGTTTTTACTACTATCACACTCAGGCTCTCTTTTACAAAGGCGCGCTAAGTGTTTTAGCGCGGATTTAGTGTGCACTAAATCAACGCGTGCACTAACCACTAACACGTCCATAGGATAACATGCACGCGCTAGCGTTTAGTTTGTGTTTAGCATGCTAATATTTAGCGTGCGCTAAAAAGCTTAGCACACCTTTGTAAAAGTCTCAGTAACAGTCACTCACTGTTCCTCCAGAGCTTGGGTGTAGGCCAGGGCCAGATAACTCCAGGTGCAGAAGCAGCAGCTCAGCCAATGAGCCACAGCCCTCCCTCTGAGCTATGGCGCCTTCCCCTTGGCAGTCCATATATGGCAGCTCTGAGGTCTTAACTGTGGACTGCAGACCACCATTTGAATGCATTGTTTATATACATAAGCTTTTTTTTGACTAGAATCTAGAATTCAAATTCATCTCTCTTTTTCCCCCTGTCCTTAGATGTATTTTGCATCATCAATTGGTCTCTAGAAGTGCATATGGGGTAGTCCACAGTTATTCCTGACTCACCACTGGTGTTTTTTTTTAATGACATTTGCCTTGGTTTAATTGGCATCAGTTTGAAAAACAATAATAAAGATATCTAAGTCTATCTGACTAGCACAGTAATTACTGTAACTTTAAATCTGTCTCCCAAAAATATGTTAAATTCTTTTTTTAAAAAAAATATAGCTATGTTAATTAAAAACTTTGACTACATTCTCTAGCAATCAGTTCCATAGCTTTATTATAAGTTGACTAGAAATACATTTTCTTAAATGTGTTTACAGTCTGCTATCAATTAGTTTCTTGTTAGTCCCTGTTAGTCTTAATAATATTTGATAGAGTAATTAAGCATTCCCTTCTAACTTATCCTATACTACACACACCATATCATTGCCATGCCCTGCATGCATCCTGTGCCTTATTCCAGATTTGTTGATGCCATGAGAATAACTTTGCATTTATGATGAAGTACAATGATTCTCACACATATTATATAATATGCCAGATATATTACCAACTGGAGATTGGATGTTATCCTGAAAAGTGTAAATGAGCTATATTTGATTTATTTAAAGCGCTGTTCCCTTTAAGCATTATGGAAAACCTCAACCTACAGTACTGCCCGTGTGTGTGTGTGTGTGTGTGTTGGGGGGGGGATGCAGTTTCACTATTACACTTTCAATAGTGACAGACAGACAAGCTCAGCAGGACACCAGGGAGCCTGCCTGTCTCTAGCAAATGAAAATATAATATTGATGTACCACCACCCACTGCCTGCAATGCAGCTTGGAGGACCACAATTCAGCTTTAGAGGAAACAGTGCTTTATTAAAACCTTTTATAAAATGTAGATACTAATGTTTGGTAAATAATATAGAATCTTACTAGGTTCAAAATGGGATAAATCATGCCCATAATAGAAATGGGCTGTAATTTGCAATGGCGTGGGAAATATCAGCAACATTTCCCATATTATTGCATATCATTAACAAATGAAAATGAGCCGATAATACCATGTTTTCCCGAAAATAAGACACATCGGCACTCTGCATGCTGATGACATCTTCAGCAGAGGAACGCCCAGGAGATAGAAGGCCGCGAAGCAGCCTGTGATGATTGCTGCCGAGTGCCGATGCTGCCGGTTTGTTATAAGGTATTTCTGTCTCGCGGTTCGGATGGGAGGGAGAGATGGGTCAGCGGGGGAGAGGGGGAAGGGATGCGGTGGGGGGAAGCGCTGCTTCTGCCACCGGCAACTAAGGCTTATTTTCAGGGGTAGGTCTTATTTTCGGGGAAACACGGTAGTGTTCATGTATTTGCAAACCATTGGCGCAGTGAGGATGCGAGATAACTGGGGCAGTGGTGCCCCTCCCCTGATCTCATCTCCACCTTCCCCCCACTCCTTTCCCGATCCCACCTGCCGTGCATGCTCCCCTTCCCTTCCCCCATACCTTTTGTTGAAGTCGTTGCTCGCGGCGGTCAACAACGTGCTCCTTGTGACCCCATTGAGTCTCCCTCTGATATCACTTCCTATGCACGGCATCCAAAAGTGGCATCGACGGGAGAGTCAATGAGGTCAAGAAGAGCATGTTGATCACTGTGAACAACTTCTTTAACTAGAGGTGTGGGGAAGAGAGGTGCCGTGCTTGGAGGGGAGGAATGGGAAGAGGTGGGGGATAGAGAGGAGGAAGGGTGTCATTGCCCTCACCAACATGGTGCCCAGGACGCCCCCCCCCCCCTCACTACGTCACTATGCACACATGAACCACTCAGAACCCATCTGAAAATACTGGGGCTTGTGGTAGATAGATATTTGACTTTTGACATTCATATTCAGGATCTTATAAAGAAGTCTTTGGAATGTTAAGTAAATTAAGACGGTTTAGGAATAACTTTAAACAAGAAACTTTTAGGATCTTGGTTCAAGTTGATTATTGCAACCTGTTACGAGGGGCTGCTGAAAAGTTAGCCCAGTCAACAGAGCTTGGGTAGTCTCCAATGAAGCCCGAATTCTCAAAGCAGTAATTTTAAATGGTTTTATTCTTTTCTAGTTTACTCCCTCCTGATGACGCATAGAGCGAAACTATACACTTCTCCCTCGGAATCCGCAGTTTCAGTATTCGTGGATTCGGTTATTCGCAATTTTTTTTTTTTTTTTTTTTAAAAGCTAATTTCGGACCTTCCCCGCCTCCCTCCTGGCATCCCAGACCTTACCTGGTGGTCTAGCAGGCTTTCGGGGAAGGAGCAATCTTCCTACGCTCCTGCCCCGTGCAGATCACTCATAGAAATTGGCAGCGGGGAGTTCCTGTCATAGTCTCGAGAGACTATGGGAACTCATGGCAGCCATTTGCTATGAGTGATCTGCATGGGGCAGGAGTGTAGGAAGAGCGCTCTTTCCCCAAAAGCCCGCTAGACCACCAGATAGGTCTGGGATGCTGGGACGGAGGCGGGAAGGTCCGGAATGAGTCGGGGGTGGGACCGAGGTAGCCGAAAACTTATTCGCGATTTTTCACACTTTGCGGTCCGGCTCTGCACCCAACCCCCACGAATATCAAGGGAGAAGTGTAGATGTTTTGATTTTGTTCACGTCTGAAACAGAGGATGACAGTGCACTGTCTCCAGATAAGTACAGCTTTTTACCTGGTTAGTTATGTTACAAATGATGCATTGTAAAGGACTGCACTGTGGTTATGATGGTCCCAGCCAGCAGCCTCTGCTTTAGAATTCAATTTGAGTTTTTTTGAGTACTGAGGTATGCAGATCTGAGCACAGCACTGCACAATTCCCATTATGTTGTTTGCATATAAGGAATGTAGTTAAAATTTTAAGTTTTAGATTGAATTTTTCAACATTTAATAGAAACAGAGCCTGTGAGCGTTATCCTTTACCCTTGTAACATTGCTCACCTACTGTGTGGCAGGAGCTTGAGTGCAGGCTCTCAGGCATCCATAGAGAGTTCAGTGGGGTTCTGCAGGGTGTCGGCTGCATTTCGCCTCTCCCCTTTTGTGTCTGTGGAGGTTCGAGGGTCAGTCAGATGCTGGTCCAACTGGCAACCCGAAGATTCAGTAGTGGAGGAGCACTTTATTTGAGGCAGTGATTTCTTTTCCCAGATCCAGCTATCTTTGGAGCTGAGGCAGGCTGCAGCACATTTCCAGCACAGGTCACAGTGAGTATGACTGTTACAGCCTAAGAGAAAAATGGGGTGTGGGAGGGTCTTTAAAAACTTTATTTTGGGGTTTTCTGCCCCTTTCCTTAGATTTCCCCACCTTTAAAATCCTAAAATTGCTGGAGGTTTAAACTTTAGTTAAAGAGTTTTGGAACCATTTTTGGGGCCAAAATGCTGCCGCAGTGGTTATCTTGGATATCCCAATATTTTTCAAAGTTCTACAGATCAAAGTTCTTCAAATCACCTCATTTTGCCTCAAAACTGGCAGGGATAGAGTCCTCAGGCTCCTTTACTCCTAATTCATGCCAGGTTTGCACTGGATGATTACCTGCGCCACGTGCCTGGAATGGCAGTCCTTCTAAGTGCAGGAGTGGTGAGGCTTCAAATATCAAGAGATGCAAGCTGGAGTCATCTAAAGGGGCCTCTGCACTGCCTAATACTACATTTTCTACACAATTTATCAATCTGATGTGGAGAGCTTATCTGGAATGACAAGATCCCTAGGGAAAGTCTGGCAACACACCTGGAAGCGCCCAAGGGGACTTAGGCTCCCAAAGCACATCTACCTCAGTGTCAGAGCCTGACAAGGATCTAGTGGGCCTTTCTGAGGGAGACTCAGATGATGAGGGGTTCTATTTGTATGTCTTTACTGTCACACAGCGAGCCCTCCCAGTCAGGAAATGTAGGATCAAGGCCTGTGTACGTACGCAAGATACCATGGTGGCCCTCGATCAAGGGGATGACCAACTAGCTGTTTAGACCCTCAGCTCTGATTGAAATTATTGCAGACTCTTTGCGGGAGTTAAAGTTGGACTCCCAGCAGGTCTCCTCTGCTCCCTGCTCTATAATTAGAGGAGTAAGAGCCCAGTCTTCCTCATTTTCCTGGCATTCTGACATCAATGTATTAGTCACGGAGCATTGGTATGCTCCTGAAGGGTCCTTTAAAGTAGCCAAGACTATGGATTCCCTGTATCCAATGGTACTGGAGTGTCATCAGCTGTATGCTCAGCCCAATGCAGGTAACCAAACACATGTCCTTGCCAAGTGAGAGAGGCATGGTATTAAAGGATATAAAGGATCACATAATAGATGTGATTACTCAAAGACAATTTGAAGCACTAGCCTTGGGAATACAGGCAGCTGAAACAGCTTCCTTTATCACATGTGCCTTTTATTACCAGGTTGTGGGGTATTGAGCTGGCCGACAACAAGCCTTTGCCCTAGCTCCTATTAGCAGAAGTAGACTAAGTAGCCAATACTTTCTACAACATCATCAGAGTTAAGAGCAGTTTTGGCTTATTCAATCTCAGCCCACAGAATGCCCTGGATCAGGCAATGGACTGGAGATTCCTCTTCCAAGGCTACAGCAGACTTCTTTCAAGGGACAAATATGTTCAGAAAGGATCTGGATGATCTCATGGCCAGTGTGGCAGATCGTCAGCTGAAATTTCTACCTGACAACAGACAATGAGCCTCTAGAGGCCCCAGGCAATCTACTTTTCATGGCTCTAGGCACTTTTGACAATACTCTGGTGGAGCCTCCTCTCATAGATCCTTCCAGGGAGTTAGACAGAGATTCGTAGGTCCCAGGTGGAGCCAAGCTTTCAGTTTTTGGCCTGCTCCAACCTCCAAGAAAACACAAAGATGCAAAGTCCCAAGCAGTTCCCCTGAAGATAGGGGGAATGGCTCTTGGAGTATGCGGAGGACCAGGCACAGATCTAATCAGACCATTGAGATCATTCATAGTGGTTACAAACTCAAATTCACCCAGCTACTAACGGACTGATTGTGAACTCTCTTGCAAGAAAGAGCAAGGACATAGCTACAATCCAGAGGCTATTTGACATTCAGGCTATAAGGTTTGTGCCACCCAAAGATTTGGGCTCAGGCAGATATTCCATATACTTTGTTGTGCCCAAGGAAGTCTCAGACAATTGGTCCCATTCTGGATCATAAACATATCAATGCAGCATTGAATGATCTCCATTACCCAATGGTCTATCGTGCCATATAACTCATAGATACAAAATAGGATGCACAGCATTTAGACCATGCTGTCTGTCACTTGTGCTAAGCCTTAATAAAAGGGTCCCAAAAATAGCTCTTCCTGTACTAAAGGTCTGTGTTCAGGAAGTAGCTATCGCTCTAGTGGAATGAGCATGAAGACCTTCCGGTAAACGCTTCCTCGCTACCAAGTAAGTGGAAGCAATGGTCTCCCTGATCCACCTGGTAATGGAAGCTTTGGATGCTGCCATACCCTTGTTGCATCCCACAAACAGTTCAAAGAGGTGATCTGAACAGCGAAAGTCACTATTAACCTGCAGATAGTGAAGAAGGATTCTACGCACATCTAGGAAACGGAGCGAAGAAAAGCGCGCCCCACAATCCTGCTTCCGAAAAGTAGGAAGGAAGAGAGACTGGTTGACATGGAAGGAAGAGACAGCCTTCGGAAGAAACGAAGGTACAGTCCAAATTGAGACTCCTGAATCCGAAATGCTTATAAAAGGGTCTCTGCAAGACAACGCCTGCAACTCTGAAAATCGCCGGGCTGAAGCCATAGCTACAAGACACACTGCTTTCAACGTGACATCTTTTAGAGACGCAGTGGACAAAGGCTCAAATTGAGCCTGTGTAAGCCTCCAAGGACTACCCTAAGACTCCACTCCGGACAGAGCTTCTTAACAGGCGGACAAATATGTTGTACTCCTTTCAGAAAACGAACTACATCAGGCTGAGCCGCAAGGGAAGAACGAGACATGCGGCCTCTGTAACAAGCAAATGTAACAAGAAATTGTGCACATCCGAACCTGTTATGTCGCAGTGCCTGGATAGAGAACTTATGCAAAATGAAGCTTAATGTACATGATATTAAAAATAAAAATAGATAGATAGATATGGATATACTGTAGATATACAGATAGAGATTGGAATAGATTCTAGACGCTACAACTTACCTATAAGCACAAAAAGTCTTTCCAGTGGATTATTGACAGCTCAGTGCTTGCAAATTAAATCTTATGAACATGTTTCCAGCTAGCAAAGAGAAATTCTATAATAGTTTGACAGCAAAAATGTTTATTGAGCATTCACAGACAACAATGCAGTTGAAAGATGATTTACTGGCCAAATTGTAACTCAGTATTCCACTTTATTACATGGTACACAATTTGGTATGTAAAAAGCAAGACAAAATTTTTATACTATAAGTAAAGAAATCATATTTAATGTGACAAGCATTTAAGGACTGAGCAGAAAAACAAAATACCATTAACTGTAATTATAGCTCAAACCATAGAACACCCAACATGCATTTTTCAAAGTATTCATTTTAATAGTTAACCTAATTTCATAGAAATAAGATAGATAAATACCAGATTATAGATAACAAGCTGAAATTACCTTTTCAAAAAAGTCTTTACACAACTAAAATAAGCTTTATGAGTTTGATTCACCAAATTATGTTGCACCTATACGAGATGTATTTCTGCAAAGTTTTAGATTTTGCAAATTAAAAACAGTAAAAAATATGTAGAAAGTAACCTGAAAAGCAATGATATCACTGAGTTTTGTACAGAAGTATTCATGTTATAGGAAGCATGGCTTTCATAGGCACTTTCAGCTTCATTCCTTGCATGATCTATTGAGAATTGTGTCTCAAAGGTAGACATACCTTTAGTGTCGTGCAGAGGCCTCTGATATTAATCTTTCTACTCCTCCATCAGGAGGCTCACCCATGCTTAAAGCCATGTTTATAGGAGATTTTGAGACAAAAATGTATCTTACTTGATTTTAACCTCACTTTTCTGTTCCTCCTCATTCTTTTTGCTGTAGGAGAAAGAGCAGATCTGTTATTTGGTATCCTCTCCTGCCTCTTTCTTTTTCTCTTCTGGCATGCTTCAATGGTTTGGGATAGTGTGAGAAGCAGAACTGAGCTACTTCTTGGATTGTAATTTCATTGCCTCTAGCTCCATATAAAGAAAAGAGGGAATTATGGTAGGTCACCTGTGTGTGAAGAGGGAAATACTTTATAAGCAGTGGAATGTATTGGTGTTAGGAAAGGTGGGAAAGAGAGAGACAGACAGAATTAAGCAGGGGAAAGACGAAGAGGAAGAAGCCAGGAGACGAATGAAGAAGCTGTGGAAGAAGTAGAAAGAAACAGGGACAGGTATTAGAAAATAGAGGAATCTTGAAAATAATATATAAGAAATCTGAGGGCCATTGGAAGAGAAGCATTAAGGGTATAGAATAATGTATAAATAAGCAAATAGATAAAAAGATGTGAAGTAGATGGAAGTTAAATAAGATGAATGGAGGGGTAGCTGAAGGAAATGGAAGGTTTGAAAATAGCAGTGAGAACATATGGCGTTTTTTTAACACTAGCTATTAGGGTGTAGGGTATCCTCATTTATTCCTCAGTTAGAATATACATTTTTATGGATATCTTTTGTTTCAAGAGTAAATCAAGGAAAATTTTTGTTGTTTACCTGCAATTACATCATAAGAACATAAGATTTGCCACTGTTGGGTCAGACCAGTGGTCCATCGTGCCCAGCAGTCCGCTCACGCAGCAGCCCTTAGGTCAAAGACCAGTGCCCTATTGGAATCTAGCCTTACCTGTGTATGTTCTGTTCCAGTAGGAACTTATCCAACCTTTGCTTGAATCCCTGAAGGGTGCTTTCCCCTAAAACAGCCTCCGGAAGAGCGTTCCAGATTTCTACCACTCTCTGGGTGAAGAACTTCCTTACGATTCTACGGAATCTTTTCCCTTCTAACTTTAGTGAGTGCCCTCTTGTTCTCTTCACCTTGGAGAAGGTGAACAATCTCTCTTTCTCTACTAAGTCAATTCCCTTCAATATCTTGAATGTTTCGATCATGTCCCCTTTCAGTCTTCTCTTTTCAAGGGAGAAGAGGCCCAGTTTCTCTAGCCTCTCATTGTACAGCAATTCCCCTAGTACCTTAACCATTTTTGTCGCTCTTCTCTGGACCCTTTCGAGTAGTACTATGTCCTTTTTCATGTACGGTGACCAGTGTTTTTCACAGTATTCCATATGGGGGCGTACCATGGCCCGGTACAGCGACATGATAACCTTCTCAGATCTGTTTGTGATCCCCTTCTTAATCATTCTTAGCATTCTGTTTGCCCTTTTCACCGCTACCGCACATTGCACAGATGGTTTCATTGACTTGTTTACAAGTACTTCCAAGTCTCTTTCCTGGGGGACTCTCTCTGAGTATAGCACCGGACATCCTGTATTCGTGCATATGATTTTTGTTACCAACATGCATCACCTTGCACTTATCCACACTGAACCTCATTTGCCATGTCGCAGCCTATTCCTCGAGCGTATTTATGTCTCTTTGTAGGTCTTTGCAATCCTTCTGTGTACTCACTACTCTGAATAACTTTGTGTCATCTGCAAATTTAATCACCTCACTCATCGTGCCAATTTCAAGGTTGTTTACAAATATTGAAGAGCACAGGCCCTGTGGCACTCTACTCGTGATGCTTTTCCAGTCCGAGTATTGTCCATTCACCCCCACTCTCTGTTTCCTATCCACCAACCAGTTTTTAATCCACATGAGTATATCATCTCGATTCCATGGCTTGCAGTTTTTCAAAGTAGACATTCATGCGGAACCTTGTTGAATGCCTTCTGAAAATCTAGATATACGATGTTGACTGGGTCACCCTTGCCCAGTTACTCCTTCGAAGAAGTGCAGTAAGTTTGTCAAGCAAGATCTTCCTTTGCTGAAGCTGTGCTGGCTGTCCTCATCAGTTTGTGTCCATCAAGGTGATCGATGATGCGTCCTTTATCAGCGCCTCTACCATCTTTCCCGGTACCGAAGTCAGAGATAAATAAAAAAAAGATTTGACACTGATATGTGAACATTTCTTAAGAAAGAACTGAATATTTCATGGGGTGTCCTAATTTTTTCACATGTCTGGAGGTCTGGATGGCTTTTCAAAACCCAGCACTCTAACTGCTTTACTGCTAGTAGGGGTTGGTGCTTCAATGTTGTATTTTCAATTGTTATGGACAGGCAGGTTCCCTGGAGTCCTGATCTTTCCTGTCTCTCAAATGTGTCAGTAACCTGGAGAGAGACCTGGGAGTGATGGTAGACGCAACACTGAAGGCATCGGCGCAGTGCGCCACAGCCTCAAAGAAAGCAAACAGAATGTTGGGTATCATAAAGAAGGGTATTACGACCAGGACGAAGGAAGTCATCTTGCCGCTGTATCGTGCAATGGTGCGGCCGCATCTGGAGTACTGTGTCCAGTACTGGTCGCCGTACCTCAAGAAGGACATGGCAGTACTTGAGGGAGTACAGAGAAGAGCAACTAAACTGATAAAGGGAATGGAAAATCTCCCATATACCGACAGATTGAAGCAGTTGGGACTTTTCTCCCTGGAAAAGCGGAGACTTAGAGGAGACATGATAGAAACCTTCAAGATCCTGAAGGGCATAGAAAAAGTAGACAGGGACAGATTTTTCAAATTAAAGGGCACCACAAGTACAAGGGGGCACTCGGAGAAATTGAAAGGGGACAGGTTTAGAACAAACGCTAGGAAGTTCTTTTTCACTCAGAGGGTGGTGGATACATGGAACGCGCTTCCAGAGACTGTTGTAGACAAGAAAACATTAAATGGTTTCAAAGAAGGTTTGGATAGATTTCTAGAAGAAAAAGGGATTGAAGGGTATAGATAGGTATAGGCCACTACTCAGGCAATGGGCCTGATGGGCCGCTGCGGGAGCGGACCGCTGGGCAGGATGGACCTATGGTCTTCCTCAGCGGAGGCAACTTCTTATGTTCTTATGTTCTTAAAACAGTGACCCCCCCACCCCCTACTGGCAGGACTAGAAGTGGAGGACTCCTGCTCAGCTTAGAGGGAACAATTCTCTGAAATCCATGTAACTCTAGAACTATATGGACTCTACATATGTTAGACTATGGCTTGTGTATAGTGGCATAGCAAGAGTGGAAGGTGCCTGGGGCAGTGGCGCCCCCCATCCTCTTCTCCACCCACCCCCACCCCTACAGCGTCCCTTCCCTACCCCCATACCTGTTTAGTTTTCCCTCACAAGCAGCATCTCTGACTTGCTACCCATACTGGCATCGGCTGTCCTTCTGATGTCACTTCCTAGTCACGGGACCCGGAAGTGACATTAGAGGGGAGCACTGAAGCTAGTGTGAGAAGCAGGCTAGAGCTGCTGCTCGTGCCCCATAGAATTAGAGGTACAGTGGGGGGGGGGGAAATTGAAAGAGAGCAGTGGGGAAGGAGCGAGGGCAGAGAAGGGGAGAGGTGCCAATGCCCCCACCAAGGTGGTGCCTGGAGCAGTCCGCCCCCTGCCCTCCCCCCCCCTTACTATGCCATTGCTTGAATTAGACAGGCTTAGGGGAATGCAGCAAAGGGGCTACAAAGGGCACAAGTACACCAGAGGATGCACACTACCTCAATTTCTGACATCATCCACAATCATGTCAAGTAGATATTGGATAATTGCCACAGCTGCTCTTTTACTCCCTCTTTTCAGGAGTCAATTGAAGATGGAAAGCATAAGCTAGGGAACTGGATGAAGAAAAGGAGGGGAAAGTGGAGAAGGATTTAGCCATGTTTTAAAACCTTATTAAATCTGGGACTTATTTTAACACACATTGACTCCCTCACTCCCAAAAGGTCCCAAAGCTAAGGGCTACAGCTTTATTTAACATTTTACACTTACACACAACAGCCAATTATTTTGTCTGTTGGATCCCTGATTTTAGGCTATATGAAGGCTACTAGTACCAATGAGGGCCATTAGATCCAATGCCACACTTGGACACATGACTAGTTGATGCCACTCTTGTCATATTAAGGGATTAATTTACTAAGCTATGGTTAAAAAAAACCCCAAAAACCCTTTTGCGGGTCTTCCTTGCTTGCTATGGAAATTTTTACTACAGCAATAAAATTGATGATTTTTTTTTTTTTAAATTAATGGCCATGTGCTAATGTTGCAATTAGTGTACAGCCATTAATAGAAATTAAGGGCCTCTTCTATTAAACTGCGCAAGCAGTTTTTAGCGTAGAGAGCCGCACTGAATGGCCTGCGCTGCACCTGACACTCATAGGAACTTTATGAGCGTCGGGAGCAGCGCGGCTCACTGCACTACAAACTGCTAGCGCAGTTTAATAGAAGAGGCTTTAAGTGTGTGAGCCCTTACTGCCAAGTTTGGGACGCTGCTCGTGCCGGGAAAATTAAAAAGGTATGAGGGAAGGGGCGTACGCGCATGGCAGAGAAGGTCAGGAAGGAGCGGGAGGGGCAGAAAGGAGGATGAGTATTGGCGCCCCCACCAAGATGGTGCCCAGAGCGTACCTACCCCCCTTACTATGCCACTCCATGGGTCTTTTATCAACAGCAATCGCCAGCCGACTCCTGACTGGATCATGCATATAGTTCTTCAAGGTCCCCAGTTCACATGTAGGTGGTAGAGGCAAATGTGATTGGACATCATTGCTCCCCTCTGGACCGTCTTAACTTGGTTATGTCCCTAGCTTTTATACTTCCTCATTCCTGATCTACTGGCTCCATCCCTCCTGTGTCACTTCCTCCTTGGGCAGGGTTGTTCTGACACTATGAGGGAGTGTCCTTAAGGAGAAGCGGTCATGTCCTATAGTTTCTCTCAAAATGCCGTTAGAACTCTATAAATTATGCATGCAAAATCCAAAGTGTGCAACTGCAAGGGGCAATGAACTTAGGAGGAGCATTGGAAGATTAGGGGTAGGTCAGGGGCATGCCTAGCAGTTATATATGTGAGTTATAGAATACTATGCACAAAAATAACATTGGCAATTCACCTACTTTTGTTGTTAAAAACTATAATCTATATATATAAAATCGGATGTATGTATGTATGTGCCGCGATCACGCAAAAACGGCTTGACCGATTTGAACGAAACTTGGTATGCAGATCCCTCACTACCCAGGATGATATGTTCTGGGGGTCTCGTGGCCCACCTGCACACGTGGGCGGAGCTACAAACAGATAATCGGATTTCACCCATTCATGTCAATGGAAAAAATGTAAAGAGCTGCCAACGCAAAAACGGCTTGCCCGATTTGAACAAAACTTGGTATGCCGATCTCTCACTACCTGGGGTGATATGTTCTAGGGGTCTCACGGCCCACCTGCACATGTGGGCGGAGCTACAAACATAAAATCAGATTTCACCCATTCATGTCAATGGAAAAAATGTAAAACAGCTGCCAACGCAAAAACGGCTTGCCCGATTTGAACGAAACTTGGTATGCAGATCCCTCACTACCTGGGGTGATATGTTCTGGGGGTATCGCGGCCAACCTGCACACCTGGGCGGAGCTACAAACAGAAAATCAGATTTCACCCATTCATGTCAATGGAAAAAATGTAAAAACTGCCTCCGCAAAACCGGCTTGCCCAATTTGAACGAAACTTGGTATGCGGATCCCTCACTACCTGGGGTGATATGTTCTGTGGGTCTCACGGCCCACCTGCACATGTGGGCGGAGCTACAAACATAAAATCAGATTTCACCCATTCATGTCAATGGAAAAAATGTAAAACAGCTGCCAACGCAAAAACGGCTTGCCCGATTTGAACGAAACTTGGTATGCAGATCCCTCACTACCTGGGGTGATATGTTCTGGGGGTATCGCGGCCAACCTGCACACCTGGGCGGAGCTACAAACAGAAAATCAGATTTCACCCATTCATGTCAATGGAAAAAATGTAAAAATTGCCTCCGCAAAACCGGCTTGCCCGATTTGAACGAAACTTGGTATGCGGATCCCTCACTACCCGGGATGATATGTTCTGGGGGTCTCGCGGCCCAACTGTACACGTGGGCGGAGCTACAAACATAACTTCAGATTTCACCCATTCAAGTCAATGGGAAAAATGTAAAAAGCTGTGGGACCGATTTGAACTAAACTTGGTATGCTGATCCCTCACTACCTGGGGTGATATGTTCTGGGGGTCTCGTGGCCCACCTGCACACATGGGCGGAGTTACAAACAGAAAATCAGATTTCACCCATTCATGTCAATGGAAAAAATGTAAAAAGCTGCCATTCTCACAGTAATTCAAAAACGGCTTGACCGATTTGGACGAAACTTGGTATGCGGATCCCTCACTACCTGGGGTGATATGTTCTGGGGGTCTCTCGGCCCACAACTCTATTTTGCTTGCTCAAGGGTGGGTTCACCCAAGAATTTATATGTTCTTGCTCCAGGAGGTGAAACTAAAATTGTTGTTTATAATCACGTTTTGCGTTAGCTGTATTGTATTCATTTTGTCAAATATTTCACTTTATAATTTGAATATTGTACTTTTTATTAAGCTGTAAAAAAATACTTTCATTCACCACTATAAAGTATCTTTATTTGATTCCATTTACAGTGTTATTGCTATAATTAAATACCCGTGCAACGCCGGGGCATCAGCTAGTAACTAATAAAAGAGGAAAAAACTTCAAGTGCTCAAAGAAACAAGGTATAGATTTTTCTTTCCTGGTTCCACGTTTTCAGAGCTATCATTAGTCATAATCCTCTTTTCTTTCTTATTGTTTATAAATATCCAAATTCTTCTTTATATGTTTAATAAATTGGTTAGTAATCAAATTACTTAGCTCAATCTGCTGGAAATGTGGTGCTCTATGGAGCTTCTCAGTTTCACTATAATGCTTCTTCAGGAGCTGATAGCCCAAAATTTGATACATTTTTCAAATTGTATGTGTAATTCTAATTTAGAGGAACCAAGAAATCTGTTTTCTCAATTGGCATTCACATGCATACAATTAGGTGCAAACACTTACCCCAGCAATTGCCTAATGTTAGGCATGTGCAATCAGTGTATCCAAAGACGCGTTATTCAAATAATTTCATACAAAATTTTTTGGTCTCTATGGATGATTCTTTATATACCTGAAGAACATTTCATAGACCTCGGCGGTACCTTCTGTATGTAGTAAACTTTCTTCCATACAGAGTATTCGCACCAAAGTTCGTCATCGGTCTCACAATCAATAATCATATGCTTATTAGCTCTATTTATGTATATATTTAATATATTAGTACTCATCTCAATCTACACAGGTGGGGGCTGGTACTCCGACATAGAAACTATGTTCGCCCTAATCGGGCTTTATCAAGGATAGTCCCCCTACAAAATAAAAAAATAAACTCAATATCCTATCATAATTTCATTACTAAATAAATATCTTATAAATTAATTCACAAATAAATTTATAGCAGAATAAATATATTTATAGCAGACTAAATAGAAATATCTTAAGCCGAACGACTCATGCTCCCCCGTAGTAGATTATGTTCTACTACGGGGGAGTTTGAGAAGCAAGCTGTGATAAAGAGGGATCAGTTCTATGTAAGAGGATATCCAAAGAAGGCAGTGCATAAGGCAGGGGTAGGGAACTCTGGTCCTCGAGAGCCGTATTCCAGTCGGGTTTTCAGGATTTCCCCAATGAAAATGCATTGAAAGCAGTGCATGCGAATAGATCTCATGCACATTCATTGGGGAAATCCTGAAAACCCGACTGGAATATGGCTCATGAGGACCGGAGTTCCCTACCCCTGGCATAAGGCATACTTGTGGGCAAAATATGCCCATAGATCATTACTGCTGAAAGAAAAAACTACCAATATTCAAGAGGAAGTTTTAGTGTGTGTTCTCCCTTTTACAGATATAAGTACAGCTTTTTTCGTTAGAATTAAACATCATTGGCCTGTACTTCAGCTAAATATTCAGTTTCAGAGGTATCCAATTGCTTCATATAGGAGGGGGAGGACGATGGGGGAATTATTATCTAACCATCACTTTGAAATTAAAAAAACCCCAATAGATGAGATATATCAACATGCGAGTTGTAGAAAATGCCAATGGTGTGATCAAACTCTGGGGGGACCTACCTGAACATATCCGGGTATGAATATGATATATCAGCTGACTTCAAATACCTCCTGTAATAGTACTTGTGTGATCTATATGATTGAGTGTCCGTGTAATTTAGTATATATAGGTAGGACAAGTCGAAAGATTAATGTCCGATTTATAGAACATAAGTCTCGGATTAATATGGGAGCCTTAGAAGCTCCCCCTTGTTCAGCATTGGCGAGAGAGGAAACATAAAATTTCAGATATACGATGGAGGGTCATAGATCAGATTCAGATTGGGTGGGAGGGAGGAAATTATCAAGAAAGATTAAACTTTAAGAACAAAAGTGGATATATAGATTGAATTGTGTTAAACCATGGGGTCTGAATACTGAAATCGAGTGGATAACATTAGTTTGAAAATTTGAGGACCATACTGATTGGCTGGGACTAGGAATGTATACATGTGTGTATTACATCATCATCATGTGACTAAGTTGAAATAAAAGAAAAGAACACTGCGGCCATGTTCCCTAGCTGATAAAGCATTGAATGCGGGGAACATGAGCCGTTCGGCTTAAGGTATTTCTATTTAGTCTGTTATAAATATATTTATTCTGCTATAAATTTATTTGTGAATTAATTTATAAGATATTTATTTAGTAATGAAATAATGATAGGATATTGAGTTTATTTTTGTATTTTGTAGGGGGACTATCCTTGATAAAGCCCGATTAGGGCGAAACATAGTTTCTATGTCGGAATGCCAGCCCCCACCCCCATAGATTGAGATGAGTACTAATATATTAAATATATACATAAATAGAGCTAATAAGCATATGATTATTGATTGTGAGACCGATGATAAACTTTGGTGCCAATACTCTGTATGGAGGAACGTTTACTAAATATAGAAGGTACCGCTGAGGTCTATGAAATGTTCTTCAAGTATATAAAGAATCATCCATAGAGACCAAAAAATTATATAGGCCTGTGCAATGCCATTATAGAATCCACATTTAGCATACATCATCTTGGTGCCTAATTTGAGGTGATATATGCGAATGATCACTATGAAATGCTGCATCTATAATGCTCTAATACAAAGATCTTTTCCGACCCAATTCTAGACGGTACAGGAGCAGAAGGAACCTGACATTAGCTACTAACAGTTAAAGCAAAAGAACGATCAATAAATATTTGCTTTAACTGTTAGTAGCTAATGTTAGGTTCCTTCCGCTCCTGTACCGTCTAGAATTGGGTCAGGAAGATCTTTGTATTAGAGTATTTTGTACTCTTCCCCACTTTGGGTTTTTCTACTAGCATCTATAATGTTGGCAGAAGAAACTGAACTATATTCTGCTCTTGAAACTTATGAACATAAGAATTGCCATCAAAGGTCCATCAAGCCCAGTATCCTGTTTCCAACAGTGGCCAACTCAGGTCCCAAGTACCTAGCTACATCCCAAGTAGTAAAATAGATTTTATGCTGCATATCCTAGGAATAAGCTGTGGATTTCCCCAAGCCATCTCAATAATGGCCTTTTTTGTAAACCCCAACGCTAACTGATTTCATCACATTCTCTGGCAACGAACTCCAGAGTTTAATGACATGTTCTGTGAAGAAATATTTTCTCTGGTTTGTTTTAAATCTGCTACTTAGTAGCTTCATCGCATGCCTCCTAGTCCTAGTATTTTTGGAAAGAGTGAGCAAGCGATTCACATCTACCCTTTCCACTCATTATTTTATAGACCTCTATCATATCACCCCTGAGCCGTCTCTTCAAGCTTCATACCCTATCAAATAACATGGGTTCAACCAAGATCCTGAATGACTAAGGAGTATTAAGATTACACATTTGAATAAAATGCTGTCTATTGTTTGAAAGATGAATTTGTCTCCCTAATTATTAAGAAATTTACAGATAGTTAATTTTTCACACTTAAAATACCAGTGATACCAAACAGCTTCTAAAGCTTTGACATATTGAAGCAATAACTTAATATTTTGAGTGCCATTCTGTTACAACTTGAGAGATTAAAAATGACATTGGGAGTTTAATTATACCTGGAATTTAGCATTTTCAATTATACCATTTGTAGCTTTAGAAGATGTATATTCCTGGATAATGAATCTTTCAGTTTTATTAGCCACTTGACTAAAGTCCACAAGTAGTGAAGAATAAGTGCTTATAGATAATATAAATTATGTTTGAACCAAAACCTACATAGGGAAAGGGTTATTATTTTTTATCATCTTTCAGTTTGCTCCTGCTTTTTTAGAGTTTTACCTCAAAGGGATATGCTTGGAATCATGATTCTTCATAAGAATTAAGAAAAGCTTCCTCGTGCAACCCCTCCCTCCTTTTAATCCCCTTCTGTCAAGTCCAGTTATTGTATAAGTAATTGTCGCCACAGACTTTATCCCATAACTTGTCAGGCATGTAAGTTCTAAGGGGTACAACAATGCCATGAGCATGGATGGGGGTGCCAACTGACACACTTTTACAGAATCCTATAAATTGCATGTCACTTTGCTACATAACATGTCAACAGTTACACCAGGTTTATGGAAGGCATAACTGGTGGAGTGATGCATTGGTGGCTTGTGCTAGTATTCTATAATGGAATTTTGGTGCCAAAGGACCATTGCTGGTGTTCAGCATGAACCAATGAGAGCACCAAAACTGGCATGCAGCTTTATAGATTTACCCCCCCCCCCCAAAAAAAAAAGGGCAATTCTATAACCTAGGCAACCACAGTTAGGCCCCTTACTAGCACTTATGTATATAGGCCCTGATTCTATACAAGACACTGTGGAAGAGTAAGGGGTTATCTTCCGCTAATACTACAATTTCACCTCCATATAGCAGGGGCTGCCAGCCCAAGACTGAGCGAACTACATGTTCCAGACCGCAGTGGGCTTTATAGTTCAGTACTGAGCTACCTTAGCAAGGTAACCCTGCTAAGTCAGGGGACGGGGTTCATTCGGGAGGTGTTTAACTGCCACAGAAGAGAATCATTAGGGAGAGGTCCCAGAGTGCAAGAATCCAGAATGGGAGAAACCTTCCCTTGCTGTGGTTGCATTCAAGTCCTGGGGAGGACTGGAGTGAGAAAGCTAGCCAAGAACCCATCCAGGAAAACACTAGAGAGGTGAAGCTCTAATCCAAGACCTCTGTAAACCGAACCTTCTTGTTTAATAGTGACTGTCCTGTGTCTGGAGTGTGGCAGCTGAGCTGAAGCAAGTTGAGACTGTTTTTGGAGAAAAGGGGTTTCTTCAGCCTAAATGTTCTTCTATTTGGACTATTTAATAAGTGAAGTAGGAACCAGAGTTATGGTGCTTTAAACCTGAGAGAACTGGGGAAATTGACCAAAAGCTAAGGTTGCTGGACTGAACGTGATATAGCCAACAGTCTAAAGTGTACAGGTTACTGCACTAGATGCAAGATATAAAAGTTAAATCATATCTTTGCCTTGCTTTTGGTTGTTAGTATTGCCAGAGCAGCAAGGAAAACCTGGCCTGAAGGTTGTTAGTATTGCCAGAGCAGCAAGGAACACCTGTGTATGCCTCTAGAGAAGCTGTGTTGAAATACAGACTACTTTTGTGGGGCAGAGTATTGAGCTACAAAAGAGAAACTACAGCCAGTTTGAACAAACTTAGGTTTGATTAAACTGCTCAAAGTGCTGACATGCTTAATTAAGTTGCTGATCATTGCACCTGAGAAGGAGTGCAGCCTAAGGCCAGAGGTAGGCTCAGGGCAGGATTAATTCGTTGAGAGCCCCTAGGCACACAAGTCCACTGGGTCCCCAGCCCCGCCCATCCCACCCTACCATGCCCCATCTCCATTTATTTATCCATTTTCTTATTTATTTCTTTATTTCCACTTTATTTCTTCTTTTTTCTTTTCTTTTAAAATTCAAAACAAACAATGATGACTGGGGCCAGCACTCAGGCTTGCAGCAGGTAGTTGGGAGGGTTGAGCCGAGCACGTGGCAGTAAAGAGGAGCGGAGGAAGCAGCAAGACAGAGCGGAGGAGCAGTGAGAGAGAAGAGCGGAGGAGCAGTGAGAGAGAAGAGCGGAGGAGCAGTGAGAGAGCAGAGCGGAGATCGGAGCAGAGCAGAGGAAGCAGAGACAGTAGAGCGGGGAGTTCAGAGAGAGATTGCAAAGGCGGAGAGCGGAAAGGAGAAAAGCAGAGGCGGAACGAGCAGAGCAGAGTCGAGGGGAAGAGGTGAGAGATAGCTACGCCTACCCCCGACGTCATCAGCCGATCTCTCCCATAAAAGAGGAGGAGCCAACGGCACGCAGCCGTTCGGTGCACGGCGAAGGCGAGCGGCAAAGGCGCTCGCCTTAGCGAGAGCACCTTTGCAAAGGGCCTTAAGAAGGACCTCTAAGAAGCTGAATCTGCAACTTTAAGGGCTCCAGAAAACTGCCAAGGTAAGGGTTCAACTTACAACAGGGCGGAATAAGACCAACAGTCATACACAACTAACTAATTAATTCTCAAGCTATATCTTAAACTTTCCATCTATCTTTAAATCTTCCTTCTAGCTCACTTTCAAGCGGGCAATTCTCTCTAATTATAATTATATATCTCTAATTATATATCCTCTCTAGTTACACAGCAAGCAGACCTTCTCAGACACCCTAACCCTTCAAACTCTCAAACTAACTAACATACCTTCTCAGACACCCTAACCTTTCAAACTCTCAAATTAACTAACAGGCAGACTTTTTCTTTCAAACTCTCAAACAGGCATACTTTTCTTTCAAACTCTCAAATGAACTAACAGGAAGACTTTTCCATCTAACTAACAAGCATGCATACCTAAATAACAAATTGAAAATGGCAGGGAGAACAAGAAGCACCAGGACTACAATCATGACCAGCATTCCAGTCATTGAAGGGATCCAGGGGATGGCTACGGCCTACGTACAGACGGAGGATGACCCTGGACGGTGGACAGAGACCTCTGTGCAGACTGAGGCCATCCCTCAGCAGTACACTACAGTCTCTACACAGATAGAGGAGATGGGCCAGCTAGACGGAGACATCTTACAGGAACCGAGGAGCCTAAGGGAGGAGGTGAAGTACTTGAGAAGAATCAGAGAGGATGAGGCCTTCATCGATGGAGTTATCCAGGAGCTGTCCCAAATCACCGAGCAGGCGCATGACAAGTCCATCCTTACGACGCTCAAACCTTCAGCTTTGAAAACAACGATTGGGGTACAGGAAATGGCTGGAGACACCGACTCCTGGCAGCTGGTAACCTCCTCCACAGGCAAGCACAGAAGACCTTCCCCTTTCTCAGTTTCTTCTTCTTCTTTTTCTCTCAAACAGGGCAGTTTTACATCAACCCCACAAATCACCATGAGGAACAGATTCCAGATCTTACAGGAAGGGACTGCCGATGAGGTAAAGGAAGATGTCCAACACATGGCTCCAATTCAAGCTTCAAGTTTATTAGGTTTTTATATACCGCCTATCAAGGTTATCTAAGCGGTTTTTACAATCAGGTACTCAAGCATTTTCCCTATCTGTCCCGGTGGGCTCACAATCTATCTAACGTACCTGGGGCTATGGAGGATTAAGTGACTTACCCAGGATCACAAGGAGCAGCGCTGGATTTGAACCCACAACCCCAGGGTGCTGAGGCTGTAGCTCCAACCACTGCGCCACACACTCCTCCTATTCCGGGGACAACTGATCGGCTCCCCCCGAAAAAGCGCAGAGTGGTAGTCATTGGTAACTCCATGCTGAGGGGCACCGAGGGACCAATCTGCAGACCGGATATGCAATCAAGGGAGGTTTGCTGTCTGCCTGGAGCCAGAATCTGAGATGTCACCACCTGTCTAGATAGACTTCTCAAGCCCCTGGACCACTTCCCCATCCATGTCGGAATGAACGACACTGCCAGGAACACCCCGGAGAACATACCCAAAGACTTTGGAGCCCTGGGTGAGAAGCTGAGGCGGATAGGAGCGCAGGTGGTCTTCTCCTCGATCCTCCCAGTAAGAGGCAAGGGTAGAGCTAGGGAGGAGCATATCCAGAGGACTAACAAGTGGCTACACAGATGGTGCAAGGAGATGAACTTCAGATTCCTAAACTATGGAGAGGCACTGCAGGGACTTCAGGGACAAGACGGACTCAACCTGACCAGAAGAGGCAAGAACGTCTTCGGACATCAACTAGCCCACCTACTTCATAGGGCTTTAAACTAGGTAAGTTGGGGAGGGTACCCACTCACATACCAGCGCAGTAAGCAACTATCCAGAGGAGGTGAGTCGCAATTCTGAGTCCGAGGTAAGTGCACACACTGAAAACAATACTTTAGGAATCATACTAACTCAGGAGGGAAACTCTACACAGGGACATAGCAAACATAAGATTTTGGAAGGCTATGTATGTTAATGCACACAGTTTGGGCAATAAAATTCTGGATTTAGTGACAGAAATAACGAACGCTGACCTAGACGTAGTGGCGATATCCGAGACTTGGTTCATGGACTCACATGGGTGGGATATGGTTATACCGGGTTACAACTTACTTCGTCGAGACAGGGAGGGCAAGTTAGGAGGAGGGGTAGCACTATACACTAAAGAAGACATCAAAACTACCAGAATCACAGATGTCAAGTACTCCGGGGAATCCCTCTGGGTGAACTTGGCAAGAGGAAACGAAAAATGCCTGTATCTTGGAGTAGTTTACAGACCTCCAAGACAACAGGAAGTCAAGGATATGGAATTAATCGAAGACATAGAGAACATCACTTTGCATGGGGACACAGTACTGTTAGGGGACTTCAATATGCCTGATGCAGATTGGAACACAATTGCCACAACAACCAGTGGCAGCAGAAGGTTATTAACCTCCATAAAGGGAGAATGACTCAAACAATTGGTATTGGAGCCCACTAGGGACCAGGTGATACTAGACCTGGTACTCACCAACGGAGAAAGCATATCGGAAGTTTCGGTAGGTGATATGCTGGCCTCCAGTGACCACAACATGGTATGGTTCAACCTCAGAAAAGGTTTTACTAGATCAAACACAACAAAGGTCCTCAACTTTCGGGCCACTGACTTCAAGCGAATAGGAGATTTTGTCCGTCGGGTTGCAAGAACAAGCAGAAACAGATAATGTAGAGGCTATGTGGTCAACCCTGAAATCTACCCTACACGAAGCAACAAAACGCTATATAAAAACAGTAAGCAAACGACAGAGAAATAATAGACCCCAGTGGTTCACTACAGAAATCTCGGACCTCATTAAAATTAAGAAAAAAGCATTTATATCCTACAAACAATCAGGAAAGGGAGAGGCAAAAGAAGACTATCTGGCCAGGTCTAAAGCTGTCAAAATGACAGTCAGAGAGGCCAAGCTTCGAATAGAAGAGAATCTAGCAAAAGACATTAAGAAGGGGGATAAATCCTTCTTCAGGTACATCAGTGATAGAAAAAGAATATTGTGTACAATTCTGGAGACCACATTACCAAAAAGATGTGCTGAGAGTTGAGATGGTTCAACGAATGGCCACCAGGATGGTCTCAGGGCTCAAAGATCTCCTGTGTGAGGAAAGGCTGAGCCGATTGCAGCTATACTCACTTGAGGAATGTAGAGAGAGAGGAGACATGATTGAAACTTTTAAATATATCATGGGCCGTATCAAGGTGGAAAATATCTTCTTTCTTAAAGGACCCTCGGCCACAAGAGGGCACCTGCTGAAAATCAGGGGTGGGAAATTTCATGGCGACACCAGGAAGTATTTATTCACCGAAAGGGTGGTTGATCATTGGAATAAACTTCCACTTCAGGTGATTGAGGCCAGCAGCGTGCCAGATTTTCAAAGGAAATGGGATACGCACGTGGGATCTCTAGGGGGTTAAAATCAAGGGGGGTGGGTCATTAGAGTGGGTAGACTTGATGGGCTATAGCCCTTTTCTGCTGTCATCTTCTATGTTTCTATGTTTCTATACCAGTGCCAGTGTACAGGGAGACCATGGGAAAACTGAGAAAAGGCAGGGCCTGGAAGGACAAGGGGCCCAAACAAGCCTTTTAGCCTGTGGTCTCCAAAAAGAGAGACAGAGCATAGGAAACCTTCCACACTCAGAATCCAAAGCAGCCAAGAAATGTCAGAACAATGGAGACCTGTTCTAACACCACTAGTATGACCCTTATGGGGCCGGGGACAGGACCCAAACCCTCCTGTTTGTTTTTTGTGTGGAGCCAGGAGCCACATGGCAAGAGACTGTCCAGGCGTAGATGAAAATGCCATGGAGGTGAATATGAAACCCCAGGCACTATTAACGTGGGTTTGAATGAAGAATATAGTCATATATCAGTACAGCCTCAGTAAGAAGTTACCTTACCGATTTGCCAAACTTCATTCTATCTGGCTAAACAATACTTATAGGTCCTCAGCGGGCCACCACACACTCAAGCTGTTTCATTGTGTGTGGCTTTATGCTCCCATTCCTCATCGGACCCAGTAAACATTTTTATAAATATTTTTAAGACTTGTTTTAAATATTATTTTAAATATATGCTAAGAATACTTAGCTTTATGCGTTCGACGCTAGTCGGGAGGGAACAGCAATCGGGGCGAGTCTTAAAAATATTTATAAAAAACAAGTCTTAAAAATATTTATAAAAATGTTTACTGGGTCCGATGAGGAATGGGAGCATAAAGCCACACACAATGAAACAGCTTGAGTGTGTGGTGGCCCGCTGAGGACCTATAAGTATTGTTTAGCCAGATAGAATGAAGTTTGGCAAATCGGTAAGGTAACTTCTTACTGAGGCTGTACTGATATATGGAGGTGAATATGGCAACTCCTCTTACTTGTAATGTTGTGGAGACCTTCCTACCTAGAAACAGAAACCACTTGATAGAAGTGGAGCTAAATGGGAATCATTACCAAGTGCTGGTAGACTCTGACAGTTCCCAGATGCTTGTCCACAGAGAAACCATGGACCGATTGAAAATAAATTATGGTTGGGCCGCACAGCTATCATGTGTGCATGAGGAATACAGACAGTATCCTACAGCACAGGTGACCCTCAAGAATCCGGTTGGGAAGGCTCAGCTGGATGTAGTGGTTTTGCCATGACTGCCTTACCTGGTTGTTATGGGCCGAGACTTTCCGAAGCTCAATGCTGTCTAGACATGGCAAATAATAGCTTCCATGGAAACCCTCAAATCTCCCACTACAATTTCCATCCTAACCCTTCCCTCTAGGAACTTTTGAGTTTCAGTCATCCTGTGTGAGAGGCATAACCAAGGTTTATTGATTTACAAAATTTATTGTTTATTGATTACAAAATGTAATGGCACATATTGAACTGAATTCTTTATATAATGTCTATAACACTGGCACTGAAAAAAAATCTGTCTAGGCGCTATTCTATAAATGGTGCCTAAAGTTAAGTGTGATTTATAGAATAGTGCTTATGCCTGGGAGCCACGCCTAACTTTAGATGTGACCGTTTGCACCAACAAAAACATGGTACATAACTTCACGTCTAAAGTTAGCCGTGGATGCCCCTCATTCTATAATTGTGGAGTAGAACGAGTACAAGTGAATTGATTTTTCACTCCGTCAAAAATTACAAAGACTAGGGGACACTCAATGAAGTTACAGGGAAATACTCTTAAAACCAATAGGAGGAAAAAAAATTTTCACTCAGTGAATAGTTAAGCTCTTACCACATCTTCTATAACACATTGCCAGAAGATGTGATAAGAGCGGATAGCATAGCTGGTTTTAAGAAAGGTTTGGACAAGTTCCTGGAGGAAAAGACCATAGTCTATTATTGAGAAAGACATGGGGGAAGCCACTGCTTGCCCTGTATTGGTAGCATGGAATGTTTCTACTCCTTGGGTTTTAATCAGGTACTAGTGACCTGGAATGGTCACCGTGAGAACGGGCTACTGGGCTTGATTGACCATTGGTCTGACCCAGTAAGGCTATTCTTATGTTCTTATGTTCTAATTTTGGTGAAATGCCCCTGATCTACCCATAACCCTCCCATAGTCATGCCCTCCTTTTGGTGTCACATGTACATTTTAGGTGCAGATTGCGTACCTAAATTTACATACATACATTTTAATGAAAACCAATTAACACTAGCAATTGCTTGCTAAAAAACCAATTATCAGTGCTAATTGGCTCATTATTCAATTAAGTTTCACACGCCAATTGGGTGTGTACCCAAATTTGTGCATGCAACTCAGCATCATTTAGTACCGGGTTCTCTAAATGGTGCCATTGTCAGCAGCAACCTTAAAAGAGTCTGCCGATCGCATGTCAACCATTTAATGCTGCTGTATAGAGAACTGCGCCTCTGGCAAAGGTGGACGCTGGACATGTAGGCCAGGTTTTCAAGGTCTACATTTCCGGTGCCTACCTTTGACATGAATTGCATCTATGTAGGCAATTTACGGCACCTAACACCATGTCCGGCATTAGCCAATGCTACAGTGGCATTAGGTGCCGTAAAACGCCTCCAGAAGCACGACTCCGGTGTTGTTTTTTTAGGCGCTAGTAGGTGCCTTGAATTTTCTTTTAAGTCCACTTTTAAATGGAGTTTTGGATTTAACTAAGGTGTCAGTAGTGCGCCAACTGGCACTTAAGTTAAGGCGCTGTTTTTTAGAATATGAGTTTTATTGAATTAGGGGGCTTGCACATAAAATATAATTGGAAAATTTCATAGATGCTAACATGCTTCCAGATAAACAAATAGACTGATTCACTACTACAGTGCATTTTGCCTGGTGAAAAAGTAGTTTAAAAGCAGAAATTATGACTGAAATAATAGTTAAATTTATAATTGAAAATGGTTATCTCAGTGTAAAAGTATTTGCTTATTTATTGTTATGAAATAGAATCAGTAAAGTGAAGTTTGCCTGCTGCTCACCCTAAGAAAAGGTTTATAAAACAATTTTGTCCAGCTCTGACCTTTCGTTGTGAGAATGGATATAGCAAAATTGTCTTTGTGAAATGTTCTGAATTCTAGCCTAGAGTCTACAAGTAAGGAACAAATCAATCCACTGACATGCTTCTGAATGCTGTATCATCCTATTTTATAGCAAAATAATGTATTTTTCCTACTCTTGGGGCATGTTTAATATAATAGAATCCATCTGTGCTTACTAGCAATACTAAAGACTGTAAATCAGACAAGGTACTCAAAGCATATTAAATGAAGCGTGAATTTTATTAAGTGTATTTACAGCATAGTAAAAAATAACTGTGAGTAAAATAGCAAAACATAGCACCATGAAGAAAGTTTCTCTTTTGACTCATATTGTGATTATGGAAAGACTAGGTACTTACCTTGATGATCTTTTTCTAGTAAATAGGCACATCATTCTGGAACACTTGGGTTGTGAATCCATGGTCATGAGATCCTATGTAGAGAGATTCATTAGCATTTTTCTGTTCCACCTCCCATCCCTATGGGCTGTCCTGTAATTCCTCAGTTCGTATCAAAGCAAATGGTCAGCCCTAGAGGCGAAAACAGAACAAGGAAGAGCATGGGGACTCTTCCCAAGAAACAGGTCTGTTCTGCTCATAATAATAGACAAAACTAAATTCATCCTCCTTGAAAACGAGAAAGTCCCAACCATAACCAATATAGAAATTAACACAATCATCTATCCCATTCAAACTACCATAAAACTACTAGGAATGACTATAGACCGATGCTGCACCATGCAACTGCAAATAAATAAAACAATACAGAAATCCTTCGCAGTTAAGAAAAACCTAAGACAAGTCAGGAAATTCTTTGAAAAAACACAATTCCAGTTTATAGTACAATCCCTAATCCTAAATCTAATAGATTACTGCAACATCCTCTACCTCCCCTGCCCTGCTACAATGACTAACCAACTACAAACAATCCAAAATACAGCTCTGAGACTCATTTACTCATTGAGAAAACACGACCATATTACAGAAGCATACATCAACTCACATTGGCTACCAATCCAAGAAAGAATACTATTTAAATTCTACTGTATGTTATTTAAAACCTTAAATGGAGACAGCCCAACCTACCTGAACAACCGCCTCATCCAAACCACCTCAATCAGACATAGAAAAACACACACCCCATTCACACACCCCTTGATCAAAGAAGTAAAACAAAAAAAACTATACGATGGCCTCCTGGCCACTCAAGCAGCTAAACTAGATAACCAAATCTCCAGTCTACTGATAACGACACCAGACTACAAGATGTTCAGAAAAGAAATAAAAACTATACTCTTCAAGAAATTCCTGAAACAGCCATAACTTTAGAAAAGAAATAAAAACTACACTCTTCAAGAAATTCCTGAAACAGCCCTAACTTCAAACTTATCGTCCTTCCTACCCTCCCTCTTCCCACCACACAGAAACTACATAACCTACTCTTTACCTCTCTAGAAAGGGCAAATGTTCTTCCACTGTAACCCACCATTTTTTATCTCTTTTGTAATCCGCCTTGAACCGCAAGGTAATGGCGGAATAGAAATCTCTAATGTAATGTAATGTAATATTGTCACAAGCCCGAGTCCAATGCCGGCCTTGTGCCAGAGAAGAATGAAAGAAAACATCCCCTGAAACTGGTCCGGGCTAATCACTGTGTCCCTGATAGGCAGGAACAAGACCAGAAAGCACAGGCTGTGTTCAGACCTGATGCAGAACACAGCCTGGTGAAATCTGGTAAGGCCCCTTTAAATCCTCCATTTTGTGGAAAGCTGGCTAAGCAGGGGAAAAGGCAAACACAGCTGAAGGAAGTTCAGCCCCGGAGTAGGGCTGGGCGTGGTACAGCAGCTTGGCAGCATTTAGAGAGCTGGCTGACCAAGAGAAAGGAAAAGACTGGAGAAGCTCTCATGTGGAAGGAGCTTCCAATTCCTCCAGAGCCACGGGATGTGGAAATGTTGGACTCTGAACCAGTTGAAACAACCTTGGTAAATCCAGAATGTGAAGATATGGATTACAGTGTTTCACCAGAGGTGGGATTGCATGAAGCAATGGAAATCAGTTAGTTTGGAATTGTTTTTTTTTTGAATTAAGTTGTGAATATTTCCAATTCTGCTGGGCATGAAGTTTTTGGTAAGCATGCTAGCTAAAGGGATGTATGCTAGTGAAAATGTGTTTGCTTTAATGGGAAGTTTTTTTTTCTTTTGCCAAGATGGCTGCTATGAAAAGAACCTCAATATTTTCTTTTCATAAGAGGTAAACATCCTGATAGCTGGAACAGGATTTACCCAGCACCTTAGTGAATTGTTTGCAATTTATTTTGCCCTTGATAGCAAGGAGCCGCCTTGATAAAGCCGCCTGCCTTATGCCTCTGTTTTTGAAAGGGCAGCGCTGCACAGTGCAGTATAACATAATTGTTTGTCAATTTTCAAATAAGACTTTGAGAGAGTCAAGAACTGCCAGAGACTTTGTGATACCTGGGACATTGATAGTTGAACTTGGAGAAAGTTATCCAGACCAGGCTGGTTACCTGCATATTATTTTGTTTTCATGTTTATAACCAAGACCTTTTGGAATTCATGTTCTTTTCATATTTTTTGCTTGAACTTGTGAATTGAACAATAAATTTGATTTTTGTAACTTACCTATGTGAGGCCATTCTGATTAAACTCATAGGATAAGTTTTGCACAACAGGGACTTCCTCCATCTTGGGGAAGCACGCTGGGGAGAATATTGTGAGCGTGAGCCGGTTACTGTGAGCTCTGAGGACCGGTCACGCTACAATATATAGCATGAAATAATCATAAAAGGTATAAACATTTAACACCATAATGTGGTGGAACTAACAGGCAACCAACCTGAGTGCAACCTGCCTTGGAGTTCTGAAAAATACTTCATAATCTTTTCACAGTAGTAGTGGTTCCCCCTATCCTTGACTGCACTGGACAGAGGAAAGAAACAAGATATCTGAAATTATGACATGGCTGAGATAGCAAGCAGGCTAATGAATATCTGATATATCAAAGAAGTCCTCTAGGAGTTTAGGGTGGGACAGATGAATCTGCTGAGAGTACTGAAGATCTGAAGATGGTGTTCAATTTGGCATCTACAGTAAATCTTTGTGAAAGTATGTAGGAAAGACTGTGTGGCCACTCTACAAATTTTTTCAGAGGAAACTGTTCTGGACTCCAACCAGGAGGATGCCACACACCTAATAGAATAGGACCTGGTGGCTACTGACAATTTATTTCTGCTGCAAATCTGAGGAAATGGTCATACGAATCCATCTCAAAATGGTCATTTATGAAACTGACCAGCCCTGGCAGCTGGTACCTGTTAGCACAAAGATATGATCCGACAGCAGAAACTCATTCATGGCTTTCAGATAGTGGAGTATCACTCTGTGAACATTCAGCAATTTCAGAGCTTTGTCACTCTTCTTTGACCCTGTGGGCATAGGCTAGCAACTGTATCTTCTGGTTGATGTGGAAACTGAAGAATACTTCTGTCAAGAAAGAGGGGACTGTTCTTAGAGAAACCCCAGTCTCTCAGATCAACAATTCATTGACAGAATCAACAAGTTTTAGTTGATTTCTTTCATATTAATGAATCAGATTCTGAAGCTTTTAAATCCTGCCTCCAAGGAGAAATAATTAGCTATTCTGTTTGGAAAAGGAAAACTGATAATGCACAAATGAATCTTCTGGAATCTAATATCACACAACTAGAACAAGCTTATATCCAAAATAATGATAAAAATCTTCTTCATCAGCTAATCAAACTGAAATATGAATATAATTCTCTGACAAGCAGAAAAGCCTGTAAAGATATGATGATTCACAAATCTGGCCACTATACCAATGCCAATAAAACTGTCAGATATCTTGCTCATTTTCTTGCAAACCATAAACAGATCTAGATTTGCATATATGAGTCATTACTGAAGATGGCCATAATGTCAAACATCTGACAAAGATATTGCAAGTGAATTTGAAAAATTCTATGCCAAATTATTTTCCTCCTCTATATATTAACCTCACGATATACAAGACTCCTTTTTCAGGAATTACCTCATCCATCTCTAACAAAACAACAAAAAGATACTCTTGGTACACCTATTCTACTATTTGAAACTGTATCAGCCATTAAAGCATTATCTTCTCAAAAAGCTCCTGGAGCTGATGGTTTTTCTGCAGAATTTTTCAAAGCATTTTGCCTGCCACTGACTCCGAAACTCATGTCCATGTTCAACAACCTGTGACATAATTCTACTGACCAAGACAGATTTGCTGAAGCTCTTGCAGTAGTTTTGCCAAAGCCTGGTAGGAATGCAACCAAAGTAGGGAATTATAGACCCATCCCCCTTCTCAATCTGAACTGCAGAATTCTTGCAAAACTCCTGGCCTCCTGATTGGAATCTCTATTGCCTCAAATCATTCATCCGGATCAGGTTGGTTTTATGAAAGGCAGATACATTGGAGACAATGCCCAGACTTTCCATGATCTTATTGACTTAGCCCAAACTGAAAATAATGCAGCCATTGCTGTATCATTAGATGCCGTAAAGGTTTTTGTTATGGTCGAATGGCCACACCTGTATAACACGTTATTATAGTTTGGTTGTGGTACTAATTTTGTGCAGTGGGTCAGAATCCTTTATACTTCTCCTATTTCTAGATTTAAAATCAATGACACTTTCTCTGTAGATGTGCGACTATCCAGAGGCACCAGGCAAGGCTGTCCTCTCTTCTCTTTAATATTGCTTTAGAGCCCCTGATGATAGCTATTAGAACCTCCACAACAATTAAGGGTATTTCTTGCAGAGACCTGCAATATAAAACTCTCGCATATGCAGATGATCTGCTTATATTTCTTAATGAACCCAGTACTTCTATACCATCACTACTTATACTTTTTTCTCAATTCTCCACATTCTCAGGCTATCGCATAAACTGGAACAAATCTGAAGCTATGCCACAGAATGATAATAACTTTCAATCTGATTTAGGCCTGCTGCTTTCAAATGGTCCTAAGATCACTTAAAATACCTGAGCATCCTGTTTCATAGACATAGAGACACCCTAATGAATCTAAACTTAAAATAATTAAACACTAAAGTTTCTACCTTAACCTCTAAATGGTCTCCATATAATTTATCATGGTGAGGCTGATTCAAAGCGGTTAAGATGACTATCTCTCCAATTATTAATTACATTTTAGGTATGCTTCCTAAACTTGCCAACCGTTCATTTTATAAAGAGCTGGATGTCCTACTTTCCAAATTTATATGGCATAACAAACCTCCTTGGATTGCCCTTTCCATATTGAAAACTTCTAGAAAAAATGGAGGCATGAGTTTCCTAGACTTCTATAAATATCATCTCACTATGTTATTGAGATATGGCACTCATTGGATGCTTTATTCCCCATGTTCCTCGATTCTCCCAGCATGGTATTCCATTGAATTTTTACTTTTCCAATCCCACTCAGATGCATTCTCTTCCAAAATAACCTTAAATCATTAATGTTCAATGACACAGTTATTCATACCAATCATGCTATCCAAACGTTGGAAAAAGCTTTACCTAATCAGAGTAAAACCTCCCTGCCGGCTCCTCTTTGGCATAATTCTAATATCTTTATTGATAATAAACCAATTTGTTGGACTGCCTGGATACAGAAGGGTATATGGAATATTAGTCACGTGGTTTCAAATAACAATCTGATACCCTTCTCTCAATTACAGAATCAATATAATCTCCCTTCTAAAAAATTTAATAAATGGTTACAATTAAAACCTTGCTTAACTAGCTTAAAATGGCCTTTGCAGCCTAATACCATTTTCTCATCTGAGTTCGTGGAACTTTGTCACATTGGTTCTACAATGGGTCATACTACCTTTCTGTTTTATCAAATCTTTATCGACTCTTCTTTGGCCTTACTTCATCATATTAAACGACTCTGGTCTTCTGAATCTAACTAGACGGGTTCTGATGACCAATAGTCATACTTTTTCAGATGTTCTCCATGCCCCACCATGTCCATTCATTTTACGAAATCCTCATGCTTTCTCTTTTATAAAGCTTATTGGACCCCAAGTAAACTACATAAGGCTCATTTATCTGACTCCAATAAATGTTGGCATTGTCATAGCCAGTTAGGTGACCTTAAACGTATGATATATGATTGTCCGCTGATTCAAATATTTTGGATCTCTAGTTGGAAAATCATTTGCAACGTTTTACCCATTTCATCTCCACTATCCTTTGAGATAATCCTTTTTAGATCATTCGCTCTGCCTGGTGCCCTGGCCAT
Source organism: Geotrypetes seraphini (assembly GCF_902459505.1). Lineage (NCBI taxonomy): Eukaryota > Metazoa > Chordata > Amphibia > Gymnophiona > Dermophiidae > Geotrypetes > Geotrypetes seraphini. The sequence goes on from NC_047084.1 coordinate 369,243,435, forward strand.
TTGGCAATCCAAATTACTAGATGCTCTTATAGTTATCTACTTACAGATGATCTTGTCACATTGGAAGTCTGCTCATCTATTAAATACTACTTTATGGTGGGCCACTGTAATAATGATACATAACATTGAATGTAAAGCTAACTCTCTCATGAATAAGGGTTATAATTCTATAAAAATGTGGTCCCCTGTAGAAAATATTTATTCTCTCCCTTAAAGGTATATATGTTCCAACTGTTTCAGTAATACCAAACATTAACCTTACTCCTTTATTTGTTCATAATACCATGTTGACTGCATTAGATATAAATCTCATGAGTCTCCTACTGAACTTTTTGGTTTCTTCTTATGGCTTCATATAATTGTTCTCATTTACTCATTGTACATGGGTTCTTATTGCTCCCTGATTGCATTCCTGTTATTGGTTGTAACATATTTACTATACAATGTACTTATCTTTCTATTTGTAAAATTCTCAATAAAAAGATTTCAAAAATAGAGGAACTCCTATCTTCATAATCCAGAGAAAGGGTTCTCTACAGCACAGCTCTTCAACCGCTGGTCAGTCCGCAAAAATTTCCTACTGGTCTGCACAGGGCCGGCAAGATCAAGGGAAACAGAGCACCACAAAAATTTCCTGCCAGTCCATGCAGGGCCAGCGAAACCCAAAACTTTCCTTTTCCCCTGGAGGGGTTAGGGCGAGGGAGAGTTTGGTTGTGGGACCATGGATCAACCAATGAGAAGACAGGAGTGGGAGTTGTGATGGTATTGGATGTACTGGGAGGAGAAGGAGCCAATGAGAAGACAGGAATGGGAGTTGTGATGGTTTCCATGCTGGGAGCAGGAGGAGTCTAGTTTCCGTAGGAGAGTCCTTGTGGGCTGTTGGCTGTAAGTGGAGTTAGTACTTGGCTATTATTTTTCTCTCTCAGTGGTAGTTGTACAACTTTTTTTTTTAAGTTAACACTTTAGTGTGGTACAGTTGCTGTTTTCTGCTCCTTATTGATTTCTACTTTAAAAAACTGCAGGCAACAGCATTTGAAAAGACAGGAATGGGGTGAATGGAGTCCATTTTGTTGGTTTAGGTAAGGACAGTGGTTTATGTATGGTCTTCGTTGCCTAGCCCTATTTATAGGTGCCAACATCTTAATTCTGACCCTATCAAAAGTAAGGGTAATGCCCTTTTTGCTTTCTGTAGAAATGTGGGTTGGTGTATTATTTATGTTGTAATGCAGTGGTATTCAAACCAGTCCTCAGGTACCACCTGGCCAGTCGGGTTTTCAAAGTCTCTGTCATCCATATTCATTGTGGATATCCTGAAAACCCGACTGGCCAGGTGGTCCCTGAGGGCTGGGTTGAATACCACTGTTGTAATTTGTCTATTTAATGTTTACATTCCTCTCCCCCTACAAAAATTTATTTTAACCTTTCATTTTTAGTATTGTAAACCAGCCAGGTGCACGTCGATGGTCGGAATATTAAAATTAATTAAACTTGAAATGTGGGTTGTATATTATTTATATTGCATGTTTAGGTGAGACTGGGGGACTGTTTAGCTCCTGAAGGCTACTCAGGTAGTCCCGGATAATGCTAGAAGAATAAGTGTTGGTTGGGGGGGTTAATAATATTTTTATTTTCAGTTAGTAATAAGTGAAAATGTGTTTCCATTCAGATTAGGGTCTTAAGATTAATCTCTTTTCCCCCTTAAGTAACTGAAATTGGACCATGAGATAGAAAATAAGGCTTATAGTGCTACCTTTTTTGTTTGATCCTGAAGCTGTTTTCATTGTATTCTGGTGGGTCAAGATTACTTTTGTGCACTTAATAGGGGCAGCCCCTTTCCTTTTAGAGGTACAAGGAACTTAAATTAGTGCTATTTGAAATTTACATACTTAAATAGTAAATGATGGCAGATAAAGACCTGAATGGTTCAATCAGTCTGCCCAACCCTACATGCTCCATGAAAATCTATCATTTAATTAAAATTGACCTTTTTCTTAGATATTTCTGGGCCAGAGACCCAGGGCCCTATTTGAAATTAGTGCTATTTGAAATTGAAATGTGAAATTAGTGCTATATGAAATTGTTAAAGCTTCTATCAAATATTTTTGCTTACTGTGTACGTGACACATCAAAGGACCCAAGGCTGCCTAAGTGAATCACTGCAGTGACTACTGGCACTGTTCCAGGCAAGTACTGAGAGCAGCGGGGAGGTTAGGAAGCCACTGTTGAAGGGTGGGAAGATGCTGGACAAAGGAAAATAAAGGGAGAGCTGCTACTGGACCTGGAGGGAGGGAGAAGGAGAGATGCTGCTGAGAGGGGAGTAAGATGAGGATACTTGAGGTAAGCGGGAACCATGAGGTCCGCGGGAATTAAAAAAATGCTTTTCTGCAGTAATTGACACAGGATGTGGGTAGTGTAGTTTTAATAACACATATATTATTTATTTAGGTCTACGTTTGGGTGGATGTTGCAGTGGGAAAGCAAAATGGAAATAAAGAAAAGCAAACATCAAAACCTTTTAACCTTTTTTTAATAGATGCAAAGACAATAGTCAAGAGAAAAGTAGTGATACTTCTGAAAATGTGTCAAGTACTAGTACTTCAAATTTAGAACAAATGAAGAAAAATAAATCTGTTGATACTTCAGAATGTGCAATACCAACCAAAAAATCAAAAGGAAACTTTGTTAGATATTACAATAAGGAGTATTTAAAGCTTGGTTTCATATTAGCACCTGGCAGTGAGCTATCGCCATGGCCTTTGTGTGTAGTGTGTTCCGAAATTCTGTCAAATGATGTATTGAAACCTTCCAAACTTGCTCGTCATTTGCATTTGAAGCAGAGATTTTATTGATAAGCCACTGGACTTTTTTGAAAGATTATGTGATCAAATGACAAAGCAGAAAAGTGTAAAGAAAATGATGACAACTACTGACAAATCACTGCTTCAAGCATCTTATTTAGTTGCTCTCCGAATAGCTAAAACAAAAAGTCATTTACAATTGGTGAGGAGTTAGTAAAGCCCTGCCTTTTAGATGTTGTACGAGAGATTTTGGGACCTCAAGCCACTAAAAAACTACAGGTTATACCTATGTCGGTACAATTCAGAGGAGAATTGTTGATATGGCCATGGATATCGAAATGCAAATTGCTGAGGGGATAAAGAAATCGAGATATTTCTCAATTCAACTTGATGAGTCTGCTAACATGAGTAGCCATGCTATCCTACTGTGCTTCATGAGGTATAGTGGAGAGGAAAACTTTCAGGAAGAACTTCTTTGTTGCCTTGACTTACCTGGACGGACCACTAGTTCAGAGATATTTAATGCTCTTGATAAATATGTTCAAGCACAAGGCTTAGACAGGAGGAAATGCGTAGGAGTATGTACGGATGGTGCTGCGAGTATGATTGGACTTCGCTCAGGAGTAGTTGTGAAAATAAAGGAAATCACGCACCCAGAAATCTTGTCAACTCACTGCATAATCCACCGGGAACATCTAGCTGCAAAGAAGCTTTCTGCTGAACTGAACACTGTGATGAATGGCGTAGTAAAGATCGTTATTGTGTGAGAGTATGGACTCACACCACCAACATCTCCTTCTCCATGCATAAGTGAGGTGCTTATCGCGAGGAAGGGTTCTTGCACGCCTTTTCAAATTAAGAGAGGAGGTAAAGCAGTTTCTAAGAGAGCAAAAATCTAATTTAGTAGAACCTTTGTTTAATGAGGAATGGATGGCTAAGCTTGCATATATGGCAGACATCTTTAACTTTCTTAATGAACTTAATATTTCCCTTCAGGGTTCATGTACAAATATTTTTATATTGAGAAATAAAACAGATGCGTTCAAAAAGAAGCTGGCTCTTTGGGACAGTCAAGTACATGAGAAAGATAAAGATGTAGAAATGTTTCCACTTTTGACAGAATTTTTGATTGCAGCTGATGTCAACCAGAAAGTCATATTCAAAATAATAAGTGAACATTTAAGGACATTAGTTGAAAACTTTAATAACTATTTTCCTGAAAATGAAGATCCTCGTAAGGTTAACCTTTGGATTGATAATCCCTTCTTAGATTTAGAAGATATAAAGTCATGTGCACTTGATTCTCGTGATTACATTACATTACATTACATTAGAGATTTCTATTCCGCCATGACCTTGAGGTTCAAGGCAGATTACAAAAGATTTATTAATGGGGGTTACAATGGAAGAACAATTGTCATTTCTAGAGTTGTGAAGAGTAGATCATTTGTCATTTCTAGAGTTGTAAGCAATAAGGTCATTTGTCAAGTGGTAAAAAGTGGTGTAGAGTAGGTAGATATTTATGAATGGAGGGTAACAAAGGAAGATCATTTGTCATTTCTCAGGTTGTATAGAGAATGTCAGGTAGTTTCAGTGTGCCGGGAGGAGGGAGGTAGGTGTGGCAGAATAAGTGAAGTTAGGGCTGTTTCAGGAATTTCTTGAAGAGTATAGTTTTTATTTTTTTTCTGAATATCTTTTAGTTTGGGGTGGTTATCAGAAGGATGGAGATCTGGTTATCTTGTTTTGAGGCTTGAGTGGCTAGGAGGCCATTGTATAATTTTGTCCATTTTACTTCTTTGATCGGGGAGGTGTGAAAGGGGAGTGCATTTTTCTATGTCTGGTTGATGCTTGGATGAGTCGGTTGTAAAGGTAGGATGGGCTGTCTCCATTTAGAGTTTTAAATAACTGCAGTAGAATTTAAATAGTATTCTTTCTTGGATTGGTAGCCAATGTGAATTGATGTAAGCTTCTGTGATATGGTCATGTTTCCTCAGTGAGTAGATGAGTCTCAGAGCTGTGTTTTGGATTGTTTGTAGTTGCTTGGTCATAGTAGCGGAGCATGGGAGGTAGAGGATGTTGCAGTAGTCTAGCATTCTTAGGATTAGGGATTGCACTATGAGGTAGAATTGTGTTCTTTCAAAGAATTTCCGGACTTGTCTCAGGTTTCTCATGACTGCGAAGGATTTCTGTATTGTTTTATTTATTTGTGGTTGCATGGTACAGCATCTGTCTATTGTCATTCCTAGTAGTTTTATGGTGGTTTGTATGGGATAGATTATTGAGTTCAGTTCTATATTGGTTATGGTTGGGACTTTGTCATTTTCGAGGAGGATGAATTTAGTTTTGTCTGGATTGAGTTTCAGTTTGTGATCTTTCATCCAAGTCTTGACTGATTCTAGTGTTTGATGTAGTATATTTGTCAAGGTGGTCTTTGGCTGATCAAATGGTATGAGAATGGTAATGTCGTCTGTATAACTATAGGTGGTTATTCCTAGGTTATCCAGATATGTTCCGAGAGAGGCAGTGTATAGGTTGAAGAGAGTGGGGGATAGTGAGGATCCCTGTGGTATGCCGCAGGGATTTGTCCAAGATTCAGATTTTTCTTTGTCTGATTTAACTCTGTATCTAGATTTTAGGAATCCTTCAAACCAGGAGTATACTTTATCTGAGATACCTATTAGGAGGATGTTATGGTCTACTAGGTCAAATGCTGTGGTCAGGTCCAGTTGTATGAGAAGCATTTTTTTCCCAGTGCTGAGGTGTTATCTGGCTGTGTCAATAAGGGAGCCTATTAAAGTATCCATGCTGAAGTTGGTTCTGAAGCCAGATTGCATGGGGTGGAGTAAGTTATGTTCATCTAGATAGTTGTTGAGGAGTTTGGTTACTAGACCTTCAGTAAGTTTGATGTATAGTGGAATTGAGGCAATGGGTCTGTAGTTGGATGGTTGGTCTGTTGGTCCTTTTGGATCTTTTAGGATTGGGGTGATGATTATTTCGCTGAAGTCAGTAGGGAAAATGCCGTCTGTGAGCATGGTTTGTATCCATTGCAAAAGTTGAGTGCGGACTTTTATACTGGAGGTAGTAAGGAGATATGATGGACAGTGGTTGAGGTCACAGGAGGCGTGGTTGTATTTTTTGAACAGTTTATTGAGTTCGGACCATTGTATGTTGGGGAATTGAGACCATGTTCTGTCTGCTGCAGTGATAAAGAAAATATCATCAAATTATCTACTGATGTCACTCTGGTATCGAGACATAAAATGATGTCATTGTCTCGATTTTGGATCTCACAAGAAAAAGAATATCCAACATTGAGTGATAAAGCAATAAAATTGTTGATTGTTTTTTCAACTTCTTATTTGTGCAAGAAGACTTTTTCAGCCATGTCAATAATAAAAACCAAACAGAAAATCAAATGGATATTAATGCAGCACATCGTCTCTCAGAAATAAAACTGCAGCCACGCATATCAGATTTGCTAACACAGAAGCAACAGCAGAAGTCACACTAAATAATGTCAATTATTATAAATTTACATTGTTCTTTGTGGACACCATTAAAATCTCATATAAATTCATCCTTCTCTAAAAATTATTGGTCTTATAATGAACAAATTGGTACTCTTAAACATTTTATTTAAATGCAAATGTACGAGGGCTGTTGAAAAAGTATACCTTTATTCATAAAAAATACTCATATTCAGATACAATAATTTTATACTAATCTCCTTCAAAATAATCCCCTTGGCAGGGCCGCCATCAGAAATTTCTGGGCCCCTTACTGAGCAATACTATCGGGGCCCCCACGCACCCCTTCCGCCCCGACCCCTCCTTCTTCCATGGGCCGAATACACACATACTTTTCTCTGTCACCGCATTCTTTGACCAAAAGATTTGTAAGCCTGCAACCACGTCAAGGTAGACTCTTTCAGCAGGGCCCTAACCTAACCTAAACTAAACTAATCTATACCTATCTATTCTAAACTAACATATGTCTAGCGTGCACAAACCCCTGCTCTACATGGGAAAAATAACACCAGCTCAATGCTGGCGTTAGCATCTAGCGCGCGTGGCGTACGCTAAAGCCACTATTGTAACTTAGTAAAAGGAGCCCTATTTTTATTAGTTAATTATTATTATTATTTTCCAATGCTCAATATGACTTCCTTTTTTAAAGTTTGACACTTGTGCCAGAATATTTTTACTAAATTTAAGAAGTATTTGCCCTCTTTCAAATGGTATAGAAGTTAAAAAAAGGGACAGGCGTTAATAAAGTCATTAGGTTCAATCTAGCCATTTATTTCTGCATGAATTTAAACAACTAAAAAAAAAGATAAATATAGCTCATCCAATCATACAAGAAATGGCTCTACAGCAGGGGTGCCCACACTTTTTGGGCTTGCGAGCTACTTTTAAAATGACCAAGTCAAAATGATCTACCAACAATAAAATTTAAAAATTTATATTCCGCGGGTTTTCAAAGAGGTCAAGTCAGACGATTCTATACAAAAATAGACAAATATACCCCCTCCCTTTTTACTAAATTGCAATAGCGGTTTTTAGAGCAGGGAGATTCACTGAATACCCTGTGCTGCTCTCGATGCTCATAGGCTCCCTACGCTAAAAACCGCTATTGCAGATATAAATTCTCTAAACAGACACATTTTGATCACTAAACTGAAAATAAAATCATTTTTCCTACCTTTTTGTCTGGTGATTTCATGAGTCTCTGTTTGCACTTCCTTCTTCTGACTATAAATCCAACATTTTTTTCTTTCTGCCCCTCCCCTTTTCTTTCTGTCTCTCTTTCTTTCTCTCTCCCCCTGCCCCCCCAAGCCATCGCGACAATTTCTCCACTTCCCCGATTCTTTCCCTACCCAATATGCCACCATCCCGATTTCTCCCTGCTTCCACAAGCCAGGCCAGGAATGTACAAGCGCCGGACTCACAAGACTTCACCTCTGATGTCAATTCTAACGACGGAGAAGAAGTTCCAGGCCAGCCAGGCAGCGATTGGCTGGCCCAGAACTTCCTCTCTGATGTCAAAATTGACGTCGGAAGTGAAGTCTTGTGAGTCCGGCGCTTCTACGCGCCTGGCCTGGCTCAAGGAGGCAGGAAGAAAAAGATTGCCAAGGCAACGCAATCGACTCACATTGCCTTTGCGATCTACTGGTCGATCGTGCTCGACCATTTGGGCACCCCTGCTGTTTTGGTATCCTGTCCTGACCTGAGGAAAGGGGTTTAGTCCCCAAAAAACTGCCTTATTTCCATTTCCTATTTATAAACTTTAATCAATAGATACAATACTACTTGATTCTACGTAAAGCAACAAAACATTTTTTTCTACCTTTTGTCATTTTTGCTTTAATCATCTTGTCTTCACTCTTTCTTCCATACAGCATCAGCCCTTTCCATTCACTTTCCGCCCTCTCCCCATTCCATATGGCATCTTCCCTCTTGTTATGCTCCTTCAATAAACTGTCTATCCTGTGCCCCTTCTCTTCTCCTTTGCACATGATTGATTTCAGCTCTGCCACCTCTCCATTTTTCTCTCTCTGTCACCACCCCGTCCCCTATGCTCTGGCATCTCTCTCTTCTCCTTTCTTTCCTTCACACCCTACAGTCTGGTATCTTCCCTTCCCTGATTATCTAGCATCTCACTCCTTTCCTTTTCTTCCATCTCTCCCTCCCCCTCCATGCTCTGACATCTCCTCCTTCCTTTCCCCCTTCCTTTTCCCTTGGTCTGGCATACTTTCCTCCTTCCCTCCATGCCCTGGCATCTCTTCCTCCCTTCAATCCATGGCATCTTGTTTCATTCCCTCCCACATCTTCCTTCTCCCTCCAGTTGGGTGCAGCAAGTCTCTCCCCCTCTGCTCCCTTTCTTCCTTCTGTCACCCATGACCTGGCGTCATGAACTTCTTCAGGCAGCAGAATTCACAACTCGCTGCTGTTGCCAGCTTCGGGCCTTCTTCTCTGTCGGGTCCTGCCTTCATGGAAACAGAAGTAGGCAGGACCCGGCAGAGAGGAAGGCCTGAAGCTGGCAACAGCAGTGAATTGTAAATGCTGATGCTAGCCGAAAAAGTTCATGACGCCAGGTCGAACACCCGGGGCAGACTGCTACTCTCCCCCCCCCATGACCCTCCTATCTCTCCCTCCCTCCCATCACGAGACTCTAAACAGCAGTGCTCTACTCTAAGCAGGCTGCTTCAGGGCTTTCTCCTGCCGTGATTCCCTCTGGCACATCACTGATGAGGGAAGGAGGGAGAGAAAGGAGGGTCGGATCGGGTTGGGGGTCGCCCGAGATGATGATGAGGCTGCAGCTGCTGCCAGCGAATCCAGCACTGGCAGGCCCCCCCTGATTATTTCGGGCCCTAGGCCTGTGCCTACTGGGCCTATCCTTTAATCTGGCCCTGCTTCCCCCCCCCCATATGCCCTGACATCTCTCTCTTCCACTCCATGGTATGGTAATTCCTATCCCTCCCTCCCATGGTCTTTGCATCTCTTTCCTCCTTTTCCTGATCTTCCTTCTCCCTCCTTCCCTCTCTCTCCCCAATTGGGTGCAGCAGTATCATCAGCATTTCTCTTTCTCCCCCCCAATTGGGTTCAGCAGAAGCAGCATTTCTCTTCCCCCTCCCCCCTAATTGGGTGCAGCAGCATTACTCCTCCCATTCCCCCCCGTCTCACACACCCGACAGATTCGCTACAGACAAAGGCAAGTTGCAAGTTTCCCTTGGTCGCTGACCTATCGCCCAAAGGGCAGTGACAGAGGGAAGTTTACAACTTGCTGCTCTTGCTTACTTCAGGCCTTTCTCGTTGCCGGGTACTGCCTTCACGGAAACAGAAAGTAGGCAGGACCCGGCAGTGAGAAAGGCCCGAAGTAAGCAAGAGCAAGTAAGCTTCCCTCCTTGGCTGGCCTATCTCCCGTATTCTCCGGGGCTCTAATGGTCCGTGCCGGCTTCTCTTCTCTACCCCCCCCGACGTAACTTCCGGTTTCGGAGGGAAGCCGGGTTCGAGTCGCTTGCTGGGGGTTTTTTTTGTTTAAAGTCCGGTGGGTTTTTCGGTGGCTTTTCAGGCTGCGCATTAATCAGTGGCGGCAGCAGGATTCGGCAGATGACAGCCGGGTGGGCATCTAAATTTGCTGGGCGTTGCGCCCGGCTGAAAAGCGCTGGGGAGAACACTGGGGAGCCCAGGCCCCCTGTCAGCTCCGGGCCCCTGAATGCAGGACTGGTAGTACTGCCCTGATGGCGGCTCTGCCCTTGGGCTGCCATACACTTCTTCCAACGATTCTGCCACTGTCGGAAGCAGTGCTGGAACGCCTCTTTTGAGTTTGCTCACAACTAGTCCGTCGCATTGCATGATGTTTTCTCTGGTCTCTTACAGGGGCCATCCTTTATCTGTGTGATGCCCATTGCTTCGTCCCCGAAGGCCTGTTGAATCTTGCGGATCATTTCCACTTGGGAATTGCCAAGCTTTACACAAAATTTAATGCAGTAGCGTTGTTCAACTTTTTTTGTCATTTTGTCAAAAATGAAAATCCAACAGCGCTCACATACACTTCCTCACTTATCAACGGTGTGCTGGTAACTGACAGCTTTTGTACATGGGACAAAATTCAAGCATGCACATTAGGGTCGCCTACATACATGCACCAAACCACACCTCCATAGCGTTATTTGTTTACGTAAGAAAAATTAGGGTCTGATACTTTTTGAACAGCCCTCGTATCACTAATTTTTGGCAACAGATATGGACCACAATTTGTAATATCTTTCATTTACATACTCCTATAAGTTTTAAATGTTTAATCTTAAAGCCTTTGTGTTTGCAAGATTCACTTTCAAAAACTGATTTTGTTTGACACTTGAATAGCTATAGGAGTTAGGGTTGTTTTATGCTCTTGGAAAGAATTATATTTAATTACTTATTTAAAGTGGTGGAATATTTTATGCTCCACATATAGATCAGAGTTGTATTTAGTAAAGAAAAAAAAGTTATCTTTATGGTATGTTTCAAAATGGTCTTCTCTTACAAAATACCTTCATATATGACAAAATTTGTTACAACTTTTCTTAAAGGTTATTTTATTTATTTTATTTGCTATGTGAGGAAAAGGGGGAGCAGTTATTGTTTGTTTCTTAATGTGTTTGTTTTTTTCTGTATGTATGTAAAATACTAATAAAATTTCCTTGACTTCAAATTTACATTATTATTTTAATTAATAAATAAAAATACTATCTAAATCGGTTTTTATTTCAGTCTTACCCCCTCTTTTTCTAAGGTGCGCTAATGGCTAACCGATTAGCACGCGCTAAATGATAACATGTCCATAGACTAACATGCATGCATTAGCGTTTAGCGTGTGCTAATTAGTTAGCACACTTTAGTAAAAGAGGGCCTTAGTAGTTTGCCAGTCCACAAAATAATTATTTTGTTTCCGTCAGTCCATAGGTGTAAAAAGGTTGAAGAACACTGCTTTACAGTATAAGGCCTGTAGCTCAGACACCCAACATGCTGCTACTAGATGTGACTGCTACTAGAAATGCTGTCTTGACTTATAGGTCCATCAAATATACCATCGCAAAGGGCTCTAGTGAGAGCCTGCAGAACGAGATTAAGACTTCATTTTGGAAAAGGTTGATGCACTGGAGGATGCAGACGTAAAGCTCCCTTCAGAAATCAGGCCACATCTGGGTGAGTGGCCAATGTCCTTTTCTTAGACTGGGACCTATTATCTGTACCTTGAGGGAGCCGACTGATAGTCCTTTCTCAAGCCATTCTTGAAGGAAAACTAGAACCAGAGACACTGGTACCGTGACTGGGTACACACTCTTTTGTCAATTTTCAGCACTTAACTGGCTAAGATAACCACATAAATGGGACTACATAAAACACAGTCCCATCTTTATGCTTTTCTTCATAGCTGGTTTCGTGCTGAAAATCAATAGCTCAATATACCTAGAAATTCAGTACCAAAACCCAGACAAGGCCTGGCATTGAATTTACAAGTATAATACTGGTGGCAGTCAGGAAAATGCTGATCGCTGAATATCATACCCATTTTTCTTAATGAAGGTGAGGTAAGAGGGAGGAAGGGCAATTTTCCCAAGGGCCAGTCTTTTTTTTTATATATATATTGGTTAGCCAGGATGCAAGAAAAAAGTGATGTTTTAAAAACAGTGCATTTTTAAAAATACAGGGAGGAAGTATTGCTTGCCATGTTTAGACTTCTGGTGGGTACTGGCTGCCTATTTTTTTCTGCTAGCCTAATCTTGCCTCCATTCTAAGTTATAATTTGAATGGTTAAGATTATCTATTTGATGAAACTTAGCTAAATATCCTAAGAAATGAAGAACACTGTGAGGTGGTCTATGCCCCTGTGGTGATCCTTCCTCCCACAGCAATGGACCTTGGTACCACGAAAAGTCAATGGCTGTGGAAAAGAAAGGTGAAACAAGGTCCTGGACTTTCAGGAGTTAAAATGTCAAAGTTTATTGGTGTACAAAACAAATCAATGTCACATTACAATAAAAATCTGACAGATGCCAACAGAATAAAAACATAAAAATTGAGCTGTATTTGAGGTAAACAGCAATAATTAGCCTTCCTCAGGGATCCTAAACAATAACACAGAAATGACAACCACAAAACAGAAAACAGAAAAAGAAAACCAATCAGAAGATAGCATTGAACAATGAAATATAACAAAACCATGATTGTTTAAAATGCAGTGTACAAATATATAATGTGTACAACAATGTATGACAGGTGACTACATCAGACGCTTACATGCTAACACAAGCTAGAACATGCAATATGTTTTAAGGATAAAAAATCAGCTATATCAAACCCCTATTAACCTTAACACAATGGCCAGCAGTCTGAGAAGGTAGCTGCGGACCTTTTCATAAACCTGACCTCGCAACAACCCAATTGCTGTATATAATATAGGTTTATTTGTAATAGACAAAAGTCAACTTACATTGAGCCAGTACATTGAGCCAGTGGTTAACATACAGAGTGGCCTGCTCTGATTTGTATCCATCCTCCAATTAAGTCAGCCGGTATGCCACTTTTATACTTCAGTTCAGTAGCTTAGAGTACCACCTAGTTACAAATTACATACTCACTTTCCATTGGTTTGTCACATTCATCATTTCTATTGGTTGTATTGGTTGTATGGTCTACATACTTATCATGGAGCCATATTGAAGCATGATGTCACCTAGTGTCAAATCAGACCTCTCTATTTCCCTGACAATGCATTTTTAATATTAAGTTCAATAATTTCTGAGATTAGGCCCCCTCCTTCCTGAGCTTGATTGTTGTTTGTCAGCATTTCTGATAACATTCAGTAGGACATTTTGTCCCGCTGTACTGGTGCTTGAGTTTATCTTTTTATCAGCAGATTTTGCCAGTTACTAAAACAAAGTTGAACCTTTTATATTGGCTTCTTGTCTCTTGCTGACAGAGAGAGATATGGTTGTTCAGAAACTTGAATTCAATTGCACAATGTCTCTCTTAAAAATATCTTCTGTGGGTCTCATAGGGTTATTCACCTTCATTCTCATGACGGTCTTATTCCCTATTCTTCCTCAAGTCTGACAGATATCAAAGCTTGCACACAGTACTGCAATGAAACCAAAGAAGAGCATGACCTTAACACAATGGCTAGCAGTCAGACAGATGGTAGACAAAATAGACATCTTAGACAAAATAGCTCCCAAACGAAACAGAACAAACCGCTCAAATAAATACAATAACTGGTTCGACTCTGAACTATTAAAAATGAAACAATCAATTCGAAGACTAGAAAGGATCTGGAACAAAACAGGAGAAACATCTGACAGAAACAATTGGAGATCAAACATAAAGGACTACAAACAACTGATAAAAGAAAAAAGAAAAACATTCTATTCATCCAAAATACATACATCCAACACGAGTTCAAAAGGAGTCAACACTCATGAATTGTTCAACCTGGTTAAAAATTTATTCGACACCACACGCCACAGTCAATCCATGCACGACATAAAACTTCCATCAGCAGACGAACTAGCACAACACTTCGACTCAAAAATTGCGAACCTAAGGAACAACTGCCCAACAAACAACACAGATGAACATCAAATAACCAACATACATGAAAATGAAATACCAGTGGACATGTTTTGGAACTCCTTTCAGGAAATAGAATGGAATAACTTCACAAAGCTTTACAACAAATATACTAAATCAAACAGCATCCTAGACACCTGTCCCCCCAAAATTATGAAAGCAGCCCCATTAGACTTTAAACTAACACTATGGAGTCATATGTCCAATAATCTCAAAAACGGAAAATTCCTATCGAAAAACGGTCACATTATAATCACCCCAATCCCGAAAAATCGTAAACAACCCCTAACATCAGCGACTAACTATAGACCGGTAGCATCCATCCCATTTTTCGTAAAAATAATGGAAGGTCTAGTACACACCCAATTGATGGACTACCTTGACCAGTTCTCGCTACTACATGAAACCCAGTCTGGCTTCAGACCTCTGTTTAGCACCGAGACGGTAATTGCAGCGACCCTAGAATACATACGCAACTTATTCAGCAAAGGCCATAATGCCTTAATCATGCAATTCGACATGAGCTCGGCCTTCGACTTAGTGGATCACAGAAAACTGCTACAATGTTTAGACGCAATCGGCATCGGAGGTGAGATGCTTGACTGGTTCCGAGGATTCCTTACAACCCGCACCTATCAAGTTCGCTTCAACTACAACCTCTCTAAAATATGGAGAAATCCATCAGGCGTTCCACAGGGGTCCCCACTATCCCCTCTACTCTTCAACGTCTATATATCTTCACTAGGTACGCAGCTAACCAAGCGAGGTATAAAAGTATTCAGCTATGTAGATGACTTCACAATCATTATCCCGTTTAATACGTCACCCTCTGAAATCACCCCCATAGCAACAGAAGCGCTAAACCTGATGGAACAATGGACCACAGAATTCAAACTGAAGCTCAATTCAGATAAAACTAAATTCTTTATAGCCTCGCCACATGCACATAATACGACAAAATCATTACTCATTAACAATCTTAACTACCCCATTCAACCAAAGATGAAGATTCTGGGGGTGACACTAGATCAAGGGTTAACCATGAAAGACCATGTGGATTCCCTAATCAAAAAAGGGTTTTTCACTCTCTGGAAACTTAGGTCCATTAAAGCATACTTCCACGCTTCAGCATTCAGAATTCTAGTACAATCCCTTATACCAAGCCACCTTGACTATTGTAACATTACCCATCTGGCAATCCCCCAGAAGCAAATGCAAAGACTTCAACTGATACAAAACGCAGCAGTCAGGCTGATTTTCGGACTGAAGAAGTCCGATCACATAACCCCTTCCTACCGACTCCTGCACTGGCTGCCAATGGAGGCACGCACGAAGTTCAAGCTAGGATGTCTCTGCTTCAAGGTACTACATGGTCAAGCCCCTAAATACATAACAGACCTCTTCTCATTCCCAACCAACAGACATGAGAGAAGTACACACCTAAAGTTCGTCTCCCCACCAGCCAGAGGATGCAAATATAAAAGATACCATCAACAACTCTTATCGTATCAAGCAGCCTTATGGGGCAAAGACTTAGAAAAACTAATTACACACACAAACAACTATGGAGAATTTAGGAAACACCTAAAAACTTACCTGTTCTCGAAACACCTAGGTAACGAACCAAAACAACAGGCCCCCTCGTAACTTGTAAACTGTTAACCCCTAATCACTAACTATGAATACCCCATTCTATTTATGAAATTTCTCTAATCCTTCGTAAGCCGCATGGCACATCACGGCCCTGCAGCATATGAACTGTAGTTATTATCTTTAATGTTCTTATCATCAGATGTACACTGTTATACTCTGTAATTCGCTGTATGTACAGTTTCTCGTTATTGTAAACCGCCTAGAAGTCGCAAGATTGTTGGCGGTATATAAGAATAAAGTTATTATTATTATTATTAGTAGTAGTAGTAGTATCACGGGACAAACCTACAAACATCAATGTAAAATTGCATAAATTTGCACAACACGTACATAGCACCAACTATTAATAAAAGAGCAATAGAAATAATAAATAATAAAAAATTGAATAAAACCTGAAACAAAAGAGCAAAACCCTACTATGAAAGAGCACGTTGGTGTATCTTAATGAAAATCAAAATAATGCACAGAGAAAAGTGTGCAGCAGTGTAATATGGTGTTCTATAGCAGACAGACACAGGAGAGGCCCGCCGTCAGCACCGAGAGAAAGTGTATGCGTCAGATCGTCTCAAGTAACTGATGCATAATTCAGAGGTCACACAATCTTCCACACTGCAGCGTGTGTTCTGATTTCTTAATGCACATATTTTAACATGATGGGGGGGTTTGTTACACACTTTCTCCCGGTGCTGTTTTTCCCGCATAATGATATGCAAAATGAGCAATCTCACACTTCAAGCAAATCTCTTTCATATCATGCAATAATATGAAAGTGAACCTCAAACACCCAGGCACTGATAAAAATCTTGTGCCTTTACTGGGGTAATGATTCTTCTCATCGGTTCACTATATCATCACATCAAGAAACTGCTCTTATATCAGAATTGTGAAACAAAGTGAAATCACAAAACACTTATCTTCGTCCCAATGGAGGCTCAACCGTTTCACTGAACAAGCTTTATCAGGGGTTAGTGTTGATTTAATTATAACAGCAATGGTTGCCCACTCTTCAAAATTTTATAGCAGCTTTGTTGCATGGTTCTTTTAACCAAACATAAATTCACCATCAATTTTAGGCTTCCACAGGGAGCTGCTATAAAAAAAAAAAAATCAACAATAACCCCTGATGAAGCTTGTTCAGTGAAATGTGAGTGCCTTTGGTATCTAGCCAATCTGAGTCATAGGCCAATCTCAGTGCATCCCGGAATGCACTGTGAATAAGGTTTAAGGCTCCTATGAGAGGGTTCTAAGGTTCCTGGGCCAATCAGAGCCTTAGGCCTCTCCCCTGTGCATCCCAGAATGCACAGGAAGGGGAAGGCCTGCCATTTTAGAAGAGGTGGGCCTACCGGCAGGAGGGAGTAAGCATCCCTCTTGCCAGCCATCTCCTAAAGGTACGGGGTGGGGGTGTCGGGAGGTGTCAGAGGGATGTTGGGGTATGGGAAATGTCAGGTGAGTGTTAGATGAGTGTCAGGTTGGTATTGGGGACTGTTGGGTGAATGTCCATGGGTGTTAGGGTGTATTTGGGAATGTCAGGGAATGTTGGGGAGTGTTGGATGGTGTTGGTGAGTGTTGGGGAATGCCGGGGAACATCAGGTGAGTGCTTTGGAGGGTTTGGGGAATAGATGGAGTCGGCAGCATGAGGGAGTGGGCATCCCTCCTGCTTTGGATAGTGTCGGGTGGGGTTTAGGGGTGGTGGCAGAAGGAAGTGAGCATCCCACCTGCGCACTGACTTCACGGGGACGAGTTCCCTGCCACGACCACTCAGCTGATCATGGCAGTGAGATTTCTTTGCTGCAATCAGCATAAGGGCCACGTTTATTTGAAATGTAGACCAACCTTTTATTGGCCTACATTTCAGGCACCTACCACAGCCCTAAGGAGATGCCTAGGGCTGCTTAAGCTCACATAAGGCTACTTCCAGATGAAACCACACCCACATCCATCCTTGGGTGAGCTTAAGCATCCCTACGCATCTCACTTAACCGCGACAGATGCCTACAGTGTAGGCGGCCTGCATCAGGGTGGGGTTTTTTTTTACGTGTGCCCCGATTGGCTGGTTAGACAGTGGTAGGATGCCAACTGCTACCTGCAATCGGGACACTGTTTGTAGAATTTGACCCTAAGTGTATAGCCTTTGATGGAGACTGCCCCAATTTTTTGGCTGGGCTGAGAACTTTCCAGTGGCCCCTCATATAGCTCTGCAAAAGAAAGCAAGTTAGTTCTTTTTTTTTTTAGGTAGTGCATATGGTCCTTCTATGTTTCCCTGTCTCACTGCCTTTGGAATAAATATTCAAGTTCTCTTTCAGCTTTGATATGATAATTTACTTATAACGAGCAATTCAACATTTAACTTTTCCTAATAGTGGATAAGTGTCCTTTATGCTGCTGCTAACACCAGGTCAAGATATAAGCAGTCAACCAATCATGCAGGACTCTTAATGGTTGGCACTTAATAAATAAACCTTAATTTTTATATGACAAAATATCTGACATCTAAAATGAAAAGAACAAGTTTATAGGATTAAATATCGTTTCTGGTTATCAGTATACTGTATAACGCACATTGTATCAAACTGTTAGATTTGCTTTTGAAGCTTCCATTTAAATGCAAATTCTGCCATTTATGAGCTCACATATGATTTATTACACTATAATTACCTCAGATGAATACTTAATGAGCACAGGTCAGACTTTCAGTCCTTTAAAACTGCAACAGAAATGATAGGAATAATCATTGGTTTCTGCTTTGTGACCTGCCCACACTTGATAGGGGAGTACTAGGAAACTGATGGAAAGTGTCCTCAAAAATGTATTCACCTTCTCATCCATAGAAATCAAAATAAAGACATGATCTGTTCAATACCATTAAGCAAAAAAAAAAGTGTTTTATATTCAGTGTTCAGTATAAAAGTAACTTTAAATGTATAAATTATGTCTTGGAGAAAAGACTTGAATGCTCGTTTGATAGTGTGACGAAAGGGCATCTCACACTGACACCCACACTGAGAGGAACGAAGAAAAAGCCAGATGTACGCTGGTGAGAGACATTTATTCAACGGAAAGGTAATGATTTATTTTACAAAATGAATTTTAATATGTTATCATGGTATATGTGGAGTGGTTTGAGACAACCAGGTTGGGATGTTTCAAGTTCTGCAAGTATTTTAGAACAGGATCTCCCATCACATATACCATACCATACTGTTTCTTATACTCCACAATTATCAGCAAGGAATCACTGTGGCTTACATAAGACTAATAAGGATTCATAACAGTAACATCAAGGATCAGTTAATGTAGAGATCATGTCTTGGATTACAGTGAGAAAGATGTGTCTTTATTGATTTCCTGAATTTAATTTTTTAGGTATTTCCATTTCCATTTCTATTTCTAAATCGTAAATACCTTTCAGTTCATTGCAGTATACAAAAGAGTAAAGAGGCTGTACAATAGCAGTGATCTACAAAATTTGTGACAGTAAAGATTCTAGTAATAGCAAATTACCAGGTTTTCAGTTACCCATAAATCTAACAAAAAGAAATGATTTCAGTAACTTTCTAAATTGCAACTATGAAGAGGGACAGCATTAACAGCTTTTGAAATTCATCGTCCCAACTAGCAGCCTGAAAAGAAATCAATCTATGTAAAAACCTCTTTTACTGGTGGAAAAGTGAAAATTGATATAATCCGTAAAGGACGATTTATATTTTTAAAAAACTAAGGGCTGAATAGCCCGCACTGCTCCCAGCATTCATAGAGTTCCTATGAGTGTTGGGAGCAGCGCGGGCCATTCAATGAGGCTCTCTGCGCTAAAAACTGCTAGCGCAGTTTAATAGAAGAGGGGGCAAATAGTGCAATTAAATATCCCGGAACTTGCCCCGGAGAACTTTATAACAAATAGTTCCAAATTTAAACATGACCCTTGCCTCAAAAGGTAACCAATGAAGTTCGCTATAAGATTGCATTATATGATCAGATATCTTCAGGTATGGCATCTTTTCTAAAATACATGGAGAAATTGACATTTATGTGCTGGTTATGTCTGGTGTGAACATCTATTTTTTTTTTTTTAAATGTCTAAAATATTAACAGCTGAAATTGGGCACATAAACATTTATCTTAATCATTCTAGAAATGTAAACATTTTTTTGTTCCTGAAGTTGTCACAGAGTGCAGCATCCCTTGCTAGTTTGGCTTTTGAGAGGGAAGGGCAACAAGCATTGGGGAATTAAGGGGGTTTCCTCATCTACCTGTAGTGATGTGCTGCTCAATAGCAAAACATTTCCAAAACCTAGATGTTCTAGATAAGAGATATCAATCCCAATGTCTACATGTGAGGACATAAACGTTCATTCCCTTTCTGAAATGGGTAATAAGGTCCTGATTCTATAAAAGACTCCTACAGTTAGGCACCTAGATCAGTGCATCTAGCTGATCTAAGTGCCTAATTATTCAGAAAGCTTAATCAGCACTGATAAAGAGCAAGTAGTAGCTCATAATTAGCAAAACTGAATTGAGTGATAGGCATCTAACTCATTTGGTGCCTACAACTTTCAGGTAGGTGCATAGTCCACGGTGTCTAACAGAGTGTGAGTATGGTTAGGGGCAGATCTTGGGCATGTTTTATATGTGGGCACCTAAACTAGACTTAGATGTCAGTAAACACCTATCAGATGCTGGTATTTAGGCAAAGAAAACTTTGGCATAAATAGCAAGCGCCTAAGGTTAGGGCATCTAAGCCCAGTTTAGGCATTGCTAGGCATGATTCTATAAATGGTGCTTAACTTTGCTTTTGGGGATGGAGTCTGGATTGCTAAGAGATGGCAGCATAATTTGACCGCTCCTTTCCTCTTGACTACTACTTTCAAATTTCAACCAGAAACCTAAGCTACCAACAAACAATACAGAAATGACTTCCCCAGCTCATTGGGAAACTCGGGGAAAAGACCGAAACAGGACACTCCTACCCTGCTGAAAATTGCACCAACACGTGATAGCCAGGACATTCTGGATCCAATCCTTACAGAGCTCTCAACAATTAAATTGATGATACAAGATAGTGTGTCTAATATTAGCGCACTTCAATTGGAAATGGCAAATCTGTCCAATCAAATACAATATTGTGCCTCATGTACCTCTCAAATATAAACTCGCTTATCTTGTATTGAGGATGAGGCCTTCCACCGGTGCCATGACCAAGCCACACTGGGAATGCTGAGTACTGATATTGAGGAAGCCAATAACCAGAGTTGGAGAAATAATTTGAGGATTATTGGAATCCCTGAAGGAAGTGAGTGTCAAAACATGAAGTGTTTGTTGAAGATTTAATTCCTAAACTACTTATCCTAAATATTTAACCATCCTTTTGAGGTAGAATAGGCTCAATGAATTCCTGCTCACAGGCCTAAGAATATGTGTGGACATTGCCCCATCATATTTAAAGCTTTACACTTTCAACAAATTCTGGAAATCTCACATCTTGCTAAACATCCAGTTAATCTTCACTGGAATGGAAATAAAATTATAATTGTTTAAGATTTTGCATTCCAAATGGCGAGATTACGTAAATAATTTCTTGAGCTCAGACCTCAACTCAAACAACCTGGAGCTCAATATGGACTTTTCTATCCT
Organism: Geotrypetes seraphini; assembly: GCF_902459505.1. Classification (NCBI taxonomy): domain Eukaryota; kingdom Metazoa; phylum Chordata; class Amphibia; order Gymnophiona; family Dermophiidae; genus Geotrypetes; species Geotrypetes seraphini. The sequence continues at coordinate 369,264,628 of NC_047084.1, forward strand.
GCTAACTTTAAAGTTACTTTACATAACAATACTCAAACTTTCACTGATCTTGCCAATTTACAGGATTTTATTAATCAGTAACAATCTGCTGTCAGGAATCTTGAAAAACTGGATGTGCGTGAGTATTGTGTGCTCAGTTAATCCATGTGTTCACGGTCTACAGAATGTGTAGGATTTACACGTATATTTAATCCTTCATGTCTAAATCGCTGATTTTTATATTATGAAATTATTCTCTGGTGTATATGTCACAGGATTACTCTTTATTCTCTAGTGTCAAGAGGAGTAGGTAGATGGATGGGCTGCTCATTGCTCCCTAGTGCTCTTCACCAGATATGTATACTTTTTTCATCTCCGATTGGCTGGTTAGACAGCGGTAGGATGCCTACTGCTTCCTACAATTGGGGTGTCATTTATAGAATTTGCCTCAAAGCATGTAACTGGTACAAACGTATTAAACTTTCCACACAGAAACCGATGTTACATAAAATCCAGCAATCTTGGTCCTCAGTCTTTTCTATTCAATCCACTGAAAAAGAATCTACAAAGCCATGGTAGCAGCTGCTGCTGCAGTAATTGCTCCAAAGCCTATAGAAATTCAATGGGTGTCTGAGTGTTTGTCACACAGCAGCTTTTGTCACACAGCTGAGGATATCTGTAAAGAAGCTACCTGGTCCTCAGTGCATACCTGCATATCCCATTACTGTTTGGACAATCATTCCAGACAAAATAGTGAATTTGCTCAAGCAGTTATACAGAATTTATTCACCATCGCAGCAGGAGAGATGGCCCAGGCGACCACCCCCCCGCGTCTCGATCGGGCCAGGAGGGAGCCCAAGCCCTCCTGGCACCGGCGACCCCCTACCCCCACCCCGCACTACATTACAGGCAGGAGGGATCCCAGGCCCTCCTGCTCTCGACGCAACCCCCCCAACCCAGCCCATGTGCCTCAGGCCACGCCCCCAGGAGGGGTCTAAGGCTACAGGGCCTATTCTGATTGGCCCAGGTACCTTAGGCCCCCACCTGTGGGTGGGGCTTTGGGATGGCTGGGCCAATCCGGCCCCATTCTGCTGTTGGCTGCCTACCGGACAGGCGGGTCTGGCCAACTTGAAACAAGGTACGGGGAAGGGGGGTGGGGGTGGAGGGGTTGCAGGTTGGCTGGGGGGGCGATCAGAAGTTCTGGGGGGGTGGTCATTGGGGGAGGGGGGTTGCATTGAGGGCAGGAGGGCCTGGGATCCCTCCTGCCCGTAATGTAGTGCGGGGTGGGGGTAGGGGGTCGCTGGGGCCAGGAGGGCTTGGGCTCCCTCCTGGCCTGATCGAGACACGGGGGGGTGGTCGCCTGGGCCAGGAGGGCTTGGGCTCCCTCCTGGCCCAATCGAGACGCGGGGGGATTGGTCGCCTGGGCCAGGAGGGCTTGGGCTCCCTTCTGGCCCGATGTTAATCGGTGGGGCAAGGGCTTGGGCTCCCTCTTGCCCCGATATCGTCGGGGGTATCACGGTTGGCTGGGGCAAGAGGGCTTGAGCTCCCTCTTGCCCCGATGTTGTCAGGAGGGGGGGGTCGCGATTTGACATGGCAGGAGGGCTTGGGAACCCTCCTGCCTGGATGGTTTTAGGGGGGGAGGGGATTCTGTAACCGGTGTTGATTTTCACAGATACCGGTTACAGAATCCAGCTTTAGGCGAAGGACTGGCTCCTCCTTCGCCTAAAAGCCCTTCTGTTGGACGTTTGGGGCTCAGGCGTTTTTTGTTTCATTATGGCTAAAAAGTGTAGACGTCGTGTAGGTGTACTTGTAGACGTAGTGGAGATTGGGCGTTTAGGCAGAGGAAGGCCATAATCAAAACAAGGACGTTTGTTTTGGTTATGGACACTTTCCCTGCTTCTGCATTGAACGTTTAAGGACTTAGGCCAAAGGGGGACTTAGACGCTTTTTTTGATTATGCCCCTCCACCTGTTTTTTATATATTTATATTGGTACTTGCATATATGTTTGATGTTGTCTATGTTTATGTCTATATCTTTTCATCTCATTATATGTTTTAAATGTTTTGATTATCACTAAATTTGAAAATATTGAGAATAAAAATAATAATTTTATATGTGATAATTTAATGATTAATATTGAATTGTACTTGTGCGTTCTACTCATGTTTTTTACATTTTATGATTAATTAGATAGTCTATTATAGGTGTTCCTTATCTTTCTGATATTAGCTAAAATTTAATGCCAAGAAATGCAAGGTCATGCATTTCGGCTGCAAAAACCAGAGGGAACTGTACAGTTTAGGGAGTGAAGAACTTATGTGCACGACAGGAAAGCAGGAATTGGGTGTGACTGTATGTGATAATCTTAAGGTGGCCAAACAGGTTGAAAAGGTGACATCGAAAGCTAGAAGGATGCTAGGCTGCATAGGGAGAGGTATGGCCAGTAGGAAAAAGGAGGTACTGATGCTTCTGGTGAGATTCTGGTGATACCTCATTTAGAATATTGTGTACAATTCTGGAGGCCGCACCTTCAAAAAGATATAAAATGGTGTGTGATCTTCGTGATACGGCGTATGGGGACAGACTTAAAGATCTCAATCTGTATACTTTGGAAGAAAGGCGGGAGAGGGAAGATATGATAGAGTCATTTAAATACCTACAAAATATAAATGTGCATGAGTCGAGTCTCTTTCATTTGAAAGGAAACTCTGCAATGAGAGGGTATAGGATGAAGTTAAGAGGTAATAGGTTCTGGAGTAATCTGAGGAAATACTTTTTTATGGAAAGAGTGGTAGATGTGTGGAACAGTCTCCTGGAAGAGGTAGTGGAAATGGAGACTTTGGCTGAATTCAAGAGGACCTGGGATAGGCACGTGGGTTCTCTCAGAGAGAGAAAGAGATAATGGTTACTGTGGATGGACAGATTAGATGGGCCAGTTGGCCTTTATCTGCCGTCATGTTTCTATGAATATCTGTTCAGTGGTATGTATACGGCTAGGAGCCATTCTCATTGGGCTAAATGTCACTAAATATGAGGCAGAAGAAGTTAAATAAGCTTCACCACAGTTCAGTCACGATACTGTTGCATTCTATATGTGCAAATGGTTGCTATAATTGTCATGCTGTAGAAAGTGGAAAAGAGATGTGTTTAAACTCAAAAGGAAAACTGAAGCCAAGACTTCTCAAAATGTACATCAAAATATAACTTTTAAATGTGAATATTAATGTAGTCTATATAGTCTTCACATACACTCAAAAGTTGTGTAATCCGACCAAGAGCCGAAGCTCCTATAGTTGAACCCACCGTCCTATCACTGTGTATGACTTTTATGCAAAACATTAAACTGAAAGCAAAGTGCTCATTGTAAATTATCTTGTTCTCAATGGCAATAAAGAAAGATACTCCACTTAGCTTTAGAGTGTGTTAACAGGTCCCGACATCACTCATCCCTTTTCTCTGACATTTGAAGTTGTTCACCTCTCCTCTGGGTTCCTTGAAACAGACTCTCGAAACATGGCCCATGTCGGGACCTGTTAACACACTCTAAAACTAAGTGGAGTATCTTTCTTTATTGCCATTGAGAACAAGATAATTTACAACGAGCACTTTGCTTTTAGTTTAATTTTTTTGCATAAAAGTCATACACAGTGATAGGACGGTGGGTTCGAAAATATCCTGTTACAGAAGAGCACATGGTTCCCAATTCTAGCTACAGTGTAAACTCCCTTACACCCCCCCAGCCAAACACCCCCCCCCACCCAACTCGCCATGAGCAATACTCACCAGTCGCAGATCACAACACTCACAGGTTATTCAAAATGAGACTACGGCCCTTGGGATGTAACTGTCGCAAATAAGGTTCCTAAATTTGCAAATATCGTTGACCCCCTTTCCTGGATCCCCTCGCATCCCTCGCTTCCCAGAAGGCCAGTTGATGTACATAAGCCCACCAACGCCAATACCCTGGGGGCTCACTTAAAGTCCAAAAGTTCAGAATGCATTTACGAGCCACCAACCCAGGCTTACGACGTGCCTACCCCCCCCCCCAATAGCCCCAAATGCCGCAGGTAGGTCCAGCATCAATTACTCTGGGGTACCGGTCAAGACAAGGTAAAGATCATGATGCATAAAATGGAGAATCTCCCTCCAGTATGATTGAATAAGACAATACCCCCAAAACATATGGCCAAGCGTCCCTGCCTCCATCCCGCATTTCAAACACAGAGGAGTGACAGCTCCCCCACAGTAAAAATATTGTGCAGGTGTGAGGTACACCCTATAAAGCACCCTATAATAGCATTTCTGTAGGGTTGCCTAACGGGTCAAAGAGGGAACTCTCTGAAGTTGTGCCAAAAGATCCCAGGCCTGCAAGGGCACAGACAAATCCCTCTCTCAATCCTGCCGGTAAATTCCCATCTCCCAACTGGGTTCCACCTGCCCCAGGCCTTTGTAACTCATAGACACGGTGAGCTCCTCCTCAGTATCCGCACTAAAAAAAGCATGCAAACGCGACCCCATGTGACTGCCCAACTGCCCAGAGTCTAATGTGGCCCAAAAATGTTTAAACTGACAATATGGTAAATCTTATGTAATCCGCCTTGAACCGCAAGGTAATGGCGGAATAGAAATCACTAATGTAATGTAATATGCAAAAGTATTGCCCCATTTGAGTCCCACCCGATCTTGCAAATCCTGAAACGCCACCAGGTCCCCCTCCAAAGTTATCATATGCTCCAATTTAGTCGATCCCTGCAATCAAACATGCATAATTATAACATTACAGATTGGGCAACCTCAGACCCCCTTCTCCCCAATCCCCCTGTAAACAGGCTGTAGGCAATTTAGGTTTTTTGTTCACCCAAATAAACCTAGAGAGGCATAACGGGAGGGTCTGAAGCATTGTAGTTTATTATTATTCTATATTTAAGCTATCTTCTTTTCTCCTTTTTTCTCCCATTTCTCTGTGAGATGAGGCTGTGGCATGATCAATTATCATGGCTGTAAATTATTTGTGATTCTTATTAGAAAGTGATTGCTCTTTAACTTGATGGAAGCAAAGGGGGATCTCTTGAATACGATTTGCCTTTGGTGTTTCATTTCCTCATTTTGCTACCAGGTTCATTTACCCACAGAGAACAGTAACATAAGCAGGATGACTAGCTCACACTCTACAGGAGAACTAATAATGTGGAAAATAATATGCCAATAGGAATAGAAATAAAATCTATGAAATGGTTCAACTCTAATAAGTTAGTGGAAGCTTGGAATTTTATAGACAAATCTTAACATTTCACTCAAGAAATTTTGTAGCATAAAAGGATGAACTGAGAAACATACTGTAACAGAGTGGAGGAATAGTCAAAGCAGTGGAGGAATAGTCAAAGTAATTTACTTATTAGAGATAGATTGTTATTTTCAGTGGCATAGTGAGGTGAGTGGCAGACCGCCCCAGACGTCGTCTTGATGGGGGCACCAGCACCTCTCCACCCTGCCACACCATGCTCATGCCATCCCTCCGCCCTATCCTCTACCTCTGTAGATCTTCGGCAGCGCAAACAACTTCTCCTGCCTGTTCCTCACACAGGCTTGGTGCCCCTCTGAATTGCTTCTGGGTTGAAGGGCCAGGAAGTGACATCAGAGGGAAACCCGACACTGGCACGAGTGGCATTCTGGAGAAGCCACTCATGCTGGTGATTTACAGAGGTACGGGAGGGACAGCATGAGTGTGGAGTGTGGGGTGGGAAGAAGCGGGGGAGGGTGGGCACCCTCCCTCCCTCCCTCCTAATCTTGCAGTTGAGTCATAATGAAGCTTGGTGTCACTTGGTGCCAAATATGACTTCTCCATTCCTCCTGATAATGCATTCTTAATACTAAGGTCAATGATCCCTGAGGGTGGGCACCCTCCCTCTCTCCCTCTCTCCCTCCCTCTTAATCTTGCATATAGATTGTCAGCAGCTTTATCTACAGTTCAAGTCATTTGGACCTGATATTGTGGCTTTCTTGTGGCCCAAGCATTTCTTGGAAATTCTCTTAATATAATAACTATTAAGTGTCACAGTCAGCAGATAGCCATCAGCTTCTAGGGCAAAGATGAAGTTCTCCTGCAGAAATATTTGTGCTGAATGAAATGCATGCTCTGCCCAGCTCATAGGTCTTATTATAAGTCATGTCCCATTAACACAATGTCTCTCTTGAGGGTCCTTCTGAGGTTTTTTTTCCTCATTTCCTTCTCAAAGGGTCAGTGACTTGCCCACAGTCATAAGGGGCAACAGTGGGAATTGAACCTGGTTCAAGGGTTCTCAAACCAGTCCTTGGCACACACCTAGCTATTCAGGTTTTCAGGATAACCACAATGATTATTATGCAAGAGATACATTTTCATGCAATAGGGGCAGGGCAGTGGTCTCCAACCTTTTTCATGTAAAGGGCCACAATGTGAATACTCCAAGGTTCACCAAAAGATTTCACGTTTACACATTTAATCTTATACTAGTTAAATACATACTTGAAAATTCTGTTTTTCACCATGCATCTTCTGTGTTTTAGCAAAACTTTGCCATGGTTTCCACAATTCTGTGAACACAAGTGTTTCATGGTTTCTCTAGCATTACATTTCATTTCTAGTCTACAAAACCTCACAGATCGATGCAGTTCACAAAGAATAAGAAACTGGACAACCCAGCATTATACCACTGCAGTACACGCGCATCTAAATATAAATCCTGACCTTTGACCTGTCCTACAGCCATATGTACATGTGGCACAGGCAGAGAAGGTGTGGTACTTTGGAGCTGGGTGGAAGGGGTTGGGGGGTTGATACTGACCTTGAAGGGGTATTGTGATGGGAGGTGGGGTAAGTTCCTGTGTCATGTTGTGTTGCTGTGGAGTTATGGCTCGGGGATTATCAGAACACAGATCTCCGAGCCTTTTTGCTGTGGTAGACTTGCTGGTGCTGGGATATATCCTTAGGGTAAGTGGTAGTTGGGGAGGGATGGGATGGGAGGGGTGGGTGGCAGTAGGGGGGGAGGAGATGTTGGACATTGTTGTGTCATGTTTTTATTTTGCTTGATGTCTTGTAGCTTGACAAATTAATAAAATGTTTCAACACTAATAAACTACAAAAACATTTTATGAACTGGTAAATATGTGCCTAGAATAGTGAATTATTGCTTATAAAGAGTATATTAGCTAAAGACATCAGCATTTTGCCAATTATTTGAATCTTCAGTTTTCTTTTTTGAATGTAATTCAGTATTCTTCTAAATACATTAGTCCAGGGGGTTTAACCTTTTTTGGTTCCCACTCCCATTTAATTGATCAATGAAATCCTCGTACCCCCTTCTTATACCATATGTCCACTATTGACTAATAATAATAATAACAGTTTATATACCGCAGGACCGTGAAGTTCTATGCGGTTTACAATGATTAAAAGGTATTACAGATTGAGTGGAATAAACAAAGTTCAGAGTTAGTGAATAACAGTTCTAAAGATCATTTGTTGAGGACTAAGATTATATAGGTCAGTTACCTAAGTACTTCCGAAACAGATGTGGTTTTAGGTGTTTCCTGAATTCCCTATAAGTAGTAGGCACGAGCAGTTGTTCCAGGTCTTTACCCCATAATGCTGCTTGATGTGAGAAAAGATGTTGGTGATGACTTTTAAATTTACAACATCTAACCGGTGGAGAAACAAAGTTCGGATGTGAACTTCTCCTATGTCTGTTGGTTGTGAAAGAGAAAAGGTCTGTTATATATTTAGGGGCTATGCCGTAAAGTACCTTGAAGCAAAAACAACCAAACTTGAACTTCAAACGTGCCTCCATCGGCAGCCAATGTAGAAGTCGATAGGAAGGTGTTACATGATCAAACTTCTTCAGTCCACAAAGTAGCCTAACCACTGCATTTTGTACCAGTTGCAATCGCCGCATATTTTTCTGGGAGAGTGCCAAGTAGGCGATGTTACAATAATCAAGTTGACTCAGTATGAGGGATTGTACCAGAATTCTAAATGATGAAACATCGAAGTAAGCTCTGATGGACCGAAGCTTCCAGAGGGTGAGAAAGATCTTTCTAATCAAGGAGTCTACCTGATTTTTCATGGTCAGACTCTGGTCCAGTGTTACTCCCAATACCTTCATAGTGGGTTGAAGTTGAATGGGATGGCTAAGGTTATTGATGCACAGTGATGCTTTAATGTCAAGTGGGTATGGCGATGCTATAAAAAATTTTGTTTTTTCTGGGTTTAGCTTTAGTCTGAACTCAGTCTTCCATTGCTCCATCCAATTTAGTACCTCTGTTGCTTTGGGGGTGACTTCTGAGATAGAGGTATTGAATAGGATAATTATTGTGAAATCATCAGCGTAGCTAAATAGTTTTATCCCCAGCTGGGATAGTTGCGCACCCAATGAGGACATATAAACATTGAAGAGCAGAGGGGATAATGGTGACCTCTGTGGCATGCCAGATGAATTGCTCCATGTATCAGAGAGATTGTAATTGAAACGGACTTGGTAGGTGCGGGATATAAGGAAACCTCAAAACCAGTTTAATACCTCTCCTCTGATTCCAATTGCATCTAGGCATTGTAACAGTTTCCCATGGTCCACCAAGTCAAAGGCAGAGCTCATGTCAAATTGCATGATCAGGACATTGAGGCCCTTACTAAACAAGTAGCACAAATTATCCAGGATAGCCGCAATTACTGTCTCAGTGCTAAACAGAGGCCTAAAACCAGATTGAGTTTCATGCAAAAGAGAGAATTGGTCGAGATATTCCATCAGTTGGGTGTGTACCAATCCTTCCATGATTTTCACAATGAATGGAATGGATGCTACTGGTCTATAGTTGGTTACTGATGATGATTCTTTACGATTTTTTTGGAATTGGGGTTATTATGATATGACCATTATTAGTGAGGAATTTTTCACTAGTTAGGTTATTGGTTAAATAATTCAACAGTGATAGTTTAAAGTCTAATGGAGCTATTTTCATAATTTCTGGGGGACATGAGTCCAGGACACAGTATGATTTAGAGTATTTGTTACATAACTTGATATAGTTATTCCATTCAAAATTGTGGAAGGAACTCCAAATCATGTCCACTGGTATTTCATTTCCATGTATATCAGTTGATTGATGTTTGCATGCGACAATTATCGAGTGGTTATTTCTTAGGTTTTTAATTTTTGAATCGAAATGTTGTGCTAGATCATTTGCTGAGGGTAGTTTGATATTATGCATAGGTTGAGTGTAGCGTGTGGTGTCAAATAAATTTGTAACTATGTTGAACAGTTCTTTTGTATTATCTCCTTTTGAACTAGTATTAGATGAGCTAATTTTGGATGAGTAAAATGTTTTACGTTTTTCTTTTATCTGTTGTTTGTTGAGTTTTATGTTGGTCTCCAGTTGCTTCGGTCTGACTGTTTTCCCGTTTTTTTCCAGATTCTTTCTAAACGTCTTACTGATTGTTTCATTGTTAGGAGTTCGATGTCAAACCATTTGTTGTATTTATTTGAGCAGCTTTTACTTTTTCATTTAGGGGCAATTTATCTAAAATGGATGTGCTAGTTTTCATCCAGTGATCATAGAAATCAACTCCTTCTTCTATCTTCGCTTGTAGGTCATATTGTGACCAATATTCCTCTGGGTTGATATGGCCCCTTGTGAGGTGTTCTCTTTTTGCCCGTGGATGAGTCTTAGATTTTAGCTGAGTCCAGGTTAGATTGAAATAATAAGTGAAATGGTCGGACCAGATATCGTGATATCAGGTACCGTCCGAAAGAGAGATGGAAGGGTCTAAGATCTCCTTTGTGGACATCGCTACCACATCTAAATGATGGCCTTTTTCATGTGTTTGTGTGATTGTAATTAAGTAGAGATAGAAAGTTATACGGCCTGGCTGCCCAGGGTAGGGCTGCTCTTGCTATTGGAAGCTAAGCAGGGTCAGGCCTAACTAGTACCTAGATGAAAGACCACTGGGGAATGCCAGGTGCTGTAGGCTTCAGGACCCTATGTTGGACAGCAGCTGCATAGTGAAGACACACACTGTGTAGGATAAGGCAATGGCAAACCACTCCTATACTCTACCTTGAAACATCACAGGGAGGATTCCTCACTATGCATTCAGCCATGGGTCAGTGGTCAACTCGAAGGCTTACACGCACATACCACTTTAAACCTATGCAGTTTGCATTCAGGTACTCAAGTATTTTCCCTAACTTCTCAGCAGGCTCACAATCTATTTAATGTACCTGGGGCAGTGGCGGATTAAGTGACTTGCCCAGGGTCACAAGGATTTGGACCCACAACCTCAGGGTCAATGTTAGCTCCTAACAGTGCTAACTGCAAACCTATTGCTAAAATTATAGTAGTACCAACAATTAGTTGCCTTATTCAGTGTACAAGTTCTGTTTCTGAATTTGCATAACAATAAGCTGCTTTACATGCATATGCAAGTTTGCATCTAATTACTATGTAACACATGGTGGCCTAAATATTTATTTTTTTACCACTTATATCCTAAGTGGTTTTACACTCAGGTACTTTATTATATTTTCCTATCTGTCCTGATGGGCTCACAGTCTATCTAGTGGGGCAATGAGGGGATGAAGTGACTTGCTCAGGGTCACAGGGAGCAGTGAGGGATTTGAACCCACAACCTCAGGATGCTGAGGCTGTAGTTCTAACCACTGCAGTACAAAAGGAAGTGGGAATGGACAATGAGCACTCCACTGAAGAACACTGATATAAAACCAACTTGTTTATTTCATAAAAGGACACAAGTTTCAAGTTTATTAAAATTTTTGATTAATCGCTTAATCTTGCTTCAAAGCGATGTACATACATAAAAGAAAATATTTAAATTACAACTTTAAGATAAAATTGCATTTTTTTAAAATTAACAATAAAACATTAATTAATATATAACCATTAAATAAAAGGAACTATATACAAATTAACAAACATGAATAAAGGGAAAAAGGGGAGATGAAATACAATTTATAATAGAAAAGAAGGTAGGGAAAGCAGAAGCTGTGGACCCAACACAGCACTGTTTTTCGACATCTGAGAAACGCCTGCATCAGAGGTCACTAAAAATGGAACCAAACCTTTGCCGTGGCAAATCTAAAGTGCCACCTATGTTAGTTTTGCCATGGCATTTTTTTCAGGCTAACGCCATTATAGGGCAGAAGTTCCCGTGGTCTTTATGGAGCACAAGTGAGGATGATTGCATAGTGACATGGATCCCATCAGGCTTTCTGCCAATTTGTTACTGGATGTTAAATGTGGTTGGAACATGTTCAGTTATAGTCATTTTTCTTGATCTCCTGACGAAGCCACAGGTGAAACGGGCCCCGTTGAGTTCACGATTGTGAAGTTTCATTGCTGTCTAAAGCTAAGTTCCTCACTTATAATGTTTACAGGATATTTATGACATTTATAATATTTATTGTTTAAACACGATAAGATTTTGCATTAAGGTTGGTGGTGGTGATTGCCCTATAGTGAGTTGGGGAATGAATTTCTGAGGTCTCACCACAAATGAGTTTTATATTTTGAGTGAAAGCTCAGCCTTACCACTCTTTTCAGTATTGATTAATGAATTATTTATGATTTTTGGCAATAGTTATTTCACCCCACATTTTTGTTGTTTATCATTTTTTATTTTTCAGTGTTTTTTTTTTCTCTCTCTTTTTTGATTTTTGATTTATTTTATAGCCTCTTCACTTCCTTTGCCCTCTCCTACCCACACTGGTGTAAACAAAATAAACAAACAAAAAAGTCTTTTCCTCTCTCTGTTAAATTCTAGCTCACGTTCATGGTCTAACACCAGCTCTTGCAAGATACACATTTCAAAGATTGTAATCACAAAACAGAAAATAAAATTATTTTTTCTACCTTTTGTTGTTTGGTCATTGTTCAAATCTTGTTGGTCCCAGACTCTGGTTGTCTTCTGATAACTCATTTGCCAGGGTGTCCTTCTTTCTTCTTTCTGCGTGCTAACCATCCATCTTCCATCTCTGTCCTCCCCTTCCATTTCCTTTCCCTCCCCCGGAGATATGGCATTTTCCCTTTTTTCATCTCCATCCACGCAGCTTCAGCGATGGACCCCACCAACCCCAGATCCACCATCTCTCCTTTTCTCAACTACCCTTTCATCCAGCATCTCTCCTTCCTTCACCAGTGTAATATTTCTCCTACCTATCCATCTCGTCCTCTCCATGAGTCCAACACTTTCTGCCTCCTGCACACTTTCTCTCTTTGTCCTTGCCTCTTCCCTCGAGTGGCATCTCTCCTTCCCATCCCCCAGCCTAACATGCCCTCTCCCCATGCACCATCTCACCCTCTCCTCCCCTCCCCTCCTCTCCCATCCCCTCCCCTCCAGTGTAGCACCTTTCCTTTCCCTCCCTTTCTGCCAGGTGCAGAAACCTCTTCTCCCTTCCTTTTACCTCCCCCCTGTTCAGCAGTACCCCTTCCCCCTTCCCTGCTCCCCCTGTCCAGCAGTACCCCTTCTCCCATCCCTCCCTCCATGTACTTCTAGACCAGGGCCCCCCTCCTCCAGAGGCCTGCTCCCCCAAAAGGCCTGCCCCCCGAAAGCCTGCATGTCCCCCCCCCCCTTCTTTGCAGGTCCTCTGGCTTCCCCCTGGCCTCCCGCTCTTACTGCAGCATGCAGAGAGGATCGCCAGTGCTCTATGTGATCCTTGCAGGCTACCACCATCCTCAGAAGCATGTTCAAGTTTTCAAGTTTCAAGTTTTTATTAGTGCTTGATGAATCGCTTATTTAATTTCCTAAGCGATGTACAATTTATTAAAAAACGGGTAGTGAATACAATAAAATAATTTCAGACTTACAGGATAGGACTAACGTGAATCGTGGAGGGTAGGGGGAAAAGTTACAATTCCTTGTTAGAGTTGAAAAACAATAGGGAAGCAAACGAGAGGAAGGGTAAAAAATTCAAAGATGTTAAAAGAAAAAAAAGCTTATGATTTCAGGTCAGTAAGTGATAGGCTGAATGCGTCTTTAAAAAGATAGGTTTTTAGGATTTTTTTTAAAGGATGAGAGATCTTTTTCATCTCTGATGTATTGTGGTATAGAGTTCCACAGTTGAGGGGCCATAATCGAAAATATATCCTGTCTTCTGGTGCCTATAATTTTCATGGATGGAACTGTTAGAAGGTTATGAGAAGTTGAACGGAGAGACCGGGATGTGTTATAAGGAGTAAGCATTCTGGTTATGAATTGAGGTTTATTGTAGGTTAAGGATTTAAAAACTAGAAGTAATATTTTAAAGGTGATGCGATGGCTTATAGGGAGCCAATGGGAATCAATCATCAAGGGAGTGACGTGGTCATATTTTTTAGCATTGTAGATCAGTTTAACCACCGTGTTTTGGATTATTTGGAGTCTTCTTTTTTCTTTTTGTGAAATATTGAGTAAAAGTGAATTACAGTAATCGATTTTGGCTATGATCAATGCATGAATTAGTATATTGATGGATTTGGGCTCAAGAAACTTAGAGATTGAACGTATCAGACGTAATTTGAAAAAACATGTTTTAACTGTATTGCTTATATATTCATGATATGAAAGTTTGTCGTCGACGATGACACCTAAGATTTTTAAGGAAGAAACGAGCTCTAGGGGGGATATCGTCAAGAAAAAAAAGAGGTACTCAGGGTGGTGTTCTTCTTCCAGGTAAAAAGCATCGATTTGGTTTTCCCTCTGACGTGGTCCTGCCCCAGAGGAGGGGCAGGATTGCATCAGAGGGAATATGCTTCTGAGGATGGTGGTTGCCTGCAAGGATCAAGTAGAGCACCGGCAATCTTCTCTGCAGGCTGTGGTAAGAGCAGGAGGCCAGGGGGGAAGCTGGAGGATGCAGCAAAGAGCGCCAAAGCACGGAACAAGGTAAAACCAGGATTTCTGCAGCTCTTCCTGACTGACCCTTCCCTCTTGCCCCCTAAAGCAGAAGCAGTGACGGCAGGCCAGCAAGAGGCAACCCTGCTGTACCTGCTTTAGGAAGGCACAAGGAGGAGGGTTGGTCACTGAATCAGCCAGGCTGATTTTTTTTTAATCAAATTGATTCGAATCGATTCACCCAAAGTGAATCGGTGAATCAATTTGAATCGGAAATTGGGAAGCCCTAGTGCTCAGTGTCTATGTCTCCTGCATTGGAGCCGCATGGAGAGTAAATAGGGACCATCATTGCATCTCATTTGTCTCTTCATGTGTCTTCCCCATAAGGTGGATGTAAGATTAAAAGCAACACATTCTTATAGTTTCAATCTGTCAACATATTTACACTTATCTATTTAGTTGAAAATCCAATGCGTGCAAGATACCTTGCTTGTTCATATGCGGCTCTGCAGGAGTTCCTCCACCAGGAGTTCCTCCACCACAGGCAAAATGACCTATTTCTCCATTGCTTCCTACCTGCCACCAGTGCTCATCTGTGAAATATGTGTTATATTCTCCCCTACTCAGACCTGAATTTTGCCAAGAAAGGCTTCATCATGAGGAGGAGTTACTGCAACAGATTCAACGAATATAAACATATACACATTATACGAATTACAAGAATATACACATTACTACATTATCTAAAAGTGCACTCATTTTCACACAGCATCACATATCAACTTCCTTATATCATTATTATTTTTATTACAAATTATTTTAAATATCACACTAAGGCTGCCTAAGGGATTACTGCACTCAAAAAACCGGAACCCTCCAGCTTTCTCTCTCCCTCTTTGTGCAGGGCTCACTTTCACGCTCTAAAAAGGAGGATCCCTCTCAAAATAATGGCTCAAACCCATGGACACTCACTTTTTCAGTAAAAGTCGCACTGGCCTAAAGGCCCTTTGAAAATACAGCATAACCTTGATAATGCTAGTCCAGGGCTACCCTAGAGCTGGAACCTTCTTTGACAATGCAAATGCCTCCTCCCAAGAGGTCACTATTAAAAAGCCTACATTTTACAATGAAGCTGGGTGCCTACTGAACTGAAAAGGTATGATGGGATGTAAATAAAGCTATTATTATTATTACTGTGGTTAATACCTTCTCATTAGAATTTGCTCCTGGAAGAACTACATTTTGAAACCGCACACCAGTTATAGCAACATTGTTTCCAATGACTCAGTGGATGCAAAGGAAAGAGCCGGCCCTGCCACTGGTTCTGTACCTGATCTATTCATATATTTACTACTCTCTAGTAATTACTCATTTGTATATAGTATTTCGTTTCAGAGTAACTTACTTGCTTGTTCTTTTTAAGCTTACATAAATTAAATAAATTTCCCTCCACTGAATACATGTTACTTACACACTCTCAAACAGAAAACCCCGCTCTCAGACAGCGGGATGAATGCATAATGAGCCATCCTTTTCACCTGACTTTAAGGCAACGGCATACAGACGCATGTCGTGACGTATTAGCACCCTCACTGGGACCAGTTCTTTCTTCATTAATTTCTAAATATGATGACTTTTAGGAAACCTATTCTTTAGGATCTAAACCACTAATGTCCAAGCTGAGAAAAACTTCAGTTTCATTATTGAACACCCAAGTTCACACCCACTGGATCTCAGTGTTTAGACCACTCAGTTCCACAGTCCCCCATTGATAAATGAGTTTCTGCTCTTTTTGTAGCAAGTGGAGGGTAACATCTCCACCTCTATTCAATGCACACGAAGCAATACTACAAATTTCAAATCACATTCCTGGTGCCCCTTATGTAGTCAATGCTCTGTCATAATGGGGCTTGCAATCTACAATGATGAATACAGCTCAAATGTTCCACTATCTGTACTTTAATGGGTCTTTTTGTCTGTCCGATATAATATAGTTCATAAGGGCATATAATACAATATACCACCCCTGAAAAATTACAGTCTGTATGACTCAGCAGCATAAAATGTTTGTTCGTTCCTGGGATTATGACTTCATTTGTTTATAAGGAATGCTTACAAAATTTACAATGACCACAGGTAAAGCGATCTATTTCTCCATTGCTTCCTACCTGCCTCAGTGATTTATTATTCAATATTTTCCCCATAATTTTTCACCTTGTGTATGCAAATTTTGGGTACTGTTGAAATTGAGAATATATCTGCAAGATGGGCTAATATTTGCAGATTATATCCCTTGTCTCCCGAAATTCCCTGGAGTGTGATAAGAAGCATTCCAGGGGATCATTGAGTTCTTAGGTCTTAGGTAGGAATAGCCAATCCTGATGACAGTAATCTTCCCTTTTGTATGCTGACTTAATCACTTTTCTAGGGTACCCTCTCTGTGCAAATCTTTCTCCCAGAATTCCTGCATGTCTTTTGAATTCTTCAAAGGTAGAGCATAATCGTCTAATCCTCATAAATTAGCCCACTGATATGCTATTTCAAAGAGGTTTGGGATGATGACTCGAATAATGTAACAAAGTATTTCTGTCCGAGCTTTTTCGATAGACTGTAGTTTCAAATTCTCTGACACTGATTATGGATATATCACAAAAAGCAATTTGATTATGTTCAACTAGTCTTTAAGCCCGTTACATTAACGGGTGCTAGAATAGATGTGTCTGTCTGTCTGTGTTTCTTTATCTCTCTCCTTGGCCGCTGTCTGTATCCTTCTTTCTCCCCCCCCCCCCCCCGAGCAAAGCTGTCTGCCCCCAGAACACACCTCCCCCCCAAAGCAGCCCCCTTTCCCTCTCCCTATCTCTCCATGGCCCCTTCTGTCTCCTCCCAGAGCAAAGCTGTCCCCAGCACACCTCCCCCCCAAAGCAGCCCCCTTTCCCTCTCCCTATCCATGGCCCCTTCTATCTCCCCCCAGCACACCCCTCCCCCCAAAGCAGCCCCCTTTCCCTTTCCCTCTCCCCCTAGCTCCTGGTATTGATCCCCTTCTTACCCTCCCCTCCATCCCGGCGTCTTCTGGCCTGCTCCTCTTCAAAGCAGCCTGCGATTGTGGTGGCCGGCTTTAGCGAACCTCGCAGGCTGCTCTCCAACTCGGTAGCACGTTCCCTCTGACGTGATCCTGTGCGTCAGAGGGAGCGTGCTACTGAGGTTGGAGAGTGGCCTGCGAGGTCCTTTAAAGCCGGCCATGATTGCAGGCTGCTCTGAAGAGGATCGGCGGCGGCAGCGGCAAGTGAGGTGACACGGCGAGGACGCGGGCAGGCAGCGAGTGAGAGGCAGCGGTGAGTGAGGGCGGGCAGTGACGTGCCGAGGCAGGGAGAGAGCACAATCGCGCGCCTTCAGCCCCCTCATGCGCCGTGAGGTTAGAATGTTGCCACAGAAGCACACCTCACGGCGAAACACCGCACGAATTTTCGAGAGCGCATGCGCGCTCTAGCATTTTATTATATATGATTGTATGAGTAAACTGAATATTAGAGTCATATCCATTAAGCTCGGACAGAAATTCCTGTAAAATGGCTTCTGGGTCCCTCTAGAACATGATGATATCATCTATAAACCATTTCGATAATACTGTATCCTGAGAATATCTGGACACATATATATGCTCTTCTTCAAACAATGTCACGAATAGGCAGGCAATGGAGGGGGAACCATGGCTCCGTTAGCCACTCCTTTAATTTGGGGAAAAAACATTATCCTCGTAAGAAAAATAATTTTTAAATATTACTTTTTCTGCCAGAGATCTCAAGAAAACCCCTTTCTCTGCTGACATATTTTCCTGGCCTGCCAAATATTTTGTGACAACCTCCAGGGCTCCATTTTGCTGGATATTTGTATATAATGAAGTGACATCTATAGTCACTAAGACCAGATCTGCAATGTGTTCACACTTCATCTCACTCAATATCTGTATGAAGTGGGAAGAATCCTTTACTTAAGACCTTGTTTGTGACACACAAGGCTTCAAAAAATAGTCTAGAAAGATAACAGTTCCAACAAGGAACTCCTACCTGACAATATAGGGTGCCCTGTAGGTTTAATCATCGATTTGTGTATCTTTGGCACAAAGTAAATATAAGGCATGACCAGGCTTTCCTGATATAAATGTTTATATTCTGTATAGGAAATAAGGCCCTCATACATAGCCTTAGCCAATATTGTTTAATACAAACATATTCTTTCAACAAAAGTGGTAACAAAAGTGTCTGCTGGGAACCAATATACCAATTGTGATTTGTTCCTCAGGTCTTTTATTTCTCTCAGGATAGCTAAGAAATGGGGAACAGGGGACAATAGTCAACTGATCAGTAATAATCACTAAGAGAATGAAACAGTCCTTGGCCAAAGTCTCCCTTTAGGCAATAATATAGCCTTTTTTCATGTCTGAAAAATAAACCTCATTGACATCTTTAACTGAGAATTTCAAACAGCTCATTGATTTTCTCAATGAAGATTAAAGAAATGACCTTAAAGAAAGATTAGTCAGAAAACGGGTAGATAAAATTCATTAACACAATTTTCCTTGCTCTGCTTCCACGCCATGCTTTTTCTTCTAACATTAAAAAAGAGAAAGGAATTATTTTTTCATCCTCAATTCCTTCTTAAAAAGCTATTAGGGATGATATTAAAACTGTAAGAGACAGCTGGCTATCTCCAACAATCAGCAGCAAAACTAGAAATTCAATACCAGCACCATGTCTGGAGAGTGTAGTGCAGTGGTTGTGGGTGTAGAGGTTGTGGGTTTCAACCCATGCTGCCCTATGTGATTTTGGGCAAGTCACTTAATCCCTCCATTGCCCTAGGTATATTAGATAGATTGTGAGCCCACTGGGACAGACTGGGAAAAATGCTTGAGTACCTGAATAAATTCATGTAAACTGTTCTAAGCACCCCTGGGAGAACAGTATAGAAAATAAAGAACAATTTCTGTGGGGTTTTATTTTGGCTAGCTGAGACATAACTGACTAAACTGAAATTCATTGGCTGTCCAGCCAAGTCTTAGCAGCCAAAGATAGACCTTTTTTAAGCAGGTCTGTTTGGACTTTGAAAGTAGCCAGTGAGCCGATGAATATTGGTGGTGACCATCTATGTTGCTATAAGCTGCTCAATCAAGTTACATAAGAACATAAGAAGTTGCCTCCGCTTAGGCAGACCAGAGGTCCATCTCGCCCAGCGGTCCGCTCCCGCGGCGGCCCATCAGGCCCATTGCCTGAGCAATGGTCCCAGACTATCCCTATAACCTACCGCTACTCTTATCTGTACCCTTCAATTCCTTTATCCTCTAGGAACCTATCCAAACCTTCTTTGAAGCCTTGTAACGTGCTCCGGCCTATCACAGCCTCCGGAAGCGCGTTCCATGTGTCCACCACCCTCTGGGTGAAAAAGAACTTTCTGGCATTTGTTTTAAACCTGTCTCCTTTTAATTTTTCCGAGTGCCCCCCCATAATCTGAAAAATCTGTCCCTGTCTACTTTTTCTATACCCTTCAGGATCTTGAAGGTTTCTATCATGTCTCCTCTAAGTCTCCGCTTTTCCAGGGAGAACAGCCCCAGCTTTTTCAGTCTGTCAGTATATGAGAGGTTTTCCATACCTCTTATCAGTTTAGTTGCTCTTCTCTGGACTCCCTCAAGTACCGCCATGTCCTTTTTGAGGTACGGCGACCAATACTGGACACAGTACTCCAGATGCGGTCGCACCATTGCACGATACAGTGGCAGGATGACCTCCTTTGTCCTGGTCGTGATACCCTTCTTAATGATACCCAACATTTTGTTCGCTTTTCTTGAGGCTGTGGCGCACTGTGCCGGCGCCTTCAAAGACGTGTCCACCATCACTCCCAGGTCTATTTCAAGGTTACTTACCCCTAGCAGTGATCCTCCCATTTTGTAGCTGAACATGGGGTTCTTTTTCCCTACATGCATGACCTTGCATTTCCCTACGTTAAAGTTCATTTGCCATTTTTTGGCCCATTCTTCTAGCGTCGTTAGGTCCCTTTGCAGATCTTCGCAGTCTTCCATGGTTTCAACCCTGCGGTAGAGTTTGGTGTCATCCGCAAATTTAATAACTTCGCAATTTGTTCCCGCCTCCAGGTCATTAATAAATATATTGAACAGGAGCGGTCCCAGCACCGACCCCTGCGGAACTCCGCTCGTGACCCCATGCCAGTCTGAGTAATGGCCCTTCACTCCAACCCTCTGTTTCCTGTCTGCCAGCCAGTTTTTGATCCATCGGTGGACCTCCCTTTGCACCCCGTGTCTCCACAGCTTTTTAAGCAGTCTTTCGTGCGGTACCTTGTCAAAGGCTTTTTGAAAGTCAAGGTAAATGATGTCAATGGATTCCCCTTTATCCACCTGTCTGTTTACCCCCTCAAAGAAGTACAATAAGTTTGTGAGGCATGACCTACCCTTGCAGAAGCCGTGCTGGCTCGACTTTAGCTGTCCATTGTTTTCTATGTGTTCACAGATACTGTCCTTAATCAGTGCTTCCATCATTTTTCCCGGGACCGAGGTCCTAGATAGTGGCGTAGATAGTGGCGTAGTAAGGGGGGGTTGGGGGTTGGACCACCCCAGGTGCCACTTCGGTGGGGGCAATGGCACCTCTCCACCCCCTATGTCAAACTTGAGCCCTCCCTTCCCTGCCTCCCCACACCTTTTTAAACTCTTTGCCAATGCGAGCAACTACTCTAGACTGTTGCTTGCATAGGCCTGGCTCCCTTTAAAATCATTTCCAGAAGTGATGTCAGAGGGAAAGCCTGCACAAGCAGCAGGCAGAAAAGCTGGTTGTGCTGGATAAGATTTAGAGGTACAGAGGTGGGAAGGGATGGTGTGAGTGTGTAATGGGGGTGAGGAAAGAGCGGGAGGGCAGAGAGGATGGCACTAAGGGGTTGGCACAGAAGGAGGGGTGAAGAGGAGGGAAAGGGGGGTGCCATCATCCCCTCACTATGCCACTGTTACAAGATCAGGGTTTCATCAATCAAGCATATACGTCATTCGATTGATTAAAATTGCTTTCATCAATCAAGTATACAGGTATCTCTGTTGACACGACCCCTGACATAGGCTCTATTGAGCTGAAACACGGGCTGTGTCAGGTTTATTTTGGTTGAACTGATTAAAATTGATTTCTTTGTTTAACATCATTAAAGATTTTGTTTCATGTGTTAATGACTCTAAGCTCTTTTCATTTCCCCAGTTGAAACATCTTTGGGACTCCATTTTTTTTTTTTTTTTTGTGCGTAACATAGCCAGTCAGCAGCCAATCAGAAAAATGAGATATTCAGAAGGAGATAGCTGGCCATCTTCTACCAAAAATCAGCACAGCTGTGTTATTTGGCCAGCCAGGAGCTGTTCCTGTCTGGTCAAATAGCACTGAATATCGGGTGGAATAGTGTTTAAAGTTTTTGAAAAACCTCAACTTTCAGTCATCACTTCCATTAGGAATCACAGTATGCCTTGGCTCATCTGTGCTGCCTCTTTTTGAATCCTCTAAGGCAGGGGTGTCCAACCTGCGGCCCCGTGAAGTATTTTGCGCGGCCCCAGTTGAGGGCGATGCAGTGTTTTCCTCTGCTGCCCCCAGGTGTTTACCGTCTTGCCGGCTCCCTCCTCTGTCTTGCTGCAGCGTTTGCATGGCCCCAGAAACATTTTTTTGGGCCAATGCGGCCCAGGGAAGCCAAAAGGTTGGACACCCCTGCTCTAAGGTTATTACTTGCAAAGCAATAATATATACCACACACTTAAAATAACTCTGAAAGAATGAACTGCAAAACTATCTTATTAATAACTCTCTTATTAATCCATATTCACTCGTATACAATAGATACATTTCCCACTAAAGGAGTTCTGATTTTATTTAAAAATAATAATGATAGATATCCTGGTAATCAAAAACAATACTGTGATTTTCATTGACATTGTAGTACCAGGAGGCAAAGAATTGGAAAAAATTAACAAAGTATTGAGAGTTAAGACTAGAAACGACAAAACTCTGGAACAAGCCATGTTAGGCTATTACTATTGTTATGGAAACCTTAGGTAAAGCTGGACTGTTTAGTTTATGTTTATTAAACGTTTCTATACCGCTACTAATGATTGGGTAAGTCAATTCAGAGCGGTTTCTGTAAGGTGTTGCAATACAGAGTTAGAGTGCTTCTGTGATGGTTTTCACTACTGCACTCACTTTTGGTTTTGGTGTGGTGCATTTGCATATCTTTTACATTTAGTGGACTTGGGCCCAGATTCACTAACCTTTCCGATCCATGGGCGATCCATGACAGGCTGAAGGCTGATTCACTACCAGTCCTTATGCAAATCAACGCGATTGGAGGCACGCCCCACACCAACGACATGGATTGCTTCAGAGCGATCCCGATGCATGTTCAGACCGCACAAGCTAGGTCAAAACAAAGGGGAGGGGGGTTTGTATAGAAGCCTGCTGTAGTTCCCATTTTTGATTTGTTGCTTGACTAGTACTCGTGAGCCCGTACAGTCCCACTTTAAACTGTTGGTTAATAGCTCAGCGCTTATGCTGGAATAGAACAGAACACGCTGTAGTGCACGGGTTAAAACCACAGGCTCGAAGGGCGGCAGGGCAGCAGAGAGCAGGCTTGCTTCTATTTCGGGGACCCAGTTCCCTCTATGTGTGCACTACTTTTCTGGTATGGAGGGTGGGTAGATGTAGTGCGCTGTCAGTCCAGAGAGGCAGGGTGGCAGAGAGGCAGAGAAGTAGGGCGGCAGAGATGTGAGCGACTGGTCCTCAGCAGTCGCTTCTTTTTTGATCAGCCAGCCAAGTTGGTGGTCCAGAATTTGTTTAGTGAATCGAGACCCTTCCTATTTTGCATGCTGTTTCCCAGATCGGATCAGGTGCAGATATGCTCAGGAGGAAGGTTAGTGAATCGGGTCGGGTTCTCAAAGTGGTGAGCTTAGTGAATCTAGACCTTACAGAAAACAGTTTTGTTTGGTTCATGCTACATTTTATGAAGATAGCTGGTTAATTCCTAAGCTTTTGTCTGAAGCTCAAATTCTCCAGTAATACCAGACAAATCTTTGTGTTATACGCTAATAATGTAGGATCAATGCATCAATGGTTATAATGAGAATTTGAAAGCATAAAAAGTTTGACAGTTAGTAGGTAGTGTCACTACAAAGAATTATCTGTTTTGAGGTCTTAGTATCCAAACTTTTATGGTTGGGAACATTGAAGTTTTACCTTAATGGGAATTGTATCAATGTGAGTGAACATGTATTAATAGATGTTTTGTAGATACCAGCATTAGTTTTCAAGAGTCCATTTTGGACAAAGCACTAATATACTGTATGGTATGAACTGAGATTTTTTAAAATCTGAGGTGTGTGGTTCAGGAAATGGTGCACACAATTTATATAAAAAAAATACAAACATCAAACACAGTGGAGATGACGTCAGAGCTTTGAAGAAATCTTTTAATCAATTGCTTTGAACAAGATTCGGCATTAATCAAATATGAGTACCTTGAACAAGACTCGACACAGCCATGTTTTGACCTCTCTGTCTGCATCAGGAGTCTTAGTTGTAATTATAAACGAATCTAGTTTTCTGGTTGTTACACAGCTTGCAATAAAATGTTAATTGCAGAAACAATTGCTTGTAGGTTGACCTCGTTGAGTGTACCGAGACTTATTGTGCAGAAGCAAGCAATAATGCTGCAAAAAGAAATATAGGAAGATAGATAAGGAAGTATCATTCCAAAAAAGGAAATATGCACGAATGGCAAATATTAAAACCAATGGGCTAGATATTCAATACTATTTAGCCATCAGGGAACGGCTCCCATCCTGCTAAATAGCACACAGATGGCTATCTCCCACTGAATATCTGGCCAGTGGCCAGCTATGTCGTGTAACAGCCAATCACCGTCAATATTCAGCAGCTCACCAACTAAGTTTGCCAGTCAAATAAAGCAGCCTAAAAGGTTGGTCACTCTTTGGCCATTGAGACTTAGCCGGCTAGCTGTTGACTATTGGCCTGGATGGCTATGTCTTGGTTGGCCAAAAATAGACTGGAAATTCAATGCCTGTCACTGGATAAGGCGTTGGTATTGAATTTCTGGGCTTGAATCTAATATTCAAAGGATTTATGTACCTAACTTTGGGTTCCTTTTACTAAGCTATGATAACCACATTTTAAAATGGTATACTATGGGATGTGCTCAGGCATCCTGCGTTAAGTCCTTGATCTGGACTTGTAAATCATTTTATTGTAGAAGGGGCTTGTCTGTGGATGTTTCTACGCTAATCAGTTAGCACAGTTACATTACTATATGCTAACTAATTAGCACAAGATTTACACTGCTAAATAGGTATTGGTAAGGGCTCATGAGCTATTTTTTTATGACTGTACTCTAATGGCCACACACACGAACAAAGTAGAGTTGACTACAAGGTGCAGAAAAAAATCTTTAATAAGACAATTTCAAAATGACTTGACATGGTAACATTAGCGCAAGGCCATTAATAGGGAAAATGGAAAATTGGCCACTTTTTGGTTAAAGTAAAAATTGCCTTAGCATGTGTACAAATCCACATAAGGGAGTGCTTAGAGCACTTTCCACCATAAGCGTCAGAACGGGGGGGGGGAGCACAGGGGCCATGGCCCCTCCCCAAATTACCACTTTTAAATTGCCACTTTTATCCCTGGAGTTCCAGAGGTGCAGCGGGCAGGAGCGAGCTTTCTGCTCTCCTGCTCTGCTGCTAACCTGGTGGGTCACGCCTGGTTTCTTCTGCCGCTGAGCTGCAATTAGCAGGAGCACGCTTTGGCGCTCCTGCTCGGCGCTCAGCAGCTTCTTTGACTGGCTCCTGCAAATTCTTGCAATGTGTTTCCCCAAATATAAGCAGAAAGAATACTGTCTATGCATTTAAGGAGCAAGTGTTCAAAGGGGATGAATAACATCTGCAACACGTATAATACTTGCACTTCAATTACCATCCGCACCGATTCCAAACGACCCCACCAGGTAAGTCTTAATGGTGGGCAAGTAATAGATAACTGTTTAACATTTTGTATTAAAAGAGACTTAATAAGACTAACCCTCTCTTCTACCAAACTGCGCTAGCGGTTTTAGCACGGGGAGCCACGCTGAATGGCCCGCGCTGCTCCCGACGCTCATTGAGTTCCTATGAGCATTGGGAGCAGCGTGGGCCATCCAGTGCAGCTCTCTGCACTAAAACTGCTAGCGTGGTTTAATAAAAGCGGCCCTAACGGTATCAGCTGAAATTTAATGCCTAGATATTTGAATTCAGTAGGGCACCAGTGAAGTAAAAAATTAGCTAACATGTCTTTCATAAAGTAAATATTTAACAGCATAACTTCAGTTTTATCCCAGTTTATAGTGTATAGGAAAAGTGCCAAAATGTTTCAGAAGACTCAGAACATTGGGTATGGAGGTAATAGGATTCTGTAAATATAATAAAACATCATCCGCAAAAGCTGTGAGTTTAATTTCAAGAGATTTAACTTGCACACCCTGTATGTTTTATTAACATTTGATATACCCCTTAAGCCAGGGGTAGGGAACTCCGGTCCTCGAGAGCCGTATTCCAGTCGGGTTTTCAGGATCTCACCAATGAATATGCATTGAAAGCAGTGCATGCAAATAGATCTCATGCATATTCATTGGGGAAATCCTGAAAACCCGACTGGAATATGACTCTCGAGGACCGGAGTTCCCTACCCCTGCCTTAAGCATATTACAGATCTAAGCAGTTTACAATAAAATACAGATTCTTAGAACTTCCCTAACTGTCCCGAAGGCTCACAATCTAGCTAAAGTACCTGAGTAAACAATTATTAAAATAGAAAAGATATAACAACATTCCAAGAATTGTGAGGGAAAGGTACAATTCAAATAATAAAAAATAAAAAGATAAAAGATATAAAAAGAATAAAATATCTCAGAGGACTGTTGAACAGAAAGTAGAAAGGGTTCCAAGGCCAGATCAAAGAGCAAAGGCCAATAATGGACATCCTTGGCATGTGCCTCGAGTTAGGACAAACGGGGATGAATAGAAACCTTCAATAAATAGTCTAGCAAGAGGTTTATAATATATGTTAAACATAGACAAAAAAGAATCACCTACATTAAGCCATCTTAGGGCCTGTTTTACAAAGCCGCACTAGCGGCTGTAGCGCGGTAACGGCCCTGAAGCCCATTGAGATTTAAAGGGCCTCAGGGCTGTTGCTGCGCGGCTTTGTAAAATAGGCCCGTAGTGTTTCAAATAAAAATTTCCACTCAATTAGATCGAAGGCTTTTTCAGCGTCAAGTGTCATTACACAGATTGGGGATTTTTTTCTTTTGTGCTATTTGTTGTATATAACAGAATACCCAGGTGTTATCAGATGCTAAATGACCCTTAACAAAGCCATTTTGGGATGCTGAGATTAGATGGGGCATAACAAGTGCCAGCCGTTCTGCTAATACTTAGAGTATATTTTACAGTCATAATTAATAAGTGAGATATGGTGATATTTTTTTTTGTGAGAAGAGGGTTCCTACCTGGCTTAGGGAAAGCAATGATAGTTGCCTCAGTGAAAGAACCAGCCCTAAAACGTTCTGCTATACATTTGGTGTGGAGAGTATATAATTTATAAACAGACAGAGGATGGTAATGAAATACATTGTAGGTGAATACTACACAGAAGCATCCCATTCAAACTAAGCATACAGAGGACGGTAATGAAGCACATTGTACGTAGATACTATACAGACACCCATATGACACTTCCCAAAAACTATCCAACACCCACCTGATATTCCCCCATACTCCCCAACATCCCCAACACTTTCTTATACCCCAACAGACCCCCTGACACCTCTTGACCCCCTCATACCTTTAGGAAATGGCTGGCAAGAGGGATGCCCACTCCCTCCTCTTCCAAAATGCTGGGCCTCCTCTTCCAAAATGCTGGGCCTTCCCCTTCTTGATGTATTCTGGAATGCACTGTGGAGGGGCTTAAGGCTCTAGCCCATATGTCTAAGACCCATCCCATAATTGGGTCCTTAGGCACCTGGGCCAACTGTAGTCTTAGGCATCCATTCCAATCATCCTGGGATACCGTAGGCATGGCTTAAGACCAGATTTACTCCCCATGGGAGGGGCCTTAGGTATCTAGGCCAATCAGAGCCTTAGGACCCTCCCCAATGCATTCAGGAATGCACTGGGAAGGGGAAGTCCTACCATTTTGGAACAGTTGGGCCTTCTGGAAGGAGGGAGTGGGCTTCCCTCTTGCCAGTCATCTCCCAAAGGTATGGAGGGTCAGGAGGTGTCAGGGGGGATGTTGGGGTGTGTCAGGGGTGTTGGGAAATGTTGGATGGGTGTTGGGGGAATATTGGGTGGGTGTTGGGGGTTTGAGGGATTGATGGGGTTGGCAGCAGAAGGGAGTGGGCATCTCTGCTGCCGCAGACAATGTCGGGGGTAGCGGTGGGAGGGAGTGGGCATTCCTCCTGCTGGCCAAATTGCGATGGGGGGGGGTGTCATTGGTTCCCTGCCATGGCCGCTCAACTGATCGCGGCAAGGAGATTTCTTTGCTGCCATCAGCTTAGCAGCTATGTCTATTTTAGTTCATAGTCTTTTGCGAACTTTTTCTGTTTGAATTTCACCCAGTTGTTATATTGGGTATTTTAAATGTAGTCAACCACTATATTAGGCAAACAAGTCCTCATATAAAAACCAGATTCAATCAACACAAAGGAGGACTAAAACAGAAGTCAATCCTTGCTGGTTTATAATACCGCTCTCAGAACCCTGTGCTGTCCTCACCGTACTGTGTTTGGAACCATATTCACAGGTACAAGATATCTTTCATTGAGTCGGTATATTTTATGCAGAAACCACAATCACGCCAGCTCATATAAAGTGCTGAGTGCAATAAATAAATGACTTTAAAATAGATATCAAAAAACTTTTTGCACTTATCTTATCAAGAGCTGGCTAGTAGTTCTTAGTTGTTCACTATATGGCTGAACGCCCTACGGGACCCGTTTCACCACACATAAAGGGCTTCTTCAGGGGTCTTATGTTATTTAGAAACTACAATAGAACAACAAAACAAAAAGCAAAAACTTAAATTACATGTAACTATAATAATGCAAGAACTTCATTTAACTCAATCAGACGGATGTACTTACTGTGCTACAGTATTAGTGTTAACACAAAAATGGCGCTGGCGAACCACAGACGCCGTGCCTGCGTCTTATATTCCCTTAAAAAATGACCTACGCATTCGCATTGCTTATGCAAGTCTCACTAAACAAATTCAAAACTCAACATATAAAGCTGTCAAAAAATAACAAACAATATATCACCCGGTGTTAGAAAAAGGAATACCAGTCAATGCCAGAATTTAACCCATATGGTTTTATCGTATTCAGTCTAAATATCCAACGGGACTCCCGCTGATGCAACCTTCGTTGTCTATTGCCGCCTCTCATATGCTGTTCTTCTTTGTCTTTGTGGGATGTCCACAAGACCGTTTAAAACAAGGTTGGGGGAACATAAATCAAACATTAAATGTTTTAAACGTAATGCACCTTTAGCTGAACATTGTATTAAGATGAATCATTCTTTCTCCGACTTAAAAAGCTTTGGGATCGACAAAGAAGAACAGCATATGAGAGGCGGCAAAAGGCAACGAAGGTTGCATCAGCGGGAGTCCCGTTGGATATTTAGACTGAATACGATAAAACCATATGGGTTAAATTCTGGCATTGACTGGTATTCCTTTTTCTAACACCGGGTGATATATTGTTTGTTATTTTTTGACAGCTTTATATGTTGAGTTTTGAATTTGTTTAGTGAGACTTGCATAAGCAATGCGCATGCGTAGGTCATTTTTTAAGGGAATATAAGACGCAGGCGCGGCGTCTGTGGTTCGCCAGCGCCATTTTTGTGTTAACACTAATACTGTAGCACAGTAAGTACATCCGTCTGATTGAGTTAAATGAAGTTCTTGCATTATTATAGTTACATGTAATTTAAGTTTTTGCTTTTTGTTTTGTTGTTCTATTGTAGTTTCTAAATAACATAAGACCCCTGAAGAAGCCCTTTATGTGTGTTGAAACGGGTCCCGTAGGGCGTTCAGCCATATAGTGAACAACTAAGAACTACTAGCCAGCTCTTGATAAGATAAATGCAAAAAGTTTTTTGATATCTATTTTAAAGTCATTTATTTATTGCACTCAGCACTTTATATGAGCTGGCGTGATTGTGGTTTCTGCATAAAATATACCGACTCAATGAAAGATATCTTGTACCTGTGAATATGGTTCCAAACACAGTACGGTGAGGACAGCACAGGGTTCTGAGAGCGGTATTATAAACCAGCAAGGATTGACTTCTGTTTTAGTCCTCCTTTATTTTAAATGTAGGCCAGCATTTTGATAGCCTACATTTCAGGCTACTATCAAAGCCCTAGGTAGATGCCTAGGGCTACTTAAGCTCACCCAAGTCCACTTATGGGTGGAACCACGTCCATGCCCAGTCTTCGGTGAGCTTAAGCATCCCTAGGTGCCTCCCTTCAACCGTGACAGATGCCTGTAGTGTAGGCGGTCTGTTTCTGTTGGTTTGTGGTTTTTGGTTTTTTTTAGAAAACATGCTTCCCGATTGGCTGGTTAGACAGTGGTAGGATGCCTACCACTGCCTACAATCGTGATGCTGTTTATAGAATTTGCCCCTGAGAGTACACTTAAAAGAAAATATTTAATTATAACAGATTATAGTTGTTTAAGACAGTTGCATTCCCTTTGGGCTGATGCTTCTTATAAATTCTGAGGAGCTTTTGTGCTTTTTTGATTAGTTGTACACAAGCAGCGCCTAAACTTATGAACAAGATCTGCAGATCTTCCCAGCACTTACCTTTGGGCACAATTTATAAAATTCCCCCCTAAGTACCAAACACTATCCTTACTCTCTCGCTACCCATACACTGCCCAGTCCTACCTCATTCCAAGAAATGGTCGTAACGTGCAACTTATCGTATTCTAACTGTAAATATACCATTAGTCTGTCAGCGTGTTTGTGTATTAGCTGTTAATTTACAACAAACCACCTGTTATTAAACAAACATATTCTAGTAAAGGGCCCCTTAGATATTTACAATTTTCGAATATTGAACCCAACAAAATTTTAATTTTCAAACTTAGTAATAGAATGAACAGTGTAACGACACAAGGACAAATTTGTCTCCATCCCTGCAGGAACTCAATTTTCCCATCCCGACCCTGTAAATTTTGTCACTGTCCCTGTCCCTGCCCCATTCTTGTCTTAACTGCACAAACTTTGAACACTTATGATTTTAAAGTGTTTGAGGCTTGTACAGATGAAGACAGAGCTTGCAGGAATGGAGCATGGATAGGAAAAGAACTCGCCAAGATGGGACGGGAAAATGAGTTCCCGCGAGGACAGAGAAAAATTTGTCCCCATATTATTCTTTACTAACTAGCCTGTAGAACTCTTAATGGATGAAGGAAGTATGCAAAAATTAAAAAAAGAGAGAAAAAGTTGAAACTTGACACAATTTTGATTGTTCCATTGCTTTGAATATTGAAAAAAAAGAAACAACAATCAAAAACTGCATTTGATTCAGGTTGGTAGCAGACAAAAGTACTATTGTAACACCAATTCAGAAAAATGCCATGAAATTATGCAAAGGAGATATTGGAGAGGAAAAGGAAATATTTGATCTCCCCCTTTCTATGTCTGATCTGTATACAGTACATAGTGTTGCCTTGAAAATATTAAAATTGTATAGCAAGAGCTTGGCCAACTGCTTG
Source organism: Geotrypetes seraphini (assembly GCF_902459505.1). Taxonomy (NCBI): domain Eukaryota; kingdom Metazoa; phylum Chordata; class Amphibia; order Gymnophiona; family Dermophiidae; genus Geotrypetes; species Geotrypetes seraphini. The sequence goes on from NC_047084.1 coordinate 369,295,321, forward strand.
GTGTTTAGATGTTTTTTCACTTGAACACAAATTGACCAGCCCTTAGAGAGCTTTTTGTATGCATCTGGGCCAACATATAATTCATACCATAATTTTTTTTTAATGCAATTTTCATAAAAATTATTCCAAGCATAACATCTTGTACAGAAAAGTGTGATCAAGCCATCATAAATTAAATTTACTTTCAAACTTGAAAGGTAAATCAATCAAATTATTAAAAAAGAAAAATCAACTTAACTTAATTACACACCAGTCCTCAAACTTTGGATCCAAGACTTAGGGCTCCTTTTACAAAGGTGCATTAGGGCCTTAACGTGCGGAAAAGCGCACGCTAAATTGCCACGCACGCTAGCTTCTACCGCCTCCTCTTGAGCAGGCGGTAGTTTTTCAGGTAGCGCACGCTATAGCGCGTACTAATCCGGTGCGTGCGCTAAAAATGCTAGCGCATCTTTATAAAAGGAGTAGAATACTTAAATCAAAAATATTCAACAATCAAAAATCACATTAACTACTGCTGAACAGAGAGCTAATTATTATTAAGGTGCTGTTGTTACTTCATTCTCAAGACAAGAGAAAACTTGTCAAATGAGATGGTTCTACAAACACATATTTTAAAGAACGATATCTAACAACACATTTGCATGGATATCTTAAAAAGAAAAGTCCCCCTATCTGAGTCACTCCAGGTTTCAAAATTAAGAATTCTCTTTTTTTTTTTTGAGTCTCTCTGGAAACATCTAGAAATATCTGAATATGGAAACCTAGGAAGTCCTTACATCTGTTCTTGAAGAAAAGTTTTTGTATCCAATCCTTGTCTGGAGCCAAAGCCACAGTCAATAAAAGAGTGGCTGAAATAGCCACTTCTCTATCCGATTGTTCCAATATAGCAGAAATATCCAATGGGTCTTTCTGAGGCTTTCCAACATTCCCTTTTTTTTCCAGGATTTTGAGATTTGGTAAGAAGGAGAGGAGGTAGAGAATTTTCAGATATTTTAAGAATTTCCACAAAATAACGCTTTATCATTTCTCAGGGAGAAATTGATAAAATCTTAGGAAAATTTATTATCCGTAAATTGTTAGCCCGACTATTGTTCTCCAGAGCTTCCAATTTTCTCCTCATAATTAAGTTATCTTTAACCAGTTGATCTTGATTGTGTTCAACTGTTGTTAAATCTTTATTACTTTCCTGAGTATCTGATTTTAACAAAGTTATATCTTGTTTTAAAGAGTTAATTTCTTCTTTCTTTTTTCCATTTCTCTATTCAAATTTTTTATCTGGGGATTAAAAGAATTACCCAAATTCGCCACCAAATCCCAAAGAGCTTCTAAGGAGACTTCTGGAGGTTTAACCACAGAGAAAAAGTTTGCTTGGGTGGTTAGAGATTGTTCTTGCGGCTGGTTTACCTCATTGAAGCCTTGTTCCTCCTTAGCCTGAGGTGTCCCGGTCGCAGGTTCATACAAGAGGTTGAATCACTCTGAGATGTTCCAGTCAGCGAGCCCTCTGATAAATTGGCCTCTCGGGACGAGAATGCTTCCTCTTCGGGTGCACTCTGATCTTGCGGTGAGCTAGCTCCCTGCGGCAATGGCTAAAGAGGTGGCGCCCTTATGTCGGGGCTTGACATAAATTTTTATTTATATACCGCAAAAGCCTTTCGGTTCTATGTGGTTTATAAAAGAGATGGGCTGACCATTGTCAGTGAGCTAAAATAGATAGAATATTGGCATATGTCATTTCACTCCCCTGCAAGCAGGTTATTGATTGATACTGTTCAAAGAATGCTAAAGAGAAATGAGGGCTATGTATCCATAGTACAGTAAGGACTCTATTATGTGACCTTGATAAAGACTAGATTTTACAACCTTACAATCAATTAGTTGTAGAGCTCATAAAATTATAGAGCTCTGACATTAGAATTGTTACTAGCAATATAAAACTTGACCACGAAAAAGTATATGCAATATCCAGGCATTTAAAAGGACATAAACATACAATGATAAAGCTGTTACATAGAAACAGTAAATGATTCCAGATAAAGACCATGTGGCCTATCCAGCTTGCCCATTCATACCATTTACTATCCATTCCTCTCCCTTAGAGATTTTTTTGTGCTTATCTTATATTTACTTGAATTCAGAGTCTTTGTCTCGACCACCTCTACTAGGAGGATTTACCTCTAATCCAGTGGTCTCAAACTCAAACCCTTTGCAGGGCCACATTTTGGATTTGTAGGTACTTGGAGGGCCGCAGAAAAAATAGTTAATGTCTTATTAAGGAAATGACAATTTTGCATGAGGTAAAACTCTTTATAGTTTATAAATCTTTCCTTTTTTTCTAACAATAATATTGTAATTTATATGATCAAGAAACTGTTTTATTTTACTTTTGTGATTATGATAACATACCGAGGGCCTCAAAATAGGACCTGGCGGGCCGCATGTGGCCCCCGGGCCACGAGTTTGAGACCACTGCTCTAATCCAACACCCTTTTCATAAAGAAGTATTTTTTAAAAAAATCTTTATTGAATTTTCAAACTATTATTGTGCAAACCAGTAATTCATACATGTATAATAATACAAGGAAAGCACATAAAACATACAAATATTAATGTACAATTATTTTCCCCCACCCTCCCCCTTAATATCCAACTAACACATAAACATGCAAGAAACTATCCATAGAATCCCTGAAAAATTCATCCCCAAACCCTCTCCCTCCCTCCCACCCTGGATGTGTATGTTTATAAATCAATAAATCAGTTATCTTCCCTACAAAATTTAGCCAATGGTTCCCATACATCCAAAAATTTCCTGTAACGTCCCTGCTGTATAGTGTAACAACCCCAGCCCTAGAGCTAGGCTTGTCCCAGGTAGGAATCCCCAAACTACTAGACTGCAGCTAAAAAGAGCAGATCAGGGGAGAACATACCTGCATTGGTGGTGCTATTAGAGGGGACTTATTTGCCTTGGATAGCAGTGCTCATTTTACAGCTAGAGCCAGGAGACATCGGGAGCCGAGTTCCCACGGGCATCCGAGGAGACAGCTACATCGACGTCAGCCAGGTCCTTCACTCGTGAGTGAAAAGGATGCCAAGACTGCTTACCCACGGAGAACATACCTGCATTGGTGGTGCTATTAGAGGGGACTTATTTGCCTTGGATAGCAGTGCTCATTTTACAGCTAGAGCCAGGAGACATCGGGAGCCGAGTTCCCACGGGCATCCGAGGAGACAGCTACATCGACGTCAGCCGGGTCCTTCACTCGTGAGTGAAAAGGACGCCGAGACTGCAGCACCCGGACACAGGGCCCGGCCGCAGGGCAGGTCATGCCCCTTGGGAGCCCCTTGGAGACACTGGGAGACAGTGGGAAACAGTGAGTTATATAACTGTTTGTATTATTATTTATCATGGGCAAAAGAAAGGGGAAAGCCAAGGTTTCTACACCTATTATAATGGGTCCCATAGATAAGCATTTCATGCTAGCCAATGTCTCGGGCCATAGCCGAGGTGCCGACTCCCTATCAGGAGCATCTCTGAGCCCCCTAGAAAGAACTCTGCCTCCTCCACCTATAAGTACTGTTGGTTTGGAACCTAAGAATGGTTCCAGTTCTCAACTTGTGGGAGTACCTGACCAACAAGTATCTTCTCCATTAGTTTATGGAGAGATACCTAAAGCCTTATCCTTTCAGGATGAGGCTATGTTTGCCAGGAAAACCCAGGAAGAGCCACAGGAAGTTTCCTTGAAAGATTTATGGCATATTAATACCAGAGTGGAGGGTTTATTGAGGTCAGTAATGGATCAGAATGTTAAATTTTCACAGGATGTTGTTAGTAAGGTGGAAAATGTTGATTCCAATTTGAAGATTATTGAAAAACGGGTTAAAATAACAGAGTCTCAGGTGGCTACACTTCAAGCCGTATCTTCAACAGCTGTTAAAGATTTTCACATTACTCATTTAAAATTTGAAAAAATGGAAAATAGTTTAAGGTCAAAAAATCTACGTTTGGTCAATTTTCCCAAAACACAATTATTGTCTCCAGAAATATTAATTCGGAAATATTTTAAAGAAGTATTGGGATTGGCAAACGCAGAGGAATTGCCCTTAACAAATTTATATTATATTCCACAGAGAAAAAAGAGTCCTTTGGCTATGGGAGTAGAACAGTTGGAGCAAATGGAGTTTGACTTAACGGGTTTTCTAGAAGACTCTCAAAATGTAATCCAAACTAGATCTACTCTTTTAATAACTTGTGTTACAGAGATAGATAAATCCTTAATAATGAAAACTTATTTTCAGAATAAGCTAATGAAATTTTGTGGAGATAATGTGTTGATTTTTCCAGATGTGGCTCATACCACACAATTGAGAAGAAAAGCTTTTTTAGCTTTGAAACCAAGGGTGTTGGCTTTGGGAGCCACATTTTATTTGAAGTTTCCACATAAATGCTTAGTTAAATTTAAAAAATGTGAATATGTGTGTTGGGACTCTACTCATTTGGAACAATTTTTACAACTTCATGAAACTAGTAAGGCTGATATCTGACTTAGTATTGGAGTTTAATTATGTAAGCACCATAATTTGTTTGATCTTTTTGATCTTGATTATATAATAGATGTATCTGTTTAATTAAGATATATTCTCCCAATAATGTGGGCTTGAGGAAATGATTTGGATATCTTATGTTTAAACTTTAATTTCTATGTAAAAATCCTTTCTTTCTTATTATTGTAAAATGATAATGATGAAAATTTTGAATAAAAAAACAAAAAGAGCAGATCAGTGCAGTAGTTCTGTTAGCCCCAAAGTTGCTGAGCATAAAAAGTCTGACTTTGTTCAGGGACTCAGGGGGGAGGGGGAATGTAATAGGAACAGCCTCAAGGAACCTGAGATAGCCGGTAGGAAGGAACAGTCCAGAAGTCAGCCTAATGCTGGAATTGCTCAGCTGCTGAAAATAATTAGGGCTCAGGAGAAAGCCCAGCAATCCAGGAAGCTTAAATTAGTAGCTCATGAGCCAAGGGAAGAAGAGGTCTTCAGAGCCAGTTCTCCTCCCTCTCACCTGGAGAATGAGATTGAGATGGAAGAACTAGAAACCTTTCCTGGAGCAAGCCAGTTATCCAGCCTTCCTTCTACAGAAGATATGGACACTTCTATGGAACCTGCTGAGGAACTTATGGACGAGAGTTAAGTGTTCTTTTTTCTCTCTCTTGCCTGTTTGGAATTGCTGCTGACAATTGGTGAGCAGTGCTGGGCTTGTTGCTGAAGCTCAGCGTTTTTGTTTTTGAAACTTTATGGAACAGTTGTGTTTCTCTCTTTTTGCTATTGCTCGCAAGGGACTTGAAAACTAACTGGGGATAGTGTGGGGTGAGTCCCCGAAGATCTTTGGGTTGGGATTGTGGGGCCAGTTTGGCAAATGTTAATTGTGTGGACTCAGCTGCACCCCTCCCCCACCGGCTTAGTAAGCTGAGGTGGAAAGCCTGTTGTTTCAAAGGCGAGTGCAGTACTTTGGACTGTGATAGAAGAACTTTTGAATAAGAACATAAGAACATAAGCAGTGCCTCCGCCGGGTCAGACCATAGGTCCATCCTGCCCGGCAGTCCGCTCCCGCGGCGGCCCAAACAGGTCACGACCTGTCTGAATCACCAGAAGGGGCTCCCTTGCAACCTTGGTTTCTCATTGAAGTCCTATCTTCCCATCGAAGTCCTAACCCTCCGGTCTTGCACATGCACGACCTGTTGGGTTTCTATACTTATTACCTGGTTAGCTTTCTATACTTGTGTTACATCCCAGCTCCTCCCTCAGTATCCCACGATCCCTTTATCCCTCAGGAATCCATCCAATCCCTGTTTGAATCCCTGTACCATACTCTGCCTGATCACTTCCTCCGGTAGCGCATTCCAAGTGTCCACGACCCTTTGGGTGAAAAAAAAACTTCCTTGCATTTGTTTTGAACCTATCTCCCTTCAGTTTCTCCGAATGCCCCCTCGTACTTGTTGTCCCCTTCAGTCTGAAGAATCTGTCCCTATCCACCCTCTCTATGCCCCTCATGATCTTGAAGGTCTCTATCATATCTCCCCTGAGCCTCCTTTTTTCCAGAGAGAAGAGCCCCAGCCTATCCAACCTCTCGGCATATGGGCAGTGTTCCAGCCCTTTTACCAGTTTCGTTGCTCTCCTTTGGACTCTCTCAAGTACCGCCATGTCCTTCTTGAGGTGTGGCGACCAATACTGAACGCAGTATTCCAGATGTGGACGCACCATCGCTCGATACAATGGCATGATGACTTCCCACGTCCTGGTTGTTATGCCCCTCTTTATGATGCCCAGCATCCTGTTGGCTTTTTTCGAGGCTGCTGCGCACTGTGCAGATGGCTTCAGTGATGCATCCACCAGCACACCCAAGTCTCTCTCAAATCTGCTGTCTCCCAACAATGCCCCCCCCAATTTGTAGTTGAACAACGGGTTCTTTTTCCCTATATGCATGACCTTGCATTTTTCCACATTAAAGCGCATTTGCCATTTGTTTGCCCAGTCTTCCAGCTTGTCCAGGTCCCTTTGCAGGTCCTCACACTCCTCCCTGGACCTAACTCTGCCGCACAGTTTGGTATCATCTGCAAATTTTATAACCTCGCACTTTGCCTCCTTTTCCAGGTCATTGATAAATATGTTGAAGAGTAACGGCCCCAGCACCGATCCCTGTGGCATACCGCTTGTGACTCCCCGCCAGTCAGAATATTGGCCCTTCACTCCGACCCTCTGCAGTCTACCCGACAACCAGTGCTTGATCCATCTGTGCACATCCCCTCCCACCCCGTGGTTCCACAGCTTCCTAAGCAGCCTTTCATGTGGCACCTTGTCGAAAGCCTTTTGAAAATCGAGGTAAATGATGTATATGGGTTCCCCATTGTCCACCCGACTGCTTATTCCCTCAAAGAAATACAGAAGGTTCGTTAGGCATGACCTTCCCTTACAGAATCCGTGCTGGCTTGTTCTCAGTAGGCCATTCCTCTCGATGTGCTCGCAAATGCCGTCCTTGATCATAGCTTCCCCATCTTCCCTATAATTGAAGTCAGGCTCACCGGCCTGTAGTTCCCGGGGTCACCCCTCGATCCCTTCTTGAAGATAGGTGTGACATTCGCCAATTTCCAGTCCTCTGGTACCTCACCAGTTTTCAAGGATAGGTTGCAAACATGCTGGATTGTGCCCGCTATTTTTTGTCTTAGTTCCTTCAGAACCCTTGGGTGGATCCCGTCCGGGCCCGGTGATTTACCGCATTTTAACATGTCTATCTGTTTGAGGACATCCTCCTTACTTACCTCTATGTGCTCCAATTTTTCGGCTTGTTCCCCACTTCAAGTTACACTTAAAGACTATGCAAGCTGGCTTTTCCGGATTGCTATAGTTCTGTTATGGACTGTGAATTTATTCCTGGAAGCCAGACCGGGATACTAACCTATGGAAAGGCAGAGGCCTGTGAGTTTTGTTAAGGCCTCTTATTTTTTATTTTGTATGCAAGCCTGTTTTGAGAAACAGTACCTACACTGACAGCACTGCCAATTCCAGAGTGCTTCCTGATTAAAGCTTGCTCTCATACAGAACTTCTGGTTTGATATTCTTTTGTTCTTGGGGAATGTTTTATTACCCTACTATTAATGCCAGCAGGACCCTTCTACCTTAAGAAGGCACGCTCGGGCCTATTATTTTGCACACTGCCCAGTAGCCATTCTGACAACCTAGTACCGGGGGTGTGACAATAGCCATCACACATTCCATTTTAAAGGTATAACAAAAGGATTCCCACCAGAAAGTGTAATTTAATCTATCCCAGTTCTTCCAATTCTTTAAAATAAGTTGTATGGCAACCCCTGTCATTATAAAAAGAAGTTTATTATTTCTCACAGATATTTGGCTTTTAGCCCTCATTAACGTACCAAATAGGATGGTATCGTATGTCAATGCCACTGGATTTTCTTAAATTACTCCTGAGCCTTCTCCTTTGTTCAGACCTACCTTTCAAATGAAAGATACTGTTATATCTTTCCCCTCTCCCTCCTGTTATTCTTCCAAAGTATATACAGTGGTCCCTTGGTTTAAGAGCATAATTCGTTCCAGAAGCATGCTCTTAAACCAAAACACTCGTATATCAAAGCAACTTTCCCCATAGAAGATAATGGAAACTTGAACAATTCGTTCCATAAGAACATAAGAACATAAGAAGCGCCATCTCCGGATCAGACCTTCGGTCCATCAAGTCCGGTGATCCGCACACGCGGAGGCCCTGCTAGGTATACACCTGGCTTATTTTATATCCAACCATATCTTTATATGCCTCTCTCAAGGAGATATGCATCTAGTTTGCTTTTGAAGCCTAGGACTGTCGATTCCGCAATAATCTCCCCTGGGAGAGTATTCCAGATGTCAACCACTCTCTGTGTGAAGCAGAACTTCCTGATATTAGTCCTGAACTTGCCCCCCCTTAGCTTCATTTCATGTCCTCATGTCCGTGTCAAATTGGACAATGTAAATAATCTTCTCTGCTCTATTTTGTCGATTCCTTTCAGTATTTTGAAGGTCTCGATCATATCCCCACGCAGTCTACTTTTCTCAAGGGAGAACAATCCCAGTGTTTTAAGTCGATCCTCATATTCCAGTTTCTCCATACCCTTCACTAGTTTAGTTGCTCATCTCTGCACCCTCTCCAGCAGTTTTATATCCTTCTTTAGGTAGGGAGACCAATGTTGGATGCAGTATTCCAAGTGGGGTCTGACCATTGCCCTATAAAGCGGCATTATAACTTTCTCCGATCTACTCGAGATTCCTTTCTTTATCATACCCAACATTCTATTTGCCTTATTTGCCGCTGCCGCGCATTGTGCCGACGGCTTCAGGGTCCTATCTATCAGTACACCCAGATCCCTTTCCTGTTCACTTTTTCCCAGAGTTGCACCTGACATTCTGTACTCGTATTCCTTATTTTTACTGCCTAAATGCATTACCTTGCATTTCTCCACGTTGAACTTCATCTGCCATTTCTCCGCCCATTTTTCTAACCGACACAAATCGCTCTGGAGTTCCTCACTGTCCTCCTGCGATCTGATTGCCCGGCAGAGTTTTGTGTCGTCTGCAATTTTGATGATCTCACTGGATGTTCCGTTTTCAAGGTCATTGATATAAATATTAAAAAGGATCGGTCCAAGTACCGAGCCCTGGGGTACACCACTAGTTACTTTCTCCCAGTCTGAGAACTTCCCATTTATGCCTACTCTCTGCTTCCTGTTTTCCAGCCATTTGCCTATCCATCTTTGTATATCTCCCTCTATGCCATGGCTTTGTAGTTTCCTGAGAAGTCTTTCGTGTGGAACTTTGTCAAATGCTTTCTGGAAGTCCAAGTATATTATGTCCACCAGCTTTCCACTATCAATTTGCTTGTTCACGGTCTCAAAGAATTGGAGTAAATTCGTCAAACACGATTTCCCTTTCCTGAATCCATGTTGACTGGGTTTCATCAAGTCGTGTGTGTCCAAGTGCTGAACTATGCTATCCTTGATCAGTGATTCAATCATCTTGCCGGGGACAGACGTAAGACTCACAGGTCTATAGTTGCCCGGTTCTCCTATCGATCCTTTTTTGAAAATTGGCGTGACGTTCGCTTTCCTCCAGTCGTCTGGTATCTGACCAGTTCTGATTGACAGGTTTGCAAGTTTTTGCAATAACTCTCCGATTTCAACCTTCAATTCCTTCAAGACTCTCGGGTGAATTTCGTCCGGTCCAGGGGATTTGTCACTTTTAAGTTTGTCGATCTGGTAGTATATCTGATCTAAGTTCACTTCAACTGTGGTGAGGCTGTCCTCTATTTCTCCTGTAAACAGTTTCTCCGCTTCAGGTATTGTTGAGGTGTCCTCCTTCGTAAAGACGGACGCAAAGAAGGAATTTAGTTTGTCTGCGATTTGTTTATCTTCCTTGATGTACCCTTTTCTTCCCTTGTCGTCCAGGGGTCCCACTGCCTCTTTTGCAGGTTTTTTCCCTTTCACGTATCTAAAGAAGGGCTTGAAGTTTTTGGCCTCCCGGGCTATTTTTTCCTCATAGTTCTGTTTTGCATCCCTCACCGCCTTGTGACATTTCTTCTGTTCATCTTTATGTTTGTTCCAGGCTTCGGTTGTCTTCGTGCATTTCCATTTTTTGAAAGAGTCCTTCTTTTCTTTTATGGCTTCCTTCACCTGTTTGGTAAGCCATGCCGGTTCTCCTTTGCCTTTAGTTCTCCGATCTTTGGAAATCCTTGGAATGTAGAGATCTTGTGCTTCTGCAATAGTATTTTTCAATAGGCACCATGCTTGATCTACTGTTTCAAGTTTGTCCACCATCTTCTCGAGTCGTTTTGTTACCATGGCTCTCATGCAATCGTATTTACCCTTTTTAAAGTTTAAGGTGGTGGTTAAGGTTTTGGCATGTTTCCCTTTCCCGATGTCAAGTTTAAAGTTGATTACATTGTGATCACTCGTTCCCAGTGGAACCATGACTTCTACTTCTGTTATCGGTCCGGTGAGACCATTTAGGACCAAGTCCAAGGTGGCGTCGCCTCTTGTCGGCTCTTTTACCATTTGCTCCAGGAAGCAATCCCCTAGCACCTCCAGGAACTTGGCCTCCTTGCCGCAGTTGGAGGCTCCTAGTTCCACCCCCCCCCCTCCCCCCGAGGCTACCGGCGCTGCTCCCTCCCCCCTCCCTCCGCTCTAACCGGCATCGCACCCCCTGAACCGGCATCGCAACCACCACCACCCCCGCGAACCCCCCCCCCCCCCCGCGAGAACCGCAAAGCACCCCCGTGCTGAAAGCGGCATCCGCCCGCCCTTCCTCCCAAGCACGGTCCTTACCCCTTCTGCTCGTTGTAAGGGTGAATGCGAGCTCTCGCCTCTTGCCTGGGCTGGGCCTTGAGCATCTGTGCATGCTCAAAGCCTTCTGGCTCTCGTTCTCTCGGAGATCTCGTTCTTTCTGAGAGAACGAGAGCCAGAAGGCCTTGAGCATGCGCAGATGCTCAAGGCCCAGCCCAGGCAAGAGGCGGGAGCTCGCATTCACCCTTACAATGAGCAGAAGGGGTAAGGACCGTGCTTGGGAGGAAGAGCAGGCGGATGCCGCTTTCAGCACGGGGGTGCTTTGCGGTTCTCGCGGGGGAGAGGTGTTTGCGGGGGAGGGGGGAGGGGGTTGCAATGCCGGTTCAGGGGGATGCGATGCCGGTTAGAGCGGGGGGAAGGTGCTCATATACCAGAACATGCTCGGTTTGCAAGGCAAAAGTTTGCTGAGTGTTTTGCTCGTCTTGCAAAACACTCGCAAACCGGGTTACTTGCAAACCGAGGTTCCACAGTATATTGAAAGCTTCATATTTGTCTCCTTATGCTTTGTGACAAAGACTACTGCCCATTTTTAGTAGCTGCTCTCCAGACTGATTCCATCCTGTGGCTCATTAGTTGAGCTGCTGCCTCTGCACCCAGAGGTTGTGAGATCAAATCCTGGTGCTGCTTCTTGTGACCCTAGGCAAAGTCACTTAATCCTTCAGTGTCCACCGCTTTGAAATGCCAAAGCGGCAAAAAGGTGGTATACAAGTTCCCTTTCCCTTTTTTTTTTTTTTGAGGTGTAGTATCCAGAATTTTATATAGTACTCCAAATGTGATCTATCCAGAGACTTATACAGAGGTACTATCACTTTTTTCTTTTTTTTCGACTGGCTGTTTCTCTTCCTAGCAACACAAACAGCAGACCACTAAATCCAAATTGTAAATAAAAGTATTTTAATAATTAGAATAATGTGCTTGATGTGGCCATATTTCGCCCAAATGCTGCATCAAGGCAAGACTGTTAAATAAAACAATCCAATTTAAAAAAAAATCATCCATACATTAAATGCATAAATCGAATTTTAATGAAATAAAATCTAATACAAATAAAATTAAAAATCATGCAAAAATGACATAAGATCAATGAAATGTCAAAGTAACTAATATAAAAAAATGCTATGAAGCACATGTGGTCTGCATTATCCATAACAGACCCTCCACCTTTTTTTTTTTTTTACAAAACAGTAGCACAGTTTTTAGCACCAGCCATGGTGGTAACAGCTCTGATGCTCATAGAATTCCTAAGAGCATCGGAACTGTTACCGCCATGGCTGGCATTAAAAAATATGCTATGGTTTTGTAAAAGGTGGGGGGGAGGGGAAAGAATGAAGAGTGAATATAGAAATACTATATAAAAATGAACTTGTGCCTCATTGTGTATAGTGTTCATTTTATTAAAGTCATTTTATTTACAATATGGATTTGGCAGTCTGCTGTTTGTTTTACTGCCCTTGAATTACAGATTCGTGGAGGGGCAAAATAAAAAAAAGCGTCTAAGTCCCCTTTTGGCCTAAGTCCCTAAATGTTCAACCCAGAAGCAGGGAAAGTGTCCATAACCAATACAAACGTCCATGTATTGATTATGGCCTTCCTCTGCCTAAACACCCAATCTCCACTACGTCTAAATGTACCCCCACAGCACGTCTACACTTTTTAGCCATAATGAAACAAAAACACGCCTAGGCCACAAAAGTCCAACAGAAGGGCTTTTAGGCGAAGGAGGAGCCAGCCCTTCACCTAAAAGCTGGATTCTGTAACCGGTGTCTGTCAAAAACAACACCGGTTACAGAATCCCCCCCCCCATAACGATCCAGGCAGGAGGGTGCCCAAGCCCTCCTGTCATGTTAAACCGCGCCCCCCCCCCTCCCGAAAACATTGGGGCAAGAGGGAGCTCAAGCCCTCTTGCCCCAGCCAACCGCGGCACCCCCGACATATCGGGGCAAGAGGGAGCCCAAGCCCTCTTGCCCCACTGATTGTGCCCCCCCCGACTCGGGTTGGGCCCATGTGCCTAAGGCCCTGCCCACAGGCGGGACTTAAGGCTCCCGGGCCTATTCTGATTGGCCCAGGCGCCTTAGGCCCCACCAGTAGGCGGGGATTTGGTTAGGCTGGGCCAATCCGGCCCCATTCGTCGGAGGACTGCCTGCCGGACGGATGGGTTTGGCACCCTTCTGTCCGGCCAACTTACCTTAAGGTACAGGGAAGGGGGGTGGGGGTTGGGGGGGTCGTGGGGTCGTCCGGGGGTCGCGGGTCAGCTGGGAGGGGGGCCAATCGTGTGTTCTGGGGGGGGCGGATGTTGGGGGAAGGGTGGTTCGTCGAGGGCAGGAGGGCCTGGGATCCCTCCTGCCCGTAATGTAGTGGGGGGTGGGGGTAGAGGATCGACTGGACCAGGAGGGCTTGGGCTCCCTCCTGGCCCGAACAAGTCAGGGGGGGCATGATCGGCGGAGCAAGAGGGCTTGGGCTCCCTCTTGTCCCGATGGAGTCGGGGGGGCAAGAGGGCTTGGGCTCCCTCTTGCCCCAATGTTGTGTGTGTGTGGGGGAGTGATGCATCGCGGCAGGCGAGATGCCTCATCTCCCCTACCGCGATGCCATCACTCCTCTACCCAAACTGCCGCGGGTCACGGCAGTTCGGGTAGAAGAGTGATGGCATTGCGGTAGGGGAGATGAGGCATCTCTCCTGCCGTGATGGTTAGGTTGCCGGACCGCTGAACTGATGGCGCCAACGGCCATCAGCTCAGCGGCTCGTTTTTCGGCACTTAGACCTGGTTTAATTTCTTCTAAGTGCTGACTAAACTGTATTGGTTATACCTGTTGTACGCTTAGGTGTAGGTCGGCCCATCTCCCGCCCACTGCCCGCCCTTTCCCCTCCTCTAAACACACCTCTTTTCTCTCTGTGCTTTTAGAGGCATGGGAAAGGCCTAAGTTGGTTTTAGATACGTCTAAAAACCAGCTTTTGTTATGGGTACTTGGACAATCAGGCTTTTTGATCGTCCAAGTAGCCACTTAGGACACTTTTTAGATGTTTTTTTTTATTATTACCCCCTTAGCCTCTATTTGATCCCCATTCCTCTTCCTAGTCATCTGGCTTTTGTCAGGACATTTTCTCCTTTTTTGAACATCTACAATATGTTCCTATCCAGCTAACAACTCCTTAAGGCAATTCTCTAACTGGACAAAGTTAGTTTTTTTGAAGTCTAGAAGCTTCATATTTGAATAAACCCTCTGCATGTGTGTCTTAATATTGAAGCACAACATCCAGATGATCATCCACCATAACAGCAGGATTTATGGGGTTCATAGCTAATATGTGTGAGACACTCCTTGCCTGGGATACTTGAAGAAAAGGAGAAAGACACAGATATAGATGAATAGAAGATGAAGGTGAAAGATGTGCTTGATTTCTTTGAAGGTATGAATAAACATGTGGATAAAGGTGAGCCAGTAGATATAGTGTATCTAGATTTTCAAACAGCTTTTGACAAAGTTGCTCATGAGAGGCACCTGAGAAAATTAAAGAGTCATGGAATAGGAGGAAAGTTCAGTTGTGGATTAGGAATTGGTTATCGGATAGAACACAGAGGGTAGGGTTAAATGGTCATTTTTCTCAATGGAGGAGAGTAAACAGTGGAGTGCTGCAGAAATCTGTACTGGGACCTGTACTTTATAAACGATCTGGAAATTGGAATGACGAGTGAGGTAATCAAATTTGCAGATGACACTAAACTGTTCAAAGTTGTTAAAACACATGTGGATTGTGAAGCATTGCAGGCAGACCTTAGGAAATTGGAAGACTGGGCGTCCAAGTGGCAGATGAAATTTAATGTGGACAAATGTAAAGTGATGCATATTGGGAAGAATAACCCCAATCACAGTAACCGGATGCTAGGGTCCACCTTGGGGGTTAGTGCCCAAGAAAGGAATCTGGGTGGCACTATAGACAATACGATGAAACCTTCCGCCTAATGTGTGGTGGTGGCCAAAAAAGCAAACCAGATGCTAGGAATTATTTTAAAAAGGGATGGTTAACAAGACTAAATATACTATAATGCCACTGTATCACTCCATAGTGCAACCTCACTTGGAGTATTGCGTTCAATTCTGATCTCCTTATCTCAAGAAAGATATAACGGCACCAGAAAAGGTTCAAAGAAGAGCGACCAAGATGATAAAGGGGATGGAACTCCTCTCGTATAGGGAAAGACTAAAAAGGTTAGGGCTCTTCAACTTGGAAAAGAAAAGGCTAAGGGGAGATATGATTGAAGTCTACAAAATCCTGAGTGGAGTAGAATGGGTACAAGTGGATCAATTTTTCACTCCATCAAAAATTACAAAGACTAGAGTACACTTGATGAAACTGCAAAGAAATACTTTTAAAACAACTAGGAAGAAATATTTTTTTCACTCAGAGAATAGTTAAGCTCTGGAATGTGTTGTCAGAGGTTGTGGTAAAAGCGGATAGCGTAGCTGGTTTTAAGAAAAGTTTGGACAAATTCCTGGAGGAAAAGTCCATAGTCTGTTATTAATATATGGGGGAAGCCTCTGCTTGCCCTGGATCATGGTAGCATGGTTACTACTCTTTGGTAGCATGGTTACTACTCTTTGGGTTTTGGCCAGGTACTAGTGACCTGGATTGGCCACCGTGAGAAAAGGCTACTTGGCTTGATGGACCATTGGACTGACCCAGTAAGGCTATTCTTATGTTCTTATAAAGAAATGCTCTACGATTACAGTAAAAGAATAATTTGCTTGGCTTAAGCTGTTACTTAAAATTTAAAATAGATGTTTGTCCCAGCTTCTATATCCAATAGATTGGGTAATGAAGATCCCAGTGACATGTTTACTCACATAAGACCTAAGTGATAGAACAAGGAACATGTCACTGGACCTTAAAATAATACGCTGTGATAAGATATCCAGATACATAGAAATAGTTGATGATTTCAGATAGTCTACATGTAACCTCATAAATTGCTGATAGGAGCAAAACTAATTGTGTGTGATTAATTAAAACCATTACAGATTTGCTAATATTAGGGAAAATTATCAATGAAATAAGAGTGACAAGAAAATCATATGACCAATGAACCAAATATAGACCTAGTAGCAAAATGTGAAAGTACACAATTTATGATTGAATGCTAATTGAAGAGACTTAACTATGATTGGAAATGTACTAACTTATGAATGAATAACAATAAATTAGATAATATCATAAAGCTAATAAAGTGGTGTAGGGCTCATGGCTTTGAGAGATACATTTGGGTGGATTCTTCCTAACTGTACAGGACTTTTGAACTTCAATTTGTGCCTGGCTGCTATTCCTTGACTTCACTCGGAGATGGAAGAAAAGGGCTTAGCAGGTAATCTCCATGCTATACAAGGCAAGCCGATCTATCAGGCTAACCAAGGGTTAAGCTGAAGCCAGCATTCCTACCCTTGAGGGTTGCCTGGCTTCCAAAGGAGCTTTTGTCTTTCCTAGCTCTTTTCTCTGGAACTGTCCTTTTTCAGCACCCTATGCAGGTTGAGGTGCCTTTGCAAGATAATCTATGCAAATGAGCTTCACACACCACTGCTCAGGTTCCCTCTGCTGGAGAATGAGCGGAACTTCACCCTGTCATAGTATTAAAATGAGTTCATTAGCAGATTCATGCAATGCCCAGAACAACCATTGCACAAAATCCCCATCTAAACTATTGACAGCTCAGAGCTGTTGGTAGGATTCCCTGCCTTACTTTCCTGTCAACAACTGAGCACTGATTGGTTTAGGAATATCAGGGAAGCATACCCCTCAATCCCCCCCTCAAAAAAAAAAAATCCCTGGTTGTCCAGCATCCCCCCAAGCTAAAACAAAATATCCCTGATGTTCCAGATACACCCAAGGTCCCAGATGACCCTTCCTCACACAACCATACCCCAGCCAGAAGCTCAACATTCCCCATCACCAAATGTACCTTTTCAGTCGAGGTAGGAGGGATTGCCTATTGCCTCATGCCTTAGGGACCGCCCTCTTCAAAATGACAGTACACTGCTTCTAGGATGCACTCAATAAAGTATATCTTGAATTTTACACCTGTGGCTGAATTATTGACATCTTATCCTCACAACTCCTCTGTTGTATTAGATAGATATGCTACACGTATGGGTATATATGCACATAGGCACACAAATGCTATTCTAAACATTTATGTACTTTATAGAATTACCCCATAGAGACTCTGGATATTAACATCAGAAACAGTTAATTGTGTTCACTAAAGCCAACAAATATCTTCCTACCATAAACTTTTCTCAGCTTCCAACTGTGTTAATAGTTTCCATTGTTCTCAAAATTCATCACATTTCTCATAGCAACATTTTCATTCTGCTACCATTATCTTTCATTGTGATTTTTGGAAAGCATGCATAATTATATGGTCGTTGTTGAAAATAAGTGATAATAAAAGCAAGCTAGGCAAATAGTTGAAACCTGAGATGTGTTTGCATTGAAAGAGTAATTCGCTGGAGTGCTTATAGAAATGTATGTTCCCCCCTCCCCCCCACCGCACACACATACACACACACACATACAAAAATTCCATTAATAAATAAATAACTGTACAAATAAACAAAAGAAAAGAAAAACTGTTTACCAGGTTCAAATCTTTCTCATTTTTTGGCAGCTTCTATTATCATTTCAGATAATCATTCCCCTTGCTGAGTAGGATGTCTTTTCACAGTTGTTTCTTGACAGCTCTTTAGTCTTCAGATAATTAAAACTTGTACAAGTAATAGAGCAGATTACAGCGGCCTCTTTAATCCTTGCCCATAATCTGCAAACCATGCCAATTTAATTTTGATACTATAAAAATTATATTCTTATTTCAGTATGAGCTCTCCATATCCATTTATTTCCTTATGCAGCTTGCCTGATTTGCACTAGATAGAAGAAATGCCATAATCAGAAAAGGAAAATTATTTCCAAGAGGAGGATGTGTTATTATAACTTGGGGCAAAAATATGCCTCCACCATTTTGTCCATTTAGGGGCCTTTTAATAAATTACGGTAAAATTTGGGCGTAATGCATTTTAATGTGTGACTTCCAGCATGCTAAAGCCAAATATAACTTGGCGCTTATGGTTTTAAAAAAAATATATATATATTTTAATGCAAATCGTGAGCTCATTAGCATGCACAAACAGGCAGACAGCACAATTGGGTAAATCAATGCATAGGACTATGAAATTTCAGATAAGAACCTTAAATTTTACTTCCTAACCCCCAACTTGTCCTGTTTGTCTGTTTGATTAGATTGTAAGCTCTACTGAGCAGGGACTATCTCTTGAATGATTTAGGGCTCCTTTTACAAGCACCTTCTTTACTCTTCAATCATCGAGCGATCCAACTCATTCTTTTCCCAGCTTCTTGCTTTTAATATACCTAAAAAGTTTATTTGTTCTTATGTTCTTATGTTTATTTATTAGATGCCTGTCTAGAACAGAGTGAAAGGATTTGCTAAAATTTAAATACACTACAATCGAACAAAAGACCCGGAGTGGATAACCAAAACAGTGAAGGAAGCGATAGGCAATAAGAAAAAATCATTCAAGAAATGGAAAAAGGACAAAACTGAGGGGAACTGGAAAGAGCACAAGAAGCATCAAAAAGAATGTCACCGTGAGGTTCGGAAAGCCAAAAGAGAGTATGAAGAGAGGCTAGCCAGGGAAGCAAGAAATTTCAAACCATTCTTCAGATATGTTAAAGGGAAGCAGCCGGCTAGAGAGGAAGTGGGACCGCTGGACGACGGAGACAGGAAGGGAGTGGTGAAGGAGGAGAAGGTAGTGGCAGAAAGGCTTAACATGTTCTTCTCGTCTGTATTTACAAACGAAAACACGTCCAACATGCCGGAACCTGAGCAATTCTTCAACGGAAGTCAGGCAGAAAAATTAACATCCATAGAAGTGAGCCTTGAGGACGTTCGTAGGCAGATAGAAAAACTAAAAACTGACAAATCCCCGGGTCCGGATGGCATACATCCAAGGGTTCTGAAGGAATTAAAGGAGGAGATAGCGGAACTACTGCAGCAAATTTGCAACTTATCCCTGAAAACAGGCGAGATCCCGGAAGATTGGAAGATAGCCAACGTTACGCCCATCTTTAAAAAGGGATCAAGAGGTGACCCGGGAAACTACAGGCCGGTGAGCCTGACTTCGGTTCCGGGGAAAATGGCAGAAGCACTGATAAAAGAAAACATCGATCAACATTTTGAAAAAAATGAACTTCTGATAACCAGCCAGCATGGTTTCTGCAAGGGAAGATCGTGCCTAACGAACTTATTGCACTTCTTCGAAGGGATCAACAAACGGATGGACAAAGGAGACCCCATAGACATCATATATCTAGATTTCCAAAAAGCCTTTGACAAGGTGCCCCATGAACGTCTACTCCGGAAACTGAAGAACCATGGGGTGGAAGGAGACGTACATAGATGGATCAGAAACTGGTTGGAGGGTAGAAAACAAAGGGTAGGAGTGAAGGGTCACTACTCCGACTGGAGGAGGGTCACGAGTGGTGTCCCGCAGGGCTCGGTGCTTGGGCCGCTGCTATTTAATATCTTCATAAATGATCTAGAAACAGGAACGAAGTGCGAGATAATAAAATTTGCGGACGACACCAAACTATTTAATGGAGCTCGGACTACAGAGGACTGCGAAAAGTTGCAAAGGGACTTGAACAAATTAGAAGAATGGGCGGCGAAATGGCAGATGAAGTTCAACATTGAAAAATGTAAAGTATTACATGTGGGGAGCAGAAACTCGAGGTACAACTATACAATGGGAGGGATGTTATTGAATAAGAGTACCCAGGAAAGGGACTTGGGGGTAATGGTGGACATGACAATGAAGCCGTCGGCACAGTGTGCAGCGGCCGCTAAGAGAGCGAATAGAATGCTTGGTATAATCAAAAAGGGTATTACAGCCAGAACGAAAGAAGTTATCCTGCCGTTGTATCGGGCGATGGTGCGCCCGCATTTGGAGTACTGCGTCCAATATTGGTCGCCGTATCTTAAGAAGGATATGGCGTTAGTCGAGAGGGTTCAAAGGAGAGCAACACGTCTGATAATAGGTATGGAAAACCTGTCATATTCTGAGAGATTGGAGAAGCTGGGTCTCTTTTCCCTGGAGAAGAGGAGACTTAGAGGGGATATGATAGAGACTTACAAGATCATGAAGGGCATAGAGAGAGTAGAGAGGGACAGATTCTTCGAACTTTCGAAAAATAAGAGAACAAGAGGGCATTCGGAAAAGTTGAAAGGGGACAGATTCAAAACAAATGCTAGGAAGTTCTTCTTTACCCAATGTGTGGTGGACACCTGGAATGCGCTTCCAGAGGACGTTATAAGGCAGAGTACGGTACTGGGGTTCAAGAAAGGATTGGACAAATTCCTACTGGAAATGGGGATAGAGGGGTATAGATAGAAGATTACTGCACAGGTCCTGGACCTGTTGGGCCGCCGCGTGAGCGGACTGCTGGGCACGATGGACCTCGGGTCTGACCCAGCAGAGGCATTTCTTATGTTCTTATGTACAACTAGTGTTCACCTTCTATCCAATTTTCTGGTCATCCAGTTAAAGAAATTGATCAGATTTGTTGGACAAGACCTGCTTCTTGTGATTCCATGTTGGCTCAGTTTCTGTAATCTACTGGATTGCAGAAACATCACTATTCTCTGTTTTAAAATGCTGCTGAACTCTTTGCTCAAAATGCGCATAGGCTGCATTAACAAATAATGTGCCTTTACCCTCTACAGCATCTCAGGATTGCACTCAAATTTGGTGTTTACCGCAGCTTAAAAGTTTACCATGGGACATATTGAGGCATTCTAAATAATCCAAAAAAGCAACTCTCTTCTACTACAGGAAGAGGCTGGTGAGACACTCACACACTCTCAAGTGAAGAAAATGACCTCAAAGTTATACAGGGAACATACGAACAGCATAAAGCTGTATCAAAGTAAACCCACTGTCATCATTGGTCAGAAAAAACTCCACAAACCAATGTAACCCACCAGTCTCAACCTAAGCAGGGTATTAAGAAAAGGTGTGAGAAATTTTCAAACTTGGTGGGAGGCAATTTCACAAGAAAATAACAAGTCCAATAGCCAGTCAAAAATCCAAACAGCAAATCCAAAAAAAATTCAAAAAACTTTCACTTATCTGTGACACCTTCAACCGCTAAAGGTCCAATTCAAAATAATCCCAATGGGAGACCCTGTTTTACCTCAGCATCATCAGGGGAAAACAATTCCAAAGCGTTCCAGTGGCTACTGAGGCACCCCATGTTAAGTTTGCAATCTATGTGCATAAACCATGTGCTAAAAATAATTTTAATATTTTTACGGAGGAGGTATAATAATAATAATAATAATAACAGCTTATATACCGCAATACCGTGAAGTTCTATGCGCTTTACAAAGATTAAGCAAAGGTACAAATTGATTGACTTTAAGAGGGGAGGAAGAAAGAGGGTTAATAGGACAGGAAATCCATTTTTGAGGAGAGAGTGATCAATAGAACAAGTTAATCGCTATAGAGGGGAGAGAGAAGAGAGGATCAGTTGTCTAGATACTTTAGGAACAGGTGTGTTTACAGACGTTTCCTAAATTCCTCATAAGTAGTGGGCGAAAGCAATTGTTCTAGGTCTTTACCCCATGATGCTGCTTGGTGCGAGAGAAGATGTTCATGGTGTTTTTTCAGTTTACAACTTCTCATTGGGGGGGAAACGAAGTTGGAATGTGAGCTTCTCTTGTGTCTGTTGGCTGAAAAGACGAAAAGGTCAGTTATATATTTAGGGGCAAGTCCATGTAGTTCTTTGAAGCAGAAGCAGGCAAATTTAAACTTTACGCGCACCTCCATTGGCAGCCAATGCAGCTGCCGGTAGTAGGGTGTCACATGGTCAAACTTCCTCAGCCCAAAGATCAGTTTGACCGCTGCATTTTGCATCAATTGTAAACGCTGCATGTTCTTTTGGGAAATTGCTAAATAGGCGATGTTACAGTAAAGTAGACTCAGTACGAAGGATTGGACTAGGGTTCTGAATGCCGCTGTATCGAAATAAGCTTTAATGGATCTGAGTTTCGAGAGAGTGAAAAATCCCTTTCTGATCAAGGAGTCCACCTGGCCTCTCATGGTTAGGCACTGATCCAAAGTTACACCTAGTATCTTTATGGTAGGTTGGATAGGGTAATTAAGATTATTGATACATAGTGGTGATTTGGTGTCAAGCGGATGTGGCGAAGCAATGAAGAAAGTTGTCTTTTCTGAATTAAGTTTGAGCCTAAAGGTTGTCATCCAGTGCTCCATCACATTTATGGCTTCTGAAGCTTTAGAAATAGTTTCAGAGATAGAATAAATGAATGGGATGATGATCGTAAAATCATCTGCAAAACTAAATAGTTTTATCCCTAACTGGGTTAGCTGCATGCCTAGTGAGGACATGTAGATGTTGAAGAGCAATGGAGATAGCGGAGACCCTTGTGGCACACCGGATGGATTGCTCCAGATATCTGAAAGTTCATAATTAAAACGTACTTGATAAGTGCGGGACATAAGGAAGCCACGGAACCAATTCAGCACCTTGTCCCTGATACCAATGGCGTCTAGGCATTGCAGAAGTTTCCCGTGGTCTACTAGATCAAAGGCAGAACTCATATCGAATTGCATAACCAGGGCATGAAGGCCCTTACTAAACAATAGGCGCAGATTGTCTAAAATAGACGCAATTACTGTCTCAGTACTGAATAACGGTCTAAAACCGGATTGAGTTTCATGTAGGAGAGAAAACTGATCCAGATAATCCATCAGTTGGGTGTGTATCAATCCCTCCATAATTTTTACAATAAACGGAATGGATGCTACTAGTCTGTAGTTGGATATTATAGCTGAAGATTCTTTTCGATTTTTTAGAATTGGGGTTATTATTATGTGATTATTATTAGAGAGGAACTTCCCAGTTTTTAGGTTATGAGCCAAATATTGCATCAATAATAGTTTAAATACTAAAGGTGCCGCTTTCATGATTTCTGGGGGGCATGAGTCCAGAACGCAATAGGATTTAGTGTATTTGTTATATAGTCTGTTGTAATTGTTCCACTCTAAATCTTGAAAGGAGCTCCAGATCATGTCTGCAGGTGTATCATTTCCTTGGGTGATAGGTATTGGATGATCACTAGGGTCGTTTGTTGAACAATGAATTCTAAGGTTTTTAATTTTCGAATCGAAGTGTAGTGCTAAGTCATTTGCAGAGGGTAACTTTGAGTTGTGTGTGGGTGTGGTGTAGCGAGCGGTGTCAAATAAATTTGTGATCAGGTTGAATAGCTCTTTTGTATTGATTCCTTGTGAACCATTACAAGATGAGTTGATTTTAATTGAGTAGAGTGCTTTACGTTTGTCTTTTATCATTTGTTTGTAGATTTTTATGTTAGCTCTCCATTTGTTACGGTCTGTTAGTTCTCCTGTTTTTTTCCAAGTTCTTTCTAGTCGTCTAGCTAGTTGTTTCAGTTTTAGAAGTTCGATGTCAAACCATTTGTTATATTTATTTGCATTGCTTTTGCTATTGCGTATAGGGGCGATTTTATCTAAAATGGATGTGCTGGTTGTCATCCAGTGATCCCAGAAATCGATTCCTTCTTCTATCTCTGATTGCAATTCATATTGTGACCAGAAATCTATTGGATTAATATAGCCTCTGGTGTGATGTTCTCTTTTTATTATTGGGCGTGTTTTAGATTTAGAATAAGACCAGATTAGCTTGAAATAATAAGTAAAATGATCAGACCAGATATCATGACACCAGGTGCCTTTACGTATAGAGATGGCAGGGTTTGGAATGTCCTTTGTGGACATGGCTACCATATCTAACTGATGGCCTTTTTCATGTGTTTGTGTGGGTAGAGGGAGGTTGTAATTGAGTATGGATAGAAAGTTTTTAAACTCTTTCGCGTTTGTAATGTCCTCTTCATCTAGGTGTAAGTTTATGTCTCCTGCGATGATATTGTAAGAAGAACCGAGTGAATTGTTTAGGACAAATGCACAGAAGTCTTCTTTGGCTTTTGGCCAGCTTTTTGGTGGGACATAGAATAATATGTATGATAGGGATTCTTCTAGATGACGGTTGTTAATTTTACAGGCTAGAATTTCTAGTTGGTCGCTCATTTTGGAATCTAATAGTTCAAACTCAAATCCATCTTTAAGAATAATTGCTAGACCGCCTCCTTTTTATCCCACGTGGTTTAACGTAAGGATTTTAAAATTGTCTGGTAGGAGGTCAATTATTATTGGATCATCTTCTGATAGTAACCATGTTTCAGTTAGTAAAAGGCAGGCTATTTGCTTGTTAATGATCCAATCATTAATTAGGAAGGCTTTATTCCTGACAGATCTAGTATTAAGGTATGCACAGGGGACAGATGTGGGTGTGATAGGTTTGATAGCGGTAGTGGTTTTGATGGGTTTTACTTGCCTTATTCTTTTTTTAAGGGTTCGTTGGTGTCTTCTTTTATTTGAGATAGCAGTAATGTGATTTGTTATGTTTTCTTGTGGAATAGAGATATGTAAAAGTGAGAGATCCGGGTAGTTGATTGATTGTGATTGTGGGTGGAGGGAGTTAACATCTTTGATGTTGCCAATTAGCAGACAGATCAGGAAAATCAGGAGGAGATTCATGTTTGCAGAATTGTAATGGTTTTCCTGTAAATTCTTGAGTTATTGTTTGTATGGTTGTTGACTGGATTGGTGTAGGTTTTGAAGGTGGTCCAAAGGGATATAGATCTTAAGCAGTTCTACGACAAGTCTCTAGTAATTACACATGCAGCTATCAGTTACTCATGCATTTAACAGCTATTTGTGTCTCTGATGATAACATATGCCTCAAAAATTCCTAAGTAGTCCTAATTCAAGACTTCACCAATTACACATACATCTAGTGGTTAAATTTTCATCTAGCAATTGTATGACTCTGATGGTAACATATGCCTAGCAGTTACATATGCAGGCAGGCAGTTCTTAATCGCAGGATCGGGTCGATGGGCTTTCTGTAGTGGCAATGGCTGATCCCGCTGCTTGGAAATAAAAAGCAGGTAGTTATTGGGCGGAGCACAGATTCTCGGCAGGATCGGGTCGATGGTCTCCCAATAGTGGTGGCTGATCCCTCTACTTGTTTTTAAAAGAAAGCAGGCAGTTGATTCTCCCCAGCGGACTGCGGGTGGGACGGAGCTCAGACACCCGGCAGGATCGGGTTGATGGGCTCCCGATAGTGCTGGCTGGTCCCTCTGCTTGTTTTTAAAAGAAAGCAGGCAGTTGATTCTCCCCAGGTGACTGTGGGGGGGGGGGGGCGGAGCTCAGACACCCGGTAGGATCGGGTTGATGGGGTGGCTGGTCCCTCTGCTTGTTTTTAAAAGAAAGCAGGCAGTTGATTCTCCCCAGCGGACTGCGGGGGGGGGGGGGGGCGGAGCTCAGACACCCGACACCCGGGTATGTCTGTGGGCAGAAGGGGATACTTCTGTACTAATCAGTTAGTATGTCTGCATTTATCACAAGCTAACTGATTAGCATAGGATTAGCCTATGAGCCTTACTGCTTACAAAATCAGTATCAGTACTATAAGCACTCACATGCTAATTTGTGTTAATGGCCACATGTTAATGGCAACATTAGTGCATGGCCTTAAATTTGGAAAATAAAAAATTGGCCATTTAGTGGTTGTGCTAAAAATTTCCTTAGAGCAAAAGAAAGACCCGCATAGGAGCACATTAAGGCCACTTTTTAGCACAGCTTCGTATAAGGAACCCTCTCTGATTTACCAATTCAGCAGTGTTAATACTGTAGAAGATCTTCTTTTTTTTTTCAAATTCTTCACTAAAAAGTCCAAAATATTTATTACATTCTAGCTTCATTGATTTTAATTTTTTCTTTATTTCATCTTTATTTTCTTATTAAATGGGAATAAAAGTCCTCATAGACCGTTAAAGTTTTGATTTCAGATAAAGTTTGCATGGGCTCAGCGTATGATAAAGGAGGTCTTTTGCTAACAATTAGCTTATGTTATCTGCCACAGTGCCCTTTTTATTCCTATGGGCCCTTCATCAGATGGCATGTGCTCATGGTTTGTGAAAGACCCCCAAAGTTAGATATTGTTCAACAGTCACTTGATGTGTTTCTATAATGGCATCTACCATGATCTGAGCTGTTATGTCTTTTGCACCTCTATGCCCCTTCATTTCATAGGGATAGACTTATTCAGCTGCAAAGATACTGAGATTGCTAACATCAAGAAATAAGTACAGACTCAACTGTTTGGCTAACTTTCCTGTTTGTAGATGATCTAGGAACAGGAAAGTTAGCCAAACAGTTGAGTCAGTACTTATTTCTTGATGTTTGGGACAGAGAAAGCATTGACAATTCAAAAGCATTTATGGCCAAGGAGCTCCGATGTCACAAGACCTCATGAGCCATCTTGTGACATCGGAGCGCCTTGGCCATATATGCTTTTGAATTGTCAATGCTTTCTCTGTCCCACACTAGGCCAACAGAGCTGACTTTACAATGCATCACAGAATCATTGATAATCCTGCTAAATTAACGGAGGTTTGGAATTCAATCCCGTCTATGATATGAGACCTGAACTCCCTTCAATGATATATATTTAGGTTTATCTGATTTTTTTTTTTTTCGTTCTTTTTTAAAATTATTATTATTACTGGCTCACCTTATGATTGTTACCCCTAGTCAAGCTTTATTTTATTTTTTAAGATGATCCGATCTATAAATTTAAGGTTTAGTTTATCAATAGAAAAATGCACTGTTGCTCACCTGTAAGAGATGTTGCTTTCCACATTCCTAAGAGCTGCATCTATGGACCTATCTGAGGAGCTGAGGAGATTGTTGAGTAGGGGAAAGACCACACACGCTCAGAACATTGCACAGAGCTCTGGAAAACAGTTACGTTCCAGCAAATTGTGATTATGATATCCCTTGTTTGCTTGGTCAAATCTGTTGTCTACAGAAAACACCTGTTATAGATGAGCAAAAATGTTATTCTTGTCATTAAAAAACAATAAATAAATAAACTGCTTCTACTTGGAAACAGAGTGCCAAGATTTATTCATTATGCCACTGAATTAAATGAATAACAAATGCAACTGCTATACAAGTTTTAGAGATCATTGTACAAAAAAATTGCATGAAAGCTAGTTTGCATCTTTATGCCAGTCTAGATTTATATAACATCAGTAGAGTACTGTACACAAGAGAAGCTGTGGAATACAAAATGTAGCTCAAATATACTTATCGTCTCCTATTGTGTCTATATTTTATCCCATTCATTCACTTCATATTGTCCTGGGTTAAATTTATAATGAAACATTTGGGAAATGGGAAATGTTTTCATGAAATTATTAGCAGCATGAGTTATGCAAGTCACAAAACAGCTTATGAGTTCTAAATTGAACCATTAATCTCCAATGTGCATCTGTATGTTCATAGTTTTCTCTGTGTATATTTCTATATCTATATATCTCTCTGTATCTATATCTACTGTATATATTTATATTACCTGGAAGGCCATAATGACAGCCATTTACTGGGTAAAATATCATTTTGTCCATGTAAATTGGGACTTTGATTACTACCAATTCTATCTGCAGGTAAAAGTGTCAGTGTTGTTCAACAATGCAGATAATTGTACCAGCAAACTCAAGACATATTCCTCTAGGGGAGCTTAGAACAGCTTACATGAATTTATTCAGGCACTCAAGCATTTTTTGCCTGTCTGTCACAGCAGTCTCACAATCTACTTAGGTTTAATGGGAGGATTTAGTGACTTGCCCAGTGTCACAAGGAGCAGCACAAGATTTGAATCTCTAACCACTAGCCAACTTCTTTTTGACTTGTGTATAAAATTTAGGCATGGATTCATATACACAGGTCCTGTAGCTCTCCAGCACTATCTCCTACACACCTGTGATCCCTATTAATGATGTGGCTCCATCAATCCGCAATTTAGGTATCCACAGTCTTTTTAGGTCTGCAAGTTCACATTGTGGACACCTCATTTTTGTTTTTCTGGGTAGGTACTGTTTTATGTTATTGCAAGGTACAATTGTCATAGAGACAAAATTGTGATCTGTCCAAGGTAGTCCTATCACAATTGGTTCTAACAAGATATTAAATGAGTGATTTTTTTTGTACAAAAATCAAAACTAGTATATGGCTATCCACATGAGTTGGTTCAGTCACAAGCTGAGACCAACCTAAGCTGGACATCACCAACTCAAAATCAGTCTCACTAACCCCCAGGCCCACCCTATTGTAATGAACATTGAAATCGCCCAGCAAAAGTGTTGTTTCCTATCACAGGACATATCATTAAGGCTTCAATCAATAAAGAAAAGTCATCATATAAAACTTTGGGTGGACAATAAAATAACAGTAATTTCAAAGCTGGAGAGGTCAAAAATAGACATTCTACTTTGTCAATAATGAAGCTAAAGGAATAAGTCAAAACTAAAGAGTTCCGCATGATTAATACCCCATTCCCTCTCATACCCAAGCTGGGTTGAGAGAAGGAGAGATAAGAAGGGGGGCAATCTGGGGCAAAATTGCCAAATCAGAATCCAATAGCCAACTTTCAGTAATACAAAGTACGTCTATATCAGGGATCTCAAAGTCCCTCCTTGAGGGCCGCAATCCAGTCTGGTTTTCAGGATTTCCCCAATGAATATGCATTGAAAGCAGTGCATGCACATAGATCTCATGCATATTCATAGGGGAAATCCTGAAAACCCGACTGGATTGCAGCCCTCAAGGAAGGACTTTGAGACCCCTGGTCTATAGCATGATCCACTACAAAGTCATAAATTGTTTGTATTTTATTACATACTGATCTCAAATTTAACAGAACTCTCCATATTTATAACTTTAGTATTAGAACGCTGAAAGTCACAATCAGTGTTAAATACCATTGCCTATGACTATCCTTCTGTTTAAAACCACACATTCCACATATCTCCCTTGTCCTGCTTAACAGCAATAGAGGGAAAACATATTTTCAACAAAACCCATCCGCTGTCACAAAAACTATCCTACCTCAGTCATTGCACACGTCACTTCGCAAAGGAACGCACTATGTAGTGCACTTTCAACTTGTACTGTGCGCCTTAGGCAGTGATCCAAGCGGCTGTGCGCTACTAGGCGCCACGCCTAAGTAGTGACAGCATCTGATGTCAGCAAAGGGGTGGAGTAAGCTCCCACACCCTGGGAACAGCAGCAGGAAGAACAAAGTGCAAAACCTCTAATGGAGATCCAAAGCAGCCTCTGCTACTCTCCCAAAATCAGAGGCAGGCGAGCTGGAGCAAAGTCGGGCTGCAATCGCAGTCGGCTTATATATAGTATGTACAGTACTGTATAGTAAATAGAAATGTTTAGATTCTTTGCCATTTATTTAACTAATGACCTACTGGATCGCTACCTTTTTTATTAACTACTAGCTGATGCCCCGGCGTTGCAGGGGTATTTAATTATAGCAAAAACACTGTAAATGGATTCAAATAAAGATACTTTATAGTGGTGAATGAAATTATTTTTTTACAGCTTTATAAAAAGTACAATATTCAAATTATAATGTGAAATATTTGACAAAATGAATACAATACAACTAACACAAAACTTGATAATAAACAACATTTTTAGTTTCACCTCCAGGAGCAAGAACATATAAATTCTTGGGTGAACCCACCCTTGAGCAAGCAACATAGAGTTGGCCATGGGAAAAACAGGGGGATCTTAAATCCACTCCACAGTATGTAATAGTCTGTCCCTGTGATTTGTTGATTGTGATAGAGAATGCAAGTATCACTGGAATTTGCAATCTCTTAAACTGAAAAGGAAGATGTGTTGCAAGTTTTGTTCAAATCGGGCAAGCCGTTTTTGCGTTGGTAGCTTTTTACATTTTTGCCATTGACATGAATGGGTGAAATCTGATTTTCAGTTTGTAGCTCCGCCCATGTGTGCAGGTGGGCCGCGAGACCCCCAGAACATATCACCCCAGGTAGTGAGGGATCTGCATACCAAGTTTCGTTCAAATCGGGCAAGCCGTTTTTGCGTTGGCAGCTTTTTACATTTTTTCCATTGACATGAATGGGTGAAATCTGATTTTCTGTGTGTAGTTCCGCCCACGTGTGCAGGTGGGCCGTGAGACCCCCAGAACATATCACCCCAGGTAGTGAGGGATCAGCATACCAAGTTTCGTTTCCAATCGGGCAAGCCGTTTTTGCGTTGGCAGCTTTTTACATTTTTTCCATTGACATGAATGAGTGAAATCTGATTTTCTGTTTGTAGCTCCGCCCACGTGTGCAGGTGGGCCGCGAGACCCCCAGAACATATCACCCCAGGTAGTGAGGGATCTGCATACCAAGTTTCGTTCAAATCGGTCAAGCCGTTTTTGCGTGATCGCGGCACATACACACACACATACATACACACATACATACCTCCGATTTTATATATATAGAAGATTATTTTTCAACTGTCTCTCAAAAGCATTACATAAAATGTCATCTGTACAGAAGAATCTATTACTCAAACTTTTTTTTTTTTCATTTTTAAAATGAATGCTCATCCTCCTCGTGCCAGGTTCAAGGCATGGAGCATCATTTCTCTCTGGTTCACATCACATTTACCGAGATTTCTTGCTTTATCGATTCTGTTTGACATAAAAAATAGAATCTTGGCCAACAGATAATCATCAACAGATAACAATCAATACGTGACAAAGGTTGTGATTACTAAGTTTTAGCACAAATAATTCTTGTTTTCAGGGTCACATTTGGAAGCTGCCTCTCTTATCTTGAATTTCTTGCAAGCATCGGCGAGAGGAACAAAGGAGGGTTTATAGCTGTAAAAGCCATTTTAATTGTTATGGCATCATAATTTGCATCCCTCTATATTTTGTGTATAAAATTACAAGCTTTAAACTAGCAATGCAACCTGATCCTAGTTATTTCTTAGGCAAGACTATCACCTTCTCCTCGTCTTTTTCTGCAGTTTCTGGTTTATGCCCTCCCCTCCCCCTTTTATCAAGCTGCACTAGAAGTTTTTAGCCTGTGAGGTAAGTGCTCCGATGCTCATTGGAATTCTATGAATGTCAGAGCATTTACCATGCCAGCACATGCTAAAATCCCCTAGCATAGCTTGATAAAAGAGGGGGGAGGGGAGGTTAATATTTTGTGGTCGGTAACAATCCAATTTCTTGAGGGTTTTTTTTTTTTTTTAATAGTCTAAAGGAATACTGAAAAATTATCTGATTAGCCCTGTGCACAAGTTGAAATCTATAGTTCATTTCATTATTTTATATTTTTAATTTGTAATATACAGTAAATAAATAATGCAAATGCATCTCATAAAATTTACATGCAAAGTTATTGCTCGGCACAGTCCAAATTAGCATTTTTAAATATTCAACTTGCTTACAAATGTAAATGACATTTTAAGTATTAATGATATCGATGTGTGTATGTTTTATTAAGAAATAAGGTTGCTTAAATGTCAATCTACTGTATGTCAGCTCAGAAGAGCTGCAAGATGTCCATGCTAAAAAAAGGAATAGACATTAGGAACTGAACAACAGTTTCCTTTTGTTTTGATCTGTTTATACATATGACAGTGTACAAGATAGTAACACAGACTGGCCTGCTATTAAGCATATAATTTAAATATAGTCACAAAGGATAAATTTAGGCAGATTGGGACATCTACTTTCAGTTGTTATGGTAGGATTTTTTTTCTGTTAATTTAATTTAAAGACTACAACTTTTGATTTAACAAATCATACAGAGCAGGTTACAGAAAAAAAATATAAAAGCATTAAAAAATCATTATATACCTGTATAGCAAACCATGTGGAAACCCCCCATCAATTTTGGCCTTGTCTAATTAAATTATACCAGTCAATCAGTCAAGTATTTCTTAAACTGCTTATACAGTAATCCACAGATTTTAATTCAGTTCAGGGGAGCACATGGAAAGAATTGTCCATGAAAAAACCTCCAAAAAACAAAAACAGTGAGCCTGTTTTCTTTTTGACTTAAACTCTCTAGGAAATGATAATTTTAATGCACGTTTCAGCTGTGATTGCAATACATTGTTAGGGGCATAAATACCCAAATATCATTTCAAATAAACTGGTCCTATATCATGCAGTTTTATACACCAAACATGACTTTGAACCTTACCCAAGATTCAATAGACAACCATCATTGTCCATCAATGCAACTTACCGTAATCAATAAAAGTGTTACCTCATCTCATGTTTTCTTAAAAGTAATTAAGTAATTAAGGCCTCCTTTTATCAAGCCGCATCAGAGTTTTTACTGCAGTGGCCAGCAATTAAAAAAAACCCCTGAGGCTTGATAAAAGGGGACCTAAATGTGCAGCTGCATTTTGAACCCTATGAACTTTCTCATATTACAGTAGTCCAGATGGCTTAATACAGTAATTTGGGTACTGTCTGAAAGTCCTTAGGTTGCAGGCCCTCTACTGCCACGTCATTCTGAGTTTACACCATATGTTTCTCATTACCTGAGCAATTTGTATATCCAAGGATATGGGGGAATGTAAGATAAATTCCCAGCATTTATACTTCATGACTATTTGCCAACTCTTTCAAATCTGGAGCCAGATGGCAACCTATGTTGATCTTATCTAACTCTCTCGATTGCTTCGTTGAGCTCACACATTTAATTGAAAAACTTTTCAGCATCCTCAAACAAATAATCTGCATGTACTCATTTAACCTCTGTTTCCCCATAAAGGGAACGAAAAATTATATACAAATATGGCCTAAAACCAAACAATATAGTAAGTTCTGCTAAAAGCTGAACGCACACATTTAAAGGGGAAATTATCATTGTGTGCTACTGTTAAGATGGGTTATTTTACTACAAGTCATGATAGTTTAACACAAGGTCTCATTGCATAAAATGGGCCCCTGTGCCAACATAGCAAGATTAATGGTAAAATAACCCATCTTAACAATAGTAAACTAAACTAAACCTTAGGTTTGTATACCGCATCTTCTCCACGATCGTAGAGCTCGGCACGGTTTACAGGACTAAGATAAAATGGAACTCCAAAGGATGGTTGTGGGTTAAGAGTAAAGGAGAAAAAAAGGAGGGGAGGTGTTATATTTTTGAGAAAAGTCAAGTTTTCAGATGTTTTCGGAAGAGTTGGAAGGGGCTCGAATTTCGGAGAGGGGATGTAAGGTTGTTCCAGAGCTCGGTGATTCTAAAGGGGAGGGATGCCCCTAGTTTTCCAGCATGGGATATACCTTTTGTCAAAGGGAAGGATAGTTTTAATTTTTGGGAGAATCTGGTGGAGTTAGGATTAGAGGAATTCCAAGATAGTGGAACAACGGGAGGAATAATGCCATGAAGGATCTTGAAAGTTAGGCAGGAACATTGATAAATTCCCCCTCCTCCTAGATGATAAGGGTGACAATAAAGAGGGTGTAGATAACATCATGCAGGATCTAGTGAAGCTTGAAGAATGGTTTGGTAATTGGTAGCTAAGGCCCTCTTTAACAAAGGTGTGCTAAGCGTTTTATCGCGTATTTAACACATGATAAATCAATGTATGTGCTAACCGCTAATGTGTCCATATGATAACATGCATGCATTAGTGTTTAGCACGTGATTAGCACGCGCTAATATTTACCTTGCGCTAAAAAGCATAGCACACCTTAGTAAAAGAGGGGGTAAGATTGAATGCTAAAAAATGCAGGGTCATGCACTTGGGCTGCAAAAATCCCAAAGAACGGTATAAAATAGGGGTGAAGTATTAAGTTTGGAAGAAGAGCGGGACTTGGGGGGTGACTGAGTCTGATGATCTTAAGGTGGCAAAACAGGTAGAAAAGGCAATGATCAAAGCTAGCAGGATGCTCGGGTGCATAGGGAGAGGAATAGCCAGTTGGAAAAAGGAGGTGATAGTACTGTTGTATGTCGCTGGTGAGGTCTCATTTGAAGTAAAAAATTGGCATCAGTTAGAGAATCCGGTCCTTCATGATTTATATCTTATTACTGTGTGCAATTTTGGAGACCGCACCTTCAAAAAGATATAAATAGGATGAGGTTGGTCCAGAGAGCTGCTACATAAATTAGTTAGTGGTCATTGTTATAAAGCGTATAGGGACAGACTTATATACCTTAATATGTATACTCTAAAAGAAAGGTGGGAGAGAGGATATGATACAGATGTTTAAATATCTCCATGACATTAATGTACGGGAGATGAGTATTTTTCGAATGAAGGAAAACTTTGGAATGAGAGGGCAAAGGATGATGCTAAGAAGTGATAGGCTTAGGAGTCATATAAGAAAATTCTTTTTTTATATATATAAAAAGGGTGGTAGATGCATGGAACAGTATTCCAGTAGAGGTGGTGGAGATAAATTTTATTTTATTTATTTAATTTTCTATACCATTCTCACAGGGGAGCCCAGAATGGTTTATGTGAATTTATTCAGGTACTCAAGCATTTTTCCTTATCTGCCTGGCAGGCTCACAATCTATCTAATGTACCTGGGTCAATGGGGGGATTAAGTGACTTACCCAGGGTCACAAGGAACAGTGGGTGTTTGAACCCACAACCTGAGTGCTGAGGCTGTAGTTTTAACCACTGCACTACACTCTCCCCACAAAGACTGGGTCTGAATTCAAAAAAGCGTGGGACAGGCATGTGGGATCTCTTAGGGAGAGGAGGAGATAGTGGATGCTTTGGATGGGCAGACTGGATAGGCCATTTGTCTTTTATCTGCCATCATGTTTTTCTTTCTAACAAAGATCCTTGGGAAACTCACGTGGGACTCATCTACATCCATACATACAGGGACTTAGCACTTAGCCACACAAAGTACCATCTAAGACAGGGGTGGGCAAACTTTTTGACTCATGGGCAACAATGGGTTCTTAAATTTGACAGAGGGGCCGTCTCGTCCTTGTGAGCTCGGTCCCCATCCCCGCAAACCATCTGATCCCATCCACACAAGCCTCGAATACTTTTATACTGAACTTATTTTATTAAAGTATAAAAAGAAACAATATTCTGTACAATTGTCATTCTATAAATCAAAGTTCTGGCTACTGAACTAGAGAAAGAGATGTTCAGCCAGCAGGGCTTTGTTTATAAATGTTTATCAACACAACTAATATACTACTTTATCCTAAAGCAAAAAAAAATAAATAAAAGAAATAGAATTTTTTTTTCCTACCTTTGTTGTCTGGTTTCTGTTTTCCTCATCTTCTCCTCATTCAATTCCCTCCATCCACTGTCTGCCCTCTCTCTGCCTCTTCCATATGCTTTGTTACTGTGCCTCTCCCTTTTATCTCTCCCTCCATCCCCACCCCCATTGGTCTGGTACTCATCTTCTTCCCTCCGCTCCCCTCATAGTCTAGCATCTCTCTCTTCCCAATTTCCCTTCAGCATCTTCCCCCGACTCTCTTGTCCAATTTTGCTTCAGCGGCATCTTCTCACCACTTTCTCTTCCCCAGTTCCCTTCAGCATCTTCTCCACATTCTCTTCCCCATTTCCCTTCAGAGTCTTCTCCCCACTCTCTCTTCTTCATTTCCCTTCAGCAGCATCTTCTTCCCTCTCTCTGTTTTCTTCATTTTTTCCTCATTCAATTCCCTCTATCCAC
The DNA here is from genome assembly GCF_902459505.1 of Geotrypetes seraphini. Lineage (NCBI taxonomy): Eukaryota > Metazoa > Chordata > Amphibia > Gymnophiona > Dermophiidae > Geotrypetes > Geotrypetes seraphini. The sequence continues at coordinate 369,330,919 of NC_047084.1, forward strand.
TGTCTGTCTTCTCTCTGCCTCTTCCATATGCTCTGTTACTTTGCCTCTCCCTTCCATCTCTCCCTCTACCCACCCACCCCACCCCCATTGGTCTGGCGCCCATCTTCTTCCCTCTGCTCCCCTCATAGTCTGGCATCTCTCTCTTCCCCATTTCCCTTCAGCGTCTTCTCCCCTCTCTCTCTTCCCCAGTTTCTTTCAGCGTCTTCTCCCCACTCTCTCTTCCCCATTTCCCTTTAGCGGCTTCTCCCTACTCTCTCTTCCCCAGTTCCCTTCAACTTCTTTCCCCTCTCTTCCCCATTTCCCTTCGGTGTCTGTTCCTCTCCTCTACCCCTACCCTACCCTCTTTCCAGCACCCTTCGCGGATACATCAGTCAGGCTGCCAGCTGAGGAAGCCAAGCCTCCAGCTGCCTTCCGGTCTGAGACATCACCAAACCCATTGCAGCTTCCTGCAACAGCTCCCAGCACCCGCAAGACTTGATCTGCCACTGTACAATCCTCACTCCATCACCCTATGGGTCACGGTCTGGTAGTGGACACTGGGCTTCAATGGCTCGGGCAGATGCGATTGGGCTTCCCCCCCCCAAGTGGCTCTGGACTGTTCAGATCCTCCTCAGAGCAACTGGTGTTCTCAAGGCTCTCTGCCTCCGACTTGGGCCCCTCCAAAACCAGCAATGCATCTCTGGTCTCCTTGGCCAGACAAGGAAATCCACGGAGACAGGCAGCGGGTCCTTTGTGCTCCATGGCTCCAGGGTCCCCAACTGTAGCTCTAGGCTGGGTCCGGGTTCTAGCGCACAGCAGTGCCAAGCATAAAGCCCAGCCTTAGCCTCCTCTCCTCCTTCCTCATGTAATGCCTTGCGGAAAACCATCAGCTGTGGCCAAGAGCCCCAGGCCCAGAAAGGGAAACGCTGAGCAGCAGATGCTCCCCCATCCCCTAACAGGTGGCTCAGGGCCTGTACAAGACAGCGGGCCAGATTAAAACACTAAACAGGCCAGATATGGCCCACAGGCCGTAGTTTGCCCATGTCTTGAATATTCTATCAGTGACTAGGGCTTATTTTTGGGGGTAGGGCTTATTTTGGGGGAAACATGGTATTAGCTATGAGTGCCAATTGACTCCTGATTCACCCAGGAGGGTTGATCCAGGACTCGCACGCAGGACATGTTGTCTTACTTTTCATGAGGATGTCATTGGGAAATCAGAACTGCATGACCCTACATGCAATGGGGTAAAACCTGGAATGGATTAACCCTGTCAGACAAATCTGGAGCCAGATGGCAACCTATGTATAGCAAGGCACTGATGGGCTATACTGCACACCAAAGCAATAGATGATAGCCATATCTTAGCAAAAACAAGGACAATGATGGGTGTAAGGCAGGTAGACCAGAGAAAGACAACAGTAGTTTCTGGCTATTTTGAAACAGATAGTAGAAAGAACAAAGCTAAGACAGTGAAGTTTCAAGTTTATTAAAATTTGATAAAATACTAAGGGCTCCTTTTACAAAGGCACACTAGCGGGGTTAACGCACATGACATTTCATCATGCGCTAACCCCCGCGCTGGCCAAAAACTACCGCTTGCTTAAAAGGAGGCGGTAGAGGCTAGTGCATCCGATGGTATAGCGCGCGCTATTACGTGCGTTAAACCGCTAGCGCGCCTTTGTAAAAGGAGCCCTAAGTGTTAAGACACAACATTACTTACATGAAAACAACAGGAAAGTGGGGAGAAATACAATTTTTTAAAGGAAAGAATACAATTAAGGTTAAAACAAAAGGGAAATGGGAGAAGTCATATTAATGTTGACTATTAGTAGGAACAAAATGTGGCAAGGGAGGAGCCAGAGATTGATTAGCAATCATAAGCGTCTTTAAATAAGAAGCTTTAGAGGTTGCCCTTAAATTTATCTAGATTTTGCTCTGCCCGTAAATATGTTGGTAATGAATTCCATATTGTAGGGGCTAAAGTTGCAAATGAATTGTAGAGATGGGACATAAAGAAGGTGCTGTGATGTGGATCTTAAAGTTCTCAAAGGTTCATGGGGAATAAGATACTTACGAATAAAAGCAGGTTCCTTGGTGTTTATAGTTTTAAAGGATATTAAAGCAGTTTTATAAGTTATACGGTGGTGGATTGGTAACCAGTGAGCATTTTTGTGATATGATGTACTGAAGGGAGCTGTCACTTGGTTTTTCTTGTTAGGCTTCCTCGGAAGCCTTTGTTGTATATTTTCTATTTTATAACTATGAAATCAATAAAAATATTTTGAACAGAAAAAAAAAAAAGAGGAGTGATGTGATCAAATTTTTTCTTGTTTGTTGTAATTTTTAATACAGTGTTTTGTATTAACTGTAAACGTCGGATGTCTTTTTGGCAGATTTCTTTAAGTAAGGAATTCAGTAATCGAGTTTGGAAATTATGAGGAAGTGAATTAAAATGTTAAGAGATTGGGGATCAAAATGTTAGCTAAGGATTTGATCATTCTGAGGGGAGTATGATATCCAGTGGTTCATTGCATCATTATTGCATCACATAATTTTTTAACCACTCTTCACACTGAAGGAGACTAAGGAAGTGTATAACATAATTAAGACACACAGGCCAAATGCCTGCTGGAATAACCATGTTTGTAGTCCAATGATAAATTTTGTAAAATAATGTTCTAGTTATAAATATGAAGACAGCAAATTCCAAAGCAAAGGATCCAGATCAGCCGCGTGAGGCGCATAGGATCTGCTGCCCGCAGCTTTCAGCGAACGCTGCAAGAAGATGGAGGAGGAAGCCGGCAAGACAGAAAACACTGCATCACCCTCGAGCGTGAGCGGGGCCGCATGCGTCTTGCAGAGAGAAGCCCATCCAATAGTTTCTAGTCCCGAAGGGCGGCGCGGAGTTCATTCATTCTCCCCACCACCTTCCCTCCTTCCCCTCCTTCTGTACAGCTCATAAATTTGAAGGAACTTCAGGGACTAAGCCCTCTCTTCTCAAGTCTCATAAAGATCCAAGCTAAAATAAAGATCCTGTGCTAAAATAATCTTTAAAATCAACGGGCATAGGAACTGGGAGTTACAGACACCAGCAGAGAGTAGCCTTTCAGGAGAAGGCAGAGAGGGCTGGGGGCAGCAGTGAAGGAGACAGAATGAAGTCAAAAGATGGAAGAATGGAGGGAGTGAAGGAGAGATGCAGAGGTGAGGGAGATAATAGAAAGGAAGAATTGGGTGTCTGAGAGAGGGAAAGATATAGTGCAACTGGGGAGAGAGAAGGGGGAGAACATACTGGGCTGAGGAAGCCTCCTGGACTTTTTTTTAAGTACAGAGGGGAGGGTATTAAAAGAAGTGCTAGACTGGATGTGGGGAAAGAGCTTATAGGGCCAGAAACAGATGACAGAGAGATGATGGCCAGAAACAGGGGAGAAAGATGGTGGGCAATTGTCTGAAGGGAGAGAAGTTGGACCTGGGGTGATATGGAGGAAGAGGGAAAGAGATACTTGAAGGGAGAACTGTTAGGAAGAGAAAGGGAAGGCAGGCAGGCAGGGGGGGAGATTGGATGGAGGCAGTTGGAAAGAGAAGGGGAGAGAAGTTGGATTTGGGGATGGAAAGGAGGAAGGGAGAAATGTTAGGCCTGTGGATGGAAGGCACAGAGATGCAGCATCTCTCTTTTTTCCCCCTCCATTTCATTGTTGAGCATCAAGGGGGGGGGGGGGGAAGAAGAAAAACAGAAAAGAGAGGGAGCAAAATGTTGGACCATGGGGATAGAGGAGTAGAGATTTACCCATAGGAGGGCAGGAGGGAAGAGAGCTGGGATAAGAAGATGCTAGGAGATGGAAAGAAAAGGACAGGGAATTATAACCTGACCAGAAGAGAGGAGAGATGGAGGGGATTCTTAAAGAGGTAAACCAGGTGGATGAGGTCAAAAGGGAGATGACAAGATGAGTGACAGAGCAGTGAGTACAGTGGTAGAAATGTGGTAATGGGGAGTAGATAGCAGGAAATATTCTGGGAAAGGAGTGAGATGGGAAATGGGAGAGTTAGGAACTGAGAGAAGATGGAGAATTAAGAGGTAGCTGAACATTTAAAAAGAAGAAGGGTGAGAAAGAAGGTAAGATTTGAGTGGACAGAGGTAATAAAGAAAAGAAAAAGTTAAGAAAGCTGAAAAGGAAAAATCAATACATTGGAGACAGGCATAAGAAAGAAATGGAATGAGAGAAGAGGAAAAAAAATGGACAGCAGACACTTGAAAGAGAATTAGTTGAAGACAGACAATAAGCAGAAAGAGAAACTGGGACCAAGATGGTGAAAAACAAAACATCCAGACAACAAGATAGAAAAAAATTGTTTTATTTTAAATTTATTAACTGGAATGTTAGCATTGGGATATGTGCATCACAATTATTTTTGTATTCAGTGACGTAATCATATACAGCTGATTTGGGGGAGTGACTGGAGCCCATAATTAGTGGATGGGCACCAAAGTTTCTCCCTGTCTGAGTGCTATTTATAAATACTTGAGCTAGTGGGGATTCCCAAGCTCTGCCAACTAGAGACATCTTCCTCCAGTCTTGCAACCCAAAATCTCTAAGCTTTGCAGCCAATGGCAATATCCTCAAGCTGCCACTGCTTTCATGCATGCATGAATGCCAAAGGGGGGGGGCAGGGAGGAGGGAAGGCAGCCACTCAACAATATTGCTGCCAGCTACAGAACTTGGGAAGTTGGAGGGGGAGGAGGTGGCCATCAGTTGGTGAGGCTTGGGGATCCCTACTAGCTACATCAGAGGAAATATTCATTTTGAGGGAGTCTAAGCTCAAAGTAGGAGGCCCAAAAAGGCAGTAATATTTACCCTGATTAAACAATCCTCCACGTGCGCTGCTGACAGCTGATTCAGCATCCCTACTTTGATGAGGCTCACCGCAGCAGTAATAGAAGTGAATGGGAAAACCAGGAGCGCACATCCTTGCTCATTAGAGTGGGGATGCAGAAGCCTGTGGCTGCTCCCACTGTCAGCGGTGCACGTGGAGGATCACTCAGTTAAGGTAAGCATTACTGCTTTTTTGGGTTTCTCTCCACAGTGTTCCTTTAATGAAGGTTTATTATTAGATACGTACATCTTCTGTATTAGTGATTGCAAATTTGGGACCTGCTCAACATTTTTTTTGCTCATCGGCTAGTGTTAGTGTTTGTGTGGTCCCAGAAAAAATTTTTTCGGACCATGCGGCCCAGGGAAGCCAAAAGGTTGGACACCCCTGGTTTACTCAGTAGGTGTCTTGGGCTTTTCTCTGGTGTCTTTTTTTTTTGGGGGGGAATGGTCTGGGTTGCTGAGGGAGGGAGCACAAAAACTGGATGATGCATAGTATAACGTATTGTTTGTTGTATGTTCTATTTTCTCTGTAGTCATCAATAAAAAATGGTTCACATTTTTTTTAAAAAAAGATGTAGCACACGAGAATCAAATCACGGTTTTGAGGCCCATTGTTCACAGGATGCTAAAATAATCCCATCTTTTTGCTGCGGTTTATTTCTAGCTACAGTAGAAACTCACATAACCAACATTCAGTTAAACGGCACTCTCAACCAACTGGCAAAACAATTGCCAGCCAATAAAAAAAGTCTTCTCAGACAACCTCCAAGCAATCCCCCCTCCCTCCAACCCTGAAACAGCAGGCAACAACAAATCTCCCTCCCTCCCTCCAGTTCTCTGACACAGCAGAAGAAAGACCCTATTGGAGGCTGCCCCCACTTTATGTGGACATTTGCTCAGTTTCTTATATAAGAACAAGTTTAAGTGTTTTATGTTAAGATGTATGAGGAAGGTGAGCTCTGTGGACTTAATTTCCCAGAGGCACTTGCTTCTCCCAGAGAGCTAGACTGCATTCAAAGAGCTGAAGCCCCGACCTTCTTCTCTAGTGTGAGAGAGAACTGTTGCCATATTTGAGACTGCATGGCTACATGAGAACCTGAGTTAGCATTGTTCTCCCATCACACTTTTTTTATCCTTTATTTCTAACAATCTAACACAGCTTGGATTCTCTATCTAAGTCTGGTGAACAGTGTTATTTCCACAAGGTGTAGACACACTCCTAGCTTGAATAGGAAAGCTGGTAGAGTGAGAATATTCTATTAAGTCATCAATTGTGAGTGTTTATTCTTTATTTCATGTTATTAAAGAAAGTTGCTTAACAAATACAGAGTCTGGCTGGTAACACTAAGATTACAGAAGTAAGGGTTAGCTGTATGGGAACCTCATACAATTGCCAATAACTTCAGAGTGATTTAGCACAGTTTGGCATTTTAAAGAAGTCCCATAGCCATGGTCAAGACTGCACAGTGAGTTGTAGCTGTATAGTTAGATCCAGATAACACAATAAAAAGAACCTGGAACTGAAAACCTGGAGTAGTAACCCGATAGCCTGGGACTAAACAAAATAAAATCTGAGATTGACAATCTGTTAACCTGTAGTGAAGAAGCCTTCAGACCTTGATAGTATAATACCTGAAAGTGGCAGTGTTTAATAGATGCCAAGATTGTCATAACTGAGCTTTAAAGTAGAGGTCTGTGCAAAAAAAATCAATAAAAATCAGAAATAGCTAAAGCTGTATGAATACTTCATAAGGCAAGAAGAGAGTGGCCCTCCCTTTGAAAAATAGAAACATTTGTAACAAGTGGTTGCCATTAGAGACTGTGCCAGTTCAAAGAAAAAAAAACAACAACCCACTTTGCAGAACTGTTTGTTTAAAAAAAAAAAAAGGTACATTCCAGAAGTATTATGGCACAAAAAAACCCAATAGATGCCAGTCTTGCAGACATCATCTTGCTAGTGAACAGGAGGACACAGAAATAAGAATATACTATATACTTTAACTGAAAAGGCTCAGAACTATGAGTCACAAGTACAAAAATGCCACATGATCATTACAAAGCTTATGAGAAAGCTCCAGTCATTCAAATAGAAGCTGCCTATCAGAAATATGAAAACATAGCAGCAGAGTTTTATGCTTACCTGGATAGAAAGCATACTCAAAATAGTATGGCCCAGTCTGAGAGCCAAAGTGTCCCGGACCAAGTACAGCAGGCCATAGAAAGGATGCTCTTAAAGAGACAAAGCTGCCAGCAGCAAACCAAGATATACGAGATACTGAATTCCAATACTCTGGCAGTTCTAAAAACTCCACGAGAAGCTCCGGAACCAGTAGAACATCTGGAACACCCAAAACAGAACACTCATACCACTCAAGCCACTCCAGCAGATCATCCATGTCTGTTAAATTGAGAATGGAGGCAGAAGTAGAGAGTTGCACTGGGACAGAAATCCCCTCCGTCCCTGCCCGTCCCCCATAAAAGTAACCTCTCCCTATAAAAAGCAATTACTTCTGACAGTTTTGATTTATTTTTACACACAAACCTAAGCCACTAAAAATAAATGAAAGATAAATAAGTTTGCAATATGTACAGAATTGGAAATGTTAACATTTATGGTAATAATAACCTCCTAATTAAAGAAACGCATGGGGGAGAAATTACCAATAGCTTGTGAACAGTGTAGTCACGATCATGTTGCCAGAGCAAGGTATAATTAATATCCAATCTATCAGTATAAATCAAATCACACCAAGAGATTGAAATAAGGAGAAAAAGTATTTAGCATATAACTGAGTAAGAGCTAATTGGCAAAATTTCTCTTAAATTCCTAGTACAATGCACACAAATCTCAGACATTAAAGATAAATTAAAGATAAATATGTTTGCTATATATTATATTAAATGACATGAGAAGGACAATTACATAAGTATAGACCAAACATTGAGGTGGGCTTATCATGAATACTTTTATGATTTAACTTCCCATAGAGAACCAAAAATTGAGTATTTAAGGGAGACGGACAATCTAGGGGAAAAAACTGAAAAAGGCACAGTATTGGGATATAAGGAAACTGTTCGATTGATTTTTGGTTTAAACAAGAACGACCATATTAGCCCATATTATCGCTTACTTCATTGGCTGCCTTTGGAGGCAAGAGTATTTGTCAAATTTTACTACATCTGCTTTAAGCTGATATCGGGATTGTCTCCAGCTTACCTTTTTCCTCATTTTACATAGTAACATAGTAATATAGTAGATGACGGCAGATAAAGACCCGAATGGTCCATCCAGTCTAACCAACCTGATTCAATTTAAATTTTTTTAATTTTTTCTTCTTAGTTATTTCTGGGCAAGAATCCAAAACTTTACCCGGTACTGTGCTTGGGTTCCAACTGCCGAAATCTCTGTTAAGACTTACTCCAGCCCATCTACACCCTCCCAGCCATTGAAGCCCTCCCCAGCCCATCCTCCACCAAACCGCCATATACGGACACAGACCGTGCAAGTCTGCCCAGTACTGGCCTTAGTTCAATATTTAATATTATTTTCTGATTCTAAATCCTCTGTGTTCGTCCCACGCTTCTTTGAACTCAGTCACAGTTTAGAACTGCAAGGTATAGGCGGAATAGAAATCCGTAATGTAATGTAATGTAATGTAATGTACTCTCCACCACCTCTCTCGGGAGCGCATTCCAGGTATCCACTACCCTCTCCGTAAAGTAGAATTTCCTAACATTGCCCCTGAATCTACCACCCCTCAACCTCAAATTATTTCCTCTGATTTTACCATTTTCCTTTCTCTGGAAAAGATTTTGTTCTATGTTAATACCCTTCAAGTATTTGAATGTCTGAATCATATCTCCCCTGTCTCTCCTTTCCTCTAGGGTATACATATTCAGGGCTTCCAGTCTCTCCTCATATGTCTTCTGGCGCAAGCCTCCTATCATTTTCGTCGCACTCCTCTGGACCGCTTTAAGTCTTCTTACATCCTTCACCAGCATATACGGTTCCTTCCTATTATTAATCCCCAAATGCATTACTCTGCATTTCTTTGCATTGAATTTTAGTTGCCAGGCATTAGACCATTCCTCTAACTTTTGCAGATCCTTTTTCATATTTTCCACTCCCTCTTCGGTGTCTATTCTGTTACAAATCTTGATATCATCTGCAAAAAGGCACACTTTTCCTTCTAACCCTTCAGCAATGTCACTCACAAACATATTGAACAGGATTGGTCCCAGCACCGAACCCTGAGGGACTCCACTACTCACCTTTCCTTCCTTCACGCTACTTCCATTAACCACCACCCTCTGGCGTCTGTCCGACAGCCAGTTTCTGACCCAGTCCACCACTTTGAGTCCTAACTTCAGCCCTTCAATTTGTTCAACAGTCTCCTATGAGGAACTGTATCAAAGGCTTTGCTGAAATCCAAGTAAATTACATCTAGCATATGTCCTCGATCCAGCTCTCTGGTCACCCAATCAAAAAATTCAATCAGGTTCATTTGGCACGATTTACCTTTTGTAAAGCCATGTTGCTTCGGATCCTGTAACCCATTAGATTCAAGGAAGTACACTATCCTTTCTTTCAGCAACACTTCCATTATTTTTCCAACAACTGAAGTGAGGCTCACCGGCCTGTAGTTTCCTGGTTCATTCCTGTGACCACTTTTATGAATAGGGACCACATCCGCTCTCCTCCAATCCCCAGGAATCACTCCCGTCTCCAGAGATTTGTTGAACAAGTCTTTAATAGGACTCGCCAGAACCTCTCTGAGCTCCCTTAGTATCCTGGGATGGATCCCGTCTGGTCCCATCGCTTTGTCCACCTTCAGTTTTTCAAGTGAACGGCGCAGAATCTACTCCATTTTCTCGTGTAACTTTGCCAGACAATCTCGATCCTTCTCCAGGATTTTCTTCTGTGAACACAGAACAGAAGTATTTGTTTAGCACATTTACTTTCTCCTCATCACTCTCCACATATTGGTTCCCAGCATCTTTTAGCCTAGCAATTCTATTTTTCATCTTCCTCCTTTCACTAATATATCTGAAAAAAAAAATTTCTCCCTTTTTTACATTTTTAGCCATTTGTTCTTCCGCCTGTGCTTTTGCCAAACGTATCTCTCTCTTGGCTTCTTTCAGTTTCACCCTGTAGTCCTTTCTGCTCTCCTCTTCTTGGGGTTTTTTATATTTCACAAACGCCAACTCTTTCACCTTTATTTTCTCAGCCACTAGGTTGGAGAACCATATCAGCTTCCTTTTTCTCTTGTTTTATTGATTTTCTTCACATAAAGGTTCATAGCCATTTTTATCACTCCTTTCAGCTTAGACCACTGTCTTTCCACTTCTCTTATGTCCTCCCATCCTAACAGCTCTTTCTTCAGGTACTCTCCCATTGCATTAAAGTCCGTATGTTTGAAATCTAGGACTTTAAGTATCGTGCGACCGCTCTCCACTTTAGCCGTTATATCAAACCAAACCGTTTGATGATCACTGCTTCCCAGATGAGCACCCACTCGAACATTAGAGATACTCTCTCCATTTGTGAGGACCAGATCCAATATCGCTTTTTCCCTTGTGGGTTCCGTCACCATTTGTCTGAGCAGAACCTCTTGAAAGGCATCCACAATCTCCCTACTTCTTTCCGATTCCGTAGACGGAACATTCCAGTCCGCATCCGGCAGGTTGAAATCTCCCAACAGCAGAACCTCCTCTTTCCTTCCAAACTTTTGGATATCCACAATCAGATCCTTATCAATTTGCTGCGATTGAGTCGGAAGTCTGTAGACTACACCCATGTAGATAGAAGTTCCATCTTCTCTTTTCAGAGCGATCCATATCGCTTCTTCCTCTCCCCAAGTCCCTTGTATTTCAGTCGCTTGGATATTGATCTTTACATAGAGAGCTACTCCTCTACCTTTTTGACCATCTCTGTCCTTCCTAAAAAGATTATATCCCAGTATGTTTGCATTCCATCCATGTGATTCACTGAACCATGTCTCTGTGATTTTGTGTTGCATAGACCATCAAGAGAAACTACGTATATGCTTATCCAAAAATTAATGGGTGTAGATATAAGACCTTCTTAGATAGGACCCTAGCGTTTCAAACTGGTAGGCAATAATCTTGGTTAGGTAAATGTATTCAGCAAGCTATGTTATCCTATTGCTGTTTTCAGAACTTAATTAAGACCACTTTGTTCGATAAGTTTATTACTTAATGAGAGTTTTATTATTGAAATTCTATTTTGCAAATATTTGTATTTTGTACTGTATCATTGTATTTCGCTGATTGGCCAGCTCTTTTTAGTGTAAACCGCCTAGAACTTTTGGTTATGGTGGTATAAAAGAATAAAGTTATTATTATTATTAAACACTCATCATATACTTATACAATGGGGTACTGCTATTGCTGAAAACCAGGAAGTAATCAGGTTACAGCCAACTTACTTCCATTTTTATGCAGACATGCTGAAAGTCTTCAAAAAACGCTGAGAAGCATCACAGTGGGAAATCTCAGACTGGATGGGATGCCTGTTGTCTGAGGAAAGCCCACCATGACGCTCAGAATGAGGCCATGGGGAAAATGGCCATTGAGGCAGATACCAGTGAGGCCTCGCCATGTGAAAGGAGGGTGGACCTGAAAATAAAGATGACGTGACACAACACATTACCACCGTGGGCTCTACATGTATGAGGGACTGCTGACTCAGTTCAATAAATGCATAAACCGGCAACACTGCTACCGCACTACCTACGTGAGCACTGTGACCCAAGACTCCAGAAATCAAAAGCCCTCCCTCTGGAGCCAAAGCATACCCGCTTCCCCCTCCCTCCAAACCCTCACCTCAACTTTATTCACAGTTTGAACTACATCCAGCCTTCCTACCTTATATAGTGCAAGACTGTACCTCTCCTGACATCAGAGCTGCACTTCTTCACAGGGCAGCAGGCCCTGCATGCTGCACGTTGCTGATGTGGAACCTTCCTTCTTACGTCAGTTCTGAAGTCGGGGGAAGACTTCTAGGTCAGCTATATGCGGTGTGCTGGGAGCACTGCACGCTGCATAGTGGAGCAATGCGGAGGACAGGAAAAGAAGATGAGCCCATTGGCTCGAGCTGCTTCCAACCCCGCGGGATCCCTGAGACCACGAGTGGGGGGTCTCGTGGGATCCCCGCCGTCCCCATTCCCGTGCAGCTCTCTAAGCAGAAGCTGCAAAAATAAAGGCCTTTTATAGCCAGAAAGAAGCAGCTATAGAGACACAGAAATTAAAATTAGAAGAACAACAGGAGAAAATAGCAGCCAGGGAGGCAGAGGCCACTGCACACAGGGCAGCGTAAGAGGCAGAGGCCGCTGTGCACAGGGCAATGGAAGAGGCAGAGGCTGCTGCACGCAGGAAGGATAAAGGAACCACCACAGCGTGCATAAAGGCAGAGCTAGATATTACCTTGAAGGAACAGAAGGAAGTGGCTGCCATTGAGGAGTAGCTGAAGGTGTTGCAGGAAGGCACAGGGGCTGATGGTGGGAAGAGTCAGCTGAGCCATATCAAACGGGAAGATCCTACACAGCGTACATTAGAGTATGTGAAGGCCAACGCCTCAGAGCAAGAGAGAAAACAATCACAGTCAGACTTGGAAGAGTCACTTGAAGGAAAGGCACATTCCTCAGCAGCGGAGTTGAGGTCGCCTGAGAGAAGCAAGCTTAAGGTGGAGCACACCATGGAAACAAAACACCATTACAGTGATCCATACGCAAGCATGCACATGGATGCACTACCACCAGCTCTCACTCCTCTCAAGCAAAGACTCTGGTGCCATAAAGGAACTGGCTCCAATGAAATCCGAGCACCCACATCCCCCTCAGCACATTGTGATTAAGCAAGAGGCACCCAACAAGCCTTACTTTTTACCTGTCTATAGCCACAGCTACCCACCACCAGCACTGTAGGGATCTCAGAAAGAGAAGACCTAGCAACATACATGGCAAGCAAGAAAATGGTAAACATGGGACTTACCCAATTTAATGACCACCCAGAGAGGCAACGTGGTCTTAAAGCTGACTTTGTTTGTATAGGTCTGTACGTCTGTGTTTTTTTATACTTGGATTCTCTTCCAGTACCCCCTGTTTTTATCTGTTTTTATAACAATGTAAATTTTTTTTATGTATTACTACATTGTAAACTGCTTAGATATTTGATTAAGCGGTCTAAAAAATCTTTTAATAAACTTGAAACTTGATAAACTTTCAAGATGCCATATCAATCATAAAGCCAACTTCCAGGCAAAAGATGAATCTGATGATAAGATGGCTGGGGCCTGAATCATCAGAAAAGATAAAAAGACTAAAAGATGCATTCCAACAGGATAATGCTCGGGGCCTGAAGGAGATGTGAGAGAGGCAGCAGTACGGCAACCCAGAAGTCATCCAGCAAGGATTAATGATGAGAATAGGCAGCTTTTCAAAACTTACCAGTAAAGATCATGACAAGCTGCTGGATTTGGGAGACCACCTCCAAGAACTGGAAGCACTTAAAGCTGATCTGAGTCTTCTAGGCCTGAGCTACCTAGACATATCCTGTGACATAAGGAAGTTCACATCAAAGCTGCCAAATAATATCAAAGAAAAATAATCAGCTCTATGAATGCAATATAAGGAGGACAATCAAGGGAGGTTCCCTCCATTTATTGTCTGTACAGACTTCATCAGAAAGCTGGTGTAAAGAAGAAATGATCCCAGTTTCCGGGATGATACACCTGAGTGGGTGAAAAGCAAGCTACTTCTAGAATGAGAAGCCAATCAATAGGTAAGGCAGCAACTCTGCTAGAAAGTCTATAGCAGTGCACAAGATGGCTGTGCTACCCACAACAGCTCAACCAACAGACCGTCCTCCTACTATAGAAACAATAGAGGACCCAAAAAGATAATGTCCAATACATAATAAACCACATCCTCTTCTGAAATGATGAGGGTTCAAGGAAAAAACCTTGAGAGAGCGAAAAGAACTGTTGAGAAAATTCAGAATCTGCTATATGTGTTGTTGCTCAACCAAACACATGGCTAATGACTGTAAAACAGCCATTAAGTGCACAGTGTTTGATAGTGACCAACATGTCAGTGCCTTACATCCTGGCAGGAGTAGGCCAACCTCCCCAAGGACCCCTGCCCCAGAGTCAGGCTACAGCGGGGAAAAGAGGACAGAGCAATCAACATCACAGAATGTCACTGCGAATTGCACATAGAAGGCTTCAGCGGAAGGTCATGCACCAAGATATGTGCTGCAAAAGTATACCCAAAAGAGCAACCAGAAAAGGCAGTGAAAATGTATGTTGTCATTGATAAACAAAGCAACCAGTCCCTGGCAAAGGCAGAGTTCTTTTATATGTTTAACATCCAGGGAGACCGCTACCGCTACCCCTACCACCTTAGAACTTGTTCAGAGAGAACCAGGAAGATGGGGAGATAAATGAGTGGCTACGTTATAGAAGCAATGGATGGCAGCATCAAGCGCAATTTACCAACACTAATTGAGTGCAACAAGATACCAGACTTCAGGGAAGAAATATCTACACCTAAAGTTACACAACAGTACTCTCATCTGCAACCAATAGCAGAACACCTACAGCCAGTAGATCCAAAAGCCAAGATCCTCCTCTTACTAGGAAGAGACACACCAGTACTGGTCAGAGCTCTCGACTCAAGTCAAAAGTGGGACCAGCTGATGCTCCATATGCTTATTGATTTGCCCTTGGATGGGTAATAGTAAATGATGTATGCCTCAATGGGCTGAGAAGACTAAGTGTAGATATGTATAAGACATGTGTCTTGGCCAATGGGTGCACCATCTTATTCAAGCCTTGTCAGAGCCATCTACAAGTAAAAGAAGTCTACAGTTGGAAAGAACCAGAACCTAGTTCAATCTACCTGAACACTTCACCGCCAGATCCAGAAGATCATTTGGGCGATACAGTGTTTCAAGTCACCAAGGACAATGACAAACCAGCATATTTTTGCTACTTCAGCTTGTCTGCGGTGTTCTTTGCTCACATGTTTAAAGACAATAGACTGTCTTCAGTCCAATTCTTAATATGTGAGGTTGCAAACCATTGGACCCCTGAGAAAGGCGTGTTCGCTGAAACACGGACCGTGTAGGGTCCGGTTGGATTTTTATCACAGTATTTTTTACATTGTACATTTTAAATTGAATTTTCATGGTTTTATATGTCAATGTTTAATATATTATCTCCAGAACATCTGTATCCACAGTTTTTGTTTTCATCGGTGGATTGTTTTCACTGTGGATCATTGGGTCTCCCCATTTTTCTTTGTTACGCCAGGAACATTATAGAGGTATGTAGGAAGGGAAGCGGCACACACATGTGATAGTCGGGGGGAGGGCAGAGAGGACGGGTGCCTGTGCCCTCACCTTTACCCATTGCTGCTGTCTGATCATCTTTCTTGATTTTGTGTATTCCCCTCTTGTTATTAGAGCTATGAAACTGCTTTTCACTGCCATCCTGAGTGGAATCTGCAGCTCTCTGCCATTTTTCCAAATTTCGGTTTTCAGAATTTTAGCTAAAGGATCTTGTATCTGCCCATGCTACTGTTACCTGGTGTAGTGAGGAGTGGCACTGGCAGCCAGGGGGTGCTGTGGTATGCTGTAGTGGAATGGATAGTGTGCAAGATATAAAAATTTGAATATGCTGTAGATTTTTTCTACATATAAGACATCTACTTTTCATATGATTCTGGGTAAATCTAATTAGTAATATATTTATAGAAGATAAGGCCTATACCCAATTAGAAGCCTATGAAAAGTGTGGTACAAAGAGATAAAAAATTGAATATGGATTGCACCCAAAACCAGAAAAACACAAGAGATTAATATTAAGGAAAAGTATAATAATGTTCTCTTTATGTACTTTGCTTGATTAAGCAAGATCATAAGGAGATATATATATTGTAGAGGTATTAATTTGCCTCCATGTGTCTTTCTTTGTCTACACATTTTAGTTTCCCGCCTTCACATCATGGCTTTAATTAATGCCAGACCTCTAAGTCTGGTTTGTGACAGTTGAAGTTTCACATGTTTGAATACAGATAGTTTATATGTACCTTAACAATAATTATTAAGATATGACGTGTTGCTTGTGTATGAATGTTTGGGATACCATTTGTGTTAGAATGTGTTTGATTATGTGTGTGACTGCATATATGAAATTGGTTTTGCAAACTGTATTTTTATATATTTTAAACCTTGAGAAAGTTGAGAAATCCTGAGAAGTAACATCTGCAGTTTGACTTATTTGACCTTTAAGCTAGCCTACCATAGAAACTTGTGAAAGGAGGGCTCCTTTAGCCCATATTAGGAATTCTCATTAAGGGGGGGTCATAAGGGCTGCTTTTGTAACTTGAAGCTGTCAGTTTTCTGTAGAGCATGATTTCCTGACACAGTGCTTCAAAGTTTTCTGTGGGTATATTATGCATATTCAGAAACTGCTGTGAACAAATATATAATTTGTAAAACTTTTCTTTAAGCTTGGTACCTATAAGAACTAAAAGGAATTGCTTTGTTCAAATACATAAGGACTGCCTCTGCTGGCTAATTGGTAGATGGGAGTGATGTCATAATGGTCATTGTGAGGGTACATAAGAAAGCACCAGCTTTTGTTCCAGGGGAGAATCCTCTCTCTCCATATAGGCCACTTATCTTTGGAAGAGCTGCTCCCCCCCCCCCCCCCCCCCATATACAGAATGTTTTGCCAAAATTGGTCATGAACAAACTTTGTAATATAATCTTAATTCTGATTTGAACCTTAAGTTTAGTTGAATATAAATTAAATAAAAAATATTTTGATGACATCACATGTCTGTTATGAGTTACTAGCATGAAATAACCTGTATGTTGGGACGCAACGCAAATCCACGTACTCAGTAGTCAACTATTCTGTCAGTCTTCTTCCTATTTGTCCCCAAAAAGAAAAATAAATAAGTATACAGTATAGTTAAGTGTTCAAATTTAAAAAAGACAAAAAACAAAAAGGGTATTTTCTTTTTCAGAGTTAGTTTCTTAGGCTGTTCATGTCACTGACAATTTGCTGTGCTGTGCCCCACTTTTGGTGACATGGCATTTTCATGCCACTCTAGCTGCTGCTTCTGGAGGATTAGCTGTTCTGTTACCCATGGGTTTCCTTTTTCTCTCCAAAAAAGAAGAAAAGTGTGTTGTTTTTTTTGCATTGGTGTCATAGGCTATTCCTGCCATTGGCATTTGCTTGGATACTGCCCTGCTGTTGGTGCATTGGCTTCTTCATGCTTCTGTAGAAGTGAATGCCCACTGTGATAGGCTACCCTGCCATGATTTCAATGCACTAGGGTGTTTTATTTGTTATGGGAGAGGTGTAATTGAGGGCTATTATAATAGTGTAGGCCCCCTTTTACCAAGCTGTGCTAGGGTTTTTATCACCGGCCGCTGCGGTAAAAGCTCCAACACTCATAAGAATTCTATGAGCATTCTGTGAGCTTTTGCTGCAGTGGCATGCAATAAAAAACCTAATGCAGCTTGATAAATGGGGGCCTTAATAATCACATTCTTTAATGATTGGGGGAAGGGGGTATATGATAGGGCCTGGAAGAAATTGAAGGATCCATGAAGTTGAACACTCATACAGGATGACTAATACCCTTCTACTGGCCCTACATAAAAGGTTAATGCAGAAAGTAAATTGGATTTCTATGAGAATCTGCAGTGCCCATGTAAGTAGAGCAGACTGTCCTGCTGTAGCTGAGGATTTGGAAGATGGGCATTGATGTACAACTTTAGAAAATGTGCTTTTGATCTTATCAGATTTCTGAGGGGAATAACCTCTATAAGTGGTGACAATGTCACAATGGTAATGCTTCCTAGTTTAACTAAATGTGCCATAATCCAAGAAAAGGGACCAAGTCTTAGAAATTGAGTTATTCAGCTGGCTAAGTAATTAAGAAGATGCTGATTCAAATGCAACAAACCACAACTTCTATCATTTCATTTGCTATAAATATGCTGATTCAATTAACAAATTGTTGTATCTGATAAATAGAATCCAACTGATATTGTTTCTTGTTTCTCAAGCAAATGAGAACCCCACAGCTCCTTCTGGGGTTCGGCCCTACCCTGATCCAATGCTGCAGCTTTCCAGCTGAGGTCACAATGGCAGCGGTTGGAAGATGGAATTTTTCCCCGGGTCAGGGTATGCATCCTCCCAAACACGCTGTGGGTGTTACAAAAATTAAAAAAACTCTCCAATGGCTCAGGATGTGTGTAATCTTCAGTAAACCACTGGTAATATAAGACAAGTTAAACCCTATTGAAAGTTTTCCTATTTAATAATTAAAATGCAAGTTTTATTTCTGGTAACACATAAAAATATTCAGACATTAAACACAACTCCTGTTTGCAGGCTTTCTTGCGTTGGCTAGCACTGGATGCCACACTGGATGCCTAGACTACTCTTCTATCACACATAGCTCTGAATACAGCTCTCAACTGCTTCTGAATATAACTCTCAACTGCTTCTGCTTCTTAACTGTTTCTTCAAAATAAAACTTAAGAATTCTCACATGCACAGTAGCTAGAGAATCCTCCCGTGCACACTCTTTTTTGAGAATTCTTACAGACACTCTCTGATGGCATTTCTTACAGACATTCTCACACCTACAGATTTCAAATAAAAAAATTTTCACCTGTTTTCACTTATCACCCATAAGAAAAATGTCATCCCGACATTTCCTAAACATCCATCTTCACTCAAATAGACATCACTTTACTCATTCCCAATTTAATTTTCATTTATACCATTCATTCATATTCCAGAAAAATACTACTATCCTTTTCCTAATATAATATATAATCTTTCAGATATTCAGGCTGCTGTCCTTGATTTGTTCGCTTTGGTCTAACTTGACTATTTACTGAGTTTTCATCAACATTACTATTCATTGTGTTATTTTCTTCGGTTGCAACTTCAGGTAAGCTTTCAGATACCAAACAAAGTAACACATCTCTTTCTACCAAAAACCAGGCCGTCTCAACTTCAGAGTCCCCTGGATTTTGGTTTACAATTGGTTGATAATCATCACATTGATTTTCAACTTTCATTTTCTGTTTTGGTTTTGCCACATTTCACAAAGACATAGGCAACAATTTAATGTTATTGCTATACACGTTCTTACATTGGCTATCTCTACTTTGTATCTTATACACACTACCAGATGGACCATAGGCTTTCACTACCTCATAGAGAATTTCTTCCCATTTATCTTGAATTTTTTTTCCCCTATATCTGTGATCTCAGCAAGACTCTATCTCCCCTAGAGATGAAAGCACCCTTGGCTCATCTGTCAAACCTTCGCTTTTGGGCAGCTGCATGTTCTGCTGACTCTTGCTGAGAAATCTGATAAGCCTTTTCTAGACGGAAATGATGCTGTTGTATCCAGTCATCAAGCTTCTTAATTTCCATTTCTGTATCTTTTACTTGAAGATCGTGAGGTAATCTTGAATCTCGACCAAACAACAAATAAAACGGTGTGTAACCAGTAGAACTATGCATACTACTATTGTAAGCTAAAATTAATTCCGGAAGATATTCAGCCTAGTTTCTCTTCTTATCCTTTAATAATGTACACAACATGGCTAACATTGTTTTATTAAAACGTTCACATTGTGCATTTCCCTGAGGGTGATAGGGAGTAGTTCGACTCTTTTTAATGTCATATAACTCACATAATTCTTTAATTACTTCTGCCTCGAAGTTTCGACTCTGATCAGAGTGTAATCAAGCAGGATACCCATAAATACTATAATTTTGTTCATTACATTCTGACTTTCCTAATCCTCGACTGGCATATGCAATCACTCTTTGGTGGCCTTCATATACTTGGCTCAACACAGCACCAAGATCACATTCTTGCATCAGTGGTTAAAATAAAAGGCAATGCAAAATCTGGATACGCTAAAACTGAGGGTGAGGTTAATTTATCTTTCAACTTGTCAAAAGCATTTTGACATTTTTCTGTCCAAATTCTTTTAACAGACTTGGATTGTTGCTTATACTTTCCTATCAATCTGTGCAATAGCATAGCAATTCTCACAAACTCGGGCACAAATCTTCTATAATAGCTTGCTAGATCTAAGAATTGACGGACTTCTGTAACTGTGGCAGGTATTTTCCAATCTTGTACCACTCTTATTTTTTTCGTGATTTACGGACATGTTCTGATACAACATGTCCCAAGTAATTCACTTCTTTATACAGCAGTGTACACTTCTTAGGTTTTAATTTCAACCCACAAGCAGCTAAACATTTAAATACTGTATCCAGATATTCAAGATGACTCTTAAAGTATTTTGAAAAGATTAAAATATCATCCAGATATAATAAAAGGATGTCAAATACTTAATCGCTCAGAACTCCCTCTATTAACCTTTGGAAAGTTGCTGAAGCATTAGTCAATCCAAAAGGTATCCGTGTCCATTGGAATAACCCAAAAGTTGCCGTTACGGCTGTCATCTGTCTTTTATTGCTACCTGGAAGTAACCTGACATCAGATCCAGGGACAAAAATAACGTTGCTTGATTTAATGATTCCAATGATTCATCTATCCTTGGCAACGGATGCACATCCTTCACAGTGAATTTGTTCAACTTTCTATAGGCCACATACAAATGAATTGAACCATCTTTCTTTCTAATTAACATAGAAACATAGAGTATGACAGCAGAAAAGGGCCGGCGGCCCAACAAGTCTGCTCACTCCAGAACCCTCCTTCCTGCAAGTCTGCCCACTTAATCAATACAAACCCTCCTCCCTGGGGTATCCATCTTTTGGGCATAGCTCTGTGGTGTCCCCTCCTGTTTCTCCCATTGACTCTTGAAGTCGAGCACGCTACTGGCCTCGACCACCTGGCGTGGAAGATCATTCCATCGATCAATAACCCGTTCGGTGAAGAAGTATTTCCTGGTGTCATCATGAAATCTTCACCCCTTAAGTTTCAGCGGATGCCCTCTTGTCGCCATGGGACCCTTTAGAAAGAAGATTTCTTCCTCTACTTTAATGCGACCCGTGATATATTTGAATGTTTCTATCATGTCCCCCCTTTCATGATAGAAACATTCAAATACATCACAGGTCGCATTAAAATGGAAGAAGAAATAACAGCTGGAGAAACCCACGGACTTGTACTTGGCTCTAGAATACCTTGGCTCACTAAATCGTGCACATGATGCTTGAACTCTTCGTATATTTGAGGTAATACACGACGATAGGCCTGTTTAATCGGAGGATGCCCTACTGTATTAATCAAAGTGTGCACCAAAGTAACAATGCTAAAAATCAATTTGCCACCTAAACTGAAAAGTTCAACACACAGGTTCCTCAGAATGCCACACTGAATGTTCGTGTGGTAGCCGTCCTCATAGGAACATTTAAGTGTGTGAATTTTTGTTATTTTGTTGCGTTTCATAAAGTGCAAGTGCTTCAATAAATAATTATCATTTTTGTTATAATTTTTAAATCGTTATCATTTGTATGTTATATTTTTAAAGGAATACTGCAAAAGCAATACTTAGCTTTACAAAACTGGGTCTGCCTCAATCCCCACCGACGCGTTTCATAATTTCATCAGGGTCGGGGATAGGGAGAGCTATAAAGAATAGAAAATAAAGATGTTGTTAATAATAAAAAACCCCAGTAAACTGAAAATTTAAGACTAAGCAATTGCTACATATCTTACCAGAGCAGTTTGAAATCCTAGCATATTGCTAGATCCCTGTTGAGAGTGCCGGGTTTGTTAAATGGCCGCGGCATAGAGGTGGGCTTAATAAACCAAATCCCCGGATCATGTGACCCCATGGTGACCAATGAACAGCTGACAAGACATTTTAAGCTAAATGGATAGGACTAAACCAAGGAACAAAACAGGGAGAGTCATAAGGCTGTTGTTAACCAATCACTGGTTAGATTTAAACCATGGGGATACATTGTATTGAGCTGATACATCCAACGAAGCTCTTTGATATTTAAATTATGTTCAAGATTACCTCCCTCCCACCCGACATGAACACTATCAATGATACGCTATTTGAGGTCATTAATTTTATGTTTCAAAAGAGACCAATGGCGAACCAGGGGAGCAGTTTCTACCCCAGTGTTGACACGAGACTTGTGTTCATTAAGTCTGATATTCATAGGTCTAGTGGTGCGCCCAATATATATCTTTGGACAAGGGCACATGATCATGTAAATAACATGATCCGATTTACAGTTGGTCCTAGATCTAGCCGAGTATATTTTACCAGTCTGCGGATGGCACCAAGTTTCACCTGTCAGGGCATACTCACACCATTGGCAGTGGCCACATATATAATGGCCATTTTGAACAGAAAGGTCCCTAAGTTGATGAGGAACAACGAGTTCCCCCAGATTTCTAGCTCTTTTAAAAGCAAAAATCGGGGGGCCATATTCAGGTCCTAAAGTTAGCTGTATTATATGCCAGTGGTGTAGGAATATCTTTTTGATGTTATGTGCTAGATGGGAGAATTGTTGAACACATACTAAAGGTTTCTCTTCCTCTGACTGCGATTTATATTGGAGGAGTTGTTGTCTGTGGGCGTATTTAGCTCTGATGTATGCCTGTTGGATTATATATTTAGGGTATCCTCTCTGTTTAAATCTCTTCTTTAGTAAACGTGCTTGCATCTTGTATTCAGCAGTGGAGTAGCACAGCCTTCGTAAACGTAAAAATTGGCTGTGAGGAAGGCTATCTTTAAGTTGACGTGGATGGAAACTGTGATAGCGAAGAAGACTGTTCCTGTCAGTGGGTTTGCGAAATATTGTAGCCCGCAAAGACCCCTGAGTTTTAAAAATAGTTAAGTCCAAAAATGATATTTCCTGATGGTTTATTGTAGCTGAAAATTGGATGTTGGGATCAATCTGACTTAGACATGTGAGGAATAGATCAAACATTTGAATATCAGCCTTCCAAACACAAAAGATGTCGTCAAGAAAGCGTTTCCAGAGAGAAATATGTTGGAACCAGCGTGACGTATAAACATGCTCTTCTTCCAATTTGGCCATATATAAAGAGGCCACAGAGGGGGCTAGAGATGCACCCATTGCAATGCCTTGGGTTTGCAAATAGAACTTGCCATTACACCAAAAATAGCTCCTGGTCAAGACTAAAGTTGCTAGCTCCATCAAAAAAGTAGCAGATATACGTTCACAGTAGGTTTGATGAACAAATATGCTTTCTAGTAAAGTCAGGGCACCCTGAGTAGGAATCATTGTATATAGTGCTTTGACATCTAAAGTGATTAGTAGACCATCAGTATAATTTTCTGATGCTGCATTCAAAATGTTGATCATGTGTGTACTATCCTTCACATGCGATTTAATCTTTAGAACCTCATTCTGTAAAAACAAATCCAGAAATTTTGATAAAGGCTCCAACACCGAATGGATCATGGACACAATGGGTCTGCCCGGGGGATTGTGTAAAGATTTATGAATTTTAGGCAGAAATTTTATTCTCGGAGTTGTGTGAAATGGAGGGCGAAGAAAAGCAGCTTCCCTTGTTGTGATCATCTTGTTCTTTAACGCACGAGAATCTATTTGAGATATATCCATCTTCAGTTCCTCGACTGGATCATCTGGCAAGCATCTGTAAAACATGGTGTCATCTACTTGCTTAGTTGCTTCTGCATGATATTGATCTTGAGACTGGATCACAATGGCACCCCCTTTGTCGGCCCGGGAAATTATAATGTCCTGATTATTGCGCAATTCCCGTAAGGCTCGTCTTTGATTCTTAGTGAGGTTATCAGGGAGAGAATTATATCTCTCTTCTAATTCTTCAATAACGTGAAGTACAAGGTCCATCCAAGTGGTCAAATTCAGATGAAGAGGAAGTGGCGGACACCAACCAGATTTTCCAAATATAAGTGAGGAGTCAACAGCAGGTTCCTTATCCAGGAAGTATAGCTGAGTATGTAACTTGCGAACAAATCTTGAACATAATTTAAATATCAAAGAGCTTCGTTGGAGGTATCAGCTCAATACAATGTATCCCCATGGTTTAAATCTAACCAGTGATTGGTTAACAACAGCCTTATGACTCTCCCTGTTTTGTTCCTTGGTTTAGTCCTATCCATTTAGCTTAAAATGTCTTGTCAGCTGTTCATTGGTCACCATGGGGTCACATGATCCGGGGATTTGGTTTATTAAGCCCACCTCTATGCCACAGACATTTAACAAACCCGGCACTCTCAACAGGGATCTAGCAATATGCTAGGATTTCAAACTGCTCTGGTAAGATATGTAGCAATTGCTTAGTTAAATTTTCAGTTTACTGGGGTTTTTTATTATTAACAACATCTTTATTTTCTATTCTTTATAGCTCTCCCTATCCCCGACCCTGATGAAATTATGAAACGCGTCGGTGGGGATTGAGGCAGACCCAGTTTTGTAAAGCTAATTATTGCTTTTGCAGTAATTCTTTAAAAATATAACAAAAATGATAACGATTTAAAAATTATAACAAAAATGATAATTATTTATTGAAGCACTTGCACTTTATGAAACGCAACAAAATAACAAAAATTCACACACTTAAATGTTCCTATGAGGACGGCTACCACACGAACATTCAGTGTGGCATTCTGAGGAACCTGTGTGTTGAACTTTTCAGTTTAGGTGGCAAATTGATTTTTTTACTACTGTATTAATGGCATGCTGAATTTGTGTAGTATGCCCAATGTCTATATCACTAGTGGAAAACACATTCCTATGTTTCCATAGCAATTTCTTCATCTCTTGACTCTGCTCCACTGTTAAAACGGTCAAATCCACTTTAACTGCCAAGTTTTATCAAAATAGCTATGCTTCCTCTTCCACTTTGAGAATCTGACTTCTTTGTACTGCAACATTCTCAAATAAGTACTGTGAAGAATCTGCAAGATCTCTCTTGGATGATACACCTCAGCCACTTGCAAGTGAGGCCGCAATTTCAACCTTGCTGTCCTGTGTTCATTATACGAACAAAAACTTTATTTTTGTTGGGTTTCACCAAAATGTTGGCCACACATAACCCTCTAGGTAACATAGCTGATTCTGTTTTAGCTACTACCACTGCTTTGCCTGGAAACTGAGACAACTGAGTACAAGTACCCTACACCATTATCTCTGTAAGGGGAGCTATCACTGTTTTCTGCTGACCCGTCAGTTTGACATAGCCTATTCAGTCTTTTTCTTCAATCTTCATTTGCAAACAAAGTCTATAAATTTCCCCTCGTTGGAGCTAATTATGGGCTAATTTATCCCAATTTAATTCTTGCAACACATTCATGCCAATTATTCCTAGTGCTGCATTTGCCTTTCTGAAAGCTGCATCATCTTGAACCACTAGAATTGTGAATCCTTCAATTATTTGTCCTAAGCAAATTACTGTCACTTCCAAACATCCCACAATTAGAATTTGTTCTCCATTCACCGCCATCAACTTGGTTAAAGGGGTCTTTTTCAACAAAATCTTGCTTTTCAAATTCTCTTGAAAGTAACTGGCAGTGATTGTAGAAACTTCTGATCCTGTGTCTAGGCAACACTGTATCAATGCTCTTTCTACTTGTACTTCCACCACTGGGCTTTTATCAATGACATACTTTTTAGCTTGTGCAGAAGAATTCTCTTGCAGCAATCATACTACTGGTACTGTAGACTTTGCAATTGATGGCATAGTAGTTGTCTCTATTTTGACTGCCTTTTCTCAACAGGCACTGATGAAACATTAACTGTAATACAGGTTACAGAACTGGATAAGCCACCACTCGAGCCTGCCCAACTCACACCTGATGTACTTCCAACTCTCTCACTTATGCAGTTTCGGGCAATATGTCCAGGTTCTGAACAGCGATAACAAATTAGTTCTCCTTGATTATTCCTTACAGGTTGTCTTCTGTTTTCACCATGCCTTATATTTTGAAAATACCCTCTACAGTCAAACCTCGGTTTGCGAGTGTTTTGCAAGACGAGCAAAACACTCCTTCAAACCTTAACTCGCAAAATGAGTGTTGACTCGTTAAACAAGCTCTCAGCTGTGCTGGCCCAGGGGTGGGTACCTGCCTGTGGTTGCTGAAGCTCCTACAGCAGGGTGGCTTCCTCCCCTCGGGGTCCTCGTGAGTATGCCCTCCCGCTTCAGCCGATGCCTCTGCCATCCGCCAGAGCCTCCCGGCTCCTGATTCAAGCCGGCCGCCATCCTGCAGAAGCATGCGAAGGACATCTCAATTCCCAAGCCAAGCCGGCCGCCGCCCTAACAACACGCGCACCATATATAAGCACGCATGACAAATCAATCTTTCATCACCACACCCTATTTGTGGTTGCTGTCTATTTTTCATCAGCTCAGACATCATTTGTCTCATTTCTTTCAATTCTTTAGCTACAGGGTCTTCCACGCTAGCACTTCTGTGAACAGCCTCAGATTTAGCTTTAGTAAGTATTTTTGGTGGTCTTTCTTCCCATTCCCAAGCTCATCTTCCTCTGACCACTTCACTGCTTCTTGTATTAATTTAGCAAAGGTCAGCTCTGGCACTCACTCTAAGCGTTTCTTCATTTCTCGTCTTAAGGTATGTTCTCTAATACCTAGCGCAAATCTTTCTTTTAGCATCTTCTGTAAGTCATTGAAACAACTGGCATCAATTGCCTCAATCCTGGTCAATTTTTCTTGCAACCCATATGCAAAGGTTCTGATATCTTCACCAAAGACTTGCTTTCAATCATAGAATTTTTTAATTCTTACTGTTACTGGGACTTTGTCTCCATAGACAGTTCTCATGCCCTCAAAAAGGTCATCCACAGTTTCCTGTGAACCTGAAGCAACAAATCTTGCCGTATCTCTGGCTTGACCAAGAAGGGTGATTTTTTTACTACTTCTAATTGATCCTCTACTGGTATTAGAAGCACTTTCAAAGCTGCTTTGGTCCTTTCTATCCATCCCTCAATCGTATAATCTCCAGGCTTCGAGGAACTCTAGTAAAATCTGGATTTTTTTTGTCCCTGGATATATACATGGCTGTTGCAAATCTTGGTCCCAGTGGCGTACCTAGGGTATGTGGCACCCGGGGCCCATCATTTTTTGACCCCCCCCCCCCCCCCCTCATGTAAAATTTTTTTTTTTTTTTTTTTTTTTTTGCAATAACCATGAAATGGAATAAATGGTCAGAATAGAAACAGGCAGTGAAAATTTTCTTTTTTTTTTTTTTTTTTTTTTCCAAAGTATTTTTATTGAGAATGGCAAAAGGTCCAGACAAGCAACCATGGTCTGTACAGAAACTTATACATTATCAAAAAGAACACAGAATGAGAGTAACAGCAACAACAAGCATGAACAAGCCTCTCCCAAGAGAAAATTGCCAATGAGAGGCATAGCAATACACAACAAAAGGCCAAAACTTGGGGCAAGCAAACAAATCCCACCCCAGAACCCACAAGAATAATAAGCCGGACTAGACCCTCAGCCATATTTTATAATGAAAAAAACCCCCACAAGCAACAACACCCAGACCGCTCACCAGACACATCAATCCGCACAACAAGCACCCAAGAAACACCCAGCCACCACCCAGACAAAACTACCAGACACACCTACCCCACCAAGCCCAGACCCAACCCCCCCTCCCCAGAGAGTGCAAGCGCAAAGTGGACCGTGAAAAGGGCAGCTGCAGAAGTGGAAAGCCCCAGATAAGTAGGTTAGCTAAAGAAAGCCCACAGATAGAAGAAATCAGGATAACAGAAGTTCCAACAAATGCTCCCACAGAAAATTTTCTTTTATTGAACCTCATTTATGTAACCATTATTCCAAACATAACATAACATAAATTATGTCTGAATTGTCATGACATCAGAAGTACATATGGAGTAGTTGCAGGTGATGCTTGGGACAGTTCTGATTATGTTAGTTTGGTTTTATGTGTTTTTTTAATAGAAGGGTTTTTATTTCTTTTTTTAAGGTTTTGTAGTTTGTGGTCGAGGTCAATAGGTTGTAGAGTTGGGGGTCAAGTGTTGCAGCTCGAATGGCTAGGAGGTTGTCGAACAGTTTTTTTCTTTTGACGTTTTTGGTTGGAGGGTGTGTGAATGGTGCGTGAGTTCTCCTATGTCTGTTTGAAGTGGATTGAATTATTTAGCTGAAGAAATTAGTTACCCCCCCCCCATTCCACACACATTAATTCTCTTCCATTTTTGTTCCCATTATAAAAAAAACACTGATAAGTTCCCAGGAAAAAAATACATTAAAATAAGAAGTGAAAACAAAGGCCCCTACAGATGAGAACATAACATAAGAATAGCCTAACTGGGTCACACCAATGGTCCATCATGCCCAGTAGCCCATTCTCATGGTAGCCAATAGTGCTGCCCGATTCAGAGAAAAATATTTCATTCGATCCGATTCACCCTGTTGAATCGATTTTTTCGATTAGATTCACTGTTAATGACACCGCTTTTTAAGTTTAAACAAAGTATAACAATAAATTTCACAACAACAATAAATTTCACAAAGTACTTAAAAAAAAAAAAATCACATTTTTCCATTAAAGCAGTTCTGGAGACATTTGCTTGAACAGTCTTTTTTCCCAGTCCATAAGCAAGCAATATGAAAAAGATTTCCTTAATTATCTACTCAAACATTTTTGCTATTTACTTTCATTGTACCTATACTATTATTCAGTAGAAAAAATGGACTTAACTGTGCAGGAAATGAATCTCCTCATACACCCACCATATAGTGCAAAAATGTGCAAAGGTCTGTTTTTTTCTTTCGATCACTACATAGCCTAATGCCACACAAGCAGCGCTGTTACAAACATATTCTGAAGGTCAATGCTAAGGTTGACAAAGTTTCCTTCCTTGGACCAGAAGGAGATACTGACAAACCACTGGAAGAGATTCTAAAACAACTACCCAGAAATAACACCCAAAGACCCACTCAGTGTGTGAACCAGTTGAGTGGAGTGGACTAACTGGGGGTGGAAATGGGCCCAGAGTTTGCTCAGCAGAATTTCCCAGACTACCTCTTCCTCTCAACACACTGACATGCTACCACCACCACCAACACTAGGAACACCTCACCGAGTATGCCAGCAATGCTTATAAACTTTATAAAACACATTATTATATTTTCTTATAAAGCATATATTTTAACTGAACTCAGCCTTGCCATTCACAAAAATAGAAAAGTTCCCATTTCAAGCTGTCTCATGTACACTTTTCAAATCTAACATATTGTAATCACAAAACAGAAAATAAAATTATTTTTTCTACCTTTTGTTCTCTGATCAATATTCAAATCTTGTTGGTCCCAGGCTCTTGTTGTCTTGCTTGCCAGGGTCTCCTTTCTCCGTGCTAACCATCCGTCTGCCATCTCTGTTCTCCCCTTCCGTTTCCCTTCCCTCTCCCGGAGATCTGGCATCTTTCCTTTTTTTTGTCTCCATCCACAGATTCACCTTTTCTCAACTCCCCACCACCCCAGGATCCACCATCTCTCCCTTTCTGTTCCCAACTATCCTCCTATCCAGTATCTCTATCCCCCCTCCACACCATCCCCTGCTTCCAAGTTCTCTCCCTTTCTGTTCCTTCCCTCCCTAAATCCCATTATGCACCATCTCTCTCCCACTCCTCTGTTTTTAGACCCATTATTTCTAACCCCCAAAGTCTGGCATATGCATGTATCTTTGAACCCCCCCTTCCCTCTCTCCCTCTGTGTACTTTTACACCAGGACCCCCCTCCCCCGAAGGTCTGTCCCCCCTCCGAAGGGCTACACCCCACCCCTGAAGACCTGCACCCCCCGAAGGACTTTACCTCCCACCCGAAGGTCTGTCCCCCTCTGAAGGCCTAAACCCCACCCCTGAAGGACTGCCCCCCCCCCCCCGAAGGCCTGCACTCCCTTGAAGGTCTGCACCCCCCCCGAAGGCCTGTCCCACCCCCTTGTAGGCCTGTCCCCCCTTTAAGGCCTGCCTGCCTGCCTTTCCCCCCCTTGAAGGCCTGTCTCCCCCTTGAAGGCCTGCACCCCCCTTGAAGGCCTGCACCCCCCCTTGAAGGCCTGTCCCCCCCCCTTGTAGGCCTGCCCCCCCCCTTGTAGGCCTGTCCCCCCCCCCTTGTAGGCCTGCCCCCCCCTTGAAGGCCTGCCTGCCTTTCCCCCCTTGAAGGCCTGCACCCCCCTTGAAGGCCTGCACCCCCCCCTTGAAGGCCTGCCTGCCTTTCCCCCCTTGAAGGCCTGCACCCCCCTTGAAGGCCTGCACCCCCCCTTGAAGGCCTGCCCCCCCCCTTGAAGGCCTGCCTGCCTTTCCCCCCTTGAAGGCCTGCACCCCCCTTGAAGGTCTGCACCCCCCCAAAGGCCTACACCCCCCCCGAAGGTCTGCACCCCCCTGAAGGCCTGCCTGCCCCCCTTGAAGGCCTGCACCCCTTGAATGTCTGCACCCCCCCCCCGAAGGCCTGTCCCCCCTTGAAGGCCTGCCTGCCTGCCTGTCACCCCCCCCCCCTTGAAAGCCTGCTTGCCTGCCCGCCCGCCCCACCCTGAAGGCCTGATGCCCCGACCCACCCCGAAGGACCGCTCGCCCCCCCTGGCCTCCCCGCACCACCTATGAACAGCCGCAGCAGGATCGCGAAGTCAGCGTCGGGTACCAGCCCTAAGGGGGTGTTCCCGGCCTTGCCGTTCAGTCCCCCGCCCCCCCCGAAGGACCGCTCGCCCCCCTGGCCTCCCCGCACCACCTATGAACAGCCGCAGCAGGATCGCGAAGTGAGCGTCAGCGATCCCTGCTGCTTCCTGCGCCACGGTCCCGCCCCTCCTCTGACGTCAGAGGAGGGGCGGGATCGCGTCGTAGGAAGCAGCGCAGGGATGCTGACGCTGACTTCGCGATCCTGCTGCGGCTGTTCATAGGTGGTGCGGGGAGGCCAGGGGGGCGAGCGGTCCTTCGGGGGTGGCGGGGGACTGAACGGCAAGGCCGGGAACACCCCCTTAGGGCTGGTACCCGGGGCGGCCCGCCCCCCCCCGCCCCCCCCTAGGTACGCCACTGCTTGGTCCTTCTACAAATCTTTCTAGCAACTGACGCTCTCGTCTCTGCTCTTCTTGCACCCTCATCAGCTCTTCTTCTCTGCGTCTTATTTCTTCTTCCCGCCTATTCAATCTTTCTGGGTATGAATTATCTGTGCCCAATCTTCCATATTGCCTTCTAAAAGTCTTCCAAAGTCTCAAAGAAGATAGGTCTGCTCAGAGATCACAGTTACCAGTACCAGTGTTCACTGACTCTCACACACACCAGTGAGCTCTAAAACTGCAAGAATCCTGTACCGTGACGCCAAATGAGAACCCCCACAGCTCTTTCTGGGGTTCAGCCCTACCCTGACCAAATGCTGCAGCTTTCCAGCTGAGGTCACAATGGCAGTGGGTGGAAGATGGAATTTTTCCCCGGGTCAGGGTATGCTTTCTCCCAAACACGTTGTCAGTGTTTCAAAAATTAAAAAAAAACACTCTGCAATGGCTCAGGATGTGTGTAATCTTCAGTGAACTGCTGGTAATATAAGACAAGTTAAACCCTATTGAAAGTTTTCCAATTTAATAATTAAAATGCAAGTTTTCTTTCTAGAAACACATAAAAGTATTCATCCATTAAACACAACTCCTTTAGTATAAACAGGTAAGCAAATTTTAAAAAATCAAATTAAATCACCTCACTGTGTGCACACAGAGAAAAAAAAACTAAAGAAAATCTTTCTCCTGTTTGCAGGCTTTCTTGCGTTGGCTAGCACTGGATGCCTGGATGTCACACTGGATTCTACACTAGATGCCTGGACTACTCTTCTACCACACATAGCTCTGAATACAGCTCTCAACTGCTTCTGAATATAACTCTCAACTGCTTCTGCTTCTCAACTGTATCTTCAAAACAAAACTTAAGAATTCTCACATGCACAGTAGCTAGAGAATCCTCCCGTGCACACTCTTTTTTGAGAATTCTCATGTGCACCTCTCTCTTGAGAATTCTTACAGACACTCTCTTATGGCACTTCTTACAGACATTCTAACACCTATCTATTTCAAATAAAAAAATGTTAACCTGTTTTCACAAGCATGCACTAAAACTTGGTACCGTTTCCTAGATTGTGATACAAATAATTCTTAGAAGCCAGGCAGCAACAGTATCTTGTAGTTTATTATAAACACTATTATTGTTTGAAAAGAAAAATTAAAGAAATAGCTACAAATATGAAAACCATAGAAGTCACTTCAGGCTAATCTTTGATATGTTATTATAAATAATAATTTAAATTATTTACTATGGGGCATTGAAACTGACCAATTGTTCTTTGGTGTGCTGGGGATCATCAGAGTTCACATGTAAACTGAAAGCAAAATTTTACCTTTACTAGTAATGATTACAATTCTAGCCCGTCCCCTGCAGATGTCATGGAGATGATCAAAATGATTTTTCCACTTATCTTGGAGTTTTTGACCAAGGATGTGTCTGCCTGCCTCAAAGTTGGTATTTTGAGAGGGACTTGTCTATTTGGGCAATGTTTTTGTATTCCTTGTAGACACTGAGGTCTTTTCTCCATTTATTGTGCATGAATGTCAATAGTGCGGGGTTCACTTGGATGTAGTATATGAGTATTGATGATACAGGTGAGGGGAGTCAGACTCGTCTTTGCCCAGAATGTCTCCACAGTTCCTTTTTCCAGGCTACTAATTATTCAAATGTCTGGTATGTGGTAGCTTATGAGAGGCAGCTGAAAAATTCTCAGCTCAACCAAGAAGAGAATGATGTGGAGCTGTGAACCTTACATGTTATTCCACAGTTTTTTTTTAATACTTTTCTTTCTTTTTTTTGAAAAAATGTCAAGAAAAGTGTGGAATAACTTGTAAGTTTTATGGCTCCACATCATTGTCTTCTTGGTTGAGCTGAGAACATTTCATTGGCCCCTCGTATCTAGCTAAAGATAACTGCATATAAATTGACTAGAATTTTCAAATCGTGAAATACTATCCAGATACAGATCTAAAATACCTGGATAGCCACGTTCACATTTCTATCCATAATGGCCCGTAAGTGGTTCCACTCAAACTATATTTGACCACCATAACAAATGTGTACCTATATTTTAAAGTCTTTATTAGTGTAAATAGCGACAGACAAGTACTTTTTCTTATTGGTATATTTGGATGTCTATGTAACGCCTAAAGGGCAATTCTGCAAAAAAACATCTAACAGTATAGACATACTTAGATTCACTCAGCACTGCTGAGCACGATTCTCTATAGTATGTCTATGCGTTATAGAATCACGCTCAGCATTCTGCTGCTGTAACTTCATCACGTGTCCCCTAATCTTTGTAATTTTTGATGAAGTGAAAAATGGATCCACTTGTATCCGTTCTACTCCACTCAGGATTTTGTAGACTTCAATCATATCTCCCATCAGCCATCTATTTTCCAAGCTGAAGAGCCCTACCTTTTTAGTCTTTCCTCATACAAGAGGAGTTCCATCCCCTTTATCATCTTGGTCACTCTTCTTTGAATCTTTTCTAGTACCGCTATATCTTTCTTGAGATAAGGAGACCAGAATTGAACGCAATACTCTAGGTGAGGTCGCACCATGGAATAATACAGGGGCATCATAATATTCTTGTTAACCATCTCCTCTTAAATAATTCCTACTATCCTGTTTGCTTTCTTGACCACCACCACACATTGGGTAGGTTTCATCGTATTGTCTACAATGACACCCAGATTCTTTTCCAAGATGGACCCTAGCATCCAGTAACTGTGATTTGGATTATATAACTCCTTTGCCAATATATCATATTGTGCTATACACTGAGGGGGAAAAAAGGCCAATCTGAAAGAATATGCCAACATCTGGTAAAAGATCTAAAAGAGGCTGCACAGGTAAAGAGATCTTCTGATCTCATCTCCATGGTGTATGTAGCCCTCAAAAAGTCTGTTTGGAAAACTTATTGTACTGTTTAGAGAAAATTCAACAATGGGCTGTTATTTTTAGGCAAAAACTTAACTCTACCAAAACAAAATTGTTATGGTTTGGTAAACACAATCAAGATTTTCCTAATAAAATATTAATTAATGCCTTTGATAAGATCCCTTTCAAAAATTCTTCTAAGGTTTTAGGGGGGTTTTGTTTTTGGACCTGCTGTTCACATATTGACCCCAAGTAAATATTTTAATAAGAAAAATTTTTTTTTTAAAGTTTAGATAGTTGAGATCCATTTGGTTGCTTTTTGATCAGTCACATTTTGCTGTCTTAGGACAGCATATAATTTTGTCTCATTTGGCCTATTATAATTCATTGTATGCTGAGATTACAATTTCATTATGTAATGGATTACAGTTGATCCAAAACACAGCTGCTTGATTGATACTTAGGAAAAAAGAGCTGTGATCATATTTCTCTTTTATTTAGGGAGCTTCATTGTTTAAGGTTCATGTCAGAATTTGTAGCAAAATGGCATGCTTGACTTTTAAAGTGTGTTATGGGTTAGTGCCCTTTGAGTTAGCCACTTGGGTGAATCTTATTTTTAGTCACTGGCATCATAGACAGGGACAGCGACTTTATTGTTTTCATGATTTAACTCTTGAACAATCTTTTTCCTTTCAAGTAGCCTTGGTCTGGAATTTCATCCCAGTGGAAATTTGGGGCTCCTTTTACTAAGGTGCGCTAGTGTTTTTAGCGCACGCAGGAAATTACCGCCTGCAACACCATGCGCTACGTGGCTAGAACTAATGCCAGTTCAATGCTGGTGTTAAGGTCTAGTGTGAGCGGCAATGTAGCGTGTGCTATTCCGTGCGTTAAAGCCCTAACGCAGCTTAGTAAAAGGAGCCCTTGGTGTTTGACTTCTTGCAATTTATTTTGTTGGGATTGGATCAGGTGGTAGCAGTCTTTATGGGGAAGCTGGTCTGAAGGAACAATCATTTAGAGCAGGGGTGTCCAACCTGCGGCACAGTGAAGTATTTTGTGCGACCCCGGTTGAGGACGAGGGCTATGCAGTGTTTTCCTCTGCTGCCCCCAAAAGGTTGGACACCCCTGATTTAGAGGGATCAGATGTAAGTGATCTAGATAAAACAGTGTATTGAAAACTGTCTGCCACAGTGAGATTCCGGGTGTGCTGCGAGATGCTGTTGAGGGGGAGAAGCACTGGTGCTGGCTGACTGCCTACAGGACGTGTTTCTCATGGAGAGGCACTTTCTATAGGCAGTCAGTTGGCGCTGGCACCTCTCCTTCTCTATGTGTCTCTCCTCTTGCAGCAACCCCACCTCCCCCTACTAGCAGCTCAGGGCCTTTGTATATGTGTGGATATCAACGTGATGATGTCATGCACGTGTGCGACATCATCACAGCAACAGCCGCACATTTCTAGATGCCCTCTAGCCGCAGCTGTGGCTTCCAGAGGTTTGTGGGACACTGAGTTAAAGGAATCAAGCGGCAGTATTTTGGGAATGATTGGATCAGAGGGAGATCTTGGGTGGAATCTTGTTGGAGAGGCTCAGATCAGGAGGTGATCTTGGGGGGTTATATTGTGGCAGAAATGAATCAGCATGTCAAGAGGTTCTGACTTGAGAAGGGAACTGATTGGGTGAAGAAACTAAGAAGGGAGGCTGTGTTTTTTACATTTATTTTAGGTGCTACTACTACTACTTATCGCAGTGCTATACATTTTGACATTTATAGACGGTCTCTTCTCGGAAGAGCTTACAATCTAACTTGGACAGACAAATATGACATATAGGTCCCTAACTTTAGGCACCCTTTATATAGGCTTACCATATTTTTCTCTGGGAAACCCTGGACACATGACCCCGCCTCCAGCTCTGCCTCATTCCACCCCAGCTCTACCCAGTTGCGCCTCCAGCCTCATCCCCCACAAAGCCTCCTCTTTTCTTCCAGATGAGCTCCAGCCATGTCTGGAGGGCCTGGAGCATGCGTGGATGTGTGTGGCGTCATCCACGCATGCTCAGAGGTCCTCCAGATGCAGCCGGAGCTCGTTGGAGCTTTCCAAAACCGGGACAAGTGCCAGGTTTTGGAAAATCCATCCAGGAGCCCATACAGTCCTCTAAAAAGAGGACACGTCCGGGGTTCCCAGACGTCTGGTAACCCTGCCTTTATAAAATCAGTCCTTAAGTTTCTATCTGGGTGGTAAATGCAGGGCAGAAACTGGTTATGACCCCTGCATTTACTGCACAGTCTTTGCACTTAGGGTTTGCACCTAGCACAAAATGAATAGATTTCATGGAAATAAAGGGGGGGGGGAATGAGTGCTGAATGCTATTCTATAAATGGCACTCTAGGTCGGGTGTCATTTACAGAAAAGCATGTAGCACAAGGATCCACACCCAACTTTTGGTGTGAGGATCTGCATCAACTGTAACCTGGTGTAAATCCTCACACATAAATTAGGCGTGCATCTTTAGTGGATATCCGTGACATGCTGTATTTGTAATTGGGATTTTTGTTTTCTCCATGTGCATCACTTTGCACCTTCCTACGTTAAATTCCATCTGCCATTTAGAATCCCATTGTCCTTGTCTCACAAGATCCTTCTGCAAATCTGTCATGTTTTACTGCTTGCTGTATCACTGCAGATGCCAGGATTTAACACTAAGGGTTATATTCCAACAGTTCAATAAGAGCATAAAGGATCAGAAGACAGTAGACGTCAAGATAATGACTTTGAATAATTTTGTGTCAAATTCTCCTCAAATGGGTAGAAAACCCTGGCGAGCAAATTAACACAAGACAAACAGAAACTAGAGCCTGGGACCAACATGATTTGAATAATAAAATGACCAGACAACAAAAGGTAGAAAAATAATTTTATTTTCTATTTTG
This sequence comes from Geotrypetes seraphini, assembly GCF_902459505.1. Lineage (NCBI taxonomy): Eukaryota > Metazoa > Chordata > Amphibia > Gymnophiona > Dermophiidae > Geotrypetes > Geotrypetes seraphini. The sequence continues at coordinate 369,367,687 of NC_047084.1, forward strand.
TGGTTACAATATGTCAGATTTGAAATGTGTATCCTGCCAGAGCTGGTGTTAGGCAGCGAGTGTGAGCTGGGACCTAACAGAGAGAGGAAAAGTCTTTTTTGTTTATTTTATTTACACCACAGCACCAGTGTGGGGTTGGAGAGGTTGTAACCCTATGTAATGTTATATTGTAACACTGTGAATGTTAAACTATAACCTGTTCTAAGCTCTCTGGGGAGGACGGGCTATAAAAATAAATAAAATTGCTAAAAATATATTTTTTTTACATGGGGTGGGTGTTAAAAAATGATCAGCTCTGAATGTCACATACCATAGGTCCGCCACTGAGTATACCCATGTCCCTCTCCTCTTTCTTGCACAAAACTACTTCACCCCCCTAAACTGTACTGCTCCCTCAGGTTTTTGCATCCAAGTAGAATGACCATGCATTTTTTTTAGCATTAAATTTTAGCAGCCAAATTCTGGTCTATTCTTCCTGCTTCATTAAATCCTGCTTGAAGTTCCTATATGTAAACTGCTTTGAGTGTGGTTGTATAACTTCAAAAAGGCGGTATTCAAGTCTCAATCCCTTATATTATCTACACCATCAGTGATGTCTACTCTATTGTTGATCTTGGTTTGTCCGAAAAGAGGAACACCTTCCCAGAGAGCTTTTTGGCAATATGGTTTACAAAAATTTTAAAAGAACTGGGTCAATAACCGAACCCTGTGGCACAGCACTGGAACATCTCCCTCCTCAGAGGGAGTTCCATTTACCACCACCTTCTGTTGCCCTCCACTCAACCAGTTCCTATCCTGTCAGTCACTTTAGGGTTGTTCTAAGGTTAGAATGAATGTGAATGGGTGTGGGAACGTGTTTTGCAATATCCTCACTCCTCTCGTGTTCTTTTCTGCTGTGATTCCCCCTTTGACTCCCCCTTACTCTTGTACTCTCCTCTGTTCTCCCACTCTCTTAGTACTGCACTATCCTCCAATTCCCTTGTTTTCTCATCGTTAACTCATCATGTGATAGAATGCTATATATCTTTGTATTGGTTAAAATTAGAACATCGAATCCTTTATAAATGATTGGTCATGGTGCATCTCTGTATTCTCAACAAGGCACCAAAGCATTTGATGAATAGTATTCTGCCATATGAACCGCAGCACATGTTGCGCTTGGTGTCTCACAATGACCTACATATTACGACAGTAAAACAGCTGCAGCTCACTGCTTCTAGAGCTAGCATATTTTCATGTGTGGGTCCTCGGAAGTGGAATAAGCTTCTGGGATATTTACGACATCAAACACATTTGAGTAGTATTAAGAAAATGTTGAAGAAACACCTCTTCTGTAAGATGAAATATGGGACTTGATCTATAGTTTTTTGATGCGAGGCACTGGTAGCCTCTTTGATTATAGGAGGCTTTACATTATCATTATTATGTTTTATTGATGTACTATCTGTTGTAATGTATGTGTATGTACTTTATTGTGACCCTCCTTGGGAAAGGCGAGGTACAAATAAATCAATCAAATACAAATTATGCTTACTTCCCTTTCTCTCTGCTCTCCTCTCCCCCTGCTTCCTTTTCCTTTTCTTCAAAACAGCCACCAACTAGTATTACACTAAAAGAAATTGGGAACTCATGCTATGTTGCTCCACTCTTCACCATGATAATAGTAGGTGATTTAGGGAATGTGCACCCCACAGAACACTGCTCCACTTTTCTAGGTTGTAGACTACTTCTTTTTGCACACTAGTATTTAATTTCCACTCTTAGCCATGGCTAGGCTCCTCTTCTCAACACTAATCCCCCCCCCCCCCGCAGTGGCATTATTCATGTTTGATTGATACACTGATCTCTCCACTATCAACTCTTGTTCTAGTTCACACATAGATTTGTTTATAGGAAGGACAGGGGAGATATGATTCAGACATTCAAATACTTGAAAGGTATTAACATAGAACAAAATCTTTTCCAGAGAAAGGAAAATGGTAAAACTAGAGAGCATAATCTGAGACTGAGGGGTGGTAGACTTAAGAGTAATGTTAGGAAATTCTTCTTTATGGAGAGGGTGGTTGATGCCTTCAAAGCACTCCTGAGGGAGGTGGTGGAGAGGAAAACGGTGACAGAGTTCAAAAAAGCAAGGGATGAACACAGAGGACCTCTAATCAGAAAATAATGGTACATATTGAAGAACTAAGGGCAGTATTGGCAGACTTACATGGTCTGTGTCACATATATGGCCATTCAGTTGAGGATGGGCTGGGATGGTTTAGATGAGCCGGAGTGAGCTTCAACGGAGACTCCAGTAGATGCGCAATACCGGGCAGAGCTCTGGTTTTCTGGCCTAGAAATATCTAAGAAAAAGAACAATTTAAATTAAATCATTACATTATAGAGAGTGTATTTTTGGGCAGACTGGCTGGCTATTCAGGTCTTTATCTGCCGTCATTTACTCTGTTATATTATGTTGTAGGCGTGCAACGAGCAATACATAGCGATGGTTTAACAGACAGTCACATAAAGTGATTCTGCCTAATGAGCACTTTAGATACAGCCAAGTAAGTTTAAAATTACATTCAGCAAATACTGCCTCTTTTACAAAGCCGCACAGCAACAACCCCGAAGCCCTTTAAAACTCTAGGGCTTTGGGGCCGTTAGCACAAATGGCCGCTAGCACGGCTTTGTAAAAGAGTCCGATAGACTCACAATAAAAGAGACTGAGCACCAATTGGTCACCTTTATTGTTTTTTGCTGTTCACTGGTGTGAAGGCAGTTTCTCCTGTTTGTTTTCTAAAATTATGAATGCATAGAATCAATTGTGGATCTCAAAAATGAGTTGTCATGGAGAATATCTTTTTAATATGTTTTAAGTTCATTTAGAGTAGGCATGTAGAGTTTGGAATTCATTTTTATTTGTATTTTTGTTGTTCCCTGTGTAGGACAGTTTAGAGCAGTCATTGTCCCTTGTGAATAAGGGCTTTGTTCTGGTTGACAACTGAATTCACCAAAATTAAATGCAAATAAGTCTAAGTTGTTCCGCATTGACACTAAGCCTACGGCAAATCCAGTGATCCAGTGTCAGTGTTTAAACTTAAGCTATTTCAAAAATGCTGGGTATATTTTTGGATTCTGTTCTTACTATGCAACAACAAATCAGTTCCATCATGAGCAAAGTGTTCTATAAATTGCATCATCTTAGGCAACTCAGAAAAGCACTTTGAAATTCTTGTAAAGATTTTTATTTTTCTCTCTTTTAGATTATTGTGGTGTTCTTTATGTGTGGCTATCAGTAAAGCTAAGAACATGATTACATTTGTTACAAAACACAGCTACAAAACTTATATTCAAGGGTCATACATATGATAAAATTACTTCACAGCGTTAGAAATTTACATTGACTCCCAGTACAGGCAGGAGTTACTTTTAAATTGCTATGCTAGTTTTAAATATTTCGAATGGACTAGTGCCTGAATATATTCTTCAGATAGTATTATTTTCTGGTTAGACAAAGAACATTACATTCAGCTGCTCCATTCTCTTTAACATTTCCTATCACTAAAAAGGTTCATTCAAAAATGAATGCTCAATAAACTGTTCTTCTACCAGGTTGCCTTTGAATAGAATAATCTTCCTGTTGATGTGAGAAAAATTCATTGTTATATAATATGCTGTTCTAGTCAAACTATATATTTAGGTCCCCTTTTGCAGTAGTGATTACAGCGCAGCTTATGTGATGCAGCCCATTCAGTTCCTAAGGGCTGCATTGCATTTGCTGCACCGGAACTCACTACCATGGCTTTGATTTATATTATTTATGATCTCTCTTTAATGTACTTGTTTTTTGTATTGTATTATATATGTATACGAGGTGTGGCCGGGCCGGTTCCTAGGTTGGTGGGAAGCCGGGCCCGGACCCCAGGTAAATTTATGTAGTGCCTTTTATACGGCTGGTGAAAATGAAAACCCGGAAACGGATCTTCTGGGAACTGGGTTCAAGTTTATTAAAGTTTTTCAAAGGAAATTCAGCTTGAAACAAACAATCCGCTTTGCACATTCTGAAAATCCAGACACCACTCAAGTCCTTTGGCTTTGCCTGGAGCCTCCAGGTTCCTGACACAATGTAAGTTCAAACAAAACTGAAGTTCAAAGAAAAAACCACAAAAGTTTGGCTTTCAAGTTTTCCGCTGAATGCTTCTGGTTGGGGAAGCCGTTCCCCGCAGAAAAACCAAATTAATTCCTCTCCTTTCTGGTCTCAGGAAAGGCACCTTAAAGTTTCTGGTGATGATTACTTGACTCTTAAAGAGGTTTGTTTCCGCCCTCCTCTAGCCAGGCTTGTGTTCAGGATTCTTAATCCTGGACTGGATTCTTGGGGAAAGACAGCCTGAACCCTCAGTTGCACTCTCCCCCTATCTCCATGTCCACCTTCTTCAATAAGACTGTTCATATCACAATCAATAGTTTCTTGGCCCCAACTATTCCTCCACCCAGTAACCTCAGGCACTCTTCCCCAATTATCTCCTTACCTGTGGGTTAATTCAGTACTAACCGGGTCTGCTTTTGGCCAGTCTCTGGAATCCTCTTTACAGGGTTGGTCTACCACGGTGAGATACCTCCCTGGGTTCTCTATCCCCCTCCTGCTCGGTTGTCTCCAGGATGGGGTCTGGGCTTGAGGCACCCCTCCTCCCTGGTAACTGCAAGCTTTCCTCACTGCAAGCTGATTAGGAGTAGCTTCACCTGTGCCTCCAGGTTGCCTCCTGCTAACCTGTATGAGTGGCTTTTTAGCTTGTCTTTCTTGAGTGCTAGCCCCACCCCCTCCTGAGTTGGACTTTGGTTTCCCAGCCTGAGGAAAGGAGTAATAGGGAGAGTAATTAGTGTCAACTGACCTCCCCCTCTGGCTCCTGGGCTTTACTACTTCCTGATTTCCCTCTTCCCTTCCTGGCTGTGCCGGCTGGCCCCGTTCCGTGCCAGGTTTTCTCGGGTCCAGGACAGGGTGCATGCTGGGTCTTGTAGTTCTGGGCGCTGGGACAGGAGCTTCCCTGTCACAGAGGTCTGATAATTAAGTCCGTGAACTCATTCTAGAATAAGTGCTATATATCTCATTATAGAATGTCACTATGGTCACCTTCGAAGTACTCTCCTTGGGAAGCTATGCATCGAAAGCCTGAAGTCATAATGCCGTTGTACAGGGCCATGGTGAGACCTCATCTGGAGTACTGTGTGCAATTCTGGAGGCCACATTACAGTAAAGATGTGCGCAGAATTGAATCGGTTCAACGGACGGCCACCAGGATGATCTCGGGGCTCAAGGGTCTCTCGTACGAAGAGAGACTGAACAAATTGCAGCTCTACACTCTTGAGGAACGTAGGGAGAGGGGAGACATGATCGAAACATTTAAGTACCTCACGGGACGTGTCGAAGTGGAAGATGATATTTTCTTTCTCAAGGGACCCTCGGCCACAAGAGGGCACCCGCTCAAACTCAGGGGCGGAAAATTTCATGGCGACACCAGAAAGTATTTCTTCACAGAGAGAGTGGTTGATCATTGGAACAAGCTTCCAGTGCAGGTGATCGAGGCAGACAGCGTGCCAGACTTTAAGAATAAATGGGATACCCATGTGGGATCCCTACGAGGGTCAAGATAAGGAAATTGGGTCATTAGGGCATAGACAGGGGGTGGGTAAGCAGAGTGGGCATACTTGATGGGCTGTAGCCCTTTTCTGCCATCATCTTCTATGTTTCTATGTTTCTATGATGCCAGTGCCTAGTCCACCTTTCAAAGCAATTTTGTAACTATTTCAGGAATGTCCATCAGAGCTACCATTGTATTACCATGATGACTCGAATATCATCAAAATGACTTCTTTCAATATTTCCTTTCTCTTTGGGTAAAGAAAAAAGTCTTCGTGGATCAGATCAGGTGAGTAGGGAGGGTGTTCCAATACAGTTATTTGTTTTCTAGCTAAAAACTTCCTCACAGATAGTGCCATGGGAACTGTTGCATTATCGTGATGCAAGAACCATGAGTTAGCGAAAAGTTCAGGTTGTTTTCATCTAACTTTTTCATGCAGCCTTTTCAGCACTTCCAAATAGTAAACTTGGTTAACTGTTTGTCCAGTTGGTACAAATTCATAATGAACAATTCCTCTGATATAAAAAAAAGGTTAGCAACGTTGTTTTGACTTTTGATTTGGACTGGCAGAATTTTTTTGGTCATGGGGAATTGGCTGACTTCCACTGTGCACTTTGATGCTTTGTTTCGGGGTCGTATTGGTACACCCATGTTTCATCACCAGTGATAACACAGCTCAAGACATCTTGCTTCTCCAAAAGGTTTTAGCAAACTTTTACTCTCCTTTGCTTTTGTTCATCGGTGAGCTTCTTCGGGACCATTTTTGCACACACCTTTCTCATGCCAAGATTTTCCATTAAGATTTTCCTGTTTCCCTTTCGATGTTTACTTGGTCTGCTTTGCTTCCCACAATCAGCTGACAATTTTGACGCACAATTCGATGAATTTTTTGCAATGTTTTTGTCAGTTCTGCTCATTACTGGCTGCCCTGACCTTTCTTCACCAGTGATGCTTTTTCTCCCCTCAGAAAAAAATTTAATCTATTTGTACACTGCTGTTTTCTTCATGGCATTACCCTCATAAACTTGGACTAACATGTCACTGATTTCACTTCCATGGTTGCCAGATTTAACAAAAAATGTAATGTTTGTTTGTTGCTCTAATTCAAGCTCCAACATTCTTGCGATGGCACATAAAAATACGCAACAAAAATAATGAATGCCACTCAGCAAGACACCACCACATGTTTACACAAACACAGCTGTTATGAAACCTTACCAAGTTATTTGTACAGTGCTGCCAAAGTAAGTGCACAGAGGCAAGTTCTTCAACTTAATTGTCACATCTTGTATAGACGAGGAGCTGCTGAGAAGTTCTCAGCCCAGCCAAGAAGAGAATGATGTGAAACCATGAAACTTATAAGTTTAATTTCATATCATTGAAACAAAAGGTGTCAAGAAAAGTATGGAATAACTTGTATGAGTGTGGAATAACTGATAAATTCCATGGCTCCACATCATTTTCTTCTTGGATAGGCTGAGAACTTTTCAACAGCCCCTCATGTACAAAGGGTACTCAGCACAGAGCCTATTTTGTAGAATACTAATTTAGCACAGATCTTTAATCCATAAGATTCAGAGTGGATTATATTTGTAAATTCCAGTTACAATAAAATAAAAACCCAGCTAAGTTAAATTTTTAAAAATTGTATTGTATATATTATATATTGTACTAGCTGATGCCCCGGCGTTGCACGGGTATTTAATTATAGCAAATGGATTGAAATAAAGATACTTTATAGTGGTGAATGAAATTATTTTTTTACAGCTTTATAAAAAGTACAATAATCAAATTATAATGTGAAATATTTGACAAAATGAATACAATACAACGAACACAAAACTTGATTATAAACAACAATTTTAGTTGCACCTCCAGGAGCAAGAACATATAAATTCTTGGGTGAACCCACCCTTGATCAAGCAACATAGAGTTGTCCATGGGAAAAACAGGGGGATCTTAAATCCACTCCACAGTATGTAATAGTCTGTCCCTGTGATTTGTTGATTGTGATAGAGAATGCAAGTCTCACTGGAATTTGCAATCTCTTAAACTGAAAAGGAAGATCTGTTGGAATAAGTGGCATCCAAAAGTTTCAGTATTGATTTAAACAACTCAATATGTGGAAACTCAGGTTGAAAAGAAACTCCATGCAGTTTGTTCCCAGTTCAGAATGGAACCTGTGTTCCTAGTTCAGGATATGTGAGTACTCATGTAATGTAATAACATTATGAACTGGGGTGCATGAAGGAAACAGTTACAAACCAGTTAGAACATACAAACTCTATATGTATGGTGTCCGTGGTAGAATAGAAACGATGTCCCTAGTGGTAATAGTGTCATAGAAAGTGTTTTATAGTTGGAATTACTGTGAGAATGGCAGCTTTTTACATTTTTTTCCATTGACATGAATGGGTGAAATCTGATTTTCTGTTTGTAGCTCCGCCCATGTGTGCAGGTGGGCCGCGAGATCCCCAGAACATATCACCCCAGGTAGTGAGGGATCTGCATACCAAGTTTTGTTCAAATCGGTCAAGCCAGTTTTGAATTACTGTGAGAATGGCAGCTTTTTACATTTTTTCCATTGACATGAATGGGTGAAATCAGATTTTCTGTTTGTAGCTCTGCCCACGTGTGCAGGTGGGCCGCGAGACCCCCAGAACATATCACCCCAGGTAGTGAGGGATCTGCATACCAAGTTTAGTTGAAATCGGGCAAGCCGTTTTTTGCGTAGGCAGCTTTTTACATTTTTGTCATTGACATGAATGGGTGAAATCCGATTTTCAGTTTGTAGCTCCGCCCACGTGTGCAGGTGGGCCACGAGACCCCCAGAACATATCACCCCAGGTAGTGAGGGATCTGCATACCAAGTTTCGTTCAAATCGGGCAAGCCGTTTTTGCGTTGGCAGCTTTTTAAATTTTTGCCATTGACATGAATGGTTGAAATCTGATTTTCAGTTTGTAGCTCCGCCCACGTGTGCAGGTGGGCTGCGAGACCCCCAGAACATATCACCCCAGGTAGTGAGGGATCTGCATACCAAGTTTAGTTGAAATCGGGCAAGCCGTTTTTGCGTAGGCAGCTTTTTACATTTTTGTCATTGACATGAATGGGTGAAATCCGATTTTCAGTTTGTAGCTCCGCCCACGTGTGCAGGTGGGCCGCGAGACCCCCAGAACATATCACCCCAGGTAGTGAGGGATCTGCATACCAAGTTTCGTTCAAATCGGGCAAGCCGTTTTTGCGTTGGCAGCTTTTTAAATTTTTGCCATTGACATGAATGGTTGAAATCTGATTTTCAGTTTGTAGCTCCGCCCACGTGTGCAGGTGGGCTGCAAGACCCCCAGAACATATCACCCCAGGTAGTGAGGGATCTGCATACCAAGTTTCGTTCAAATCGGGCAAGCCGTTTTTGCGTTGGCAGCTTTTTACATTTTTTCCATTGACATGAATGGGTGAAATCTGATTTTCTGTTTGTAGCTCTGCCCACGTGTACAGGTGGGCCGCGAGACCCCCAGAACATAGCACCCCAGGTAGTGAGGGATCTGCATACCAAGTTTCGTTCAAATCGGTCAAGCCATTTTTGAATTACTGTGAGAATGGCAGCTTTTTACATTTTTTCCATTGACATGAATGGGTGAAATCTGATTTTCTGTTTGTAGCTCTGCCCACGTGTGCAGGTGGGCCGCGAGACCCCCAGAACATATCACCCCAGGTAGTGAGGGATCTGCATACCAAGTTTAGTTGAAATCGGGCAAGCCGTTTTTGCGTAGGCAGCTTTTTACATTTTTGTCATTGACATGAATGGGTGAAATCCGATTTTCAGTTTGTAGCTCCGCCCACGTGTGCAGGTGGGCCGCAAAACCCCCAGAACATATCACCCCAGGTAGTGAGGGATCTGCATACCAAGTTTCGTTCAAATCGGGCAAGCCGTTTTTGCGTTGGCAGCTTTTTAAATTTTTGCCATTGACATGAATGGTTGAAATCTGATTTTTAGTTTGTAGCTCTGCCCACGTGTACAGGTGGGCCGCGAGACCCCCAGAACATATCATCCCAGGTAGTGAGGGATCAGCATACCAAGTTTCGTTCAAATCGGTCAAGCCGTTTTTGCGTGATCGCGGCACATACATACATACACACATACATACCTCCGATTTTATATATATAGATTGTGTTATATATTGTATTCTATTCTACTGTAACTGGAATTTACATAAGATCATAAGAATAGCCTTACTGGGTCAGACCAAAGGTCCATCAAGCCCAGTAGCCCGTTTTCACAGTGGCCAATCCAGGTCACTAGTACCTGACCAAAACCCAAGGTGTAGCAATATTACATGCTACCGACCCAGGGCAAGCAGTGGCTTCCTCCATGTTTTTCTCAATAACAGACTATGGACTTTTCCTCCAGGAAAATGTCCAAACCCTTCTTAAAACCATCTATGCTATCCGCTCTTTCCACAACCTCTGGCAATGCATTCCAGAGCTTAACTATTCTTTGAGTGAAAAAATATTTCCTCCTATTGGTATTAAAAGTATTTTCTTGTAACTTCATTGAGTGTCCCCTAGTCTTTGTAATGTTTGAGAGAGTAAAAAAATCTATTCACTTGTACCCATTCTACTCCACTCAGGATTTTGTAGACTTCAGTCATATCTCTCCACAGCCGTCTCTTTTCCAAGCTGAAGAGCCCTAACCATTTTAGTCTTTCCTCATACGAGAGGAGTTCCATTCACTTTATCATTTTGGTCACTCTTCTTTGAACCTTTTCTAGTGCCATTATATCTTTCTTGAGATAAGGAGACCAGAATTGAATGCAATACTCCAGGTGGGGTTGCACCATGGAGCAATACAGAGGGATTATAACATTCTTAGTCTTGTAAACCATCTCTTTTTAAATAATTCCTAGCATCTTGTTTGCTTTTTCGACCACCACTGCACATTAGGTGGAAGATTTCATCGTATTGTCTACAATGACACCCAGATCCTTTCCTTGGGCGCTAACCCCCAAGGTGGACCCTAGCATCCAGTAACTGTGATCTGGGTTATTCTTCTCAATGTGTATCACTTTGCATTTGTCCACATTAAGGGCTCCTTTTACAAAGGTGCGCTAGCTGCTACTGCCTTTTAAGCAGGTGGTAATTTTTCAGCTAGCTCGCGCTAATCTTGTGCATGCACAAAAAAATGCTAGCACACCTTTATAAAAGGAGCCCATAATGTCCTCTGCCACTTGGACGCCACTGAATCTTATGGATAAAAGATCTGTGCTAAACTAGTACTATATTCTAAAAAGCGGGTTCTGTGCTGAGTGCCCTTTGTAGAATACTAGTTTAGTGGGGATTTTGACTAATTTTATGTACCAATATTTACTGTAGGTCTGCTGAAACCTTGTGTAAATGCTGGCACCTAATTTTGGGGAGTTGGTCACATAAATTGTAGTATTCTATGATGTGATGACTAACTTCTAGGAATACCCCACTCTACCCATATGACTCCCATGGTCATACCCTTTTGTGCTGCATATTAGAAAATCTAGGCATAGATGTTATTAAAAAAATTGACTAGAGCAGAAGCATATGTTAATCCAAATTGTGCTAATTAAGTCAAATTATTGATTCTTAACACCTTGTTCCCTAATTAATTTCCACACATATCTTTATGTATTTATTTATTCAGTTTTCTATACCATTTTCCCAGGGGAGCTCAGAATGGTTTACATTAATGTATTCAGGTACTCAAGCATTTTTCCCTGTCTGCTGGCCACATCTAGTTATCACCCATTTTCCATCTCGGTTCCACATAGCAATTAGGGTAGGATTTTTACAGCTTTGGTGGTTTTGGTGTGAAGAATGGATGGTAGATAGTAGTGTATGGTCAGGGTCTTCAGGGGATTTGCCTCATACCCTATAGGCCCTGATGGCACTTTCTGAATTTTATTGGTTGAGCAGGCAACAGGCAGATGCTGCTCAGCCAATTAAATTCATATCAATAGTATCAGGGCCTTTGGGGGGGGAGTCAGAAAATCTCCAGCCCAAGAGCCCTGCTTTTTTGTTTGTTTGTTTGTTTACTTTTTCTTTGATACAGTTTGATTGGTTGAGCAGGCTGCTTACTCAACAAATCAAACTGCATCAAGCAAAAATTTTAAAAATGAAAAAGCAGGACTGTAGAGCTGGAGATTCATTGAATCTCCTGAAAGCCCACACCGCACGCTATTGATGGTAGATATTATTAATAGCTACTATGCACTAATACCTATGCTAGCTGCTTAGTGTAGCTTAGGAAACATACTTCTTACATCCTTGGCCTTTTTTTCAGAGAAAGTTGCTATGCAAAATTTGTTATTCAAAATATCTTGCATGTCATATTATTTATAAACATTAATGCAGTGGCATAGCAGTAGATGCCTGGTGACCGGGGCCTCATACTTTTGGTTCAGGCCCCTTTCCCCAAAACTGCAGCACCTAGAGCCTTTCCTGCGGTACTAGTTCTCCACTGGTAGCCTGGCAATTGGCAGCATTTTTTATGGGTCACTACCATCACTCCAGCTCTCCTCGCCCAGCATGCTTGGTTTTTACTAAACTGAGCATGCGTGGGAGACAGGGTACCCACCCCATATATGCTCAGTTTATGTGCATTCATGGGGAGGGAGGAATTATGGTGGCAGCCCATGGAAAGTGTTGTCAACTGCCAGATATTGGGGAACCACTGTCAGAGATAGGAGAACCCTGCCAGGTCAGGCATTTAGGAGTTTGTGTGTGTGTGTGGAGGGGGGCATGGCGATCAGGGTGAGGTATCATTTTGTGCCCCACCCCTATCTTGAGCTCAGGTTCTTCCAAATTCGAAATTTGGCTATGAGACTGTATCAATGATTTTTCAGGTGTGTTAAACTTGATTTATCAAATACATTTAGCTCCAAGTTTTATATACAATTATCTGAAAACATTAAGAATTAAAGAAATGAATTATTTAATAAAAAGCTATTATAGTTCAAAAATGACTATCTAATATGAATTTCTAGCATGTTCAAGTAGAATGATGGAATGGTGGAATGCCTTAGCAAATCTCTGGTCATAATACATTTCCTATAAACACATTAAATTTACACATCAAGCATAAATGCATTTGTGAAATTAAATTACAGTTTAGTAAAAGGAATTTCTTTGCAAAAGCCCATCAAATGCATTAGATACAAATGAAGTAAAAGTTCAGCAGCATTAAATTTAAGGTGTAATACAGTATACAGGTGGGTCAGTTTCTAAAAATTTATGAATCACGCCATTGTCCCTTACCACTTCATGCGAAATTTATTTTCTTTGCGTTCTTCTGTTTCTTTAACTTTATTATGGTTCCTAATCAAAATGTACCATAGGCCAGTGTACCATAGGCCATCTAGTAGTCAATCAAAATACTATTAAGTACTGAGGTTTCTAAAAGTTATATACTGATGCATTTACAGTACTGTATACTAATAATAAGTAATATACAGTACTAAAAATATTCAAGTTTCATTTTGATCTTTTTTCTATTGTTTTTTCTTGTGTTAGCAGAATCACCTTCCCCCCCCTTTTTTTTTTTTTTTTTTTTTTTACAAAAGCACAATAACAGCCACTGAGTGGCAAATGCTCTGATGCCTATTAAATCCCTAAGGATGTCAGAGCAATTACTGCAGCAACAGTCGCTACTGTGGCTTTGTAAAAGGAGCACTTAATTATTCAGGTATGTAGTGTCTCATGCAATTTAATAGTTTTAGGCATTATTTATAATCCTACGAGTAGGCTTTTATCTGAGACCAGTATGATTCTGGTTCGTGTCCAACATGAATTTGGTTCAGATGATTCTCTTCATGAGCAAGGGAATATATCAATTTTTATTGACGTTAATTAAGGAATTAAATTATTCCAAGTCCTTGGACTTCTCATTTGTTTCTTCATTTCATGATCAAGATTCAGAAGTAGCTCCTTAGGGAAATTACCTCATTGCCTTTCTTGTACCACGGTACCACAGAGGGTAGCTGTAGAATATGCCCTTACTTGGAGGAACATTTTCAATAGTGCATCTAAGTCCGACTTTGGATGTTTCCTGTAAGACATCCAAAATTGGTGCAGAGAAACATCCATTTTTCAAAACTGCTAAATGTCCAAATTTTGGGGGGAAAAATGACCTATTTGGATAAACTATGAGGTTTTCTGAAATAAACTATGAGGTTTCTAAAAATGATTTTAAGCATTAATAAAGTATGAGGTTTTTTAGAATTAAGTATTTAAAACAAGTGACTCTAACATAAATCAGCAATAATTAATTTAGGTGTGTTCCATTATAAATTAATTGAAGATTGAAGAGCTATGAATTAAATAATTAAAGTAATGAAGAAATAAAGAATAAGTTTAATGTTAGAATTAAGGTAGGGAAGATGGGTTCAAGCCGGTGATGTCAGCAAGAGTAAGAAAAAATAATTGTCTTTCTCTTTGAGAGAACCCTGAATGGGTGAAACTCCATAATCTGAGGCTTGTTCCCATTTATATAACAGAGAAAAGATGGAAAAAAATCACCTTCAGTGTCATTTTGGTTTATATCGGTGGTTTTATAAGTTGTATTTAACTAAAAAATATATTGAATAAAATGGCTCCATGTACTGATCCCTGATGACCCCCTCTCCACCACCATTATTCATTTTCTCTGAGTGAATTCCATTTACAACCACTTTGCTGTCTGTCAGTCAGCCAGTTTCTAATCAAGTTCAACAGTTTGAGTCCTAACTTCAGTCATCTCAGAGTTTGGCAGCAGCCAAAATAGCAAACAGATTGTTAGGACTTATTAAGAAAGGAATAGAAAATAAAACAACAAATATTTTAATGTCTTTGTATGATTCCATGGTAAGACCACACCTTGATTATTGTGTGCAATTCTGGTTGCTGAATCTCAAAAACGGAATGTGATGAAATCAGCTTAGCAGGGTTTAAAAAAGTTTGGATAATTTCCTGTAAGAGAAGTTCTTAGACCATTAATGAGATGACTTAGAGAAATCCACTACTTATTGCTAGGATAAGCAGCATAAACCCCCTACATTATTAACGTGTAGCGCAGGTTTTAGCGCCGGCAGTGTTGGTAACTGCTCCTATGCTCATAGCTATGAGGGTCGGAGCAGTTACCACCACTGCTAACGCTAAAACCCACACTACGTGTTAGTAAAGGAGGGGGAATCTAGTTTACTACTTGGGATCTAGTTAAATACTTAGGGCCTAGGTTGGTCTCTGTTGGAAACAGGATACTGGGTTTGATTGACCTTTGGTCTGTCCCAGTATGGTAATTCTTATGTTCTTATGTAGTTGAACTGGAAAAAGTGCAAAGAAAGATGTCAAAACTGATTATGGTAATAGAATAACTCTCATATGAGGAAAGGCTAAAGAGGTCAGGGCTCTTTAGCTAAAAGAAGGTATGGCTGAAGGAAAATATGACAAAGTTGTATAAAATTCTTAATGGAGTAGAACAGATAAATATGAATTGATTGTTTCAGTGTCAACAATTGGCAATTACCACTTAATTTATTCTAATTGGCACTAATTAAAAGTTATATACTCAATTTTCTAAGCATATTCTATAAAGTGGTGCACATCAGTCTGGTGTGGATTCTCATAATGGGCATGGCCAGGAGAGGAGCATGGGCCTAACACGGGAGTTCCCAAAAGTTATGCGCACCATTATAGAATATGCCCGATTCATATACAACTTAAGTGCAAGTATTTAGGCCTGGATTTTATTGGCCTAAATAGGTATGCCTACATGTTAGGCATGCATTTGGGAGCTAAGCGTGATTCTGTAAACTACACATATGCCGTATTGCTTCAGTAGCTAAAAAAGAGTAACTATCACATGAATTCCTATAACTGCTCATCAGCAGCACTCCATGCGTCTGGTAGCACTATAGAAATGATAAGTAGTCGTAGTAGTTCTCCTCTGTACAATGATAACAGGTTAGCCTCACCTTGCACTTGGATCCTCTGCCTACGGTATTTGTACATTGCTCCTTGACGATAATTTGTTTAGCTTTAAATATTGTACCTAGGTTCCCTCTGTTTTCTGTCACCCTCTCGGTTTCTCTGTTACCCCGTTCTCAGAAACTGTGTTTGTTCTATTGTCACGCGCCCTGAGCTTTCTGGGAGGGTGGGCAATAAATAAAAATAAATAGTAAGAGTTGTAGGCTATTATACCTTTACATTAATGTGGATCAATGATTGATCTTTAAAACTGTGAGTGCACCACAGTTGCTTTGAAAATGATTACAGTGAAGCATAGCTTCCATGTCTCTATATATTTTTTTAGCGTGTTCCTTTCTCAAAGGCTATTTACGGTACGGAATGACAAGTGCAATATCTGAAAGTGTAATGCAATCAATTCACATTGTTTGATTTAACATAACTACTTTACTTATTATCCATAAATATTTTTAAATGCTTGGATGAATGTATTTATGACAATAAGGGTTTCGGGCTCAGCTGTAGTTTATTTTGCTTTTAACATTGCTTCACCTAAATATGTAAACTTGCATTGATAGGGTCAAGGAATTACGTTTTCCCAACCTGGAAAATAAAAGTGGGATATAATTTAGCTTGTGTTGAGACTAGGCACTTTAAACAGACAGCCGGCTTTATTAGACATAGCATCAACAGCTAGGGCTTTGCTTTCCAGGAACAATATAGGATGTACTGTAGGTTTGCCCTCAAATTCTATAAAAAGTGCTAAAAAATATTGTATGATGATTGTAGCATGCATCCAATTTATGCATGTAATTTAATTGCATGTCAATTAGTGACAATAATGGGGATCTTGAGCAATTTATTGGGGGCTAATTAGTTTTAATTAAAAGATATGTGCATAAATTTAGGCTTAAATCAAAAAAGGGGGCATGGAAATGGGATTGTCATTAGTGGATCGGGGGAGGGGGAACATTCTGCAAGTTTTACTTATAATTATAGAAAAGGGGAATCTGTACCTAACTTTAGGAACAAGGTTTTGCATCAGGTTGTAGTTGATACAAATGGGGAGAGTGTGGTGAAGTGATTAAAGCTACAGCCTCAGCTCTGAGGTTGTGGGTTCAAACTCCCACTGTTCTTTATGGCCCTGGGAAAGTCACTTAATCCCCCTATTGCCCCAGGTACATTAGATTGTGAGCCTGCCGGGACAGACAGAGCAAAATGCTTGGTATCAGAATAAATTCATGGAAACTGTTCTGAGCTCCGCTGGGAGAATGGTATAGAAAATTGAATAAATAAATAAACTTAAATACCCAAAACACGTGAGTAAAGTACAGACTGAAAGAATAGCTTGAGGTATCTACCGAGACAAGGAAAAAGGACCTCAGACACAGTACTTCCGTCAGCTTCATTACTGGGGTTATGTATAATATCATTGATCCTAAAAAAAAACAAAAACTGGTTGTTACTTTTTTTAAAAACACCAACTATGGAAATTCAATATCAATAACCAATAAGCCAATAGCTCATGCAAATCTACTAGTCCCAGGGGTTCAGGGCAGGATTAACCAATAGGCCAAGTAGGCACGTGCCTAGGACCAGAAATGGTCAGGGGGGCCCAATGAAGGAGGGCATCAACATTTGTTTTTTCCAAACAGCGATGGGCCCCTCCAGCATTGATTGTCAATGCGGGCCCCCCCCCCCCAGATCAGCAATGCGCCCCCCCCCCCCATCGACGGAAAGTAAGACAGGCAAGCAACATGGGTAAGAAAGGCAACAGGAACTGTAATTGTGCAAGCGGTGCTGCTTGCCCAAAGCTTCCCTCTGACGCAGCTTCCTGTTTCCGCCTGGGCGCATGGTGGGATGGGGTGGGGCAGGGGGGCTCAGTGTACTTGTGTGCCTAGGGGCCCTCGATAAATTAATCCTGCCCTGGGTCCGTTCAGCTTTTCAAAACCCGGCAATTTGTCTGGGTTTTGAAAAGCTTCTATCAAATCGCCATTGGGCAGGACGGCATGTAACACAGGGTACTGTTCTGGTTTGGTGCAGTCCTGATTCCACTGTAGCATACTAATGTAATTTGGCATTAGCACATCCTACCATTGCACACCCACAGTTATACCAGCCATAGACCTGGCAATAGTGTGGCTGTGCAAATATAGAAGGGATACATGGATGAAATGATGATGAAAGTGTTAGAACAGGTTGATATCTGGAGTATGCGCTTAACAATGACATTAGAAAAAATAGTCCCTCTTCTGGACTACACTTTTTGGTGGAACTCACTTTGCTTATATCATCGTTATGAACAATATGCATCTGAAAAACTAAATATATCTAGACCATCGAGACTCTCTTTCTCGTCCTCCACTTTGCACTCTCCTTGGCAATATCTAGACTCCTTCATACATTCTCAATCTCTATCTCTTATCTGACTGCTCCGACTTTTGCCAACTCATTTACCCCTCTCCTACTTTTCCCCCCCCTCTATTTCCTTTTTTCTCCTCTCACCCTATCTAGCTACTGGATTATTTGTATACTTTTATTATGGTTGAACTTTACTTTTCTCCAGATACATATATACAACTTTGTTCATATCCATGTATCTTCAGCTTGTTATATATTGCATCTCAATATAGACCATTGTATGTACCTTTAAAATTCAATAAAAAGTTTGAACTAAAAAAAGAAAAAATAGTCCCTCTAAAGAAGATCCTAGTCTCCACAAACAAATGCTCCCCATGGATTTTTCCCAGAACCACAGTTCCTTAAACTTTAAGGATGTCAATTGGAAAGAAAAAGGTGGAAATCTCACGTAGATGAAGACAGGCCCAGTTGTAAGAAACACATGGCAATGTATCGCAATATTTCTCTGAAAACAACATCAAATAAGCTGCAAATTCAACCACGTAACTAGTAAACACCTATTGCAAACCTCACAACAGAACCAGCCATCTCAATCGCAACTAAATTGCAATGATTCTGCCAAATATTTTGTCAGCAAAATTAAGGGTCTTTGTCAAGATCTACAGACAGTCCCATCAAAGCTCCCACCATCTAATGAAGAGGACACTTTCCCCCTCCCCACCCCATCATGTACAGCCATATGGGACTCATTCAACCAGATCGCAGAAGAAGCTCTTGGAAAAAAACCCTGAAAGACCTATGGCCTCTTGATCTCTGTCCAGCAAAGATAGTATTTCAAGGAAGCATAGAACTCATTGAAGCGACCACTAAAATTCTTAACTCCTCGCTGGTGGAAGGGCAGCTGCCAATAACACTAAAAAAGAAATGTGGTGCACCCTCTACTGAAAAAAGAGCTTCCTTGATGAAGACATGCTCGAAAACTACCAACCAGTCTCTAACATACGCAGCGGAATGCTTTTTTGTTGGGGGAGGGGCAAAAGCTTCACCCCATACCCTGCCCCCTTAATAGTACTAATTGTAATACCATTTTTTCCATTCATTTTTCATATATACACACAATACAATCTTATTAACAGCACATTTATTTATTTTATTTATTTATTCGATTTTTAGCCCTTCCTCCCAAAAGAGCCCAGAACGGGTTACAAAGTACATCCATAAAAATCCAGACAGAGCAGAGATGACATTTTACATAAATTACAATATAGATGACAGTTTACATAAATTACAATATAGACATGACAATAAAACATATGTACTAAGTAGCATCTGGTGAAATTAAGTGACAAAGGTGAGTTGACTGGGTGGCATTTCAGGGTGAATGACTTTAAGGCGCTGGGTTAGTAAAGAGGAAGGTTTTCATGGCCTTCCTGAAGTTCCAGAGTCCATCTAATGATCTGACAGATGGAGGGATTGTGTGCCAAAGTTTGGGTATGAAATGTGAGTAGGAGCGTTTGCAGGCATAATGGTTAACCACAAAATTAAACTACACAAAGCACACTGTATGCTTTTCAACATTCATTCCTACCAGAACACCTGGCCTTGATCACACATGAAGAACCCAGATAGCCCTTATGCAAATACAGTGTCACAAACTAAAAATAGTAATAAATACAAGCAAAATCCTAAGATACAAGACTCTGTATTCAGTACAACCTAGAGAAATAGAATCAAATGCACTTCTTCCTGAACAGTGCAAAATATAGACAGCAGATGTAAATTCTTAAAACGGAATTGCCCCAATTGCCTTAGGCCCCTCCTGTGGGCAGGGTTTGAGGCACCTGGGCCAGTCAGGCCCTAAAGCCTGCCATTCTGTGACCAACCTTTTTAAGGTACAGGGGGGGGTGTTGGGGGTGGGAGGGAGGTGTACGATATTGGCGGGGGTGTCATGGGGCCGTCAGGTGGGGGGTTTAGGGGACAATCGGGGGTTTGGGAGGGACGGAAGGGGGGGGGGTCGGGGGCAGGAAGGCCTGGGATTCCTCCTGCCTGTATCTTAGTAGGGGTGGTGGGTAGGGGTTCCGCCAGGGCAGGAGGGGTTTGGCTCCCTCCTGCCCGGATGGTATAGGGGGGTGGGGGTTTCACCGGGGGGGTCATTGGGGCAAGAGATTAGGCTCTCTCCTGCCCATATCATGTCAGGAGAGTAACTGGGGCAGGAGGAGTTGGGCTCCCTCCTGTCCAGATCGAGGCAGGAGGGCTTGGGCTCCCTCCTGCCCGGATCGAGTCAGGGGGGTCGCTGGGGCACAAGGGCAGGAGGGGTTGGGCTCCCTTCTGCCCTTATCATGTCGGGGGTCGCTGGGGCAGGAGGGGTTGTGCATCCTCCTGCCTGGATTGAGTTGGGGGGAGTCGCTGGGTCAGGAGGGTCTGGGATCCCCCTGCCCATGTCAGGTTGGGGGGGTCGTTGGGGCAGATGGGCTTGGGCTCCCTCCTGCCCGAGCTGATCGCGGGACTGCGTCGGGATAGGAGGGGTTGGGCTCCCTCCTGCCCGAGCTGATCGTGAGACTGTATCAGGACATGAAGGGTTGAGCTCCCTCCTGCCCAATCTTGTTGGGGGGGGTGGATTACGGCAGGAGAGATTCTCTATCTGCTGCCATGATTGTTGCTGGGGTGAGGTGTGCGGTTTCTGAAACCGGTGTTGTTTTTGACAGACATTGGTTACAAAATCCAGCTTTTAGGCGAATGACTGGCTCCTCTTTTGCCTAAAAGGCCTGGTTTTGGGACTTAGGCTGTTTTTTGGTTGGTAATGTGTCTCAAGTGTAGACGTAGTGGTGGTCTGGGTGTTTAAACAGCTGAACATAGAGGTAGGCCATTCTCAAAAAAAAAATCCTCATTTTGGACATTTTTTTTGAGAATGGACATTTTCCCTGCTTGTACTTTAGCGTTTAGGGCCTAGGCCAAAAGGGGACTTAGATGTTTTTTTATTATGCCCCTCCAAGCTGTTACAGAAAACACTGTATTAAAAGAAAATATTGTATAATTGATAGTATAATAAGAATTAAAAAAAAGAACAAATTAAAAGAAATAAATGTGCAATGTGTTTACTCATTAATCTTTCAGAAAATCAATGACATTTAAAGTAGAAAAAAGAAAAATGCAAACCACTGGAGCAAACATGACACTGTTCCAGATCTAGCTGTTATGTCCAATGGTCCATGTAGATAACCTTGTAGTTTTTCCCATGTAGCTAAAGCTGTATGAACATATGTTTACCAGATTTTTGATGGCAAATTTGGGACACTTTTGACCTGTTGCAGCAGTAGTGAAGTTTGCTAGAGGAATCCTCTTGTTAAATTAATTTCATATATTCAGTTTTCCAGCAGTCTCAAATCAAACAATTTTCAGCTATTTCTGTCTTTTACATTTGACATCTCAAGTTTGATTTTCAGTTTCAACCATCTGTTCAAATAAACAGGGCTCTATACTGTAACTATCCAGATCAGAATAGAAGCAGAAAGCAGAACTCTGATAAAGTTTCAATTATAAGGTTCTTTAAATACAAAAGTCATTCATTTCTCAATTTTAAACATATTACATGACAAAGTTATCATTAGGAGTGTACCCAGTTTTGACTGGGTGCATGTAACATAGACTGTGCTGGCTGCAGTCCTTAACAGGAAAGATTTAAGGTGGGTGGGGGGGATGGAGTTTGTCAGGGTGAAAAGGTATGTAGTTGGGTGGGTTTAAGATTGATTAGTGTTTGGAGAAAATGGTGCAGTGACAACAGGAATTGGTTGATGGGTAGGTCAGGTAGGGAGATGGTAGCAGAGTGCACCTAACTTTTAGGAACGCCCACAATCTGCCCATAGTTCTCTAGTTCCAAAACCGTCTACCCTCCCCAAGATGATGGAAGCTACAAGGGATGGGGGAGAGACGTAAGCTGTTCTTTTGGGAATGGAGGGGGTAGGGTGAGACAGTATGCATAGATGAATGATTGCTCGGGAGGGGCTAGAAAAGTGATGGACTGGACACCCAGTCATGGCACCAGAGTATTGGGGTACCTTACAGGGCACTGCTGTAAACTTTACAAAAAGGGTCCCACATAAACATCTCACTACAGCTCCCTTATAGGTCATGGTGAGCCCCCATAAAACACCCCCAGAATCTACTAGACCCACCTATCTACCACCGCAATAACCCTTATGGTTGCAGGAGCTACTTATATGGTAGTACAAAAGGGTTAGGGGGGTTTGGGAGTTGCACATTTTTTACCATGAATGCAGTGATTAGAGTGGCTTATGGGCCTGGGTCCTCCTCTCCATGGTTCACTAACTCACCCACAAAACCACTTAAGCCACCTCTGTGCAGCTCTACTAGGCTTTCCTATGCCAGGATGCCAGGTTATACATTTAGTACGACTAAGTCTAGGACAGCCCATGTCCCACCCAAATCCCACCCTCAATACTCCTCCTGAAATGCCCCTTTTAGCTTTGGTCATTTAGCAGCACTGTGAAGGCCTAGGTCATTTTTAAATACATCTAAAACCTGGTTCGATTATCAATCATCCAAATGCTGATTTAGGCCGGTTTTTAGACATTTTTCTGTTTCGGTTATGAGCCCATTAGCATTTTCTCTCTGTACAGTGTGCTTTGTGCTTTTTAAATTTTGTGTTATATATTAATATGCTTATATTGTGTATATAAGAAAAATGAATGAAAGAAACTGCATTATAATTAGTACTATTATTATGGGGTCATGGGTGGAGCATGGATGGGTCTGAGGCAGTGGCATACCAAGGAGAGGGCGGGGGGGGAGGTCCACCCCGGGTGCACACCCCAAGAGGGTGTACAGCTGGCCACCCTCCCTATTCTGCTACTGCTGCTTTCCTTAACCAGCAGCAGTGGTTTCTCGCTGCTGCTTCCCCGACTCACAAGACTTCACTTCCCTTCACTTCCGAAACAGCGCTCCGTCTAACCACCATATCCCAGCACCGGCTCCCCCGCAGAGTCACTCCAGCGAGGCAATCTCTAAACCTTAGGGCGAACTTAACCCGGCCGGCAATCCATCGTGCGGGCTCACTGGTGGGCAAGCGAGCCAAGTCTCCTCTCATTGGTTGCGCTTTGCCAGCCCGCTGCATGGTAGGTGGAGGCAAAAGGTGAGGCGGGCTGGTGGGCGGTGAAAAAGTGCAGGGCCCACAAGACTTCGCCTCCGGCGTCAATTCTAATGTCGGAGAGGAAATTCTGGGCCAGCCAATCGCTGTCTGGCTGGCCTGGAACTTCCTCCCCGTTAGAATTGACGCTGGAGGTGAAGTCATGTGGGCCTGGCGCTTATACGTGCCAGGCCTGGCTCGGGGAAGGAGCAGGGAGAAATCAGCTGCTGGCCTGAGGGTAGGGGTAGGGAAAGAATCGGGGAAGTGGATGCTTTGTGGGGGCTAGGGGGAGAGAGAAAGAAAGACAGGCAGGCAGAAGGAGAGAGAAAGAAAGGCAGAAAGAAACAGGGAGGGCCGGGGGAGAAAGAAAGGCAGAAAGAAAGTCATTTTGGCTTTACAGAAGAAGGACCAGAGACTCATGAAATCACCAGATAAAAAGGTAGGAAAAATGATTTTATTTTCAATTTAGTGATCAAAATGTGTCCGTTTTGAGAATTTATATCTGCTGTCTATATTTTGCACCATGGCCCCCTTTTACTAAACCGCAATAGCGGTTTTTAGTGCAGGGAGCCTATGAGCGTTGAGAGCAGTGCGGGGCATTCAGCACAGCTCCCTGCACTAAAAACTACTATCGCAGAGAGAGGACAAATGCTGTATAGAAAGAAGAGAGCAAAGAGAAGATGATTAAAGCAGAAACGACAAAAGGTAGAAAGATTTTTTTGTTGCTTTACTTAGAATCAAGTAATATTGTAACTGTATTGATAAAAGTTTATAAATAGGAAATGGAAATAAGGCAATTTTTTGGACTAAACCCCTTTCCTCAGGTCAGGACAGGATACTATAACAGCAGTATATTGTACTGTTCTGAAGAAAGATTTGGCCTCTGAAAGCTAATTGAAAAATGGATTAGTCAAATAAAATGGTATTTTCTTATTTCTCATTATTTGTTTTATTTTTGTTTGTTAATTTGTAAAGTTGTGATTGTTATGTATCAGTTTTTTCAAATTTACATCTACTGTCTTTATATTTTGCACAGTATTAGGGGACATGTGCCATTTTTTTGTGTGTTGTGGTGGTGTATTGTATGCAGGGTCTGGTTTCTTGGCGGTTCAGTTTAACTTTTGTCTACATATTTCTATTTTTAGTTTGTGATTATTCCATATTGGGCGAGGGTGTATCTCTGTTCTGTGTGTATGAAAAGGACATAATTTTAGTTGGCATTGACTGCAGGATCAATTGACTGTGGGATCTGGCTTGTTTAGTTTTACATTGTATGTGTTGGTGTTCTAGTGCTCACTGCAGTGTTTAAGATGCTGCCTTTTCCTAGGTATACTCTTGTTGTGTGATATGTGGATTGTTACTAAAAATCATATTTTTGGGGGGTGTCAAAAAAATGATGGGCCCCAGGTGTCACATATGCTAGGTATGCCATTGGTCTGGGGTGGAGCTTGGGTCAGGTTACTCGGTTGATATTTGGGGGTACTTGACATGAAGAAGTTGAGAAACTCTGGCCTAAAGTGTCACATACCCTTTGGCCAGCCCTGCCCCCTATTTATTTAGAAAAATTATTTAAAACATAGAAAAATAAAGGCACATAAAGACCATATTGCTTATCTAGTCTGCCAAACCATGACATCTACTATGACACCTCCTTTTACCTCAGAGATCCAACATTCTTGTCCCAAGCTTTCTTGAATTCAGATACACATTGTCTCTACCAACTCCACCCCTTCTGTGAAAAAGTATTTTCTGAGGTTACATCTGAATTGATCCCCTTTTACCTTCATGCTATGCCCCCTCATTCTAGAGTTTCCTTTCAATTGAGACTAGCCTAATGTGCATTTAGGTGAAAAGTAAACCTAAAATGTGCCAAAAAATCAAATGTCTAACTACAAAACCCAGATCACAGAGAGCACCTATAACTGTTATAAAAGATAAGAAAGATCTTAGTACTGAGGAACTCTAGCTCATAACTGATCAGTTTTAACCCGTGCGGGCAACTCATGAATGATTATCATTAGACTAGTGCCTGAATGAGTCCACCCCAAAGTCTCTATAATTTTCAATTGAAATTATATTGATACAATTCAAAAACATAAATGTGCTCTCTTCTGTGAGATGGGATTCTAGCTTCTGATTCACAGACTCCCCTTGTAACTTTCATCAATACAAAGACCAAATAACTAAAATATTATAATATCAGTGACTATTTGTATGTGCTATCGAAATTTTTTTTTTTTTTTTAAATTCAGATAAGTCTAGCTGCTCATGAACATAATCCTTTGAAATTTGTTCAAGGTCTACCACATCTCCACCCCTATTTGTGTTTGTCTTCTTCAGTGTTGTTCCCGGTACTTCATCTGTGAACACAGAACAGAAATATATATTAAGTAATTCAGCCTTAGCTTTATCAGCTTATATATATTCCTCCCTTTCACTTTGAGTCTCACAATGCAATTTTTGCATTTCCTCCTACCTCTGATATTTTTTAAAAAATCTTGTACCCTCATTTTACCATGTTGGCTATTTTTTTTCTTCCATTTGCATTTTTCTGTTTCTCACTACTTGACCAGCCTCTTTTAACTTTTCCAGATATTTTTACCTGTCTTCCTCTTTCTGTGATCTTTTATAATTTATGAAAGCTAACCTTTTTTTTCCTTACCTTCTCAGTTTCTACTTTTGACAACCAAAGCGGCCTCCTTTTACATAAGAACATAAGAATTGCTATTCTGGGACAGACTGAAGATTCATTAAACCCAGTATCCTGTTTCCAACTGTGGCCAATCCAGGCCCCAAGTACCTTGCAAAATCCCAAAGAGTTAAACAGATTTTAAGCTGCTTATCCTAGGAATAAGCAGTGGATTTCCCAAAGTTATTTCAATAATGGCTTATAGACTTTTCTTTTAGGCAATTATCCAAACTTTTTTAAAACCCTGCTAAGCTAACTGCTTTCACCCATTCTTCAGCAACGAATTCCAGAGTTTAATTACAAGTTGAGTGAAGAAATATTTTCTCCAGTTTGATTTAAATCTACTACTTAGTAGCTTCATCTCATTCCCCCTATTACAAGTATTTTTGGAAAGAGTAAACAAGCAATTCATATCTAACCTTTTCACTCCACTCAGTATTTTATAGACCTCTATCATATCTCCCCTGAGCTGTCTCTTCTCCAAGATTAAGAGCCTCAGATGCTTTAGCCTCTCCTTCTTTGTACCTTTTCTAACTCTGCTATATCTGTTTTGAGATGTGACGACCAGAATTGCACACAGTATTCAAGGTATGGACGTACCATACAGTGATATAAAGGCATTATTACATTATCATCTTTGTTTTCCATTCCTTTCCTGATCATTCCTAACATTTTATTTGCTTGCTTAGTTGCCGCCATACACTGACCTGAGAGTTTCAATGTATCCTCATCAATGACACCTAGATCCTGTTCCTGGGTGGTAACTCCTAACAAAGAACTCTGTATCATGTAGCGATAATTCGAATTCCTCTTTCCTACATGCATCTCTTTGCACTTGCTCACATTAAACATCATCTGCCATTTTGATGCCCAGTCTCCTTGTCTCACAAGATGCTTACAATTTTTCACAATCCTCTTGTGACTTAAAAACTTTTAACAACTTTGTGTCATCAGCAAATTTAATTATCTCACTAGTTATTCTCATCTCTAGTGCATTGATTAATATGATTTTTTAAAAAAAATCACACACTACAAACAGAGGAGATTGGATAAAACACACACAAAACAATCTAATCACAACAGAACCAAATGCCTTTCACACTCTCAACCCATGAGTAGAGAAAAAGCCTCAGGTAAAAAGAGCCAAAACCTGTTGAACCCCATAAGGGAACATAAAACAGGAAGGCTCACCTTCAATCATAGGCTAAAAAACTCTAGCAAGAGCACTTGTGCACAACATCCTGGCAACAATTCATATGTTATAAACACGGTATAATAAATGTAGCATTCATTCAGTTCAGAAATATAACCCATATAGTACAGTGCTAAACACCTCCCAGGAAAATATTCATGTCCATAATGCCCATCATAACAGTAATAGATTCTTAACATCTCAATTGTTCTTGAAAGCACAGGGAAACAAATCAAGTAGTTAAGATTAAGAGTCAAACGTGCATATCTCAAACATGGACCTGTAAGATAAAGAGTTCAATTATACAGTACTTATTCAGTACATTAGCGCTTCTCCTTAGTGATTTCGCAAAAATCTGATGGGTCTCCTGTTTCACGGATTCACCCGCTGCGTCAGGGGAGAAGACCCAAAGGGGCAAATTCTATAAATGGTGTCCTACTGCTATCTAACCAGTCAATCAGGATGCACGTTTTCTAAAGGAAAAACTCTGAGGCAAGCCACCTACACTATGGGTGTCAGTTGCGGGTGCTGGGATGCTTAAGCTTGCCCAAGGCTGGGCATGGGTATGATTATGCCCATAAGTGGCCTTGGGTGATCTTAAGCAGCTCTAGGCATCCCCTAGGGCCATGATAGGTGCCTGAAATGTAGGCCAACAAAAAGCTGGTATACATTTCAAATAGATGTGGCCACTGAGCTGATTGCCACAAGGAAATCTCCCTGCTGTGATCAGTTGAGTGGCCGCGGCAGCAGGCAGGATGGATGCCCACTCCCTCCTTCCACCAGCCCCGTCAATCTCCCAAACCACCAACACTCACCAATACCCACCCGACATTCTCTGACATTCCCCAACACTCACCCAACACTCCCCAATACCCAAGACGCTCCCCCAAATCCACCTGACATTCCCCAACACCCATGACACTCCCCAACACACCCTCACATCCCTCAACATGCTCCGACACTCCCTCACATGTCAATATACCCTGCCACCTCCCAAACTCCTCCCATCCATACATTTAGGAGATGGCTGGCAAGAGGGATATCACTATAACATTTTAAAAAATAAGAAAATATACAATATCCACAAATCTATCAAGCCCTCATTAAGGAAGAAATTGTTACTTCAAATAAGAAGAGAAAAAACCAGAAGAAAAGCAAGGATAAAATTATCCTTTGCTATCAATGGTGCAGCCATTAGCTAAATATTTCTATACACACTGTTTATTCTCATTACTTTTAGAAATTGTTCTAACTGTAGCGGATCCCAAAGAACAAAATCTTTATGACATCACCCCAGCAACCTTCCAGTGGCCCTAAATGTATTCATGGCTTAAATATTTTGTCCTGCCTTTTTGTGAAATATTGGCTTATATGTTTTGGCCTCAAAAATTAATAAGTGCCAGCACTGGGAGTTTAAGCATGAATAGTACTGTACTGCTAAAATGACCTGGATATTGCTTTTCTGTTGATCATACTATTTTCCTGTTGAATGGCAGCCAATCAGTAAGGTGGGACAAGTAGGCAGGATTCTCTCATATGAATAAATAAAAGGAGGCAGGCTTTGCACATCTGCTACAGGTTGCTATTTCTGGGGTTTTTTGCTTCGGTAACTCTGTTTCCTATAACTTTTTCTCCTTCAGCACAGTGTCTTGAGGAAATCTACCCAGTGTTCTTTAGAATTGTTAACACTATTTGTAATTGTTGGGTTTTCATCTACTACAAGCCCTGAGCATTTCAATCTGTAATAATAATTATTGAAGTGAAATGATCTGTAATTATTTTGCAATTTCTTTTAATATTCAGGTATCTGAACTGATCAGTGGATTGCAGTTCCTAGAAGAGGAAGCACGTGCCACCTCACCAACTGTAAAACCTCCAGGACAGTAAGAGATATGGGTGTTTTTTATTTGTGTGTTTGTTCATTTGCAAGAACATATATTTTCACAATGAAATCCCATAGATTCAAAAGGTAGGAAGGTCCAAAGAAAGAATTACCCCTATTGTGGGTCTCATGAAGGTAACAAAACTGAAAGCAAGGGCATAGGATGACTTGAGCGGAAAATTTAGTTTTTGAATCCTGCTCAGGTTGGTACCAAACTAACTGGTTCCCTTGCTGCTAGTCTCAGCAGAGAGGCCATATATCGCATACACAAGGACACTGAATTTACCTGCTCGCTTTTAGAGATGATCCATCTAAAACAGTACCGTATTTTCGCGGATATAACGCGCACCATTGTAAAACGCGCACAGGGGTATAGCGCGCAGAAATCACGATGATATGTACAAAAACTTTTCTATACCGCGCTCAGGCATATAACGCGCATGCTGCCCGACTCTCCTTTCGCCCGCCCTGACTTTCCGTGCACTGCCCTGACTTTCCGTGCGCTGTCCCGACTCTCCGTTCACCCCCCCTGACTTCCGTGCACTGCCCTGACTTTCCGTGCGCTGTCCCGACTCTCCGTTCACCCCCCCTGACTTTCCGTGCACTGTCCTCCCTTGAAGTCCTGTCCCCCCTTGAAGGTCTGTCCCCATCCTGAAAGCCTGATGCCCCCCCCCCGACGTCCGATACATCCCCCCCCCGGCAGGACCACTCGCACCCTCACCCCGAAGGACCGCCGACTCCCCAACAATATCGGGCCAGGAGGGAGCCCAAACCCTCCTGGCCACGGCGACCCCCTAACCCCACCCCGCACTACATTACGGGCAGGAGGGATCCCAGGCCCTCCTGCCCTCGACGCAAACCCCCTCCCCCCACCGACCGCCCCCCCCCCAAGAACCTCCGCCCGTCCCCCAGCCGACCCGCGACCCCCCTGGCCGACCCCCACGACACCCCCACCCGCCTTCCCCGTACCTTTGTGTAGTTGGGCCAGAAGGGAGCCCAAACCCTCCTGGCCACGGCGACCCCCTAACCCCACCCCGCACTACATTACGGGCAGGAGGGATCCCAGGCCCTCCTGCCCTCGACGCAAACCCCCCTCCCCCCCAGCCGACCCGCGACCCCCCTGGCCGACCCCCACGACCCCCCCCACCCCCCTTCCCCGTACCTTTGGAAGTTGGCCGGACAGACGGGAGCCAAACCCGCCTGTCCGGCAGGCAGCCAACGAAGGAATGAGGCCGGATTGGCCCATCCGTCCTAAAGCTCCGCCTACTGGTGGGGCCTAAGGCGCGTGGGCCAATCAGAATAGGCCCTGGAGCCTTAGGTCCCACCTGGGGGCGCGGCCTGAGGCACATGGTCGGGTTTGGCCCATGTGCCTCAGGCCGCGCCCCCAGGTGGGACCTAAGGCTCCAGGGCCTATTCTGATTGGCCCACGCGCCTTAGGCCCCACCAGTAGGCGGAGCTTTAGGACGGATGGGCCAATCCGGCCTCATTCCTTCGTTGGCTGCCTGCCGGACAGGCGGGTTTGGCTCCCGTCTGTCCGGCCAACTTCCAAAGGTACGGGGAAGGGGGGTGGGGGGGTCGTGGGGGTCGGCCAGGGGGGTCGCGGGTCGGCTGGGGGGGAGGGGGGTTTGCGTCGAGGGCAGGAGGGCCTGGGATCCCTCCTGCCCGTAATGTAGTGCGGGGTGGGGTTAGGGGGTCGCCGTGGCCAGGAGGGTTTGGGCTCCCTTCTGGCCCAACTACACAAAGGTACGGGGAAGGCGGGTGGGGGTGTCGTGGGGGTCGGCCAGGGGGGTCGCGGGTCGGCTGGGGGACGGGCGGAGGTTCTTGGGGGGGGGGCGGTCGTTGGGGGGAGGGGGTTTGCGTCGAGGGCAGGAGGGCCTGGGATCCCTCCTGCCCGTAATGTAGTGCGGGGTGGGGTTAGGGGGTCGCCGTGGCCAGGAGGGTTTGGGCTCCCTCCTGGCCCGATATTGTTGGGGAGTCGGCGGTCCTTCGGGGTGAGGGTGCGAGTGGTCCTGCCGGGGGGGGGATGTATCGGACGTCGGGGAGTCGGCCGGGCAAGAGGGCTTGGGCTCCCTCTTGCTCCGATCGTGGATGCGGGTGCGGGTGGGAGCGCGTGCGAGCGGTCGTTCGGGGTGGGGGTGCGAGCGGTCCTGCTGGGGGGGTGAATCGGGCGTCGGGCGGGGTGGGAACTATGTTTAAAAACTTTTCTATACCGCGCTCAGGCATATAACGCGCGAGGGGTATGCGCGGTACGTAAAATCACGTATAACGCGCGCGTTATATCCGCGAAAATACGGTAGTTCTCAACCAGTATATGTTGAGCATCTAGGAAGTATGGCACAGGACTGGCACAAAGAGAGCAGCGGCTCAGAGGGGAGAAAAGTATCAGTCAACCCAGCTCTGTAGCAAGATAATCAGGTAGCATCCCCA
The DNA here is from genome assembly GCF_902459505.1 of Geotrypetes seraphini. Classification (NCBI taxonomy): domain Eukaryota; kingdom Metazoa; phylum Chordata; class Amphibia; order Gymnophiona; family Dermophiidae; genus Geotrypetes; species Geotrypetes seraphini. The sequence continues at coordinate 369,398,972 of NC_047084.1, forward strand.
AAACTGCTTTGTAACAATTACAGGAAAACCTGAACAGAACTCTGGACTCTACTGGCAACAAATGAAGTTTTTGATAAAAGGGGGTAATATGCTCCAATTTTTTTAGTCCAAAAATGAGGCGAACCGCAGGTGTTAAGGGTCCTATGAACAAGCAGGTTGCTCAGGGAGTAAAGGGAGCTTCTCTTAGCCCCTTAACGAGAACTGTTGGCAGCAGTTTCACCACTAGCATTAGAGGGCCACGCCCAAGTAGGGATAAAGTAATTTTTACCTGAAGAAATTCATTTTTCATCAGATTTGGCACTGGCATCTCCTGTTGCGCAAAAAGATATAACTCATATGGACAGCAGTTACACAGACTGAGTTATGCTTGAGGAAGGTGGTACCTCAATTATGCTCTTTACTGAATGAATTTCCACTAAAACTGAAAATGTTTCCTTATAGTTGAATGCCAATGAGAATAAAATGTATTCCTTGCAAAATATCAGTATTTCTGCTATCAAAGATAGTCTCTTCTTTCATCACAGGCTGGAGACAATGAAAAACATTATGAGGGATTGGAATCTTAGATTCCTCAATTTTCTAGAAACTCGTTACCACTCGGAGGAAATCCTCGGACTGCCTAACCCCAATATTCAGCAGCATTAAACTGGGCAGTGATGCTGAATATCACCTCTGGCTTCTCACAAAAAAGTGGGCAAGTCAGAGGTGGGGCAGGGGATAACCTTAGTGAGGGCCTGGGGTTAGGTAGGTGCTAGCACTCTCTTAGCTAAGTGGCCTATTTTAAACCTGGAGCCCTTTCCTGCTCCCTCAACAAAACCCTCTCTCTCCCAGACCATGGGCATCAAGCAGTTATTCTCTCTGGAACACCCTCCACGGCTCTGCAACGCCCCCCCCCCCCCAGCCATCCATTTAGGCACTTCAAGTTCTACCTGCATCCCTGGTGGTCCAGTGGTGGTCACTGTGTGGTCATTTTTCCCTTGTGGTGCCCTTTCAAAATACCTGCTGTGACCTATCACAGCAGCTCATGGTATTACACAAAGTACAGTAAGCTGTTACAAGAGGTTGTGACAGCGATTTCGGAAGAGAGATCTATCTGCTCCTGTCCCCAAAGACCACTGCTGGACCAACAGAGATATAGGTAAGCCCAGGGGGCCTAACTGGATGGCTGCGGGGAGGGGAAAGGAGAAGGTTTGGTGCCCATGGGTTGGGAGGGAGAGGTCTTTGTCAGTGGATGGTGGGAATGGGCTAAAGGGCTCAAATAAAAATAAAATTAAATTAAAATATATATATGTGTATGTTTGTGTGTGTCAGCCTAATATATAGCAGGGGCCTGCATAATTCTTATGTGTCACCTAATATTTTTGTTGTTGTTGTTATTAGGTATTAATTGTTTTTTAATGGCAAAAACCAATGGTATTTGCTGGCCACAAACTTTTGGCAGCTTTTTAGCATCCGGGCCCAAGTGCCCACATTAGCATAAAAAAAAAGAAAATTGTCCCTTTTCTGGTTGTGGTAAAAATGACCCTAGTGTGCAGGATAAACTCATTTAAGGAAGGGTTAAGGCCACTTTATACTGCAGCTTAGAAAAAAGGGCTCCTTCATCTTTGTTATATGCATTGAATCAAACTAGGTGATTAATCACAGAATATAAGGAACAATACATATATTATATTATGTTAATTTTTAGCTTTTATTTCCATGCAGTGTAAAAGGAACAAAGATAATAATGACCTCAGGAAACAGTGGGGAAAGTCTACTTAAATTGTGATTTAATGTATTTTACAGGTAGTGATACTCATCTTCGAGCCATAATGGGAAATACCCAAAGAAAAGATTATGATACTACAGTAAATCCTGAAACGAAAAATCCAGACTGGATGACTTCTATCCCAGATAAAAAATCCCTCTGTGATCTCTCCATTCCTGGCACCAACATGTCTGTGTATTTTCCAGGTGTGCACAAATTTCAGCATCAGAGCTGGGATCTTAAATCACAGTTTGAAGCTGGGATACGATTTATTGATTTAGGTCTCAGAGTTAGTATAATGCAGGATCCAAACTTTTTCCATGGTATTTTGAGAGACGCTATTAGGTTCTTGACAAAGCATTCGAAGGAAACCATTCTTATGCGTGTGCATGAATTTAGCCCTTTGGCTAGACCTAGAGAATTTTCCGAATTAGCAACCAAGTGTATCGAGGATGCTGGAATAGCTTGGTTTTGGACCTCTACTACCATACCCACCCTTGGCCAAGTCCGAGGCAAGATTGTCATAATGCAGGATTACGATGGTCCTGTGATAGGAATCCCTTGTAAGAGCTTAGTAATAGCTGAGGATAAAAATGCACTAACAATGTTTGGTATAAGTGAGAAACTCAGAAGACTTTCCGATAGTTTAGAAGCAGCTCGGAAAAGTAACGGTGATAAACTGTATCTGACCCATACTGCAGGACACAGTTTGCTAGCATATCCCTACTCAGTCGCTAATGAAGTCAATGCTTATCTGTACAATTATCTGGATGAGAGAAAAAATCAAAAGAATAGATGGGGAATTATAGCTATGGATTATCCAGGTAGCTTCCTGGTCGAGATGATTATCCAGAGCAACTAGAAAGATTTTAAAACTCAATCAAACTGGTAATCTTTTACGAATGACTTATAGCATACAATTTATGTGAGAAATCTTTCGACCTGGGTCAGGGTAATATACCGTGAATATGCAGCAGCATGTTCAAATAACTCAGCCATCCATAGCAAAAACAGGAGCAGTCTTGTAAATAGGATTAGAACTCTACTCAAATGCCTGTAGGAAACAGGTCTATTGCAAGCCTTAAAATTTTTACTTTGGGATACAGATATAAATACTGGAAGTACTCTCTAGAAAAGAACCATATATGTTCCCTTTTCAGTAAAATACAGTAGATGGCAAGATAAATTGTTCCCCCAATATGCATTGTTGTTGTTTTTTTCTTTTTAAACTGTTTTTGTTTTGTTTTTTTACTAAATAGTTGTCCTTGTTTTTGTGAATTTAAATTTTTTTGTTGTTGTTTTTGTCATTTTTTTGTTTTTCAATTTTCGCCTTTCTTCTCCACAATCTATCTCCTTACAGTCTTCTCTTCTTCAGCTTCCCTCCATACAACTCTCCAGGTTCACCACTTCTTCTTTCCCTGATCTGACAGCAGCAATGGTGGCCTTTTTTGTTTGTCAGGGCCAAGGTTGCAGTAGCTGCTTCTCGTTCTCTAGGTACAGAACTTCAATTCATATCAGATTGGGGTTTGGTACCCAATAATAACCTACTCTTAGAAAAATACATAATAACATAATAAATGACGGCAGATAAAGACTTAAACGATGCATCCAGTCTGCTCAACAATCATACTCATTATTAATTCCTGATTAAATTGTCTTTCTTTGGCATTTCTAGGAGATAGACTGTAGAAGTTTGCCCGGAACTGTCCATAAGTTTCAACTACTGGCATTTCCATCAAAGTTTACTCCAATATATCCAAACCGTAAAAGTCTGCCCAGCACTGTCCTCACATTCCAAATTACTGCAATTTCCTTTAAAGCCATCTGCAGACCATCCTAAATGAAATTGCCCCATATGTTAAGCAGGCCTTGCTAGTGTGCCTAGTACCGACCTTAGTTCTTCGCAGCTGGAGTCACCATCTAAGCATCACTCAATACATCAAGCAGACACGCAACCATTCAAGTTTAGACTTTAGGCAAGTTAGCACGCACATGAAAAATGACTCATTCTCCTTCAAATTTACACATTTTATTGTATACAGAGATGCCAAGGGTGTACTATCCCAAAAAGTGAGCTTTACCAAACCAAGGAGTGAGATTGACTGCCAAAGATTGTGATTCTTTAGACAGTACATCCAGGGTATAAACCTAGAATGATTTTAGCATTTCTTTGCAAATGATATTGGCTTTTTCTTTGGATCCTCTGAAAGAAAACTGACAATATGAGTAACTGTTTTCAGGTGAAAATTGTCTTTCACCTATTAGTTACATCAGTTTCAGAACACATGCACTTGCAGTAAAGTAAAAGAGACAGAGCAAGGAAACACAATACACTTCTCCCTCCATATTCGCGGGAGTTAGGAACAGAGCAAACCCACAAATTTGGAAAAATCACGGATAACTAATTGGGTCGACTCTGACCTACCCCCACATCCGTCCTGTATCCCAGACCTCCCCCAGATCTTATCTGGTAGTCTAGCGATGACGTGGGGTAGGAGCAATCTTCCTACGCTCCTGCCCCGTGCAGAGCCATCATAAAAAATGGCTACCATTTGTTCACGTGGTCTCACGAGACTACAACGCAGCATTTCTGCCTTAAAAAACAAGGGGGAGGTCCAGGACAAAAAATTGCAAATAACCAAATTTGTGAGTACTAAACCTGCGGATTCGGAGGGAGAAGTGTAGGTGGAGAGGGGTGCACAGATTTATTCCCATTCTTTGGACCACTTGGTTTACTTCTCTAAGGCTTCCAACATTCTAAAGCAGTGATCAAAACCAGTGCATAGGTAAAGTGAGAAAGCTTTCAAATGAGTGTAACTGTGACACACTCCTAATGAGTGAGACTTGGCATATAATCAATTTGGATAATTAGACTTGAAATGAGATTTTAGCATATCAATTTTGCACATCCCCACTTAACAGACCCTGCCTACTAACCCATGGTAAATGCTATTTTACTGCAGTAATTTTTTTTTTCCTTTCCTGCAGCTGGAAATATCACATTCATAGCAATGCTAAAGTAGATGGCCTCCAAATCAGGCCATCATCTAAATCCTATTTCCAAGATCTATAAAGAAAAGTAGTGATCTGCTAGAATAAGATTGAAATAGTTACCTGTTACCAGGAGGACCATTCCCACCCCCGCAACCTAAAGTCTCAAACGTGGATGATAAGGCTACTCAGGGTGATGTTGTTATACCAGAGTCTTTCTCTCTCTCAGGCTGTTGGGGTATCCAATACTAAGAAGTTGCCAGAGAAATTTTATTTTCATTATAAAGCTTTGTCCAGCATTCCTCGTTCAGCTATTTCTTTAAAAATATTTATAACACTAAAGATGGACACAAATTTAAAAGGCAATTTAAATTTTTAAAGTAAGTTTACAGCGGAAGCTGCAGAAACACATTACTGAACATGATCAAAGAATATTGAAAGTTGAAAAAACTATGCAAGGATAATTGGTGACTATTAGAAGAAAGCAGATTTCAAACTGGTCTTTATGGTACCAAGAACTTTGCTAAATAATCAGGCTGCCCTGTCCGTAATGCTTTAAAAGTTAAAGTCAAAGCTTTATGCATTAGTTCAGGGGTGTCCAATGTCGGTCCTCGAGGGCCGCAGTCCAGTCAGATTTTCAGGATTTCCCCAATGAATATACATGAGGTCTATTTGCATGCACTGCTTTCATTGTATGCTAATAGATCTCATGCATATTCATTGGGGAAATCCTGAAAACCCGACTGGATTGCGGCCCTCGAGGACCGACATTGGATAACCCTGCATTAGTTGAAATTTTATTGCAAGCCAATGAGAATCTTTCAAAAGTGGAGTCACATGATCATATCTATGAGCATTGGTTAACACCCTAACAGCAGTATTTTGCACAATTTGTAATTTTTTAAGAGATATTTTTGGAAGACCTGTATGCTTTATGTAAGAATGCTGCTTCAGCAGCTTTTAAAGATAGTTTAATGATACACCTCCAGATTGAGAATCTGAAGAATGCCAATACAAGCATGTAATCTTAATTTGCTTAATTTTCCAATAACTCCTCTCCTTTAGAAATGTTTAAGCTTTGGCGTAACTTAAAAAATCAGTATAGCTTGTCAGGCCTATGCTTCCAGACAGATTTGCTAGGGCATCAGGCAGCCAAGTGGTATAAATTAATATCTGAACATCTGAATAAGAAACCAAAAACTAGTCTAAGAGATATTTGGAGCATTGAGACAAAGCAATAGATTTCTGCTACTCAATGGCCACGGATTTGGTCTTGGAGGATGAGATGTACAATGTCAGCGTCTATGAGACTGACTTGGTTTTTTCTGTTATATAGAATTTTTTGGACCCCTGTTCGTTTACAGAAGTTAGATAGTTCTAAATCTAATAGATACTCTGTCATCTTGATATAGGGACACTAGACCATCTACTGTTCTATTGTCCCTTGATAGTTAAATTTTGGAGATTTATATGGGGTCAAATCACTATGATATTGGAAGTCTCATTATCTTTGTCGTATGATGTAGTGTTTTTGGAACATTATTAATGTCCAAGAGCCCAATATCTGCAAATAAGAATAGATTACTGCTCATCATGACAGGAGTTGCCATGCAACTTATTACGAAAACCTGGAAAAATTGGGACAGGTTAAACTATACCTTTTGGTGGGAATCCTTATGCCAAACTTATAAGTTTGAACGTATGAATTACCGGTAGTTACAATTGGGACACTATAAAAAAATTCAAAGAAATTTGGGATCCATTAACAAAATTTTGTTTGACTTGATCAGTAGTATTACCCTTTGTTCTTTGTCGGAGCATTTTTACACACCTGGGGGGGCAGGAAGGTATGGGGGGGAGATATGTACTTATTATTATCATTTGATTGTTCAGAATGCTGTTTACTGTGTTAATTGTTTGATAATCTGTTGCACTTTATGTTGGCTTTTAAAATGAATAAAGAATTAAAAGAAAAAAAATTTAAGCTGGATTCTAAAGATGTTCTTCAGATTTATATTGATCCATTTGATCTTAAATCAGTATTTCATTTGCCTAAAGGAGTAAGGCTTAATCAAAAAGGAAAGCTGGATGCTGTAAGCGCTCCAGATAGTTTAGATCTGATGAGATTTTTAGAGTCATCTTAGAGGAATATAACTACGAAAGAGCTACTCTACTGGTGACACTTGGTTCAGTTGAAAAGAAACTGGCATTTTTGAAAGCATATTTTCCCAAGAGAGCTGTTCCTTTTTATGGGCAAAATGTAATGATGTTCCCAGATGTTTCTAGAACAACACAATTTCTCCATAAAGCCACCCCAAACCATTACACCACCGAACACCCCACCCTGATACCCCTGACACCCCCCATATCTGTTTAGGAAGATCAGAAAGAGAGATGCCCATTCCCTCCTGCCAGTAGGCAGGTCTCTCCAAAATGGCGGGCCTTCCCCTTTCCGATCCATCTTGGGATGCACTGGGGGAGGCCTAACACCCTGCTTGGCCTAGATACCCAAAGCCTTTCCCATAGGATGGGCCTTAGACACCAGGGTCATTAAGGGCCTTAGGCCCCTTTCCCAGTGCATCCTGGGATGTAATGGGAGGGGCCTGAGACTCTAATTGACCCAGATACCAAAGGATATACCGGGAAGGGGAAGGCTTGCCATTTTGGACAGGTGGGCCTACCGGCAGGATGGAATTGGCATCCTTTTTGCTGTTCTTCGTAAACAGGTATGGGGGGTGTCAAATGGGGTGTTAGAGGTTTGGGGGATATCAGGGATTGAAAGGGGCCCAGCAGCAGGAAGAAGTGGGTATCCCTCCTGCTGATCTTCAGGGGTAGGGGGGGTGTTAAAGCAGGAAGGAATAGGCCTCCCTCCTGCCAATCTTGGGAGGTTGTTGGGGGTTCTCTGCCACCGCAGCCGACTGAGCTGATCATGGCAGGGGAATTTCCCCCTGATCATTTGAGCCAGCAGGACTCCCCGAAGCTGCAGTTTTGGGGGGTCCTGCTGGCTCAGCTGATCATGATTCCCATGCCGAGATCAGCTCAACCGGTTGTGGCATCTGTTTTTACTTTTGCGAAAATGTAGGCCAGCATTTAGCAGGTCTTCATTTCAGGCATTTGTCCCTCACCTACGGAGATGCATAGGGACACTTAACCATGCCCAAGGCCCCTTCTGGATGAAACCACACCCACACCCCTTCTTGGGTTTGCTTAACTGTCCCTATACATCTCCCTAGACCCACGGCAGATGCCTATAATGTTAGTGTCCTTCATTGCCTGAGTTTTTTTTAGAAAACATGCATTCCGATTGGCTGCCAGATGGTGGTAGGATGTCTACTGCTGCTTAAAATCGGGACACACAATTAGAGAATCAGGCCCTAAATATATATTTCATATTTTCTTTGGATATTTTTCTATATTCCTGTTTTTACAGTTTTTATAATATATTCAAAATATCAATAAAGAAAAAAAGGCACCTGCTTACCTTCTTATCTTAGGTGTCTTGTTATATAAAATAAGAAATTTGAGAAAGAGATAACTTAATCCCTTAATCTCCTGTTTATATCCCTAGGTAAAACAAGCAATTTCCAAAAACATATGTTTGCCTCAGAGCTGATGCAAAATCCAAAAGGAAATTGTGCAAAATATATTTGTCTTTCACATTATAAAATAGTAAATTCACGTTATAGGTGCAGTTAGGGCAGTCCTTAACCACACCTGTAATATACTCCCTTGAAATCTTTGCTACCCAATTATCTCTAAATAGATTTCTGAAATTACTATTTTTACATTTTACATATGAAGATGCTTTTAAAATGAGTTCCTTGGTGTGTGAAATGTTTCTTTGGTCTGAAAAACTGAAAGGTAAAGACAATGAAAATCTTGTGAGCAGAAGCAGCATAGTATAAAATCTCGGCACTGTTTATCAAAGAAATGTGGACATTAAGAATGGAAAATGTACCTGGGGTTGTGGGTTCAAACCCCGCGCTGCTCCTTGTGACCCTAGGCAAGTCACTCAGTCCTCTATAGCCCCAGGTACGTTAGATAGATTGTGAGCCCACCGGGACAGATAGGGAAAATGCTTGAGTACCTGATTGTAAAATCTGCTTAGATAACCTTGATAAGCGGTATATCAAATCCTAATAAACTTGATTGATTGATATTCTCTTGCAGTTAAATTAATAAAGCATTGCTATTAAAAAATAAATAAAACGTCAAACCTCAAGAGTAAAAAGAAGATGTCTCTGTGGGGACCTTGTACTAAGCTGTGCTAAAAAGTGGCCATCCCTATCGTTTGCACGGGGCTTTCACATTTGACAAGGCCCCTTTTAAGTTCAAACAATTTTTATTGATGCAAACAACAACAAATGCAACACTTGTATAACAATGATGATGCATCAAATATAATAATATGATGAACATATTGATGTGGTCAATATTACATACAACACCAAGGTGCTTAGTATAATAATGAGGCATCGAGTAAAATACATCCCATATAAATCTAGAAAATACCTTCATCCCCCATCAAACCCCACTCAATGGGGCCCCTTTTAACATGGCATTTTCTATTTCCTCAAATAATGGACAGGCGTCAGTTTCCACATTAGTGCAGGAGCACTTACTGATACCTATTTTTCTAGGTTGGTAGGGTTCCTGTGCTAATCACACGATAATCGGTTGGAGTGCACCGACATAGCTGCATTAACCAATTAGCACAGAGTACGTCTACCCTCTGCCTCCAAACATGCCCCGAGTGCTAAAAAATAAAAAATAGTTTTTAGCACATGAGAAGCACATGTTGATCCCAAAACTACAATAAAGGACCAGAGAATGTACCACAAAAGTGCTTTTTAACTTGTGGTAAAATTGCATTAGTGCTTGTCGCAGTTTAGTATAAGGGCCCCTATGTATAGCAACATGTGTGAGAGGCTGGATACAAAACACCTATTTGAAATGACTTGCAGTTGCATGTGGTCAGGGTCTTCAGGGGATTCAGTGAACCCCTGAAGGAATCTAGCATCGGGCTGCAGGCTATGGGCTCCCGGCTTCTCTATCGTAGGGTCATAGCATGGTACCATCATACCATCAGAGGATTCAGTGTCTTCAGTTAATACCCTTAAGGATGAAGGCCAACCTATCCCAGGCAGTATAGTATTTGGCTCCTGCATAGCGCCTGCCAACCTCAGAACACAGGAGAATGCCCAGTATCATCAGGGAATTCAGTTCCTTGAGTGAATCCCTGAAAGTGTTTTGTTTTGATTTGATTGGTTGGGCTGTCAGACCTTCTGAAACTGGCAACCAATCAAATTAAAACAAAATCAAAACACCTTTAGGGATTTATTCAAGGAACTGAATCTTGTGATCTGCACAACATGCTCCTTTGCTTACTGTCCGGGGTCTCCAAGGAACTGTTCCAAACAAACGAGACCGTGGAAAATCAATGTCCTCGGACTTCCAGTTGTAGTTTATTCAAATTAAAATTGATAAGAACAATAAAACCACAATATAAACACTATCCACTTGGACATTGATTTTCCACAGTCTCGTTTGTTTGGAACTGCTCTTCTTTTCCTGTGGAAATTTGGGTTTTCTTGTTTTTGCCGTGTCTCCAAGGAACTTTCATCCTTCTCCATAGTTTGGGATTGTTGGCTTCTAATGCCTCTAGCATTTCACTGGTGCTGGTACATGCTCTGTCACTGGGGATCATGCAAAGGAGCCTCCATATGCTTTGCCTAAGCAGGACACCTGCCATAGTAAGCTCTTCTAAGATGTATATCTGTTGAATCCTGAAGGGGGAATATGCATAAGGGATTCTGAGGGTGTGAAGGAGATGCCTAAAGAGGGGCAAGCTTGCTCTGGGAGTGACTGGGGAACTGGGGCATGTGTGAGGTACAGAGACACAAGGAGCTCTCTGAAGCAGGATAGGTGAGTCTATTAGAGGAAAAGGATAGCTAGGATATACTCTTTTCATCTCCATTCCACCCCATTTTTGCTCACGTCTCCTGCCCCCAAGTTTCTCTCTTTCTTTTCTCCTTATTCTCTCCCCTCTTTCTTCATCCCCCACCCCAAAATCACTCTTTCACCTTTTTTCTATGCCCACATATCAAGTGTATTGCAGCTGCTGAGGCAGCAAAGTTACTTGGTTATAGCAGTGATTTTCAATTCCTGCTGGCACAAGAAGGGTGAAATGTCCTGCCAGTTCCCCCTGTCTGGACCAGCACCAGGAAAAGTGATTAAACACATCTCCTGTTGCCTAGTGTCAAAGGATAGTCTCACAGTAAGAACTCCATCATTCTGCAGCTCTTACCATGACTTCTCTTGGCCTTGTATATGGAGCAATCCTTTATGAAACTGCATGCGGCCCTTAAAACTCACCTGTTTGAGAAAGCTTACAGTACCTAGATGGCTGAAAGGTAAATTGGTATGTCTACAACTTTCCCTCCTTCTGTTTCTTTTCTGTTCTACAGTTGTAATGGTGTCGTTTGCCTAATACTCATAGAAACATATAAATATGATGGTAGATAAAGGCCAAGTGGCCCATACAGTCTGCCCATCTGCAATAACTATTATCTCTTCCTCTCTCTAAGAGATCCCATGTGCCTATCCCATGCTTTCTTGAATTCAGACACAGTCTCTGTCTCCACCACCTCCTCTTCCGGGAGACCATTCCACGTATCTATTACCCTTTCCGTAAAAAAGTATTTCCTCAGATTACTCGAGAGCCTAACACCTCTTAACTTCATCCTATGTCCTCTCATTACAGAGCTTCCTTTCAAATGAAAGAGACTCGACTCATGCACATTTATATTACATAGGTATTTAAATGTCTCTATCATATCTCCCCTCTCCCGCCTTTCCTCCAAAGTATACAGATTGAGAACTTTAAGTCTATCCCCATATGCCTTATGACGAAGACCATGCACCATTTTAGTAGCCTTCCTCTGGACCAACTCCATCCTGTTTATATCTTTTGGTACCCAATATTCTAAATGAGGTCTCACCAAAGTCTTATACAGGGACATAAATATCTCCTTTTTCCTATTGACCTTACTTTTCCCTATGCACCCTTGCATCCTTCTAGCTTTCACCGTCACCTTTTCGACCTGTTTGGCCACTTTAAGATCATCACATATTATAATTCCCAAGTCCTGCTCTTCTTTTGTGCACAAACATTCCCAAACCAGGGTATTGCAAACTGTGCCACGGCACACTGGTGTGCCACAGCAGATTCCAGGTGTGCTGTCACCCTGTCAATGCTGGCGTTAGCATCTAGCGTGCGCGGCATTGTAATGCGCGCTATTCCACACGTTAATGCCCTAACACAGCTTGGTAAAAGGAGCCCTTAGTGTGCTTAAAACAAGTCTAGCCCAAACTGTCTCAATATTTGTCCTAGATTTTTTTATTTGGTCCCGGATTCTATATAGGGCGTTGATATCGGTGGTTGCCTAAAAAGCAGCCGCAAATCACATGTCAATCACGCAACGGCACCCTGTAGAGAATCACACCTCTACGAAAGACAGGCACTGGAAATGTAGGCCAGGGTTTTCTGGGCCTACATTTCCAGCGCTTATCTTTGTTCTGAATTGTACCTACATAAGCGCTTTATGGCACCTAACGCCACTTCCAGAATTAGCCATGCCCATAGTTGTATTAAGCGCAGTAAAACACCTACATAGATGTGATTACAGCACCTTTTATTTAGGCACCAGTAGGCACTTTGATTTTACCATTTTTTGACATTGTAAATGGCATTTCTCAATTAATTTAGGCCCCGGTAAGTAGCCTACCGGTGCATTACCCCCTCTTCTATGAAACCACGCTAGCAGTTTTTAGTGCAGAGAGCCGTGCTGAATCGTCTGCGCTGCTCCTGATGCTCATAGGAACTCAATGCTCTCTGCGCTAAAAAAAACTCTAGCGCAGTTTCGTAGAAGAGGGGGTAAGTTTTGGTGCTGTTTATAGAATATCCACCCTTTGTTCCATTATGGCAGAAAAACAAATAACTTTTGGGAACTCTCAAGTCCCGCCCACAACATGGCTCCAAAACACACACCCCCTTGAAATTTTGAAAAACTGTAGAGAAAAGCACCTCAAATTAGAATTTTAAAAATCACAACTTAGACGTGGTGGGGCATAATAAAAAAAATCATCTAAATCCCCTTTTGGCCTAGGCCCTAAACACTGAAAGTAGAAGCAGGGAATATGTCCGTTCTCAAAAAAAAACGTCCAAAAGGAGGTTTTTTTTAATAATGGCCTACCTCTAAACTAAGATCACCACTACATCTACACTAACAACATATAATAAGAATATAAGAACATAAGCAGTACCTCCGCCGGGTCAGACCATAGGTCCATCCTGCCCAGCAGTCTGCTCTCGCGGCGGCCCAAACAGGTCACAACCTGTCTGAATCACCAGAAGGGGCCCCCTTGCCACCTTGGTTTCCCATTGAAGTCCTATCTTCCCATCGAACTCCTAACCCTCCGGTCTTGCACATTCACGACCTGGTTGGGTTTCTATACCAAAAAAAAACCCCTAAGTCTCAAACGCCCAACACAAGAGCTTTTAGGCGAAGGAAGGTCCAGTCCTTCGCCTAAAAGCTGGATTCTGTAACTGGTGTGTATCAAAAAGAAACCGGTTACAGAATCCACCCCCCACCATCACCAGCAACGATTGCGGCAGGAGAGATAGCCAATCTCTCCTGCCACGATTCACCCCCCCCCCCCACCATTGGGATCGCAATCGCGTCAGGAGAGATAACCAATCTCTCCTGCCGCGATCCCCCTCCAATCGTATCGGTCAAGAGGGAACCCAGGCCCTCCTGCCTGGCAATTCCCCACCCCTCCCGACACGAATGGGGCAGGAGGGAGCCCAAGCCATCCTGCCCTGGCAAGCTGCGACTCCTCCCGACAACATCGGGGTAGGAGGGAGTCCAAGCCCCCCTGCCCTGGTGAGCGACGACACCCCCCCCCCCCCCGACAACATCGGGGCTGGAGGGAGCCCAAACCCTCTTGCCCTGGCGACCCCCACCCCAACACCCCCCATGGTACCTTAAGAAAGTTGGCTGGATGGACGGGTCCCAATCTCGTTCGATTGGCAGGCCTGCCATCCTCAGAATGGTGGGCTTTAGGGCCTGATTGGCTCAGGCGTCTCAAGCCCAGCCGACAGGAGGGGCCTAAGGCAACTGGGCCTGTTCCAGTTGGCCCAAGCGACTCAGGCCCCACCTGTGGGTGGGGCTTGAGGTGCCTGGGTTAATCAGGCCCTAAGGCCCACCATTCTGAGGATTGCGGGCCTGACGGACATACGGGCTTGGGACCCATCCATCCGACCAACTTTTTTAAGGTACCGGGGGGTGTCGGGGGTGGGGGAGGGGTCCACGGGGTTTGGGGGCTGAGCGGGAGTTTTGGGGGCGATCGGGGGGGCACAACGAGGGCAGGAGGGTCTGGGATCCCTCCTGCCTATATCTTAAAGGGGGTGGGGGGTAGGAGATTTCACCGGAGCTGGAGGGCTTGGGCTCCCTCCTGCCCCGATGTTGTTGGGGGGGTTCATGGCTCGCTGGGAAAGGAGGGCTCGGGCTCCCTCCTGCCTTAATGTTGTCAGGGGGGGGATAGCGGCTCACCGAGGCAGGAGGGCTTAGGCTCCCTCCTGCCCCAATCGTGTCGGGAGGTGTGGGGAATTGCCAGCAGGAGGGCCTGGGCTCCCTCTTGACCGATACGATCGGAGGGGGATCGCGGCAGGAGAGATTGGTTATCTCTCCTGAGGTGATTGCGATCCCAAGCACCGCGTTTGGCGTCACTTCAGGATCATTATTGTGGCAGGGGAGATGAGCCATCTCTCCTGCCACAATGGTTGCGGTAGAGGGTGAGCAGGTTGCCAGGGCCGCTGAGCTCATCGCGGCAGCTGTGATCAGCTCAGCGGCCCCTTTTTCGGCACTTATACCTGCTTTGACTTGGTCTAAGTCAAAACGTATAAGTGCCGACTAAGCAACCTGTCAAATGTTTTGGTAATACCTGCTGTACGACTATGTCTAGGTCGGCCCTTTCCCCTCCTCTAAAAACGCCTCTTTTCGCTCTATGCATTTAGAGGCAGGGGAAAGCCCTAAGCTGGTTTTAGATACATCTAAAACCAGCTTTAGTTATGGGTACTTGGACGATCAGGCTTTTTGATCGTCCAAGTACCCATTTAGGCCACTTTGTAGACTTTTTTTTTTATTATTATTAATATGAGCCCCATATTTTATAGGAAAAACATCTTTTTTGCTTCTTTATGTTGTTTTTCAGACATTTTTTCTATTTTGAAAATGAGCACTATAGGCTCCAATATTATTTGTACTTTTTGATGTCTTTGGAATGTAGGTTCTCAGTAGTATCAAATTGTTATATCTCTTGATAGAATTGATGTTCTTCTTTTTTTATTACCTTTTAGAACGGATGGTTTTTCAAGAATGCCTTTTGTCATGCTGTTTGCCTCACAGGTATGTAAAATTCAGATGCTTTAGGATGAAGCAGCTCATTTCTTCTACAGCCATTTGTGCACACGTCAGCGTAAGTCGGGTTTTCAATCACTAGCAGCATAACAGTATAGTTCAATTGTGTTTCACATTTTCTATTTGTTTCAGAGGGCAGATTCTCATTTCAGATGTCCTCAAAATATTGCTGTATTTGTCTTAAGAGTGCTGCAAGGCATCACTACAGCAAGGTGATAATGTCTGTTTCTCTACAGATACTGTTGTCACTTCCTTTTTGTTGTTGATCAGGAGTTTATAATGTCTTCCTCAGTTTCAGGATGTAGGAGCTAATAGAATAAGGTCTACTGGAGGATTCAATTTTGGACTAAATCAATGCTTATCAAACTTTGTTTGGCTGCAACTCCATTATCAAAGGCGAAGGAAGCACATAACTTCCTCGAAGGCCTACCTTGTCCTCCATACTGCTGCTCCTGGCCTCCTGCAGCATCACAAACAATGATGCCATCAACCCCTGCCTTCCGAGGTGCACACACAGGCATACCAGGGGCCACTGAAAAGTTCTCAGCCCAACCAAGAAGATAATGATGTGGAGCCATGAAACTTACAAGTTATTCCACACTTTTCTTGACATTTTTCATTTCAATGAGGCAAATTCATCTCGTGAATGGGTACAAGTATAGGGAAACCAAGCCATTGTGACATCACCGATGAGGCTGGCTCTTAAGCATTGGTAGAATGAGGCATTATGACATCACAATACTTGTTTTGCAGTGCAGCACTTAATACAGGATAATTTCACGCCTGTTCTTTTAAGATTTTGTTTTTATCCAATCTGGTTTTTCTTATATTCTGCGTACCAACTGGGACCCCTGAGGAATGAGTGTTTCTTCAAAACACGGACCGTGTTGGGTCCAGGCCACACGAATATTTGGACCACCAATTTGGATTTTTTTATGTATTTTGTTTTACTACCTTTTGCCTGATTAAAATTCCTGTACCCTGTACATTTCCCTGCAGTTTTCTTTTGTTTGATCACAATATGAGGGGCCACAGAAAAGTTCTTATTCCAACCAAGAAGAGAATGATGTGAAGCCATGAAACTTACAAGTTATTCCACACTTTTCTTGACATTTTTCGTTTCATTTGATATGGCTGAAACGAAAAGTGTCAAGAAAAGTGTGGAATAACTTGTAAGTTTCAAGGCTCCATATCATTCTCTTCTTGGATAGGCTGAGAACTTTTCAGCGGCCCCTGTAGTTATAGAACAGGATCTATAGAAAGTCTAGGCAGGAAACATGTCTTCTGCTCACCCAGGTTGCAACCCCAAACAAGGTTTTGGGGACTCCATATGAGGTTACTGTCCACAGTTTGGGAAGCCCTATACAAACTACAATAGCAGAAGCATTTTTCTGTTTATTGTAACCTTAAATGGCACAGTAGTTATATGGTTACATTGTACACCAGCTTGTGCTGTGCAAAATGAGAATGATTTCTGAAATAAAAAATGTTAATGTAAGCCAAATGCTTAAAATGCAAGCTATCATCTAACAAGATAAAGTAGTCCCAATTGGAGTTTTAAAAAAAACATATTTATAGTACAGTAGGATTTCCATGTGACTTTGCATCATCAAGGACAGGTCTTGAGTTTTCCACATTTGTATCTCTGAATTTGCAAACTTGCTGTTCTTAAATAAACTGGAATTGCAAAAGTTAGATGACCCAGGGCCATCTGGTAGCTCCAAAGAAAGATGATTTGTGGCAGCAAAAGTGAGATTACAATTTGTTATAAATGAGATTTGCTATGTATATTATACTGAAATTCAGATGAGACTTAAATTGATAAAGTATTGGTATACATACCTTTACCAACCTTTTTTTAAAGGTACTTCCATTCTAGATCAAGTCTGCCTTTTGAAAATAGAACCTTATCTTGGTAATCTAATTGTATTTATTAATTTATTTATTTATTTAAAAGATTTCTAGCCTGTTCTATCTCCCAATTCTAGATGGGTTATAAAACTGTTACAAACAACATTTTTCCATATCAAAATGGCAAATTCAACGTGGATAAGTCCAAGGTGATGCACGTCGGTAACAAAAATCATATGAACGAATACAGGATGTCCAGTGCAATACTCAGAAAGCCCCCAGGAAAAAGACTTGGGAGTACTTGTAGACAAGTCAATGAAACCATCCGAGCATTGCGCGGTGGCGGCGAAAAGCGCAAACAGAATGCTAGGAATGATTAAGAAGGGGATCACAAACAGATCTGAAAAGGTTATCACGCCGTTATACCGGGCCATGGTACGCCCCCACCTGGAATACCGCGTCCAACACTGGTCACCATACATGAAAAAGGACATAGTACTATTCGAAAGGGTCCAGAGAAGAGCAACAAAAATGGTTAAGGGACTAGGGGAGTTGACGAACAACGAGAGGCTAGAGAAACTAGGCCTCTTCTCCCTTGAAAGAGAAGACTGAGAGGGGACATGATCAAAACATTCAAGATATTGAAGGGAATTGACTTAGTAGAAAAAGAGAGATTGTTCACCCTCTCCAAGGTGAAGAGAACGAGAGGGCACTTGCTAAAGTTAGACGGGAAAAGTTCTTCTTCACCCAGAGAATGGTAGAAATCTGGAACGCTCTTCTGGAGGCTGTTATAGGGGAAAGCACCATTCAGGGATTCAAGACAAGGTTAGATAAGTTCCTACTAGAACAGAACATACGCAAGCAAGGCTAGTCTCAAATAGGGCACTGGTCTATGACCTAAGGGCTGCCACGTGAACGGACTTCTGGGCACGATGGACCACTGGTCTGACACTGTAGCGGCAAATCTTATGAAATCTCAAATACTAGGCTAGTCAGTGTTGTTGTTCATTTTCTGATTCTATATATGTGACACCCTTATTTGGCTGTGCTCCTGAGATGCACTCATAACTTAACTGGCTAATATATTGTTAACTGTCAATAAATGGATGCAAACAACCAATTATAGATGTAAATTGGCACTGATTTACATGTGCATCTGGCTCTGCATTATTCTATAACACTGAGTGCCTAAATCCCAGAGCGTGCAGCAACATGAAAGGGTGGGGGAGGGGCATGTCCAAGGAAAGGACTTAGAGGATTAGGGGCATTTCAAACAGCTGGGCAGTGTTATAGAATAATGGTAGCAAAAAACAAGAAGCAGACCAAAAAAATCATTTTTATTGGATTTTGTTTTTTGTACTCTATAATGGCTTGCAATTTGTGCTAGGTCTATTTCTACCTCCTGATTTTCTGAACAATGAAGTTTTTAAATCTTAAAATCAGTGTTGAATCCCACTTTTTTTAATCTAAGAGGTGACCTTTCACCCCTGAAGTAGTTTAAAAACTGGTCACACAGGTTCCAGGCTAATTCTGCTTCTCAGCTTGGAGAGGATAGATGCTGCCACCTTATGGAAATGCTGCTTGATTTGTAAGTACTGTGCAATAATTTTAGTTTTAGGGGTCCTTTTATCAAGCTGCGGTAGGGGATTAAAGCACGTAATACCGCACATTAAACTGCCTGCCGTGCTAGCCGCTAACGCCTGCATTGAGCAGGCATTAGTTTTTTAGCCGGCCGCAGGGGTTAGCGCATGATGAAATGTCCGACGCGCTAACCCCGCTAGTGCGGCTTGATAAAAGGACCCCTTAGTTTTTACCTGTTTATTTTTGGCTCCTATTCATTTGGAGTTTATTAAGCAGACTGATTTTCTAGATATAGTTTCTTAAGTGCTGTGTCAGTAATCCATTTTTGAGTTTGGACGTTTGGGTAGAGTTTGCTTTAAGGGGGAGGTGTGCATTAATCCCTTTTTAGGTATGTGTCCTTTTTTATAACCTTTAGGGATTTGTTCACTCAGTATTTCCTTGAACGTGTTCACTATGCAGTTTTCTTGATGATATGCATGTGATCACTCAGAGCACATCTTGATGTTATGATATAATACTAATTATACATTGATTATTAATATATCCACGTTTGCATTTGATCTGTCCTTCATGAGAATCATCCTATATAATAAAACGCTAGCCGCGCATGCGCACTTCTGCCTGCGTGCTTCCGTGATCCATAGGTCCGCGGCAGGCAGGAGAGCGGATGCGCGGTTAGGGCCCACACTGGAGCGCTGTGGACGACCCAGGATCATGGGAGGATGCGCCGCACAAAGTGCTGCACACGTACTGGAGGGGGAGGGACATACCAGTTCTGCACATACCGGCACAAACCTCCCTCCAGCGTTGGCAGCCGCAGCACGCTAAACAGGCTGCTTCGGGCTTTCTCCTGCAGTTGAGTCCCTCTGCCGCGTCACTGATGACGTCATCAATGACACGACAGAGGGACTCAATGGCAGAAGAAAGCCGCGAAGCAGCCTGTTTAGCGTGCTGCGGCTGCCAACGCTGGAGGGAGGTTTGATATTAAAGTCATCTTGCTGGAAGGGTCGCAGAGTCAGCGGGGGTTGGGCTGGGAGGGGAGAGAAGCGTCTGCCTCGGGTGCTTCAGGCAGCAGCAGCGTTTACAATTCGCTGCTGTTGCTGGCTTCAGGCCTTCCTCTCTGGCCAGTCCTGACTACTTCCTGTTTTCATGAAGACAGGACCGGCCAGAGAGAAAGACCTGAAGCCAGCAACAGTAATGAATTGTGAATGCTGCTGCTGACCAATGAAGTAGTTAAATGAGGAAAGGGAGCAGAGGGGGAGAGAATGGCTTGGAGGGAAGGAGGAATGTATGCCAGACCATGGGAAAAGGAAGGAGGAGATGGAGAGAGGCCATATGGAACAGAGAGAGAGAGGGCGGACACTGGATGGAAAGAGAAGAGAGGGGCAAGACAGAGGGTGAACAGTAGATGGAAGGGGTAGAGAGAGGGAGACACACCGAATGGAAGTGTGGAGGACAGGGGGAGCAGACTTTGGAAGGAAGTGGGGAGGAGAAAGAAAAAAGGCCACATGCAGGATTGAGGGAAGAGGATAGAGTTAGAAATAAAGATAGACAGACAGGGGGCCAGGGAAAGACACAGACAGAAAGAATGACAGCGTCCAAGGAGAGAGAGACAAATTAAAAAAAAAACAAAAAAACAGCCAGACATCTACTCTAGCACCCGTTAATGTAACGGGCTAAAACACTAGTGTATATATATTTGTACACCAGAAAAATCGTGTACACATATTGTACACTTCTATATGTAGTTTTATTGATATTTTTGTATGTCCCTTATATTCATTTTCTTATTAGATTAATTTGTATGAAATTTAATATTATTTAATGCATATTTATGTGATATTATTTGACAATGTACATTTTAAGTTTTATATAATTGTATTCATATTTTTAAATTACTTGGTTTGTAGGTTTATAATTGTTTTTGACATTTGAATTACAGTTTCAACCCCTGACGCAGCCTCAGGGCGAAACGTAGCTACGTCGGGTACCTGGTTTTCAATAAATCGCATACTTCCTGGTTCAGTTGGTTTGCTCTGTGTTTTTGCTACTGTGATTGCTTGCAGATCATCGCCTCTTCTTGGGTGTTAATGTGTCAGCATGCCCAGCTTGG
Source organism: Geotrypetes seraphini (assembly GCF_902459505.1). Classification (NCBI taxonomy): domain Eukaryota; kingdom Metazoa; phylum Chordata; class Amphibia; order Gymnophiona; family Dermophiidae; genus Geotrypetes; species Geotrypetes seraphini. Next base: position 369,419,736 of record NC_047084.1, read on the forward strand.
GTGACAGGATTTACATCAGGTTTCAGCAGGTATAAATCTAGCATCTACAGCAGTGGTTCTCAACCTGTCCTGGAGGACCACCAGGCCAATCGGGGTTTCAGGCTAGCCCTAATGAATATGCATGGAGCAGATTTGCTTGCCTGTCACTTCCATTATATGCAAATCTCTCTCATGCATATTCATTAGGACTAGCCTGAAAACTCGATTGGCCTGGTGGTCCTCCAGGACAGGGTTGGGAACCACTGATCTAGAGAACTGACATTAAGCACTATTCTTTAAAGGCATGTACCCTTTATAGAATAACACTTAGGCCCTGATTCTGTAAAGTGTGTCTACATTTAGGCATGGTTTGGACGTACTCGTAGGCGCGATTCTACAAAACTAAGATGTCCTTTAGAGAATCGTGCTCAGCGGCACTCAGCATTAGATAGATGTCCTTTAGAGAATCAGGTTTTAGGCGGAAGTTAGATGTCCAACCAATGTCCTTAATGTTATAATGTTTTATTATGATGATGTTATTAGAATGGTGATTTTATGCTGTTTTTCATTATAATTGTAAAATGCTGGCATCACACTACTTTTTTTTTTCAGATTTTTAAAATCTGTTTATGTATTTTGTAACAGGGAGTGAGTGGGATTTGAACCAGCAACATCAGAGTAGAATGCTATTATTTTAACCAGTGTGCTACAGACTGAGCTAGCAAGCTGCCTAGTAATTATGAAACTAGGTCTTCTAGGCATTGTAAAGGAAGTTTACTTTTGAGTGTGGTTTGGGCAGCACATAGACATGAGTTAGGTGGATGGGACATAGGCGGGCATTGGACGTTCTGCTAAATAGGTTTCTGGGGTTTTATTTTTGCTTTATTAAGCTCAAAATGCATTTAATAATGCAACACATAAACAGGGCACATGAATACAGATAAATTGCATGCAAAACCTACTATTTTTGTGGGCAAACAGCAATGTTATTTGCTAATTATAGGAACTGATCCATGAACTGAAGCACAGCACATAAAAAATAGCTTTATATTTCTTGCTAACAAAAACTACCCCTTTTTTCTTAGTAATGAGCTAATTCTTGAAACAGGTGCATTAAGCAAAAAAAAAGAACATGAAAATAATATATATGTTGCATAGATAACTTCATTTGCAAAAAGTTAAAAGAGATACACATCTCCTCAGCATGGCTTGTAGTTCATTGCAAATGGACATCTCCAGCTGCACAATGGTGACCTCATTGCAAAATCATCAAGGTGCACCTGGAAGGTAGAATGCCACAAGTAAAATAGGACTATGTGCTGGGAGAGCTGGTTGGGATTCAAACCCATGACCTTTGGAAGATAGGAATAGGACTTTTACCCTCATCTCCAGTACCTTCACAGAGAGTATGGATGGAAGACTTTGCCATTTTTATCAGCACTCTGCCCTTTACAGGCAAATTTATTTTTACCCTGACATGGGTAGGATCTTCTAAGCTCTCATTGTAGGAGCTCCTGATTAAAAGGCCACACCTGTGGCTTAGTGATTAAAAGCACTTATGACATCCTCTGAAGGTCAGAGATTCAAATCACAAGGATGGTCAGATACCCCAGCGCATGTTCTTTTTTTGTGTGTGACAATCTACCATCTAGTTGCATATTGATGATATTGCAATGAGGTCAAGATTGTGCATCAGATACATCCATTTGCTCTGGACTCCAACTATTATGTCAGGAATTCATTTTTTTTTTAAATGTAATATACACAGAGGACAAAAGGTATAAGAGGACCTGGACAAGTGTTGAAGGTACATGTTTTGATATATATTCTACAGAAATTACTACTTGTGAATCAAGTTTGCTTTTGAATTGGGGGTGTGGTTTATTGTCTGAGGTGGGGGGGGAGGAGTCAGTATGAGATAACTGTCTTTGGACTTTTTGAGAAAAATGTCCAGATATCCACTTGAGAAAATGTTCATTTTCAAAAATGCAAGACGTCTATCTTTTTTTTTAATGACATATCAAGACAGTTTGATCCTTAGTATGTTTATCTTTTTGGCCATTCTCAGCTATAAAGATGCGCACATGAAAAACGCACAAAAGCAAGTTTTTCTGAAGTCCAAGCAACCAGCATTCTTAGCAAACTGTTCACAGACTGCTGAGTACAGCAGGAGGGCACTCTAAGAGGTACTGCAATGAATTTCACATAAAAAGTCCAAGGTACACATGGCACTAGCCCTTATGCCTGCAGGTGTCAACTCTATGTAGGTACAGTAGGTTTTGGAGGGCTCACCATACAATACAAGCAAGTTATAGTGACATCTGACCTGGGACTTCTAATGTGACATTCACTGCAGTAACCCTTAGGGCTCCTTTAACGAAGCCGCGTTAGCGGTTTAACGCGTGTAATAGCGTGCGCTAAACTGCCGGCCGTGCTAGCGGCTACCGCCTCCTCTTGAGCAGGCGGTAGTTTTTCGGCTAGCGCGGGGGTCAGCGTGTGATAAAAAGTTGCATGCGATAAAGCCGCTAACGCGGCTTCGTAAAAGGAGCCCTTAGAGTGCCCCTCTGCTCTGCTGTGGAGATGTATATGAGCCATGTGAATCTGTAAGACAGGCTGGAAAGTACATATTTAGGTGGTGGGAAGGAATCTATGACCACTGGGGGAGCAAGTGGGGGTCATGCTTAAGCCCTCAGTGGTCATCTGGTCAGTGTGGGCACCTTTTTGATCCTTATTCATTTTTAAAACAGGTCTAGCCCTAAACGTCTAAATGCTGCCCCGGACGTTTTTTTGTACTTTTTTGAAATAATAAAACTTTATTGAACTTAAAAAAAAAGTTCAATTATCCACGCAGAACGTCCAAGTCCTTAACCCGCCCAAAGCCCACCTCTAACACTCCCCCCCCTTAAGATTTAGATACACTGGAAAATGATTAGAAAGCCTTCTAGAAGGTCTTTTTTTCAGAATGCCCACTTGAACGTTTTGACTGGTAAGATGTCCAAGTGCTGGTTTATGCTGTCTTTTGGATGTCTATCCTTTTTTTGTTTTTTAATGATCCCCTAAGTGTATAGCCCTCAGCGGAGACTGCCCCAACTTTGTTGGCAGGACTTAGAACTTTTCTGCAGCCCCTCGTAATTTACCTCAAAGTGAGCACAGAAGTGGGTTATCTGAGCTTTCAGAAGAAATTGTGGCCACTCAGTCGTCAGCAATTTCAGTAGCTTATCCATGACTTTGGAATGCTTTACCAGGGACACTTGGACTGTGGAGCAACATGAGAATATTTAAGAAAATGCTTAAAACACATATTTTTGCAATTTGATGCAATTGGAGCTGGCAGTAAGTGTAAAAGAATGCAATGCTCTGTTGTTTTCATATGTGTATGTTTTTACTGTGAGCTGCATAGAAATTAAGCAGAATATAAATTTTAAAATTAAAAATAAATAAATAAACTATACAGATCTTATATACTAAAGTACAAAGCTTAGGATGCAATAAGCACAAAACAAACCTGTGTGATAAATGCATGGGGCATGCCTAGAGTATGCCCAGCATTTACTACATAAGACAGATACCATATGGGCCCTGCATTACATGTCTGCACAGCAGGAATTTAATATGAGCTCGTCTAGAGCAAACCCTAACAAAGTAGATATCACAACAGTGTAACTCCCCCATCTCTGCTGCTTAGCATACCTGATTAGATTGCTCCAAGTGCAAGCTCCGCTGGAAAAAAAAAAAACGTACTCCACCCACTGATCAAGTTCCTCACCACCACCACCACACACATATTTGTCCAAGGTAAAATACCAGTACACACATGTAAATGTTTATGCAACATTAGAATTCTGCAAATCCATATGTGCCTGGTAAGTTTAGATAAAACTTAGGTGTGGGAATGTATGTTTTACTTGCTGTAGTGAATGTTTCCAGGGAGTATTCTTAAATGGACAAAGATATAAATTTCCCTCTCAAATGCATTGCTGAATAATTAGGCACTGAAGAACTTTTGATACACAGAGGAATCAGACAAGATTACCCATAGTCTGGTTTGTTTGTTTTATTGTACTAACTTTGGAACACTTATTTGATAATGTTTTTTCAATAATTTACAGATTGGTCAGAAGGAATTTTTGGTCATGATCTATTGGTACCAGGGCCAGCCAAGTCACTGGGCAGACTAGATTTCCATCTAGTGTGGCAACAGTTGTGGGACAATTGGAATGCAATATCTCATCTCTCACTCCTCTCTTCTTCCTACTTCTCCCTCCATCATCACTATAGTCACACTAGCACTGCAGGTGTTGGAAGGGCAAGGAGATTCAATACCAACACAGGGCCTTGAAGTGCAGACCCGCGCTCAAGTGCTTCCGTATTCCACTCTTCCCTCTGATGCATGAGTTCCTTTTGCCAACTTTTTTTATATCGGAATAGGGAGGGCACTGACACACATTAGAACTGGGCAGACTTGATACTTGGGTTTTAGAGATCCATTTGGGGTCAAGTGAATAAAATGTTGGAAAATCCAGTGGCATTGCTATTTGTCATGTGCTATTTGGCATATTAATGAGGGCTAAAAGCCAAATATTTTCCCAGAATAATAAACTTCTCTTTATTATGACAGGGGTTGCCATACAACTTGTGAGAAACTGGAAAAGTTGGGATCAGTTAAATCATACTTTCTGGTGGGAATCTCTATGCCACATGTTTAAAATGGAATGTATGATTGCTATACATTATAGAAAATTTATGGATATTTGGGATTGACATTGACAAAATTCTGTAAGGAATGACTGTTGATTTTGCCCTTTGATCATACAAGTCCAGGGTGGGTGGGAGGGGTGGAAAGATACTTTTAATTTGAGTTGAATTTTTGGATATGTAGAAAGGGGGGTGATATATGTATTTGTCATAGAATATAATTTTGATTGAATTTAAGTGCTGTTAAAATGTAAAATGTCTTTATAATTATTTTTGGCTTTAAAATGAATAAAGAATTTTTTTTTAAAGAACTGGGCAGGCTTGATTATGCTAATTCATTTTTTTTTAATAGTCTCCCAAATTTCATCTTTAAAAGACTTCAGTCCATTCAAAAATCCGGCCATTAAGGTTATTACTAGTGCTAACAGATATGAGAGTGTTACACCCCTTCTAAAAAGAAGCCCATTGGTTCCCTTGTTTATTTTGCATGAAGTTTAGAATTGTATTGATAGGCTATAAGCCTTTCCATTCAGGACAACCTTGAATTTTTAGCTAATTTACTTATTCCTTATTGTCCACCACGAATATTAAGATCATTACATAAAAACTGGTTGTTCTTTCATCTGTCACTTGCAAGATGGCATGGAGGAGTAGCCTGATGGTTAATGCTCTCCCCCCGCCTGCCCACTTCACAAAATAAGCAACTACTTTCTATAACCACAGAAAGACAATATATCAAATCCCATCCCCTTTCCAAAATTCTATTCATGCAGAAGTTTTTAGTGTGGGCTGACACGGCAAATGCTCTGACGCTCATAGAATTCCTATGAGCGTCGGAGCACTTACCTCGCTGGCCCACGTTAAAAACCTCTAGTGCAGCTTGATCAAAGGGGGCCTTTATTATTTAACTCCGGCCTTATCAAATTCTCTTCCTTTTTATTTTTGTTTTGAATCCAACCTACTGACCTTTAAGAAAGGTTTTGAAAACTTATTATTTCACTCTTGCTTTTCCAGGATCAGAGAGCTTAGGCTAGGTTGATGTTATTCAGAACCAAGGGACCCAAATGAAACAGTGATCCAAGGCCAAGGTCAAGCCATCTCTCCTCTCATGGGAATCATCTCAGATGACAGTTTAGCATCCAGACCTGTTCCCTCCCCCCCCCCCCAAAAAAAAAAGGGGATGATGGTGAATTTGAATCAGAAAAAGAGGGAACAGGAATTAAATGATTCATTGACTCAGCATGGTCTCTATTTAGGCCACTCCTCCCCAAATTAGCCTTCGTCAAAACTAACATCTACCTCCAAGGAAGCTGCTAAAGGATTCAAGAATCATAACGGTGCTGCATGCAGGAGGTACCGTAATATGTTTGTTGAGCTTATCATGAGTACCTGCAGAAAAATATCAATGAATTGGCACAGACTCATAGACCTACAGTACTTCTGTTCCTCTTGTCATTTTAACTAGGGTTACCATATGGCTCCAGAAAAAGGAGGACAGATTGAGATATCCGGGTTTTACTTCCATTCTTTTAGTGGAAGTAAAACCCAAATGTCTTAATCTGTCCTCCTTACTTCTATTGCTTTCAATGGAAGTAAGTTTCAAGTTTATTAGGTTTTCATATACCACCTATCAAGGTTATCTAAGCGGTTTTACAATCAGGTACTCAAGCATTTTCCCTATCTGTCCCAGTGGGCTCACAATCTATCTAACGTACCTGGGGCTATGGAAGACTAAGTGACTTGCCCAGGCTCACAAGGAGCAGCACAGGGTTTGAACCCACAACCCCAGGGTGCTGAGGCTGTAGCTCCAACCACTGCACCACACACTCCTCTACCCGGATATCTCAATCTGTCCTTTTTCTGGAGCCATATGGTAACCCTATCGATCTCCTAGATAACCTTTTAACATGTAAATATGACTTCAGTACATCTTTGAAGTTTGAGAAGGCTCTGAAGACAGCTGGAGACAGAATCTATATGCAGACCACCTCCTACTGTCAGACCTTTCAAGTTTTTTTGCAGTTCTTCCCAGAATCAACAAAACAGGCCAAATCACGCCAGCCGATAAACCACTATTGAAAAATGATGTATGAATTTGCATAGGAAATGTAATAAGTATAGTTCTGGCAAAGAACCACAGTGAAGCTGATGGCGAAAAGTTGAACAAAAACAAAGATGACCTCTTTGCAGGCGTCACAAAGCTTTATTTGAATTAAAAAGACTTGTCACAGGCCTATGTTTTGGCTGAATGGCCTTCCTCAGGAGTCTGAATAATCCTAAAGCATACAATAGCTCATTTGTGTGTGGATCCATGTAAAAGAAAGCCTACAGTGTAAACTAAACTTTAGACAGAATTCTGTGTTTGAAACAGAGTGTAAAGTTTAGTTTGCTTATTGGAAGTTTTTTAATTTTACAGTATAGTTTTGTTCAGCTTTTCACTGTCATCAGCTTCACTGTAGTTCTTTGCCTATAAATATGTTTCTGCAATAATTTCAGCTCAGGTTAAGAAACAGTAGTGTTGTAAAAGGGGTGCGGGGGGGTACATCTTGGGCACAGTCTTCCTAAGGGTACGGCAGCACCCCCCTTCTCTTCCACCCTTCCTCCGCTTGCTCGCTCACTCCCGCTCTTCTCTTTGCCACGCGCCTGTGCCCCTTGCCTTCCCCGTAACTTTCCCTGGCGTGAGGTTACTGCCTGTGTTGGCATCAGCGCTCTCTATGATGTCACTTCCGGGACCCACGCCTAGGAAGTGATGTCAAAGGGCGAGCTGACACCAACGTAAGCAGCATAAAACTAAAAAGGTACGGGAAACTAAAATGGCTGGAGAAACTAAAAAGGTATGGGGGAGTGGGGAAGAGGGTGGGGGAGGGGTGCCACCACCCCAGGTACCATTCACCCTTACTACATCACTCTTTTAAAAAGTTAAGAAGCTAAAAACAATCACTTAAATTTCAATCAATAAACTGTCTCATTTTAATATGACAAAACACATTTGATTCAATGAAAATTTTGTTCTACTCGCTGCTTTAGGCCGTACCAATGCCTATGAGAACTGTACAAAACTCTTGCCGAAAAATGGAAAACCAATTAGACAAAAGAAAACAGCTGTAAAAGAAATATTTTTATTTGATAATTGGTCCCACAGTCATGAAAATTGTTTGTAAATCCCTCAAAGACCAATTAATAAGGTAGTGATAAGTACAAAGTACAAACACTGTTATACCAGACTTGACTTTAAGAAAATTATAAGTTAAATTTGTTTGTCAATATTGGAGGTAATTTAATGGTCCACTACATTGGAAAGCCTTTGGGCACCTTATACAAGCAAAGCATGTGCTGACTTCATCAGGAAAGTTTACATACTTTTTCTTTGAAAAGTATGATGGGTAAAAAGTATCTGTGACGTTTGGCACTTGAATAGTTTTGGTAGCAGTGAAAATAACATTCCTTAAGTCTGCAGGAACTCAAATTCCCTGTGAGTTTTGTCACTCTCCCTGTCCCAATCCTGTAAACTCTGCCTTAACCGCACAAGTCTCGGAAACTTATGATTTTAAAGTTTTTGTGCAGATGAGGACGGAGCTTGCAGGAATTGGGCAGGGACAGCAAAAGAACATAATATTTTTGATCTTAACTAACCCCTTCCTTTACAAAGCCACGCTAGCGTTTTTAGCGCCGGCTGCTACGGTAACAGCTCCGATGCTCTTAGAATTCCTATGAGCATCCGAGCTGTTATCACGGCGGCCGACACTAAAAACGCTAGCACGGCTTTGTAAAGGAGGGGGGGGGGGTAAATTAACATTGTTATCTGTCGTTGACTCATCAAGTTTTCGTGGCAGAATACTGAAGTAGATTGCTGGGCCTTCTGCGCAGTATAAATTCGACTTTGATGTCGTTGTCGCCTCGAACACGATCCTTCGCCTCCAAAACTGCTCATCTGCTGCTGCCCAGATGGGTGGTACATCATTCGTCTGACATCTCCACTGAAACCTGACCGCCTTGGGAGGTCCTGTGAAACTACCAACAGCATAGCTTTTAGCTTCACAGATGCGCCCATGTGTCATGTACATGACTTATTCTTATTCTATAAAGGGGCTATCAGTTTCTGGTAAAGAAAATTCCTTAGAAACATGATGGCTATTTCCAGCAGCCTACCCAGTGCAACATCATTTGATCCCTAAAAAAAAAAAAATTGATCACAAGTTTGAAAAAACAAGCACTGTCCTCATAGTCAAAATACTGAACAAATATTTTAAAGTGCACGCTCACTATCCATTTAAGAACAAACGTTTTGCTTCACTGACAATTCTATGTGAATGGCTGTGTTTATGACATAGGCAGCTATGCTGGTCATTTTAGGAATTCTATTGGTATAAATCTCCATTGCACAGTTTAGAACAGGGGTATTGGGTATGCTCTATCAATGTTAACATAAGGACATCCATGAAATTGGAACACCTGGGGCTTAACCAGGGTAGTGCCTTGGGATGGATGTTCATGTGTGATCTGGGGAGAGTGTGGTGCAGTGGTTAAAGTTACAGCCTCAGCCCCTTGAGGTTGTGGGTTCAAACCCATACTGCTCCTTGTGACCCTGGGCAAGTTACTTAATCCCCAACTTTGCCTCAGGTACATTAGATAGATTGTGAGCCCACTAGGATAGACAGGGAAAACTACCTGAATAAATTCATGTAAAACCATTCTGAGCTCCCCTGTGAGAACAGTAAAGAAAATTGAATAAATAAAAGTGTGAGAAAGTTTAGCCTCTGATAACCAGAGCTGGTATTGTAACATCATAATGCCTCATTCCACCAATAAGAGTCAACCTCATCATTGATGTCACAATCAGGGCAGGATTAATTTGTCGAGGGCCCCTAGGCACACAAGTACACTGGGTTCCCTGCCCTGCCCCACCCCACCATGCGCCCAGGCGGAAACAGGAAGCTGCATCAGAGGGAAGCTTTGGGCAAGCAGTACCGCTTGCACAATGCAGTTCCCGTTGCCTTTCTTACCCGCGTTGCTTGCTTGTCTTACTTTCCGTCGATGTGGGGGGGAGGGGCGCGTTGCCGATTTATGCTGTAGGGGCCCATCACCGTTTGGAAAAAACAATGTTGATGCCCTCCTTCATCGGGCCCCCCTGACCATTTCGGGCCCTAGCCACGTGCCTACTTGGCCTATTGGTTAATCCTGCCCTGGTCACAATGGCTTCATTCTCCTATACTTGGCTCACTTCTACTACATTTTGATTTCAAGAATGGCGCAGTGGTTAAAAGCTACAGACTCAGCACCCTGAGGTTGTGGGTTCAAATCTACGCTGCTCCTTGTGACCCTGGGCAAGTCACTTAATCCCCAACTTTGCCCCAGGTACGTTAGATAGATTGTAAGCCCACCAGAACAGACAGGGAAAAATACCTGTGTAGCTGAATAAATTCATGTAAAACTGTTCTGAGCTTTATTCAAATAAAGAACTTGAGGGTTTAAATAAATGTTTAGCATGGCAACATCCAGGCCAAGACATTGGTATCTATTATAGACCCGAAATAAGGAATGTCCAAAAACCTCTGTGACCTGTCTTTTGGGATTGCACATTGTTTTTGACTAAAAAAGAATAGAGATCAAGCTTGTGGTTTGATTGCCACCATTCTGTGCCATTGTCACATCCAGGGCAAAATTAATTCTTTGAGGGCCCCTAGGCACACAAGTACACTGGGGCCCCCTGGCCCTGTCCCACCCACACCCCACACCCCTGCCCCACCCATTCATTTACCTGTTTTCTTATTTGCTTCTTTATTCCCACTTGTATTTCTTTTTTTCTTTTATTTTAAAATTCAAAACAAACAACAATGACTACCATACCAGTGCCAATGTAGTTTTAGTGCTATGCAAGCCCCAAACATCTCTGAACAAATCCCCCTTTCTTTCCCTTCCCACCTACTTGCTCAGGAATTTAACTCTGAACCCTTTCCATACGTATATAAAAGTGTTCAAATGCATTGTAAAGCAGTAATACTATCTGAAACATAAGTCTATATTAATAACCAAGTTTGCAACTCCTCTCAAGTGCCTCACTCTATGTCGTCCAACTTTAACCCATATGTAGGTATAAACAACCAAATCTGTAACTCCTCTGGTATGTTCCACTCCATGTATGTTTATTTGTAACAAAACAACAAGGCAAGCGGTCCACTAAATAATCCAACGTGGTAGAAAATAAGATCAGCAGACAATAAGGAGATTCAAATCAGGTTTATTCAAGGTGTTCCCAGGAACCATGCCTGATGCATTTCAGCAAACAAGGCTGGTCAATGTTAAAATAAAACCATGTCTTTCATACACACAGGACACAGAACCACCCTCACCCAGAATGGAATAAGTAATCACAAACTAACTTCCCCCCCCCCCCCTTTTTTTTTTTTTACAAAAGCACGGAAGAAATTTTTAGCGCTGGCAGGATGAATGTTCTACACTGTTCTGTCGATCATAGGAATTCTATGACCATCAGAGCAGTGCAGAGCATTCAGCATGCTGGCTTGTGCTACAAACCAAAGGAATTGTACAGCTTAGGGGGTTAAGAAACAGTGGTGCATATCCCCCAGTACTGAACAAAATATAAAGATAGCAGATGTAAACTTGAAAAAAGAGAAATAACAAATACTTTACAAATTAACAAATAAAAATAAAACAAAAAAATGGAAAATAATATAATACCATTTTATTGGAAAATAATTAGCTTTCAGAGTCAAACCCTCTTTCCTTAGGTCAGTAAAGTATACTGCTATTACAGTATCCTGTCCTGACCTGAGGAAGGAGAATTTGGTCTCTGAAAGTTAGTAAAAAATGTATTAAAATTAGTCCAATAAAATGATCACCGTATTTCCATTTTCTATTTCTAAACATTTATCGACACAACTACCATACTACTTTATCCTAATGAAAAAAATATAATTTTTTTCTATTTTTGTCATGTGGTTTCTGCTTTCCTCATCTTCTTGTCATTCTCTTTCTTCCATCAACTGTCTGCCCCTTCCAGAAACTGTCTGTCTCTCCCTGCCATCTCTCCTCCTATCCCCTCCCCCTTTGGTCTGGCATCCATCATCTTCCCTCTGTTCCCTTATGGTCTGGCATCTCTCTCCTATTTCTCCTTCCTTTCCCCCTGTAGTTTTTAGCATCTCTCTCTTCTCATTTCCTCCACTCAGATCTGATATCTCTGTCTCCTTTCCCGTTCTCTGGCATCTCTCTCTTCCCTTTCCTTTTCTTCTCTGGTCTTCCTTCTCTATTTTCTGCCTCTGTCTAAATTAAATTCTTTCTTACTATTCATTTCTCAGTTTCCCTTTTTCACTGTGTCTACCAACAGCATGCCACCTATTTTCTTCACCCCTCTACTATCTCACTAACTCTATCTTCATACCCCATCCAGCATATGTCCTTTTTCTTTATCCCCTCCTTCCATCCAGTATGTGTTCTTTCTCCACTTCCATTCAGCATTTGCTCTCCCCTCTCAACTGACATCTATCTGCCCCCTTCTCCCCCTTTCCATCATCATCATCTGCTCCCATCTCTCAATCTCTCCCTCCATCCCAGGCCCAGGTAGTCAAAACATGATCCTTACTGAGTCATATTGAAGTATAATAAAGGCTGGTATTTCTTTAGGTTTTGTATTATGTCTTCTCCACTGTGTTTGGTTTACTATTTTTTCTGTTGATTCTTTTGTGGGTCTTTTGGAGATCTTCATTATTATGTCAGGTGTTTCATATCACTGTTCTTTTGCTTGAAAGGCTTTAAAATCTCTTCACATTTATCAAGTTGTCCTACTATGAATTACCATAGTAATTCAAGTTGTAAGTGACACAGATTAGTATTTATTTCTTCTGTTACCTGGATATGAGTATTGGTGGAATATGAGGTCTGACAATTAAGTTTGCAGACTCATCCTAGTAAAAGTACTACATACCTCATTGCTAAATATCACTACGATCATCTTTGAAATACTCCCCTTGGGAAGCAATGCACTGATGCCAGAACCTTGTCCACCCTTCAAAGCAATTTTGGAACTCTTTTTCTGGAATGCCTATCAGAGCTGTTGTCGTATTACCCTTGATGTCCTGAATGTCATCAAATTGTCTTCCTTTATCTTCGGGTAAAGAAAAAAGTCATTAGGGGCCAGATCAGGTGAGTAGGGAGAGTGTTCCAATACAGTTATTTGTTTTCTGGCAAAAAAAACTTCCTCACAGACAGTGTCATGTGAGCTGGTGCATTGTTGTGATGCAAGAGCCATGTGTTATTAGTTGAGGTCATTTTCGTCTAACTTTTTCACACAGCCTTTTCAGCATTCCAAATAGTAAACTTGGTTAACTGTCCAGTTGGTACAAATTCATAATGAACAATCCCTCTGATATCAAAAAAGATTAGCAACATCGTTTTGACTCTTGATTTGGACTGGCGGAACTTTTTTGGTCATGGAGAATTGGCTGACTTCCATTCACTTTGTTTCAGGATCATATTGGTACACCCATGTTTCAGCACCAGTGATAAAAAAACAAACAAACAAAAAAATCCACCAAAGAGTTCCACAGGAAAAGCAGGGAAGCAAAACCAAGGAGAACAACAGTGGAACCGATGATCTTGATACAGTTTTTTATTCAACCAATTGTAGAATCCAAATTGCAGTAGAAATGCAACACAGTAAAAGAATTGTGGTATGGACCCAACATGTACTATATTTTGATTACAAAAAACCTTCTTCCGGGGTCCAATGCAAATAAGCAAAACAAAGTACCGTGTGCAAAATAATGTTTTGCTTATTTGCATTTCATTTCTTGTGATCAAAATCAACAACGGTTTCAGGGGGGTGCCAATCATTGGGGGGTTCATGGGAGTCGACAGGAGGGATTGGGCATCCCTCCTATCGGGGAACATTGCGGGAAGGTTTGGAGGACCGCGGCAGGAAGATTGGGCATCCCTTCTGCCGCGATCGTTACGGGGGGACGGTTTCATGATTCTCTAACCAGCGCTTATGACAGACGCCAGTTAGCGAATCATACTTTTAGGCAAACTGGTCTTTCCCAAGCCTAAAATAACTTATTTTGGACATTTGGTACTTGGGCAATTTGTTTTTCTCAAGAATAGGGCTTAAAGGTAGATGTAGTGGCATTCTGGGAGATTAAACTCCTGAATGTACAGATAGGCTATTCTTGAAAAAAATCTACATTTTGGATGGGTTTTTTCGACAATGGACATTTCCCTGCTACCTACTTTGGGTGCCTAGGGCCTTAAGCCAAAAGGGGTCTTAGACGTTGTTTTTGATTATGCCCTTCCACATATATTATTTTAGGCCTTTTTTTTTAATATCTTTATTCATTTTAAAACTAAAAATTAAGTGCAACATAATATATAGACAGTTTACACTTTAACAGCACTTAAATTCTATCAAATTATATTTCATAACAAATACATGTATCATCCTCCCTCCCATATATCCAACAATTGCACTTAACCATAATTAAATTAAAAAATATTTCCCCATCCTGGACATGTATGTTCAAAGGACAAAATCAACAATCACTCCTTACAGAATTTTGTCAATGGCTCCCAAACATCCTTAAATTTTCTATAATGTCCCTGCTGTATGGCAATCAAACGTTCCATTTTAAAAATGTGGCATAAAGATTCCCACCAGAAATTATAATTTAACCGGTCTCAGTTTTTCCAGTTCTTCAAAATAAGTTGTATGGCAACTCCCGTCATAATAAAGAGAAGTTTGTTGTTATGGGAAGTTATTAGGCTTTTAGCCCTCATTAACGTGCCAGATAGCACGGTATCGTACATCAGTGCCACTGGATTTTCCAATATTTTAATCACTTGACCCCCAATGGGTCTCTAAAACTTAAGTATCAAGGGACAATAGTACAGTAGATGATCCAATGTCCCTACATCGAGATGACAGTGCCAGCATCTATTAGACTTAGAACTATCCAATTTCTGTAAATGAACAGGGGTCTAAAAAGATCTGTGACAAGAAAAACCATGTTTGTCTCATAGATGCAGATGCCGTACATCTCATCCTCCAAGTCCAAATTCATGGCCATTGAGACGCAGAAATCTGCTGCTTTATCTCAATGCTCCAAATGTCACAAAGACCAGTCTTTAATTTTTTATTCAAAAATTTAGATATTAATTTGTACCACTGGGCCCTAGGAAATCTGTCTGGAAGCATAGGACTGGCAAACTATACTGATTTTTAAGATTCCGCCAATCAGGGAACCTCTTCTGAATGGCCTGCTTCAACTGCAACCACTTATAAAATTGAGACTTAGCAATACCAAATGTATGTTGCAGCCGTGAAAAGTCAAGCAGCTTTCAATCTGATACTACATCATCCAGAGTATGTATGCCCGCCTGCATCCAATGCTTCCAGAGGATCTTAAACCCACCAATTTGAATCTTGGAGTTCAGCCAACTGGCACGTGGAATCTGAATAGGTGTTAAATTATTAATAAATTTTAATGTCTGCCATGTGTCTAATAAAATTCTATTGTCCTTATACAGCCTAGGTAACTTGATACTTAAAATGTGACACAATCTCAATGGAGACAGGAGTTCCCATTCCAAGCTTAACCAGTCTGAAAGATTTTCCATGAGCTCTGGGAGGATCCACTACATACCCTGACACATTATATAGGCTTGATGGTACCTATAAAAATTGGGAAAATTTACCCCACCCTCCGCAATTGGTTTTTGTAAAGATACTAAAGCAATTCAAGCAGCTTTACCCAGCCAAATAAATTTGGTGAGAATACTATTCAATTTCTTATAAAAAGACCCCTGAAAACAAACTGGCAGCATACCCATTTGGTAGCAAACTACAGGCAAAATCATCATCTTAACTATTTGAACTCTCCTCCACCAAGACAGATGTAAAGGGTTCTATTGCTCACACATTTCTGTAACCTTCAGCAATAAAGATTTTTCATTTACTTTCATTTATAACAATTTTTGAAATATTATAAAGCTGTATATTCTTCTGAGCTTTATTCAAATAAAGAATTTGAGGGTTTAGAGTTCTTGAAGTTAATTAAGGGGCCTAAAATTCCCGGGCATTTAAAAGGAAATCTTGACACGCCTATATCAATGAAAGAACTATAAGCAGCGTTGAAGTCCCTTAGAGTTGGATCCGATCCAGGTGGTGATGGGTTCACTGTAGAGTTTTACAAATCATTTCAAATTACCCTATTACCTCATCTATTAAATTTATATCAGGCTCAACTGACTAAAGGTTGCATTACAGGTACTATGGCAGAATCTTGAATTATAGTTTTGTCGAAGCCAATTAAAGATCCTACGTTGGTTTCAAATTATTTTAGGCCTGTTGAAAAGCAAGCCTAAACTAGAAAGTGGTGGCAAATGATTTATTAATCAAATATCAGGCCTGAGGTGGCTGGGAGCCAGGGTCAGTAGATAAAATTTAAACTCTAAATAGAGGCTTGCTTTAGCTGCTAGCTGGGCTCTAATCCAGTATTCCTAAGCATGTCCTTGAGGAGAACTAGCCAGTCAGGTTTTTTTAAGGATGTCCCTAATGAATATGCATTCCTTACTCCACAGAGAAGCTATTCTTCAAAAAATTACCAATTTTGCATGCAAATTTTTATTATTACTATGATCAGTTTTTCACACTAATATGCATGAGAGAGGTCTGTATGCCTGTTACCTCCATTATATGCAAATATTTCTAATGCATGTTCATATTTCTATCATGTCCCCTCTAAGTCTCCTCTTCTCCAGGGAGAACATCCCCAGCATTTTTAACCTGTCAGCGTATGGAAAATTTTCCATACCTTTTATCAGCTTAGTCGCCCTCCTCTGCACTCCCTCGAGTACCGCCATGTCCTTCTTGAGGTACGGCGACCAGTATTGAACACAGTACTCCAGGTGCGGGCGCACCATTGCGCGATACAGCGGCATGATGACTTCCTTCGTCCGGGTCGTGATACCCTTTTTGATGATGCCCAGCCTCAAAGAAAGCAAACAGAATGCTGGGCATCATCAAAAAGGGTATCACGACCCGGACGAAGGAAGTCATCATGCCGCTGTATCGCGCAATGGTGCGCCCGCACCTGGAATACTGTGTTCAATACTGGTCGCCGTACCTCAAGAAGGACATGGCGGTACTCGAGGGAGTGCAGAGGAGGGCGACTAAGCTGATAAAAGGTATGGAAAATTTTCCATACGCTGACAGGTTAAAAATGCTGGGGATGTTCTCCCTGGAGAAGAGGAGACTTAGAGGGGACATGATAGAAACCTTCAAAATCCTTAGGGGCATAGAGAGAGTAAATAAGGACAGATTCTTCAAACTGAGAGGAGCCACAAGCACTAGGGGTCACTCGGAGAAATTGAAAGGGGACAGGTTTAGAACAAATGCTAGAAAATTCTTTTTTACACAGAGGGTGGTAGACACATGGAACGCGCTTCCGGAGGAAGTGATAGGCCAGAACTCTGTACAAGGATTCAAGAAGGGTTTGGATAGGTTCCTGGAGGATAAGGGGATAGAGGGGTACAGATAGAACTTGAGGTAGGTTATAGAAGTGGTCAGAAACCACTTCACAGGTCACAGACCTGATGGGCCGCCGCGGGAGCGGACCGCTGGGCGAGATGGACCTCGGTCTGACCCAGTGGAGGCAACTTCTTATGTTCTTATGTTCTTATTAAGAATATACTAAAAAACATTACATTACATTACATTACATTTGTGATTTCTATTCCGCCTGTGCCTTGTGGTTCTAAGCGGATTACAGTTAAAAGAGATCAGGACATTACCGAGAGAGTTACATTACAATGATTTAAGTAAATTACATGTTGTGGTATAGAAATACAAGTATAAGATATCTGGATTTATCGATAGAATAGCTTGACAGGGTTCAAGTAGTTACAAGGTTCAGTGGGGAAAACAATATAGGCAACTGAAGAAAGATACCTAACTTTGAAGGAATCAGTTGAGTGGATACCTAAGGGAGATGCTTATTTAGGAGAAGGTTAAATGGATACCTAAGGGAGATGCTTATTTAGGAGTTTGGATATTTTTGGTAAATGAGGTTCAAGGGGATGACTAGTGTGTTATTTGCTGGGGAGAGTGCATGTGTGATTGGGGAGGGGAATATTAAGTAAGGACGTGTTTTTTGAAAAGAAATGTTTTGATCTCTTTCCGAAACACTTTGATGTCTGTTGTTTTGATCATCAGTTTGGTGATGGTGGGGTCAATTTTCGCTGCCTGAGTTGCTAGAAAGCTGTCGTAAAGTTTCTTACGTCGGGTACCATTATGAGGGGGGAAGGTGAAAAGATTCTGAGATCTTCTTGATCTGGGTAGTCGGTAGTGGCAAAGACGGTTGTTCAGGTAATTGGGGGCCATACCATGGGTTACTTTGAAAAGTAAGCAGTAGAGTTTGAATTGAGTTCTTGCTTTTATCGGAAGCCAGTGAGAGTCTACATAGGCGGGTGTGACATGGTCGAATTTGCTGAGCGAGTAGATGAGTCTGATAGCTGTGTTCTGAACGGTCTATAGTTGTTTTATCATAGTATTTGGGCAAGGTAGGTAGAGGCTGTTGCAGTAATCTAAGGAGCTGAGTATGAGGGATTGTACAATGATCTTGAAGTGTTCTTTGGAAAATAATTTTCTTATTTTTCTTAGGTTTCGCATGGTGAAGAATGCTTTTTTTATGGTTTTGTGTATTTGTGTTTGCATTGTGCAGCCTCTGTCTAGGTGTGTTCCCAGAATTTTGAGAGTATTCTGTATTGGATATTTGATTGTGTTTACATCTAGTTCTGTTAGGGATGGTTTTTGTTCCTTCTCTAGTAGTAGGAATTTGGTTTTTCTCCGCATTCAGTTTTAACTTGTGGTTCGTCATCCATTTTTCTACAGTTTCCAATGTTGTTTTCAGGCGTCCATTGGAGGTGGGGTCTTGAATGTCGAAGGGGAGGAGGATGGTTATATCATCCGCGTAGCTGAAGGATGTAATGTTTAGGGCGTCTAGGGCCGTGCCTAGGGATGCTATGAAGAGGTTGAAAAGTATGGGCGATAGAGGGGATCCTTGTGGAACTCCGCAGGGATTTGACCATGAGTCGGATAGAAGATCATTTGACTTGACTCTGTATGATCTTGTTTTGAGGAATCCTTGGAACCAGTTGGGAACATTACCTGATATTCCTATGGCATCTAGTATCTGGAGTAGTATGGAATGGTCAACTAAGTCGAATGCTGCTGAAAGATCGAGTTGGATGATTAGTAACTTATTTCCTTTGCTGAGGTGCTGATGGGCTATGTCTAGTAGGGAAACCAGAAGTGTTTCAGTACTGTGATTGGTTCTGAATCCGGATTGAGTAGGGTGTAGGATATGGTGGTCTTCTAGGTAATTGGCAAGATATTGTGCTACTAGACCCTCTATGAGTTTGACTTATAGAGGTATAGAAGTGATTGGTCTATAATTTGTTGGGCTGTCTATTGGGCCTTTGGGGTCTTTTAGTATGGGAGTAATTATGATTTCGCCAAGTTCCGGGGGGAACTGACCTTCCCTTAGGGTGGTTTGCAGCCATAGCGTGAGACCAGCTGTGAATTTAGTGGACGCTGTAGCTAGTAGATAAGGAGGACAATTGTTCAAATCACATGAAGATTTGCTGTATTTTTTGTACAGCTGGTCTAGGTCTGACCATTGTGTCGTTGGGAAGTCGGTCCAGATCCTATCTGCTGAAGTGGCTTCGTCTTTTGTGGGTTTTGTTAGTATCTCTTCTAAGATGTTTCGAGAGTTGTTGAATGTGGATCTGATTGTGATGATTTTGTGTTTGAAATGGTCCGCTAGTTGGGAGGCTGGTGGAGTTTGGTTTCCTAGGGTGGCGAGGTGGGGTTTGGTATCAGTGAGATTTCTGACAAGGTTGAAAAGTTTTTTTGTGTCCGGTTTATCGGTGCCAATGAGTTTGGAGTAGTAGTCTGTTCTTTTTTCCTTCAGTTTGATTTTGTATTGTTTGATTTGTATTTGCATTGTTTGATTTGGTGTTTGATTTGGTTTGATTTGGTGTCTCCATTCTGTTTTGGACCTGACTTCCTGGTGGTCCATCAGGTCAGGTATGAGAATTTCTGTTCTAAACTGATGTCATGGTAAACATTAAAAGAGCACCGTAAATTATACTGTAAAATAGTTTTTATGTCAAGCTCTGAGAATTTAAATGCTAAAATATTCTCCACACTGCCTTTGCTAAATATGCAGAGCAACTTAAACTAAAGAAAGTAGAATTACCTTTTAACCCAAAGTCTATCTTGTCCCAAGTTTGAATGCAATTTCTTAGCAAGTAATATATTCACTAGTGAACTTTTATCCCCTCAGCAGGTCCTCTCTCAGCACCTCTTTGGGTGTCAACTAACACAGTTCTTCAAATTTGGCAGCTAAAAATATGCTGGCCTGTTATTTTAATAAAATTGGTATTAAAAAAAAAGTATGACAGTACTGGAGAATTTAATCTGATCATTACTTTTATAAATCGGAATATCATAACTTTTCAATAGGCAAATGGTGGAAATATGTGTTAAAACTTAAATAATGATAATTAAAAGGATTATTCATTGAGAACCTGCTGATTGATATATTTTAAACTATAAAGGGTTTGAATTTGCAGAAAATGTATCAGATATGAACATGAGACTCATTTACATTCTCCTTTCTCAATGTTAAGCATCACAGCTGTTCATGATTAAAGATGTGCAAAGAAAAATATCATGTCTGAAAATGAAAAGTCCAGATTTTGTGATGTTCTGGAAATGGATTCCTGGCAAATATTGCATTTACTCCACCAAAGTTGTCTCAGACTCATAAATGGAATATTAGACAACGTAATTTCT
Source organism: Geotrypetes seraphini (assembly GCF_902459505.1). Lineage (NCBI taxonomy): Eukaryota > Metazoa > Chordata > Amphibia > Gymnophiona > Dermophiidae > Geotrypetes > Geotrypetes seraphini. The sequence continues at coordinate 369,440,278 of NC_047084.1, forward strand.
GTAGAATTCATGACAATTTGCGATCATTCTCAATATGCTCTATCTTTTAAATGAGTATTTAAATTCAGTAACATAAGGCAATCAGAATTGAAATATTAAGTGCAGCAATTTAGAAAGGACATACAAATCAGAACTGAGACTTCCAGGCTGGGATGTCTCAAGTTTTGTTAGCATTTTACAACAGGATCCACCAACTTAGGGCCCCTTTTATGAAGCCACGGTAGCGATTCTCCCGCAGCAAAAAATACTGAAGACCACCCAGGGGGTGGGGGGGGGAGTTGGAGCGGGAGGGGGGTATATCTTTTGTTTTGGTATTATTCCTGATAGCAATGTTGGATGGGGGAGAGAATTTTATTTTTTCTATAGATTCTGATTGTTTATAAGTGCTTATTTGATTATTATTATTTGTATGTAAATTGTATTGCACTTTTTGTTGGCATTAAAAACTAAATAAAGTTTAAAAAATAAAAAAAATTTCTTACCTCCTCTTATAAATTGTCAATCCTTATTCTACAGTCCCTTGATATCACCTCATATATTCCCCTCCCCCACCCTCATTTCACCCACCAATAAATATTACCAGCAGGTGACATCAACTCAGCTAATTTTATATCTAGTGTTCTTCTCAATATAAAACTGGAACAGCACTGAGCTTATAAATCCCGACGGGGTTATGATTTATGTGTAGGCTTTTTTGCCAATAAAGAGAATTTTAGTCTGTTTTTATAGGACCAATTGAATTCTGACTGAGTTTACACACATGGACTTCAAAGGATTTTTCCTCCATTTTTTTATATAGTGGCTTTTGATCTCGTCTTGTGACTTCATATTGTGACTTGGTGAGATCTTTATTTTTACTTTTCTGCCTGTTTAAGTACCACTGAATAGTGGCAGTCGGTCCACTCATTGTGGTTTAAGGTGCAGGATAGGGTTACCAGATGTTTGGATTTTCCCAGTCATGTCCTCCTTTTGAGGATAGGTCCCGGGGTTCGGACGGCTTCTCAAAACCTAGCACTTTGTCCGGGTTTTCAAAAGCTTTCCTTCGGGCAGGAAGGCATCCGCCCATGCACAGATGCGATGTGATGATATCACACACGTGTGATGTCATCGCGTCATATCTGTGCAGGCGCAAATGTCCTGCCCGATGAAAGCAGGCAGTGGAAGGTGGGATTGGAGGCTGGGCTAGGGTGGACTTGGGTGCGGGAGCGGGAGCATGACAGGGCATAACTGGAGCGTGATGGGGCAGGGATGGGTGGGACTGGGCAGGCCTGGGGGGCAGGTCTAAGGGTCCAGATTTTCCAGATGGAAAATCTGGTAACCCTAATGCAGGAGCCTTTTCTGTCTGCTTAAATGATGCTGAATATTGACCCCTTATTCCCTATTTCAGAAGTGGAATGCAAATTTATTTATTTAAAAAATCTATATCCTAAAAGATTGACAAGGGGATTTACATCTACTACCTGGGACATTTGTTTTTCAGAAAAGTACTCCTATACAGCTGCATTCCACTGGAGGAATCAGGGGAGGTCATTCAGTGCTTGATTCCCCCGCCCCTTCCCAAATGCAAAGCTGACTAAGGATACTGGGACCTGTGACAGTTTCAAAAATGGCTTTGATAAGAATTTATGTTCCTGTTCTGCAACATGAACCTTTATGTTCCCATTTTGACCCATTGATTTTAAAGATTTATTTGTCTAAAATGGATGTTCAAGCTGATTAGATGCTAGAAGTAATATCAGCCACCTTTCACCTGGAGCCGCCAAGGGTAGGAGCAAGTGGAGTTTTCTCCTGCTTAGAATACCTCTAGAACACTAAGGAAAATAGGGGAGGGGCTGCTGGGATGTAGGAGGGAGGCTGGAAGAGATATGTTCTATGGGGAGGGGGAGCTGGAGGGGGTCCAGTTATAGTAGTAGGGTTGCCAGATTTTCCAATTAGAAAATCCGGACCCCTAGACCTGCTCCCAGGCCCACCCAGTTCCGCCCATCCCTACCCTGTAACACCCTAGGCCTGCCCCCAGTCCCGCCCTAGATTTGTGGAGGCTTTTCAAAACCCGGACAAAAGAAGGACATGTCTGGAGAAATCTGGATGTATGGTAACCCTATATAGTAAGGAGGCGAGGTTTTACTAAGAGTGGTGTCAGGAGGAAGGTCACGTCATATTGGGGGGACATTGGAAGAGGAATCAGAATCATGGCACAGAGAGGTATATCCTATTTGCAGTTTCTGGCTGTCTTTCCAATGCTGGCACTCAAACATGGCCACACATTGAATACCCAGGTTTAATTTTGGCATCCATGGACAGCACCAATGTTCCCTCTAAGGACTGGCCGGGTGCATGCAAATGTTTTCTCATGCGTGCACCAAGTTCTAAAAAGTTTTTTGCGTGTTAGCGGCAAGTTCTAAAAACTGACGGTTTTCCGGATTTGCAAGCATTTTTGCAAGCGACCATGTAAAATCTGTGAGCGACACTCCTAGAATGTATGAGCAATTGCTCACCTGCTCAGCTTAGAGAGAACACGGCTCAACACATAAAACTGCTGATTCTTGCCAGCTGAATATTGACTGGTAAATGTTCATTTTTTAAAACCCACCTTAGTCATGTCCAAAATATGCCCAGTCCATGCTCCCTTGGGACTTTGACATTTAACAAATCACACTTCTAAAATAAACACCTAAAGCTGTTTTATTTCCTCTGTCTATGTTATTGTTGGGGGAGGAGGGGGGTAAGCATAGTAAATCAAATAATCAGATAGCACGCTTGGTGCTTGGTGGGTCAATTGATTTGTACTCTTGTAAAATGATTATGCTGCAAAGAACAGACAATGAATGTGCATTACTTTCTTTCCAAATATTAGTTCATGATGAAGTCTTGGAAGCTGTCTAGAAAAAGGCAGAGAAGAAGATTTAACAATCACTAATAATAAAACCCCAAGCGCGCATGCACACTCCTACCTGCGTGATCCCTGCCTCTGTGATCCGTAGCTCCGTGGCCTGTGGCATAGAAATGTTAAAGCGTTCGACGCATGCGCACATTCAGAGCGTGCGCGCATAATGTTTTCCTACGAGTGCGCACATGGCAGTTTATTGTATCCAGCGGCGATTACTGTGCGCTAGTTGCCCTTTCCACTGTATACAACACAACGTGTGATTTAAAAAAAAAAGGTAGGTGGGAGAAGGGGCACGATAAATAGACAGGCAGTGGGCAGGGACATTGACAGACAGACAGTAATAGAGACATACACACTGAAAAACAGGTAGGTGGGAGTGAAAGACACACACAGAAGGACAGGGAGCCAGGGAGAGAGAGAGAAAGAAAAAAAATAGACAGTGGACAAGGAGAGAGAGACACAGAAAAAAAGACAGACAGACAGCGGCCAAGGAGACAGACTGCAAAAAAAGACAGACAGACATACCGCAGACAAGGAGAGAGAGAGAGACAGAAATAAAGAAAGACAGACAGACAGATAGCGACCAAGGAGAGAGACTGAAATAAAGAAAGACAGGCAGACAGCAGCCAAGGAGAGAGAGAGAGAGACAGAAAGAAAGACAGACATACACATCTATTCTAGCACCCGTTAATATAACGGGTTTAAATACTAGTTGTACTCATAATATTCTTTCTTTATTTTTAGCAGTTGTTTAATATTGTATATAGAATACAATAAGAAGCACAAGAAATAATTTAGGTGTGCTTTTATTAAGCTGTGTCAAAAAGTGGTTATAACACACCATTTCATGGGTCTTTTCCATGCACCAAAGCCATTTTTGCTACGGTGGGGAGGGGGGGAGGGGGTGCTGACCTCCGACTCTGTTCCCGTCCCATCCCCACGACCACTGTTCAGATGTTCAGGTGGCAGGGCTTTGTTTATAAATTTTTAGCAACACAACTAACATACTACTTTATCCTAAAGCAAAAAAAATAAAATAAATATATATTTTTTTTCTACCTTTGTTGTCTGATTTCTACTTTCCTCATCTTCTCCTTATTCATCTCCTTCCATCCACTGTCTGCCTTCTCTGTCTCTTCCATATGCTCTGTTACTGTGCCTCTCCCTTCCATCTCTCCCTCCACCCCTACCCCAATTGGTCTGCCACCCATATTCTTCCCTCCGCTCCCCCCTTAATTTGGAATCTTTCTCTTCCCCATTTCCCTTCAGCATCTGTTCCTCTCCACCCCATCTTCCCCAGTTCCCTTCAGCATCTGTTCCTCCACACCCCACCTTCCCCAGTTCCTTTCAGCGTCTGTTCCTCTCTAGCCCACCTTCCCTAGTTCCCTTTAGCGTCAGTTCCTCCCCACCCCACCTTCCCCAGGTCCCTTCAGCTTCTGTTCTTCTCCACCCCATCTTTCCTCCCTTTCTCCTTCCCTGCCCCTTACCTTCGCGGCAGGCAATTTCTAAATTTGCTTCCTATGAGCAGCCGAGGCATTGAAGTTGTGTGTGGCTGCAGGAAAGGTTGTCTCTGATGCAACTTCCGGTTATGTCAGAGATGACCTTTACGTCAGCCACACGCGATTTCAACACTCCGGCTGCTCGTAGGAAGCAAATTTAGAGAAATTACCTGCTGTGAAGGTAAGAAGCAGGAAGGGAGATGCTTAGGCAGCAGCGGCAATCCAGCTCAGACAGCGGCGATCAGGTAGTGGCAGTGATCGGGCGGCAACAATCAGCAGGGATGGAGGCAGGGAGATGATTGGGCAGCGGTGGAGATCGGGCGGCGGCGGCTATCAGTATGGAGGGAGGAAGCCCAATCGGTGTCCGCGTGCGTTCCTTCCCATAACTGTGGAGACAAGGCCATTTACCGCTCCATGGGGTGGTGAATGGCCTTGTCCCCGTAGCCACAGTAAACACAGTTTTTCCCCCCCACCACCACCACCATTTCGGCAGGTTACATGGGTAACAGCCACCGTGTCATTCTCTAGTGATGATCCCAGAACTACTGGAGTAGGCCTGAGCATGTCCCGTGGCAGTGTCTTTTTAACCTGTGGTAAGAATGCATTAGTGCTTGCCATAGCATAGTAAAAGAGCCCCTCCCCAATTTTTTTTTTCTATTCATATGGAAGCACAGAATGGGGCAGAAATGAGAAATATGAAATTACTCAAGGTTTAAAACAATTATGAATACTGTAGTTCTTTGTTTTAAGTACATATGAATTTTGAAAGACTCTATAATTAAACATAAAATAGTACAATATGTTCACTAATTCTGAACAGAATCAAATAGAACTTATTTTGTATAGAAAATATTTTTTTCTTTATTAATTTAGGGCTCCTTTAATCAAGCAGAAGTAGAGCTTTTTACCACAGGCCGGCAAGGTAAATGTTTCAACGCTTATAGAATGAGCATCAGAGCATTTACCTTGCCGGTTCATGGTAAAAAGCTCTACCGCTGCTTGATAAAAAGATACCTTAGACAAAACAGTTCCCAAGTTGAAAATATATACATTTTTGCCAAAATAAAATCTAATCTAGTAAGTATAATTGCATTAGATGCCCAGTAAGCTTACAGCTAAACGTGACATAAATCGATAAATAACTGAGTCTGCAGCCTCATGCTTTATTGATTTCAGAGCTGTTTATCTCTGCTCCCTTAAACAACCTACAACCCGCTTTAAAAAAAATAGATATATATATTATATACTGTATAATTTAATTATTTCTTTCATTATGTACAAAAGCTTATTTTAGATGTCAAGTTAAATCAAATAGATTCACACAACTTAAGGACTGATTCACTATTGCCTTAAAAAAATGCTATTTGTAGACCTTGGATAAATGTGTTTATGTTTATTATCACATACTAGTAATATACTGTCATTAATTCCAGGCAAATCAAAGCAGCGCACATTACTAGTAATTAAGAAATAGAAAGGGTGTGGGGGGGAGGGAATATTTTATGATTTATTATGCTTAAGTACATTGTTGGATATAAGAGGGGAGGGATATTTGATGTGAGTTAAACTTTGATGGTATTTTAAGTGATGTTAAAGTATAAAATGATTGTATCTTATGTTACACTTGTTGAAAGTTTTGAAAATGAATAAAGACTTTACAAAAAAAAAAAGAAATAGAAAGGAACTCCTCCAAAATGACAGGACAGAAGAGAGAAAGTCAACAGTACAGAGAACAGGAGGTACTACATACAGAAATGAAAGGTCTACATTAACAGACATGGGCAACTCCGGTCCCCGAGGGCCGGAATCCAATCAGGTCTTCAGGATTTCCCCAATGAATATGCATGAGATCTATTTGCATATATTGCTTTCAATGCATATTCATTGGGGAAATCCTGAAAACCCGATTGGATGCCGGCCCTCGAAGACCGGAGTTGCCCATGTCTTGTCCCCCTCCCTCTCCCTTGAAAGTGAAAATGAAAAGAAAAATGAAAGCCCCCCTTTTATCAAGCTGCATTAGTTTTTTTTTTTATCGTTGGACGCTGCAGTAAAAGCTCCAACGCACCGACCCTCATAGGAATTCTATGAGCGCCGGAGCTTTTACCACAGTGGATGGTGATTTTAAAAAAAACCTAACACGGCTTGATAAAAGGGAGCCTAAGTTCTGTGTCAGTCTCAGGTATTAAAAGGCATCCCAAACAAAGGAGAAAGCAAGTGTCAGGAGTAACCTAGTGGTTAGTATAGTGGAAATTAAACCAATGGACCCTGGTTCAAATCCCACTTAAGCTCAGTTTTATTTAAAATTGTTAGTTTTCCAGAAACAGAAATATGCAAATAAATACATAAGCTACTGCAAGCCTGAAGAGTTGTACTGTACATTCATGTATAATAGATATTTTTCTGTTCCTAGAGGGCACACAATTACAAAATAAAGTTAAAGTGAGATTTTGACTCAGGTTGCCTTGGTTTAAAGTCTACTGCACTAAACGCTAGACTAACCCTCTGCTTTGCCTCAATATAATGCTTGACAGATATCCCTATCCTTGTTTTTCTTTTGCTATTAATAAGTTGGATGTTTCATTTTGGAAAATGGCTATTCATTTTGATTGTTTTCAGCACAAAAAAAATATCCATCTCAAAGCCATTTTTGAGAAGAAAATCTGGATGTTTTGCCACAAAATGCAGGCCGCGTTGGTTACTAAAAAGTGGCTTTGGAAATGCACCAAATATTAAAGATATGACCCTGAGAGAAACGTTTGGTGAATGCAAAAGGAAGGATTGAAAGATAAGCAGACATCTAAAAGGTAAGTTAAACTTTTCCATATCATACCAAAAGATTGAAATTATGGAACTATATGGACTAAGAATATAAATTGAAGTGATAGAACTGCTGTAAGAACATAAAAATAGCCTTACTGGGTCAGACCAATGGTCCATCTAACCCAGTATCCCAACTTCACGGAGGCCAATCCAAGTCACAAGTACCTGGCAAAAACCCAAATAGAAGCAGCAGTTCATGCTACCGTCCCATTTCTGTCTCAACAACAGACTATGGGCTTTTCCTCCAGGAACTTGTCCAAACCTTTTTTAAAACCAGCTTTATGAACTGCTCTTACCACATCCTCTATAGTTTAATTTGAATCACACATCTTCAGTATTTTTTCAAGACCCAAGTACTTTATTGCTTATACATAAAAGTGTTTTGTTTTTGATGTAATATTGGCATTAACAGGTACTGTATTTGCATACATGTGCACAAATATAACAGTATTCTGGTCATTTACACATGTTTTTGGGGTGTCAGGTCAAAAGCGCGCCGGGACAAAGGCGCGAGCAGACAAAAGCGCGCCGAAGAAAAAGACTGTTTTTAGGGGCTATGACGGGGGTGGGTGGGGGGGAACCCCCCACTTTTCTTAATACAGATCGCGCCACGTTGTGGGGGCGTTGTGGGTGGTTTGGGGGGTTGTAACCCCCCACATTTTACTGAAAACTTAACTTTTTCCCTGTTTTTAGGGAAAAAGTTACGTTTTCACTAAAATGTGGGGGGTTACAACCCCCCAAACCCCCACAACGCCGTCGCGATATGTATTAAGTAAAGTGGGGGGGCTCCCCAACAAAACCCCCCGTCGCAGCCCCTAAAAACAGTCTTTTTCTTCGGTGCGCGCCTTTGTCTTCCGCGTTATTGTCTATGAACCATTTTTGGTGCCTAAATATTGGTGCTTTTTCACAGAATTACCCCCATATATAAGCCACTTGGATATTGTCAAGGCAATTGCACATTTAGCATGGCACACTCTACATAACTGCAGTTTGAATATTGAGCTCTAGGTGTTTTGTTGAAATTATTTTAGGCTCCCTGTTATAAAATTAGTGTCAATGCATACATAATCATTCTGCTTACATATGTATTATTTGCAACAAAACAGACACCGAGTATTTTTCTTTGTGATTTTGGAAAGCTCATTATCAAACAACGGTAAAGGTCTGAACCTGCTTATCTAAGTACTTAGAGGGAGCATGATGAAAATGCTGATCCAAATGTTCCCTTATTTCTTTGCACTGTGCATGCATTCCTATAGATGAATTCTCATGATCAGAACAAAAAATGTTAAATGCTTGATTTCTGTTTTCTTTTCTTTCCTAGTTGGGTGAACAATTGGGTAGCACTAAGGCTTGTGAGTATTCCTCACTCTCTATAAGAAATTCAGTGGATGATGTGGATTACAGTAGAATGCGGGCATCGTTCCCTCCTTATATATCAAGTCTGAAGAGTTTGGACAATAAAATCATGCAAGGCTCTGACATGTTAATGCCAAGATTATCCAGATGTAGTGTTTCTATGCCACCCCCTCAAAAATGTCTTTCTGAACAAGAGAGAGAGAGATCAAGAAGCTTATCTATTGCTAGATGCTTGACTCCATCTGACATGCTTAGCTCTCCATATCCATGCAGTCAGTATAATTATCAAACAACGGTAAAGCTGTTTACCACGGTCCAGCGAGGTAAATGCTCTGACGCTCATTCAGTTCCTATGAGCGTCAGAGCATTTTACTCGCCAGCCCGCAAGTAAAAGGCTCTACTGCTGCTTGATAAAAGGAGCCCTTTTACTTTTTACAAAGCCACGGCAGAGGTTTTTACCGTGGACCAGCGAGGTAAATGCTCCAGCGCTCATAGAAATCTCTACCACAGTTTTGTAAAAGGAGCCCTTAACTTCTAAATAGTATTTCATGGTTACTGGCTGTACATTTGATATCTGCAAATACAAAAGGACTTCCTTGGCCTTGGAATCACTTACAATCATTTGACAAATCTATTTGCCCTAGAGAAGCAGGTGTGCAAGTGTAAAATGAAAATCCAAATGTACTAAATATATTACCTTTTTAAACACTACCAGAGATTAATATCATATCAATGACCGACTCTCATTGTACCTAAAGGTAGAATCTTTCTTTAATCTCTTTTTTGCCTTATCAAGCAAAATGTGTCAAGAGCTATCATTAGTCTCTTGATAACCTACATTCTACTGCTTCTAAATTAAATGTCAGGCTAAAACGAGGGTATGCCTTTTTCCCAGTGTTATATTGTTTGTTAGAAGGGAACTAATTTTCGTCTACCTCTCTGAAGAGAAATTCTGCCAGTTTCTGGAATTGCAAGGTTAATTTGACCAAAGTTTGGACTTAGAATAATTTGCCAAGATTGGCAATAAAAAGTGTCACATCAATGTTAAATACCTTGAATGTTTTAAGTATCTCCATTAGATTAAATGAACCCTCTCTGCATATGGGGTTTTTTATTTTTTATTTTTTTTAAATTACAAAAATAATGTCTCATATTTGCTTAAATTTCCAGAGCTGCTGTCCAGATGTCACTAACACATAAAATTACACAGAAATCCTGCACATGTCCATGCTGTGATGTCACCTTATTAGGGGGTCTTTTTAAATAAGATGTGCTAATGCGTTGACGCAATAAATGATGAGTTTCATACTTAGGGTCTCTTTTACTAAGGTGCACTAATGGATGTAGGGTTAGGGTTATTATACATCCGGATATCCCTGGATGTGTCATCCTTTTGGCAATGACTCAGGGCGTCTGGGCGGATTTTGCATTTGCCCTCAGAAGGCCTAATTTGTCCGGGTTTTAGCATTGCGCGAGGGGGGGGGGCAGCGGTGGAGGGAAGCAGCGGAGCAAAAATGAAAAATCAGCGCTGCGCTGCTCCGGAGGACCCAGCTATGGCAGTCATCGTGCAGACACACAGCCTCATCAACATGTGTCGGCTGGTCACCTGATGCTGCGTTGGAACCTCCTCTCTCTTCTTCTACCTCTGTGAAACTCAGATTAATAATCTATTTAAGAAATGGTTCTTAAATTCAAAAAGCTGAGAATAATTTGTTCTTTTATGAAAATTGAAGTTTTAGTGCAAGCTTTATTTCCCACTTGGATTAAGCCAATGCATTACTTACAGGAATTTCAAATACTTTGATTTAAAAAAAATTACAACTTCTTATAATGATGTTTCCTTCCTTCAAGGCTATAAAATACAAAAAGATGTTAGCATCATTATTTTCCTATAAGGTAGTTAAAATATGGAATGATCTTTCACTAGCTACAAGGCAGCAGCTATCTTAAACAATAAAACCTTGGATTGCAAGTAACTTGGTTTGCAAGTGTTTTTGCAAGACAAGCAAAACATTTTATTAAATTTTAACTTGATATACAAGCAATGTCTTGCAATACAAGTACATGCAGTATACACATATCAGAACTGGTTCTTCTCTCTCTGACGCTGCAAGAGTGTAGTGACTGTTTTATACAAGCGAGGTCTTGCAATACAAGTACACATAGGGCTCTTTTTATCAAGCTGCGGTAGGTGGTTAATGCGCAGAATACCGCGCTTTCAACCGCCTGACGCGCTAGTCGCTAACGCCTCCATTGACGAGGCATTAGTTTTTGGGTGTGCCGCGGGGGTTAGCCCATGATGAAATGTCCGACACACTAACCCCTGTAGCGCACCTTGATAAAAGGAGCCCATAGTATTTTGAATTAAAGTTTTTGGGTTGTGGAACGAATTGTCTGAGTTTCCATTATTTCCTATGGGGAAATTCACTTTGATATACGAGTGCTTTGGATTACAAGCATGCTTCTGGAACGAATTATGCTCGCAAATAATTGAATTGTTTAAAAAGTTTTGACAAAATGTCAGTTTGATTCTTTTAGTTGTTTAAATATTTTTTTATTGTGCAACTTTGTAGTTCCGTTATTTTTGAAAACTGCCCTGGATCTTTTTGGGGAGATGGTGGTATAGAAAAGTCAGACTAGATAAACAGGCTCTAATTGGTACTAATTACCAGTGACATACATATCTGCTCTGTGTCTCTATTTTATAATCCAAAATATAAATAAATTGGAGAAATAAATAATAATAAACAATTCACCAATTAAATAATGTAATTTTTTTAATGTCTATTTTATCTATTTTAATGTCTATTTTATAATTACCAGCTATTTAATGTATCCTCATTATATATTATCAAAGAATTTCTTTAACATCAAGAATCTTCCAAAAAAGATTCTTGATGTTAAAGAAATTCTTTGATAATATATAATGAGGATACATTAAATAGATGGTGAATTGCTTAGTTCCTCATATAAATAGAGAAAGATATCTGCCAAATATTGGATGTGTGATTCTCTATTTTATAATCTGCATGTCTAATTCATCTCATGTGCAACTCCAAAGAGGGTGTGGCTAAAACAGGGGCATGGCCAGGTCATGGGTATAGAAAAGCAAAATAAGTGAGATTGTGAAGAAGGCTTTTTAAAAAAAAAAACAACTGAAATTGCTTTGCTGCCTTAAGCCATTATTATATCCTTCTAAATTTAGAATGATTTTACAATCCATGGTTTTAAGTCAAATTGATTACTGCAGCATCGCAATGTGCGGCGGCAGCAAAAAGGGCGAACAGAATGCTAGGAATGATCAAGAAAGAGATCACGAACAGATCGGAGAAGGTTATCATGCCGCTGTACCGGGCCATGGTGCGCCCTCACCTGTATACTGCGTACAGCAGTGGTCGCCGTACATGAAGAAGGATACGGTACTACTCGAAAGGGTCCAGAGAAGATCGACTAAGATGGTTAAGGGGTTGGAGGAGCTGCCGTACAGCGAAAGATTAGAGAAACTGGGTCTCTTCTCCCTCGAACAGAGGAGATTGAGAGGGGACATGATCGAAACATTCAAGGTACTGAAGGAGATAGACTTAGTAGATAAGGACAGGTTGTTCACCCTCTCCAAAGTAGAGAGAACAAGAGGGCACTCTCTAAAGTTGAAAGGGGATAGATTCCATACAAACCCAGAGAGTGGTAGAAAACTGGAACGCTCTTTCGGATTCTGTCATAGGGGAAAACACCCTCCAGGGATTCAGGACAAAGTTAAACAAGTTCCTGCTGAACAAGAACATGCGCTGATAGGGCTAGTCTCAGTTAGGGCGCTGATTTTTGACCAGAGGACCGCCACATGAGCGGACTGCTGGGCATGATGGACCACTGGTCTGACCCAGCAGCGGCAATTCTTATGTTCTTATGTTCTCATTAGGCTTGCCAGATACACAGATTTGGCAACTCCAGATAGTTCAGAATGCAGCAGCAAAGCTGTTACTAGGGGTTAGTTCCACTGACTTTACTAGTCCTTTTTTAGTTAACTTGCATTGGCTGCTGGTGAGGGCGAGGATACATTTTAAATTATTAATGTACTGTATGTTCATAACATTCTTTAAAGTCAGTCTCCAGAATACATTCCAAGCATAACTTCTTTATATCTAGCCCAAGGAAGTTGAGGTCTATGCAGAAAATCAGATTAAATGTACCTTCTGTGTTAATTTGTCGAAAAACTGTTTCTAGATGGAGATCTTTAAAAGGAAATGGCCCTGACTTATCGAATGAGCTACCACGTAAAAATCTGAGATATGGGGGAGCCTCCTTGATCTTACCTAGGGGGCAGATAACCTTGCCAGAGCTTCATGGAAGAAATGGCATGGGTTACAGTTAGGCTGAAGTTAGGAATGTTGGGTAACAGGTGGAGAGAGTGTGGGAGTTGGTCAGTGGGGGAGGGAGGAAATGAAGGGGTAAATTTGAGTAAGGATGAGATTTAGTATTTGGGCAGAGAGAAATGTGTGGGGAATTTTGCAAGAAAAAGGGGCGGGAAGTTCACGGAAAGGTTACGGATTTTAGTATGCTATGTTGTTTGTTGGGTTTGGGAGGTGTGGGAAGTGGTGTGGGAGTAAGGGTGAGCATAGAATGTTTTTGTTTGTGATTCAAATCAGCAACAGTTCTCTTATCTTTGCTGCAGCTCACGGTGGTACTTGGTGTCATGGCTGTGAGTGAAACCGGAAGCAGCCAGCTGGAGTATTGTGGTAATTTTGGGTCTCACAGTGTTTCTGACAGCAGTTCTTTTCATCGCCGGCTGCTGAGATTTGCAGTGGTGAAAGCAGCAACTGACAAAAGAAGGCTCAATTAGGAGGAGGCCAGCCCAGTCAGAGCAGCCTCATGTCGATGTTCGGGCCCATGCACAGGAGGGAACTGGACCTTCTAAGGCAGCGGTCTCAAACACGCGGCCCATGGGCCGCATGTGGCTCTCCAGATTTTATTTGCGGCCGACCAACTCTCGCCGCCCTATGTCAACGCTGACGTCGAGAGGACGTTCTGGCTAGCCAATCGCTGCCTGGCTGCCCGGAACGTCCTTTCCAACGTTAGAATTGACGTCGGGTGGCGAGAGTTGGTCGGCCCCGTGGAGAAGAGAAAGAGGGAGATCTCGGCCTGTTCTCGATAGCGGCAGTGGCATGGGGGAGGACAGGAAGGAAGGAAGAAAGAAAGAAAGAAAGAAGGGGGGACAGGAAGCCAGAAACAAAGCAAAAAATGGGACACGGAATCAAAGAAAGACAGACATAGAGAAAGAAAGAAAAAGTTGGGGGAGGGAATGAGGTCTGGAGGAGAGGAAGCATATAGGAGGCTGAAAGAAGAGAAGAAATATTGGATGCACAGGCAGAGACTGATGAAATTACCAAACAAAGGTAGGAAAATGATTTTATTTTCAATTTAGTGATTGAAATGTGCCAGTTTTGAGAAAGAAAAGATATTAAACTTTAAATGTGAGGGCTGCAGAAAAAATAGAGCACCTGGAGGGCCGCAGAAAAAATAGTTAATGTCTTATTAAAGAAATGACAATTTTGCATGAGGTAAAACTCTTTATAGTTTATATATCTTTCCTTTTAACTGTTAAAGGAAAGTTTTATAAACTATAAAGAGTTTAACCTCATGCAAAATTGTCATTTCTTTAATAAGACATTAACTATTTTTTCTGCGGCCCTCCAAGTACCTACAAATCCAAAATGTGGCCCCGCAAAGGGTTTGAGTTTGAGACCACTGTTCTAAGGTGAGATTCACCAGTAAACAGAAGCACAATACCCCTTTGACCAGAGATGGAGATAGAATCCAGGAAAAGAGGAAGCACAGCAATTCTAATCTGGATAGAAGAAGGATGGAGGAGGAACTGTCTGATGGGGATCATGGCCCTGATGTTGGGGGCAGTGGTGAGATGCCTGCTGGCGAGTTAGTTGCTGATGTATTGAATGTTTTAGGTGTTCCTGGGGTTAGGGATGTGGGAGGGAAGGGGGTCAGGCAGAGGGCTTCTAGGAAGGATTGTGGGAGCTCCTCGTCATCCTCTTTATTTGCGCAATAGAAAGTTTTTGCACTGATTACGGTATATAGTTAATGGTATAGATTCTGAGAACCGGCAGAGGCATACAGCGGCGGTGGTCTGGGAGTCATTGGATTCCTAGACTTCTTCCACGTTGCTGTTCTCTTCTTCTTCCTCTGGGTTAGTGAGATCTGGAATGAGTATGGGGGTGATGACTGCACCTGTGGGGGTTGTAGTAGGTGAAGTTTAAGTATTTCAGAAGGGACACACTTTGTGTGAAATTGCCCCTTTGGATTGTCAGTTGTCCAAAAAATTAAGACAGCAAATTTTGCAGGGTTGGTACATAAATGTTTTTTAGCTATTGTAGCAAGAACAGGGCGACACTGACCTAAAGAAACTTAGCAGTGAGCACAAGGAAGGTGGTCAGAAGAAAATGGGAAAGGTGTCACAGACTATCTTTAATTGGTTATTGGGTTTTAATGTTTATGCTAATGTAGTAGGGTCTGCAAAGCTGGCATTATATCCGATGCTTTGGAAATATTTGGATTTGATCTTATGGATTTATTATACACATAGAAGGTGGGCATGATTAACTTATAATGAACAATCTTGTCATATTTTGGCCAAAGATAAAGCAGATGTTTGATGGCTCTGGGATGTTGACCTCTGGTTGTTGGTCATGACAGTGAGTAGACCTTCATTTTTTCCAGGTGATGCCTCCTCAGGAACTCAGTGGCATTTTGGAGAGAGCACGCATTGCAGGTCAAGGACAATGAGATAGGGCTGGGGAAGGGGTGTCTAGGTCAAGTGGGTTCGGGAGTGGTACCCCTTGGTCCACCTGCTTTCAATTCAATTCTGGGTGGTGTGACAGGATCAGCTGTAAGTTCTGACATATTGTTGTTTCTCTCCACTGCCTGCTGGTTCATCGCACTCTCCTGAACAAACCTTTTCTTGTCACCATACTTGGAATTTTTCTTCTTACTTAGCTCTCCCATTACTGCTCACCTTGCCTCCTTGTTCCCCAAAGGAACTGCTGCCGCGCAGCGGCGACGCAGATGACTCCGCCCACTTTCTACTATCGATAGCGTCTGCTTTAAAACTGCATACTTTGCGGCGCACGCCATATTGTTGTTTCTCTCCACTGCCTGCTGGTTCATCGCACTCTCCTGAACAAACCTTTTCTTGTCACCATACTTGGAATTTTTCTTCTTACTTAGCTCTCCCATTACTGCTCACCTTGTAATTGTATTTTCTTTGTATCTATTTCAAGTTAATTTGATTTTATTTGCTTTTAACTAGTTATCACTGTATTTATCTTTTCCAGTCATTTAGTCTTTATAATCTAACTTTTAAATACCTCTTGTGTTGTCAATTTATACTTGTATATCTATCTACAGTTGTATATCAGTTTTATCTGTTTTCTCCCCTCTCTTTCTTATTATTTATTTCATAATTACTCTGTTCTCTACTAATGTTTGTCCATTTTGATTTTGACAGGCCTCCTTGTTCCCCAAAGGGACTGCCACCGCGCAGTGGCGGCGCCGACGACTCCGCCCACTTTCTACGACCGGTAGCATCTGCTTTAAAACTGCATACTTTGTGGCGCACGCCAAAGGAGCGCACCTAAGGAGCAGGTCCGGCTCCTTTATGCGCTCCTTCATGCAGCTTCTTCATGCCTTTAATCATTTTACCTTTACCCCCTCTACCACCAAAACATTATTCAACCTTTTCCACCTACTCGGGACTCTTCTCATTTTATACAACTTCTCAATTCTCTTTTCTCCTCTCCCTATCTTTCCTCATCTTAATCTCACTGCACCTCATTCTGTAGACTCTAATACTATGGCCTCTATCCCCATTGTATGGGGCCACCGACCCCTCAAGAAAACCTCCCCTTCTCTCCCAACCCACACGCAGCAAAGACATCTCATTACAATCCCAATCCATCCCTCTGCTAGCTTTCATTTTAACCTACCTGACCTTTTCCCCAAACTAAACACTGGTCTCTTAAACGTGCGATCCATAAAAAACAAACATCATCTAATCCATGACACCATCACCCAACATAATCTCCAAATTCTATGTCTTACAGAAATCTGGCTTGCCCAGGGAGAAGAAGCCTATATTACCCAAGCTTGCCCCCCAATTTCAAAGCAATCTTTCAACCCCGCCTATATAAAAAAGGAGGGGGGTTAGCAGTTATTTATCATTCTTCTCTACCCCTCCATCCTATTACATCCTATCTATCTTCTAACATTTCAACTGAAATTCTCCATTTTTCTATTAAACACGCTCCTCCTCTCAAATTCCTTCTAATTTACCATCCCCCACCAGTAACCAAAACCTCGCTCTCTGCTCTTATCTCTACTATAACTGATTTCAACACTGCTCATCCTGACTACATAATTCTTGGTGATTTTAATATCCAATTCAATTGTCCTAACCATTACAATACTTCGGAATTCCTAACCTTGATTTCAGACCTATCACTGTCCCCTCTTATCTCTAAACCAACACACTCAGCTGGTAATACCTTAGATATGGTTCTCTGTCCTTCTTCTATTAACCATCTTTTCCAAAACTTTCAATTCCATCCACTACCTTGGTCAGATCATACTCTCATTACCTGGCAATTAGATCTTCCCGTAAAATTAAGTCAAGCCCAGCAAAAAATCAATTCCTATACCATTCGTAACATTAACAAAATAACCCTTTCAGCTATTCAGACCTCCTCTGATCTAAACCTAGAAGACTTCTCTGCTCTTTCTGTAACTGACCAATTTTCTCTTTGGGAAACTTCCACAAAATCCCTATTAGACTCTCTGGCACCCCCTCTAGAAAAAAAACCTATCTCAAACCAAACTCAAAAATCAAAACAACAACCCTGGTATAACAAAAAACTCACTCTCCTTCGTAAGCAACTTCGCTCCTTAGAGCATAAATGGCGAACTACACGCCTCAACAATTTTCAACTTCTATTCAAGGAAAAAGCTACTCTATACAAAAAAGCCATTCAACAAGCAAAAAAAGAATATTACTCAAAACTCATTACAACCACTCGTAACTCCTCCACCCTTTTTAATCTTGTTCAGTCCCTTTCAAAAAATTCGAAGAAAAAAAACCCACCCCCTACTACTCAGCCATCTGCAGACGAACTATCACTTTTCTTTGACAAGAAAATTAAGGACATCAGATCACATCTGGGACCTTAATCTCCTACTACTTCTTCCCAAACCCACGATCCCAACGATTCCATGCAAATATCATTCAGCACTTTCTCCAAATTCAAAATGCCTTCGCAAGCTAATCTTCTTCTTATTCTTCAAACATTAAACTGCTCTAACAATCCTTTGGAAAGCATTCCCCCTTTGCTCCTTAAAAAATTATTCTCTTTCTTCGGCCCTTACATCTGGGAAATGATATCCAAGTCTCTCTCTGACAGTCTAGTACCTTTTCCTGGAAAACAGCCCTTCTTTTCCCAAAACTTAAACAACACAATCTAGATCCTTCTCTGCCCAAAAATTACCGTCCTATAGCCAATCTACCACTACTCTCGAAACTTACCGAAAAAATCATTCATACCCAACTCACAGAATTCATAGAAAAAACCCATGCCTTACATCCATGCCAAACTGGCTTCCGCGCTTCACACTCTACTGAATTGTCTCTGTTAGGCCTCATTTCTTCGATACACTACTATCACGACCATCAAAAATCTGTCATCCTTATTTCTTTGGACCTGTCAGCAGCCTTTGATACTATCGACCACTCTCTTCTTATTAACAGACTTAAAGACTGTGGTATCACAGGCTCAGCTCTCTCCTGGTTTATATCCTATTTCAATGAACGTAGTTTCAAAGTCCGAGTAAACAACAAAACTTCCCAACCTATTTCTCTAACATACGGTGTCCCACAAGGTTCGATTCTCTCCCCACTTTTATTTAATATTTTCCTTTCTCCTCTACTTACTTTAGCACAATCTATCGGATTCACAATTTATGCCTACGCAGATGACATTCAACTCCTTCACCCAGTTAACACCACAAATAGCTCAGACATAAAAGACATAAATGATAAATTAGATACTATATACAATTGGCTCATCTTAAATAAACTCTCCCTTAATATTGATAAATCTCGCGCCATCTTAATCCCAACTAAAAACTGTGCTCCCTTACCAGGACAACTATCCATTAATTCCATTCCAATTCAATTAGAATCAAAGTTAAAACTCCTAGGCGTCATCATTGACAAAGACCTCACTTACCATGATCATATCAGCTCAACTGCAAAAATCTGTTTTTTCAAACTTCGTATAATTCGGTCACTACTTTCAATCTTAGAGACTGAATCAATCAATATTCTAATCCACTCTTTAGTCATCTCCCACTTAGATTACTGTAACTCTCTCCTCAACGGTCTCCCCCAAAAAGAAATCAGACGCTTACAACTAATACAAAACACAGCAATAAAACTCATCTACAAAAAAGGCAAATTCGATCATGTCACTCCTCTTCTCAAAGAGGCTCATTGGCTCCCCATTAACCACCGCATCACCTATAAAATCATTCTACTCACCTTCAAAATAAAACATTCTCACCAACCTTTATTTCTTGATAAACTTCTTATTCCCCAATGCTCCCCTCGTACTCTAAGGTCAACAGACCAAAAACTTCTCTTCATTCCCTCTTTAAAAGACTTTTACTATACTCGGAAAACAAATTTCGCAGTAACTGCGCCAACATTGTGGAACTCTTTACCACAGCAAATCCGTGACGACCTTCATCTAGACAAATTTAAGATAAACTTAAAGACTTTTTTATTTCGTGACGCTTTTAGCTAAGTTCAGACTTACCTTAATCTTCTTTTTTCCTCTTTTTTTTTTCCCCCCTTTTTTTCCCTCGCATTCTAATCTCAACCAACCGCTTTCACAAAGCGACCCATCCTATATGTTTTTTCCCCTTCCCCACTGTCACCAGTTCTTCTTCACTATGTAACTTTCCCCTTCCCTCCCCTTTACCCTCACTTTCAAGTTTGTCCTGTCTATGTTATATATGTACACATATTTATTTTTAATACCTAATATTTTATCTTACTTTTATCTTGTTTTATATATATTGTAAACCATCCAGATATTTGTTTGATGGTCGGTATATTAAAAAACCAATAAACTTGAAACTTGAAACTAGTTGAATTAGTGGCCCACATCCAGTTAACTGGTGTCCCAGTGGTTGGAAAAGGGTCAAGTTGCTACGCTATCGGGGACTTGGGGAATTCCTGGTAAAGGCCCTGTCCCCCATTAAGGTTCAGTCTATGGCTCCTTGATTGAGTTCTTACCCCTACAGAAAGGATGCTGAATTGATTTTTCATGGTTTTGTAGAGGGGTCTATTATTCCATTTGAGGATCTGGGACTGGTTCATTCCTGTAAGAATTCCTCTTCAGTTCTACAGCATGAGAAAGTGGTCCATTATAATTTGGGAAAGGGACTGAGCTATGAAAAATTGTGTGGCCTTTCTATTTTCCTCTGATAGATGGGTTAGTTCTATCACCGTTGGGTGTGATTCCTAAGAAAGAATCAGGAAAATTTTGGTTAATACA
Source organism: Geotrypetes seraphini (assembly GCF_902459505.1). NCBI lineage: Eukaryota > Metazoa > Chordata > Amphibia > Gymnophiona > Dermophiidae > Geotrypetes > Geotrypetes seraphini. The sequence continues at coordinate 369,460,458 of NC_047084.1, forward strand.
TAACCTATCATATCCAATTGACTCAAGTGTAAATGTTTCATTGATCCTCTTTTGTGTTTTATACAATGTGCTTCATTTGATAGAGCAGTCGATGTGTTGAGGCATTTAGGGCCTGGTGCAATGCTTGCAAAGGTTAATACTGAGTCAGCCTTTTGCTTGTTGCCAGTTCACCTGCAGTCTTTTTATCTTTAGGGGGTTTCATTTTGAGAATGCTTATTATTTTGATAGCTGCCTTCCGATGTGCTGTTCTGTTTCGTGTTCTTATTTTGAATCCTTTGTGACTTTTGTTCAGTGGATCTTGTGTTCTATGATTCATTATCTTGGTGATTTTTTGTTTGGGGGCAAGTGCGTCAGGAGAGTAAGCTTTTAGTGGCTACTTTTCTGAATATGGCCCAGGACTTTGGCATTCCTTTGGTGGGAAATAAATCAAAGGGGCCATGTACTTCTTTGGTGTTCTTGGGAATTGAGCTAGATTCTGTGCAGATGGAATCTAGAATGCCAGTGCATAAGGTAGAAGAGTTGTGGGCTGTTCTGGATGATGAGCAAGGGCAGAAGAAATTATCATTAAAGGAGATTCAATCTTTCATGGGGCACTGTTGATAAAGGGTGTGCGCAAGCCATATTTTAAGATGCATATTCCTTGATCAGTGTTAGAGTATCTTCACCTGTGGAAATAATCTTTGGTCAATTTTAACGGGGTTTAGGTATGGCCTCTTCTGCTAGTTTCTAGTGTGGATTTGCATCTGCTCACGGATGTGGCAGGCAGTAATGAGTTTCTTCCAAGGGAGTTGGTCTGCTGCTGCTTGGACCTGATTTGTGGCAGGAGAGGTGTTGGTGTCAGAATGTGGCTTTTCTGAGTTGATTCCAGTTTGGGTAGTGGTCTGGCTCTGAGGACACAGATTGCAGGATAGGAGAGTGCTGCTTTTCTGTGATAACTGGGCAGTAGTGCAAGCTATGAACAGGCAATCGCTGTGTGTCCTTTATTGGTGGAATTGTTGTGCATGATTATATTGTCCCGTATGCAGCTGAATGTTTATTTGCAAGCTTGCCATGTTCCGGGTTTGGATAATAGGATTGCTGATTTTTGTCTCACTTTCAGTGGTCCCGTTTCCAGGCGTTGGCATCAGAGGCTGAAGAATTTGTGATGGAGCTGACGGAAGAGTTGTGGAACAGCTGCTGGGCTTTTAGGAAAATTGATGAGGAATTCCTTGATTGAGAACACTTGGAAATGTAAGGGTTCTGAATGGAGCTGTTTTCAGAATTATTGTCACCCACAAGGGTGGTGTGGAGTGCTTCCTGTGGATGAACATTGAGTTGTACAGTTGGTGTTGGAAGCTAAGAGCAAGGACTGGTCTTTGGGTGTGGTGATACAATCATTAGCTGCTATAGGATTTCTTTCTAAGCTGTGGGACTATTTGAATCCTGTCTGGCTTTGTAGTTAAAAAATTGTTGGCTAGGTATGCCCGCAGCGAGGGTGCAACAATATGATTAGTGCATTTGCCCATTTTGTATGACCTGTTAATATTTTTATTGGCAGGTATGGAAAAAGTTTGTTCTTCCCCTTTTAAAGTCCTTCTCTTTTCTGTGGCCTTTGTGGTAGCCTTCTTTGGTGCTTTACGGGTGGGAGAACAGCTTGGTTCTTCTGGGCTCTTGCTGGGCAATGTGGTAGTGTGGCAGATTGAGTTGTGTTTACATATTAAATGGTCAAAATGTGACCAAATGGAGAATGGAGTGTGGCTTCGTTTGTGTCGGAGTAGGAGGCTGTTCCCTTGCCCTGTTGGAAGGGGGGCTCAGTACATAATGATTCATCTTCCAGGCGGTTGGTTTTCCCGTTAATGTGGTACCAGTTATCTATTATTTTGAGCGCCACACTTTCAATGATGGATTGTGACCCTACTCTTTTAGAATTGGCACTGCTTTGGTAGCAGCGGCTGCTGATGGATCAGTGGGATTGATTAAGCTTGTGGGGCCCTTGGTATCCAACAGTTATATACGTTATATCAGAGGTATTGATGTCTCTGCATTGTTCACTTCCCCAGGAGATATGCATTTGGTTGTGTGGACACTCATTCATCTTTTGGGTGGAGAAGTATGCTGCAGAGTCCTGCTGGAGGAGGAATCTTGGACTGGCTGTCTATTCAGTGGTTGGACCTGGATGGAATGCTGCAGGAGCTGCTTTTGCCTTCTTTAATGCAGGCACAGTGCTTTTCTTGCCAGATTTAATTCTCATTCATTTTGGGAGTAATGATTTGTGTAGGCAAAAAGGGGTGAATTTAATTAGGCATATAAAGCAGGAACTGTTAATACTTATTTGTTAATTTCCTTATTCCAAAATCGTTTGGACGCAAATAATTCCTCGTTTAGTCTGTCATAAAGATAGGAGTGAGAAAGCTATAGAGTAGAGAATGACAGGGTGAAAAAAATTCATCAACATTCCCATAGATAACCACAGGAAACCACCCTGTGTCATTCTTTAGTGTATATCTCAACCTCATTCCTTCTACACCAGCATTCTTCAATGAAAGACTTGAGGGTCAGTGATTGTGCTCATTCATACTTTGATTCTTCCCTTTCTCCTTAAAGAATGAATGGCATGAAGATGGCTTCCCGCAGTTATCCGTGGGGACAGGAACAGTGATGAATTATGTCACCATGTCATTCTCTACTATAGAGCACTTACTATAGAGCACTTGAGGTAGAGAGTGAATACTGAAGTGTCAAAGTTTCTGAGTTCCACTGGGGGCTGGTGCAGTTGCAAGAGTTGTTGACGAGCAATTGTGTGAGTTTGTACAGGCAAGTCGGGGTTCATTTATCTGACTTTCGGCTTGATATCTATTTGAGTTCTATTCAGGATCTGTTGCGATCTGTAGTATAGAGCTAAGTGGATACTGCTTGTCCTGAATCAGTAGCGTTGAATGTTGCTACTATCTGGGTTTTTGCCAGGTACTTGTGACATGGATTGGCCACCGTGAAGACGGGATACTGTGCTAGAATCAGTAAGGATATTCTTATGGTCTTGGGAAACTTTGGTGGAAATAGGAGGGCATATACTAGGAAGGTAGATAATTGCTATGAGGAGGATGAAATTGTTGTGGGAAGATTAAAGGCTCAGGTGTGACATGTCACACTGAGGTAAGATCTTTGTATCACCACAAGGCTCACCTTAATGGAGGTTTAAGATTAATTAACTATTAGTTGTGGTTTGGGGTAAGTTAAATGGGTGTGATGGAGGCTAGGTCGAAACTGACTAGTCTTCAATTAAGAAGGGTTGGGGTACAAGTTAAGGCTATTTTTAGAAGGGGTGATTTTTGTATGTACTGTCAGAAATCTAGTTGTTCAAATTGTTAATAAAAAAGCTGCGGTCAATTTCAATCAAAGCAGATTGTTTGTGAGTTTTGTTAATGATGCTAAAAGTAGGAGTGTAATGTGAATGCCAAGGTCATAAATGTTATTATGCTTTTAGGGGGGAAGTTAAGGGTTCTCTTTTTGCACAATATTTAATAAGTAGGTGGGAGTTTAGGGATTAGAGATTTGGGATGATATTTACTGTTGTATTATAATTTAAGGACCACCCTAAATTACTAGATTCGCTCTTACTATAATCCACCCAGAGCCAACTGGTAAGGCAGGAAAATGCTTAGATTAGATGGACATTGCTAGAAGTTAGGCACAGAGTTATATAGTACTTCCATTTCTACGCCTAACTTACGGCAGTTAGGCACAAACATTTACTCCAGTATTTGGCTAGTACTGTATTCTGTAATGCCAGTTCTGTATAGAATTGCCTTTGTAGAATTTTACATAGCATGCATCATCCCAGCACCTAAGTTTGAGTGCTCTAGAATTCCCCCATAAGAGACTTGCCCAAGGCAACAAGTAAATATAGTCAGTGTGATTTGAACTGGGTTCCCCTGGCTTTCTTCTCACTGCTCTAATCATTAGACTACTTTTTAATACCTCTTGAGCTCTTCTATGTTGGTTGCTTTGACCACGTCATCTGTGAAATGAATCTGCAGCTCAATTAGGCACTGTGTAAAATAATACTTTCTATAATTTGTTTTTAATAGGCTGTTCATTAATTTCATGAAGTCTTCTCTTTTTAAGTGTTTGAAAGGTTAAATAACTGTTCCCTATTTAACCGTGCAGAAACACAGAGAGGCAGCAGTGTGCAGATGCTAACGCAGCAAACAACACAGCAGACCAGCAAGTTGAAGGAATAAAAATTTTATTAAAAATATAACATTCGACACTCACACCGCTGCACTCCAGCAAACGTCACTCAAAAATTCAGATCTATCGATTAAATAACCAACTAACAAACGTATTGACAATAATTTGCCGCAGCTTTATTATACTTCAACAAGAATTCAATAACAATGTACTGTACTTCAATTTATCACCCTTCTTCCTAGGCGCCCCCCCAAAAAAACCAAACAAAACTCTCCTTTATCCCCATCAGCTAGTCAGTCACGACCTAGTAGCTCTGCCATCAAATTCCAATAAATCATGTTCACTTTCACGTATCACATTTGCAAGACCAGCAGTGTCACCAGACCTCACAGTTATTTGTGGTAGTATTGCACACAGTCTACAACCTCAGAATACCTCATACACCCCTCCCAAAACTAGTGGCTATCTAGAAGGACACCCCATTTTAGCACAACTCTGTGACCTCCCCCTACCCGGACCCGCACAAAGAACAAGCCACCCCCAACACCAATCCAAATTACACACACACACATACAGAGCACCAAAACAAGAGGGGAAAGGAAGGACAAATTAAAACAAACCAAAAAAGCCCACCCTCCTACACCCAGGAATCCAACTCTCTCCTCAGCTCCTACCCTCCTGTATCCCACAAAAATATAATCTCTCTCTCTCTTCCACACAAACACCTGCCCAATTCAGCCAATCAGAATCCCTCCCAATCTACCCAATCCCTATTCAACTTTCCCTTTGTAGCCAACCTCATTCCCTAATCACACACCACTACCGCTCATTCATAATCCCTAACCCTACCTAACTCAGATCATACCTTCCCCCAACAAGTTTCTTTGTACAAAGAGCTCAGTCTAATCTAATCTAAATCTTGGATTTATATACCGTGTCATCTTCCCAAAAGGAGCTTGACTCGGTTCATATTTTTTAAAAAAATCAATAATCGAAGTGAAAGTAATTAGATTAGAGAGAAAATAACTTATTAATGAAGATCCTCATCTGACGTCCTAGAGAGAAAATAACTAATTTTCCTTAGAACAATTTTCTAAGAACTGTTAAAATAACAGTGTTTGCATAGGTTTACTAAAAATCTGGAAAGAGTGAAGAGTTCTAATACAAGAGTGAATCCCATTCCAAATCATTGTAAAAGTATATGAGAAAGATAGAGTAAAATTACCAATAGTTTTTATTCCTTTTAAAGATGGAAAGGACAGTTTAAATTTCTGAGAGTTTCTTGAATCAGAAGATCTCTGATTATTCAAAGATAGAGGAATCAAAGACATAAATAGCCCATGTATGATTTTAAAAACCATAGAAGCACATTTAAACTGTACTCTAAGATAGACAGTGATGATTTCTCAAAAGAGGAGACACATGACTAAATTTTCTCTTACCAAATATTAACTTTGCTGCTGTATTTTGGATTACATTACTGATTTCTATTCTGCCTCAACCTTGCAGTTCAGGGCGGATTACAAAAGAGACAACTGGACATTTCCAGGAAAATTATGAAGAGACTTCTGGACATTTCCAGAAGAATTACAAGAAGAATGGTGCAGTACAGTTTAGGGAATGGGATACGGCAAGGAAGATTGGGCTATTCCTGTGGGTTTACAATTCGGGATGCTGTACAAATAGGAGATAGTGCAGTTCCAGTATATATACAGTTAGGGAAGCAGTTGACATGCTTGAGGCTTTGAAGAGAAGGGTAACTGGTGAAGGGGGGAGGATGGGGGAGTTACGCTGAGGGGAATCCAGGTTAGAGTTATGACATCTGTATAAATTTTTTGAATATATGGGTTTTGATTTCTTTGCGAAAAGTTTTAAAGTCGCTTGTTGTTATCAGCAGGTTGGAGAAGGTATGGTCCAGTTTCGCTGCTTGCATCGCTAGAAGACTGTCAAATATCTTCTTGCGCTGGGTGCCTTTGAGTGGGGGGTAGGTAAAAGGAGTCTTAGTTCTTCTTTGTCTAGTGGTGAGGTTTTGGTTCAGGTGGTTGTTTAGGTAATTGGGGGCTGTGCCATTTATTGCTTTGAATAATAGACAGTATAGTTTGAATTGAATTTGCGCTTGTATTGGTAACCAGTGTGAGTCTAAGTAGGCTGTGGTGACGTGGTCAAATTTTCTTAGCGAGTAGATCAATCTGAGTGCAGTGTTTTGGATTGTCTGTAATTGTTTTATCATTGTTGCAGGGCAAGGCAGGTAGAGGATGTTACAGTAGTCCAATAGTCCTAGTACTAGGGATTGGACTAGGAGCCTATATTGCTCTTTATCGAAGAATTTTCTGATTTTTCGTAAATTGCGCATGGTTAGAAATGCTTTCTGGGTGGTCTTGTTGATATGGGCCTGCATTGTGCAGCATCTATCTATTGTTACTTCCAGGAGTTTAAGGCTGGGTTGTATAGTGTATTTGGAGGTGTTAATTTCTAGTTCTGTGATGGAGGGGTTCTTATCCTTTTCTAGCAGTAGAAATTTTGTTTTGTCCGTGTTCAGCTTCAGTTTGTGGTCTGCCATCCATTTTTCCACTGCTTGTAGGGTTATATCCAATTTTTCTGTAGAAGTGGGGTCAGGAGAATCGAAGGGTAGAAGTATGGTGATGTCATCAGCGTAGCTGAAAAAAGTTACATTTAGGTTGTCTAGGGTAGAACCAAGTGAGGATAAAAAGAGGTTGAAGAGAGTAGGTGAGATTGGTGATCCTTGAGGAACTCCACAGGGGTTGGACCATGGATCTGATTTAAGATTGTTTGACTTTACTCTATAAGATCTGGATTTAAGGAATCCTTGGAACCAGTTATATACCCTGCCTGAAATCCCTATGGCTTCTAGTGTCTGTAGTAGGATGGTGTGGTCAACCAGTTCGAATGCTGCAGATAGATCGAGTTGAATTATCAACATCCTTCTGCCTTTGCTGAGGTGCTGTCGGGCTGTGTCTAGTAGGGTTACTAGTAAAGTCTCCGTGCTATGGTTGGATCTGAACCCCGATTGAGAGGGGTGGAGAAGATTGTGGTCTTCTAGGTAATTTGTGAGGTATTGTGCAACTAGTCCTTCTATAAGTTTGACATATATTGTTATTGAGGCGATGGGTCTATAGTTAGCGGGGTTATCTATTAGGCCTTTGTGATCCTTCACAATTGGAGTGATTATAATTTCTCCTAGCTGCTGCGGGAATTGACCTTCAGTGAGTATAATTTGGATCCGTTGCATGAGGCTGGCCCTAAATTTGGGGGTGATGTTAGTTATCAGATACGAGGGACAGTAGTTCAGGTCGCATGAGGCTTGACTGTATTTTTTGTAGAGTCGATTTATGTCTGTCCAGTTTACTGCAGGGAATTCGGTTAACTGCAATGGCTTCTCCTATTGGGGGATTTGTTGTTATCTCGTTGAGGTGGGGGCGTGTGTTATTGAAGATAGTCCTGATTATTGTAATCTTGTTTTTGAAGTGGTCTACGAGTTGAGTGGCTGTTGGTGGGTGCTTTCCTTGAGCTGCTAGGTAAGGTTTGGTGTCGGTGAGATTTTTTACTAGATTGAAAAGTATTTTTGAGTCTATAGACTCCATGCCTACCAGCTTGGAGTAGTAATCTTTTCTTTTTTCCTTGAGTTTGGTCTTGTATTGTTTGATTAGACTTCTCCATGCTATTTTGGATTGATCTTGGTTATTTTTTTTCCAATTTCTTTCATAAGAACATAAGAAGCGCCATCTCCGGATCAGACCTTCGGTCCATCAAGTCCGGCGATCCGCACACGCGGAGGCCCTGCTAGGTATACACCTGGCTTATTTTATATCCAACCATATCTTTATATGCCTCTCTCAAGGAGGTATGCATCTAGTTTGCTTTTGAAGCCTAGGACTGTCGATTCCGCAATAATCTCCCCTGGGAGAGTATTCCAGATGTCAACCACTCTCTGTGTGAAGCAGAACTATCTGATATTAGTCCTGAACTTGCCCCCCCCCCTTAGCTTCATTTCATGTCCTCTTGTCCGTGTCAAATTGGACAATGTAAATAATCTTCTCTGCTCTATTTTGTCGATTCCTTTCAGTATTTTGAAGGTCTTGATCATATCCCCACGCAGTCTCCTTTTCTCAAGGGAGAACAATCCCAGTGTTTTAAGTCGATCCTCATATTCCAGTTTCTCCATACCCTTCACTAGTTTAGTTGCTCGTCTCTGCACCCTCTCCAGCAGTTTTATATCCTTCTTTAGGTAGGGAGACCAATGTTGGACGCAGTATTCCAAGTGGGGTCTGACCATTGCCCTATAAAGCAGCATTATAACTTTCTCCGATCTACTCGAGATTCCTTTCTTTATCATACCCAACATTCTATTTGCCTTATTTGCCGCTGCCGCGCATTGTGCCGACGGCTTCAGGGTCCTATCTATCAGTACACCCAGATCCCTTTCCTGTTCACTTTTTCCCAGAGTTGCACCTGACATTCTGTACTCGTATTCCTTATTTTTACTGCCTAAATGCATTACCTTGCATTTCTCCACGTTGAACTTCATCTGCCATTTCTCCGCCCATTTTTCTAACCGACACAAATCGCTCTGGAGTTCCTCACTGTCCTGCGATCTGATTGCCCGGCAGAGTTTTGTGTCGTCTGCAAATTTGATGATCTCACTGGATGTTCCGTTTTCCAGGTCATTTATATAAATATTAAAAAGGATCGGCCCAAGTACCGAGCCCTGGGGTACACCACTAGTTACTTTCTCCCAGTCTGAGAACTTCCCATTTATGCCTACTCTCTGCTTCCTGTTTTCCTGCCATTTGCCTATCCATCTTTGTATATCTCCCTCTATGCCATGGCTTTGTAGTTTCCTAAGAAGTCTTTCGTGTGGAACTTTGTCAAATGCTTTCTGGAAGTCCAAGTATATTATGTCCACCGGCTTTCCACTATCAATTTGCTTGTTCACGGTCTCAAAGAATTGGAGTAAATTCGTCAAACACGATTTCCCTTTCCTGAATCCATGTTGACTGGGTTTCATCAAGTCATGTGTGTCCAAGTGCTGAACTATGCTATCCTTGATCAGTGATTCAATCATCTTGCCGGGGACAGACGTAAGACTCACAGGTCTATAGTTGCCCGGTTCTCCTCTCAATCCTTTTTTGAAAATTGGCGTGACGTTCGCTTTCCTCCAGTCGTCTGGTATCTGACCAGTTCTGATTGACAGGTTTGCAAGTTTTTGCAATAACTCTCTGATTTCAACCTTCAATTCCTTCAAGACTCTTGGGTGAATTTCATCCGGTCCAGGGGATTTGTCACTTTTAAGTTTGTCGATCTGGTAGTATATCTGATCTAAGTTCACTTCAACTGTGGTGAGGCTGTCCTCTATTTCTCCTGTAAACAGTTTCTCCGCTTCAGGTATTGTTGAGGTGTCCTCCTTCGTAAAGACGGACGCAAAAAAGGAATTTAGTTTGTCTGCGATTTGTTTATCTTCCTTGATGTACCCTTTTCTTCCCTTGTCGTCCAGGGGTCCCACTGCCTCTTTTGCAGGTTTTTTCCCTTTCAAGTATCTAAAGAAGGGCTTGAAGTTTTTGGCCTCCCGGGCTATTTTTTCCTCATAGTTCTGTTTTGCATCCCTCACCGCCTTGTGACATTTCTTCTGTTCATCTTTATGTTTGTTCCAGGCTTCGGTTGTCTTCGTGCATTTCCATTTTTTGAAAGAGTCCTTCTTTTCTTTTATGGCTTCCTTCACCTGTATGGTAAGCCATGCCGGTTCTCCTTTGCCTTTAGTTCTCCGATCTTTGGAAATCCTTGGAATGTAGAGATCTTGTGCTTCTGCAATAGTATTTTTCAATAGGCACCATGCCTGATCTACTGTTTCAAGTTTGTCCACCATCTTCTCGAGTCGTTTTGTTACCATGGCTCTCATGCAATCGTATTTACCCTTTTTAAAGTTTAAGGTGGTGGTTAAGGTTTTGGCATGTTTCCCTTTCCCGATGTCAAGTTTAAAGTTGATTACATTGTGATCACTCGTTCCCAGTGGAACCATGACTTCTACTTCTGTTATCGGTCCGGTGAGACCATTTAGGACCAAGTCCAAGGTGGCGTCGCCTCTTGTCGGCTCTTTTACCATTTGCTCCAGGAAGCAATCCTTTCCATTTGTCTGCAGTGCCTTTTGAGTTGGAGAAGTTCGGCGTCGAACCATTTGTCTGAATGTCTGCAGATTTTGTGTTTTGATTTTATTGGAGCTAGCTCATTTAGAATTGTTTCACTTAATGTTTGCCATTGCGGTATGAATTCTTTGGAGTCTATGGATTCGATTGCGGGATCTGCTTTATCCCAGAATGTGGTTGGTTCGATTGCTAATCCTCCCCCTCGCTTTTTTCTCTGCAGACTAGCTTTACTTTATATCCCTTAGGGCAGAATTCTGTTATGCAAGGGTCTGAGTCAGATGTTAACCAGGTTTCAGCTAGGAATAGGCAGCCCAGTTGTTCTTTAATTATCCAGTCCTTTATTAGGTCTGCCTTTGGGCATATCGATCTTATGTTCATATATGCACAGGCTATTGAGGTGTAAGTTGTATTGGGATTGTGGGTGTATTTTGGAAGGAGGAGGCTTCTTGGTTGTAGATGGGTGTTGTGGGATGTTGCTCTTGGCTTGGGAGGTGACCTTTTTCCCCAACTGGGGGGGATGCTTTTATAAGTGATCGTTGAACAGTCTATCAGATTTCTGGATGGTTGGGGTTTTCTTGAAGGTTGGATGTGTCTGTTGGTCTCTGTCAGAATTGGGATGGGGAGATGTGGTATCCAGATGTTTTCCATTTTGTTAGGAGCAGGAAGAGTAGTAGGAGGGCGAGCAGGAGTTTTGTTGTGCAGGGTGTCATTTTTTGATTGTATGTGGGAGGCGGTTCTTCTTCAAGATGTATCTGTGTGCTGGGGGGGAGGTCCTTTAGAAGGGCTAGAGCTAAAGGGGTTGGTTGGTATGCGATGTAGGAGCTTTGTTTGTAGTGCAGTGGAGCTCTTATTGGTTGGGATTCCGCTGTGCTCTTATTGTGAGTGCAAAATTGGAAGAGGATTGGCGGTGTTGAGCCTGAGGTGGGTTTTAGTTTTGAGATTAGGACTTGAACGGGGAAGAGCATAAGTTGTCTCCTTACCTTTCTGCTCTTCTTGTGGTGTTGTGATTGGGTTTTCTTGAGCATATGTCTTCTATTGGGAGCGTTGTGTTATTCGGCGTCCTGTGTCTCTTCGCAAAGTCGCTTCTCAAAGGCGCATGCTAAGGCGCACGCTCCTTTGTCGTGCGTCTTCGTCAGCGCGCCGAACGGCAGTGTGCCGTTGGCTCTGCAGTCTTTTAAGCAGGATCCCCTGCTGGCTTGGTGGGGGGGGGCGGAGCAGTGCTCTCACACTCTGGTGCTGGGCCCCAATGGAGTGCTGGTTTCGGTCGGCTCTGCAGGCTTTTAAGCAGGATCCCCTGCTGGCTTGTGGGAGGCGGAGCAGTGCCCGGGGAAGGTATAGACACTTGCTGCCAAGCCTCCTGAAGTGAGGCGTCAGCCTTTTGTTCGGCAGGGAATGTAGGAAACGCCTCCCTCACCCCTTGAGGGAGCCAGGGTATTTCCTTAGAACTGGCTACTTGCCTTAGAGCCTGACTCCTTTGGTGTTTTTGTTTCCATTTCTGGGCTTGAGTCTGCCGGCCCTGCCTTTGAGAGTATGTCTGCACCACCTCCCCCCTGAAGGGAAAAATGTGGTCTAATTCTTCTTCCGCTACCGACGTAACAGGACCCTGGGACCGAGTACCCACCAAGCCCTGTTTAACCCTTAAATATTCCCCTAGACCTTCCCAATCTCGGCCTAATATAAGGGCATAGGGAGCTTTAGGCACGATAGCGAAATCAACCTTGTATACCTTATCCCCATACAGCATAGTTGTCGGCCGGAGCGGGTATCTGATGCTATCCCCATGCACGCATCGAATAATCACCGTCCTTCCTCCTGTCCTCATTTTCTCCCTCGGAAAAATATAGTTATACTGGTCTGCGGCCATCATAGATTGGTCAGCGCCAGTATCTATCAGGACCATTACCTGTTTTCCTGCTACTGAAACTGGCACCTGATACTCCCTAGGACTGTATCTATCCAGGCCACGTGTGATTATCAAATCTCTCTTCCCTTTACAAAAACGCTGTGTATGTCCACTTCCCCCACAGCGAAAATACCGAAGACTCCTTCCCTGTGAAGTCTTCCTAACTCTGGGTTCCCCTGAGTTTTCATAATACCGCATCAGGGAATACGTAGCCCTCCCCTCAGCCTGGGACAAGGCTCCAGCTTTCTCCGGCCAGTCCAGGTCTAAATATGTTCCAGCCCCTTCCCCCGGTGTCCAGCCCCTTTGATCCGCTGCTCCCACGGGCTCCCAAAAACCTTGGCTTAGCTCTGGCTAGGCGGCTTTTCGTCTATATCAAACAACAAAAAAGGGCTTAGTCCTATCGCAGATGGGCAGTCCAGGTTCAGCGCCGGCTTAGTGTGTGGCTCGACAGCTGGCTGCTGCAATAGCTGCGTCAAGACCCCAGCCTGGGTGCCTATCGCCTTCATCAGTTCCTCATGCTGTCGATCTTCCCACTCTTGCTTGCGATTCCATAAGTCCTGGTTTGCTTTTAGAGCGGCTTGCAGGTTCTCGCCTTGCTTCTGCCGCTCCTCTGCGAGGAACCTCAATAGCTGCTCCTGGTCCATCCTCACGGGGTCTGGAACCAAACAAAGACAAAAGAAAACCAAGTGTGGCACCACAGGGCAGCCCAGGCAATACTGCAAGTCCCCCCTCACCAGCCCTTTAGCTTAGGTACTCTTACCAACAGCACTGGTGAGTCTGCGCCTTGGAACATAGGCCTCCTTGGCCTCCAGTCGTTCTCTCCGCACGGCTTGCCCCTCTGGAACTCGGGTCTGGTCCTTGCTGGCCACCTTCCGGATCAGGTCCACCGCAGGTACGTCCAGGTCCCTCTGGTTCCGCATTCTGACTGCTTCCGTTTGGTTGTCAGGGCATCCTCCACCGAAGACTCGTCCTTTCCACAGGTAAGTGCAAAGACCTGGTTCATGAATAAATTCACAGTCCTTGCTTCACAGTTCAAAACAAACTACAGCAATGTTGAGAATCAATCTTTCACAGTCTTTAAATTCAGCTTGTCAAAGAGTTCCTCTATTTCAGTCCAGAACACTGGACTCGCCTGGCTTGCAACAGGCTTTCCACACCAGCTCTATAAGCAGGTGGGGGAGGGGTGCAGCTGAGTCCACACAATTAACATTTGCCAAACTGGCCCCACAAACCCAACCCAAAGATCTTTGGGGACTCACCCCACACTACCCCCTGTTAGTTTTCAAGTCCCCTGTGAGCAGTAGCAAAAAAGAGAGAAACACAAATGTTCCAAAAAAGTTTCAAAAACAAAAACGCTGAGCTTCAGCAACAAGCCCAGCACTGCTCACCAATTGTCAGCAGCAATTCCAAACAGGCAAGAGAGAAAAAAAAAAACACTTAACTCTCGTCCATAAGTTCCTCAGCAGGTTCCATAGAAGTGTCCATATCTTCTGTAGAATGAAGGCTGGATAATTGCTTGCTCCAGGAAAGGTTTCTAGTTCTTCCATCTCAATCTCATTCTCCAGGTGAGAGGGAGGAGAACTGGCTCTGAAGACCTCCTCTTCCCTTGGCTCAGGAGCTACTAATTTAAGCTTCCTGGATTGCTGGGCTTTCTCCTGAGCCCTAATTAGTTTCAGCAGCTGAGCAATTCCAGCATTAGGCTGACTTCTGGGCTGTTCCTTCCTACCGGCTATCTCAGGTTCCTTGAGGCTGTTCCTATGACATTCCCCCTCCCCCCTGAGTCCCTGCACAAAGTCAGACTTTTTATGCTCAGCAACTTTGGGGCTAACAGAACTACTGCACTGATCTGCTCTTTTTAGCTGCAGTCTAGTAGTTTGGGGATTCCTACCTGGGGCAAGCCTAGCTCTAGGGCTGGGGTTGTTACACTGGCTGGGTGGAACTTCCTCTCCGACGGCAGAATTGACATCGGGGAGAGGAATGCTGGTCGGCCCGACGCAGGGAAGGAGAGCTTGGGGCGGCGGCGGCTTTGGGGCCTGTTACCCGATGGCGGTGACTTGGGGGCTGTTCCCGATGGTGGCAGCAATGGCTTGGGGGAGGGCAGGAAGAAAGAAAGAAAGGGGGCAGGCAGGGAGACAGAAGGAAAGAAGGGAAACAGAGAAATAGAAAGGGGGCATGAAGAGAGAAAAAAGAAAGGGAGGCAGGGAGAAAGAAAGGGCAGGGAGAGAGGAAGAAAAGTTGGGGGAGGGAATGAGATCTGGAGGAGAGGAAGCATACAAGCTGAAAGAAGGGAAGAAAGATTGGATGCACAGTCAGAAGAAAGTGCAACCAGAGACTCATGAAATCACAGGACAAGGTAGGAAAAATGATTTTATTTTCAATTTAGTGATCAAAATGTGTCTGAATTTATATCTGCTGTCTATATTTTGCACTATGGCTCCCCTTTTACTAAACCACAATAGTGGTTTTTAGCGCTGGGAGCCTATGAGCGTTGAGAGCAGCGCTGGGCATTCAGTGCAGCTCCCTGTGCTAAAAACTGATATTTGTGGTTTAATAAAAAGGGAGGAAGGTATATTTGTCTATTTTTGTATGGTTGTTACTGAGGTGACAGTGCATAGAGTCATCTGCCTTGACCTCTTTGAAAAAATCCCGGAATAGGAATGATAATTAACATTTTCTATGCATACAGTGTGCTTTGTGTTTATTTTTTTATTTTATTGTTGGTAGATCATTTTGGATTGGTCATTTTAAAAGTAGCTCGCAAGCCCAAAAAGTGTGGGCACCCCTGAGCTAGAGCATTGAAGCTGCGGAAGTTGCATCAGAGACGACCTTTACGGTAGCAATATGCAACTACAACACTCCGGCTGCTGTAAGAAGGCAGTTTAAACATCGCTGGCCACAGGGCAGGGAGGTTTGTTGGACTGGGCCTGTTGTCCGGGGGGGGGGGGGAGAAAGCGCCACGAAGGTAAGGGGCAGGGAGGGAGAAAGAGAAGAAAGGTGGGGTGGAGAGGAAAACAGGGTAAAACAGAGGGGGGAGAAGGATGTTGAAAGCACATGGGGAAGACAGAGGGGGAGAAGGACGCTGAATGCACATGGGGAAGACAGGGGGGGAGAGGGATGCTGAAAGGACATGGGGAAGACAGAGGAGGGAAGAAGGACACTGAAAGGACATGAGGAAGACAGATGGGGGATAAGATGCTGCAGGGAAATGGGGAAGAGAGAGTGGGGAGAAGACGCTGAAGGGAAATGGGGAAGAGAGAGTGGGGAGAAGACGCTGGCAGGGAAGAAGATAGAGATGCCAGACTATGGGGGGAGCGGAAGGAAGAAAATGGGTGCCAGACCAATTTGGAAGGGAGGAGAAAGGGAGAGGCACAGTAACAGAGCAAATGGAAGATGCAGAGAGAAGAGAGACAGTGGATGGAAGGAAGAGAGTAACAAGAAGATGAGGAAAGCAGAAACCAGAAGGTTTCATAACATAAAGGTTTCATAACATAAAGGTAGAACATAAATTATTTATTTATTTATTGCTTTAGGCGACATGTGTCACTGTTTCTGTGGTGTTGCATTATATGCAGAATCTAGCTTCTTGCTGGTTCAGTTTAACCTTTGTCTATGTATTTCTATTTTATTCCCCCTTTTACAAAACTGTGGAGCGTTTTTTAGTGCCAGCCGTGGTGGTAGCAGCTCTGATGCTCAGAATTCTATGAGCGTCAAAGCTGTTACCACCGTGGCTAAAATCCACACTACAGTTTTGTAAAAGGGGAAGGGGTTAGTTTGTGATGACATATTCCATACTAGGCGAAGGTGTTTTCTGTGTTCTGTGTGTTCAAAAGACATGGTTTTCTGTTAGGATTGACAGTGTAGGATTGATCTGTACTAGTCTGGCTTGTTTAGTTTTACAATGGGTGTATTGATGTACTGCTCACTGCAATATGTAAGATGCTCCCTTTTCCTAGGTACTCATAAGAACATAAGAACATAAGAAGCGCCATCTCCGGATCAGACCTTCGGTCCATCAAGTCCGGCGATCCGCACACGCGGAGGCCCTGCTAGGTATACACCTGGCTTATTTTATAGCCAACCATATCTTTATATGCCTCTCTCAAGGAGATATGCATCTAGTTTGCTTTTGAAGCCTAGGACTGTCGATTCCGCAATAATCTCCCCTGGGAGAGTATTCCAGATGTCAACCACTCTCTGTGTGAAGCAGAACTTCCTGATATTAGTCCTGAACTTGCCCCCCCTTAGCTTCATTTCATGTCCTCTTGTCCGTGTCAAATTGGACAATGTAAATAGTTTTTTCTGCTCTATTTTGTCGATTCCTTTCAGTATTTTGAAGGTTTCGATCATATCCCCACGCAGTCTCCTTTTCTCAAGGGAGAACAATCCCAGTGTTTTAAGTCGATCCTCATATTCCAGTTTCTCCATACCCTTCACTAGTTTAGTTGCTCGTCTCTGCACCCTCTCCAGCAGTTTTATATCCTTCTTTAAGTAGGGAGACCAATGTTGGACGCAGTATTCCAAGTGGGGTCTGACCATTGCCCTATAAAGCGGCATTATAACTTTCTCCGATCTACTCGAGATTCCTTTCTTTATCATGCCCAACATTCTATTTGCCTTATTTGCCGCTGCCGCGCATTGTGCCGATGGCTTCAGGGTCCTATCTATCAGTACACCCAGATCCCTTTCTTGTTCACTTTTTCCCAGAGTTGCACCTGTGTGATGTGTGGCTTGTTACTAAAAATCATGTTTTTCATACAGATGGGGGGGTGCCAAAAAATGATGGGCCCCGGGTATCACATATGTTAGGTACGCCAATGTTTGAATCCCCTATAGTTTGCCTTATTCCTGCAATTTGCTGGTCAGCTGTGTTGTTTGCACCATATTCCACCACTCCACTGTACTAGTTTTATAAAATTCTATAACATCCCCTTTCTGTTCAGCTGTTTATCCCTTCCTCATAAGGGATGAATTGCATTCTCTTTATCACTTTTGTCACTCTTCTCTCAACGTTTTCTACATCTTCTGTATCATTTTCTGAGATGAAGTGACCACAACTGCATACAACATTTAAGGTATAGTTATACCATGGATCTATGCAAAGGCATAATGTTATTTTTTAGTTTAGTTTTCTATTCCTTTTCAAATATTAAATAACATTCTATTTGTTTTGTTGCTGTTGTTTTTGGGTTGTTGTTTTTTGGCAATCTCAACACACTGGCCCTGATTCTATAAATAGCACTTAGGTTAGGTGCTGCCTATCATCACCTTTTCTACACAAAATCTAAATTGTTTTAATTGGCTTAAATGGTATGATAATTCAAAACGCAATTAAAAGCCAATTAAAAACAATTAAGAAACAATTCATTAAATTCCACATGGAATTTGGTATGGCACCTACCCATACATACTGTGGCTCTGCCGGTGCCGGCTTATATGATGGCCCCGGTCAGCGCCCAGAATAGCCTGCGTCCCACGTGCTTCCAGAAGATGCTGGAAGTCCTGCTGGTTTCTTATTCAATAAAGAAGCACAAACTGGTCAGGAACAATAAAGTTCAAAATAAAATAAAGTCCCAATTTATTGAGTTCACTAACCCTGAACAGGTTTTAGTTCATTCTTTCCATAAACAAAAGCAAAACATGAAAGAATAACTGGGCTGCAAAAACAAACAACCCACACCTTCCTTACAGGTATAACAGGTGAGTAGTTCCTTAGTCTGTACTAGTCCAGCCTTAATAAATCTGCCTTTAGCAAGCTGGCAGGAATAAGGCTATAGCCCTTTCTTTGAAGAGAAAAAGTGCTGCACTCAGGCCTGGATTGAAGCAGGCCTGGCCCCAACCAACTTAGAAGTAGTTGGTGGGGGAGGGGAGTAGCCGAATCCACTAATTCAAAATCTGTGTTTAAACAGCATGCCACAAATGGCCCCACAATCCCTCCCAGGATCTTGTGTGGATTCTCCCCAAACTATCACCCCTATACAGAGTCCATATTACAGTCTCACTCAACCTCAAAAGGTACACACAGAGAAAAACTTTCAAACAAAATAAACCTGGTTTTTGAGGCTTCCAGGTTTAGGCACCTCTGCAGCATGAGCCCAGCACTGCTCACCGGTTCCAAACAGGTGCATACAGTTTTCAAAATCCCAAAAGTCCACAAACTAAGCACAGCAAAAAGATAAAGGTATTGCACTTAGCTTTCATCCATTGCAGTTGCTTCTGAATCCATGGCAGTGTCCATAAATTCCATGGCTTCTGGGTAGGCTGGCTGGCTGGCTTCAGAGACAGGGGCTGTATCCACCATCTCAACATCCTGAAAGCTCTGAAGTTCAGGAGAGCTGTCCTGTGAACCTCCTTCCTGGGCTGGCCCAGGGTAAACTGACTGGTTCCTCCTCAGTGCTGCCTGTAAAGCACTGAGGCAACCACGCCCTGTTCTGTGCGGGGGCAGGGCAGCCTGTAACTTGGGCTGAGATTTCCCTGAGCTTCTAATTAAGCCTTGCAGCTGCGGGTTAGCTGAGCTGTTGGATTTGCTCTGAGGCTGTTCTAGGCTGTTCCCTACAGATTCCTCACCTCCCCAGGGTTTTGTGAGCTGGGCTTTCAAAGGGAATTCAGAGTTTTCCTTACTATTGCTGTCCAGCCTGTCACAATGGTTAGCCCTCTTTAAAGTCAGCCTAGGGTTAGGCAAAGCCTTTTCTGCCACAAGCCGAGCCTTAGGGCTAGGGTTGTGACAATACACAAAAGGTGTGCATGGTTAGTTGAGGAATTTGGGAACAGAATGACTTTGGCTTCATTAGGCATCTTTGTTAGATGCTTACTCCATTTGTGCTGAAAAGGTCCCTCCATTCCCAGGATAAACTACACCTCAAAACACCTCCTGGTCATGCCATTCAGCTGCAAACCGCCAAACAATGCTCCTACTTCCACTTCATACCAACACACTGGAATCAACTTCCCCCACAGACATGATCCCTCAACTTTAGGAAAGCAATAAAGCCACACCTCTTCACCTAACTCCCCTGCCCATGACCGATGGATTACAAATAAATGTATATTTACTAGATCCTGGTTTGTGTCAAATTAGGATAAAATCTTGTATTGAAAAATCTTGCACTGTAAATTGTAAATTATATATAGACTAGTGTTAAAGCCCGTTACATTAACGGATGCTAGAAAGCAGCCCCCTTTCCCTCTCCCCCTCCAGTTCCTCCCTGAATGTCTCTCCGTGGCCCCCCTTCTGTCTTCCCCCCCAAGCAAAGCTGTCTGCCTCCCAGCACACCCCTCTCCCACAGCAGGCCCCTTTCCTTCTCCCCCATCTAGTTCCTTCCTGACTGTCTCTCTGTGCCCCCCTTCTGTCTTACCCCCAAGCAAAGCTGTCTGCCTCTCAACACACCCCTACCCCAAAGAAGCCTCCTTTCCCTCTCCCCCTCCAGTTCCTCCCTGACTGTGTCTCCGTGGCCCCCTTCTGTCTCCCCTCCCCCAAGCAAAGGTGTCTGCCTCCCAACACACCCCTCCCTCCAAAGCAGCCTCCTTTCCCTCTCCCCCTTCCCCTCCTTTGAGAATTTTTACCTGCATGGGACACCTGCAGCACTGGCACTATACCCTCCAGCCATTCCTCTGAGCGAAACTGCCACCACCGCTCAAATTCCTTCACGCACTGCCCACCTACACGCTGTTGAGGCTGCCGTGCACTGTCCCCGTGGTCTGGCCGGCTCCCTTAGTCCCTTGCCGCCCCCCGCCCCTTCCCTTCCCGCAGTCCCGACAAACATGCAGACTCCAGCAGCGGCCGCAGCACTCTAAACACGCTAATTCGCGGCCTTCTACTGCCCTGATTTGCTCTGCCATGTCGGGCAGAGCAAATCAGGGCAGTAGAAGGCCGCGAAGCAGCGTGTTTAGAGTGCTGCGGCCGCTGCTGGAGTCTGGACGTTTGTCGGGACCGTGGGAAGGGAAGAGGGGCGGCGGCAAGGGACTAATGGAGTCGGCCAGACCACGGGAAGGGAGGGTCGGATGGGAGGGTCAGACCACAGTGGGAGGTTCGGATGGGAGGCTGAACGGGGGATCGGGTGTGCCGGGAAGGGGGGCGAAGATGATGCCGACGAAGACGAACTGTCTTACAGGGAGGGGGGAAAAACCCTAAGCGCGCATGCGCACTCCTACGGCCACAGACATACGGATCACGGTAGCACGCAGATAAGAGTGCGCATGTGTGGCTAGGGTTTTATTATATAAGATAATTGTATATGGTATTAGATCATTAGTATATGTTGAGTAAGGATAAAAACTTGTACTGGAAAAAAGAAACCCTTGTACTATAACTATGATAAAATTGTAACCTGTTATTCAAGGGTAATGATGTGGAGGAACTGAAAGAAATCTCAGTGAATCTGTAAGATGTACGAAGCCAAATCAACAAGTTAAAATGTAATAAATTGCCTGGACCGGATGGTATACATCCCAGAGTACTAAAAGAACTCAAACATGAAATTGCTGACCTGCTGTTAGTGACCTGTTACTAAAATTGTCTGTAGTACCTGAAGATTGGAGGGTAGCGAATGTTATGCTGATTTTTAAAACAGGTTCCAGGGGAGATCTGGGAAATTACAGACTGGAAGCCTGACTTTAGTGTCGGGTAAAATGGTGGAAAATCGTGTTTGCTGATGCTCTCCGTTTGAATTTTATTCTTACCTTGCCACTATTGACTGATTTCTTCTGCGGGAATGCCTCATTCAAAGCGGAAGGGGGTGATTAGGGCTGATCCCTCACAGGCCCTTGCTTCTACACCCGTTCAGCAAACCATAGACTGTTTCTTTGTGGCTCTGCCGTCAGTTGCCAAAGACTCCGGAGGATGTGACCCGGCATTGGGGAGAGATATTGGAGAGCCTCTTCACCTCTCGGGATTTAAGACATCGTTGTCCCATCCGGCTCCTTCCAACCCTTTGTGCCCAGCCACTACCGGCGCTTTGTTGCAGGAGACTCGCAATCCCGGAAATGGATCCGCGGGGTCTCCCGGCAAGGGCGCAGAGCTAGCACAGGTAGTGCAGCTGAAGAATCCACAAGAGAGAAAGGGATTTTCTCCCGCTCCCAAGGAGGCCTCCTTAGGACACTCCTTCAACATCTGGAGACTAAATTGACCCAAACTACTGAGGAGGTAACAACTATTACTGCTAAACTTGATAATTTAACTCAAACTGTCGACTCAGTTAAAAAAGATCTTTTAGACCAAGCTAGACAAACACATGTTGATATACAGCAGTTGCAATAATTTAAAGTAGCGATGATTAAAGATAATGCTTCAATACATCGAAAATTAGAACAATTTGAAAACTTTAATCGAAGATTGAATCTCCGTAACCTGAATTTTCCACTAATACCTGGAACTTTGCCTGTAGAACTTTTTAAAAGATACTTAACTGAGAATTTAAAAATTCTCCCTAACAATATTCCTCCCTTGAATAAAGTTTACTACCTACCAAATGAAAAGATTCCTCAAAGAGACGGGGCAAAAGAAGACGGAAAAAAGGATGGAGAAGAAAAACAGATTGACTTTGGGGATATTTCTGCTCTTTTGGAACAAACCTTGTCTGTAGATACTGAAAGAGTTACTCTATTAGTGACTTTTGTTTTCGAGCAAGATTTAAATTTGATTTTGAAATTATACTTTAAAAACTCCCAAAAACTATTTGGAGACCAAAGACTTTGGATATACCCGGATGTCTCAAAAGTTACGCAAGAGAGAAGAAAAGACTTTCTTACCCTATGTCAAGAGACTCTTAAACTTGGCGCTACGTTCCTTTTAGCATATCCCTGTAAATGCCTAGTTAGGTATTTGGGAATAAAATATACTTTTTACTCTCCAGACCATTTGAGGGAATTTCTAAAAGTGCAAAAGATCATTAAGGATTGACTAAGGAATGGAAATTATGTGAATATTGCAACCGATATTCCATTAAGCCTTTTCTTTAAATATTAGATACCTATTTTTTCTCCACTAGATTTTGATTACCACTCCTCTATATTGTGGTCTAAGGAAGAGGAAAAATTTATACCGTTTAATGTGGAAAAATTTTTGTGTTTTGAATAGTTTTCTTCTCTGTATTATATGGAACAAGATTTATGATTGTGAATATTATGAAAATTAATAAAGAAATAATAATTTTTTAAAAAGGTAAAATTTTTGAACACAGGCCAGTACTGGGCAGACTTGCACGGTTTGTGTCTGTATATGGCCGTTTGGTGGAGGATGGGCTGGGGCGGGTTTCAGTGGCTGGGAGGGTGTAGATGGGCTGGAGTAAGTCTTAACAGAGATTTCGGCAGTTGGAACCCAAGCACAGTACAGGGTAAAGCTTTGGATTCTTGCCCAGAAATAGCTAAGAAGAAAAAATTTAAAAAAATTTAAATTTGAATCAGGTTGGGCAGACTGGATGGACCATTCGGGTCTTTATCTGCCGTCATCTACTATGTTACATAGACAAACATGATTTAATGAGACAGAGGGCAGCTTTTACAAAGCCACGCTAGCGGTTTTATTGCATGCACCAGATTAGCGCGCTAGCCGGAAATCTACCGCCTGCTCAAAAGGAGGCGGTAATGACTAGCACGTGCGGCAAGTTAGCGTGCGTTATTCCGCGTGTTAAGGGCCTAGCACGGCTTTGTAAAAGGAGCCCAGATTCAGCATGGATTCAGCCAAGGGAGATCTTGCCTCACCAATTTGCTTGACTTCTTTGAAGGTGTGAATAAACATGTAGATAAAGGTGAGCCGGTTGATGTAGTGTATCTAGATTTGATAAAGTTCCTAATGCGAGGCTCCTGAGAAAATTAAAGAGTTATGGGATAGGTGGCAAAGTTCAGTTGTGTATTAGGAATTGGTTATCAGATAGAAAACAGAGGGTAGGGTTAAATGTTCATTTTTCTCAATGGAGGAGAGTAAACAGTGGAGTGTTGCAGGGGTCTACATTGGTACCAGTGCTATTTAACTTATTTATAAATGATCTGGAAATTGCAACGACGAGTGAGGTGATTAAATTTGCAGATGACACTAAACTGTTCAAAGTTAAGATGATGATTCTGCCTGTAGTCTGTTACCAAATGGGTATGTTGCCAGTGTTTTTTCATGGGTCACTCTACAAGAAATTGAATAGTATTCTGACAAAATTTATTTGGCTGGGGAAAGCAGCAAGAATTAACTTGGTATCTCTACAAAAGCCAATTGCAGAGGGTGGGGTAAATTTTCCCAACTTTCATTGGTACCATCAAGCTTATATTATGTGTCAGGATATGTACTGATCCTCCCTGAGCTCATGGAAAATCTCCCAGACTGGTTATGGTTGGAATGGCAACTCATGTCTCCACTGAGATTAGCCATTGGTTACCAGACATTTCTATGGTCACTGAATAAACTTCCTCACTAGCCCCATCATGCTCTTTTTTTCATGTTTTTTATTTGATTTATAAACTTTTAAAGTGCTCCGTGCTGAATTTAATAACTTAATCCTTAAGTAAATTTAAAACTTATCTTAACTTAATTGACTTATCTTAATTCATTCTTTTCTCATAATATCATCGGGAAGGGACCTGTCATTTCGACATGTTTCGCCCTCCAGCTGTTTCAAGAAACGTCCTCTAAAAACATGAAAGAATAATTAAAGGCATTAAACCTACAAACTTTTTCATATATCTTATACTTTAATAAATTATTGTCTATGAGCAACCTGGTTTAAAACTTATAATAAACCCTCTTGAGCAGGCGGTAGTTTTTCGGCTAGCGAGTGGGTTATCGCGCACTAAAAATGTGCGCGATAAAGCCACTAACACGGCTTCGTAAAAGGAGCCCTAAGAATGTTATAATACTCCCATATTGCTCCATGGTGCGACCTCATCTTGAGTATTGCATTCAGTTATGGTCTCCTTATCTTAAGAAAGATATAGTGACTCTAGAAAAGGTTCAAAGAAGAGAGACCAAGATGATAAAGGGGATGGAACTCCTCTCCTATGAGAAAGACTAAAAAGGTTAGGGCTCTTCAACTTGGAAAATAGACGGCTGAAGGGAGATATGACTGAAGTCTACAAAATCCTGAGTGGAGTAGAAAGGGTACAAGTGGATCGATTTTTCACTCTGTGAAAAATTATAAAGACTAGGGGACACTCGATGAAGTTACAGGTAAATACTTTTAAAACCAATAGGAGGAAATATTTTTTCACTCAGGGAATAGTTAAGCTCTGAAATGCCAGAGGTTGAGGTGAGAGCGGATAGCGTAGCTGGTTTTATGAAAGGTTTGGACAATTTCCTGGAGGAAATTCCATAGTCTGTTATTGAGAAAGACATGCTTGCACTGGATCGGTAGCATGGAATGTTGCTACTCCTTGGGTTTTGGCCAGGTACTAGAAATCTGGATTGGCCACCGTGAGAACGGGCTATTGGGCTTGATGGAGCATTGGTCTGACCCAGTAAGGCTATTCTCATATTCTTATAACCCATTCTGAGCTCTATGGGGAGGACGGTATAGAAAACAAATTAATTATATAAATAAAGTACACAACTTTGTGCCACCACATATACTTTTACATATGTAACCCCTGGGATAATTTATGTAAATAAATAGGCCTTTATGCACAAAGGCCCAAATTCTATAAATGCCATCTAAAGTTAGGTGCCGATATCAGCACACAGAAAAAATGGCATCTACCACACATTGATTAAATCTAGGTGCCATTTATAGAATGTATGCATCTGTAATATAAGCTAGGTTCTGGCCTACAATTAAAGTGCTTAGCAGCTCCTAAATCAAACCACTCCTATACTCTGCCCCTAACATGCCTAGCTGTCACTGATGGCGCTAATTGTATTAAGCAGTATATAAAGGGGGGGGGCCATAACCAATATGTATTAGACACCCCTTACCTCATATCTGAAAAGGCACTAATATATATATATGTATGTATATGTATAAATAAAAAATGAAGCTGAAGGATAGAAATGCTTCAGAGTTACAGTAAAATAATATTGCTTGTTTAACAAATGTTAAAGTTATGTCGTGTAAGATTGGGAAATAGGTAAGTCCTTGGGCATCAGGTCCTAAGTGAACATGTCATTACCCCCTCTTTTGCTGACAGAGGTGAAACCAATAGCATGTGATACCTGAGCCATCGTTACTAGGGAAAATTACTAATGAAGTATGATTAACCAGAAAACATGTGACTTGAATAGAACCAATAGAACATTGCTGAAGTATGCAAGTTATCATTGGATTTTAATGAAACAATTGTAATCTGATTAGAAGATATACCAATTATGTATGTTTAATAATGAATTGATGATGTCAGAACCTCAATAAAATGGCCAGTCAACATTTCTGATGTTGTCCTATTCATTAAAGGATGACAGAAACACTACCAAAGCCTTGAATATTTTAAACCACAATTTTGTGTCATATTTCTTTTCCTTGATCTCCTCTGAGATAGAAATATGAGCTGAGGAGGTATGAAACCAGTTCAAGTAATTATTTTGACCAAACATCACTAAGCATCTAGCGATGCCTACTTAAAATTCACGCAAAGCTTTAATGTTCTTAAAATCTTTTTTAAAATTGAGTTTTAACGGCTTTTTCAATTAAAATGGCAATTAATAAAAATTAAGGGCTCCTTTTACTAAGCTGCGATAGCGGTTTTAGCGCACACTTAGCACGTGCAGAATTGCTGAGCACACTAGACCAGTGATTCCCAACCCTGTCCTGGAGGAACACCAGGCCAATCGGGTTTTCAGGCTAGCCCTAATGAATATGCAT
The DNA here is from genome assembly GCF_902459505.1 of Geotrypetes seraphini. Taxonomy (NCBI): domain Eukaryota; kingdom Metazoa; phylum Chordata; class Amphibia; order Gymnophiona; family Dermophiidae; genus Geotrypetes; species Geotrypetes seraphini. Next base: position 369,486,461 of record NC_047084.1, read on the forward strand.
GAGAGATTTGCATATGATGGAAGTGATAGGCATGCAAATTTGCTTCATGCATATTCATTAGGGCTAGCCTGAAAACCCAATTGGCCTGGTGTTCCTCCAGGACAGGGTTGGGAACCACTGCACTAGACGCTAATGCCAGCATTGAGCTGGCATTAGTTCTTGGCACATAGCACGGGGGCAGCGTGCGCCAATCTGCAGCACGTGCTAAAAACGTTAGTGTAGCTTAGTAAAAGGAGCCTTAAGTTCCACAAAAATTTCAGTTAGGCATCGCTAGGTGCTGTTGATTTAGGCACCTAGCTACATTTAACCTAGGAGCCATTTATAGAATCTGACCCTGGGGCCCATATTCTATAAACAGCACCTATCTTAAGTGGCAAAAAAGGTTTAAAAGCCTCCATAAAATTGTGTAAAACAAAAAAATGTAGGTACCTAGAGGAGCCTACAAACCTGGCACCTAGAATGCATTTACGGCGGCACCTAAGGGTGTCTAAGGTCGAAGTAGATGTGGCTAGCATCGGAAATGACCTTAGGCGTCCTTAGGTGCAGCCATAGTCATGATTCACATCAAACATAGGCACAGTAAATGTAGGCCTTGAAAACCCTGGTCTGCATTTCCAGCGCCTATGTTTGAGATAGCCACGATTCTACAAATGGCATCGCTGTGTGATTGACACGCGACCGGTGGCCATCTTTTAGGCAGATACCGATGCCAGCGCTGTTTGTAGAATCCGGCCCTAGGTGTCTTGTCCAAAATGGTTAGGGAGGGCAGGTAATGGATGTGTTTTCAAGTCAGGTGCCTCTTTGCGAATTAGGTGCTGGTATTTAGGCGAAGAAAACCCTGGCATAAATAGAGTATACCTAAAGTTAAGGCGCAAAATCTCTATCATAAAATTATTCTTTTTAGAGTATCATTAAATATAAATAATTCTTCATACCTAATGATGAACAAGATTGTTGTCTTTAGTCAATTGCAACTCACAAAATAGTTAACCTTTGGTGCAAATGTAATGAAGGCTAGCAATTAAAGGAAGGACCCACTTTAGATTCATTACTAGTTTAACATTTTGATCCAAATGTAAAACTCTAATGAAGCAAAACACCAGGCAATGATAATTTTTACTCCTAATGACTATATTTGCAAGTCAATCTTTTGCCATGAAATCCAGATGGAAGTACTAATCTGTTGTTTGGATGCTCTCAACCAAAATAAAAGGAAAATAATAATTATTTGCTAGTAAGTTTTTCTAATCAAATAAATGCCTTGTGATTGCTGTTTCTGTGGAGGTTTACTGCAACACAAAATGTCTTACAAATCAGCAGCTAAGATTTTTAGAGGGAATGAGCTAAACCCCATGCCCTCAATGGGGGAAGAGCCAATAAATGGCTTTATGAAAAACCTTTGACATGGTCTTTGTGTTTATTCATTCTGTAATATGCAACCACTTAAAGTAATGGAGTGCTGCAGTCATTTGCATATTTGATGATGCATGGAAATACAGAATATGAAAAATGAAAATTAATAAAACTTCCACTTGATTGATTCATCTAGCTATGCCTTGGTCATAGAACAGAGATCATTCTATGAAGCACTGCTGCTGTGATAACAATTGCCAAGGGGGACTCAATAGGTAAATTGGGGACCAGCTGAAGAAAACACCCTATTCGAAAATTGTCCCATCCTCAGTGACTATGCTATTCCTGCTGGAAAAAGGAAGTGGAGATTAAAAAGAATGCATTCATGGGAGGAAGAGTGTGAATGAGACACTGGTTCAGATGCAAACGTGCAAGTGTGGTCCTCTTCCATCAGCCAGTGCGTTTTTAAAAAAGAAATCCTCTGCAGGGTTTTCCTTTCAAAATTAGTTTACAGTCCATCAAACTATAAATAATTTCTCTAACTCAGTCTCCTGGCAGTTTGAATAGCTCCTCAGCCAACAAGTCTAGGCTGCAGGTGGATTCCTCAGCTCACATAACCAATAATTACCAGAAACTATTGCCCCAATCTGTTTTTTAGGCATTAATAGTACTATGTCTCCCTCATCAGTCTGCCATATACCTTCTTTTTTCCGCTGATTTCAGACGTCTATAACAGTTCTGTAACTGAACAGATGTTTGCATTTCTTTGAAGATGTGAATAAATATGTGAGTAAAGGAGAACCAGTTGACGTAGTGCATCTAGATTTTCAGAAAGCTTTCGACAAAGTTCCTCACAAGAGGCTCCTGAAAAAATTAAAGTCATGGGACAGAAGACAATGTTTTGTTGTGCATTAGGAATTGATAATCGGACTAACTGAAAACAGAGAATAGGGTTAAATGGCCATTTTCTCAATGGAGGAGGGTAAATAGAGGAGTGCCATGGGGATCTGTACTGGGGCCAGTGCTATTTAACATATTTATAAATTATCTGGAAATTGGAATGATGAGTGAGGTGATTAAATTTGCAGAAGACGCTAAACTGTTCAAAGCTGTTAAAAAGCATGCAGACTGTGGAAAATTGCAGGTAATCATTTGGAAATTGGAAGACTGCATGTCCAAATGGCAGATGAAATTTATAGCTCCTTTTATTAACGTGCGTTAGCCGTTTTAGCGCGCGCTAAATATTAGCTCACACTAAACTCTAACTCAGGGGGTCCCCAAAGTCCCTCATTGAGGGCCGCAATCCAGTCGGGTTTTCAGGATTTCCCCAATGAATATGCATTGAAAGCAGTGCATGCACACAGATCTCATGCATATTCAGTGGGGAAATCCTGAAAACCCGACTGGATTGCGGCCCTCAAGGAGGGACTTTGGGGACCCCTGCTCTAACTTGTGCATAGACTTATAATGGCGTTTAGCTAATGGCTAACATACCTTAGTAAAAGAGAGGGACAAATGCAAAGTGATGCACATTAGGAAGAATAATCCAAATCATCGTTACCAAAATGCTAGGGTCCACCTTAGGGGTCAGCACTCAAGACAAAGATCTAGGTTTGTTTGTTTGTTTATTTCTCACCTGCCCTTATCCAGGGCGAGTTACATATTAACATACAAAATAAAAGATTTACATTTATCGTACAAAACACTTCAGAGACACACTATAACAAATTACATACTTACATATCAAAGCAAATTACATATAATATACACGTCGCATCAACGACGAATTTCAATTTAAAGCCAAAACTGGCCAATCCCACACATGCATCAAAATATAAAATTCCATAAGTCATACGAGATGCCTCAATAACAGATATCAATAAACCAAATAAAACAAACCAGACCATCGAACGCCTCCGTGATCAGCACTCAGTACTCAAGAGTTATCACTCTTTCACCCTCAACCAAACCAATGCTAGGAACTATTAGAAAAGGTATGGCAACTAAAACTAAGACTATTACAATGTGAACTCATCTTGAGTATTGTGTTCAATTATGGTTGCCGTATCCCCCAAAAGATATTGTGGAATTAGAAAAGATTCAAAGAAGAGCGACCAAGATGATAAAAAGGATGAAACACCTCTTATATGAGGAAAGACTAAAGAGGTTAGGGCTCTTCAGCTTGAAAAAGAGGCAGCTGAGGGGAGATATGATTGAGGTTCACAAAATCCTGAGTCGTATAGAATTGGTATAAGTGAATCAATTTTTAACTCCAAAAATTATAAGGACACTCAAAGTTACAGGGAAATGCCTTTAAACCAATAGGAGGAAATATGCTTTTTACTCAGAGAATATTTAAGCTCTGGAACACATTGCTAAAGAAAGTGGTAACAGCGGTCAGCATAGATGGGTTTAAAAAAGGTTTGGACAAGTTCCTGGAGGAAAAGTCCATAGTCTGTTATTGAGACAGATATGGAGGAAGTCACTGCTTGTCCTGGGATTGGTAGCATGGAATGTTGCTATTTGGGTTTTTGCCAGGTACATGTGACATGGATTGGCCACTGCAGAAACAGGATATTAGGCTATATGGACCACTGATCTGACCCAGTATGACTATTCTTATGTTCTTATGATGTGCTCTCTTTTCTATGATATATCAATTTTCCAGTCTCTGTTTGAAAAGATGAACTGATATCCTTTTCTTCTATGTGCTTAGAGGGGCATAATCGAAAGGAACGTTTAAGTCCGTTTTCGTCTAAGTCGCAAGTGGTCCAAAGTAAAAAACAACCTAGGAAGCATTTTTGAAAAATACGTCCAAAATTTTTTTTGTTTCGAAAATCGTCTAACTATACATCCTGCTGATCTGATTGTCCAAGTCGCTAAATAGTCCTTCTTTATACCACATTTTTGTCCAACTTTTTGTCCAAGTCAAAAATGCCTAGAACAAGCGCTGTTAGACGTGGGAGGGGTCTGCAACGTGATGGACTGAACACCCAGACATGGCACCTAAATAGTGAACTTCACAAAAAGGGTGCCATGTCTTCTCCTCACTACAGCTCCCTTATAGGTCATGGTGAGCCCCCCAAACCACCTCCAGAATCCCCTAGACCCACTTATCTACCACCCCAATAGCCCTTATGGCTGTAGGAGCCACTTATATGCCAGTACAAAAGGGTTTTGGGGGTGTATAGGGGAGTGCACATGTTTAAGTATCAATGCAGTGATTACAGGGCTTATAGGCATGGGTTCTCCTCTCCATGAGTCCCTAACCCACCCCCAAGACGGCTTAAGCCGCTTCTGTGCTGGACGACTAGGCTTTCCTATGCCAGGCTGCCAGGTGATGATGGTCTGGAGGCTGAATTTTAAAGGTGTGATTACAATTTTCATGGGGTTGGGAGGTTGGTGATCACTGGTGTAGTGTGTGGGGGTCTGTTTTATGTGTTTGCAGTGCTTATTTGGTGACTTTAGGTGGGTTTTTGTGACTTAGACTATGTTTTACATGGTCTAAATTACAACGTCCAAGTTCCGTCGATCCTGGGCTGTATAACTTTTGCTGTACGACTAAGTCTAAGCTTGCCCACGTCCCGCCCAACTCCCGCCCTCGACACTCCTCCTGAAACGCCCCGTTTAGCTTTGGTCGTTCAGCAGCACTATGAAGGCCTAGGTCGTTTAGAAATACATCCAAAACCCATTTTTATTATCGGCACAGGGACGTATTTGGACACTGTTCGTCCAAGTGCCGATTTAGGCCGGTTTTTGGACGTTTTTCTCTTTCGATTATGAGCCCCATAGTCTCTTCATTGTGGATTGTGGCCATAAATAGATACCTCTATCTCTTAGGTCAATGTTTCTCAGCTTCTTCAAGTCAAGTACCCCCTAATTCTAACAAATATTAATGAGTACCCTCATCATAGAAACATAGAAGATGACGGCAGAAAAGGGCTACAGCCCATCAAGTTTGCCCACTCTGCTGCCCTAATGATCCAAGCTCTGCCCTAGACCCACTCAAGACCCGCCCCTGACCCCACCCCATAATAATAATACTAACTGTAATGCAATTTTTCAATTCATTTTTCATATACACACAATATAATCTTATTAATTCATAATGGTAACCACAAAATTTAAAAAGCACAAAGCACACTGTATGCAGAGAAAATATTAATTATCATTTATATTTGGGGGATTTTTTTTCAGAGGAAAAGGCAGATGACTTTAAAATATGCAGTGTCACCTCAGTAACAACTATAGAGATATAGACAAATATAGTGCAAAATATAGATAGCAGATATAAATTCTCAAAACTGACACATTTTGATCACCAAATTGCAAATAAAATAATTTTTCCTACCTTTGTTGTCTGGTGATTTCATAAATCTCCGGTTGCACTTCCTTCTGACAATGCATTCAATATTTCTTTCTTTCTGCCTCCTGCATGATTCCTCTGCTCTAGACCTCATTCCCTTCCCTAACCAACGTCTCTTTCTGTCCTCCATGAGTTGAACTTTTCTTCCTCTCTCCTTCATCCCTATTGGCAACATGTCTCCTTCTCTCTCTCTCTCACTGTCCATCTGTCTTGCTCTCATTCCCTCCCTTGCTACAAAGGGGGTGGGGGAAGGGAGAGAGAGAGAGATCCAGGGTGCATCTCTCCCATATCCAACATTTATCCCTCTCTCATCCCCCAGATCATGTGAAGCATTTTTTACCACTGCCCACCAGCCCATGCCCATTTCTCCTTCTCTCATCCCTCTCCAGCACAATGCCACATCTCTCCCTCCATCATTATGTCCAATATTCTTCCCCCTTGCATCCCCTTCAATCTGTCCCTTTGTTCCCTCTCCACCACCCTATCCAACATTTCTCCCTCTCATCCCTCTATTCCCCATGCATCTCTACCTCACTCCTCTCTCTCTCTCTATGCCCAATTTTCCTCTTTCTTCCTTTTCCCATGTGCACCATCTCTTTCCCTCTCACTCACACACTCATGCCCAACAATTCTCCCTTTCTATTCCCTCCCTCCTATGTACCAAATTAGGGTCCCCTTCCTCCCTCCCTCCCTTCTGTATCCCATGTTCATGCCCCCTACCTTCCTTCTGTGTCCCAAGTTCGTGTCCTCTCCCTGCCTTCTAGTCTTTGTCATAAAATCATGGTTCTCCCATGTCCCAATGTGCTCCTTCCCCTCCTTTCTCCCTTTGTCCCAGATCATGTCCCCTCTCTCCTTGGGTTGAACTTGCTTCCTTCAGGGCTATCCAGCTAGGCTTCTCCTTATGCATTCAGTGACACTTCTTGCAGGTATACACTGGCAGTGGCTCACATGCTGCATGTGGCTAACCCACAAGCCTTCCCTCTAACGTCAGCTCTGATGTCGGAGAGAAGGTTTCTGGGTCAGCCACATGAATCATGAAAGAGCTGCTGATGCAGCCCTGCAACAAGTGCTGCTGAAGGCAGGAAGGAACAGCCCACCTAGAAGGAGGTAACTGGGATCCCTCGCTTTCCTCCGATGTCAGCTCTAACATTGGAGGGAAGCCTTCTGTGTTAGCTTCGGTGGAGGGGCGGGCAGGAAGGAAGGCATGGGATCCCCAGCGGCGGTGGCTACTATGGAGGGGGGGGGGCGGGCAGGCAATAAGGAGGGCATGGGATCCTTGGCAGTGGCAGCATTAAGGAGGAAGGGGAGTAGGAGACCCGCACAGTACCATGTACTCCCAACAAGTGGCTTACGTACCGTACTGCATATAGAGAAACACTGTCTTAGGTCTATACGGGGAACTCAGAGCTAAATTATGAAGGATGAAGATGATCTAAGAGTGAAGACAATTCAGAGAAATGATGTAGAGGAATTAATCTATCAATGGAAGTTTGATCTATCTTCAACGTTAGGTGTTGAGAGTGAGAGAGGTAAGGAGGGAAGGAGAATGTTTTAGGGGAAGGGTCTGTTCTTCTCTGGATTAGGGAGATGAACAAGAGGAAGCTTTTTTACCAGAAATATTTCCTTTCTCAAATCCTATTACATTACATTAGTGTCTTCTATCCCGCCAATACCTTTCAGTTCTAGGTGGTTTACAACAAGAAATTAGCCTGGGCATTCCCAGGGATATTACAAGGTTGATAGCTATAGTATGCATTAGGATCTGGGAAGGGTCGATACGGTTTGGTTAGATCATTTGACAAATTTCTTGAATAATATGGTTTTCAGTTCTTTCCTGAATGTTTTGTAGTTGGGCATCGTGGCCAGCAGATTTGAGAGGAGGCAGTCTATTTTCGCTGCTCTGATGTCTAGTAGACCGTCATATTCATGCTAGGTGGGGGAATCTAAAAAATGGGGTAACTCTCTTGATAACTGTGCATGAAGGCTTATAGTCTTCCAATAATTCTGATAGAGTTAGAAACCCAAAGAACTATGAAGAAAATTGCAGTGTAAATGAAAAGCAAAAATGGTAAACTCTTATGAAAGTAGAAAAAGCCATATACGTATTGTTCAAAGACTAGAAAAATATAAGGCATGCTTCAGATGCAGTACCAAAACACCATTACAGATGAACTGCTTCAGGCTGTGACAGCTGCCAAAAGTATTCACCAACTAGTACTTCTTCAGGGAAAAACAATTTTATAGATATTAGTATTAAAAGAACTATCCTTCGAGCCTTTAATAGAGAACATATTTTAATCCCCTTAGCTTTCATTTAAAATAAATATTATAGGATCTCTGAACTCTCTTTAGAGCTACTGTTGACAGCTTTAAGAAGTTATTTTCAGAGTGAATGTGCTAGATTGGGTTTAATGTGTTTATAGGTTATATGTCCAAATCCTTTTGTGACCTCATTACTTCAAAGAGTGAGCAGGCATATTTTAAAATGGCAGCTTTATAGAGCCACTATGTTCTAAATGTAAAGATCATTTTAAGGACTGACCTGAGCATCAAGGACTCAGCCCATCTTATTATCACTGAAGAACGCTATAATTTGATTTCTCTCCATAAATCTACTGTACATCAAGAAAGTCTTTTAAGTCTGTTTTATACCTGGATCAAATGACAACATGCTCCAGTATATCCTTTTAAAGATTGCAAGACATAACTGAGAATTCCTTTTGATGAATCCCAGATGCTTTCTATGGCAATTTACAGCAAACACTGCAAAAAGGAGACATGCTCTTTTTCAGACCAAAGTGAGACTATGTATTATATATAGTACGGATCAAAATCTGTCCCAGGACAGTGATGAAACCCAAGGGAAGAGAGGTTTGACTTAGCTATGTGATGACTTAGCTATGTGATGAGTGAGGTAGTCATGCCACTCCAATGTTCTTCCTTATCACAGGGAAAGCCAGACTATGATTCAAGCACTTCAGATGAACCATGGGGGAATGAAGAAAGTCTGATAGGGATCCCCAGGAAGGGAGTAGGCTATAAGCAGCCCAGGGTTTTAGGAAAGCCCTTGGAAGGGGGGAAGAACCTGGGCCTGAGTCCTATAAAGAAGGAGGGGACCAGGGAGTCCCAATGACAGTGCTTGAAGGGCGGAAAATTCTGTAGGACAGGGGTGTGAAATCACAGTCCTTTAGGACCACAACGCAGTTGGGTTTTTCAATATTTCCACAATGAATATATATGAAATCAGTTTGCATATAATAGAAGCAGCACATGCAGATCAACCTCATGGAAACCTAATTGGGTCATTACCCTTGAGACCTGTGGTTGCTCATCTCTGCTATAGGAAATGTCTGAGCCAGGAAGGAGTATGGTAAAGATTGGTACCCTTCTATAAACTTCTTTGTTCAGGAAGTAAAAATCCCAGTCAGAACGGAGGAGAGAAAGGATCTGGACTGGAAGAGTCAAACACCCAGGTAACTAGTTAGGAAGCTAGATGGGCATACTTTTTAAGAAATCACAGAAATAAGGACCTTGACAAGAAGAACAAAATACTTTTTTGGATGAAACATGTGAACTGCATCTGTGGGTAGAAGATAGAACACAAATATCATGTTGAGTAATGTTCTGTCCAGGGGGAGGAGGCCTTTTTAAGGTTATGCTGATGTCATTGAAATGAAGAAACCAGTATTTTTGTTGTTGTTGGAAATTAACCCCTTTCCTTTAAACTCAGTTGCCCAAGAGAGTGCTAAAAGACTGAATTGGCATGATTTGAAAATTGGGGATGGGGAGTTGACTTAATTTGCATATATTAATGATTGGTAGGAAGATTGTTCTTCATTGAAAGCAATAATAGAATAAAATTAACCCACATCTAAAATTACATGCAGCAGAGACTAGTATGACTGGTCTTAAGGTACTATACCAGTGATTGAAATAATAACTTGTTTTGCACTTACCCTGAGTGTACGGGGGACAGAGAAGATGGACCCCAACAGCTTGATGCCTGTCTTCAGAAACATTTTCATGCTGGTAAAAGGTATGGTAGAAGTTGTTCATTACTCATCCTGTTGGATGCTTCAGATTGTATGGAGAAGTAGTATCATGTTCAATCATTGGTTGGGACATTTTCAGTGTGATCCTGATATATGTGTCCCTTTGCCTGCTTACTCTAGAATTGGTTCAGTCCAGTGAAGTATCTGGGGGAAAATACAATAAAATATTATTTATGAGTTGAAGAAATAAAAGTATTTATATTCTCTATTTGGGTAAGAGAAAAGTGATGGCAGGGTTCATGTGAAACTATGCATGATGATATTTCCAAGTATATCCCGTCACTGAAAGTGAAAATTGGTACAGTATTTCACTGGAGCCCTTGTTCAGCATGTGCCAAAGGTCTCTCCCTAAAACAGAGAAGAACCAGAAGAGAAAGCAATATATGAGGGGTTGCTGCAAAGTTTTCAGCCAAACCAAGAAAAGAATGATGTGGAGCCATGAAACTTACAAGTTATTCCACACTTTTCTTGATATGAAACTTTTCAGCGGCCCCTTGTAATAACAAGTTGGTAACATGGAGGATCCCTTCCATTAATATTTTATTACTTATATATCACTTATATCCTAAGTGGTTTACATTCAGGTACTTTATCATATTTCCCTATCTGTCCCGGTGGGCTCAAACTCTATCTAGTGTACTGGGGCAATGAGGTGATTAAGTGACTTGCCCAGGGTCACAAGGAGCAGCAAAGGATTTGAACCCACAGCCTCAGGGTGCTGAGGTTGTAGCTCTAACCCCTGTGCCACATACTCCCACTCATTTACCAGATGCTACAATCCTAACAATCGTAGGTTCATTAATTCATTTTAAAAAATATTGCAGCCAGAATTGAATGATTTTATTCAGTGGCAGAGCCAGACGGCTGATTTGGGGTGAGGAGGCTTGAACCCAAAATGGGTGGTCACTAAATTTTCTTCCCGCCCAAATGCAAAATATAAATACCTGAGCTGGTGGGGATCCCCAAGTCCTGGCAACTGAAGACTAACTTCTCCAGTCAGCAGGCAGAAATATTCATGCTCTGCAGCTGGTGGCAGTATTCCAGCGATGTCACTGCTGTCCCCCTCACCATGCATGTCCAGTTTTCATTACAGTATGTGGGAAAGCTGAGCAAGTCTGAGTATTGCATTCAGTTCTGGTCGCCTTATATCAAGAAAGATATAGGGCTTCTTTTACGAAGCTGCGTTAGGGCATTAACGCGTGGAATAGCGTGCTCTACATTGCCGCACACGCTAGACACTAATGCCAGCATTGAGCTGGTGTCAGTTCTACCGGCATAGCGCATGGTAATATCCTGCGTGCGCTAAAAATGCTAGAGCACCTTAGTAAAAGGATCCCATAGTGGCGCCAGAAAAGGTTCAAAGATCGACCAAGATAATAAAGAGGATGGAATTACTCTCCTATGAGGAAAGACTAAAAAGGTTAGGGCTCTTCAGCTTGGAAAAGAGACAGCTGAGGGGAGATATGATTGAAGTCTACAAAATCCTGATTGGAGTAGAATGGGTACAAGTGGATCGATTTTTCACTCTGTCAAAAATTACAAAGATTAGGTGACACTCGATGAAGTTACAGGGAAATAATTTTAAAAACAATAGGAGGAAATATTTTTTCATTCAGAGAATAGTTAAGCTCTGGAGCGCATTGCCAGAGGTTGTGGTAAGAGCAGATAGCGTAGCTGGTTTTATGAAAGGTTTGGACAATTTCTTGGAAGAAAAGTCCATAGTCTGTTATTGAGAAAAACATGCTTGCCCTGGATTGATAGCATGGAATGTTGGTACTTTTAAGGGATTTGCCAGGTACTAGTGACCTGGATTGGCTACTGTGAGAACAGGCTACTGGGCTTGATGGACCATTGGTCTGACCCGGTAAGGCCGTTCTTATGTTCTAACAAGGGAGATAATTTTGGGGGACCTAATCCCAAAGTGGGGCACCATCCCTCTCCTCCTTTATGGTTATGCCACAAATTGTGTTCAGTACAAAATGAAGTGCATTTCTGTTTATACTTCTCAGTTCAAGTTGTGGTGTTCATATTTCTAATTCGTGATCCCTTGTACTTTAATTGGTGAATGTCTGTTTGTTTTGTGTGTGTGTGAAAAAGTCATTTAAGTGTGGAATTACAAAAGGGTGCTGAAAAGTTTTTAGCCCAACCAACCAGCTTCCTAAATTAGAGGGAAATGATAGTGCAGGGGATTATACAGTCGGAAAAGGCAAAACTATATGGACAGACAGCAGGGCAAAGACTAACCGTCCTGTAACTATCAAAGATGCACATGAATCTAAAATGAAGAAAATATTTAAAGTAGAATCTAAAGAAATAATTTATTATGGCATAAGTAACTAAACTTCACATTTTATAGTTGAGCATGACACTCTGCCTTCCATGTATTGTGGGAGAAGTCATTTCTTTACTTCTCAACAAGCTATTATAGAAACATAGAAACATAGAAACATAGAAAGATGACGGCAGATAAGGGCTACAGCCCATCAAGTCTGCCCACACCATCGACCCTCCCTTTTAAGTCTAATGTCCCATTTAAGTAGATTTGTAAGAATGCCATTCTACTGCCCCGCTCTTTCAAGTCTATACCCTAGTGATCCTATCCTTTGGCTGACCCTCGTAGGGATCCTACATAGGTATCCCATTTATTCTTAAAGTCTGGGACGCTGTGTGCCTCTATCACCTGCATTGGAAGCTTGTTCCAATGCTCAATCACTCTCTCCGTGAAGAAGTACTTCCTGGCATCTCCACGAAACTTCCCTCCCCTGAGTTTGAGCGGATGACCTCTTGTGGTCGAGGGTCCCTTCAGGAGAAAGATATCATCTTCCACCTCGACCCGTCCCGTGATGTACTTAAATGTCTCGATCATGTCGCCCCTCTCCCTACGCTCCTCGAGAGAGTAGAGCTGTAACTTGCTCAGTCTTTCCTCATACGGGAGACCCTTTAGCCCCGAGACCATCCTGGTGGCCATCCGCTGAACCGATTCAACTCTGAGCACATCTTTACAGTAGTGTGGCCTCCAAAATTGCACACAGTATTCCAGATGAGGTCTCACCATTATCTTCCTCTTCCTGGTGAATCATGCATAAATACAGTATATTTAAAGAAATTTTTTTCCCTTCTAGCTAAAGTGCAAAAAAATAAAGTTTTGAGAAAAAGAAAAAACGGAGTGGTGGGTTCTTTGTGTGAAACCACAACCCAGATATTGTAAATACAGTAAAACCTTGGTTTACAAGCATAATTCATTCCAGAAGCATGCACTCGTATATCAAAGCAAATTTCCACACAGCAAATAGTGGAAACTCAGATGATTCATTCCACAATCCAAAAACTTTAATACAAAATACTATACATACTCGTATTGCAAGACCTCGCTCATTTAGAACAGTCACTACATTCCCGCAGCGTCAGAGATAGAAGAACCATCGACTCAGTTGTGATGTGTGTATATTGTATGTACTTGTATTGCATGACATTGCTTGTATATCAAGTTAAAATTTAATAAAATGTTTTGCTTGTCTTGCAAAACACTTGCAAACCAAGTTACTTACAATCCAAGGTTTTACTGTAGTTGCTTAGTGCATTCTGTAGTTAAAATGGAATAGTGCACTCTGTAATTAAAATGATGCTGGGTACATTGCAAAATATTGAATGTTTGTGGTTCTATTTCTTCAATTCAGTTCCCTACTATAATTAATCATAGACCAATACACCTTCAAAATTAATGGATATGTGTGGGATCGTAATATATTAGTGCTCTCAAACTCTCTTTTAGTGCACTCAAACTATTTTTTAATAAGGGAAAAAGACTTCAAGCACCCATGGCTGTCTGATAGTAGAACTTGTCTTAACAGACTAGCCTTTTACGAGCTATCATAAGTCAAAAACCCTTCTTTTGTTCTCTAAATATTAAATTCTAAAAAATAATAATTTTCTTGTTTTGTTAATTTCTTATTGTGTGCATATATAAAATTCTTCATTTCATTCAATAATTTATTTAGGTAACCTTAACCCTAGATGGTTAATACTTAGCTTAGGTTTTTAGTGTCCAAGCTTGAAAGGTGCTCAATGGAGCGTCCCCGTTTCATTCTTCTTGCTTTAAAGAGCTTCGTCAGGAGATTGGTGCCCTGTTTTTCTTCAACTGTGGAGTTCGCTTCAACATCCTCAGGCCAGCTGGAAGGATGCTTACTACCTCTGGCTGGTAGGCCTGCCTCCACAGAATGGTAGGCCTTCCCCTTCCCAGTGCATCCTGTGATGTACTGGGGAGGGGCCTTAGACACCTGGGCCAACTGGAATCTTAGGCCTCCCTCCCAGTGCATTCTGGTATGCTCTGGGAGTGGCCTAAGATTTCAATTGGCCAGGGCCCTTAGGCCATCCTCCATGGGAGTGGCCTAATGTATCTGGCCAATCAGAGTATTAGGCCACTCCCAGTGCATCCCAGAATGTACAATAATGCACTTTTCTGTACCATTTTAAAAAAGTCCAAAAATTGTGTTTCTTTTTTTAAAAAAATTGCTTTTCAAATCTAGAACAGTGCTTACAAATATATATATACAATTATCATCAGAGATAGCACTTACAATCAATCAGATATTAATTCAAGATAATTATCCCCACCCTCCCTCCCACCCTCCTACCCAGAACAAAAGAAAAGCAGTAAATTATACATGAAATTAAAATCTCAGACATTTGTTAAGTATATAAACCCCCTCCCTCTCTCCCACCCATCCTGGATATGCAATCTAAAAGGGAAAATAAAAGTATAATTCTTTTCTTTTTTTTTTTATAATTCTTTATTCATTTTAACACTTCCAATAAGTGAAAACAGTAAAGAAAACAGTTTGCACAATAAACAACACTTAATAATCTTACATGACATTAACAAAGTAATATCCATCCCTCCCTATCCCATATTATCAATCAAATTATCCATTAGTTCTTAGAAGTATAATAAGTATCATATAACAAATAAATCCTGCCTATATAACAATCATTTTAAAATCATAGAAACAGTAAACAGAACCTTCACCCCCTCCCAAATCTTTAAGAAAGATATTATTTCATTTAAACCCTTTTGTTCCCTCCCCCTCCCTTCCCTTGGATATGTAAAGTAATACGTAAAATAAATTTAAACTATAATAATTCTACAAAAGACGTCAATGGGCCCCATATTAATTTTACATTTTTTTTATTCCCTGTCAGATCAGCATTCATTTTCTCAAATGTATAGATTAAGCATAAATTTGCCCACCAAAATGTGAAATTAAGTCAATCCCAATTTCTTATGATTAATTGTATCGCTGTTCCCGTCATAATTAAAAAAAGTTTTCTTTTATATTTATCTAGGGGATCTTTTACATATAACAGTGTGCCACAAATTACAACTTCATAGGTCAAAGGGATCACAACTTCTAATGATCCAATGTTCCCATGTCCAGATGACAGTGCCAGCATCTATTAGACCTTGAATTATCTAACTTATTCAATCTAACCGGGGTCCAAAAAGAATGATGTAACAAAAAGAACCAAGTTTGTTTCATAGATGCCGATGCTGTACATCTCAACCTCCAAGACCAAATCCATGGCCATCAAGATACAGAAATATACTGTTTAATCTCGACACTCCAAATGTCTCTAAGAGCATTTTGGGGTTTCTTATGCACGAGTTCAGATATCAGTTTATACCACCTGGTAGCTTGATGTCCAAGCATATCTGCCTGAAAGCAAAGAAGACTTTGTATTCCCGGCCTGTTAAGGAATACCCTGAATCTCCTCTGCCTGTTGAATAGCTAATAATAAGGGTTCCAGAACAATATCAAACAGCAGAGGAGATAATGGCCTCCCTGCCTAACTCCCCGTTCTAGGCAAAAACTATCTGAAAAAGTATTGTTTATATATAGTCTAGCAGAAGGGGAGCTATACAGAATTTTAATCATTTGGATAAATCCAGAACCCACACCAAACCATTCCATTGCTTGATACATAAAGGTCCATTCTACACGATCAAATGCCTTCTCTGCATCCAATGATACAGAGAAGGCCGGCTCTTCAATGGACTTTGTTAAGGTCAACATGTGAAGAGCTAACCTAGTGTTATGTGAAGAATGTCTATGAGCAACAAACCCAGTTTGGTATATACCTATAATATGAGGGAGAACCTTTGCCAAACGTAGAGCCAATATCTTAGCCAATCTTAAAGGGCATCTGTTTGTACAATAATTCTTTCTTAATATAAGGGATGCAAATATAATAGGTCTGGGGTATAAGAAAGTTTTAAATAATGTGTTTCTATATAACAGATTAAAGGAACACTAGAAGAAGAGTTGGCCTCAGAAATAGAACAGTATAACAACAGAGGCAAGAGAGATGTCAATACCGCCCAACAGATACATTTATTCAAGACAACACAAACAAACCATTCAAAGTCCTTGATCTAAAAAGATAAAATTAGATCCCAAAAGTGGAATCCTAGGATTTGATCTTTTTTAGATCAAGAACTTTTAATGGTTTATTTGTGTAACCTTGAATAAATGTAACTGTTGGGCTGTATTGACATCTCGCCTCTATAAAACAGATAACAATGTTTCTCTTTATTTGATGCATTACAGTTACCTGATCCACAATATTACCTAGTTAGTACTAGCAATTCACAATAGAACACACTATATTATAATATATAAAGTCACAACCAAATCACATCAACCCGGGAGGGGAGTTGTTACCTTTCCTAACAGTAATAAATATATAGCCTACCCCCTCCAACTACCCAGTCACTCACTCAACAGTTAGTGCACTAATGCAGCTTGTTAAATACTTTCCTCTGTCTTTTTTCAATCATTAGTGAGTAATCTGGAGCATACAAAAGCATCTTTACATACACAGTCAGTTATCCCCCGCCCCCGCCCCCATGCCTGCAGTGTGCTGGCCATCATTGTCTAAAATTTCAACTAAGCATCAGTTCACATCCAACAATCCAACTAGGGATTCAAAATTGGACCCTTCACAGGGCTTAATTTAAGTAGCTGGTGTTCAAAATATGACACTGGACAGTCTGACGTATTTCTGGAATCAAGCTTTTTCATTTGCCTTGGATACAATTCTTTTAGTTATATTGAACTTTTCATATTACCATAGTTATATGAAAGGTAGCGAAAGAGGATAAGACACACAAAGGTGTTCAGCTAATAAAATAAATTTGGAGTTTTATGGCATAGAAAAGGTGAATAGGTATTTTATTTAATCTGTGAGAGAAATGTAGCCTCTTGCTAAGTGATTTATGGGGCTATCGTTCTTCTTAGGGCCCCAGGGATATCCAATGCGGAGTCAATGAAAGTCAAACTAAGCTAGAAATGTACTCTCTATCTAATGAAACAAAGAACCCAATGCATCAAAATAAGTTAAACTAAATTTTAGGACAGAAAATAAAATAAGGTTATTAAAAGTTAAAAAAGAAAACATCTGTCCTAAGCAAAAGAAAGTAAAAATCTTAAGAGTTATTGTTTTACAATCACACTGAAATATGTACCAAAGGTTATTAGTTTAGACTGCTCACTGACATACTTACTTTTTATGCTATTGTAGAATGATAGCTTTTAACTCCATTTGGTAATTTCATCAGTGAAAAATAACGTAATTGAAATCAAACTGTACATGAACAATTAACACTAAATGAACATTAAGAAAAATAAGACTTGCTCAGTAAAGTTCATAACCATTTTAATTGCCCATTTTCCCAATTCAAGATCATAGTGAGATACATACAGGTCCAACAGCCTTTCCTCTGATCAACAGAGTTTACAATCTAAGGGTTAGATATACAAATGTGGATTCATATTTAATGTATGTTATTGCACATTAACTCACATTAATCCAATTTAATGTGTTATTTAAAAACAAGCCCTGTTATTTTTAATGGGTCCTATATTAAAAGCAAATTAACATGTGCTAATAAATCCAGCCTTAAACTTGTACTAAAGGCAATGGAAGTTATCCGGGCGTTCATTTTAGAAGTGTTATATCCTAGCATATCGACATGAACAGGACCAAGCTAAACATGTGGAAGGGCATAATCAAAAAATACGTCTAGGTCCGTTTTGGGCCTAAGTAGCTAGTCGTCCTAAGTTGGACATGTCAAAAATCCATTCTCGAAAAATACGCTCCAAAAATTCCATTTGTCAAGAATCGACTACTTCTACATCTAGCCGTTTGATCGCCAAGACCGCTAAGTCATCAATCTTTATACCCCATACTCGTCCAAAAAATTTGTCCAAGTCAAAAACTCCTAGAACAAGACCTTTTGGACATGGGTGGGGTCAGCAAAGTAATGGACTGGACACCCAGACATGGCAAAAGAGTAGTGGGCACCTTACAGGGCACTGCTGCGAACTTCACAAAAAAGGGTGCCATATAAACCTACTAGACCCACATGTCTACCACTCCAATAGCCCTAATGGCTGCAGGTGGCACTTATATGGTTTTGGGGGTGCACATGTTTCACCATAAATGCAATGATTAGAGTGGCTTATGGGCCTGGGTTCTTCTCTCTATGGTTTACTAGCCCACCCCCCCCCAGACTAATTAAGCCACCTCTGTGCAGCTCTACTAGACTTTCTAATGCCAGGTGCTAATATTCTGGAGGTAGGTATATACATTTTTATTACGATGTTTATGGTATTGTGGAGGGGTCATTGATCACTGGGGGAGTGTGTGTGTGGGGGGGTCTGTACTTTGTGTCTGCAGTGATTATCTGATCACTTTGGATGCCTTCTGGGCATTTAGATCTGTTTTTAGATCATCTAAGTCACTACGTACAAATTCCTTCTAGGCCAGGGGTGGGCAATTCCGGTCCTCGAGAGCCAGAATCCAGTCGGGTTTTCAGGATTTCCCCAATGAATATGCATTGAAGCAGTGCATGCAAATAGATTTCATGCATATTCATTGGGGAAATTCTGAAAACCTGACTGGATTCCGGCCCTCGATGACCGGAGTTGTCCACCCCTGGTCTAGGCAGTCTCATTAAACTTTCGGTTATACTTGCAATACGACTAAGAATAGGTCAGCCCATGTCCCACCCAAATCCTGCCCTCCTAAAATGCCCCTTTCAGCTCTGGGCATACAGCAGGGATGTCAAAGTCCCTCCTCGAGGGCCGCAATCCAGTCAGGTTTTCAGGATTTCCCCAATGAATATGCATGAGATCTATTTGCATGCACTGCTTTCAATGCATATTCATTGGGGAAATCCTGAAAACCCGATTGGATTCCGACCCTCGAGGACTGGAGTTGACCATGTCTGCTCTAAACACACGATGGTGCTCATTTTCAAAGCAGATAGACTCTTTTGGGCCATTTTAATTTAATTTAATGCAGAGTTTATTTACCGCTAACTCATCACTCTAGCTTCGAAGTGGTTCACAAGAAAACAAATTAAAAACTAGACTTATACAATAGTCAAAAATCTAATCAGGTACCTTAAGTCATTTCCCTCTTTTTCCCAATGGACTCACAATCTGATTGCAGTGCCTATGAAAAGGAATGAACAAACAATTATCACGCAGTTCCTGATTGGTGAGGCTCGACTTTAGTGCAGGAAGAGGCGGACGGAACATACCGCAAGTTATTTCCTTCACTTGCTGCTCTCTCCTGCCTCTCCAGCTGCCCTCTCCTGTCTCCCATGCTAAAAACCATATTTGTGGTTTTTCAACATTCGCGGGGTTCCTGGAATGGAACCCCCACAAATATCGGGGGAGTACTGTACAAAAACCTTTAAAAAAACCTAAACAATCCACAAAAAATCCATAATCCATAAAATCCATAAAAATAATGAAAACAATCATTAAATGTAAAAGAATAAAGGGGGAATTCATCAAGCAGTATTACAGCCTTAAGTCATGTAAAAAGGCTTTAAACGCAACCTGAACGGCCCTAACACTGCCTGAAATATTACTGCTGCAATATTCACGTTGCCATGTGTTAAGTGATAACATGACGCAAATCATGCAAATGCAAGGTTTTGCATCTCACTACTATACAAATACCCTACCATGACTTGCAGTGATACACCACAAGTTGCTTTAGGGCCAAAAATCAGGGTAAATAGCCCCAGCAACAACCAAAACAGTTATTAATAAAATAATAATTAAGAAAATCTTTTTTTTTTTTAAGTGTCTTTCTTATCAAATAGCAGTAAGCACTAATGTGTGCTTAATGTTGCTTAAAATCTGTGGCTGTGGGGTGTGCTCAGGTGCCATGCGCTAATTTTGAGCTCAGTGTTCCAACTCTGTACTAATCACTTAGGACATAGGCTTTAGCATGCTCTGATTAGCACAGGATTCCCTACCACCTGCACGATAGGTAGTGGTAAGGGCTCATGCGCTAATTTTGAAATTAGCGTACAGCCATTAATGGGGAAAAAATTGTGACCATTTTAGAGCTGCGCAAAAATGTGGTCTCAGCACATAGGAAACATACATACTAAAAACAGCAAAGCCCACTTTTTAGTATGGCTTTTGAAAGGGCCCCCAAATTAACTACACATAAACCATAAAAATCAACAAGTAGGATAAAACAAAAAAGGAAATTCATCAAGAGCACTAAGGGGTAAATTCTCTATTAGTACGTCTAACTTCGGCGTGCTTTAGACGTCCGGCAAACGCAAGTGTCAATCAAACGGTACTTAGGCGTGCGGTAGACGTCCCTACAACCTCTTGGCGCAAGATAGACGCAGGTTTCTGAAACGTCATTAAGACGTCTCCAATGGACCCGTGATAGACTTCGGTACAATGTATTTTTTTTGGTTTTTTTTTTTTTTTAGATTATACTTTTTTTATACTCTTTATTATCAGTCATTCAGCATTGTAAGTATAGGATGATGAAAAGGATAACCAAAACACAGTATACCATTTTGTAAACTATATATTAGTTGATCTGGCAATATCAGTGAGGTAGGGAATGGCAGACAGAGAACACTGCTGTGTTGTATCTTTTTCCTCTAGGATATCAGAATTGTACAGTTTACCATTAATACAAGGAAAAAAAATATGTTATGTTTCAAAGGAGAATTAGAAGATGAAACGTACCGAGTGGGTGTTGAACTTACATTATCAGTATGGAAGGTGGGAACCGGTAGATGTATGCTACACAGAAAGCTGTACAGGAATGTCATACTCACCTCCTATTAGAAGTGGATAGGACTTTGAACACCATATAGACTTCTTATAAACTTCGTTTAAGTTCCACAAAGACTGGCAGGAAAGGCACCCTAAGTCATCCAATAAGCTTTCTCTCGATTTCCCAGAGACATTATTTCAGAGAGGATAGTTTAGAAGTGATATCTTGCTTGAAAGAACACTCTCCTGGTCTTAAAACATTCCTACAATCAGCTCATTCTTCACAACAAAGATAAATCCCATAACTTACACTGGCCCAACTTAGAAACAGAATCAAAACACAGATCAGACCTGAATGTGGCTTCTAGTTCACAGGAAGAGGAAGTAGCCAGCAGCACAATGCTGACCTCATTGTGACATCATCAAGGTGCACCTGGAAGGTAGATATGCCACAAGTAAAAGACAAGCCGGGAGTTGAACTCACAACCTACAGATGATCGATATAGTGCTTTTACTCACTGACCTACACCTGTGTCTCTGGTTCCCCTGTCATAGCATACCTTAGTGATATGCTAAAGTATACTCTACTTAGCTATCATATCACAGTCAGTTGAGGCAAAAGACTGGTAGCTCAATGGTGTAAAGCACCGTTGTCACGGATGCAACACCCATATTCTTAAGTATGGTTCAATAAATATAATACAGAGTTAAAATTATGCTGTTTATTTTATCAAACCCAAGCTCAACTTTGTAATGTATTGTGTATAGTCTCGCTAATGTGTTTGTGATGAAAATGAGATGCGATAGGTGTATATCCTATATAATAAAACCCTAGCCGCGCATGCGCACATACCTGCGTGCTTCTGTGATCTCTGCTCTGTGATCAGTAGGTCTGTGGCCAGCAGGAGTGCAGATGCAGCAGCCAGGTGACTTCCCCCTCCCGCCCTCACTCACCACCAAAACCACTACTGCCAAAGCCTCCTCCTTCTGCCCAGCCGGGAGGAGGGCTCCGAGTCGCTGAAGACTGTCCCAAATCAGCTTACATGGTCCCTAAAAAATGAACCTTTTCATCTGAGGCGCGAGGCTGCGGTGACCTTCCTCCCCCGGCTCACTAAAGTTCCGTCTTAAGAAATTCAAATGCGTTGTTGAAAACGCAAGTGACTGTTCTCTGTCATCCTAGACACCCCTGCAACACCCCACAACACACTCCTGCAGCATAAACCCCTCATGTTATAATCAAGTAAAAGACAAGTCGGGAGTTGCACTCACAACCTATGGATGATTGGTACAGCGCGTTTACTCACTGAGCTACTGAGCTACTTAACTCTAGCCCTAACCCTAACCATAAAGTAACGTCTGACGTCATAGAAGCCATTAGAATTTTGAAATCGTTTTGGACATTCATTGGGTGTTCTCAGATCAAATACACCTGTAGATACTTGCAATGATTACCCCTTGTCAAAGCTTGTACCTAAAGCCATTTCTGGAGACTCCCATTCCCAAATCCCCAACATAGCTCAGTGCTTAAAAGCACTGCATGAATCTTCCAAAGGTCAGGGGTTCAAGTCCTGACTAAGGTTACCAAAGACATAATATTATTTTTTTTTCCACCCACCCAAACATGCATAGCTAAGCTAAAATATGTGAACCTCCTACTTCCCAATCTTCATTTATTTCATTTATAACTTGTCATTGTGTTTGTTCAAATGTAGATAGTGTGAACCTAAATACATGGGGGGAGGTGAAATTTCATTAGGTTTACATGGTAAGCTTCTAAGCTTGTACCTTAAGTCATTTCTGGAAACTCCCATTCCCAAATCCCCAACATAGCTCAGTGCTTAAAAGCACTGCATGAATCTTCCAAAGGTCAGGGGTTCAAGTCCTGACTAAGGTTACTAAAGACATAATATTATTTTGTTTTTCCACCCACCCAA
This sequence comes from Geotrypetes seraphini, assembly GCF_902459505.1. Lineage (NCBI taxonomy): Eukaryota > Metazoa > Chordata > Amphibia > Gymnophiona > Dermophiidae > Geotrypetes > Geotrypetes seraphini. The sequence goes on from NC_047084.1 coordinate 369,509,268, forward strand.
ACATGCATAGCTAAGCTAAAATATGTGAACCTCCTACTTCCCAATCTTCATTTATTTCATTTATAATTTGTCATTGTGTTTGGGGGAGGTGAAGTTTCATTAGGTTTACATGGTAAGCTTCTAAGCGTTCTGCTATACTTTTTTGTATAACAGCGATATCGGCGTGGTTTAGGATGTAATCAACAGTGTTGATGTAGCGCGGAGCGGCCGCTGCAAGCACGCCCAAGTGGCACAAACACGTCATCGTGTTTTTTTGCGTTGTTACGTCATAGAATCGCTCGTTCTTCATACGCAGTTATTTCTCCTAAAATGGCTGCCAGGAGACAGCCAAACTTCAGCACTGAAGACTCCAGGCTGCTGGCAAGGCTCTTTTTGGTCCATGAGCACCACTATTTTAGAGTGGCAGGCCATCGCAGGTCATACCTGCAGTTCAGGGACTCCTGGACCCGCCTGACCCGGCGGTATAACAGAAGAGCCTCATGTCCCAGGGAAGTAAATATTCCAAGTCAGGCCCTCACAAATAATCATGTCAAATGTAATGATGATGGAAACCTGTCTCAATCAAATTGTCATGTTTTTGTGGGTAAATCTTGATTCCTTTTAAAAACTACAATTGTGCATAATAAATCTTTTACATTGAATACTGAAATTAAAGCACATCCCAAAGGAGCAGTAGTAGGATTTCAAATGACAAATTCAGCTCCTAGAAGGCATCTATTCCATTCACAACATGCACACAACTAATTTTTGGGTCACGAGCTTCGCATTTGTAATAGAAACATCTTGAAATCAACTTTGCCAAAGGAAAACAAATATATTAAAGTGCTGCTATGTCATTTCAAATACCTACAACTTTCCTGTATCAATCTGCTGGTCTAGGGAGATAGTGGCATGACTTTTAAAGTGACAGCATCAGTACCCTGACGTCAGGAGTTTCAAGCCACGCTGCTCCTTCTGACCAAACTATTTTATTGCCCCTGCTGCATGATTGTAAGCTCACCAGGACATGCTGTAATGTGGGGCAGTGCTGATAGGCTACAGCCTCAGCACCCTGGGGTTGTGAGTTCAATCCCACACTCCTCCTTGTGATGCTGGCCATGTCACCTCACCCCCCCCCCCCCACACACACACTGTCCCAGGTACAGTAGAGAGATAGCGATGCCTCCAGCACAGAAAGGGGAAAATGCTGGAGTACGTGAATACATTCATGTAAAACATGTGGCAGAAGGGGGTTGAGGCAGGAGCAAAGCAGATAGGGGCTCTTGGAGGGCAGCATACTCCATTTTTATGTGCTTATAGAGGTCAATACTTAAGTAAACATGTTATGCCACAGTGCTAGATGGCACTCATCATATCCCTCCCTCTCTCTCTCTATTATCCAGGTTGAGGATCTCAGGAAAAGAGTGCGGCTGCTGAGGCGCAAGGGCGGGCCTTCCTTGAGGGGGTGATGGAGGAATTGCGCGCTGAAGCCGGTGAGTAATGAGTCCAGCGTGTGTTTCTTTGTGATCAGCCTACCAGAATAAATAGATGAAAATGCTTGAGTAGCTGTAAACCATTCTTAATCATAAAATCTGCAGTAAAGCTGCTATTGTGATATCATGTCACAATGGCTTTATGGTGTTCTACTTGCCTTACTTACTTACGCTACATTTTGATGTTTACAGTGGAGTAGGTGCTTTGCATCTTGTTATTAGCATTTGAAGAAAATAACGTAGTAAAGAATGTCATGTTCAAAAGTGTTGTGGACATATCTGACTGTATCCTGTTTCCCTCTTGTCAAGCAGCAGCGCAGGCACCCCCTCAGGAGGCACCGCAGCTGATGGAGGGAGCCCCACCCTGGTCCTCGGCGGAGGAGGAGGAGGAGAGGGAAGAAGAAGAAGGGGAGGAGGAGGAGGAGGAGGAGGGGGATTATTCTCCCTGGGAGCCCTCAGGACCACCCACACCGCCTGCCCCACCACTGCCCCCTGGACCTCCACCGCCTGCCCCACCACTGCCCCCTGGACCGCCTGACCCACCACTGCCCCTAGGACCCCCACCACCATCCCCTGTTGGACCTTCCCCTTCCCCCACCCATAGCCCTTCCCCTCACTCTCCTGCCCTTCCTGTTCCCATCCCATCCCCTTTCCTTGCTGTTCCCCCCCAGGAGCAGCCTGACCAGCCTCAGGAGGGGGCGATCAGGGAGATAGAGCCCTACTCTGCCCTCTTGGAAGAGGTGCAGGTATTGAGAGGGTGTGTTGAGAGGATGGAACATGCCCTCTTGCGGCTGGTAGCCGAAAGAGGGCATGGTGCCAGCAGCCATACACCCTCTCAATAATTGCACCTCTTCCGCCCCCCTTGCCTGAGGTAGCTCAAGCTGCTCTTGGGGGGCACCCACCCTCTTTCCCTGCGTTATGTGTTATGTAAATAGTTATTTTTTTCAAAAGTTTAAATTTTTAAAAGTTTTATATTTGAATAAAAAAATTGTTTATAGTTTAAACTTTCCTGTGTGGTTTTAACCTTGTAGCATCAGCAGTTTAGTGGACAGAGTCCAAGGTAGATAGGGGTTCAGGAGGGACTGCTGAATGGGCCCTTTTCAATATAACAACAAGGTGACATATAGAAAGTTTGACAATCTTTATTGGGGTCTGTCATTCATTCTATTACCTGCTAGCCATTCTGATGTCAAATCATTGCAGAATCTAGAAAAGAAGCAAGTGAATACAAGGGTATATGCAACTGTAGGTAGATGACGACATCTCAGCTATGATGTGCAAAGTAAGCCAGTCCCTGTTCCAAAGTAAATGGCTACATAAGGAAGAGAATATAAGTCACTGTGGTAGATTTGTTGTTGAGGAATAGGGTTACTGCTAGTAAGAGTTGGCTCCACACCAGGAGAATCCAAATGAGACATGTGGGTTTTTCTTCCTTTCACGGAAGGTGATGGAAGTAAAGGCCAGATTCCTCAATCTATCCTCCTGGTTCTTGAGCTGCACTATTTTGGTTAAGCAGGTGTGGAAACCACGAAGATGCTCACAGCTGCACTGCTCTCAGTAATACAAAACTCCATCTGACAATACTGCAGTTGCCTGTCTAAGACACCTGAAAACAGAAAAGAGGAGAAGATGGTTTATACAAGGTTCACAAACAGGGGGTTCAACCCCCAAGGTCCATATCTGTCCTCCCTTCCCTGAAGCAATGTGTTAACCTCATTTATGTTGAGCTGCTTAGATGTCACCGTGGTATAGTTGTTAAAGCAATAGCCTTAACTCGTTGATGGTGTGGGTTAATATCACCTGTAATCCTCCACTGCTACTGTTTAGAACTCATGTGAGGGAATAGACTAACTGAAAACAAAAGGTTTGTGTGCATATAACAGCAAAAATGCGTGCCATGGTGTTCTATGAGGCCAACATTATCAATTTACTATTGTTCCTGAAAATCATCAAGAATACCTGTGTGAAGAGAACAATAGAAGTGTGAAACATGTTAGCTTTGTGAACATTTATTTCACTCATCAGAAGAGTGACTCAAGTGAAGAATAGTAGAGTAAGCAAATAAAGGTTACCATATATCATTCTCACCTACAACTGTTTGGCTAGGTGCAAGCTGGTGTGCTGAGCTGCTCGTCTGGTCTCTCTCTGGCAAACACATAGGTGATGAGCATAGTTAACCTGAAATGAAGAATAAAGAGAAACTGTTAACAAAGACCTATGTCTCCAAAATTAAACACTGAAGTTGTGGCAGAACACACACCTAGAAGTAACAGAGGTGATAACATAGCTTTAGACTCCTTATTAAAAATGGCAGCCATTAGGCACTCATTAGGAGTTTTCCACCTGAACCATGTACACTGATTGGATGTCCACTGAATGGCAGTGTTTCCCCCCCCCCCCCCACCCAACACACCCGACCTATTCTTATCAATGAGTTAGTACATTCCTCACCTGATTTTAACTTGCCTGTAATTTGATTCTACAAAGAATTAACTTTAACTCTATGAGTAAACCCTCTGAGATGTATGAACACATCCATTTTACTTACATATCCATTTTTCTACCAGCAAAATATCTACCAGCATGGTCTTTATCAGTCTTCTCATTCATTTTTGTCAGCCCTGTGGAATGGAGAGTAGGAGATATCAGAAATAAAATAACTATTATAAACAATAGCACACAATGAAAGCCCATAAAGAAAAGTCAGTTTTTGCTGGTTGGTTTCTTTAGTTCTATCATAAGGACACCTAAGTAGCTTACAAAATATCATTCTCACCTGGACTTACTATCTGAGCTGCTTCTAGAAAAGATAAAACAACATATTAGAATGACATGTAGCTTGTTAATGGCTCTGTGGAATAGAGAGAAATGGGAGGCAGAGATAGGAAAAAAAATGTAAAAGACTAAGACAGAGTAAAGTCTCAAACATCTGCATAAGCAATAGGACAGAAGAGAAAGGAAACACTGCTCACCTGGACCTTCTTATACCCATGCACGCCTATATAGCGTCTGACGTCAGCATGGCGGGAAAACTTTCTCTATGCCTATTGGGTGCCGTTCGGGTGCAGTTCCTTGGCCCGCTTCCTAACCACACCCATCACACCTCATTGGGTGTTCTATGGGGGTGTGTTTGAACGTGTTCTACAAGTAGCCTGAAAAGATGGCTACACCTTGCAACATGGCTCCAAAGCGAAAATTGAATTTCTTGTATGGAGATTTGCAGATCCTTGTGGACCAAGTCGGGGCCAACTATGATTCCCTCTTTGGGAGAGAAGCTGATAGGATTGGGATAGAAGGCCAGCATGCTATCTGGAGAAGAATCTGCAGTGACATAGATGCTGTACACCATCAGGGCCGTGATATAGAGGCTCTGAAAAAACGGTGGCGTGCCCTGCGGAGAGAGGTCCGGCGGAAGCAGGAACGGATTGATGCGCAGGGTCCTTGCGGCAATCTCCAACTGACTGTCCTGGAGAGTGAGGTGATGGACATAGTGGGTCCTGGAATAGGTCCTGTTGTGGGAGCCATTGATACTTCCCTGGGGCACCAAGGTAAAATCACTTTACATAGAAGCCATTGACTTGTTGGTGTTTTAACTCATATTTTATATCTTTCTAAACTACAACAGTACTATACAACCAATGCAATTCATAGTAATACAATAAAAGCCATTGCCTGTTTTGATACTCTTGGAAGCCTAACATGTGGAATAAGTTGCTAATGTTCCATATGTTAGCCTGCATAATACCTTGTAAATGACCAGATGTACAGTATTGTGACCTGTGATGCAATTCAAATGATGTTCTCAGATGTTACCGCTTTCAACTAATACCAATGTGTATTTTCTTGTCTTTTTGCAGAGGCGTCCTATCCTCCTTCTGCTGCTGATAGGGATGAAGGGGATGAGGAGGAGGAGGAAGCAGTGGCTGGCACATCGTACGCCACCCCTCCTCCTCAGAACAGTGATACGCAAGCTGCACCGGCGCCCCCCCTTCATCCCCACGATGACAACAGGGCAGTAGAGGAGGGGGAAGAGTTGGAGGGGGAAGAAGAGGTGGGTGAGGTCGGAGCCCTGGGGGAGGAAGATTTCCATCAGGGTGATGAGCTGGAGGCCCCCCCTGATGAGCTCCACCGTCAATTGGTGGAGGTGGGTGACCACATCCACCAGAGGCAAACTTTGCTCATCAGGGAGGTGGCTGAGATAAAAGAAGCCACACATGTCATGAACCAGCACCTGGCCTCCCTGGTGGCCGAGCAGTCTGCAACACGTGCCCTGCAGGCTGCAATGCTGGAAGAGCAGGCAGGGACACACCGTGCTCTGGAGGACATGTGTGGCATTCTTTCACACCTTCTCCCCCAGCTCATCACCCAGACTGCCTCCCATGGGGATCCTGGAGCTCAATCCACCTCCCAGACCTCCTCCAGCCAGGCTCCCACCAGGCAGGGTTCCCCCCCGGCCACCCGTGGCCGGGGTTGAGGCCGTGGCCGGGGAAAGGGAAAAGGAAAAGACCCCCATTAGGACCCACTATGTCCTCTGAACACTCCCAGGCCAGTCATGCCGCATGGACCCTGGGGCTCCGCTGGACCTCCTCTGCATGTACATGCCACAGCCTCTATATCACGGTTCAGTCACTGCAGATCTTTCATCCAGATAGCCTCCTGGCCTGAGTGCCAAGCTTCATCAGCTTCAACTCCCATCGAGGGCATCATAGTTGGATAATAACTATTACACCCTTCCAAGGATCTGTAGCTCTCCAGAAGCCATGTTGCTACCTTCATTCACCACTCCAATTGTAAGCAGTGCAACCTGTGCCATCTGTTGGCAGCTTGGACATTTGCCTGACTTCATCTTAAGGTGCAACCTGTGCCATCTGTTGGCAGCCTGGACATTTGCCTGACTTCATCTTAAGGTGCAACCTGTGCCATCTGTTGGCAGCCTGGACATTTGCCTGACTTCATCTTTGTCACAGGAAATGAAAGACTTCTTCCTTTGAACCAGGAAGCATTTAATTTTGAATTGCACACAGCACAGCGGGTTCTCTGAAGAAGCCTCCTTGGCAAAACGCGTCAGAACCCTGCCGGACCATCGCTGTATGGACTTTGAAGTTAAGTTTGCTTGCACTTTTTGAAACTATATTTTTTTGAATCATTGAATACTCACCTATGTTATGGACATGCTAAACAGAATGAAGCACTTTCAATGACCAATCTCTTTAGGGGTTTGTTCCCCATCCTGAGTTTTTTCTATTCCATCCGTGGATTCTGAGCAACATCTGAGTTAAATAAGGTATTAAATACTTCTTCAGGCTTGCTCCCTTTTGTTTTTTGTGGTTGCATCCTATATTATGCATATTTCCATCTATTATGTACAACAGCAAGTCAATGGATTTATGTTTTACAATAAAATCCATCAAATAAATGAAACATATATAGCTGACAGTGTGTTTGTGTTTCAGCTTATATTGTATTCGTTAGGTGCTTCACGGAGCTACATTGCTGTATCATGTGGTTTACAGAGGTATGTCCCAACAGTGTCATGAACGACCACTAGGCCAGTTAGGGTTTGAGGATACTCCTAATGGATATGCATAGTGGTAGATTTGATGGCTGACACCTCCATTAGATGCAGGTCTCTCATGCATGCTCATTAGGGCTATCCCTTACAATCCTCTTATCCCACCTTTCACAACCTAGCTCCCTATGCATCAACATGGAATCATGGGGTGCGCAGGGAGATCCACCGATGGATCAAAAACTGGCTGGCAGACAGGAAGCAGAGGGTTGGTGTAAAGGGCCATTACTCGGACTGGCAAGGGGTCACGAGCGGGGTTCCTCAAGGATCGGTGCTGGGACCGCTCCTGTTTAACATATTCATTGACGACCTGGAGGCGGGAACAAAATGCGAGGTCATCAAATTCGCAGATGACACCAAACTATTCAGCAAGGTTGAAACCACGGTTGACTGCGAGAATCTCCAAAGGGATCTTACGACATTGGAAGAATGGGCGAAAAAGTTGCAAATGAGCTTCAATGTAGGGAAATGCAAGGTCATGCATATAGGGAGAAGGAACCCGATGTTCACTTACAAAATGGGGGGATCAATGCTAGGGGTCAGTAATCTGGAAAGAGACTTGGGAGTGATGGTAGACACGACATTGAAGGCGTCGGCACAATGCGCCACAGCCTCGAGGAAAGCAAACCAAATGTTAGGTATCATTAAGAAGGGTATCTCGACCAGAACGAAGGAAGTCATCCTGCCACTGTACCGGGCTATGGTGCGCCCGCATCTGGAATACTGTGTACAGTACTGGTCACCGTACCTCAAAAAGGACATGGCAATGCTTGAGGGAGTCCAGAGAAGAGCAACTAAACTGATTAAGGGTATGGAAAACCTTACATACACTGACAGACTGAAGAAGCTGGGGCTGTTCTCCCTGGAAAAGCGGAGACTCAGAGGAGATATGATAGAGACCTTCAAGATCCTGAGGGGCATCGAAAAGGTTGACAAAGACAGATTTTTCAATTTGAATGAAACCACAAGAACAAGGGGTCACTCGATGAAATTGAAGGGGGACAGGTTTAAAACAAACGCAAGGAAGTACTTTTTCACGCAGAGGGTGGTGGACACATGGAACACCCTTCCAGAGGCCGTGATAAGAAATAGCACAGTACAGGGTTTCAAGGATGACCTGGATAGGTTCCTGGAAGACAAAGGGATTGAGGGGTACAGATAAGAGCAGTGGAAGGTTTAGAGATAAGTGTAGAGTTGGCAATAAAATTAGTCAGGGACCGCTGACCAGGCAATATGCCTGATGGGCCGCCGCGTGAGCGGACCGCTGGGCTGGATGGACCTCTGGTCTGCCCCGGCGGAGGCGACTACTTATGTACTTATGTACTTATGTTAACATCTGTCCCTCTCTTTTCTGTTATTTTCCTTGATGCATACCAGGGGAGGGGAGGGGAGGGGAGGGCTGGAACCTACATGCCATCTCTCCATTCTACCTCAAAACCTAGTGTTTCTCCCTAATCTCCTTCCATCCCCAGTGTCAACCTTTCACCCTTTCTGTTTGCAAATACCCTTGCATCCCTAATCTCTCCTTGCCTCCATGACATCCTCCACCTCTTGCTTTTATCTTTTCTCATTACAGACTACTATCCAGCATATCTCTCCCCCCCTCCTCCCCCAAGTCTGGCCATATCTAGACACCTCTCCTGCATTCAACTTAAGAATCTCATTAATATGTATCCCATCTGGTGCAGTAGCTGCCTTGGCTGATGACATATTTCCCAAATTTAAACACAGGTTCCCATCCATTCCACTTGGAGTTAATTGAAAGTTGTAGGCCCCCTCCGATCTTTCTTTTTGGTGTACTCTGCTAATATGGAAAATGGAGGAGGGGCAGACCATGACATTATGAAAGCAGGGAGAGTGGTGGGTGTGGGCATCTGTGTGTAACCTGACCTGGCCCCTTCTTTTCCTTAACAATTAATTCCCCTCCACACTTAACACAAAACCTAAGTCCTCAACAATCCCTCACACCAACACCCAGAAAAATCCATAAACTAAAGAAATACAGATAATGGGGGTGGGGAGGAGTGTCAAAGGCAGAAGGGAGTATAAAGGAGAACAGGCAAGTCATAGTACAAAGTTTCATCATTGAAAAAACGGAACACCACAAACACCAACTCACATGAGGGGGTCTTACATAGGAAAAATGGCTGTGCCAAAGCTTTCTATATACTAAAGCACGCTTAATTAGCGTCTGACATCATAGGAACCGTTAGGATTCAAATCTAATTGGACGTGCATTGGATGTCGTTTTGCCATATACAGCTGTAGTGACGTTGTAGTCATTTCCTTCACATCTCTATGCTTTGATACGAAGCTCTATGTTCTAAACAAAGCTACCTCTATAGCTCTATGCCTTAAGGCATTGCTTTTTCATCTTCCATACATCAGGGGGTTCAAGTCTTGAGTAAGGTTAGCAAATAGTTTATATTCATTTCTCAGCCAGGACACCTGGTAACTCTTTAGCCTTGCCTTTACATATCAATATTTTGCTTCAGCTTTTATTATGTGCAGCCATTGTCTAATATTTAATGCAACCTGTTCTCTCTCATGCTGAACACCCTCCCCCACCAAAAACATCCCCCCCTAACTGGATCATTCTTCAACACCTGTCCAAGCCCTCTGAAGTTTGATTTAACTCATAGCTGTTGGCCAATGCCTATATTGCATCAAAAGAAACACATTCCTACTAGAATGGCTTGTAGTTAGGAGTAAATGAAAGTATCTCATGCACCTGTGGCTGCAGAATGCTGACGAGAAACAGCAAATTCCACCACTTCTGAGAACTGTTAGGATGCAAGGAAACAAAAGTGAACAACAAACAGTAATGCAATCGGCTCTCTTTTGAAAGCAAAGAAAAATCAGCACACATTATCAGCACTTAAAAAGAGAATAAACAGATACACACCTTAACATTCAAGCTTCCCTCATTGCAAAACGGAGGTCTTCAGTTGCACAAAACTGACCTCATTGTGACCTCATCAATCTGCACCTTCAAAGTAGTATGCCACAATTAAAAGATGTGCTGGGTGTAGAACTCACAACCTCTGGAGGTTAGGAACACAGGCTGGCTCCTAACACATAGAGCTACAGCTGCTTCTACTTAGGTCCATCTCACCACCCTTTCATATCATACTTGACTGAGCTGTCTATGCTCATTAGCTATCATATCAGGATGAACTCAAATAAGTTTAAGCAAAGGAATGCCTAAAGATTTGGAAGGTTTTCAAGTAGAAAACAAATATCAAATATGTATTAAAGAATTGCAGTACAAATGACGCTGATCGGTAAGAGCAAAAAAACACCACTTTTCTGGGTATGATGCCTAAACGGAACAGATTACTTATAGTCATATATCCATTAGTACAGTGCTTAGAATGAAGATTAGCATGTGAGAAAAATGGAGCTCTACCTCACATGTATTCAAGCACACTTGGGAATATGGGTTTGGGGCTCAGTGAAAGCAGTGCTTTTAACCATTGAGCTACCACTCTTTTGTCTCAGCCTACTTTGACATTATAGCTAAACTCATTTTCCCTTAGCACTTCACTAAGATATGATATGACAAGGGAGCCAGAGACATTGGAGCAAAAGTTGCTGTAGCTCAGTGAGGAAAGGCACTCTACCAATCCTCTGGGCTTTGAGGGTTCAAATCCCAGCCTGTATTTTACTTGTGGCATATCTGCCTTCCAGGTGTACCTTGATGATGCTTTCCACTTCTTATAGGAGTTGAATATAACATTACTGTACAACTTTGCTGTGTAGCAGAAAAATAACCTTTTCCCCCTTCCATGCTAAGAATTTGAGTTCAACTCATCTTATATTTCTCCTTTTAAACATGGCATACTTTGTTAGTTTTTATCATGGTAAAGTATACATTTCTGAAATGGTGAAGAAACAATAATATACAACTGCAGTGTTTTGTCTCCTAGCAGAATTAACTGCCTATAAGAAGCGGTATAAGCAAATCCAAACTGCTATAAGCACAAGAAAGCATTTCTAGGTCAACACGGTAATGCTCCTGTTCCGAGCTCTGACCTCTGAAACTCCCCGGTTCGACTCCCACCTTTGCTCATTTTAATAAGGTCCTAGTTTTTTCCTATTAGCTCTTATAACAGGGTCTACATGGTGGACTTTGCCATTTGTAAGGTGCACATTTCCCTTTCCAGGCAAACCTATTTTCAACTTACCATGGCTCGGACATCCTAAGCAGTGATGAGAGGAAACCTTTCCTCTGACAGCAAGATGACATTTGTGGATCGCCTGGTTAATGTGCTCTCATCATTGCTTAGGATGTCCCAGCCATGGTAAGTTGAAAATAGGTTTGCCTGGAAAGGGAAATGTGCACCTTACAAATGGCAAAGTCCACCATGTAGACCCTGTTATAAGAGCTAATAGGAAAAAACTAGGACCTTATTAAAATGAGCAAAGGTGGGAGTCGAACCAGAGAGTTTCAGAGGTCAGAGTTCGGAACAGGAGCATTACCGTGTTGACCTAGAAATGCTTTCTTGTGCTTATAGCAGTTTGGATTTGCTTATACCGCTTCTTATAGGCAGTTAATTCTGCTAGGAGACAAAACACTGCAGTTGTATATTATTGTTTCTTCACCATTTCAGAAATGTATACTTTACCATGATAAAAACTAACAAAGTATGCCATGTTTAAAAGGAGAAATATAAGATGAGTTGAACTCAAATTCTTAGCATGGAAGGGGGAAAAGTTTATTTTTCTGCTACACAGCAAAGTTGTACAGTAATGTTATATTCAACTCCTATAAGAAGTGGAAAGCATCATCAAGGTGCACCTGGAAGGCAGATATGCCACAAGTAAAATACAGGCTGGGATTTGAACCCTCAAAGCCCGGAGGATTGGTAAAGTGCCTTTCCTCACTGAGCTACAGCAACTTTTGCTCCAATGTCTATGGCTCCCTTGTCATATCATATCTTAGTGAAGTGCTAAGGGAAAAGGAGTTTAGCTATAATGTCATAGTAGGCTGATACAAAAGAGTGGTAGCTCAATGGTTAAAAGCGCTGCTTTCACTGAGCCCCAAACCCATATTCCCAAGTGTGCTTGAATACATGTGAGGTGGAGCTCCATTTTTCTCACACGCTAATCTTCATTCTAAGCACTGTACTAATGGATATATGACTGTAAGTAATCTGTTCCGTTTAGGCGTCATACCCGGAAAAGTGGTGTTTTTTTGCCCTTACCGATCAGCGTCATTTGTGCTGCAATTCTTTAATACATATTTGATATTTGTTTTCTACTTGAAAACCTTCCAAATCTTTAGGCATTCCTTTGCTTAAACTTATTTGAGTTCATCCTGATATGATAGCTAATGAACATAGACAGCTCAGTCAAGTATGATATGAAAGGGTGGTGAGATGGACCTAAGTAGAAGCAGCTGTAGCTCTATGTGTTAGGAGCCAGCCTGTGCTCCTAACATCCAGAGGTTGTGAGTTCTACACCCAGCACATCTTTTAATTGTGGCATACTACTTTGAAGGTGCAGATTGATGAGGTCACAATGAGGTCAGTTTTGTGCAACTGAAGACCTCCGTTTTGCAATGAGGGAAGCTTGAATGTTAAGGTGTGTATCTGTTTATTCTCTTTTTAAGTGCTGATAATGTGTGCTGTTTTTTCTTTGCTTTCAAAAGAGAGCCGATTGCAGTGCTGTTTGTTGAGAAAAAAAGGGGGGTTGTAAAAGCCATGTGTAAATTATATTATTGTTTGTGCAGAAATGTGGTTTGTTATCCATGCAATATAATGTGTTCCATTGACATTATATTTATTAGGACAGAGAAAAGATGAAAATTACCTATTCAACTCACTATTGGAATTATTGATGAAAAAACACAGCGAACGTCTGCCTCGCGTCTAACAAAGAGCTGCAATTACGAAAGTTGAAACGGCATTGAAATCCAAGTTAGACCAGGGTTTCTTACGTCTACATAATACATGATATTTAGATGCAGGCGTTCGCTCAGGTAGCGCCTATCTAGCGTCCCCATTTGGCACGCCCATGGAACGCCCACGTCCAGAGCTGGAGATGGGACTATGCTTTCTATAGACGTCAGTCCATCAACTACCTCTTAGGGACGTCTATGTGTCTTTTATTTCCCAATTAACATTAATTAAGACCCTTAACTCCGTAATTATTCACTTACATCGGACGTCCAAAGCACGCCTAAGTTAAACGCAGTAATAGAGAATTTACCCCTAACTGTTTTAGTGTGTACTAAATGCTAAATGTCCATTATATTCCTGTTAACACACACTAAATCAGTTAGCGGACACTAAGGGCTCCTTTTACTAAGGTGCGCTAGCGGTTTTAGTACGCGCGCTAGACGCTAACGCCACCAGAAGAGCTGGCGTTAGTTTTTTCATTTAGCACGGGGGTTTGCGCATGCTAATCTGCGTGCGCTAAAAACTCTAGCGCACCTTAGTAAAAGGAGCCCTAAGAAGTACATAATTGAAACAAAAAAAAAGTCTAAAAACCCGCCTAAATCGGCACTTGGATGATCGAAAAGACAGGTCGTCCAAGTGCCGATAATTGAAATGGGTTTTAGACATATCTAAAAACAGCTTAGGCCTTTTCAGTGCTGCTGTACGCCCAGAGAGAAAAAGGGTGTTTTTGAAGGAGTGGTTATGGCAGGAAGTAGGCGGGATGTGGACTGACCTAGACTTGCTCCCTGTTTTAATAAGGTGCTCTATGTGTTTTAGCGCACGTTTAGCGCACGCTAACCACTAACGCTTCCATAGACTAACATGCATGCATTAGCAGTTAGCGTGTGCTAATATTTAGCATGCACTAAAATGCTTAGTGCACCTTTGGAAAAAGAGCCCTTAGTTGTCCTGCAGCGATAATCGAAAGTTCAATGAGACTTCTTAGACGAAACTTATACATTGTGACTTAGGCGATTTAAAAACAGGTCTAAGCAACCAGAAGGTATCAAAAGTGACCAGATAACCACTGCAGGGACAAAGTAAAGACCCACATACACTCCCCAAGTGATCACTGACCCTCCCCCCACCACCATAAAAATTGGAATAAAAATGTACATACCTGCCTCCAGAACATCAGCACTTGGCATAGGAAAGCCTAGTAGAGCTGCACAAAGGTGTGTTATGTAGTCTGGGTTTGGGCTAGTGAACCATAGAGAGGAGGACCCAGGCACATAAGCCACTCTAACTACTGCATTCATGGTAAAACATGTGCACCCACCAACCCCCGGCAAAAAAAACAAACAAACAAACAAAAAACCCTACTGTACTGCCATATAGGGCTTTGGGGTGGTAGACAGGTGGGTATAGTAGATTTGGGGAGTCTTTTGGGGTCTCACCATAACCTTTAAGGGAGTTGTGGTAAGATGTTTATGTGGCACCCTTTTTGTGAAGTTCACAGTAGTGACCTCTAAGGTGTCCCATTTCCCTGTTGCCATGTCTAGGTGGCCAGTCCATCACTTTGCTGGTCCATCCCACGTCCAAAAGGTCTTGTTCTAGGTGTTTTTGACTTGGACTATTTTTTGGACAAGAATGGGCTATAAAGATAGATGACTTAGTGGTTTGGATGATCAAACTGCTGGATGTAGAAGTAGACGATTCTCAAAAAAAAATATTTTGAATGTATTTTTTGAGAATGGACTTTGGACATATCTGACTTTGGGCAAATAGCGACTTAGGCCCAAAATGGACTTAGAATTTTTTTTTATTTTGCCCCTCCACATCAGTTAGTACCCCTTAATAAATTCCTCCCAAATGTCACCTCAAATAATAATGACTCTCTTTTATCAAACCACAGTAGAGGCTTTTACCGTGGGTCAGCAAGATAAATGCTCTAACGCTCATACAAATTGAATGAGCATTGGAACATTTACCTCGGGCTACGGTAAAAAGCTCTGCCATGGTTTGATGAAAGGGGCCGGATATAAAATACATATCACAAAAAATTAAAACACAATTATAAAACATGCATGTCACTAAGAACAAAGCATATCATAATAAAAATATAGATCATAAAACATTAAGAATTAAAATCTCATAAAGTAAATTTTATTCTTTCACAGCACAGTATCCCCTTATTTTGTTAAACGAAAACAGCAAATTTAGGGCCCCTTTTACAAAGCCACTGTAGTGAGTACTGGCACTGTACAAGCAACGCAGCCGATAGGAATTGAATGGCCTGCGTCACATTTGCTGCATGGGAATTGCTACCATGGTTTTGTAAAAGGGGCCCTTAAACATGAAGGATGTATGGGGTTGATTCTGTAAGCAGCACTTAACATGTCAGGTGCCTATAAAACAGGCGCCTGCCACATGTCAATCACACTTACATGGTAGCCACTGCTTACAGAATTGTGGCTACCATGGATCCTAGTTATAGGAAATGTAGGTCAGGATTTTACAGGCCTATACTTCCAGTGCCCTAGGGTCCTTGCAGAATCGCTGCCAGCAGTGCCTATTGATGCTGAAATCCAGTGCCTCCCCTAAACATACCCACTTCCGGGCTTTTGCATCACTTGGTACTCCAAGGTGCCATGGACACAGGTGCTGGTCCCAGAGGTCGCCTAGCAGTGCATAATTTTTTTTAAACGAGTATTTAATTGGTTTTAATAGTGTAACCAATTATTGTGCCACTTAAAACCAATTAAAACATGTTCAGAATCCAACCCACAGTGTCCAATTCAAAAGAGGAATCTCTATTCTTCTTGTAAGGGACACCTACTGACTCTGAGATCACATCATTGCTAAGTATAAACAGAACCCATAAAACATTCTCAAATCTTCAAAGATACATCTTTTGACTTTACAATGTTCTACTAGCAGTGGTTTTAGACCATTATTTTTTATACAGCATTTATGGTCAGACAACCACTGTCATAACATCTAAATGGTTTTCCTGATATACAGTAAACTGTATAACACAGGCAGACAATTGCATAAATTATATTGGTTAATAACATTTGCAGTACCAAAGAGGACTTAAATGTATTAGAGAATGACACGGGGAAAAAATCTGTCCCCGTCACTGCACCGTCCCTGGCCCACAATCCTCTGCGCCGCCCCGTCACCGCCGTTCCCTTCACCGCCCTGTCACCGTCACTGCCATCCCATTCACCGCCCCGTCACCGTCCCCGCAGCATCCATATAAACCTCAGTACTGCGAAACACCATGAAGACAGAAGAGAGTCCTGCCACTACTACTACTGCACTGAGAATCTATTTCAGTGCCTCTGCCCTGTAGTAAAAACAGAACATAAAATAAATCAATTGACTTGTCCTCCCTTGCAATGACGTTTCCCCCTTGTTCACTTATAGCTCGAATCAGGTCAATTGTTCACACTAAAAATGCAGGAGGATCTGGAACGTGAGTGCAGGCAGGCAGTGATACAAAAACAGCAGACACCCGACCGATTGCAGTGTTCCGCCATCTCCCTCCCTCCATCTCACCTTAAATGTAGAGTATGCCGGCTTTCTTTTTCGCCCAGCCGCACATGCGGCTGCTCATTTGTTCAATATTCTCCTCTGACGCAACCGGAAACAGGAAGTTGCAAGAGAGGAGAAGATTGATCAACTCGAGCAGTCGCGCATGCGCGGCTTTTTGAACGCATGCGGCTGGGCGAGAAAGAAAGCCGGCATACTCTACATCAGTGTTTTCAACCTTTTTACACCCGTGGACCAGCAGAAATAAAAGAATTATTTTGTGGACCGGCAAACTACTAGGACTAAAATTTTAAAACCCTGTTTCCGCCCCATCTCCGCAAGCTCGGTCACCTCAGTAACTATAGAAAAATAGACAAATATAGTACAAAATATAGACAGCAGATATAAATTCTCAAAACTGACACATTTTGATCACTAAATTGAAAATAAAATCATTTTTCCTAGCTTTGCTGTCTGGTGATTGATTTCATGAGTCTCTGGTTGCGTTTCCTTCTGTCTGTGTATCCTTTCTTTCATTTCTTTCTTTCTGCACTCAGGCCCAAGAATTGTCCCTTTCTATTCCCTCCCTCTTTTCTTCCTATGTCCTTAGTGCCCCCGGTCCCTCCTTCCCATGTCTTTAGTGCCTCCAGTGCCCCCAGTGCCTCTTTCCCATATCCTAGTGCCCCTTCCTGTCTTTAGTGCCTCCAGTGCCTCCTTCCCATGTCTTTAGTGCCCCCAGTGCCTCCTTCCCATGTCCTTAGTGCCCCTTCCTGTCTTTATTGCCCCCAGTGCCTCCTTCCCATGTCTTTAGTGCCCCAGTGCCTCCTTCCCATGTCCTTAGTGCCCCTTCCTGTCTTTAGTGCCCCCAGTGCCTCCTTCCCATGTCTTTAGTGCCCCAGTACCTCCTTCCCATGTTCTTAGTGCCCCTTTCTGTCTTTAGTGCCCCCAGTGCCTCCTTCCAATGTCTTTAGTGCCCCAGTGCCTCCTTCCCATGTCCTTAGAGCCCCTTCCTGTCTTTAGTGCCCCCAGTGCCTCCTTCCCATGTCTTTAGTGCCCCAGTACCTCCTTCCCATGTCCTTAGTGCCCCTTTCTGTCTTTAGTGCCCCCAGTGCCTCCTTCCCATGTCTTTAGTGCCCCTAGTGCCTCCTTCCTATGTCCCTCTCACTGCCTTCCACACTTTGTCCCACCCCCACCCCCGAAGCCTGCCTGCCTGTCTAACTTTCTCCCTCACTAGCCAAAGCCAGCCTGCTGCCTCCCTGCCGCTCAAAAAAAAAAAAAAAAGCCTCCCTCCTTTTCCCTTTCTCTTACCGCCATGCTGCAGCTGCTAAAGCCGGAAGTCTTCTTTCCGACTCAATTCTGAAGTCGGAGAAGACGTTCTGGGCCAGCCAAGCAGCGATTGGCTGGCCCAGAACGTCCTCTCCGACATCAGAATTAACGTCGGAAAGACTTCCTGTCGTCTTTAGCAACTGAGAGCAGGGGAAAAGGAGAGGCTTTTTTTTTTTCGCGCGGACCTGCAGAAATTCAACCGGCGGTTGAGGAACAGTGCTCTATATCTAAGGTAAGGTGGAGGGAGGGAGATGGCGGAACGCTGCGATCGGGCGAGTGGGGACTGCGCGATCCTTAATTGCCTCACTGTGGAGACAAATCCATTCACCGCTCCACGGGGCAGTAAATGGCCTTGTCCCCATCCCGCTGAGGCCATTATTTTTTCTTCCCCATTTCGGCAGGTTACCCGCGGCTAAACGCGGCTAGTTGCAGGTAACCGCCACTGTGTCGTTCTCTAAAATGTATCTATTAGTCATGTGCTTGTAAATTATGCATGTTTCACATTTATAGTGAAAAGGTCAAAGAAGTGAAAAAGATTTAAGATTAACCAAAAACCAATACAGATCCACACAAGGTTAATCATACAGGGATTAAGTGACTAAATGAAGGAAAGAATCTCAGAATTGCCACTCCAAGGATCATAGTAATATTATCCATATAAGGAATTGTGGCATGGGTATTTTTCATCGATCCAAAACCTTCATATACTAAAAGAGACTTTCTTTATCTATTTAATGAATTATTACTATTCAAAAATTAATTTAATACATTTTGGTTCTTTTCTTTTTTTTGGTCATTTTTTGTTAGAGAAAATTTTTACTGATACCAATCAGCTTATGAATTAATCACTATGCAAAATACAATTTTTAGTCTCGACCAATATTAGCGGTTCTAGACACTCAGAGGGGCATAATCAAAAAAACATCTAAGTCCCCTTTTCATCTAAGGCCTTAAACGTTGAAAGTAGAAGCAGGGAAAATGTCCATAATCAAAAAAAACATCCAAATGGAGTTTTTTTTTATAATGGCCTGCCTCTACATTCAGCTGTTTAAAAGCCCAGACCACCATTACCTCTACACTTATACCCCCACGATGTCTACACTTATATCCCATAATGTACCAAACAATGCCTAAGCCCCAAACGTCCAACACAAGGGCTTTTAGGCGAATGAGGAGCCAGTCCTTCGCCTAAAAGCTGGATTCTGTAACCGGTGTCTGTCAAAAACAATACCGGTTACAGAATCCACACCAAACACCCCCCCCCACGACATCGGGGCAGGAGGGAGCCCAAGTCCTCTTGCCCCGCGGAACCAAAACCCCCTTCCTGATTACATTCGGGGCAAGAGGGAGGCCAAGCCCTCTTGCCCCGCGGCACCAAGACGTTCCCCGAAGACATCGGGGCAAGAGGGAGCCCAAGCCCTCTTGCCCCGGGCACCTGCAGCACCCCCCGATTACGATCAGGCCAGGAGAGAGTCCAAGCCCTCCTGGTCTCTTGCCCCTCACCCCCTACATGATTGGGCAAGAGGGAGCCCAACCCCTCCTGCCCAGGTGGACCCCCTACCCCCACCCCCACTACAATACGGGCAGAAGGGATCCCAGGCCCTCCTGCCCTCGATACAACCCCTCCAATGACCGGCCCCCCGAACCCTAGATCGGCCCCCCCACCGACCCGTGACCCCCCCCGCCAACCCCACGACCCCCCACCCCCAATTCCACACCCATATCTTTAAAATGTTGGCCGGATGGACGGGTGCCAAACCCGCCCATCCGGCTGGCCAGCCGGCAGCAGAATGGGGCCGAATTGGCCCAGGCGTCTGAAACCCCGCCCAACCAGAATAGGCCCAGGAGTCTTAGGCCCCTCCTGTGGGCGGGACCTTAGACACATGAGCCGGGTTGGGTTGTAAAGATGTCGCTTATAATAGCATGAACGCTGACACATGCACAGTGAAGTAAATGACGTTGTTTGCTAGAAGTCTTGTTCCCGCCATGCTCAGATGCAGTCCATCTCTCCTGTAGAGCTTGCTCTTGCCTCAGAAGTTGTCCAGTTCCTCACGAAGTGGAACCCTTCTTCCTCACACCATCTCCTCATCCACGCATTTATTGATTGTAGTTCCTCCTGCCTTTTCACATCTGCCCTCGGTACTGGTAGGATCTCTGAGAATGCTATCTTCTGGGTCCTCATCTTCAGCTTCCTTCCCAACAGCTTCCTTCCCAACAGTTCAAGATTCTGGATCTAATCCTAAATGGGTTAAGGGGACCTGCAAAGGAAGTAGAGGTAGTGGGACTGTTGGGAAACAGCGATCATAACATGAGGTAGGAATACCGAAAGGAAAGAGAACCATAGCGACAACTTTCAACTTCAGGAAAGGAAACTATGAAGCAATGAGGGAAATGGTAAGGAAGAAACTTAGGAACACTTCCAAAAAATGGCAAACAGTAGAACATGCCTGGTCTTTTCTCAAAAACACGGTGAGTGAGGCGCAAAATCTGTATATCCCCAGATTCAGAAAGGGGTGCAAAAAGAGTCGAACAAAAGACCCAGTGTGGATAACTAAAATAGTGAAGGAAGCGATAGGCAATAAGAAAAATTCATTCAGGAAATAGAAAAAGGACAAAACTGTGGGGAACTGGAAAGAACACAGGAAGTATCAAAAAGTGGTTCGAAAAGCCAAAAGAGAGTATGTTTGAGTGGTTCGAAAAGCCAAAAGAGAGTATGAAGAGAGGCTAGCCAGGGAAGCACGAAATTTCAAACCGTTCTTTAGATATGTTAAAGGGAAGCAACCGGCTAGGGAGGAGGTGTGACCATTGGACGACGGAGACAGGAAAGGAGTGGTGAAGGAGGAGAAAGAAGGGCAGAAAGACTTAACATGTTCTTTTCATCTGTATTTACAAACGAAGACACATCCAACATACTGGAACCTGAGCAATTCTTCAATGGAAATCAAGCAGAAAAATTAACATCCATGGAAGTGAGCCTTGAAGATGTACGCAGGCAGATAGAAAAACTAAAAACTGACAAATCCCCGGGTCCGAATCCATCCAAGGGTTCTGAAGGAATTAAAGGAGGAGATAGCGGAACTACTGCAGCAAATTTGCAATCTATCTCTGAAAACAGGCATAATCCCAGAGGATGGAAGATAGCCAACGTTATGCCAATCTTTAAAAAGGGATCAAGAGGTGACCCTGGAAACTACAGACCGGTGAGTCTGACCTCGGTTCCGGGGAAAATGGTGGAAGCACTGATAAAAGAAAACATCGATGAACATTTTGAAAGAAACAAACTTCTGATAACCAGCCAACATGGTTTCTGCAAGGGGAGATCATGCCTAATGAACTTATTGCACTTCTTTGAAAGAATTAACAAACGGATGGACAAAGGAGACCCCATAGACATCATATATCTAGATTTCCAAAAAGCCTTTGACAAGGTGCCCCATGAACGCCTACTCCGAAAACTGAAGAACCAAGGGGTGGAAGGAGATGTACATAGAAGGATCATAAACTGGTTTGTGGGTAAGAAACAGAGGGTAGGAGTGAAGGGCCACTACTCGGACCGGAGGAGGGTCACGAGTGGGGTCCAGCAGGGCTCGGTGCTCGGGCCACTGCGATTTAATATATTCATAAATGATCTAGAAACAGGGACGAAGTTTGAGATAATAAAATTTGCAGACGACACCAAACTATTTAGTGGAGCTCAGACTAAAGAGGACTGCGAAGAATTGCAAAGGGACTTGAACAAACTAGGGGAATGGGCGACAAGATGGCAGATGAAGTTCAACGCTGAGAAATGTAAAGTATTACATGTGGGAAACAGAAACCCGTGGTACAACTATACGATGGGAGGGATGTTATTAAATGAGAGTACTCAAGAAAGGGACTTGGGAGTAATGGTGGACATGACAATGAAGCCGACAGCACAGTGCGCAGTGGCCGCTAAGAAGGCAAACAGAATGCTAGGCATAATCAAGAAGGGTATTATAACCAGAACGAAAGAAGTTATCCTGCCATTGTATTGGGCGATGGTGCATCCGCATCTGGAGTACTGAGTCCAATATTGGTCGCCGTACCTTAAGAAGGACATGGTGTTACTCGAGAGAGTTCAGAGGAGAGCGACGTGTCTGATAAAGGGGATGGAAAACCTTTCATACGCAGAGAGATTGGAGAAACTGGGTCTCTTTTCCCTGGAGAAGAGGAGACTTAGAGGGGATATGATAAAGACTTATAAGATAATGAAGGGCATAGAAAGAGTAGAGAGGGACAGATTCTTCAAACTTTCAAATAATAAAAGAACAAGAGGGCATTCAGAAAAGTTGAAAGGGGACAGATTCATAATGAATGCTAGGAAGTTCTTCTTTACCCAACATGTGGTGGACACCTGGAATGCGCTTCCAGAGAGCGTAATAGGGCAGAGTACTGGGGTTCAAGAAAGGATTGGACAATTTCCTGCTGGAAAAGGGGATAGAGGGGTATAGATAGAGGATTACTGCATTGGTCCTGGACCTGTTGGGCCGCCACGTGAGGGGACTGCTGGGCACGATGGACCTCAGGTCTGACCCAGAAGAGGCATTGCTTATATTCTTATGTTATGTTCTTATGACATGATCGTATCTCATTGGTTTAAACATTCCCTCACTGGTTTGGCAGCGTAACCATTTTGTCAATGAAACAGATTAAATAAAAATTGACCAATCCATTACTGTGTTTAATCCATATGGATGCATGCTTTTCAAAAGATAGATCCACCTTAGTTCCTTTTGTTTAAGTCTTTTTACCCTGTCACCTCCTCTCAAAGATTTGGGTTCTTGGTCGATGACAAGGCATCGGAGATCTTGAAATTTATGTTGAAACAAAGCACAGTGTTCCACTATGACCTCTGAACTTCGGTTCCATTTTAAATTTGACTTGTGTTCACACATTCTAGTCTTAAGATCTCTCGTGGTCTTGCCCCCCCAAAAAAAAATTTGGCTAGGAAAGATTTGTTTCGTCAGCAAGTGGTGTATTATGGAAACTTGAATAAAGCGGGAACAGTATTGGCTTTAATTATCTTAAAGCTAAAAAGAGGAGAGAAAAGATTGTGTCCATTAAGGATGAAAAGGGCAAGATTTATACCCACATAGTGTATGTTTTAAATCAATTTCTGGAATATTATAAAGTTTTATACTCTTCTGAGCTATATTCAAATAAAGAGAATGAAGGAAGAGATTTTTGGAATTCAATTAATGGGCCAAAAATTCCAGAGCATATAAAAGAAAAGCTGGAGACACCTATATCATTTGCAAAGCTCCAGTCAGCATTGACGTCTCTCAGAGCTGGGTCTGCTCTGGGTGGTGATGGATATACAGTGGAGTTTTACAAAACTTTTCAAAATATACTGTTACCTCATCTTCATCAATTATATCAATCACAACTAGCGAAGGGTCAGATATCAGATACTATGGCAGAAGCGCTTACTATTGTTTTGCCAAAGCCAAACAGAGATCCCATGTTGGTTTCAAACTATAGGCCGATTTCTTTAATCAATGTGGATGGGAAAATTCTGGCTAAATTCCTTGAATGCAGAGAAGGCCTTTGATCGAGTAGAGTGGAATTTTATGTTCCAAGCAATGGATTGGTTTGGGATAGGTTCCGGATTTATTCAAACATTGTATACTTCCCCCTCAGCTAGATTATATATATATATATATATTTTTTATTTTTTTTATAAATTTTAAACAATATCATTTTATACAAATAATAAGAAAAGAGAAAAAGAAAAACCAAAATTTAACAGACATTGAAGGATACTCCTTATAACATTATCTTTTTAACTCCTCTAGTCCACATAACAGGAGAACATTCCTGATCTTAACTAAAAAAATACAATGAAATATAATCATGATCTAATCTAAGATCAAATTTTATGGTTCAAAATACTACTGAACTCCATTTATAATTAATTCAAATGGGAACTAATTGCTAGTTTCACGAAACTGTAAAAACTGCTCTAACTGCATAGAATCCCAGAATACATATTCACATTCCTTAAATTTCACTAAGCATTTGCATGGAAACTTTAAGTAAAATGTGGCTCCCAGAGCAAAAAACCCTTGATTTCAAATTTAAAAATGCTTTCCTTCTCAGTTGTATTGCCTGGGCTACATTGGGAAATATTAATAGATTATCTCCACAAAACTTTGCTAGCTTATTTTGAAAATAAGCTTTCATGATTAAGGATTTATCTAACTTTCTTGCACAAGTCACTAAAAGGGTAGGCCTAGTTTGGATTATATCCTGTGAATCTTCCAGGAAACCAGTTAAATCAAAATCTATCTGTTCCAACTGGTCTACACCTAATTCTGCAGGAACTTTCTTTTTCTGTGGAATATAAAATAGGTTTGTTAAGGGCAAGGTATCTGCTTCTGCCAGCCCCAAAACTTCTTTAAAATATTTCCAAATCAAAATTTCTGGAGTCAGCAAATGAGTTTTTGGAAAGTTGACTAGACGTAGATTTTTTGCCCGTAAAATATTTTCCATCTTCTCAAATCTAGTGTAGGTAATATGTGAATCTTTAAGGACTGAAGATGAAAAAGCTCGTAATGTTGATATCTGAGACTCTGTTGTCAGAGTACGTTTCTCGATAATTTTCAAATTTGAATCAATATTTTCTAGCTTATTAACTACTTCCTTTCATAATTTTACATTTTGAGTTACCATTGACATTAATAACCCCTCTACTCTGGCATTAATTAACCATAAATCTTTAAGGGAAACTTCCTGTGGCAAATTCCGGGTCCCTGAAGCAACTAAAGCATTCTCCTGAAAGGTATCTCCTCATAAATTAATGAGGAAGGTACCAATTAGTCCATTGAAATCACGGGATGAGAATTGGAACCATTCTTGGGATCCAAACCGACAGTTGTATTCGGTGGAGGAGGAGGAGTTCTTTCTAGGGGGCTGAGTGATGCTCCTGATAATGAATCAGCACCCTGAATACCTCCAGTGACATTAGTAGACATGAGGTGTCTATCTATGGGGCCAGCCATTAATGGTGTCGATACTTTCGCCTTCCCTTTCCTTTTCCCCATTAGGTTTTAAAACAAATTGTTCCATATATACAGTTCTGATAGTTCCTCGTGTCTACCAGTGTCTCCAAGGGGCTCCCAAGGGGCCTAGCATGCCCCTTTGGCCACGCCCTGCGGCCGCGCGCCACAGTCATGGCGTCCTTTTCACTCTTGAGTACAGGACCCGGCTGACATCAGGGCTTCTGTCTCCGCAGGTGCCCGCCAAGATTCGGTACCTGAAGTCACCAGTTCTAGATGTTCCACAGAGTGCTGCTATCAGGAACACAGGAAACAGTCTCCCGAACACAGCACCTCAAATCATGTAGTCTCCAATGATAGGCAGTCGCGGCGTCCTTTTCACTCTCGAGTGCAGGACCCGGCTGATGTCAGGGCTTCTTTCTCCGCGGGTGCCCGCCAAGATTCGGCACCCGAAGTCACCAGCTCTAGATGTTCCACAGAGCGCTACTATCAGGAACACAGGAAACAGTCCCCTGAACACAGCACCTCAAATCAGGTAGTCTCCCGATTATATATTAATAATACATTCTCAGAACGTTTCAGTTTAAAGAGGGGAGTTAGACAAGGTTATCCCTTATCTCCTTTGCTTTTTTATATTGTTTTGGAACCCTTGTTGTTGGCTATTCAGCAGGCAAAGGAGATACAGGGAATTCCATATGCAGGTTGAGATTATAAAGTTTTGGCTTACACAGATGATATATTGCTTCATTTGAAAAATCCTGAATCAACCATCCCTCATTTACTGGAATTGATTGATTTTTTGGTAAATTTTCTGGTAATAAGTTAAATTGGAGTAAATCAGAAGTTCTTCCATTGAATGTACATTGTGTAAAATGAATATCTGATCCATTACCATTCCTTTGGAAGGAAGAGGGAAGAGGGAATAAAATACTTAGGTATACAGGCAATGATTCAAAAGACATTGAAAAATATAATTACATTAAATGAAAAATACTTATTGCTGAAAATCAAAGAAACGTGTGAGCATTTGAATCCATTACATCTTTCTTGGTGGGGGAGAGTCCAAACCATCAAAATAATGATCTCACCTGTAGTTTGTTACAAAATAAGACTGAGTTGGGGAGTGTGAAATGGCCAAGATTAGTGACCCCTTCTGAGGAAGAGTGCAAAACTCGAGTCGAGGGGCCATTTAGTCCCAGCATATTTTACACAACATTTACATGGGTAACTTAGTAAAAAAGAAACCCTTAATGCCTTAACCTCTTATCTCATATTTAGGAATAATTTCCTTCGTTCTTGGGTAGATTTTGTCACATTCGGGTAGACCCAAATTATTTTTCCAAGGAATAAAGCTTGTGAAAAACTGAAAAAACATACGCATTATGGAATTTAGGTCTTGTTCAAAAACAAATGAGACAAGGAGGGTGGGGTGGGATTGAATTTCTAAAGATTTTTCCAGTAAATCAGATAGGTTAATAATATTAACAGGTTGCAATTTCTCAGCTTCAGGTTGATTGTTCAATTTCATTTTTTTCAGAAAGATAGTAGGTACGGTTAATGGGTGGCATTGTTTCAAGTGGAAATGTCAGTACTTCAGACAAGTACTTTTTTAAACATGTCGCCCAGTGTTACTCCTGTAGCTTTAGGAAAATTTAACAGCCTAAGATTTAACCTTCTGTTAAAATTTTCAATCTGTTCAATTTTTCTATGGAAGGAAAGTTTATCTTTCACCAAGTTATCAGTCAAATTTTGAAGAGATGATATCTCTTTGCCAGTCTGATCAAGCCTATTTCTTGTGTCATTTCTAATGGATTCCACAGATTTGGTTAGCTCATCTATTTTACTCTTGACCATTGAGAATTCCAAAGTCGATTTTGTTACTGCCGTTTCCAGCCTTTGTAGAACACTCCAAACTCCATCCAAGGTAACCACTACGGGGGAGCTCAATTCTGTCGCTCCCTGATTGACTCTAGCATTGGAGTCGGTTTGCAGGTCAGCTCCCTCTTCACACATCTGCACCAACCCACCCTGGGTTGGAGACACAACCTAGTAACATAGTAGATGACGGCAGATAAAGAACCAAATGGTCCATCCAGTCTGCCCAACCTGATTCAATTTAAATTTTTTTAAATTTTTTCTTCTTAGCTATTTCTGGGCAAGAATCCAAAGCTCTACCCAGTACTGTGCTTGGGTTCCAAATGCCTAAATCTCCGTTAAAACCTACTCCAGCCCATCTAAACCCTCCCAGCTATTGAAGCCCTCTCCAGCCCATCCTCCCCCAAACGGCCATATACAGACACAGACCATGCAAGTCTGCCCAGTACTGGCCTTGGTTCAATATTTAATATTATTTTCTGATTATAGATCCTCTGTATTCATCCCATGCTTCTTTGAACTCAGTCACAGTTTTCCTCTCCACCACCTCCTTCGGGAGCGCATTCCAGGCATCCACCACCCTCTCCGTAAAGTAGAATTTCCTAACATTGCTTTTGAATCTACCACCCCTCATCCTCAAATTATGTCCTCTGGTTTTACCATTTTCCTTTCTCTGGAAAAGATTGTGTTCTACGTTAATATCCTTCAAGTATTTGAATGTCTGAATCATATCTCCCCTGTCCCTCTTTTCCTCTAGGGTATACATATTCAGGGCTTCCAGTCTCTCCTCATATGTCTTCTGGCGCAAGCGTCCTATTATTATCGTCATCCTCCTCTGGACTGCTTCAAGTCTTCTTATGTCCTTCGCCAGATACGGTCTCCAAAATTGAACACAATACTCCAAGTGGGGCCTTACCAATGACCTGTACAGGGGCATCAACACCTTCTTCCTTCTACTTGCTATGCCTCTCTTTATACAGCCCAGCATCCTTCTGGCAGCAGCTACTGCCTTGTCACCAGTGGCGTACCTAGGGGGGGCAGGGGGAACGGTCCACCCCGGGTGCACGCCCCAAGGGGGTGCACAAGACAGAGCTGAACGGGGACGATGGGGGACTCGCGGGGTTAAATACAACTCAAGCCACGAGGCTCGTCTTCTGTTCCTACCTGCCCTGCCGCGCACACAGAGCCGACCGGAAGTCTTCCCCGATGTCAGCGCTGATGTCGGAGGGCAGGCTTTGCTTAAGCCCTCCCTCCGATGGCAGCGCTGACATCGGGGAAGACTTCCGGTCAGCTCTGTGTGCGCGGCAGGGCAGGTAGGAACAGAAGATGAGCCCCGCGGCTCAAGTTGTATTTGGCTGAGAAAGTTGCTAAGATGAGGGCTAGGAGGCAAATGCGGAACACAAAAGGGGGGAGGGAGTGCATTTTTGGACACAAGGCATGAACTTGGGAGAGAGGAAGGGAGGGAAAGAGATGCTGAGGTGGGGAGGGAATGTATTTTTGGACACAGAAGGCATGGACTTGGGAGAGAGGAAGGGAGGGAAAGAGATGGTTGTGTACACGGGGAATGCAAGAAAGGAGAATTTTTGGTCATAGGGAGGGAGTGAGGTACAGACAGTGGCATAACAAGGTGGGGGGGTCCACCCCGGGTTTATACCCCAAGGGGATGCACAGCTGGCCACCCTCCAGTGTTCTCCCTAGGCCGGCAAACTGCGGCTCTTTAGCCACTTGAGTGCCACCGCCGCCATCGGGAAGAGGCTGGCACCGAGTTCTCCCTGCTTTTCCCTGTGGGGCCGACCAACTCTCGCCGCCCGTGTCAATTCTGACGTCGGAGAGGACATTCTGGGCCAGCCAATCACTGCCTGGCTGGCCCAGAACGTCCTCTCCGACGTTAGAATTGACGTCGGGCAGCGAGAATTGGTCGGCCCCGCGGGGAAGAGAAGCAGGGTGAACTCGGCGCCGGCCTTTTCCCGATGGTGGCAGTGGCAGCCTATTCCCCAGCGGCAGTGGCAGCATTTTCCCAATGGTGGTCGCATGGGGGAGGGGAGGGCAGGGAGAAAGAAAGAAAGGGGGGAACAGGGAGCCAGAAAGAAAGAAAGAGGGCAGGGTGAAACAAAGAAAAATGGGGCACGGAGAGAGAGAGAGAGAAAGACAGACATACAGAACGAAAGAGGGCATGGAGAGAGAAAGAAAGAAGGGGGCAGGGTGAAAGAAAGAAAGAAATGGGGCACGGAGAGAGAGAAAGACAGACATACAGAAAGAAAGGGGGTATGGAGAGAGAGAAAAAGAAAGAAGGGGGCAGGGTGAAACAAAGAAAAAGTTTGTGGAGGGAATGAGATCTGGAAGAGAGGAAGCATACAGGAGGCTGAAAGAAGGGAAGAAATATTGGATGCACAGTCAGAAGAATAAAGTGCAACCAGAGACTGATGAAATTACCAAAGGTAGGAAAAATGATTTTATTTTCAATTTAGTGATCAAAATGTGTCCTTTTTGAGAATTTATATATGCTGTCTAATTTTGCACTATGGCCCCCTTTTACTAAACCGCAATAGCGATTTTTAGCGCAGGGAGCCTATGAGCATCGAGAGCAGCATGGGGCATTCAGCGCAGCTCCCTGCACTAAAAACCACTATCGCGGTTTAATAAAAAGGGAGGGAGTATATTTGTCTATTTTTGTATAGTTGTTACTGAGGTGACATTGCATAAAGTCATCTGCCTTGACTCTTTGAAAACCCGCAGAATATAAATGATAATTAACATTTTCTCTGCGTACAGTGTGCTTTGTGTTTTTAAAATTTTATTGTTGGTGGATCATTTTGACTTGGCCACAAAGGTAAGGGGGAGGGAGGGGAGCTGCTGAAAGACATCTAGTAATCCTTGCAGGCTTGACTGTGCAGGGAATTATTTTTGTAAAATCATGTTTTTTTATGTGACTGGCATTCTTTAGACTTTAATTTTTATGAATGAATAGAATGAAAATGATATAAAATTACATGCTTGTTTTTATGTGCGTGCGCTGAAGGAAAGTGGAGAGAGAGTGGGCTGAGGACGCTGAAGGGAAATGGGGAAGAGAGAGTGGGGAGAAGACTCTGATTTATAAATTGACAATTGTACAGAATATTGTTTCTTTTTATACTTTACTATAAAACAATTCAAGGCTTGTGTGGATGGAATCAGGTGGTTTGTGGGGATGGGGACCGAGCTTACGGGGATTAGTCCAATAAAATGGTATTTTCTTATTTCTCATTATTTATTTTATTTTTATTTGTTAATTTGTAAAGTGGTGATTATTATGTATCAGTTTTTTCAAATTTATATCTACTGTCTTTATATTTTGCACTGTATTACAGGACATGTGTTACTGTTTTTGTGGTGTTGCATTGTATCCAGGGTCTGGTTTCTTGGCGGTTCAGTTTAACTTTTGTCTACATATTTCTATTTTTAGCTTGTGATTATTCCTTATTGGGCGAGGGTGTATCTCTGTTCTGTGTGTATGAAAAGAACATAGTTTTCAGTTGGCATTGACTACAGGATAAATTAACTGTGCGGGATCTGGCTTGTTTAGTTTTACAATGTATGTGTTGTTGTTCTAGTGCTCAATGCAGTGTTTAAGATGCTGCCTTTTCCTAGGTACACTCTTGTTGTGTGATATGTGGATTGTTACTAAAAATCATATTTTTCATATAGATGGGGGGGTGTCAAAAAATGATGGGCCCCGGGTGTCACATATGCTAGGTACGCCACTGCTTGTCACACTGTTTTTTTCACCTTTAGATCATCGGACACTATCACTATCACAACAGTGTCGCTGTAATCTGACATCGGTCACGATGGAGGCAGGGTAAACGGAGGAGAAAGAGAAGAGGAAACCAAGATGGCGGCAGGCTAGCAGCCATGTTAGCATTCCGTCCTTGCCTGACTATTTCCTTTTAAAGAATTGCTGGATTTTTTCGGCGTTCTATATTGACGAATTCTACAATGCCACATACAAAAAAGAGGGTTCTTTTCAGCTGAATCCCTCATTGCCGGGACAGATGAGAATGGACCGCTTCATGGCAAGCTCACCATCAGGAGTCAAGTTGTCTGCTTTTACTTTGGGAGAAGGAGCCTCCGGAGTTTGTGGGCTGACATTTTAATAGCTATTACTTTACAAATGATTTTATCACACTGGATATCTGCCCAACTATTAAATCACTCTTTTTGATGGGCTACAATACTGATGATTCATAATTATGAATGCAAAGCTATTTCCCTCACTAATAAGAGCTTTAAAACTAATAAAATATGGTCACCAATAACAAATGTTTCTTGTCAGGCCTGAATTTAGTATACATTTCAACTGGTTTATACATTAGTACAATATTTAACTCTAATGTTTTTCATATTGTTAGATTAGTTATACCTTAATATCTTGGTCTCCATAGGAATTGTTTTTATATGGCTTCATATTTATATTAGTTTAGTTTACATGGATGCTCGTTTATCCTCTATGCATCTGTGTTTAATATGTATGTATTATCTGTACTGTTAAATTTCCTTTTTGTTATAGTTATTTAATTAATGTTATATTTCATATCTTAAAATTCCAATAAAAAAATTTTGAAAATGAAAATGCAACTGTGGTGCAGAAGGAGTGGGGGGCAGAGAAGAGGGCAGGGGGGCACCTCCACCCCAGGCACTTTTTACCCTCGCTACACCTCTGAGCCAAATATATGTATTTGGGGTTTTTCTTAGCTCATGCTGCCAAAGGAGTTCAGAACAGGTTACAAATCACAAGCATTTTACCTATCTGTCCTAGAAGGCTCACAGTTTAACTAATGCACCTAGGATAGTAGAGAATCAAGGGCTTGTTTTACAAAGCTGCGCTAGCGGCTGCCGCCCGGCAAACACTCCGACATCCATTAATTTCCTATAGACATTGGAGCGATTACCACAGCAGCAGCTGCTAGTGCGGATTTGTAAAAGGGGAGGGGGGAGGGGGTACGTGACTTGGCCCAGGGTCACAAGGAACAGCATGGGATTTGAACCCACAGCCTCAGGGTGCTGAGGCTGTAGCTCTAACCACTACAACGAAGGAGACTAGATGGTGCTCAATCCTTTTTATTATCAGACTTGACACGGTGTTCGCTGCAATCGCTGCCAGCCATTATTCTGGGTTTTTTTTTCAGTGTTTTGCTGTACTTGGACACATCTTTGGTTTTATCAATCAACACCAAGACTCCTGAGGTAGGCCCTCTTGGGCCAAAACACAATCATGTCAAGTCTGTTTGATAATAAAAAGGATTGAGCACTGTTTAGTCTCCTTTGTTGTTGTTTTCATGCCCCTCACTGTTGTGAAGGCAGTTTCTCCTGTTTGTCTTTTGCACTAACCACTATGCCACACTCTATTATTCTCTTTACTTTTCTGCACATCTAACATATACGTCAAAGAGGGAATTAAATCTACTGAAGAGAACACACCATAACAGACGGATAAGTTAGAGCCTCTATGGGTCAAAATTCTGAGAACAAATGGACTGGAAACAAAGATTGGCATCTACTACCAACGTCCAGGGCAGTCCAAAGAAATTGATGGAGAAATGACGGATGAGATTAAACGCAACTGCAAGGGAGGCAATGCAGCTATCATGGGTGACTTTAACTATCCGGAGATAGACTGGAACCTAGGCACTTCTGGCTGCGCTAGGGAGACCAAGTTCCTGGATGCTGTAGTCAATTGCTTCCTGGAACAACTTGTCAAGGAAAATTCAAGAGGAAATGCAATTCTGGACTTAATCCTAAATGGACTGTGAGGACCAGCACAAGGTGTAGAAGTAGAAGGGACAGTGGGAAACAGCGATCACAACATGATCCGCTTCGACCTGGACGCAGGGGCGAAACATCAGTCCAGAATGACAGCCACAGCACTGAACTTCCGAAAAGGGAATTAAGAAGGGATGAAACTCATGGTGGGGAAGAAGATTAAGAAGAGATTAAGCACTGTAAAAACGCTAGAGCAAGCTTGGTCCCTTTTTAAGGACACAGTCATCGAAGCACAAAATCTATTTATACCGCGAATCAACAAGGGATCCAAGAGGAAAAAGAACAAGGAACTGGTGTGGCACACTGTAGAGGTGAAGGAAGCGATCAGAGACAAGAAAACTTCATTTAAGGAATGGAAAAGGTCAAGAATGGACGAAAACTGGAATAAGCACAAACAACATCAACGCAGGTGGCCATAAGGCGGTAAAAGGGGCCACATGGTTTCACATCATTCTCTTCTTGGTTGGGCTGAGAACTTTTCAGCGGCTCCACATGTTGTGATGAAATAATGCCTCATTCCACCAATGCTTAAGAGCCAGCGTCATTGGTGATGTCACAATGGCTTAGTTTCCCTATAGTTGTGCCCATTTACTAGAAACATTTGCTTCATTGAAATGAAAAGTGTCAAGAAAAGTGTGGAGTAACTTGTAAGCTTCATGGCTCCACATTATTCTCTTCTTAGTTGGGCTGAGAACTTTTCAGCGGCACCTCATATGTGATGAATTTAAATGCAGTTCTATTTGTATCACTACTATTTCAGTTTTCTTTTTAGCATACTGTTGTGTTGGGTTTTTTTTTCCCATTTACAAATGAGCCTAAGTATTAAATTATCCCACAGCAACTCAATTTAACACTGTTCCCTGAGGTATATAAAAAGAAACAAGTAATGATGAAAATTAACTGTAAAGTATTAAGGAACCATTAAGGCAGATGTAAAATTACTGCAATGGAAAACATGTAGATTACACTATTATAATAATTACTTTGATGGAGTTTGCTGCAGGTCATGTAAAGGAGAAAATCCTTTTGCCAGTCTGCATTTGCTCTATATTACATTAACAAGGGACAAAGGAAACTAAAATGGATCTCTGGACCCCATGTTTGATTATATTAGAATAAGAAATTCACTTTATTTACATTTGTGAAAAAAATATTTTTGTCTTCATCTCCTATAGATGTTTTGCTGGGAAAATTTACAGATGGAGAATGGATAAATGCCATCCAAAATTACTAATACATATTCACCAGTTGGATTAGAGAAAAAAGGGAAAACGATGTTCTAAAGATTATACGAGGGGGTGCTGAAAAGTTCTTAGCCCACCCAAGAAGAGAATGACGTAGTTATGGTTCAAGCAATGATCTGAAACAATGTCAAAACATAGCATTTAGGGGTCCTTTTACTAAGGTGCACTAACCGATTTAGAAACATAGAAAAATGACGGCAGAAAAGGGCCATAGCCCATCAAGTCTGCCCACTCTAATGACCCACCCCCCTCGACTTTACCCCCCTAGAGATCCCACATGTGTGTCCCATTTACTTTTAAAACCTGGCACGCTGCTGGCCTCAATCACCTGCAGTGGAAGTTCATTCCAATGATCAGCCACCCTTTCGGTGAAGAAATACTTCCTGGTGTTGCGATTTAATGCGTGCTAAATCAATTAGCGCATTAGTAATAGGACCCTTTAATTTCTGCAAATGGGCACTTAACAAAATAAGATAACACTCTTTTCAGCTAGGGGCAAATTAACGCTCAGAATTTAGGAAGTTCGTTGGTTGGGCTGAGAACTTTTCTGCAAGCCCTCATAGGTGGGCCTGGAGACCTGCTTTAAATTTCATGTAGGAAGCTCAGCACATAATGTACATGGTAGAGAGTTTCCAATGAATGGGGCTAAGAAGGAAGTTTGTGACCTTTTTCATGGGCTGAATAATTGATCACTTGCATGAATCCTTTGAAGAAGTTTACAACATTTAGACACCAAGAATGCATGTAAATGAGCAGAATTCTGGCATATCTGTGTGTATGTGTATGCATACTGTATATACATTAATGTCATTATTCCAGCTACTGTATACACTATTCTTTAAAATCACTGATTCATTGCCTTAACACTAAGGGCTCCTTTTACTAAGGTGCGCTAGCGTTTTTAGCACACGCAGCAGATTAGCGCGCGCTAACCCCACACTATGCGGCTAGAACTAACGCCAGCTCAATGCTGGCGTTAACATCTAGCGCTTGTGGCATTGTAGTGTGCGCTATTCCGCGCATTAAGCCCTAATGCAGCTTAGTAAAAGGAGCCCTAAATAGTACAAGGGGGTGCTGAAAAGTTCTCAGCCCAACCTGTGGGCGGGATTTGAGCCGCTTGGGCCAATCAGGCCCTAAGGCCAGCCATTCAACGATGGCCATTCAACGATGGCTGGCCTGTCAGACAGACGGGCTTGGCACCCGTCCATCCGAACAACAATTTTGAAGGTATGGGGAGGGGGTCATGGGGGTTGGTTGGGGGGTTGCGGATCGGTAGGGGGGCGATCGGGGTTCGGGGGGGGGGGGCCCTTGCATCAAGGGCAGGAGGGCTTGGGCTCCCTCCTGCCCGATCGTGTCGGGGGGTTCGGGGGTGCCGGGGCAGGAGGGCTTGGGCTCCATCCTGCCCAGATCGTTGTAGGGGGATTCTGTAACCAGTGTTGTTTTTGACAGATACCAGTTACAGAATCCAGCTTTTAGGCGATGGACTGGATCCTCCTTCGCCTAAAAGCTCTTGTTTTGGGCGTTTGGGAGTTAGGTTTTTTTATAGGTTGATTATATGATGTTAGTGCAGACGTAGTGGTGGTCTGGGCATTTAAACAGCTGAACATAGAGGCAGGCCATTATCAGAAAAAACCTCATTTTGAACATTTTTTATTGATAATGAATATTTTCCCTGCTTCTACTTTCAACATTTAAGGCCTTAGGCCAACAGGGGATTTAGACTTTTTTTTTATTATGCCCCTCCACATGTACATGAAAAATGAATGGAATAAATTGGGGGCGGGGCTCGGGCAGGATTGGGGCAGGGCTGGGGTGGGATTGGGGCAGGACTTTTGATGAAAAAAATAAATGGTCACGTTAAGTATACAAGTCCCCATTTCCTTTCCTTTTCTCTACCCACAGTAGCAATGGGGGTCACTAGATATGAGGACAGCAAAACTGAAATGTGAAGGCCTTTTGCAACCCTGAGACCATGTCATGGAGGCCATTGAGGTAGAGCGTAAGGACTGGATTCTGCAAATGGCGCCATTAATGGAGGCTGCCTACAAAATGGCCACCGATTGTGTGCCAATCATACAAACATGTAGGCCATACAAACATTTATGGTGCCTAACTTCCACGAAAATTGCCTCTACAGAGGCACCTAACAACGTATTTCCAGTGTTAACAACGTCTACAGTGGTTGCAGGCATTCTTAGGCACCTCTTTAGTCAGGAAAAAGATACCTTTTTTGCATTTTTTTAACAACATTTTAATTGTTTTTTAATCATCACAATTACATTACATTACATTACATTAGTGATTTCTATTCCGCTTGTACCTTGCGGTTCAAAGCGGATTACATAAGAAGAAGCTGGACATTTCCAGGAGGGTACATGACATTTAGGGTAAGACATAGTTACGTAATGAGTATAGACTTGGTAACATTGGATGAGAGCAGTTATATTACATTACATATCAAATCTTTTTCCGGTTTTTGGTCGGTTGCACCAATTGAACCAATTAAAATGATTAGGTTAGGTGGCCTATTGCCACCTAACTAATGGCACCATTTTGAAAATTTGCTCCTAAATGCAAATGGTAATGAGACTAAGAGCTCCTTTTACAAAGGTGCGCTAGCGTTTTTAGTGCACGCACTGGATTAGCGTGCACTATAGCATGCGCTACCTGAAAAACTACCACTTGCTCACGAGGAGGCGGTAGCGGCTAGCGTGCATTAAGCACACGCTAAAACCGCTAGCGCGCCTTTGTAAAAGGAGCCCTAAAATCACTCATGACTCAGAGTAGGGGGCTAACCTAAAAAAATAAAATCTATAAAGGTTTATGTGACATTCTCAAAACTACAGTCTCACTGGGATTTGATTGTCTTTTGACATGGTCTGTTTTATTCACTAAATTTACAAATGTCTGTGGACCATTTTTCTGAATCTATAATTTAGGAGAATCAAGTCCTCACTAAGAAATTCAACATGAAGGAAATGCAAATCAGAAAGCCTTTGTACTGAGCAGAAAAATATAAGGTAAATCTCAATTGTTTTCTGTTCAGTGCAGCATTAGCAATCCCAATTTGAGAGAAATATTCAAATGACAATATGGAGCCTTTGGCCTTTGTGTAATAAAGTGTGGAGAGGGGTTCTTTGATAATTTACATTAAAGCAGAAAAATAAGTAGAGGGGAAATTGCTTAACTCTAAAGAAAATTGCACATTTTCCCATTATAGGAGAGAATGCCATCATGTAGATGCAATGAGCCAATTCCTCTTTAAGGGTAACAGTTATCTGTGTTCAGTCAACCCTATACTTCTTTAAAGAAAGACAGGCCACAAAGAGCAGGCCTGAGCTTTCTTAATACGGAATAATGCACTAAAACAATAATTGTGATTAAGAAATAATGACTGACAGGGAAAGCCATTTCCTGATAGCTAATGACCTATGAAAGGAACTGAAGGACTAAAGCAAAAGCTAAGGACACTTATTCCAGTAGGTCAATTGTGAACAGAAAATGTTCAGCTAAGAGGTCATTTGTTGTTAGAAATGAATAAATTGCAAAAATGAGCTAGCATCTGAAGAATGCACAAGTGTGTCTCGAGAGCTCTTGTGCTGAACCAATACCAATGTCTCAACAGACAGAGATTCTGATTTCCTTCAGCATAAATATAGCCAGGGTTTTTTTTTTTTTGAGGAGGTACTGAATACTGGCTACATGTTCCATTGCATGATAAAAATGACCCATAGACCCCCAAGTATTAATTAAAAAAGCCCAGATTTTGCACACTCAGTACTGCCTTTTCATGGATTCTGCAGATGGTTGCAGGGGGCCTGGCTACTGTGAGGTGAGTTCCTCAGTGATTACGCACTTCTGAAGAAAGCCCTGATATTTTTATTTTATATTTATTAAAATATTTGTTATACCGCAATTCCCAAAATGGTCAAAGCAGTGTATAGGCTACAACAGTAAAGAAAGGAACTCAATTATACCCCCCCTTTACAAAACCGCGGAAGCGGTTTTTAGCGCAGGCTGTTGCGCTGAATGCTCTGCGTTGCTCACGACTCTCATAGAATGTTGGGACACAGAGCATTCTGCGGCCTGTGCTAAAAACTGCTTCTGCAGTTTTATAAAAGGGGGGGGGGGGGTAATTAATTAAAAGAACAGAATCAAACAATCACGGACCACATTCACAACCAGTTAAAAATTAGTTAAACCCCAGCTGAGTTCTCCCGGATGATAGCCTAAAAGCAGCACCAAATAATTACAATTCTGCTCAGAATCAAAAAATTTCAAAGGCTTTTTAAAGCTAGCGAAAACTGGCAGGCCTCTGATTGAATGAGGCAATTCATTCCATAATTTTGGGGCCAAGAAGAAGAATGCAGAATGCCCAGTTGATTCATAATAGGCCTTTGGAAGAGGGGGCAGCACCAAGCGGTTAGCATCTATTGAATGGAGTGATCTTGTTGGAGTGTACGCAGCAATCAGAGTAGCAAGATATACGGGAGTGTCTAAACGAAGGGCTTTGTGAGTCAGACATAAAATTTTGAATTGCGAACGGTATGAAACAGGGAGCCAATGAAATGTTTTCAGTAAAGGTGTACAGTGATCAAAGCACCTGGCATTAAGGAGGAATTAGGTGGCCATATTATGCAGTGCCCGTAAACGGCATGATTCAAAATACAAAAGACCATCATAAACTACGTTATACTAGTCAAAATCAGAGATTAGAAATGCACGTATGAGAGTATGAAGGGATACATGGCTAAAAAGATTTTTAAGGGGATGTAGACGACACAGTGTTAAGGAATGTGACTGATAAAGTAAACAGTGATATAGAAATAGTGCAGCAAAGGCTAGTTCAATCAAAAAATGAAGGAAAAAGCCTCAGAACGGGCCTTCCCACCTCACCAAAACGGCTCAAAAGAGGAGGTCGAGCAATTACCTCATTGGCAAAAAAACCTTCATTGCTGTTAAAGTCTTATGCTGCCGCCAAAGACCGACACCTAACTCAGTGTCACTAACTCCCGAGGGCCACGTACTATATTCCTTGACTCCCACTTGCGGCCTCCCTGATCTGATCATCTCCTCTCAAGTCCACAGATTTATTCTCTGTATCTACCCACGACTCCTATTTCAAACCTGTTACATATTTTTACCTTTAATTCCATCTTATGACCTGTTCATAGTCTCTTATACCTACACATCGCCCTCACTTAGTACAGATCTGTTCATAGTCCACCTCATCTTAAATGCTTCCAACCTCATTTTGAACTTTGATTCACAGAACTACGCTCTTCTTTCTTCCACTTCCCAGGCCTTCTGCTTCTACCTAGCTACCCCTCTCTAAGCTTCTCCCCTAGCCCTCCTCTTCCCCCAACACCCCTCAATCTCCCCCTTGCGAACCCAGTTTTGGTCTCCCCTTCACACTAGCCTCTCAGAATCTTTCTCCCCCCTCCTGACCAGGCCAACATTTCCAACATGACCAGCATCACTCATAATCTTCCTGCCTTTCTCCTCCTCTATTTGCTTAGCACAAGAGGCTGGATTACAAATGTCCTAGCATTCGAACCTATTTCAACCTACACCACTTGGACTAGAATCCCCGGTCCTGACAAATTCCTCCGCCCTCATCGACTTATACACGATTGCACAGAAGCAGGTCCTTTCCCAATTCCTGTGATCAATACCACCCACCACCCTCCTAGACCAACTCCTAAAAGAAAACGATCTCTAAAATATCTGCAACGTACGATACCCTCCTGCCCCCCACAACAATCCATTCTTCCTTGTGCCTACTTGAACATCCGCTCAGCTAGAAATAAGGCCCAGCTCATCAAAGACTGGCTGGAAGAAACTCGCCTAGACATTGTCCTCCTAACCGAAACATGGCTCATTTCCGACCAGGACCCCATCATAGGGGACATTCTCCCTCCACACTACAAAATTATCACTCTCTCAAGAAATTCAAAAAGAGGAGGTGGCCTCGCTATCATTCTCCATAATCACCTTCACTTCCATGTCCTAGACTCTAAATCAACCAAGGACCTAGAAATCCTCACCTGCAAAATTTCCAAAACAGACTGTATAGATAACCTAATCGTCACGCTATTCTATATACCCCCTAATAAATGGAATCAAGCAAAAGATGATTTCTACGAGCACCTTCTTGCGAACTCGTCAGCAGGTACCTACAATCTCTTAGCAGGAGACATCAACCTACATCTAGAACAGAAAGAGAACCCAAATGTCGCAGACCTTTTCTCCTTCCTCACGACACTAGGCTTCTCCAATCCCCCCCAAACCACAACCCATAACAAAGGCCACCACCTCGACCTCATCACCTTTCTCTCCAATACCAACACCACTCCCAATATAAGTCTCTCAGACCAAACCTGGTCAAATACCCCCTGGTCTGACCACCTCCTGTGCAATTTTGAACTAGCCTGGCACAAAAAACAACCTGACAAAAAGCCTAACCCCATCCATACAAAGCAATTCATCTGGACAAGAGAACATCTTAATCCAGCAGACTTC
Source organism: Geotrypetes seraphini (assembly GCF_902459505.1). Taxonomy (NCBI): domain Eukaryota; kingdom Metazoa; phylum Chordata; class Amphibia; order Gymnophiona; family Dermophiidae; genus Geotrypetes; species Geotrypetes seraphini. The sequence goes on from NC_047084.1 coordinate 369,549,513, forward strand.
TGGTCACACTACACTCTCATCTCCGACTCCGACGTAGACCCCAACTTCCACCTAAATTGGGAAAAATTTAGCGACCAGGTTCTTAACACCACTGTCCCTCTTAAACTTCGCTCGAAAACTCTTCGCCCCTCAAACAGCTGGTTTGACGCGGACCTCCTGACCATAAAACGAGAAGTCCGGAAACATGAAAGAATCTGGCGTAAATCAGGGACTGATTTAGACAGACTTACCTGGCGACTGAAAGTCAAAGAATACAAAAAACAGATCATCGATAAGCGCAGTAAACACTACTCCCAACTAATAAACTCCCCTTCTCTAAACAGCAAAGCACTTTTTAGACTAGTTAACTCTCTATTCGACATAGACTCTCACAAACGCCCCACCTCCGACCTCCCTCCCTCCGCAATCACTCTAGCCGACCACTTCGCGAACAAAATCCACACTCTAAAACTGTCTCTTTCAGCTCACAGCCCCGATCCCCCACTCAACCTACGCGCAGCAGACACAGAAGGTTTAATAGCCGACATGTCCTGGACCTCCTTTGTAAATCCTGACTGGAATCTATTCCTCGAACTTTATTCTAAATACGCCAATTCCAACTGCCTATTAGACACTTGTCCTCCCACCATCATGAAATGCGCCCCCCCATCATTCAAAGCAGAACTCTTCAATTGGGTATCTCTATGCCTGTCCACTGGACACTTCCCGTCCGAACTTGGCCACATCCTCATTTCCCCTATCCCTAAACAACCCAAGGAGCCAATCTCTTCCATCACCAACTACAGACCCATCGCCAACATACCACTCTTCCAAAAACTCATGGAAGGTCTTGTCAACAACAACCTTACGAATTACCTCGACAAGTACAATATTCTTCATGACTCCCAGTCCGGTTTCCGCCCAAATCATAGCACCGAAACCGTCCTAGCTGCCCTGACAAATTACCTCCTCCACCTGTTCTCACTGGGTAAAAGCGCCCTGATACTTCAATTCGATTTGAGTAGTGCCTTCGACCTGGTCGACCACGACATTATGCTCAACTGCCTTGACTCCATCGGCATCTCCGGTCAGGTAATAGATTGGTTCACAGGCTTCCTAACCAACCATACCTACCAGGTCCACAGTAATGGAGCCTTCTCCCACCACTGGCGTAACCCTTGTGGAGTCCCACAAGGCTCTCCCCTATCCCCCTCCCTATTCAATATTTACTTGACCCCTCTGGCACGAAGCCTAGCAAACTCTAACCTAAAATCGTTCATATATGCAGATGACATCACCATCATTGTTCCCATTACCTCACTCACTCTAGAAACGGAAAAACTCATCGCATCTATCCTCACCAAGTTAGAACTGTGGACCTCAAAACTCAAATTAAAATTGAACTCTGAAAAAACCAAAATCTTCCTAGCTAGTCCCAACCACAAATTAACAAACACTTCCCTCAGATTGAATGGGCTAGATTACCCTATCTTACCCACCATAAAAATCCTTGGAGTCATCCTGGACCGCACCCTAACCTTCGATGACCATACCAGTGCCCAGGTGAAAAAATGTTTCTGTACCCTCTGGAAACTGCGCACCATCAAACGTTACTTCGACCACCAAGCCTTCCGTCTACTCGTCCAATCTCTGGTATTAAGCATATTAGACTACTGCAACATTATTTACCTGGGATCCTATAAAAATACCATCAAACGTCTTAGAACAGTCCAAAATGCGGCCGTCCGCCTCATCTATGATCTCAAAAAATACGACCATGTTAGCCCCTACTACACCAAACTCCATTGGCTCCCAGTAGAGGCAAGGATCATCTTTAAGTTCGCCTGCCTCTGTTTCAAAACTCTAACAGGATCTTCCCCAATCTACTTGTCTGAGCACCTTGAAATAGCAGGCCCCTCTCGCACACGAAACGCCCACCTATTCACCTTTCCCTCCCTAAAAGGCTGCCTCTACAAGAGATTCACTGATAGAACCCTAGCATTCCAAGCGGGCAAATGGAACAATTGCCTTACCGCCCTCATCTCCAACTCTCCACCCTACCACCTGTTCAGGAAGTCACTAAAAACCTACCTCTTCGACAAATTCCGCTAACGCTGCCTTCCCCCCTTCCCTGCACCCTCCTGACCTCGACATGCCTCCATTCCCTCTGACTACGCCCCCCTCCCAAGCCACTATGGCCTCTCTTTCTCAAGCTCTGTTTTATCTAATTGCCCTGCCTTTTCATAGCCTCATATTTAACATCACTGTAAATGTACCACCGCTTTAACATGGAACATCGCTGTATACGTACAGTCTCTTCTTTAGTATATGCCTTTTTATTACTGCTATTTATGTAACATCTTTGTAAATGTAATAACACTGTAATATGTATCATCGCTGTAAATGTACAGTCTCTTCTATTGTTAACCGCATTGAACTTCCATGGTATTGCGGGATACAAGAATAAAGTTATTATTATTATTATTATGTTATGCCAGATGAAAGTTTAAACGATAGAAGAAATATTTCTACTCATCTCCACTGATCGGACTGAACCACCTTCGATACTTGGTAATGAAATGTTAAAGCACAAAGTGCACACCTAAGTATTTTAAAGAATCAGCTACTGCAAATGGTGTGTCAAACATAGAAACATGGAAACATAGAAGATGACGGCAGATAAGGGCCATAGCCCATCAGGTCTGCCCACTCTACTGACCCACCCCCAAGTCTACTATCCTGGGGATCCCACTCCTGGTGACAGGTTCCCTTGGCTTAACCCTCTAAGGGATCTCACATGGACATCCCATTTGCTCTTAAATTCTTGCACGCTGTTTGCCTCGATCACCTGCACCGGGAGCTCGTTCCAAGGATCAACCACTCTCTCGGTGAAGAAATATTTCCTGGTGTCACCATGAAATATCGGCTTGATTGTAGGACAAATAGGACAGCCTGTTAACCAGCAAGTAGTGGTTTTTGCTTGATTGAGAATCAATTTGTTGAGTATGAAACAGTCAGCCATCTTCAAATAGGTTTGCAGTGGTAAGAGATCTGGAGAGTAGTGTATCACTGGAAAAACCAAAAGAATATCATTGACATAAACATAACTTGAAATATTGCATTCATGAATCAGAGACACTAACGGACTGATGAAAAAATTAAACAATAAGGGGCTTCAGGATGCGCCTTTTTCGAGGGGCATGCATTGTCAGATCTTGGAATGGATAACTCTTATGACTGATGCCAGCCTCTTCAGCTGAGGCGCTCATTGCAGGGATCACTCGGTTCAGAGCCAGTGGACTCTCCATCAAAAGAAATGGTCCATAAATCATCTGGATCTCAGAGTCATTTGTTTATCTATGCATGCTTTAGAAAGCACTCTAGAGGGAAAAGCTATAAGAGTGTTCTCTGACATCTTCACAGCAGTGAGTTTCATGAATAGGCAGGGGGGACACAAGGAGTGTGTCTGGAAGCTCAGATGCTCTTTCGATGGGTGGAAGTCCACCTTCTGGCTCTTTTTTCTTTCTTTTATTATATAATTTTTATTGAAAAATTGCAACAATAAATGACAACCAGCGCCCCATGTGGCCAGAGTGGAAAATGTTCAGGCCAACTTTCTAAGTCAACAGGTCAAGTTCAATTTATTTAATATACCACAAATATAAAACCAAAGTTAAAATCTAAGCAGTGTACAATGAATATAAATTGGGGAGGTAAAACAATACAAAAACAAACTCCATTATATTTAAAGGAAAAAACAATAAAGTTAGATTACAATAAAATTTGTGAGGGAGAGTCAGGGAAAGGGGAAAAAAAGTTCCTGGATCCAGGTGAATGGTTGCTCTTGCACAGTGCATTCAATCTGATTGTGCAAGCGCTGGGGCAGACCAGTAATGGACTTGATGACTTCAGTCAAAAACACAAAGGTCAGATGCTTCTTCAGTCGAAGAGAGGAACCAAGAAGCTTGGGGCTGGAAGTGTTGGTCCAGCCCTGGCTACCTGTCGGTCTCCTTTATGTCTTTCCTTCTTGGCCCATGGTGGGCAGGGTCATCTGCCATATTGCATCTTATCTGGGTCTTGTGATCCTAGTGGCTCTGGATTGGCCTCGGTATGCAGACCTGGTATGTCTTCAGCAGGATGATAGTCTCAGGCTGCCTCATCATTGCAGTCTTTTCAGTCAGGGGCTAGTCCCCATGGAGAATTCACAACGCTTTGGTCTTATTGCATAGCTCTTGCATGCTCGGAGCTAGTTTGCAAGGGATATTCCAAAGTGGTTATTGCCACACTGCATCAGGCTAAGAAGCCCTCTATCCTGGCAGTCTATGCAAAGGCCTGGCAGGCTATTCAGCAATGATATGCTATTGACAAGGTGGAGCCTCATCAGGCTCCAATTTTAATCATTCTGGCTTTCCTTCATGGAGAAAGACCTGACTGTGGCTTCTCTAAAGGTGCAGGTGGCTGGCCTCTCTTGCTTCCTGTCTCAAGATCACAGGTTACAAAATATGTGTACATATATAAAATACAAAGCAAAATCAGTAGCCTAAAATAACAAAACAAAAAAAATTTATCATCATGCATAATTCATAAGTAAAGCTTCACATAAAAACAACTAGAAAATTGTGTTCACAATATCAGCAGAAAAACTACCTGCTTAGAAAAACCTTGACCCTAATGAGCTACAAGTGGCCTCTGAAAAGCTTTCAGCCCAACCAAGAAGAGAATGATGTGGAGCGCCATGAAACTTACAAATTATTCCAGCAGCCCTTCGTATAAATGTACTGTTCATTATAATAAACATCAATCAAGAAACTGCAAGATCTAATTCAAACAAAATATTCCTTTCTATACCATCTATTTTGCCTGTTGGCAACAAAACGCCACCATTCACTCCAGCCTATATCTATGCCTGAGACTTCCCAGTAATTTTAAGCAAACTTGTCTCAGTATTAGAAAACTGTGTGTATTCAAGAAATATAGACAAAACAGTAAAACAGCCTTGATTAGACACTTCACTAGCAATTGTTTGCATTGTTGTATATCAATATGTTGATCTGTAATGCAGAACAGTGCATGAAAAACTCAGATTACAAATTCTAATCCTGTATCTGAATATGGACATTTTGAAATGTTTCAGTCACAGTGAGGAAAAAAAAAAAAGCAATAAACTTGCTGACTTCAATTTTTAAAAGCAGGGAGATTTTGACCTAGATTGAACTCTGCCTATTGCATTCGGTGTTTCCAATCTTCTGTGTATTTCAAACATGACATTTTGTGATGCTGTAGTCAAAAAGATCCATTTGCATGTATTGATGTGCAAGACAGTGGAGCAAAAGAAAAAGAAGTAGAAGAAGAAGGAAAAAAAAAAAAAAAAGGAAGCCAAGAGCTATGGCCATTTTGTTGTTTTATATTTTCTACACTTCCCTGCGCACTGCAATTATCAGCCAAATAGGTCTGCATAGCATCTCTTGTATTATTTAGTAGAAAACTGGGTTGTTATAGGTGGTAAAAGGATATGAGGTAAAGCAAGTAGCACCTATTATTTTCACTTCAGCTGAGAAATCTTTTATGGAAGGCCCCTCCCCCTTTGGGAAAACTAAAGCATCACATATTATCATTGAGGCCCAGTGAACTGCTTTAATGAATTCTGTGGCTACTCCCTGCTGATTATTGATTCCATCTGACTCAATGAACAGAAATAAGCACTTTCTAATTTGTTTTGACATGGTGTAGAAGTCTCTATTAAAAAAAATAAAAATGTACTGGTGCTAAAACATGTCCTTTTGTCCATAAAAGACTAGAAAGCATCTGAGCAAGACATCGTGGGAGAGTTTAACAGCACAGTGTAACAGAGATGTTAAGCCCAGACATGTGATGAAAGAGGTTTTTTTGTTATTGTACTTGAGAGTTTAACAATAAAATCAGTGGACGTGATGCATTCTTAAAGAATCAGCCTGCAACTAGAGGATTAATAGTCAAATGTCTGGATTTTGCAAATGCATAGTGTTAAAACGGCATATATTTGACTGGTTTTCCTTTTGTTTGGGAGCGCTCATAAATGGAAGATATTATAAAAGGAAATTGGTGACTGCCATTATTTATTTAAAGAATTTATAGCCCACTGCATCCCCAGTTCTGCATGAGTTACATAAGAACACACACAATACAATTTTTAACATTTATATTCTTCTTAAAACCTAAGCGTATCACTATTTGTAACTATATACTATATTGAAGGCACAACTGAACTTTCCTCTCTGTCCCAAATAGGCTCACAATCTAAAAGTGCCTAAGAAATAAACCCCTTCTTTTTCTAACGCATTTTGCGGGTTTTAGCACTGGCAGTGGTGGTAACTGCTCCGATGCTCATAGAATTCCTACGAGCTTCGGAGCAGTTACCACTGCTGCCAGTTCTAAAACCCGCACTACGCATTAGTAAAAGAGGAGGAAAAAGTATGAAATATATATATATATATATATATATATATATATATATATATATATATATGTGTGTGTATATAATATATATGAATATAGAAAACAATATCAAAGGCAAAATAAAAGAAATAAAGCAGAGAGGCAGAAATTAAACATAAACCTAGCACAAAAATCAAATCAAATAAAACGCCTTTAATTGTATTCCTCTTCCTGAAAACGTCCAGCTATCGTTTTGATGTATTAGGCCCAACGTCTTTAATTGTATTCCTCTTCCTGGAAATGTCCAGTTATCTTTTTGATGTAATCCGCTAAGAACTGCAAGGTACAGGCGGAATAGAAGTCATTAATGTAATGTAATGTAATAAAATAATGTGAACTAAATTTCAGTCTACAAAAAAAAAAAAAATCATAGCTTCTGTCCAGTCTAGTGCTAACAATCTAATATTTAAGCTTGGCTCTTGACATTTATTTTAAAAATATGCCAGTGGCATCTAAAATATGTCTCAACATTCAGAGCTGGCCACTAACTAATAACATAGTATATGATGGCAGCTAAAGACTCACATGGTCCATACAGTCTGCCAGAGCCACATCTGCCAGTCCGTGCAGGCTACACTCCTTCATTATTAAATACGAGCATCACAAATAGATCTGCCACACAATTATGTAAGAGTAGTTTTGTAATTTTTGTTACAGCATAGCCACATTCATTTTCAATACTTGATAGAGCCAGCAATCCAGTGTTGTAAATGGACAACATATTACTCAGCATCAACCTTAAGATATCTCCCCTCCTCCTCTGAGATACACTCACAGCACGTGACATTAATTTGATCAAAAACACCGTCACGTGTTCTTGTTCTCTTTGGTATCAACAAAAAGAAGACTTGTAGATAGAGAAGTCTATAGTAGATAGTAGTACCCTCAGGTACCTGTGCTGTTAAACCATCAAAGATTTCTTATAACAGCTAATACAGGTAGAGGATATCATTCATTGGATTCTGCTATTTTTTATAAAGTGCTAATACTTAGTGCACGTCATATAAATAATGTAAATGCTCTAGTATAAATATTAGTATCAAAATATATAAGGCAGCACTTATCTTAAAGCGCTGTCAGATTAATAGACTTGTTTACATTGCAAGTACATTGAGTGTTTCCACTTGTTCTCTTTGGGTCACAGACAGTCGAAGACTTTTCTCACTGGTTCTCCTTTTCCATCACGGAAGTTCCTATCAAAGCCCACCCCAGTCTATCCAAATCTTTTTTTTCAATAATTGAGATATAGACCATAAAGGCCAAATTCTATAAACGGTATCCTGATTGTAGGCGGCGGTAGGTGTCCTACCGCTGTCTAACCAGTCAATTGGGATGGATATTTTCTATAAAAAAAAACAACCTGAGGCAGGCCACCTATACTGTAGATGTCTGTCACTGGTACAGGGAGGTGCCTAGGGATGCTTAAGCTCGCCTAAGGCTGGGCAGGGGCGTGGTGTCACTCGGAAGTGGCCTTAGGCGAGCTTAAGCGGCCCTAGACTAAACTAAACTAAATAAAAAATTAGCTTTGTATGCCGTGTCTTCAACCAAAGTGGAGCTCGATTCGGTTAACAGAATCTAAAAAAGTACAAAGAATAAGAAAATAACAGACAGAAATATTAATATGGCTGATTTCCAAAATGAATAGCAAATAAAATAGTTTTTAAAGATTTGTGAAAAAGTTGAAAAGGACCAGAACTCGTTAAGATAAGAGGAAGCTCGTTCCATAATTGAAATAATTTGAAGACCAACGATTGACTGAAATACTTGATTCCTTTTGCTGAAAGAAGGGAGAGTTTGAATTGTTGGGTGCCTCTTGCATAGGAGAATCTATAGGCATTCCAAAATAAAGGGACAAGAGGAATGAAAATACCATATATAATTTTAAAAGTAATACATGCACATTTAAAGTGGATCCTGAGATGGACCGGAAGCCAATGAAGGTTTAGAAGCAAAGGAGACACTTGATCAGATCTACTTTTTCCAAAGTCTCCCTAGGACCGCGATAGGCACCTGAAATGTAGGCCATTGAAATGCTGGCCTACATTTCAAATAGATGCGGCCACTCAATTAATTGTGGCAAAGAAATCTCCCTGCCATAATCAACTTAGTGGCTGCGGCAGGGAGCCCCCAAACCCATGTCGGCCAGAAGGTGGGATGTCCACTCCCTTCTGCCGCTACCCCCGAAATCTCTTACACTGTCCCCGTCAGGAGGGATGCCCAATCCCTCCTGTCACCCACCCCAAAAATCCCCAACAAGAGGGATGCCCACTCCCTCCTGCCAACATCCCCCTAACATCCCCGGTAGCAGGGATGCTCACAGTCTCCTGTCGGCATCCATCCAAAATATGATAGGCCTGATGGCATGCCGGACTTCATGCCAGTTTTGTCCCAGGATTCTGATTCAGTTCTTGATGACTCCAGTTTCCTGTTTGGGTCTGACAGTTATGAGGCTTCCCTGGCTCATGACTGAGTAGATGATCCATGTTTGTTTGTTTGGTGGGGGGTTGGGGGGCTGCTTATGATGAGTGATAGGCTGATGCTGAGGAATGTTTTCTTATGGGTTTGCTTTGTAAACTGTCTTGCAGTTTCATAGGAGAAATGGCACATTGAAATAATAAAGAAAATAAATATTGTATATTTCAATTCATTAAGCCATAGGATTAAGAATAAAAAAGCTGGATCAGCCCATCTCTAGTAAGAGATCATGAAAAGAATAGCAATCATTCTTGTAGGTTTTCACATGTATAATAAATACATTTATATTTCCTGACAGCACCAAAGTCCTAGTTTTTAAACCATTTGATAAGTTTCTAGAAAGAATAAATATTGATTGATTCTAAAGAGAGCAAATAGTGTACCTAGCCTCTACTTTTAATTAGCAACATTTCAACCTGTGGTTTATGCAATGACACCTTGACAAAGGACATAGTCTTGCATCATGCTCCTAGTTTTACACTTTTGGTTTCTAATTCTTCTGTTAAGTTAGATGTTTGCATTATTTATCATTCAGGGATGAATTTTCTCTTTTATTATTCATGCTTCATGTTTCCCACAAAAAAAAGCAAGCATTCTTTTTTCAATGATATTGTCATTGGACCGATATTATACAACTAGGGTAGAAAGGCTATGATTATAAACAGCCCGCATTCCTGTCCTTGTGTCACTGCTTTCTCCAATATGTTTGAAAGCTTGTTTGGGGCTAATTTTCGATCTGAAAAAATACGAACACATTACCCCATACTATAAAAAATTACACTGGTTTCCAGTGGAAGCCAGGATAATATCCAAGTCTGCTAGGTCTTGCATTTTCCACTCATTTACGACATACATGTGCAACATCTCTGTTCTCATTTCCTACATTGAAAGGATGTGTTTATAAAAGATTCCTGCCAATAGCAAATGTCAGACTTGGGAGTTATAATCAACAAGTCGATGAAGCCGTCCATGCAATGTGTGGCAGTGGCGAAAAGGGCGAACAGAATGCTAGGAATGATAAAGAAGGGGATCATGAACAGATCAAAGAAGGTTATCATGCTGCTGTACCGGGCCATGGTGCGCCATCACCTGGAGTACTGCGTACAGCACTGGTCGCCGTACATGAAGAAGGACACGATACTACTCAAAGGGTCCAGAGAAGAGCGACTAAAATGGTTAAGGGGCTGGAGGAGTTGCCATACAGTGAAAGATTAGAGAAACTGGGCCTTTTTTCCCTCGAACAGAGGAGATTGAGAGGGGACATGATCAAAACATTCAAGGTACTGAAGGGGATAGATTTAGTAGATAAGGACAGGTTGTTCACCCTCTTCAAGGTACAGAGAACGAGAGGGCACCCTCTAAAATTGATCGTTTCAAGCAAAAGGCACTGAGGTTACATAAAAAATAATTTAAAAGTTTAGAAAACAGCCTCAAATGGGGCCTTTTGCTTGCAACCCACCTTTTCCAAAAAGGCATAGAGGGAAACCTATAATTATAAAAGATTCCTGGACAGAACTTTATCTTATTAGGCTGGAATTTGGGGTAAAACTATAAGTGAACTGTTAATAATTTCTTCTACATATCAATCATTCAGAAGATCTTTGAAAATCTACTTATATGATAAAATTTTAGTGATGTATTTCAGGCATGTTATTAATTTATGTATTTTTGCTGTTGTTTGACAGCTTCTCTTGATGTAAACCACTTTGAACTGCAAGGTACTGTGGGATATAAATAAATTATTATTATTATTATTATTAATTGCTCTTAATCATCCCAGAACATAGGTAAAATCAATCTGAAACTAATTTCAAAAAGGTAGCCCAACGAAGGACACTGCAATGAATACAAAGTTAGTTTTCATTTAAAATTATATAACAAACTATCCAATGTGTTCTCTCCTAGATGTTTCATAAGATCATTATCACCAGCATGTGATAATATTGCACCACCATAACCATACAATCTGCTGGAAATGCATTCAGGATGATAGAGCACTAGCGAATGCTGACCAGAGTGAAAGAGAGTTGGCTATTTTGAGCAAAGTAATCAAATTATAGCCTCAAAGGCATCAATCAAATCTTGTGTTTACTTGGCTAAATCACTTTGAATATTGTTCCCTTGTTTGAGTGAAATTAAGCTTGCTTCTTGTATGAATGTGTTGTAGTGGATAGGATAGGTCTGTCCTGTATCATTTTGGAGTTCTTTTCCTTTGTTGCACTTTGTTTTACTTGCATTTATAAACCGCTTAGACCTGTCACAAGATTGAGTGGTATATTAAGTCTCAATAAACATAAACATAAGCATTTGGGCCATGATCCTTTAGGGATGCTGAAAGTTAAGCAGCAGGAGATGTCCTTCTGCTACCTAATGTAATTGGTTTAATTGAGGATAAATGATGCGGTAATTGACCACATCATTTAAAACCAATTTTTTTTTTTAATGTAGGCACCTGCAGGCCACCAATGTCCTGTCCACAGAAGCACCTACCAGTGCATATGGTCAAAGTAGGCATGGCTTGCTCCAGAAGTGACCGCAAGCTCCAGTAGCAGTCCCAGTGGACATGATTCTCATGCAAGATATGCTGCTCAACAGAGAGGAAATGATATGATGAAACCTTCTGCCCAATGTGCGGCGGCAACCAAAAAAGCAAACAGGATGCTAAGAATAATTGTAAAAAGGGATGGTTAACAATATTAAGAATGTTATAATGTCCCTGTATCGCTCTATGGTGCAACCTCATCTGCACTATCCTGTCTCCTGGACTATTCTGGTCTCCTTATCTCAAGAAAGATATAGTGGTGCTAGAAAAGGTTCAAAGAAGAGTGACCAAGATGATAAAGGGGATGGAACTTCTCTCGTATGAGGAAAAACTAAAATGGTTAGGGCTCTTCAGCTTGGAAAAGAGACGGCTGAGAAGAGATATGATTGAAGTCTACAAAATCCTGAGTGGAGTAGAACGGGTACAAGTGGATCGATCTTTCACTCCATCAAAATTGACAAAGAATAGGGGATACTCGATGAAGTTACAGGGAAATTTTTTTTTTTTTTTTTTAATCTTTTCAATTTATAACATATACCACAGTGAAGGAAATACTGAAATACAGACATCAATCAGTCCAATACATTTGAACAAAATTTAAAGAAGGAAAATATAATCTAGCATAGTCCACCTGGAGGGGAGAAAAAGTTTCAAAGAAACCTCCCTTGGGAACTAAGGGAGATAAGTATTAAATTATATCAAAAGAAATATGAGCAATAAACATCTTTCCTATTTATTCCAAGTCCATGTTTATACTGGTTCAACCTGATCAATGGTAGTTACCCCTTTATTCTCCAGGAAAAATCCCAATTGGGCAGGTTAAAAAATATATATTTGTTCCCTTGATAAAAACAAAACACTTACAGGGAAATCTTTACGAAGGAGAACATTATATCAATACCTGAAACAGTGAAAGTGTTCAAGGGAGAAATAGAGGACAGCCTCACCACAGTAGAAGTGGATTTGGACCAGATATACTACCAGATCGACAAACTTAAAAGTGACAAATCTCCTGGACCGGATGGAGTTCACCCGAGAGTATTAAAGGAACTGAAGGTAGAAATTGGAGAACTACTGCAAAACCTTGCTAACCTGTCAATTAGAACTGGACAGATACCGGATGACTGGAAGATAGCGAACGTCACCCCAGTTTTCAAAAAAGGATCAAGAGGAGAACGGGGCAACTACAGACCGGTGAGTCTTATGTCTGTCTCTAGAAAGATGGTTGAGGCACTGATTAAAGATAGCATAGTCCGACACTTGGATACACACGACCTGATGAGAGCCAGTCAACATGGCTTCAGAAAGGGAAGTCATGCTTGATGAATTTACTACAATTCTTTGAAACAGTAAACAAACAAATCAATAACGAGGCACCAGTGGACATAATATACTTGGACTTCCAGAAAGCGTTCGACAAAGTTCCACATGAAAGACTTCTCAGGAAATTACAAAGCCACGGAATAGAGGGAGACATACTAAGGTGGATAGGCAAATGGCTGGAAAACAGAATGCAGAGGGTGGGCATAAATGGGAAGCTCTCAGACTGGGAGAAAGTGATTAGCGGTGTGCCTCAGGGCTCGGTTCTTAGGCCCATCTTATTTAATATTTTCATCAACGATCTAGAAGCAGGAACGTCCAGTGAAATCATTAAGTTTGCAGACGACACGAAGCTATGTCGGGCAATGAGATCACAAAAGGACAGCGAGGAACTATAGAGAGATTTGAGCCAGTTAGAGAGATGGGCAGAGAAATATGGCAGATGAAGTTTAATGTGGAAAAATGCAAGGTAATGCATTTGGGCAGAAAGAACAAGGAGCACGAATATAGCATGTCAGGTGCAACTCTGGGTAAGAGTGAACAAGAAAAAGACCTGGGGGTACTGATAGATAGGATCCTGAAACCGTCAGCACAATGTGCGGCGGCAGCAAAGAAAGCAAATAGAATGTTGGGCATGATAAAGAAGGGAATCACGAGTAGATCAGAGAGGGTCATAATGCCGCTATATAGAGCAATGGTCAGACCATACTTGGAATACTGTGTCCAACACTGATCTCCCTACATAAAGAAGGATATAAACAGCTGGAGAGGGTGCAGAGGCGAGCAATGAAGCTGGTAAAAGGTATGGAGAACTTGAACTACAAAGAACAACTTAGAAAACTGGGACTGTTCTCCCTTGAGAAGAGAAGACTGCGAGGATTGAGACTTTTAAAATAATAAAAGGAATTGACAAGATAGAGCAGGATAAAAAGTTATTTACGATGTCAAATGTGACTAGGACAAGAGGTCATGGACTGAAGCTGAGGGGGGACAAGCTCAGGACAAATGCCAGGAAGTTCTGCTTCACACAGCGAGTGGTGGACACCTGGAACGCTCTCCCAGTGGAGATTGCTGCGGAAACCACCGTTCTAGAATTTAAGGGCAAGTTAGATGCACATCTCCTCGAAAGATGCATAGAAGGATATGGGTGACTAAGTTTTCGACAGGTTACACCTGGCTGGGCCTCCGTGTGAGCAGATCACTGGACTTGATGGACCTAGGGTCTGATCTGGAGATGGCAGTTCTTATGTTCTTATGTAAATACTCCCCCTAATGAGGTCACTCTTTGGCGGTATGTCAGAAATTCTTTCCACCGTGATTGTGTCCATTTGGAAACGTCTGGAAATATATAAACCTTTTCTCCTAAATAGGAGACCTGTTTCTTTTTAAAATATAATTTCAACAACATTTCTTTATCTTGCAAAAAGGCGAGAGAAACTAACAATGTGGCTTTACCTGAGACCTCTATCTCTGAGGATTCTAACAATGCTGATATATCCAACTCAGTCTTCTCTCTTTCCACTAATTCTTCAGTAATCTTTTTTTAAGTAATAAATTATTTGTGTTGGAGGAAGATTTGAGTCAGGAACATTCAGAACTTTTATCAAAAAGTTTTTAAAGAGTTCTTGGGGAGTCATAAACTTTGTAATTGGAAAATTTAAAAATCTTAAGTTAAGATTTTTCTGCTGGTTCTCTAAATTCTCAATTTTCCTCAGTAATAACATTTTATCTGCTGCTTGTTTAACTACCATGTTCTTTGTTTCTGTCATCAATTTTTCCAATTTAGCAAGGTCCAATTTTTGTTGTTGAAAAGATGTTTCCATTTGGTTTATCTTGGCTGAGGTATTTAATGTAATAGAAACAAAGTTAGTACATACTGCATGTAAGCTTTCTATCGCGGTCCAGATAGTACATACCGCATGCAGGTTTTCTATCGCAGTCCAGTGTCACCACTGGTGGTCTTACAAGCGGATTGAGGGGGGAAGTTCCAACCAGATTATCTTGGGCTCCTTCCATAGGACTCTGCCCCAGGGCTCCCACACTCTCACCACCGCTCGTATTAATGGGGGAAAAAACACCCTTCATGCACCTGCTCCCTCTCAGAAGTCGGCGTCAGTATGTTAACATCTGGGTTCGCTGTGTATTCAGGACGCTTCTCCCGAGATTCATTCTGGGAGTCCTCCACAGCCATCTGTCCCGACGTAGCTTCTCCGGGCATAGGGGGAGTATGTGGTCCATGCAGGCTCAGCGATAACTCACAGGGAATAGGTAAGCTCTGGAACACATTGCCAGAGGATGTGTTAAGAGCGGATAGCGTAGCTGGTTTTATGAAAGGTTTGGACAAGTTTCTGGAGGAAAAGTCCATACTCTGTTATTGAGAAAGATATGGGGGAAGCCACTGCTTGCCCTGGATCTGTAGAATGGAATATTGCTACTTCTTGGGTTATGGCCAGGTATTAGTCACCTGGATTGGCCACCATGAGAACGGGCTATTGGGCTTGATGGACCATTGGTCTGACCCAGTAAGGATATTCTTATGTTCTTATCTGGGCATTGCAGATGAACACCAGCTGAATAGTACCACTCTGGTGGCTAGTGCAGGACAATGAGACCTTGCTTAGATTAGATGCATGCTGTCTGGCAAAAGGGTATAAGTGTGCAGGGTGGAGGGGGTATATGGGGCTGGAATGCCATTGCAAGCTGTTTGGAACAGACATGGTAATACTTATGGTGCACCAAAATGTAGCCAACATCTGTAGCTGCTGCCCCCTTCATAGTCAAGGAACACCTATGATGGGAAATTGGGTACCAGTCTCCAGCATGAAGGAAGACTGTGAGACCAGTATGCTGATTTCCGCAATTGCTTTACTCATGTGCCATCCAGCTTCATTCACCCCAATTGTCCCAAAGTCCAGATCTCAGTAGGCAGCATTGCTATAGGCTTATGCCCAGACTGTGGAGCAGATGACTACAGAGGACAAGAGTCATGTAGAGGGCAGACAGCCCAATATAGTGACCCCCCATCGTGCTGTTTCTCTGAACTGCTTTCTCCTCTCATGTCCAGGTTACTGTAGCTAAATACAGGGAGATTCCCATTGGTCAGTTCAGCTGGCAACCCTCTCACCAGCTCCCCATAGGAACACTGGTTGTGCTATGACTATAGTGTATCTGTGAGTGGGGCCTGCAGTGAGAGGAAACCTCAGGAGCGTTCTTGTAAATCTGGGCTCCCTGCAAATAGATATGTCTGCCCATACAAAGTAGCATCCCAGACAATATCTCGACGTGGGGACCAATTCCACTGCTGCACGTTTTCCTTGGCATATTTCCAATTGGCAGAAATATTTCTCTTGACGTTGTTGACATTTACAGTGCATCTGCTTTCTAAATGTCGTTCTTAGGTGTTTTTGACTATTGGAACGTGTTTATATATTCTTTTTTTTCATTATGACCTTGAGGATTTAAATATTTGGTAGGAAACATTTATTTTGCCATTTGGACATCATATAAAAAATGTCCCTCGTTATTTTACTACTATCTTATGTTATTTTATACAGGCCCCATTTATGCAATGAGACCTAGTTACCAGTAACTGAGACGAATAGTAAAATAGCACATTGTAATTGATAACTTCCTTCTTTTGACTGTAAAATTTATGATTAGTTGACATTTTAAATTAGCAAACATCTCAAGAGTGCCTTTTTCTATAGAATTATATAGATACAGTTTGCTATAGGATGCTAAAAGTCATGGATATGCTACTTACAGTAGTACAATTAAATATAATCACAAAAATGTGGTACAGAAGTTTCCCTAGCAGGTTAAATTAGCCTGTACGTATGTTCTTGATACACAGAGTTATTATTCAAATCTTAATCACTACTGACTGCATGATTATCTTTGAGTTTTAGTGCAATTAAAAATGCTTCTGTTTGCTCATTTGGTGTTTTGTCACCTGTTTCAAAGCAGCACACTGACGTGGGGCTCTTTAAAATGATCATTAAGCGGAGAAGCTGAAATGCAAGGAACGACCTTGATTCCCAGTGTGCAAATAGGCAAGGTTCGGTGAGCACATATTGGTAATTTGTTCCGATTTTATTGTTACAGAAGCGCATGAGTTTTGAAGAATCTAATGGCATTTTCCATAAATAACACATTTAGGGCTCCTTTTACAAAGCTGCGGTAACGGCGGCTGCTGCCACAATCGCTCTGACACCCGTAAGGATTTAATGGGCACTAGAGCATTTGCCACACAGCAGCTGTAAAAGGGGGAGGGGTAAATATTTAAATAATCAAGTTTTCTCTTTTTTTTTTTTGATAGTGATAGAAGATATGCCTATTTAGTATTTTAATTAAAGTAGCCATGACTGGTGAAGAACAAAGAAGCTTTTGTGCAAAGAATTTCTCTATTTAAGCAATGGAATAAACACTGCTGATAATATTTTACAACATTCCCCCCCCCCCCCACACACACACACAGTTTAACAAAGACGCACAAGCAGCTGCTATGCGGCAAAAGCTCCGAAACACTTTAAATTTCTATGGGCTTTGGGGCAGTTACCGCAACGGCAGCCGCTAGTATGGCTTTGTATAAGGAAGGGGGGGGGGTATATTTGGGCTATGAAATAACTGATTTAACCTTTTAATTGGCAACAGTGCATAGAAGTGTTATGTCAAATACAAATTAAGTAAAATACCTAAGTAATTAACTACAGGGTTCTTTTATTTAGTTTCCTAAACAAGCTACATTCAGGGAGTTTGTCTTCAGCTGCAAACTGTCTCACACACAAAAATCAAACCTAAATTGAAGTTCTTCACTTCTAGCAGGCAGGCCTCAGTATACACAGGCTTTCAGTCCCTTTCCTTATAAAAATGAATATGACCTCACAGGTGTCTTAAATATTTCTAAATTCAGTTCAGCAAACATGACTCAAGGTTCAACCTTTAACATGTCCATAGAGTTAATGGGGCTCATTTTCAAAAGATAAAAACAAAAAAAAATGGCATAAAGTGGTGTTTTAATGTTTTTCTTGCTAATAGTTACCACAAAAAAATACTCAGCTACTTGAAACATGCATGATCATACAAAACCTTTTTTTTTTTGAAGGAAAAAAGGATCTCAGACATCCATACCACCAACCAATCATAGGTCTGTTGGTAATATTTAGATAGGGCTATGTTTCATTGGTCCTTTTAAGGATCCTTTTAAGGATCAATGAAAGATAGTTCTATCCAAATATTAACAACAGACCTATGATTGGTCTGTGATATGGATGGCTGAGATCCTGTTTTCATTAAAAAAAAAAAAAAGGTTTTGTATGATCATGCATGTTTCAAGAAGCTGAGTATTTTTTTGTGTGTGTGGAAACTATTATTTTTTTGCCAGCTTGCATTTTTGCTTTGGAGAATATCGTTTGAATGTATTTCTTACTAAAACATCCAAATCACTATTTTTGAAACCTATATTTTAGTCAAAAAGTTTAATAAGTTGCCTGGACAGAACTTATACATTTTGACTTAGACCAAGTCAAAACAGGTATAAGTTCCAGATTGGGCCGCTGAGCTGATCGCACCCCCACCCCCCACACACAATGATCGCTGGCAGGAGCAATGCCCAATCCCTCCTGTCCAGACCAGCCGTGATCCCCCACAATCTTCCCCAACAGGAGGGATGCTCAATCCATCCTGCCGCAATCTCATGCAATCTTCCTCGGCAAGAAGAGAATTTGCATTCATCAACCAGGAAGCTGCAAATGGAGCACACTTGGAATTTCCAATATGACAATGATCTGAAACATAAGGCCAATTCGACCCTTCAGTGGCTGCAGCAGAAAAAAGTGAAGATTCGGTAGTGACCATCACAATCTCCTGACCATCAACATCATTGATCCACTTTGGAGACAGCCAAAGAATTTACAGGATCTGGAGACTTTTTGCAAAGAAGAATGGGCAGCTTTATCACATGAGAAAATAAAGGGTCTCATTCACAACTGTTAGAAAAGACGTAATTGATGCACCGGATAAATAGCACCAGTCCCAGAACTGATGCTGCAGGGATCTGCACTAGGACCGGTACTATTTAACATTTATAAATGGTCTAGAAATTGGTACAAGTGAGGTGATTAAATTTGCGGATTACAGTAAATTGTTCAAAGTTCTTAAAACGCATGCAGACTGTGGAAAATTGTAGGTAGACCTTTGGAAATTGGAAGACTGGATAGCTGACAAGCAAACACGCATTTCATCATCCACCATCTGCAGTCGTTCTCTTTTTTAAATTTAATCTCTATCAGAGTTGAAAATCCAAGTTTGCAAAGATAAGAACGTCCACCAGTAACAAAACCTTGATTGCTTTTTGCTCAAGTAAGTATAACTACTGCATAAAAAATAAAAATAAAATTACTTGCCATTGTTTTTCAAGGACCAATCATGTCAAAGAATGTTGCTTGTTTGGGCGGTTGTATCCTTATGCACACAGATGCTCATAACATTGACAGACTCTTGCATACTGACATACATGCCATGTATTCTAGTGTATACTTATGAAGGGAATTTTTAAAAATAAAGTAAAATTTTGGAATGTCTCATGGCATACCCAGAATCTCTGCAGGACACACCACTGTGCCTTGGCACACAGTTTGAGACACTGGTCTAATGTGACCTAGTAGTGAGTTCCAAAAGATTAGACCTGCAGTTATATAGATCTGTTCTCTGTAAATATCAAGTCTCACACACATAGAGGAAGGCACACCCAACAAACTTCTAACAGGTCTATATATACTTAAAGTGGTTGTCAAACAAATTGGGAAGAGATAATTAAAAGCTTTAAACAGTAAAGTGGCTAGCTTAAAACAAAATTCTTAGAACATATAAGAACATAAGAATAGCTTTACTGGGTCAGACTAATGGTCCATCAAGCCCAGTAGCTTGTTCTCATGGTGCCCAATCCAGGTCACTAGTACCTGGCCAAAACCCAAGGAGTAGCAATATTCCATGCTACCGATAAAGGGCAAGCACTGGCTTTCCCCGTGTCTTTCTCAATAACAGACTATGGACTTTTCCTCCAGGAACTTGTCCAAACCTTTCTTAAAACCAGCTATGCTATCCGCTCTTACCACATCCTGTGGCAACGCGTTCCAGAGCTTAACTATTCTCTGAGTGAAAAAATATGTCCTCCAATTGGTTTTAAAAGTATTTCCCTGTAACTTCATTGAGTGTCCCCTAGTGTTTGTAATTTTTGACGGAGTGAAAAATTGATCCACTTGTACCCATTCTACTCCACTCAGGATTTTGTAGACTTCAATCATATCTCCCCTCAGCTGTCTCTTTTCCAAGCTGAAGAGCCCTAACCATTCTAGTCTTTCCTCCTACGAGAGGAGTTCCATCCCCTTTACCATCTTGGTCGCTCTTCTTTGAACCTTTTCTAGCACCACTATAGGCTCCTTTTAGAAAGCTGCGCTAGCGGTTTTATCGCACGCTTAGCGCATGCTAAATTGCCACGTGTGCTAGACACTAATGCCCGCATTGAGCTGGCATTAGTTCTAGCCACATAGCGCGGGTTTAGCAGGCGCTAAAATTCTGCATGCACTAAAAACGCTATCGCAGCTTTGTAAAAGGAGCCCCATATCTTTCTTAAGATAAGGAGACCAGAATTGAACGCAGTACTCCAAATGAGGTCGCACCGTGGAGCAATACAGGGGCATTATAACATTCTTAGTCTTGTTAATCATTCCTTTTTAATAATTCCTAGTACCCTATTTGCTTTTTTGGCCACCGCCACACATTGGGTGGAAGATTTCATCGTATTGTCTACGATGACACCCAGATCCTTTTCTTGGGCGCTAATCCCCAAGGTGGACCCTAGCATCCGGTAACTGTGATTCAGGTTATTCTTCCCAATGTGCATCACTTTGCGTTTGTCCACATTAAATTTCATCTGCCATTTAGATGACCAGTCTTCCAATTTCCTAAGGTCCACCTGCAATTTTTCACAATCCGCATGCGTTTTAACAACTTTGAGCAGTTTAGTACCATCTGAAAATTTAATCACCTCACTCGTAGTTCCAATTTCCAGATCATTTATAAATAAGTTAAATAGTACCGGTCCCAGTACAGACCCCTGCAGCACTCCACTGTTTACTCTCCTCCATTGAGAAAAATGACCATTTAACCCTACCCTCTGTTTTCTATCTGATAACCAATTTCTAATCCACAACTGAACTTTGCCACTTATCCCATGACACTTTAATTTTCTCAGGAGCCTCTCGTGAGGAACTTTATCAAAAGCTTTCTGAAAGCGGCTCACCTTTATCCACATGTTTATTCACACCTTCAAAGAAGTCAAGCAAATTTGTGAGGCAAGATCTCCCTCTGCTGAACCCATGCTGACTCCGTCTCATTAAATTATGTTTGTCTACGTGTTTTCCTCAATTTTATTTTTTATAATCGTTTCTACCTTTTTGCCCTGCATTGAAGTGAGGCTTACCGGTCTGTAATTTCTCGGATCTCCCCTGAAGCCCTTTTTAAAAATTGGCGTAACATTGGCCACCCTCCAATCTTCAGGTACTACAGACGATTTTAACGACAGGTTCTGGAACAACCTTACCTCCCCTCTTCGGAACTTGAGCTCTCTCCAAGTTTTCCGCAAACACCTGAAAACCTGGCTTTTCTCAAAAAATGTAAGTCTCCCTCCAATTTAGGAATCAAGGAAACTCTTATATCTTGGCATCCCAAGTCCTGTAAATTTTCTTCACACTTCTACCTCTAACCCTCTGTTGTAGTTCCTTCCTATTTCTCCTACTGTAAACCGTGTCGAGCTCTACGAACGTGGATATGATGCAGTATACAAACCTAAGGTTTAGATTAGATTAGATTAGGTTACAGATCACTAACAGCAGGTCAGCAATTTCATTTTTTGAGTTATTTTAATACCCTGGGATGTATACCATCCCTGTCCTGGCAATTTATCACTTTTAAACTTGTTGATTTGGCTTAGTATATCCTTGAACCTGTACATTCTGCAACAATTCTACATATAAATCAGCATTTACAAGTGAATGCATTCTGCTTATGTAAATGCTGCCATTTAATACTGCACAAAGCTTATAAAATGACCTTGCTAGTCACTCCATCTCATTTGAAAGGATTTCTTTCTTTATGTACACTGTGAGAGATGTTTATTAAATAAATACAAGATACTGTATATCAGTTAAAAGTGGATAACATAATTGGAGAATTGTAAAACTAATAAATCCTCATCACTATTACTGTGAGAGTATCCGTTGGATTATTTATAGGTCACCCAAAGTTGGGAGCACAAGTCCTATTACAGAGAGGGAAGAGCCTTGAAAGGAGAAAGCTCCAGGAACAGACCTACACAGGTATCAATGAGGATTTGAAATTAGTCCCCAGGCTGAGTTGAAGAGCAAAACCCTGTTTGGGAGGTTGTAGCTTAGCAGGGAGAACTACTTGCGAAGTAGAAGGGGGAGGGACCAAAACAGGACTGCTTGCAAAGTGTTGGACAGGCGTCTGGGCCAATCAGAGCCTTAGGACCCTCCCCATCCAGGGCACAATTTAAACATTTTGGGCTAAAACTTATAAGGACCAAAAAGGTGCCCAAACTGACCAGATGAACACTAGAGGGATGCAAATATGGCTCAAAACACTCCCTCAGGTCTCTGGAATAGCACTGGGTAGTGCAGTGGACTGCAGATAAGGGAAACCAGGCCCATGGCCACCCTAACTAGTACACTTGTGGTGGAAAGTGCGAGCCCACTAAAACCCCATTGTACTGACATATAAGTGACACTGGGATGGTAGACAGGTAGGTACAGTAGGTTTTGGTGGAGCTTTGGAGGGCTCACCTTATAATGTACAGGGGTTATGGCGAGATGTGTACCTAGCATCCTTAATGTGAAGTTCATAGCAGTGCCCCCTAGGGTGCCTCATTGTTCACCTGGCATGTCTGTGTGGCCTGTCCATTAAAAATGATGACCCCTCATACATGCAAATGGTTTGTTTTGGCCATTTTTAATCTGGACTTTTTTTTTTTTTTTTAAATACTGGCAAAACAAATTAGATGTCTAGCTGAACAAAACATCTTGCTGGGCCATTGGAAAAAAAAAAAAAAAGGTTAGAAGTCTTGCGGGTTTAAAAAATGGCCATTTCTTCTGCTCGATATTTGGAAGTCTTGCAGGAAACATCCAAAGTGAAACTCGGACGTCCTGTCTAAAATGGCCCTCTCTGTGTGTTAATTGTGAGCCGCTCAGAATTGTTGATGGTGTGCAATAGAAATTTGTTAAATAAATGATTTAGTGCACACTAACAATTAGCATGCACTAAGGCCTAGATTCTCTAACCTTTGCTGATATTTTTTGACGCCAGTAGGCACCCAAGCTCGGTATAAAAACATTGTTTAAATGACATTTTAATGAGTTTCAAGGCACCTACTGGCACCTAAAAAATCATTGCCGGAATTGTACCTCCATAGGTACTTTAGGCCACCTAATGCCACTGTGGGCGTGGCTTATGCCAGAAGTGGCCTCAGGTGACCGAAAGTGCTTACCGAGGCATGATTCACATCAAAGGTAGGTGCTGGAAATTGAGGCCTGGAAAACTGTGGCCTACATGTTCGGTGTCTACCTTTGCCAGAGGCACGATTCTCTACCTAGTGCCGTCATGTGTTTGACATGCGATTGGAAGCCGCTTTTATGGTGGCCACCAACATCGGCGCCAATTACAGGATCCAGGCCTAAATTCTAAGATTCCTATAGGAATATAGGGGCCCTTTTAGAATGCTGTGGTAGGCACTACGGTGTGCTTACCACAAGTTAAAATCTACAGACATCCCTCAGTAGTTTTGGCATCTTTTTATTTTTTAGCACTGAGGGAGTGTTTGAGGATGGAGAGTAGGCATGACCAGTGCTAATCGATTAGTACATGGTTAGCACATGAGCCTTTACATCACCATCACCATGCACTAATCATAAGAACATAAGAATTGCCACTGATGGGTCAGACCAGTGGCCCATCGTGCCCAGCAGTCCGCTCATTCGGTGGCCCTTAGGTGAAAGACCAGTGCCCTAATTGAGTCTGGCCTTACCTGCGTACGTTCTGGTTCAATAGGAACTTGTCTAACTTTGTCTCAAATCCCTGGAGAGTGTTTTCCCCTATAACAACCTCCGGAAGAACGTTCCAGATTTCTACCACTCTGAAGGTGAAGAAGAATCTTACCTTTGCCATTTTTGCCGCCCACCGCACATTGCACGGACGGCTTCATTGACTTGTCTACCAGTACTCCCAAATCTCTTTCCTGGGGGGGGAGGTGTCTCTCCGAGTACTGCACCGGACATCCTGTATTCGTGTATAAGATTTTTGTTACCGACATGCATCGCTATACACTTATCCACGTTAAACCTCATCAGCACGTGAGCCCTTACATCACCATGCACTAATCGATTAGTGGTTATCATGTGAGCCCTGATGTAATTAGGTAGCTGATTTGTTTAATCTTATTACACAATAATTTATCTTTAGGGCTCTCAGTTACTAGTTCTTAATCTTTGTAGGTTTTACTTAATTTGTAGCATTTTTAACTATTGTAAACCGCATAGAACTTTATGGTCTTGCAGTATATAAACTGTTATTATTATTATCACCATCACCATGCACTAATCGATTAGTACATAGTTAGCATGTGAGCCCTTACAACCTATAAAATATGTGTAGTTAAGGGCTCATCCTCTAATTGTCACGTGCTAATGGGGAAAAATTAGCATGTGGCCATTAATGGAGTAAAAGGGAAATGCAGTCATTTTACAGTCATGCTAAAAGTGGCCTCAGCGCTCATGAAACTCTCGCGCTAATCATACCGCAGGCTACTGTTTTAGCGCAGCTCAGTAAAAGGACTCTTAAGTGTGGTTCAGGTAATCCCCAAAAATATATTGGGAATGCAAATATAATTTTTACACTTGTTCAATCTACCCGCTTGTTTGGACATGAGGTAAGGGAAGCTGTGCTGCTTATTTAAGAGGGAATGCATCAAGGGGCATCTTAGTATTTAGCGTGCATTCATCATTAGCGTGTGCTAAATTGGTCAGTGCCCCTTGATGTTTAAAGCCCCTAGCAAAACCACTTGGGGCTTTGAACACACAGGCAGCAATAAACCATAGTGCTGCACTGTGACACTACTTTAAAAAAAAAATATATATATATATATATAATTCTTTATCAAATTATGCTTGGAAATATAGGAGCATTTGCCTGACTTATTCTTGCTAGTGAAGGAGAATTGCCACTGCTCAATTCACAGAGTGCTAAGATTGTTCAAATATATATATATATATATTTTCTATTAGAGAATGGTGTGCTTTTATTCCCCTTTAGCTCTACTCCTGACATAGCTAGTTAGGTTGAAACATGGTCATGTCCGGTACTTGGTTATAATAAATTGCACACTTCTGCACCTGCTGCTCCGCTTTGTTGAATCAAAACTGGTGCATGAAAGTTGACTTTCTTACCTTTTTTGAAGTTTTTTCTACATCCAGATCAATATGATTTTTTTTTTTTTTTCAAACACAATGATGTCTAATTATTTTTCGCCAGCTCCTGCTGACTCTTGCGACCTTCGGCAAATCACTCTGCTTTTAAGCTGCTTTTTTCCAATGCACAGAATAAAAATCTTATGTCTTATGGTTTGACTTTTGTGTACCTTGAAACACATTTGTTTCAGTCTGCCTGGATTCTGACACCCATTTTGAGCTGAGCATAGAACAACTGATTCTCCATCTCAATTGATCCCGAAAGATCAGGACCTTCAGTGTTAAAGTTATTGGCACAAGGACATTGCTAATTCTTGATCCTGCTATTTCAGCCTTGCTGAGCTAGTGCCTCATGCTTCTTTTCTGATCATATTCACAAACCAGACTAAAAACCTTTTTGAAGTTTCTTTCAGACAGAGTGTCATTGTTTGTTCCTGAAATAAGCTTTGAGGAATAGATCTACTGTTTGGTATCTGCTGGCCACTTGTGACCTGAGCTGACCACTCTCAGAGACTGGTTGCTGGGCTCGATGGACCTTGGGTTGACTCATCATGGCTTTTTTTAAAGTTTTTTTTTTATCACTTCTTTATAATACCTTCTTCTAGAAATTCTTATTTGTCATGTATGTTCGTGAACTAGCTTATGGGGTGGATTCAAGAAAGGGGGCCTAAAGTTAGGCACCAGGATTCAGTGCTAAGCATGGACTCTGTGATAAAAATTCTGCCATGATAGATAGCCACATATTTTGTGAATCATTTTAGAGCAGGGCTGCCCAAGTCCGGTCCTCGAGAGCCACAGGCAGGCCAGGTTTTTAGGATATCCACAATGAATATGCATGAGAGAGTTTTGCCTGCACTGCATTCTTGATATGCAAATTTCTCTCATGCATGTTCATTGTGGATATCCTGAAAACCTGCCAGTAGATCTCGAGGACCAGACTTGGGCAGTCCTGTTTTAGAGGGTTAAGGATTTGGCCTATGAAGATTGTTTTCAGTTTATAGAGAGAATGACACGGTGACAGAATTCATCACTGTTCCTCTCCCTGTGGATAATCGTGGGAAACCATCCCCATGTCATTCTTTAAGGAAAGAGGGAAGAATCAGAGTATGAGAATCAGACCCTCAAGCCTTGCATTGAAGAATGCTGGTGTAAAAGGACTGAGGTTGAGATAGACACTAAAGAATGACATGGGATTGTTTCGGGGACGGGAACGGTGATGAATTTTATCACCGTGTCATTCTCTACTCCGCAGTGCACACTGATCTTTAAATAATGAGCTTGATTGATTATATCTGTGCTGTACTGTCCATAATCTTGCAACTTCTGATGGGATTTATGATTATATCTGTGATTTACTGTTATCTGTATACATAATTATGTGGAATATAAATTAAGAAACTAATCCAACCTTCATCGGGAGGGGGATATATAAATATGTAATGAACCTGACCTGGAAGTCAAATTCCCCCCTCCCCCCCAAAAAAAAATAAAAGAAATATAATTTTACCTTGTGGCATACTTGTTATTTCTTCCAGCCATCCAAGAATGCTGAAACACCTTGGCTACCTTGCCCTTACAATTTACAAGAACAATATTTCTCACAGCAATTCATGTTCAGGAAAGAGAACTTTCAGTTCTGATACACTTGACGCAAAATTACACCTGCTGCATTCCTTAGAACTAAAGCATAGCACTAATGGACAAGCTCAATAGAGTTCTAACAAACAGAGTATAATGGCCAGCTTCAGGGCCATTGATTTTGGTTCTGCCTGAATTCTTGCAGCATGGTTACATCACATACCATTACATGGATCCTGCCTGAAAGTCATTTCCTCAGCAGCAAATGCTAACGACATGGCTGGAGCACAACAAATGGTACCTAAAGCAGAAGTGCCCCCTAGTGGTGGCAATGGTGCAATTTAAGGTAAGTTAAAGCAAAACACAATGATATATTCCATTGTATAGGGCCTAGAGAATGAAACAATCTCCCTGAGTACATTCGTCGACAACACAACATACAGAATTTTAAACGACTGCTGAAACGGCATATTTTTTGCCATATGAAATACAGGGTATGTGTGGTTAATGAGGAAGAGATGGTGCTGGTCACCTACATATACAGTACTCCCCCAATATTCATGGGGGTTCCATTCCAGGAACCCCCGTGAATCTTGAAAAACCACGAATACGGTTTTTTGTGGGGGGGAGACTGGAAAGGACAACTGGAGAGGCAGGAGAGAGCAACCAGAGCGCCAGCGAGTGAAGGAAATCACTCGCTGTATGCTCCGTCCGCCTCTTCATGCACTAAAGTTGTGCCTTACCAATCAGGAGCTGCGTGTCATAGCAGCTGCTGATTGGTAAGGCCCGACTTTAGTGCAGGAAGAGGCGCTCAGAGCATACAGCGAGTGATTTCCTTCACTCACAGGCGCTCCGGCTGCTCTCTCCTGCCTCTCCAGCTGTCCTTTCCTGTTTGGCGGTTCGTGGTTGAAAATACTGCAAATGACCGGGACCGTGAACCACCGACCGTGAATGACCAGGGGAACACTGTATTAATGTTTGTATTTTTGCTTTGTTTTGTGGGTGTATTTATTGTCGATCTTGTATGTATTTTTGTATGTAATTTTGTATTTTTGTATGATAGTTTGTAATCTGCCCTGGGTAAGGGCAGGATATAAATAAATAAACCAAAGAACTTCCAAGGCCCTTTTTATTTGCTACAGCAGTTACATGTTATTAGGAACAAAATTTAAGCTGAATTAGTAACTAAAAAGGATGTGCACACTTTCAACTTTTTCTGCTTGCTTCTTGAAATTATCATGTCTAGCACACCGTTTGCAATTACTTCATACGTACTTGATTGATGAATGAAGGCACAAGAATACTTAATTGAACATAAACTGGAAAGCGTATTCAAGTTTAAACTTTGAAGAGTAGCCTAGTAGCTAGAGGTTGACAACCAGATACCTGGGCAGTGTGTAGCCCAGTGGTTAGAGCTGCAGCCTCAGAACCTTGCAGTTGTGGGTTCAAATTGTGCTGCTCCTTGTGACTCTGGGTAAGTCACTTTAATCCCCCATTGCCCTGGGTACATTAAACAGAGTGTGAGCCCACCAGGACAGACAGTATGTTCCAAATAGCCAGACCTTTATTATGGAACTCAGTTCCTCTGATTTTTTTGTATTTTGGAAAAGTTTATAAACCTATTTTTTTTTTGACTTGCCTTTCCAAATTTGGTTACTTTGTAATTTGTAATTGCTTGGCTTTTTATTTTAAGGCAGATATGTAAGTTGTTTATTGTATGCTGTTATTTTAATAATCTGTTATATTCTGTTTTAATTATGTATATATTGTTATCTGCATAGATAGCTGATATGCGGGCTACAAATGTTTTAAATAAATAGGGAAAAATGCTTGGAAAAATGCTTACCTGAATGTGATCCACCTAGAAATGTACTGATAGTGCAAAATAAAAGTGTTACAAATATTCAAATCACACTACTGTTCCTTGTGACTCCCTTGCCTTAGGTGCAAACTGGACTGCAGCATTCCTGAATGCAGCTCACCTTGAGCTTCAACAGAAAATGTGTGAGCTACTGTGAATCAAATTAAATAAATTTAAAGGGACATCCACATTATTATATTTACCACATTCTCTATGTCACCATATTCCCCGTGTAGGTTTTTTTGCTTCTTTAAGTCATGAACCTTGTTCACTTTGTCCTTCGTGTCTTTTCTATTTCATTTCAAAACCAACACCAAATTACTTAGCTTCTTTAGAATCCATGCACAAAAAATAAATTACACACTCCACGTTGATGGAAACATTGTCAAGAAAATTATCCATTAATTTTCTTATGGTCATCATCGCTGTTTGAGTTATTTTGGCCTTAATGCACTGACTAATTTTACAGGTGGCACATAATATTGATTTCTGTATTAACTTTAAGAAGAGAGTGAAATATTTTTTTAATGCCATTATTTTATTACAGCTACTAGTCTTTAAGCCCATTACATTAACAGGTGCTAGAATAGATGTTTCTGTCTGTCTTTCTGTCTTCTTAGCCGCTGTCTGTCTTTCTTTCTTTCTGTCTCTCTCTCTCTCTCTCCTTGGCCGCTTTCTGTCTTTCTGTCCGACGCTGTTACTTCTCGCCTTATTTCTGAAGACGGTCCTCAATGACCGCATGCTCAAAATCCCTGTACTGCTTCGCAAGTTCCTGCAGCAGCAGCTGATCGCTGCTTTGAGCTGATTTCAGGTCATTCAGCTCTTGCTGCTTTGCTTCTGTGTCTTTATCATACTTCTCCATCCAATGTTCGAGCTGCTCTTCAAGCTCCCTCTGCTGGTGTCTGAGGAAGTTCTCAATCTCCATGTGCATGTGAATCTCTTCATCCATTTTGGCCTTTAGCTTCAAGATGTTTTCTTCCAGCTCTGCCTCGGCATTGTTGCATTTCATCTGTGTCTGATATACTTGCAGGTCCATGTCTGTCTTCACATACTTGCCCTCCATGTTGGTTTTTGCCTTCATTTCTTGAAGCTGGTCCTTCAGGTGAGCAATCAGCTCATTGCGATGCTGAATTTCCACTTCCTTCTCTCTTTTGACATCCTGCAACTGTTTCTGCAGAAACTTTACCTTCTTCCTTCCTGGCAATTGTAGCATGAACATTTTCTTTCTGCTCCTTTTCCCCTTCCACGGCTGTGAGGAGGCTCTGGAAGGTTCCTGATCTCTTCAGTTCTTGCACTGTCTCAGCAATCTCATCTGTCATGAACTGCCTGTCAGCCTGAACTTTTCCCTCTCTTCCTCCACTTCCCTGTGCAGCAGTAGCAACCGGACGCCTCGCAGCACCTCGGACACCCTCCTGCCGTTGCTCTCACTGCCACATGTGCTGCAAGCCGCCGCACGCCACACGCCGAACACGGCACAGAAGCAGAAATGATGGCAGTAGGGATCACGCCATGTCAACTGCGCATGCGCGGGTGAGGCTTTTATTATAGAGGATTACAAATCCCTATTTTAAAGTTGAATTCTATTATTTATTTATTCAATTTTCTATTCCGTTCTCCTAAGGGAGCTCAGAATGGTTTATATGAATTTATTCAGGTACTCAAGCATTTTTCCGTCTGCCCGGCAGGCTCACAATATATCTAATTACCTGGGGCAATGGAGAGATTAAGTGACTTGCTCAGGGTCACAAGGAGCTGCCTGGGTTTGAACCCACAACCACAGAGTGCTGAGGCTGCAGCTTTAACCACTACGCCACACTCTCCCCCATAGTTAATGTGTCATGAATTTTAACTCCTTTGTTAGATTTCTAGGTATAGGGTCCAATTCTATAACATTATCACTAACTTTTATTCCCCAAATTCTATAAAAAGGACTAAAACTTGCGCACACAATTTTTTAGTCACATAATCATGTTGTTTGCACAATTTAATTGAATAACAAGCTAATTAGCACTAATAATTGGTTTCTTAACAAGCAATTATTGATACTAATTAAAATCAATTACGTGATATGCACCTTTATTTTACATGCGAGTTAAAAAGGGGGCATGGAAATGGGTGAGCCATGAGAAGATTGGGGGGCGATACTTTCAGTTACATGCGTAATTATAGAATGCAGGCATTTAGACACAGACCTTTGCACTGTTTTGCCTAAATTTAGTCACGATTCCCAAGTGTAAGTGCTATTCTATAAACCACACCTAACTTTAAGTGTGGCTTATTATGGAATAGCCCAATATACTGTAAACCTAAAGTAACAACTATATTCTTCAGGAATCTTATGGTTTTCATCAAAGTTTTGCATATGAACTCCCACAAAAGTCCATATGTTAATGTTTCATACAACTTGTGAATCTTATGTGGTAGCCATGCTGATCAGTAAACCAAGCTTATCTTTGCAACGGCACCTTTTCTGAGATGGCACACGTTTCAGTAGCTTTCTTCAAGGATGAGATGTTATTAAAGTATAAATACTGTAAAAGAAAATCACAATTACCAACTGCTCTATCAGTTATAATTCCAAAAGATGGATCAAAAAGATCTTAATTACCGTTTCATGCTTGCTTGTGAATTCAGAAGTTGCCTTGCCGTGTTAGTTAAAAATGACCACGGTGATTCCCCAGCCTTTTAAACAGTTTCCTCAATAGTGACGCCATTCGACGTTCACCAGACAGCTGACAGAACACTGGGGATTTTTAAGGACTCCTGAGAGCGTTCGTCCAGCCCTACTTTAACTAAGGGCTCCTTTTACAAAGCCGCGTTAGCATGCGTGATTTTTTTTTTTTATCACGTGCTAACCCCCACGCTAGCTGAGAAACTACCGCCTGCTCAAGAGGAGGTGGTAGCGGCTAGACCGGCCAGCAATTTAGTGCGCGGTATTATGCACATTACACCGCTAACACGGCTTCGTAAAAGAAGCCCTAAATCTTTTGATTCTTTTGAAAGAATACAATGGCTTACAGGACCCTATTTTAAAACAGCATTTTGCAAAAGATTACAAAAACCTATTGCATCACTAATCTGCTACTGACAGCCATTCCAACTCCTCATTTAGACCATGGGGAACCACTGTATTTACTTCAAAAATCCCCCTTAGTTCTTTTAAGGCTAAAGTTATATCAAAATCACTACCCTCCCACCCATATATATTGGTAAATTGATATGATATAATTGATCATAGTGCCTTTTTATCAGCAGGGTATGACTTATTATAGAATAGTGCATTTTCAGCACCAATATTTTGGGCACCATATATAGAATTTAGCCCTATGTATAGATTGCACACATAAATGTTTTAGAATACTGGGATTCATATATTTAACCAAACCAGGGATTAATTAGATATGGTTCCCCATAAAATACTGAGAAAAGACCTCAGTTTCTTCCAAGGATACGTGACACTTGGAAAAACTCTATGATCGCTGAAAATATGATTATATGAGAATATGATTATACAACTGCTGTGATTTTTTTACCGATACCAGTGGAAAGAGAGTTTCTAAAAGATAAGTGCTGGTTTCCTATGCATTAAGTATATTTCTATCAATACCATTAAGTTTTTGGAAAATGGACTGATGAATTTGAAATATTTAAACGGAGTTTTTGTAGACCAAGGATGCTTTTTCCTGGGATAGCTTTTCAGCGATCATAGAGTTTTTCCAAGTGTCAAGTATCCTTGGAAGAAACTGAGGTCTTTTCTCAGTATTTTATAGGGAACCATATCTAATTAATCCCTGGTTTTCGTTAAATATATGAATATTATTTTGGTGGTGCAATTTAACTAGTGGATATTCAGCTTGTATTTATTTATTTTAGAATACTGGGATTCATGCACATTTAGGTGCACTTTCACCTATACCTGCCAAAATTTCACTTGGGGGCGTTATAAATGCGGACTTCCATTGAGATGCCTTATTCTACTGTTAACCTAATTATTAGTAACTAGGGGCTCCTTTTACAAAGCCGCGCTAGCGGGTTTGACGCACGCAATTTTTTTCATCATGCGCTAACCCCCGTGCTGGCTGAAAAATTACCACCTGCTCAAGAGGAGGTGGTAGCGGCTAGCGCGGTTTAACATGCGCTATTACGTGCGTTAAACCGCTAGTGCAGTTTTGTAAAAGGAGCCCTAGGTCTTATGCTTAAAATGAGAGTTGCTCTAAATGGCATGAGTTAGTGGTAAAATAGAACATTTTAATGCAAATCTGCCTCATATACCCAGTTAGGCTTATGTTCCTTTATAGAATAGGATCCTACCAAGCACCCTCCAGGCACCTAATAGTGGACATCCTGTTATAGAATTGCCCTCTTAGGAGGCAATTCTGTACATGTTTATATATATATTAAAATTTGATATCCCGCCAAAGCTTACAACAGCTCTCAGTGGCTAACATTTAAAATCAAATACTATAAAAGGAAAGGAACTCCATAAAATATGGGAAAGACCTATACAATCTATAAAAGAGAAGAAGGGGAAAAAAGTTACCCATATCCCTCCGTTCAGACCCTCTATACACAAAGATGCATCTGTGTAGGGCCGCCATCAGGGCAGTACTACCAGTCCTGCATTCAGGGGCCCGGAGCTGACAGGGGGCCCAGGCCAGTAGCGTACCTAGGGGGGCATTGCACAGGAGAGAGAGCTGAACGGGGACGATGGGGGACCCACGGGGTTAAATATAACTCGAGCCGCGAAGCTCATCTTCTACTCCGACTGCCCTGCCGCTCACACAGCCGATCGGAAGTCTTCCCCGATGTCAGCGCTGACGTCGGAGGGAGGGCTTAAGCAAAGCCCGCCCTCCGACGTCAGCACTGAAGTCAGGGAAGACTTCTGGTCGGCTATGTGTGCGCAGCGGGACAGGCAGGAAATAGAAGACAAGCCTACGCGGCTCGAGCTACATTTTGCTGAGAAAGTTGCTAAGATGGGCTGGGAGGCAAACGGGGAATACAAAAGGGGGAGGGAGTGCGTTTTGGACACAAGGCATGAACTTGGGAGAGAGGAAGGGAGGGAAAGAGATGCTGAGGGAGGGAATGCATTTTTGGACACAGAAGGCATGGACTTGGGAGAGAGGAAGGGAGGGAAAGAGATGCTGAGGTGGGGAAGGGAATGGGTTTTTGGACATAGAAGGCATGGACTTGGGAGAGAGGAAGGGAGGGAAAGAGATGCTGAGGTGGGGGAGGGAATGCATTTTTGGACACAGAAGGCATGAACTTGGGAGAGAGGAAGGGAGGGAAAGAGATGCTGAGGTGGGGGAGGGAATGGGTTTTTGGACACAGAAGGCATGGACTTGGGAGAGAGGAAGGGAGGGAAAGAGATGCTGAGGTGGGGGAGGGAATAGGTTTTTGGACACAGAAGGCATGGACTTGGGAGAGAGGAAGGGAGGGAAAGAGATGGTTGTGTACACGGGGAATGGAAGAAAGGAGAATTGTCTATTTTTGTATAGTTGTATAGTTGTTACTGAGGTGACATTGCATAAAGTCATCTGCCTTGACCTCTTTGAAAACCCGCGGAATATAAATGATAATTAACATTTTCTCTGCATAAGGCGTGCTTTGTGTTTTTCAAATTTTATTGTTGGTAGATCATTTTGACTTGGCCACAAAGGTAAGGGGGAGGGAGGGGAGCTGCTGAAAGAGTCTACCTTGACGTGGTTGCAGGCTTACAAATCTTTTGGTCAAAGAGTGCGGCGACAGAGAAAAGTATGTGTGTATTCGGCCCATGGAAGAAGGGGGGGGTCAGGGAGGGAAGGGGTGCGTGGGGGGCCCAATAGGATTGCTCAGTAAGGGGCCCAGAAATTTCTGATGGCAGCCCTGCGTCTGTGTCTTGTTAATAAATATGATCATTTTGGGGAGTTTCAGAACTGAGGGCCAGCTGAAAAAAGAAAGTTTTCAAAAGGGTCTTAAAAGCTTTAAAATCTAATTCAAGACTTATATAGTTTGGCAATTTATTCCAAAAACTGGGTGCTAAACAAAAGAAAGCCTTGCATCATGTAGATTCCCAATTTGTCTTATTGGATGCTGACCACATTAATTGTCTTGGAGAGATCTAAACACCCGGGAAGGAGCGCAGGGAATAGTTAATAAATTCTTGGTGCCTAATGGAGTGCTGGGAAATGTGTACCAGAAATAATTGAGTGAAGCAGTACATGGGTATGCGCTGGAAGGTCTAAGGCAGGGGTGTCCAACCTATGGCCCCGTGAAGTATTTTGTGCGGCCCCGGTCGAGGGCAATGCATTGTTTTCCTCTGCTGCCCCTGGGTGTTTATCATCTTGCCTGCTCCCTCCTCTGTCTTGCTGCAGCGTTTGCGTGTTTGTGCGGCCCCAGTAACATTTTTTTTCAGCCAATGCGGCCCAGGGAAGCCAAAAGGTTCGACACCCCTAGTCTAAGGCATGACTTATGCACCACTACATAGCCATGTCAACCACAAGCATAAGTGCTCACAGCCTGTAACACCACATTTGTACATAACTTTATCCGATTATTTGACTGGAGCTCTGGAATCTGTGAGGGCTAGATGCACTAAAGTGTCCAATCATTTAGGGATCACTTTGGAACCTATAATCCCAGGCCATTTCAAGACTTTATCTTTAACTAAAAGACTTTTGCTTCTTCCCCTGAGCATGTGAAGCAACAGGCTCAGGGTTTGTGAACAATAAAACCCTTTTGTTACCCTCCAGCATGTGTTCTGGTTGTGTGTGTGCACTGGTTTTACTTCAAGGAACCCACTCAGGAGCTTATATAATGTGGCAGTGATGAGATGTAAGCTTCTCCTTCAATGAAACTGACTCATGTACCTCCAGGGCTGAGGACCTCACCACAGTAGAGTAGGTTTTTTTTTTTCAAGGGGACTAAGGAAACTAGCTTCATCCCATGATTACCGGTAGTCAGAAATGGACAAGCAGGAGGGTTTTATAACTTTAATAAACTTTAATAATAAACTTTAATAAACTTTATAACTTTAATAAACCGGTTTGACTGCTTTAGCGACTGATCAAATTTGCCAACCCGATGCCTAAACGGCTCACCGCGTGGTTTTCTGTGCAGTTCTACATTCTCCGATTCTGGCGTACAAATGAGGTCATTAATATTAAAACCAGGCATCTGATCGATACCCTAAACTTACATGCCAGAATCGGGTCAGAAAAGCTGACAGGTCTAGCTGTCAGTCACTGTGTTACTCAAAAACAGACCAAAGTGGATCACTTTTAACTAGATCCAACCTACAATTACATAACTCAAAACAAATTAATGTCTCAAATCTGATGGTAAACACGTAAGTATTTTACTCAAACTGTTTGTACAGCAATCCAGTTCTTGAAAGGACTCTCCTAAGTACTGAATAAACTAGGAGGCCTCAGAACATAAAACCTCTTATGTTATTTCAGGTTCCTATCCTGGATGGTTAATGCCATATAATCATATACGTCGAACCTCCTTCCCCCCCCCCCTTAAATCTAATTTACTCAATTTGATTTTCTAAATTACAGTTAGTTAAAAAACTATTTGAGGGAAAATAAAACAGCAACACTTATCTAAGTGGCCATCTTGCCACGTCCAACGTTGGCCCGTATTTGGTATGACACCCGACGCTCCGCTTCACCACAAGCATTTCAACCTGTAAAGGCCTTCCTCGGGGGATACTGGTCAGTTGCTGAACTCTACATTCACAACGCGCTCCTGCTGCAAATACAAATAATGTGAGTAACAGTTTGAGAAAAATACTTATATGTTTACCATCAGATTCACACATGAATGAGACATTAATTTGTTTTGATTTTTGTAATTGTTGATACTGTGACTATCCAAGAAGACTCCCTTTTTGGTTTTGGGTAATTGTGTTACTAACAAGTCTACCTGTTTTTTGTTTAAATTTTTTTCTATGGGCATAGATATTGTGCCCATAAAAAAAAATGTTGTGCCATACTGCCCCCCCCCCCCCCCTACTATGACCTCAGTACAAAAATACTGGCAGGAAGGATGCCCACTCCCTCCTGCTGCTGCCGTGAACCACTCATGCCAGCTAAAATCAGAAGGAGGGATGCCCACTCCCTACTGCTGCCGAACTGACAATCCTATGCTGAACTGACACCCAACCTCCTGCCAGGACCCCTCCAAACCGATTACTCCCTGCCCCTCCCCTTCCCCACTCCCCTTCCTAAAAAACAATTGGCAGGAGGGATGTCCACTCCTTCCTGCCACTGGATGCCACCCCCCCACCCGAGCCTCCCCCATACCTGTTGATGCAGTAGACAGCAGGAGGTATGCCAGTCTGTCCTGCTTGTAGGCCTGCCACTCCAAAATGGGAGGGGCCTTAGGCCAATCAGGGCCTTATGCTCCTCCCTATGTATCCAGGGATACAGAGGGAGGAGCCTAAGGCCCTGATTGGCTCATATGCCTGAGGCCCCTCCCATCAGACATTTGAGCCAATCAGGGAGTTAGGCCTCTCCCCATGCATCCCAAGATGCACAGAGAAGGGGAATACCCATCATTTTGGAGTGTTGGGCCTGAGAACAGGAGGGACTAGGCATCCTTCCTGTTGTCTAATCCATCAACAGGTATGGGAGAGGTTTGGGAGTGTGGGGGGCATCCAGTGGCAGGAGGGAGTGGGCATCTCTCCTGCTAATTTTGGCTGACGTGTGGGGGTTGCGGCAGCAGCAGGAGGAAGTGGGCATCCCTCCTGCCAATTTTTTGGTACTGGGGTCATATAAAGGGGGTTTTCGTCGAGAGACGGACGATCATCGGGGAGGGTGGCTTGCTTTTTTTTATTATGGGGACAGATGTTGTGCGTGTGTAATACATGCACAATATCTGTGCCCATTACAAAAAAAAAAAATTAAAAAAGGCTTCCTGTCTCGAATAGCTGAGTGGCAGGAGGCTGCTTCAGGGCTTCCCCTGCAACTCAGCTGTTCGGGATTCTCTGCGCATGTGTTGAGTCGGTTTTACAACGACTGGTGAGTGTGGGATTAGGGCAGACATCCGACTCAACTCATTTGTATGGGAAGCCTTTTGAGCATGGATCTCTTTGAAAATTGGTCAATAGCCACCCGCATCTTAATGAATGTGCTTTGTGCATCTATGCCAGAGAGTCACCATTTAGAGCTCAGTTTCCCTGAGCTTTCATCAAGGATGCCAGCCAACTTTAAGTGATAATGAACTGATAACAGCACTGATCTTGTTGAGAGAACTGTTAATCCTGAGCATCCTGCAATGGGAGCAAGAACAAGGAAAACTGTTTGACACCTGACACTCTTAAGTATTTTTATTTTATTTGTTAGGATTTATTTGCCATCTTTTTGAAGGAATTCACTCAAGTCGGTGTATAGTAAAAATAACTCAGACATTAGCAGTAGACAATTACAGAAGTACAAATATTCATATTTCAGTACAAAGTGTGGCATAGTATGCTGCATTGCAATGTCAACAAAAATACTAGATAAAATACTATAATAGATAGTAAGAGGGTGTAAGCACAGATGGGGCATATAGATAGATAAAACAGAGTAACAGGATTAAGAAAATAAGATGTTAATTTGTACATAAGAATAGCTTTACTGGATCAGACCAATGGTCCATCTAGTCCTCACAGTGGCCAGTCCAGGTCACTAGTACCTGGCAAAATCCCAAAGAGTAGCAATATTCCATTTTACCGATCCAGGGCAAGCAGTGGCTTCCCCCAACTCTTTCTCAATAACAGACTATGGACTTTCCCTCCAGGAAATTGTCCAAACCTTTCTTAAAACCAGCTACGCTATCCGCTCTTAGCACAACCTCTGGCGTTCCAGAGCTTAACTATTCTCTGAGTGAAAAAAGATTTCCTCCTATTGGTTTTAAAAGTATTTCCCCGCAGTTTCATCGAGTGTCCCCTAGTCTTTGTAATTTCTGACGGAGTGAAAAAATCGATCCCCTTGTACCCGTTCTACTCCACTCAGGATTTTGTAGACTTCAATCATATCTCCCCTCAGCCGTCACTGGCCCCCAGGCCTTGCACTGCAGAACACTGTTCCATAGAGCAAAACCACTGGTCTTGGACTCTTCTGCAAACGACAATACTTTTTCATCAATACAGATTGTCACCCTGAGCTGCAGGCATTTACCACGTGGGTACTTCTTGTTTCTAAACTAAAGAATGCCAATCAATTTGGGAAAGAAAAACACAATCTCATATGGTGTGAAATGAAATGTCAACACACTCGCCGGAACTTGATCGTAGCAAATAGATTAAGTCTCGTCCCAGTGTGGTGGTGATCTGTACAAGCTTTTTTTTGTATTCAGGTATAATGCTTTAGGGAGGTTCCGGACTACTTAACACTGAATAATTTCCAACAATGGTTCTAATCTGTTTTGACTCATGCAAATAGTATTAAGCTTACTATAAAGGAATAAATGAGCAAACATGTCATTAAAAATGATGAGGTTTATGAAAATTCTTTTTTTTTTCCTTTAGAAAATGGAGCCACCTGAGTTTTCTAATAGCTAGTGACACCCATTAGTAGTTAGCTCTGAAATTGAAAACATTTTCCATCTGTTCATACGTGCTCATTACAAAGTAGTTAAGAGCCTGTGGGAGCACAGAGGCATAATTTTTTTTACAAATTACAAAATATCAAAATGAGTTATTGGTGAGGCAGTGGTTGCCAAAGCTTCAAATAAGTGTCGTGCTTCTTATTGCAAACAGGGCACAGTGGTGAGTTTAAAACTGCAATAAAATGTAAGAATGCAGATTATCTGAAGGCACTCTTGTTATAGACACTGCCATCTGCGCTTCATATCTGTGTCCCTGTAACTATAAGAAAATAAAGTAGTATCCTTTACACAGAAGCTTTATTTAAAGTTGCAATGACATTTTAAGCCAAATTTAATTCTCACATTAGAGATAATAAAATAAAAAAAATCTCTTCCTTTTTCCTGTGCATATAAACCACTGTCTCCATAAATTTCTGGCCTACATTAAAATTGTGACTTTTATGCCAATGAACGTGCTATGATATATTTTATAACAGTGTTGTGCAATGCAAGGCTTGGAGGCCAATGGTGGCCCTAGGAGTGTGACTTCCAGCATCATTCTGGGGTTTGCTTTTTTTCACTACTATCTGCCTCTCTTCCCAAGCTCGATATAAAGCGTGAAGTGGGTGGGGGAAGGGTTGCATACTTGAAGGACAAGGCATTTCGTAGTAAAAATGAATGCATTTAGAAATGTCTGTATCCTTGAGGATGCTCCCAGTGAAAAATTAAAAAGTGAGATTGAAGTGTGGTCAGGGCCTTCATTGAGGTGTGGTCACTTCCTAAAAGCTCTGAGGGCACTGCTCTGAATTTGATTGGTCAAGCAGGCAATAGACAGATGCTGCTCAGCTAATAAAATTCAGGTCAGTACTGTCAGGGCCTTCAGAGGGTTTGGAGAATCCCCAGCCCAAGAGTCTTACTTTTTTTTTTTTTTTTTTGGGGGGGGGGTAATTTT
Source organism: Geotrypetes seraphini (assembly GCF_902459505.1). Classification (NCBI taxonomy): domain Eukaryota; kingdom Metazoa; phylum Chordata; class Amphibia; order Gymnophiona; family Dermophiidae; genus Geotrypetes; species Geotrypetes seraphini. The sequence continues at coordinate 369,589,784 of NC_047084.1, forward strand.
TGTTTGATGCAGCTTGACTGGGTGAGCAGGCTGACTACTCAACAAATCAAACTGCATCAAGCAAAAAGTAAACAAAAAAAAAATTAAAAAGCAGGGTTGTACAGCTGAGGGATTCACTGAATCCCCTGAAAGCCCTCATCGTATGCCACTGGCTTGAAGGGATGGGTGTTATTGTCACTTGCTAGTAATCAGTGTTACAGCCACACAAAGGAAGATATTTTTGGCTATCCAGCTCATTTGGATTCAAAGTGGCCCTGCTTTCTGGAAGTAGTAACTAAGGTCTATATTTACCAATATGTATTGATATATTCATGTTGCAAAAGGTGAAGTGGGAAAATATAAATAAAGTAGTGCAAAAAACTCCACTTAAAGGTAGCTGAGAGTCTGCTCAAATGGAAGAAAAAGCCTCAGGTTTTATTGGCAGAGCTCAAGCTCAAACCAGCACCTCCACATCATTGGCTAAAAAAACTTCCATAGAGTGACAACTCGCTGTTAAGGTTTAAAATAATTGAGGACTGAGATATTTTGCAACTGAAACCATTGTGAGTGTTTAAAGCAGTCTGTTACAATGCTAGCGTTTCACAGCCCTAAGCCGTTTCTTCAGGGCTAATATGACCTTGCTTGAATCTTCACAGAGTGACAGTGTTGTGCTCACGATCTCACCATTTGGGCAGACTCTCGGCTACCTTTAAGTGGAGTTTTTTTGCACCACTTTGATATATTCATGCACACTAATACAATTCAATCAGCGTATTTAACACAGCTCCATTATTGTCAATGGAGGCTTTGTATTAACAATCAGATGAGAAATGAGATGCTAGGGCTGGACATGTCAAATTCTGGTCGTACTTTAGAGATGGATCTGAAGATGTTGAGCCTTTTCGAAAATACATGCAAGAATGGATACGTAAGTTCCAGCTACATATGGCAGCAGCATCCATTTTACAAGAGCCAATGCTTACATATCAACATGGCTGGCTTATCATGGAATCCATACCCGCTACCATTGAAGGAGACAAATTATTTTGTCTAAATATACAAGAAGAGTTTTCAATTTATGAATTACAATCTTTATCCCATAAGGGTCCAAATGGTTTTATTGAGTGGTCAATAATCAGGGCTCCTTTTTTCTCCACAGATCTAACAGTCCACTCATCCTCCCTTCCCCATCTCTTGCCTCTCTCCCGCGGCTGCTGCTGCTTCTCCTTATGAGCAGTAGTGGTGGCAAAGCAAGGAGTAATAGGCACAGAGCTGCAGTGCTCGGGTGCACACTGTTGGCCTTGCCTGTTCCTTCTGTCAGAACAGAAAATTGACATTAGAGGGGCAGAGGATCAACAGAGCTGACGGCGTATGCCCAAGCACTGCAGCCCCAGCCTCCTAATCCTTGCTTTGCTCTCTCTTCTGCTCAGGAGAGAGGTAGAGATGCTGAATGGAAGGAGGGGGAAAAATGATGAACATAGGAACACAAGAGTTGCTATACTGGGCCAGACGGATGTCCACCAAACTCAGCATCCTGTCTCCAAGAGTGGCCAACCCAGATCACAACAACCTGGCAAGATCCCAATGAGCAAAAAAGATTTTATGCTGCTTATCCTAGAAATAAGCAGTGGATTAATGATGGCTTATGGACTTTTCTTTTAGGAAATTATTAAAACCATTTTTTTAAAACCCTGCTAAGCTAACTGCTTTCACCACATTCTCTGGCAATGAATTTTTTGTAAGCTGAATCATAGGGTATTTTGAAATAGCTTGAAAAGGTGCCACCTAGAGTTTAGAGAGCAGCTCTTTATGACCCAATACTGTGCAGAGGATTGTGAGTCCCCAACTTAAGTCACTATCATACAGCAGCACAACTTTGCATAATTAGCCATTAGATAGGGAACCCACAAAAAATGGATCTGAAATGAGCAGCATAATTTTGGAATTAACCCTTTGTGGGTGGTATCTCAGATGCCTGTTCCAGATTTGAAAGGGTTTCTTAATAAGTTTCCTGTCATGATTAAACTTCTCTTACAAACCTGGCTCAGGGTGCATAAACAGTGTTTTCCAGATTAAAAGTATTATATGCAAACAGCCATACAATACACAGTGGCTTTTCTGGCTGGGAAACAAGACCCAATCTTAAACCAATAGGCAGACAGGGAGCTGTGTACATTGGGCCAAATATGGGAGGATGGTGAGATCCCTTCCTATGCTGACCTTCAGGAGGAGAACAGGTTGACTGAGAGAGAGGAATTTCACTATGGGCAGTAAAACCTGGTGAAAATTATCATGCCTAAATTATGTGCAGGCCGCCCTTATTCCATAAAACTGTGATAAATTACAGGAATGTCCTGATCTGACCATGCCCCTCCTATCACCACTCCCGCCTTTATGGATCTGCATGTAAAATTTACTTGTGGATCCCAATGTGTGCATAAATTTAAGGCTACCTAAAGTTAGGCACCAATATGGGTGCCTATCTTAATTGATTAATAGGCTTAATCAGTGCTGATACTGGCGCTCAACAGCTCACAATCGGCTTTAATTGAACTTAATTGAAAATTACGCACCTAACTCGAAAAACTCGATTCTATAAAGAGTAGGCAACTATCCCAAAGCACCTACACTAAAAGTGGTTGTGGTTAGGGATGGGTCATGGCAGTGGCGTACCTAGGGTATGTGGCACCCGGGGCCCATCATTTTTTGACACCCCCCCCCCCCCCATGTAAAAATTTTTTTTTTTTTTTTTTTGCAATAACCATGAAATGGAATAAATGGTCAGAATAGAAACAGGCAGTGAAAATTTTCTTTTATTGAACCTCATATATGTAACCATTATTCCAAACATAACAAAACATAAATTATGTCTAAATTGTCATGACATTAGAAGTACATATGGAGTAGTTGCAGGCAGTGGCGTACTTAGGGTATGTGGCACCCAGGGCCCATCATTTTTTGACACCCCCCCCATCTATATGAAAAATATGATTTTTAGTACCAATCTACATATCGCACCACAAGAGTGTACCTAGGAAAAGGCTGCATCTTAAACACTGCAGTGAGCACTAGAACACCAACACATACATTGTAAAACTAAACAAGCCAGATCCCGCACAGTCAATTGGTCCTGTAGTCAATGCCAACTGAAAACTATGTCTTTTTCATACACACAGAACAGAGATACACCCTCGCCCAAAATGGAATAATCACAAACTAAAAATAGAAATATGTAGACAAAAGTTAAACTGATCCTCCAAGAAACCAGACCCTGGATACAATGCAACACCACAAAAAACAGTAACACATGTCCTCTAATACAGTGCAAAATATAAAGACAGTAGATGTAAATTTGAAAAAACTGATACATAACAATCACCACTTTATAAATTAACAAATAAAAATAAAACAAATAATGAGATATAAAAAAATACAATTTTATTGGACTAATCCCCGTAAGCTCGGTCCCCATCCCCGCAAACCACCTGATTCCATCCACACAAGCCTTGAATTGTTTATATTAAAGTATAAAAAGAAACAATATTCTGTACAATTGTCAATTTATAAATCAGTGTCTTCTCCCCACTCTCTTCCCCATTTCCCTTCAGCATCCTCAGCCCACTCTCTCTCCACTTTCCTTCAGCGCACGCACATAAAAACAAGCAAGTAATTTTATATCATTTTCATTCTATTCATTCATAGAAATTAAAGTCTAGATAATGCCAGTCACATAACAAAACATGATTTTACAAAAATAATTCCCTGCAGTCAAGCCTGCAAGGATTATTAGATGTCTTTCAGCAGTTCCCCTCCCTCCCTCCCCCTTACCTTTGTGGCCAAGTCAAAATGATCTACCAACAATAAAATTTTAAAAACACAAAGCACGCTGTACGCAGAGAAAATGTTAATTATCATTTATATTCCGCGGGTTTTCAAAGAGGTCAAGGCATATGACTTTATGCAATGTCACCTCAGTAACAACTATACAAAAATAGACAAATATTCCCCCTCCCTTTTTACTAAACTGCGATAGCGGTTTTTAGCGTAGGGAGCTGCGCTGAATGCCCCACGCTGCTCTCGACGCTCATAGGCTCCCTGCGCTAAAAAACTCTATTGCGGTTTAGTAAAAGGGGGCCATAGTGCAAAATATAGACAGCAGATATAAATTTTCAAAACGGACACATTTTGATCACTAAGTTGAAAATAAAATCATTTTTCCTACTTTTTTGTCTGTTGATTTCATGAGTCTCTGGTCCTTCTTCTGATCCTTCTTCTTTCTCTCTCCCCCTGGCTCCCCTCTTTATTTCTGCCTTTCTTTCTCTCTCCTCCTGGCCCCCCTCTTTCTTTCTGCCTTTCTTTCTCTCCCCCTTGACCCCCCTCTTTATTTCTGCCTTTCTTTCTCTCCCCTTGGTCCCCCTCTTTCTTTCTGCCTTTCTTTCTCTCTCCCCCTGGCCCTCCTCTTTCTTTCTGCCTTTCTTTCTCTCCCCCTTGACCCCCTCTTTATTTCTGCCTTTCTTTCTCTCCCCTTGGTCCCCCTCTTTATTTCTGCCTTTCTTTCTCTCCCCTTGGTCCCCCTCTTTCTTTCTGCCTTTCTTTCTCTCTCCCCCTGGCCCCCCTCTTTATTTTTTCCTTTCTTTCTCTCTCCCCCTAGCCTGCACAAAGCCATCGTGCCGATTTCTCCACTTCCACGATTCTTTCCCTACCCTCACCCCCAAGCCAGCAGCCGATTTCTCCCTGCTCCTTCCCCGATGTCCTGAACTTCATCGGGCAGCAGCAGCATTCACAATTCACTGATGTTGCCCGCTTCAGGCCTTCCTCTCTGTCTGGTCCTGTCTTCATGAAAACTGGAAGTAGGCAGGACCCGGCAGAGAACAAGGCCTGAAGCCGGCAACAGCAGCGAATTGTAAACGCTGCTGCTGCCCGAAGAAGGTAATGGAGCACCGAGGCAGTCCGCTTCTCCCCCCTCCCAGCCGAACCCCCGCTGACCCTCCTATCTCCCCCCCCCCCCCGTGAACCTTTCCGACCTTCCCAGCGAGAGCAGCAAACCTCCTTCGCGGCTTTCTCCTTCCTCTGCCGCGTTACTGATGACGTCATCAGTGATGCGGCAGAGGGAGGATAAAGCCGACGCTACTGGAGGGAGGTTTGCTGCTTTCGCTGGGAGGGTCAGAAAGGTTCACTTGGGGGGGGGGAGAGAGATAGGATGGTCAGCGGGGTTTCGGCTGGGAGGGGGGAGAAGCGGTCTGCCTTGGTGCTCCAAGGCCTGGCGCCATTACCTTTTTCGATAATGGCGCCGATGCTGCTTTCGCTGGGAGGGTAGGAGCGCGATAGGGACCGGGCCAGCTGTGCACCCCCCCCTAAGGCGGCACCCGGGATGGACCTCCCCCTCGCCCCCCTTGGTATGCTACTGCCCTGGGGAAACAGCCTGCAACAAGATCGCGCGATGCCAGAGATTTTTGCCTGCTTCGGCTGTTTCCTCCGCCGCGGTCCCGCCCCTCCTCTGACATCAGAGGAGGGGCAGGACCGTGGCGGAGGAAACAGTCGAAGCAGGCAAAGATCTCTGGCATCGCGATCTTGCTGCAGGCTGTTTCCAGACGCGACACCCGGCGCAGGGGGGGGTAACTGGACCGGACCGGGAGCACCCCCTCAGGGCTTGGTACCCGGGGCGGACCGCCCCCCCGCCCCCCCCTTGGTACGCCACTGGGTCATGGGCTTGCTTTTGAGTTAGGTGCCTGTTTGTGAATAAGGTGTCGTTAGACTCTGATATTGGCGACTAAGTTTAGGTGAAGAAAACCCTGGAATGAATTGAGAATGCCTAAATGTTAAGATGCTTAGGTTACGCTAAACATGATTCTATAATGGGTGCCTAAATTTTATAGAATCAGGCCCGGATTCTAGAAACCGTGCCGTAAGTTAGGCAGCCTAACTTAATTGCTTTAATTGGTTTTAATCATCGCAGTAATTGACCTTGCCGTTAAAAACTGATTCAAACCTTGTTAAAAAAAAAAAGTAGGAAAAAATTGAAGGAATTGGAAAAACTGGGATAGACTGAACTATACCTTTTGGTGGGAGTCTCTGTGTCACGTTTTTAAAATGGAATGTATTATGGCTATACAACAGGGACATTACGAAAAGTTTCTGAAGATTTGAGAACTATTGACAAAATTTTGCAAAGAGTGATTGTTGATTTTGCCCTTTGGTCATACACGTCCAGGGTGGGTTGGAAAATATTTTTTAATTCTTTAATTTGAGTGCAATGTTTGAATATGAGTATGGGAGGTGATATATCTATTTGTCATAGATTACAATTTGAATGATTTTAAGTGCTTTTATAGTATAATATGATTGTATACTATGTTGCATTTATGTATGGCTTAAAATGAATAAAGAGGCACCTATGAAGGTAAGTGCCAGAATTGCATCTAAGTACGACACTTAACAGTGCCTAAGGTCAACTTAGGCATGGTTAGGGGCGGAGATGACCTTAGGTGCTGTTAGCCATGATTCTCAGTCAAATTTAGGCGCCAGTAATGTAGGCCTTTAAAACCCTAAACTACATTACAGGTGCCTTAAGTTTTTCTGCAGTCACAATTCTGTTAACGGTGCCTACGCATGATTGACAAGTGAACGGCACCATTTTTGTAGCTGTTGCCCGATGTAGGCGCCGTTTACAGAATCTGGCCCTCAGTGCTGATATCGGCGCCTAACTACAGGCGGACTTTATAGAATCAGGACCTAAGTGTCCAATTATCAGTGCTAATTGGCTTATTATTCAATTAAATTGTGTGCAGAAATTGGACTTGTGTCCAAATTTCTGCATGGAATTTTGAGCCCTATGTAGAATTAGGCTGTAACTGTCAAAGCAAGAGCACAGTGTTTACTAATTTCCAAGTTAATTGTTTAGTAAAAAGGCACCTAAACTAAACTAAACCTTAAGTTTGTATACCGCATCATCTCCATAAAGATAGAGCTCGGCATGGTTTACAGATAATTCAATAAATGAGGGAAGGACATAATAAGAAATTAGAGGTTATGAAGAGGATAGCTAGCTTTACATTTTAAATAGATAGCTTTACGTTTTGGAGAAAAGCCAGGTTTTCAGATGCTTTCGGAATAATTGGAATGAGCCTAGGTTCTGCAGCGGAGGAGGGAGGTTATTCCAAAGCTCAGTGAATTTGAAGAAAAGGGATTTCCCTAATTTACCTGCATACATAACACTTAATTTAACTAACCTGAAATGCTAACAGAAAGGTATTTAAACATATTAAAGCAGTACTTGATGTTCTCCTATTCCATTAGGCAGAATCATGAAACTCAGTTTGAGCTGCAAAGTCATTTGGAAAAGGTCCATGTGAGTGTAACTGTCAAGAGCATAGGAATTCGGAATGAGCCGTTGGAACCTCCTGCTTTACTACTATTATGCAAAATCAAATCTGAAATGCATGAAATTCAGCCCCATTTCTACAGAATAAGCTTGAGTCTAATCACTGCCAGAATATCCAACCCTAATTCCCTTTGTTGGAGATCTCAGTCCAGCTGGATCTGTCAAAATGCGAGTTTATTTGAGGTAGACAAAACGCCATAGGAAGTCTCTTATGCTATGTTTTTAAACCATCAAGAGATAAAATCTTGAAATGATAATTACTGGAAAATCTTCTTGTTGCCAGAGCAAAGTAAATGGAACTGAACCTTTGTACTGCAAGATAAAGCAAATGAATATATCTTCCTGTTGCAGAAGAACTAAGGTACTTTGTCATGTGTATAACAGTTCTGTAATTTAGCACCTCACATCTGGAAGGACATGAGCGGGGACTTATCATGTTCCTGGCATAACATATATATTATGATCAGCAACACCGGTTCTTGAAGCTCTAGCTTGTTCTAAAATTACTCATATTTTATACGAGCAGAGATCCATTTAAGGCAAGTGCCCTACTCCAAAATAGATTTTCCATCAGAAAAGAAACAGCATAATTGTTATAACTATATAAAAATAAAGTATACAATCTGGGGATTGTGGGAAGGGATGTTCAGAATGTGAACTACATATTGTGTTCCAGACCTTTCCTGTACATAAAGAGGTTGACATTCTGCTGGCAGTGGAGAGTGGCTTTTTTCGTGTGTTTTTTGTTTGTTTTTTTAGCTGCTACCAGCGTTATTCCAGGCATTGGCTTTGAATATCCAGGTTTATGCGGCCAGCTCTCTCTTATGCGATTAAGAACAATAGTCAAAGTAGAAAATTCTTAAAGCACTATTATTTTTGATTGGTTTAGCAGGCAATTAGGATCATGTAAATTTGTTTCTCATTATGAACTGTATATGATTAGCTTTTCTCTTTGAGTTAATTTGTAATTATATGTAGCTCATTGGATTCTCCATAAAGTGGGCTGGTATACAATTTTTGTTTCCTATTTACTTATTTTGATATTTGATTTGATGTTTGTGTGCATATTACTGTCTATGTTTCATGAATGTAAATCGAAAAGTTTCAGTTAAAAAAACCCCCAATATTCAGCACTTAACTGGCCTGCACAGGATGCAATGTTCTTTCCTCTAGCAGGGTTCCACCCCCATCCATCCCCTGACAAATAAACAATCTTCCACCCACCCTCCATAACAAGTAACAGCTTCCTACCACCACCTCCTAACAAGTAAGCAATCCCCTCCCTCTCCCCAACAAGCAGCCATCCCTCACCTACCCTCCCCCAGTCAGAATAGGCCTCTGTAGCTTTCTTGGATTCCATGGCAGTCTAGTAAGGCAATGGGGGAAGAGCAAACCCCACTCACTCCTGCCCTTAGCAACTCTATGTTAAAAATGACTGCTGCAACCTCCAGTGGTATTCTTATTCACTATTAAAGGAAAATCAGATAAACACTACAAAGTCCCATGAGACTACCACTAGAAGTCATGGAGGCCATTTTTTGTATTGAGTCACTAGGGGCAGGGGTTACTCTAGACCAGTGGTCTCAAACTCAAACCCTTTGCAGGGCCACATTTTGGATTTGTACGTACTTGGAGGGCCTCAGAAAAAATTGTTAATGTCTTATTAAAGAAATGACAATTTTGCATGAGGTAAAACTCTTTATAGTTTATAAATCTTTCCTTTTGGCTAAGTCTTAATAATAATATTGTAATTTATAGCTAAAGAGATATATGATCAAGAAACTGTTTTATTTTACTTTTGTGATTATGATAAACATACCGAGGGCCTCAAAATAATATCTGGAGGGCCGCATGTGGCCCCTGGGCCACGAGTTTGAGACCACTGCTCTAGACCACCATGGCATTCAGGTAGGCTCTAAAAGACCTGTTCTGATTGGAGATTGGTGGGAGGGGATTGCTTACTTGTTAGGAGAGTGAAAAGCTTTATATTGAGAGTTACTGCATTGCACCAATAAAGCTACCACTGTTGTAAGATCTGCACCTAGGTTTTACACATCAGTCAAAAAAGGGGATGTGGAAATGGGTGGGCCGTGGGCAGATCAAGGGCATTCATTTAAATTACATGGGTTATTATAGAATAAGGGCATCTAGATCGAGTTTTTACTCCATCAAAAATTGCAAAGACTAGGGGACACGCGATGAAGTTACAGGGAAATACTTTTAAAACTAATAGGAGGAAATATTTTTTTTCACTCAGAGAATAGTAGAGCTCTGGAACGCATTGCCAGAAGATGTGGTAAGAGTGGCTAACACAGCTGTTTTTTAAAAAATAGGGTGGGGGGGAAAGGGTGGGAACGGACTGCTGGTCACGATGGACCACTGGTCTGACCCAGCAGCGGCAATTCTTATGTTCATATGGATACCACCTTTTTATAGTTTTACAATCACACTCAAGGCGGTTTACATCTTTTCAAGTTTCAAGTGTACATCGCTTTATCAAAATTTCAAAGCGAGGTACAATGTAAAATGGGAAGAGCGAACAATATAAATTATTTCTTTATTTAATTTTCTATACCATTCTCCCAGGAGAGCTCAGAATGGTTTACATGAGTTTATTCAGGTATTTTCCCTGTCTGTCCCAGCGGGCTCACAATCGATCTAATGTAACTGGGGCAATGGGGGGGATTAAGTGAATTGCCCAGGGTCACAAGGAGCAGCAGGGGTTTGAACCCACAACCCCAGGGTGTTGAGGCTGTAGCTTTAACCACAATAACATAGACAAGGATCGCAGATAAGCTACTAACTAGAACAAGAGGGAGCGGGGAGGAACTACAATTGTTCTAGGAAAGAAAACAGTGAAAGGAAGAAACAGGAGGACAGGACATATTTATAAACAAGGCCTCGTATGCATCTTTATACAGAAAACCTTTTAGTTATCCTTTGAATATGTCTGTTTTTTTCTTCCCTCAACTGAGCCGATACAGTTACTTCAAGCATTTCCCCTATTTGTCCTGCTAGGCAGTCCCTGGAGGAAAAGTCCATAGTCTGCTATTGAGACAGACATGGGAGAAGCCACTGCTTGCCTAAGATTGGTAGCATGGTATGTTGATACTGTTTTGGTTTTTGCCAGGTGCTTGTAACCTGGATTGGCCACCGTGAAAACAGGATACTGGGCTAGAAGGACCATTGGTCTGACCCAGGATGGCTATTCTTATGTTCTTATGCAACTTTAGGGGGCAGGCATTTGCTCCACAGATGCAAATGACCATGTTATTCTACAAACCGCATGTTACTTTAAGTGTGGCTTATAGAATAGCACTTTTTGTCACTGATATTTTAGGTACCATATATGGAATATACTGTACAGTATATATGTATTTCCTATTTCAAGAAAGGCAATGCATATATAGTATATTGCCCCATATATTAATGCAGTGTTTTTCAACCTTTTTACACCTATGGACCGGCAAAAATAAAATAATTATTCTGTGGACCGGCATCGTTCCGTGGACCGGCGGTTGAAGAACACTGGGCTAAGTCATGGGCCAGACCCCGCCCATCTCTACCCAATCTCCACCCCAGACCCCGCCCCCATAATAGTACTAATTGTAACACTATTTTTTCCATTCATTTTTCACAGATACACAATATTAACAACACATAATGGTTAACGACAAAATTAAACTATACAAAGCACTCACAGCAGATGTAAATTCTCAAAATTGACATAATTCAATCACTAAATTCAAAAATAAAATCATTCCCCCCTACCTTTGTTGTCTCCCTCCCTCCATGCTATGGCTTACCTTCTGGCCTGCACCCGCCTGGCCATTTTATGCCACCCCCGGTATTATCTTCAGGTCGGCTCCCTCTACCTCACTGATGCAGTGCACAAAGCTGTGGGCAGCAGCTCCTTGCGCGTCCCGTGCCTCATCTGGAAGCCTTCCCTCTGACGTTGCAACGTCAGAGAGAAGGCTTCCGGTTCAGGCACAGGACGCTTGTAGGAGCCACTGCCTGTGGCTTTGTGCGCTGAATCAGTAACATAGTAGATGACGGCAGATAAAGACCCGAATGGTCCATCCAGTCTGCCCAACCTGAAACAATTTAAATTTTTTTTTTTTTTTTCTTCTTAGCTATTTCTGGGCAAGAATCCAAAGCTTTACCCGGTACTGTGATTGGGTTCCAACTGCCGAAATCTCTGTTAAGACATTACTCCAGCCCATTTACACAATCTACAGTGAGTAAGAGGGAGCTGGCTCGAAGATAATGCTGCATCGATCGCCCCGTGGACCAGCGGTTTAAGAACACTGTTTCGGGTCTGATGCACGTGCTGGCCCTGTGGACCGGCAGGAAATTTCTGTGGATCGGCACCGGTCCACGGACTGGTGGTTGAAGAACACCGTATTAATGTCAGCATTTAAAAACTGCTCCCTTACATATTAAGAGTTTGTTTTAGCCAATCCTTAGCAAAACTGAATAAGGAAGTCCTGTCCCTCCCCCCTCCTTATTTCCTGGTATTTTTTTTTCCCCTCTAGTTTGAAAATGTATGTGCTTCACATCTCTGTCAATTAACAGCACATGTAAATTGGCAAAATAGCATGCATGCACTCGTTGTCCAGAGTTGATTTGCATCCCATAGCTAAATTCTGTAAAAGCAGTATCTAAGCCCTTTTTTTCTGGTTTAGTTCGTCTATCAGCCACATAACTTAAGAAGATTCAAGTGAATGCCACATGTACAGCTGCTAAAGCTGCAAGTGAGGGGACACAGCCATGACTCATTTGCTTACACAAACAATAAATTCACGCTAACACGTGCATCGGTTAATTTAATTTCCAGAGCAAACCTGAACAGAAAAGTTTTGAAGATAAATAGGCTTGCTCATGAATTAATAGTAAGATGAATTCAGTTTTAAAAATAATTAGGTTTTCTAAATATCAACCGAGGCAATAGATCTTCTATAGTTTGGGGGTAAATGTTTAGTAGCATACCCACATAGTTTCAAACATGTACAAAACAATCCATTTTTCAAAGACAAGATATGCATATAAATTAGGCGTGAACAAGTTGTTGCTATTCAGTTAAATATGTATGTACAACTTTACTTGTTACAAGATGATTAGAGAATTGTAGCATGAAATAGTAGCTGAGCAACCATGTAAACAATACCATACAATTTCTTAACAAAATTGGCACTCGGCACTTGTTGCCCCCCACCCAAACTCTAAATACACCTGCAAGTACTACACAGACTCGCTGTTCTTCGACAAAATGTGGATTTATTAATGGCCGCAGCCGTAAATGCCTTACTACAAACATCTAAGAACATAAGAACATAAGAACATAAGAAATGCCTCTGCTGGGTCAGACCCGAGGTCCATCGTGCCCAGCAGTCCGCTCACGCGGCGGCCCAACAGGTCCAGGACCTGTGCAGTAATCTTCTATCTATACCCCTCTATCCCCATTTCCAGTAGGAATTTGTCCAATCCTTTCTTGAACCCCAGTACCGTACTCTGCCTTATAACGTCCTCTGGAAGCGCATTCCAGGTGTCCACCACACGTTGGGTAAAGAAGAACTTCCTAGCATTTGTTTTGAATCTGTCCCCTTTCAACTTTTCCGAATGCCCTCTTCTTCTCTTATTTTTCGAAAGTTCGAAGAATCTGTCCTTCTCTACTCTCTCTATGCCCTTCATGATCTTGTAAGTCTCTATCATATCCCCTCTAAGTCTCCTCTTCTCCAGGGAAAAGAGACCCAGCTTCTCCAATCTCTCAGAATATGACAGGTTTTCCATACCTATTATCAGACGTGTTGCTCTCCTTTGAACCCTCTCGACTAACGCCATATCCTTCTTAAGATACGGCGACCAATATTGGACGCAGTACTCCAAATGCGGGCGCACCATCGCCCGATACAACGGCAGGATAACTTCTTTCGTTCTGGCTGTAATACCCTTTTTGATTATACCAAGCATTCTATTCGCTCTCTTAGCGGCCGCTGCACACTGTGCCGACGGCTTCATTGTCATGTCCACCATTACCCCCAAGTCCCTTTCCTGGGTACTCTTATTCAATAACATCCCTCCCATTGTATAGTTGTACCTCGAGTTTCTGCTCCCCACATGTAATACTTTACATTTTTCAATGTTGAACTTCATCTGCCATTTCGCCGCCCATTCTTCTAATTTGTTCAAGTCCCTTTGCAACTTTTCGCAGTCCTCTGTAGTCCGAGCTCCATTAAATAGTTTGGTGTCGTCCGCAAATTTTATTATCTCGCACTTCGTTCCTGTTTCTAGATCATTTATGAAAATATTAAATAGCAGCGGCCCGAGCACCGAGCCCTGCGGGACACCACTCGTGACCCTCCTCCAGTCGGAGTAGTGACCCTTCACTCCTACCCTTTGTTTTCTACCCTCCAACCAGTTTCTGATCCATCTATGTACGTCTCCTTCCACCCCATGGTTCTTCAGTTTCCGGAGTAGACGTTCATGGGGCACCTTGTCAAAGGCTTTTTGGAAATCTAGATATATGATGTCTATGGGGTCTCCTTTGTCCATCCGTTTGTTGATCCCTTCGAAGAAGTGCAATAAGTTCGTTAGGCACGATCTTCCCTTGCAGAAACCATGCTGGCTGGTTATCAGAAGTTCATTTTTTTCAAAATGTTGATCGATGTTTTCTTTTATCAGTGCTTCTGCCATTTTCCCGGAACCGAAGTCAGGCTCACCGGCCTGTAGTTTCCCGGGTCACCTCTTGATCCCTTTTTAAAGATGGGCGTAACGTTGGCTATCTTCCAATCTTCCGGGATCTCGCCTGTTTTCAGGGATAAGTTGCAAATTTGCTGCAGTAGTTCCGCTATCTCCTCCTTTAATTCCTTCAGAACCCTTGGATGTATGCCATCCGGACCCGGGGATTTGTCAGTTTTTAGTTTATCTATCTGCCTACGAACGTCCTCAAGGCTCACTTCTATGGATGTTAATTTTTCTGCCTGACTTCCGTTGAAGAATTGTTCAGGTTCCGGTATGTTGGACGTGTTTTCGTTTGTAAATACAGACGAGAAGAACATGTTAAGCCTTTCTGCCACTACCTTCTCCTCCTTCACCACTCCCTTCCTGTCTCCGTCGTCCAGCGGTCCCACTTCCTCTCTAGCCGGCTGCTTCCCTTTAACATATCTGAAGAATGGTTTGAAATTTCTTGCTTCCCTGGCTAGCCTCTCTTCATACTCTCTTTTGGCTTTCCGAACCTCACGGTGACATTCTTTTTGATGCTTCTTGTGCTCTTTCCAGTTCCCCTCAGTTTTGTCCTTTTTCCATTTCTTGAATGATTTTTTCTTATTGCCTATCGCTTCCTTCACTGTTTTGGTTATCCACACCGGGTCTTTTGTTCGATTCTTTTTACACCCCTTCCTGAATCTGGGGATATACAGATTTTGCGCCTCGCTCACCATGTCCCTGAAGAAGGACCAGGCATGATTTACCGTTAGCCATGTTTTGGAAGTGTTCCTAAGTTTCTTCCTTACCAATTCCCTCATTGCTTCGTAGTTTCCTTTCCTGAAGTTAAAAGTTGTCGCAATGGATCTCTTGCCTTTTGACACTCCTACCTCCAAATCTACAAACAGCAAATACCGACATACCAAAACATTAACCATGAACATTTTAGATACATTACATTACATTACATTAGTAAGGAAAGGAAAGGAGGAGGCCTGGCTCTGCTTTACAAATCATTCTTCAATGTTCAACTCCTTGAAAAGGGCAGCCATACCTCTCTAGAATTCTTACTAGCTTCAGTTAAAGACGAACTCCAACCCCACCCACTAGGCATCTTGCTTCTCTACCGCCCTCCTATCCCCTGGAATAAATCCTCTGAACTTTTCCTAGAGACTATAACAAGAGTCTTCCTAAAATTCCAGAGACTACTGATCATAGGAGATATTAACCTCCACCTTGATGATAACACCAGCATGGACACAACTGAATTCAAAGACTTCCTCACCTCCCTTGGCTTCACCACTCCTCCACCCACACCTACCCATGATAAAGGACATAAACTAGACATCATCATCTTCCTCGACCTGACTGAGCACAAAACTTCTGCCGAAGAGGCCCGCTGGGACCTTGTCCCGTGGTCTGACCACCTTCTAGGCTCTTTCTACCTCCCCATCTTCATGTCTCATCTAGGTACTCCACCCCGGCCCACAAAATCTATCACCTACCGCAAAAAAATCACGAGCGAATTGTTCTGGACCCAATTTCTTAACCAACTTTCCCCTTCTCCTAAACACACAGACCCAGAGTCCAACTGGCATAATTGGGTTACCCTTTCCGGGACTACATACCACGCTCTGGCCCCTTTATCTACAAAATCTATCTCCCACTCCCACAAAGCCCCCTGGTACCTTCCATATCACAGGGAACTAAAACAGAATTGTCAAGCCCTGGAACGGAAATGGAAAAAATTGAAATCCCCCTCAGACAAACAATCCTGGTGAGACAACATCAAGTGCTATAACACAATACTAAAAAAAGCAAGAAAGAATTTCTATGGAGATAAAATCACCAGATCAAAAAATCAAAATAGTACTCTGTTCTACATCTGGTGAAACTTAACCTCAAAAAACGACTCCACCTCTCCCCTCTCCCCTCAAACGACTTAGCCAAATTTTTCAATGAAAAGATTTCCACCATAAGGAGCTCTTTCCCCTCAGCAGTCTCTTACAATTTTCTTCCTCCCAATGACTCAAACCCTATCCCAGCGGATAGATCCTGGACGACATTTGAACCCATATCTGAACCCCAGATCTCTAAACTCTGCCTCAGACTGAAATCCTGCAAATGCATCTTAGATCCTTTCCCATCCCACCTTTATGAAAACATTCCTGCACAGGCCATCTCCTCCCTTACGAGACTCATTAACTCTGCTCTACTATCAGGCTTGTTCTCCACAAAAATGGGCCACATTGCCTTGTCACCTATTCTGAAAAAAGCCGATCTCGACCCCCTCCCTACCATCAAACTACCGACCCATAGCAAATATCCCTCTACTTACCAAACTTCTAGAAACCATAGTTGCTACCCAGCTTTCCTCCTATCTCGAGAGATTCTCCATTCTTCACCCCTACCAACATGGCTTCAGACCCTGCTTTAGCACTGAATCCCTCCTAGTTTCCCTAATTTCAAAGGTACAACAACTACACTCACGTAACAAATTCGCTGTCCTACTACAATTCGATCTTTCCACTGCTTTTGATGTCGTCCATCACGACATACTACTTTACCAACTTTCCGAGATTGGAATCGACTCCACCGTCCTAATGTGGTTCTCAAACTTCTTAAGCTCCTGTTCCTACACCGTCAACACAAATGGCACCATGTCCACTCCTTGGACTCCTTCTTGCGGTGTCCCTCAAGGATCACCCCTTTCCCCTATTCTCTTTAACATCTACATGTCCTCCCTGAAACTCTTTCAACTATCCCCCCTGGAAACAATCTACACTTATGCAGATGACATCCTTGTCCTCCTTGAGACTGACCAGAACCTCACCAACCTCCATGAAAACATTACAGCCTGCATAATGAGACTCCGTGCCTGGTCCCTCTCAGTACAGATGAAACTAAACGAATCTAAAACAAAACTACTCTGGCTCGGCCCAAAATTCGAACACCTGCCCACACTTTTCACACTACCCACAGGCGATACACTACAGCTCGAGTTCTCATGCAAGGTCCTTGGTATCACTATCGATTCCTCTCTCTCCCTCAATGACCACCTCAACTCCTTGGCAAAATCATGCTTTTTCAGCCTTCACATGTTGAGGAAAGCTAGATCCTACTTCAGCCAACAACACTTTGCCATCCTTGTCCAATCCATCATCCTCTCCAAACTAAATTACTGCAACGCCATCTACTTAAATCTATCAAAAAAAAGTATTCTAAGACTCCAGCTAATCCAGAATACTGCAGCCAAACTGATCTTCTCAAAACGCAAGTCTGACCATGCCTCCCCATTCCTTGCCAAACTTCATTGGCTCCCAATAATCTCCAGAATCCATTTCAAATGTTCCTGCCTGGCTTTCAAGATCATTCACGGAATCCTGCCTCCTCTTATCCCACTGTCTTTCAACTCCTCCAGTCCCGACTCCTCCAGAACTGCCCAAAGGCTTAAACTAGCCTTCCCCTCTCCACGCGGCATCCACTATTCAGGCAAACTGGGAAAATCCCTTCTCTTCAAAATCACAGGTCTTTGGAACGACCTCACCACCCCGCTGCGGAACCTGAGCTCCCTTCAGTTATTCCGCAAACAACTGAAAACCTGGCTTTTCAGCAAATTGTAGCTCTATCCTTCCCCCCTTTCTCTCCCCCCTTCTACACATAAGTTCATGTAATCCTTTTTCTTCTTCTCTACCCACTATTTTAAGTTCTTGTAAACCGTGTTGAGCTCCATTCTCATGGAGATGATGCGGTATACAAACTTAAGGTTTAGATTAGATTAGATTAGATTAGTGATTTTTATTCCGCTTATACCTTGCGGTTCAAAGCGGATTACATAAGAAGAGAACTGGACATTTCCAGGAGGGTACATGACATTGGAGAATACAGATTGAGGGTATAGACTTAATAACAGAATGAGTGTATAGACATAATAACATTGGAAGATAAATCAGGTTACATTACATTACATAGCAAATTGTCTGTTTCCATACGTTGGTAGGTAATCGGTTTCGGTAGGTTGATTTAGGTTCCAGGTAGCTTTGTTGGTTTGTTTTTTTTTTCATTTTTTTTAATTGGTCGATTGAGGGTATGGTGCCAATGCATATCATCATATTCATTCACAATGAACATTTTATATACCATAGCACAACATCATATTGCTGCATCTCAGTTCTTATAACCATCAACTCATCCATGGATTACCCAGCGTATCTGGCTGGGCTACCGTCGTTCTTGTGGGAGAGTCATTCGAGCTGCCCCCGCCGTCTCCACATCCCATTCAAGGAAGGGCCATTGACCTATCGGTTGTTGCAGTCATGCCACATGGCCTACCCACTGTCTAAGTAAGGAGACAAGCCTCTGAGTGCTTACCACACTTGCTTCTGCAAGGCTATATGTTGCCACTTCTTTTGCTTTAAACAAAAGTTACGCAGTGTTCTTTCTTGTCTATATGCTGTGCCTATGACCCCACTATGATTTTTCCGCCACAACCCGAGATAGCAAAACCTTACTTATCTCGGGTTCCCCACCAGGCATACGACTGCAGCCCCCTGCTACCCAGTGTGGCCTTGAAGACATGAACTTATAAGTATATCCACAGCAACATCTACACCAACGCCAGACTAGCACCCCAATTGGGTCTACCCCATATCCACACCACCCCCAGATGAGTGCCCCCAATCGGGTCAGGATATACCTGAGCCCCTATCCTCAAAGACGCTCCTAAGTAATGGACCAACCTCTTACATTTGGTCTAAATCTCCTATGCCAGGCAAAGAGGCACCTGATGTGCTACCCAGCCCCCAGAAAACCACAGTCAGTAGTCAATCCATGTAGTCAGATCCCACACTGTATATGGTGAAAATTGGTGAAAGTTGCTGCGGGTGAAACTCAACAAGTGCAACTTGACTTTAAAGGCACCATAGCGACAGTAAAGATCGCACCCAATCTAATGCCAGGTGCATTTTGCATGACGAGCGAGGAAAGGCATCCAATGAGCACTTGAAGCTCGAGGGCAGGATGAAATGGCTGTACCATCTGCCCTGAAGGGTGGAATAAATCACTTCCCAAATCTCGAGCAGAAATAATGACATGCCTTTGGACTTAGGTGATCCTTCCTATGGACTAAAGTCATATTTTTGTACACTGAAAGCTTCGAACCACTCCCGAAGACTGGGAGAGGGGGGGTCAATTCAGAGTTCCTTACCTGAACTGTAATAGCAGTGAGCATCTGGGGAGCTGTTACCTTGCAGAGTTAACATGAGTTTTGAGTTTCTGCACAGTGTTAGCACACATGGGCTCTATGCAGAGTTACAAAGGTAAGCTGTACTCCAATAAGTACAAAAGAGCTGATCTGAGTCCTAACTATTTACCCATATTCGGTGGCATTTTCAACCCCATGCCCTTGTATGGCATCCAAGGAAATGGTGCGCTAGTTCAGCGATATGAAGGAAACAATCAAGGGAGGATCACTCCGTTCACGTCAATCAGACCTGTTAAATTCCGAACAGATCCTAGTTTCATGATGAAGCGACCACCAGGCTACTTCCCAGTGAAAAAAAAAGTGACTGTACTAGGTACAGCACTTCCACACCGCACACCACCACTGTATCCTACATATGCAACAGATACCACCCACCAGCGCACCAGGGCCCTCCGCATGCCCCACTGAGGTAACAAATGAGCTTGATGATAAACTGTATGGGGCCTGCCATATCAGCTAAAGGTAATGACCCCAACTATGCTCAGCAAAACCACACGCCAAGGCCTGCAAGTTGGAGGCCTGCCAGAAGTGTGATAGAAAACTCCAGCTGAGATACGGCCGCCTGGCAGCTAATGAGTATGATCACGTATCCCCATTGTTGAGAAAACTTCATTGGCTTCCAGTTCGTCATAGGATACAGTTCAAGTGTACATGTGTTGTTTTCAAATTCCTCTATGGTATATTCGATCCTTCAGTCCCTCTTTGTTGGAATGCTATTAGATCCAGTCACTCAAGGATTACAACAATCTATAAATTATCATTTCCATCTTCTAAAGGACTTAAATGTGCCGGGAAGCTCAGTAAATCTATGGCATTTAAATTGGTGGAAATTTGGAAAAGACTTCCAGATTCTGTTAGGTCAATTACATCTATTTCGAAAAAATGTAAAAACTTGGCTGTTCACACAATAGTTATCCACGATTATTAGCTGATGAACAGTAATTAAGTATATCTTACTTAACATCTATCTAATCTTAACTAATAGTATACTTTCTATATGGCCTATTAGTATGTTATCTCCTTTTTAATGAACTGTAAACCGAATCGAGCTCCTTAGGGAAATGATCCAGTATAAGATTAGATTAGATTAGATTAATGAGACTTGAATGGAGGAATGATTAACTTCCAAGAATCGCCCACTGATATAACAAACACTTGCTCTTGATACCTCAGGAAAATTGGCCCTCTAGAATTGCACCCTAAAACGCTGCCACGTGGCAGTAAATTTAACGGTCACTGTATAGAAATATGACGGGCAATCAATAGTGCACCGTAAAACGCTAGAAGTGCACCATACAATGCTGCGTGTGGCAACAAATTTAATGGTCAACTGCATGGCAACACACAGACAATCACAAAAAACTGGCTAAAGAGGAAATGATCCCTAGCGCCCTGAATATTTGGCAAGATCCTTGACATTCGGGTTATTTCCTGGATGTTGCTCCTATTATAAGTGCCTCACTCCTACCCACAGGTAACTGATCAAACGAAATCAAATAACAAACAGTGGGGAATGAGTCCCTACACCCTAGGTTGCACGACCTCCCCATCTGCCATCAACCACGGTAAACTGTAGCCCACCACTCCAAGAACTAAGATCTACCTTCTACTGGGAATAGACACAGCTAATGTTTCCTGACCTACCATGGGCTTGGTGAAATTATACGGGCATATATGAAACACAAATCCAAGAGACTTTCCATCACAGATCACCACTGTCAGCTGCCTCATTGCCTCAGGATTTGAGTCACCATGGAGCAACCAGAGAAAACCATGAAATCGTATGTCATTGTTAATGAACAAAATAATCAACCCCTAGCCAGTTCTTGGATATCAAAGTTCCAGGGGAGCCACTACCCTTCCCACCTAACTAGAAAGTACAAGAAGATGGGTCAAAATACATGGTTACATGATATAGCCTTAGATTTACTGAACCTTCACACCGGCCATGTCTACTTTTCTCAATGGGCTGAGACTGCAAATGGGGATCCTGCCCGCATCACGCGATTCCCACAAATATCTCATGAGAAGCTGCACTACTAGGCCCAGCCGAGCCCCTGTGAGCTACAATACTCTGTCACCAAGTATGTGGCACAGTGCTCAAAACCACAGCCTCAGCACCCCGAGTTCGCGGGACCAAACCCACACTGTTCCCTGCGATCCTGTGTACATCACCAAATCCCTCCACTGCCCCAGGCACCACAGATAGACTGCGAGTCCGCCGAGACAGACAGATAAAATGCCCGAGTACCTGAATAAAGTCATGCAAACCGTTCTGAGTTCGCTGGGGAAACGATATAATGAATTGAATAAATAAATAAATAAATTCAGTTGTGGAGAGAGAGTTCCCTCAGCTCACAGACTAGTCCATACTGCAGAAAGCACCGGAAACAAGGCCCCACTCCATAACCTGCATGCATGACAGACACAGAAGCCATACCACGAAAGAGAATGAAGAATGCTGGTACTCGCCCCATTGTGATGGGTACTGTCACAACCCTAGCCCTAAAGCTCGGTTTGTGCCAGGGAAGGCTCTGTCTAACCCTAACCTGGCCTTAAAGAGGGCTAACCATTGTGACAGATTAAACACCCATAAGAAGGAAGGCTCTGAATGTACATTTAAACCTCAGCTTACAAAACCCTGGGGAGGTGAGGAGCATGGGGAGAATCCACAGAAGATCCTCAGGGCGGGATTGTGGGGCCATTTGTGGCATACTATTTAAAACAAGTTTGAATAAGTGGATTCAGCTACTCCCCTCCCCCACCAACTACCTCTGAGTTGGTTGGGGCCAGGCCTGCTTCAATCCAGGCCTGGGTGCAGCACTTTCAGTCTTCAAGGAAAGGGCTATTGTTTTTTTCCTGTCTGCTTGCTAAAGGCAGATGTACTAAGACTGGGCTATTACAGACTAAGGCCTAAATTCTCTATTACTGCGTTTAACTTAGGCGTGCTTTGGACGTCGGATATAAGTGAATAATCATGGAGTTAAGGGTCTTAATTAATGTTAATTGGGTAATAGACGACACATAGACGTCCCTAGGTAGTACATAAGGAACTAACGTCTATCGAAAGCATAGTCCCGTCTGCAGCTCTGGACGTGGGCGTTCCGTGGGCGGTCTATGGGCGTGCCAAGTGGGGACGCTGGATAGGCGCTACTTGGGCGAACGCGTGCGTCTAACTCTCGTGAATTATGTAGACGTAAAAAACCCTGGTCTAACTTGGATTTCAATGCCGTTTCAACTATCGTAATTGCGGCTCTTTGTTACACGCGAGGCAGACGTCTGCTGTATTTTTTATCAATAATTCCAATAGTAAATTTCAATAGGTATGTTTCATCTTTTCTCTGTCCTAATAAATAGAATGACACCATAACAATGGAACACATTATATTGCATGGATAACAAACCACATTTCAGCCCAAACCATAATATAATATTCCCATGGCTTTTACAACCCCCTTTTTTGTCTCAACAAACAGCACTGCAATCGGCTCTCTTTTGAAAGCAAAGAAAAACCAGCACACATTATCAGCACTTAAAAAGAGAATAAACAGATACACACCTTAACATTCCAGCTTCCCTCATTGCAAAATGGAGGTGTTCAGTTGCACAAAACTGACCTCATTGTGACCTCATCAATCTGCATCTTCCAAAGTAATATGCCACAATTAAAAGACGTGGTGGGTGTTGAACCCACAACCTCTGGATGTTAGCAGCATAGGCTGGGCTCCTAACTGATAGAGCTACAGCTGTTTGACTGAGCTGTCTGTGCTTCATTAGGTATCATATCAGGATGAACTCAAATAAGTTTAAGCAAAGGAATGCCTAAAGATTTGGAACGTTTTCAAGTAGAAAACAAATATGAAATATGTATTAAAGAATTGCAGCACAAATAACGCCTAAACGGAACAGATTATTTACAGTCCTATATGCATTAGTACAGTGCTCAGAATGAAGATTAGCGTGTAAGAAAAACAGAGCTCCACCTCACATGCATTCAAGCACACTTGGGAATATGGGTTTGGGGCTCAGTGAAAGCAGCGCTTTTAGCCATTGAGCTAACACTCTTTTGTCTCAGCCTACTATGACATTATAGCTAAACTCCTTTTCCCTTAGCACTTCACTAAGATATGATATGACAAGGGAACGAGAGGAATTGGAGGTGTGGGTCAGTGAGGAAAGGCACTCTCTACCAATCGTGCGGCCTTTAAGGGTTCAAATCCCAGCCTGTATTTTACTTGTGGCGTATCAGCTTTCCAGGTGCACTTTGATGATGGTTTCCACTTCTTATAGGAGTTGAATATAACATTTCTCCATTTAAACATGGCATACGTTGTTAGTTTTGATCGTGGTAAAGTATACATTTCTGAAATGGTGAAGAAACAATAAGCGGTATAAGCAAATCCAAACTGCTATAAGCGCAAGAAAGCATTTGTAGCTCAACACGCTAATGCTCCTTTTCTGAGCTTTGCCATCTAAAACTCCCCGGTTTGACTCCCACCTTTGCTCATTTTAATAAGGTCCTCGTTTTTTCCTATTAGATCTTATAACATTTCCCTTTGCAGGCAAACCTATTTTCAACTTACCATGGCTCGGACATCCTACGCAGTGATGAGAGCACATTAACCAGGCGATCCACAAATGTCATCTTGCTGCTTATCACTGCGTAGGATGTCCGAGCCATGGTAAGTTGAAAATAGGTTTGCCTGCAAAGGGAAATGTTATAAGATCTAATAGGAAAAAACGAGGACCTTATTAAAATGAGCAAAGGTGGGAGTCAAACCGGGGAGTTTTAGATGGCAAAGCTCAGAAAAGGAGCATTAGCGTGTTGAGCTACAAATGCTTTCTTGCGCTTATAGCAGTTTGGATTTGCTTATACCGCTTATTGTTTCTTCACCATTTCAGAAATGTATACTTTACCACGATCAAAACTAACAACGTATGCCATGTTTAAATGGAGAAATGTTATATTCAACTCCTATAAGAAGTGGAAACCATCATCAAAGTGCACCTGGAAAGTTGATACGCCACAAGTAAAATACAGGCTGGGATTTGAACCCTTAAAGGCCGCACGATTGGTAGAGAGTGCCTTTCCTCACTGACCCACACCTCCAATTCCTCTCGTTCCCTTGTCATATCATATCTTAGTGAAGTGCTAAGGGAAAAGGAGTTTAGCTATAATGTCATAGTAGGCTGAGACAAAAGAGTGTTAGCTCAATGGCTAAAAGCGCTGCTTTCACTGAGCCCCAAACCCATATTCCCAAGTGTGCTTGAATGCATGTGAGGTGGAGCTCTGTTTTTCTTACACGCTAATCTTCATTCTGAGCACTGTACTAATGCATATAGGACTGTAAATAATCTGTTCCGTTTAGGCGTTATTTGTGCTGCAATTCTTTAATACATATTTCATATTTGTTTTCTATGAGTTAAATCAAACTTCAGAGGGCTTGGACAGGTGTTGAAGAATGATCCAGTTAGGGGGGGATGTTTTTGGTGGGGGGAGGGTGTTCAGCATGAGAGAGAACAGGTTGCATTAACTATTAGACAATGGGCTGCACATAATAAAAGCTGAAGCAAAATATTGATATGTAAAGGCAAGGCTAAAGAGTTACCAGGTGTCCTGGCTGAGAAATGAATATAACCTATTTGCTAACCTTACTCAAGACTTGAACCCCCTGATGTATGGACGATGAAAAAAGCAATGCCTTAAGGCATAGAGCTATAGAGGTAACTTTGTTTAGAACATAGAGCTTAGAGATGTGAAGGAAATGACTACAACGTCACTACAGCTGTATATTGCAAAACCACATCCAATGCACATCCAATTAGATTTGAATCCTAACGGTTTCTATGACGTCCGCCGCTAATTAGGCGTGCTTAGTATATAGAAAGCTTTGGCACAGCCATTTTGCCTATGTAAGACCCCCTCATGTGAGTTGGTGTTTGTGGTGTTCTGTTTCCTCAATGATGAAACTTTGTGCTATGACTTGCCTGTTCTCCTTTATACTCCCTTCTGCCTTTGACACTCCTCCCCTCCCCCATTATCTGTATTTCCTTAGTTTATGGATTTTTCTGGGTGTTGGTGTGAGGGATTGTTGGGGACTTAAATTTTGTGTTAAGTGTGGAGGGGAATAAATTGTTAGGGAAAAGAAGGGGCCAGGTCAGGTTACACACAGATGCCCACACCCACCACTCTCCCTGCTTTCATAATGTCATTGTCTGCCCCACCTCCATTTTCCATAGTAGCAGAGTACACCAAAAAGAAAGAGCAGAGGGGGCCTACAACATTCAATTAACTCCATGTGGAATGGATGGGAACCTTTGTTTAAATATGGGAAATATGTCATCAACCAAGGCAGCTACTGCACCAGATGGGATACATATTAATGAGATTCTTAAGTTGAATGCAGGAGAGGTGTCTAGATATGGCCAGACTTGGAGGAGGGGGGAGCAGAGATATGCTGGATAGTAGTCTTGAATGAGAAAAGATAAAAGCAAGAGGTGGAGGATGTCATGGAGGCAAGGAGAGATTAGGGATGCAAGGGTATTTGCTAACAGAAAGGGTGAAAGGTTGCCACTGGGGATGGAAGGAGATTAGGGAGTAACACTAGGTTTTGAGGTGGAATGGAGAGATGGCATGTAGGTTCCAGCCCTCTCCTCCCCTCCCCTGGTATGCATCAAGGAAAATAACAAAAGAGAGGGACAGATGTTGATGCATAGGGAGCTAGGTTGTGAAAGGTGGGATAAGAGGATTGTAAGGGATAGCGCTAATGAGCATGCATGAGAGACCTGCATCTAATGGAGGTGTCAGCCATCAAATCTACCACGATGCATATCCATTAGGGGTATCCTCAAACCCTTAACTGGCCTAGTGGTCGTTCATGACACTGTTGGGACATACCTCTGTAAACCACATGATACAGCAATGTAGCTCTGGGAAGCACCTAACGAATACAATATAAGCTGAAACACAAACACACTGTCAGCTATATATGTTTCATTTATTTGATGGATTTTATTGTAAAACATAAATCCATTGACTTGCTGTTGTACATAATAGATGGAAATATGCATAATATAGGATGCAACCACAAAAAACAAAAGGGAACAAGCCTGAAGAAGTATTTAATACCTTATTTAACTCAGATGGTGCTCAGAATCCACGGATGGAATACAAAAAACTCAGGATGGGGAACAAACCCCTAAAGAGATTGGTCATTGAAAGTGCTTCATTCTGTTTAGCATGTCCATAACATAGGTGAGTATTCAATGATTCCAAAAAATATACTTTCAAAACGTGCAAGCAAACTTAACTTAAAAATCCATACAGCGATGGTCCGGCAGGGTTCAGACGCGTTTTGCCAAGGAGGCTTCTTCAGAGAACCCGCTGTGCTGTGTGCAATTAATAATTAAATGCTTCCTGGTTCAAAGAAAAAAGTTTTTCATTTCCTGTGACAAGGATGAAGTCAGGCAAATGTCCAGGCTGCCAACAGATGGCAACGGGTTGCACCTTAAGATGAAGTCAGGCAAATGTCCAGGCTGCCAACAGATGGCAACGGGTTGCACCTTAAGATGAAGTCAGGCAAATGTCCAGGCTGCCAACAGATGGCAACGGGTTGCACCTTAAGATGAAGTCAGGCAAATGTCCAGGCTGCCAACAGATGGCAACGGGTTGCACCTTAAGATGAAGTCAGGCAAATGTCCAGGCTGCCAACAGATGGCAACGGGTTGCACCTTAAGATGAAGTCAGGCAAATGTCCAGGCTGCCAACAGATGGCAACGGGTTGCACCTTAAGATGAAGTCGGCAACATGGCTCCTGGAGAGCTACAGATCCTTGGAAGGGTGTAATAGTTATTATCCAACTATGATGCCCTCGATGGGAGTTGAAGCTGATGAAGATTGGCACTCAGGCCAGGATGCTATCTGGATGAAAGATCTGCAGTGACTGAACCGTGATATAGAGGCTGTGGCGTGTACATGCAGAGGAGGTCCAGCGGAGCCCCAGGGTCCATGCGGCATGACTGGCCTGGGAGTGTTCAGAGGACATAGTGGGTCCTAATGGCGGTCCTTTCCTTTTCCCTTTCCCCGGCCACGGCCTCGACTCCGGCCACGGGTGGCCGGGGGGGAACCTTGCCTGGTGGGAGCCTGGCTGGAGGAGGTCTGGGAGGTGGATTGAGGTCCAGGATCCCCATGGGAGGCAGTCTGGGTGATGAGCTGGGGGAGAAGTTGTGAAAGAATGCCACACATGTTCTCCAGCGCCCGGCGAGTCCCTGCCTGTTCTTCCAGGATTGCAGTCTGCACAGCACGTGTTGCAGACTGCTCGGCCACCAGGGAGGCCAGGTGCTGGTTCATTACATGTGTGGCTTCTTTTATCTCAGCCACCTCCCTGATGAGCAAAGTTTGTCTTTGGTGGAGGTGGTTACCCACCTCCACCAATTGACGGTGGAGCTCATCAGGGGGGGCCTCCAGCTCATCACCCTGATGGAAATCTTCCTCCCCCAGGGCTCCAACCTCATCCACCTCTTCTTCCCCCTCCAACTCTTCCCCCTCCTCTACTGCCCTGTTGTCATCGTGGGGATGAAGGGGGGGGCGCCGGTGCAGCTTGTGTAGCAGTGTTCTGAGGAGGAGGGGTGGCGTATGATGTTCCAGCCACTGCTTCCTCCTCCTCCTCCTCCTCATCCCCTTCATCCCTAGCAGCAGCAGAAGGAGGATGGGACGCCTCTGCAAAAAGACAAGAAAATACACATTGGTATTAGTTGAAAGCGGTAACATCTGAGAACATCATTTGAATTGCATCACAGGTCACAATACTGTACATCTGGTCATTTACAAGGTATTATGCAGGCTAACATGTGGAACATTAGCAACGTATTCCACATGTTAGGCTTCCAAGAGTATCAAAACAGGCAATGGCTTTTATTATATTACTATGAATTGCATTGGTTGTATAGTACTGTTGTAGTTTAGAAAGATATAAAATATGAGTAAAAACACCAACAAGTCAATGGCTTCTATGTAAAGTGATGTTACCTTGGTGCCCCAGGGAAGTATCAATGGCTCCCACAACAGGACCTATTCCAGGACCCACTATGTCCATCACCTCACTCTCCAGGACAGTCAGCTGGAGGTTGCCGCAAGGACCCTGCGCATTAATTCGTTCCTGCTTCCGCCGGACCTCTCTCCGCAGGGCACGCCACCGTTTTTTCAGAGCCTCTATATCACGGCCCTGATGGTGTACAGCATCTATGTCACTGCAGATTCTTCTCCAGATAGCATGCTGGCCTTCTATCCCAATCCTATCAGCTTCCCTCCCAAAGAGGGAATCATAGTTGGCCCCAACTTGGGCCACAAGGATCTGCAACTCTCCATGCAAGAAATTCGATTTTCGCTTTGAAGCCATGTTGCAAGGTGTAGCCATCTTTTCAGGCTACTTATAGAACACGTTCAAAAACACCCCCTGTACAACACCCAATGAGGTGTGATGGGCGTGGTTAGGAAGCGGGCTAAGGAACCGCACCCGAACGGCGCCCAATGGGCATAGAGAAAGTTTTCCCACCATGATGACGTCTCACGCTACATAGGCGTGCATGAGTATAAGAAGGTCCAGGTGAGCAGCGTTTCCTTTCTATACTATCCTATCGCTTATGCAGATGTTTCAGACTTTACTCTGTCTTAGTCTTTTACATTTCTTTCCCTATCTCTGCCTCCCATTTCCCTCTATTCCACAGAGCCATTAATACTGGCCATTCTAATATGTGGTTTTATCTTTTCTAGAAGCAGCTCAGATAGTAAGTCCAGGTGAGAATGATATTTTGTAAGCTACTTTGAACTATCATAGAACTAAAGAAACTAACCAACCAAAAGTGACTTCTCTTTATGGCCTTTCATTGTGTGCTATTGTTTATACTAGTTATTTTATTTCTGATATCTCCTACTCTCCATTCCACAGGGCTGATAAAAATGACTGAGAAGACTGATAAAGACCATACTGGTATATATTTTGCTGGTACACAAATGGATATGTAAGTAAAATGGATGTGTTCATACATCTGAGAGGGTTTACTCAGAGTTAAAGTTAATTCTTTGTAGAATCTAATTACAGGCAAATTAAAATCAGGTGAGGAATGGTTCTGTGTACTAACTCATTGATAAGAATAGGTCGGGTATGTTGGGGGGGGGGGGGAACACTGCCATTCAATGGATATCCAATCAACATGGTTCAGGTGGAAAACTCCTAATGAGTGCCTAATGGCTGCCATATTTAATAAGGATTCTAAAGGTATGTTAGCAGCTCTGTTACTTCTAGGTGTGTGTTCTGCCACAACTTCAGTGTTTAATTTAGGAGACATAGGTCTTTGTTAACAGTTTCTCTGTATTCTTCATTTCAGACCAGAGCAGCAGCTCAGCACACCAGTTTGCACCTAGCCAAACAGTTGTAGGTGAGAATGATATATGGTAACCTTTATTTGCTTACTCTTGAGTCACTCTTCACACAGGTATCCTTAATGACTTTCAGGAACAATAGTAAATTGATAATGTTGGCCTCATAGAACACCATGGCACGCATTCCTGCTGTTATATGCACACAAACTTTTTGTTTTCAGTTAGTCTATTCCCTCACATGAGTTCTAAACAGTAGCAGTGGAGGATTACAGGTGATACTAACCCACACCATCAGCAAGTTAAGGTTATTGCCTTAACACCTATACCACGGTGACATCTAAACAGCTCAACATATATGAGGTTAACACATTGCTTCAGGGAAGGGAGGACCTTGGGGGTTGAACCCCCCTGTTTGTGAACGTTGTGTAAACCAGCTTCTCCTCTTTTCTGTTTTCAGGTGTCTTAGACAGGCAAGTGCAGTATTGTCAGATGGAGTTTTTATAGTACTGAGAGCAGTGCAGCTGTGAGCATCTTTGTGGTTTCCACACCTGCTTTACCAAAATAGTGCAGCTCAAGAACCAGGAGGATAGATTGAGGTATCTGGCCTTTACTTCCATCACCTTCCGTGAAATGAAGAAAAACCCACATGTCTCATTTGGATTCTCCTGGTGTGGAGCCAACTCTTACTAGAAATAACCCTATTCCTTAACAACAAATCTACCAGAGTGACTTATATTCTCTTCCTTATGTAGCCATTTACTTTGGAACAGGGACTGGCTTACTTTGCACATCATAGCTGAGATGTTGTCATCTACCTACAGTTGCATATACCCTTGCATTCACTTACTTTTTTCCTAGATTCTGCAATGATTTGACATCAAAGTGGCTAGCAGGTAATAGAATGAATGACAGACCCCAATAAAGATTGTCAAACTTTCTATATGTCACCTTGTTGTTATATTGAAAAGGGCCCATTCAGCAGTCCCTCCTGAACCCCTATCTACCTTGGACTCTGTCCACTAAACTTCTGATGCTACAAGGTTAAAACCACACAGGAAAGTTTAAACCATAACCAACTTTTTAATTAAAATATAAACTTTTTAAAACTTGGAAAACTTTTTTTTTAAATAACTATTTACATACACATAACACAGGGAAAGAGGGTGGGTGCCCCCCAAGAGCAGCTTGAGCTACCTCAGGCGAGGGGGGCAGAAGAGGTGCAGTCATTGAGAGGGTGTATGGCTGCTGGCACCATGCCCTCTTTCGGCTATCAGCCGCAAGAGGGCATGTTCCATCCTCTCCACACACCCTCTCAATACCTGCACCTCCTCCAAGATGGCAGAGTAGGCCGCCATCTCCCTGGCCACCCCCTCCTGAGGCTGGTCGGGCTGCTCCTGGGGGGGAACAGCAAGGAAAGGGGGTGGGATGGGAACAGGAAGGGCAGGAGAGTGAGGGGAAGGGCTATGGGTGGGGGAAGGGGAAGGTCCAACAGGGGATGGTGGTGGTGGTCCTGGAGGTAGTGGTGGGGCAGGCGGTGGGGGTCCAGGGGGCAGTGGTGGGGCAGGCAGTCCAGGGGGCAGTGGTGGGGGCAGTGGTGGAGGTCCAGGGGGCAGTGGTGGGGGCAGTGGTGGAGGTCCAGGGGGCAGTGGTGGGGGCAGTGGTGGAGGTCCAGGGGGCAGTGGTGGTGTGGGCGGTCCTGAGGGCTGCCAGGCCTCCTCCTCCTCCTCCTCTATCTCCTCCTCTATCTCCTCCTCTTCCTCCTCCATCTCCTCTTCCTCCTCTTCCTCCTCCATCTCCTCTTCCTCCTCTGCCGAGGACCAGGGTGGGGCTCCCTCCATCACCTGCGGGGCCTCCTGAGGGGGTGCCTGCGCTGCTGCTTGACAAGAGAGAAATAGGATACAGTCAGATATGTCCACAACACTTTTGAACATGACATTCTTTACTACGTTATTTTCTTCAAATGCTAATAACAGGATGCAAAGCACCTACTCCACTGTAAACATCAAAATGTAGCGTAAGTAAGTGAGGCAAGTAGAACACCATAAAGCCATTGTGACATGATATCACAATAGCAGCTTTACTGCAGATTTTATGATTAAGAATGGTTTACAGCTACTCAAGCATTTTCATCTATTTATTCTGGTAAGCTGATCACAAAGAAACACACACTGGACTCATTACTCACCGGCTTGTGCACGCAATTCCTCCCTCACCCCCTCAAGGAAGGCCCGCTCCTGGCGCCTCAGCAGTCGCCCCCTTTTCCTGAGATCCTCAACCTGGATAATAGAGAGAAAGAAAGAACAGAGAGGGAGGGATATGATGAGTGCCATCTAGCACTATGGCATAACATGTTTACTTAAGTATTGACCTCTATAAGCACAAAAAATGGAGTACACTGCCCTCCAAGAGCCCCTATCCGCTTTGGTGTCTGCCTCCACCCCCTTCTGCCACATGTTTTACATGAATTTATTCACGTACACCAGCATTTCCCCTTTCTGTGCTGGAGGCATCGCTATCTCTCTACTGTACCTGGGACAGTGGGGGGGGGGGGGGGGGGAGGGGGTGTGTGAGGTGACATGGACAGCATCACAAGGAGGAGGTGGGATTGAACTCACAACCCCAGGGTGCTGAGGCTGTAGCCTATCAGCACTGCCCCACATTACAGCATGTCCTGGTGAGCTTACAATCATGCAGCAGGGGCAATAAAATAGTTTGGTCAGAAGGAGCAGCGTGGCTTGAAACCCCTGACGTCAGGGTACTGACGCTGTCACTTTAAACGTCATGCCACTATCTCCCTAGACCAGCAGATTGATACAGGAGTGTTTAAGGTATTTGAAATGACATAGCAGCACTTTGGGAAAGTTGATGTCAAGATGTTTCGATTACAAATGTGAAGCTTGTGACCCAAAAATTAGTTGTGTGCATGTTGTGAATGGAATAGATGCCTTCTAGGAGCTGAATTTGTCATTTGAAATCCTACTACTGCTCCTTTGGGATGTGCTTTAATTTCAGTATTCAATGTAAAAGATTTATTATGCACAATTGTAGTTTTTAAAAGGAATCAAAATTTACCCACAAAAACATGAACAATTTGATTGAGACAGGTTTCCATCATTACATTTTACATGATTATTTGTGAGGGCCTGACTTGGAATACTTACTTCCCTGGGACAGGAGGCTCTACGATTGTAGCGCCGGGTCAGGCGGCTCCAGGAGTCCCTGAACTGCAGGTATGACCTGCGATGGCCTGCCACTCTAAAATAGTGGTGCTCATGTACCAAAAAGAGCCTGGCCAGCAGCCTGGAGTCCTCTGTTGAGAAATTTGGCTGTCTCCTGGCAGCCATTTTAGGAGAAATAACTGCGTATGAAGAACGGGCGATTCTATGACGTCACAACGCATAAAAACGCGATGACGTGTTTGTGCCGCTTGGGCGTGCTTGCAGCAGCCGCTCCGCGTTACATCAACACTATAGATTATATCCTAAACCACGCCGATATAGCTGTTATACAAAAAAGTACAGCAGAACGCTTAGAAGCTTACCATGTAAACCTAATGAAACTTCACCTCCCCCAAACACAATGACAATTTGTAAATTAAATAAATGAAGATTGGGAAGTGAGGTTCACATATTTTAGCTTAGCTATGCATGGGTGGGTGGAAAAACAAAATCATATTCTGTTTTTGGTAACCTTAGTCAGGACTTGAACCCCTGACCTTTGGGGAAGATACAAGCAGTGCTTTTAAGCACTGAGCTATGTTGGGGACTTGGGAATGGGAGTCTCCAGAAATGGCTATAGGTACAAGCTTTGAGAAAGGGTAATCATTGCAAGTATTTACAGGTGTATTTGATCTATGCACACCCAATGACTGTGCAAACAGATTTCAAAATTGTAACGGTTATGACGTCAGACGCTACATCGGCGTCGAGAGTATATAAGGATCTTTAAAAAATCATTATTTTGTCTCCTTTAGACTCCCGTGCGTTCGTGCTTCTGGTGGTTGATTTGTGATAGTGTGACTTTGTACTGTGATTGTATTGTTTCTCCTTTCCCCCATCTTCTCCCTTTTGTTGTGTACTTGTCAGTTGTGTCTTTGGTCTGGTATTGGTTTGAGAGATGATTGATGAGTTTGAGTTTGTCTTACATGTGGTGGCCCATGATAGATTGCTGCGCAGAGGAAGGGGTCTGGTGGCGGCCCCGGCCCCAGCCCTGGCCCTGGCCCCGGCCCCGGGGCGTGGGCAGGTTAGAGGTAGAGGAAGAGGTCCGGCTGTGGCCCTGGGGCGTGGCCAGGTTGGAGGCAGAGGCCCAGGCCGACGCCGACGCCAGGCCCCCAGGGTATATAGGCCCAGGGCAAACTTCCTTGATATGACAGATGAGCGGTGTATTGGTCTCTTTAGATTTAATCGGGAGACCATAGTTCATCTCTGTGAGCAACTGCAGGTGGATTTGGAGCGCACCACTCTTAGGGGACATTCCCTTCCAGTTTATGTACAAGTAACTACAGCCCTGGGGTTTTTGGCTACAGGAACCTTCCAAAGGCCCCTGGGAGCTGGGGCTGGCATCAGTCAACCGTCTGTATCCAGGATAATCAATAAGTTTTTGGAAGTCTTTTTAAGGCGTATTGCTATGTATATCCAGTTTCCAATGAGTGAGGCAGAGCGGCAACGCACAATGAGGGGTTTTGCTCAACTGGCACGTTTCCCCTCTGTCCTGGGAGCTATAGACTGCACACACGTAGCACTCAGACCACCTGCTGAAACTGAAAGGCAATTTAGGAACCGGAGGGCATATCATTCCATGAACATGCAGGTGGTCTGTAGTGCTACCATGGAGGTGACAGATGTGTGTGCCAGCTTTCCAGGGTCCTGCCACGACGCTTATATCCTGGCCCACTCCGGCCTAGGTGGCAGGTTCCAGAGGGGTGAAATCCAAGGTGGATGGCTGGTTGGTGAGTTAACGTACTACTGCAGATAAAGCTTTGCTACATTAACCGCCTTTCTCTCATTTTACCACAGGGTCATGGCTAACTTTGGAGGTGATGCAGAACAATGGACAACAGATATGTGCCCCTTTTCTAATATTGTTTCTCCTTGCAGGTGATCGTGCCTATCCCCTGAGGACATGGTTGATGACCCCAATTGTGCGTCCCCAACAGCCAGAGGAGGAGCGATATAACCGGGCCCTGAACACCACAAGGACCATCGTGGAACGTGCGTTTGGGTTGCTCAAGTCCCGCTTTAGATGTCTACACCGCTCAGGAGGGCAACTGCTGTACAGGCCCGACAAGGTGTCCAGGATGTTTGTTGCCTGCTGCATGCTACATAACCTAGCGCTGAGAAGACGGATGCCAGACCCTCCTGAGCCGGTCCAAGACAGTGACGATGATGAGGACATCCAAGCTAGACGCAGGCCTCTACCTGAGCAAGAAGAGCGTAGGAGAGGGCAGGTGGTCAGGGACAACCTAATAAGAGCCCATTTCTTGGGATAATGGTGAGTATATTTATGTGAACCCCAAACAGCTTCTCTCTCTCTGTCTGTCTCTGTCTCATGTGAGTGAATGTGATGATGCCTCTTTCTCTAGGCTGAAGTTAAAGTTCAGATGTCCCTGACCAGCAAAGCAAGAAGTTATTGGTAGCAGCTCAAGTATTAAAGGTAGAATAATAGGTAAGCTATCTTTGTTTTTGGCCTCATTCACTATGTTGCTCCTGTATATCATTCCATTAGCAGGCTTTATGATGAATTGCCCACATGTCAAATAGCTAACAGCTTTCATACTCTTGTTGCAGGTTGGATGTCCAAGACTTTCATCGTCACCATACAAGGGCATCGTAATGTGCTTCTCGATGGCCTGGTATGAGCTAGCAGTTTAGGACCTCTTGTTTTTTTGTTGTTTTACCAACAACAAATTGTATATCGACACATGCTGGTGTTAGGTTAGCATGTGTGTTGATTGAACACCCCCTTAGTTTTAGGTATAAATGACATCTATATTGGGAGCTCAGAGAAAGCAGATTGGATGAGTTATACTGCTAAAATGTTAAAACTATGGCTATCAGAAGCCTATATGCTGCTCAGCTTTCCACACCTTGTAGGAGTTAATGATGGTATGGGTCTACAAGTTTCTGTGTAGAATAAGACTAGCACCCCCCCCCTCCCTTCTCCATGCTGGTACTTCAAGTTCAACTGAAGCTATAGGATAACTGTAGGTATTGTAACAGTTTGAGGTGGGGGACTTTTCCAATGTATTAACATGCTTCCCCTCTTTGCAGGTGTTCGGGCCCAGCTGATCTCCTCCTCCTCCTCATGTGGCTAGCATCTCATCGTGAAGCTGTTCCTGTGATACGGGCGGATCCTGTGATGTATTCCTGATACTTGTGCATAGGTAGGTATGAGACATTTGTGCTCACTTCTACTAACCTTCAACATTCCAACCAGTGTGTGTAGGTTATTAGCTCACATATGGACTCTGTAACAAGGAGGATGGCTTTTATTTCCCTTGCTTCTCTGGCATAAACCTCTGGCCTTTATTCTCTGACCTCCTTACTTTCCTGTCTTTTTCCTACATCCTGCCTTACCCTACCATGAGCAAATCTTAATATTTCACATGCACTGACATTGTACCGTTTCCTCCTGTAGGCTGGGAGTTGATTTGGACCTAGGAGGGGCTTACTCTGTATACCGGTGTAGCTGTGATCCATCTCAGCAAACTGCAGTTGCATGTGTTACAATTTCACACCGCTTTTCTGGACTTTTGAGTGTCAATGAAATGACATAATATTCTACAATAAAAATCTTAAACCACTTAAGGATGTTGTGATTACTTACCAAAGGAATGCCATTATTGTAGCATATAGGACGGCGAATGTTAAGCGCCTAAACGGAATAGATTCATTCAGTAGTACAGTTCGGTTTTAACACCCTCAACTCCTTCAGCTGACACAATACTCATTTGAATAAAATTACAAGATACACACCAATCACATCTCATTTTCATCTGAAACAGCACATTAGCAATACCAGATACAAAACATTTGAAAAGTTGAATTTGTGTGTGATCAAGACAGCACTTTTGAACTATGTATTCAACCATACTTGAGAATATGGATTTTGAGTCAGTGAAAGCAGTGCTTTAAACCATTGACCTACCACTTTTTTGTGTCAGCTAATTGTGATATGATAGCTAAGCTGATTATACCTTGGCACATCACTAAGGTATGCTATGACAGGGGAACCAGAGACACAGGTGTAGGTCAGTGAGTAAAAGCACTATATCGATCATCTGTAGGTGGTGAGTTCAAGTCCCGGCTTGTCTTTTACTTGTGGCATATCTACCTTCCAGGTGCACCTTGATGATGTCACAATGAGATCAGCATTGTGCTGCTTGCTACTTCCTCTTCCTGTGAACTGGAAGCCACATTCAGGTTGAATCAGTGTTTTGATTCTGTTTCTTGTTGTGACGAATGAGCTGATTGTTGCAATGTTTTAAGACCAGGAGAGTCTTCTTTTAAGCAACCTCTCTGAAATAATGTCTCTGGCAAATCGAAAGAAAGCTTATTGCATGACTTAGGTGCCTTTTCTACCAGTCTTTGTGGAACCTAAACGAAGTTTATATGAGGTCTATATGGTGTTCAAAGTCCTATCCTTTCCACTTCCCTGGGACATGAGGCTCTTCTGTTATACCACCAGGTCAGGCAAATCCAGGAGTTTCTCAATTGCAGATATGACCTGTGATGGCCAGGCACTACAAAGTAGTGATGCTCGTTTGGTAGGAAGAGCCTGGTTTGGCTGTGTCCTGGCTGCCATTTTATAGGAAATAACTGCATGTGAAGAACAAGTATAGAAAAAAACATCGATGACGTATATATGCCTCATGAGCGTACTTGAAGCAGCTACTATACTCTACATCAATACAGTTCATTACATGCGCAACGACGCCGATATCGCTGTTATACAAAAATGTACAGCAGAACGCTTAGAACCTTACCATGTAAACCTAATGAAACTTCACCTCCCCCCCAAACACAGTGACGTTATAAATTAAATAAATGAAGAGGTTCACATGCTTAGCTATGCATGTTTGGGTGGGTGGGTGGAAAAAAAAAATATTCTGTCTTTGGTAACCTTAGTCAGGACTTGAACCCCTGACCTTTGGGGAAGATACAAGCAGTGCTTTTAAGCACTGAGCTATGTTGGGGACTTGGGAATGGGAGTCTCCAGAAATGGCTTTAGGTACAAGCTTAGAAGCTTACCATGTAAACCTAATGAAACTTCACCTCCCCCCCAAACACAGTGACGTTATAAATTAAATAAATGAAGAGGTTCACATGCTTAGCTATGCATGTTTGGGTGGGTGGGTGGAAAAAAAAAATATTCTGTCTTTGGTAACCTTAGTCAGGACTTGAACCCCTGACCTTTGGGGAAGATACAAGCAGTGCTTTTAAGCACTGAGCTATGTTGGGGACTTGGGAATGGGAGTCTCCAGAAATGGCTTTAGGTACAAGCTTAGAAGCTTACCATGTAAACCTAATGAAACTTCACCTCCCCCCCAAACACAGTGACGTTATAAATTAAATAAATGAAGAGGTTCACATGCTTAGCTATGCATGTTTGGGTGGGTGGGTGGAAAAAAAAAATATTCTGTCTTTGGTAACCTTAGTCAGGACTTGAACCCCTGACCTTTGGGGAAGATACAAGCAGTGCTTTTAAGCACTGAGCTATGTTGGGGACTTGGGAATGGGAGTCTCCAGAAATGGCTTTAGGTACAAGCTTAGAAGCTTACCATGTAAACCTAATGAAACTTCACCTCCCCCCCAAACACAGTGACGTTATAAATTAAATAAATGAAGAGGTTCACATGCTTAGCTATGCATGTTTGGGTGGGTGGGTGGAAAAAAAAAATATTCTGTCTTTGGTAACCTTAGTCAGGACTTGAACCCCTGACCTTTGGGGAAGATACAAGCAGTGCTTTTAAGCACTGAGCTATGTTGGGGACTTGGGAATGGGAGTCTCCAGAAATGGCTTTAGGTACAAGCTTAGAAGCTTACCATGTAAACCTAATGAAACTTCACCTCCCCCCCAAACACAGTGACGTTATAAATTAAATAAATGAAGAGGTTCACATGCTTAGCTATGCATGTTTGGGTGGGTGGGTGGAAAAAAAAAATATTCTGTCTTTGGTAACCTTAGTCAGGACTTGAACCCCTGACCTTTGGGGAAGATACAAGCAGTGCTTTTAAGCACTGAGCTATGTTGGGGACTTGGGAATGGGAGTCTCCAGAAATGGCTTTAGGTACAAGCTTTGACAAGGGGTAATCATTGCAAGTATCTACAGGTATATTTGATCTAAGAACACCCAAGGAACGTCCAAAACTATTTCAAAATTCTAACGGCTTCTATAATGTCAGATGCTACTTTATGGTTAGGGTTAGGGCTACAGTTAAGTAGCTCGGTAGCTCAGTTAGTAAACAAGCTGTACCAGTTATCCATAGGTTATGAGTTCAACTCGCAGCTTGTCTTTTACTTGATTATAACATGAGGGGTTTATGCTGCAGGAGTGTGTTGTTGGGGTGTTGCAGGGGTGTCTAGGATGACACAGAATAGTCACTTGCATTTTCTACAATGCATTTGAATTTCTTAAGATGAAACCTTAGTGAGCCGGGGAGCAAGGTCACCGCAGCCTCACACCTCAGATGAAAAGGTTAATTTATGAGCGATCTGGGACAGTCTTCAGCGACTCGGAGCCCTCCTCCCGGCTGGCCAGAAGGAGGAAGCTTTGGCGGTGGTGATTTTGGTGGTGAGGGAGGGAGGGAGGGAGGGGGGGAGTCACCTGGCTGCTGCATCTGCACTCCTGCTGGCCACAGACCTACTGATCACAGAGCAGAGATCACAGAAGCATGCAGGTATGTGCGCATGCGTGGCTAGGGTTTATATATATACACGTATCACATCTAATTTTCATCACAAACACATTAGCGAGACTATACACAATACATTAAAAAGTTGAGCTTGGGTTTGATAAAATAAACAGCATAATTTTGACTCTGTATTACATTTATTGAACCATACTTAAGAATATGGGTGTTGCATCCGTGACAACAGTGCTTTACACCATTGAGCCTCAACTGACTGTGATATGATAGCTAAGTAGAGTATACTTTAGCACATTACTAAGGTATGCTATGACAGAGGAATTAGAGACACAGGTGTAGGTCAGTGAGTAAAAGCACTATCTCGATCATCTGTAGGTTGTGAGTTCAAGTCCCGGCTTGTCTTTTACTTGTGGCATATCTACCTTCCAGGTGCACCTTGATGATGTCACAATGAGATCAGCATTGTGCTGCTTGCTATTTCCTCTTCCTGTGAACTGGAAGCCACATTCAGGTTGAATCTGTGTTTTGATTGTGTTTCTTGTTGTGAAGAATGAGCTGATAGTAGGAATGTTTTAAGACCAGGAGAGTGTTCTTTGGAGCAAGATATCACTTCTAAACTATCCTCTCTGAAATAATGTCTCTGGCAAATCGAGAGAAAGCTTATTGGATGAGTTAGGGTGCCTTTCCTGCCAGTCTTTGTGGAAGTTAAACGAAGTTTATAAAAAGTCTATATGGTGTTCAAAGTCCTATCCTTTCCACTTCTAATAGGAGGTGAGTATGACATTCCTGTATAGCTTTCTGTGTAGCACACATCTACTGGTTCCCACCTTCCATTACTGATAATGTAAGTTCAACACCCACTCGGTACGTTTCATTTTCTAGTTTTCCTTTGAAACATAACATATTTCTTTTCCTTGTATTAATGGTAAATTGTACAATTCTGATACAGTGTTTTAGTTATGTTTTTCATCATCCTATACTTATCAATGCTGAATGTGTGATAATAAAGAGTATATATAAAGTCTAATTTTAAAAAAAAACAAATAACAAAAAACAAACCCGTACTCACGTCTATCACGGGTCCATGAAGGACGTCTATTTTGTGCGACGAGGGACGTCTATTTTGAGGGACGTCTATTTTGCGCACGTCTACTTTGCGGGACGTCTATCTCACGCCTAAATATAGTTAATTGTTATTTACGTTTACCGGACGTCCAAAGCACGCCTAAGTTAAACGTACTAATAGAGAATTTACTCCTAAGTGACTACTCACCTGATATACCTGTACGGAAGGTGTGGGTTGTTTATTTTTGCAACCCTTTATTCTTTCATGTTTTCTTTTGTTCATGAAAGGAATGAACTAAACCCTATTCAGGGTCTGTGAACTCAAAAAATTGGGACTTTACTTTATTTTGAACCTCATTGTTCCTGACCTTTTTGTATTGCTTTATTGGCTGAGAGACCAGCAGGACTTCCAGCATCATCTGGAAGCATGTGAGACGCAGGTTATTCTGGGCGCTGACCGGGGCCATCTTACAAACCAGCACCGGCAGAGCCACAAGTGGTATCAGGAGTGGGATATTGCGCCTCCTGCTGGACATTTGAAGGAACTTTTTGGAAAAAAAAAAAAAAAGTTTGTCTTTTTGGATTTTTTTTGTTTTAGTTTGTTTTGTTTGTTCCTGTCTTGGAGCAGCTGGTTTCCAGACTCTTCTGTCCGTGGTAGCTGAGAGAGGCGAGTCTTCTGGGGAGATATCCTATCGGCTGGGCGGAAGCAAGGCGGAGGACGAAACCAGAGGGACCTGGCCTTACCTGCAGTGGACCTGATACCAAGGGTAACCAAGGAGAACCAGACCGGGTTCCTGAGAGGACAGAGACACAGACAAAGCGACTGGAGGCCAAGGAGGCCTACTAACCAAGGCGCAGACTCACCAGTACCTCTGGTAAGAGTACCCAAACTAAGGGGCTGGTGAGGGAGATAGCTTAGCTATCTTAAAGTACCGCACTTGGTGTGTTTTCTCTTGTTTCTGTTCCAGACCTGGGAGGAAGATGGACCAGCAGCAGCTGATGGCGTTCCTGGCCGGGGAAAGGCAGAAACAGAGCGAGGACCTACAAGCGGTGCTTAAGACCAACCAGGAGTTGTGGTATCGGTCGCAAGAACTTTCAAGGCGACAGCATGATGAAATGGTGATGGTGATGGGGGAACAGACAAAGGTACTGTCGCAGCTTTTGCAAAAACCCACGGCCACCACAGGCGGTGAGCCAGGACTGAACTACACTCAGCCACCGGTAGGAGGAGCTAACCCACTCTCGATGCTGAACTTATGTAAAATAACACCGGCAGATGCACCGGATGAATTTTTATGTGCTTTCGAGAGAGTAGCTACTGCTGCTGGTTGGCCGCAGGGACAGTGGGCTGTTAGACTTCTGCCTTGTCCAGCTGGGGAGACATTGGCAGCATTTCAGACCCTAATCCCCGAGTTAGCCAACGACTATCAGGCAGTCAAAAGCCATATTTTGGAGTACCTAGGGTACACTCCCGAGCATTATAGGCAGAAATTCAGGACTACTATAATGCAGGACAGAGAGAGACCCAAGGCCTTAGTGCAAAAACTGTCTAAACTAGCAGAGAGATGGTTACATGCATGGCTAGGAGACCCCAGAGCTCTAGTTTTAGAGGTAATAAGGGAACAGTTTCTGGAGTCCGTCCCGAAAAATTTGCGGGGCTGGGTCCGGAGACAAGGCTGCAAAACCCTGGCTCAGACTCTGGAAGTCACAGAGGCTTATTTGGATGCCCAGGACGCTGGCGGAGAGGAGCGGGCAACCTCTGCACAGAGTTTGGAGAAGGGGAAGAC
The DNA here is from genome assembly GCF_902459505.1 of Geotrypetes seraphini. Lineage (NCBI taxonomy): Eukaryota > Metazoa > Chordata > Amphibia > Gymnophiona > Dermophiidae > Geotrypetes > Geotrypetes seraphini. The sequence goes on from NC_047084.1 coordinate 369,632,211, forward strand.
AGTTGGAGGCCAAAGCCAAGCTTACAAGACTTCTGGGTATGCCAGGCCTAAGGAGCCTTCACAGGAAAAGACCCTTCGATGTTATCGATGTGGGAAGGCAGGGCATACCCAGAGATATTGGAGGGATCGTAAGGACCTGATGATTACCCAGGGGACAGGTACCAAGATCCCTGAGGAATATCGGGTAGTGGTCTCGGTGGCAGGTAAGGAGGTCTCGGCCCTCGTCGATACCGGAGCTGAGCAATCAGTTACGTCAGGCCAGCTTTGGGACGAGCTAGGGAAGGACCAGAGCTTGGGGACTGAGAAGGTTCCCATTACCTGCATTCATGGGGAATCCAGGGAATATCCTCTTAGGCCCATGTCCATAGAGTTCGGGAGGGAAAGAACCCACATACCTGTAGCGATCCTGGAATCCGCTCCCTACCCGTTAATCTTGGGCAGAGACTGGCTAACCCAGGCTCGGACAGGGGTTCCTGAAGGAAATAGGGCCCTGGAGAGATGTGTCTTAGGAAGCCAGGTAGAGGGGAGAACAACTGCCTCACCGAGAAGAGGGCGTCGACCTAGGGCGCCGAAGGCAAAGAGCTGGAGTCCGACTATTCGCTGGGCCCCGCTTTCTGATAAAGCCATAGCACCCACCCGGGCTTACCCTAAGGCAGCTGGATATGACCTATATGCGGCCCAAGAGCAGATTATCCCCACTAAGAGTAGGGCCCTGGTGAGGACGGATATCCAAGTGTCACCCCCACCAGGTGCCTATCTTCGGATAGCTCCACGATCTGGTTTGGCTCTAAAATATTCAGTAGATGTGGCTGCTGGGGTTATTGACCCAGATCTCAGGGGAAACGTGGCAGTACTCCTGGTCAACCAAGGGGATACTGATTATAAGGTACGAGTTGGGGACCGGGTGGCTCAATTGGTATGTGAGAGGATCTGGCACCCTGGTATAAAACAGTGGGCCTGTCTCCCTGAGACAAGAAGGGGGCAACAAGGGTTTGGATCTACTGGGGTAGGAACAATTGGATCTAGCCCACTCCCAGAATTGTTACCCAGGCCGCTGGAGGATACGGGGGCTGCTACCCTAACCGCACTCGGTGCGGAGATAGTAAAGTTAAAGGGAGAGTTAGCAGCAGCACGACAGGATTGGGAAACTAGGCACAAGCAGAGGCTAGGTTCCAATCCTGGAAAGATCCTCTGGACCGTGATAATGAACGATCCCGGGAAGAGATTACCGCCCAGTGCCAGCGGGAATCTGAGAAACTGAACAGGGTGGTAGAGCAGATGAGCGCGCAGTTAAAGTTAGTTCAGGGGCAGATGAAGGAAAGCCAAGCCCAACAGCAAGCTGTACAACATAGTGTCAAGGAAATAAAGACAGTATGTGGTGAACTAACAAATAAAGCAGGGAGAACAGAGAGTTGGGCTGAACAACAGCGAGCTCAGGGGGAGCAATTGGAACATCACGCCCAACATTTTGAACGGGTCTTGGACACCTTTAAGGAGATGGAGCAGGACCTGAGTGAATTAAAAGAACAGATCACCGGGCTGAACTGGGAGGGCGGGGATGTGGGGGATTTCATATTCATATTCCCCTTCTATTTTCTGCTGTGTATGGGCTTTGATGGTTCTCAACCTTTTTAAGTGTTGTGGGTATTGTGTTTTGTCCCTGGGGGTAGGGTGGGGGGGGGGTAGGGGCTATTGTGGTTTGTTGTTGCTGGATCATAGGGATTGCACATGTTATTTGGTTGGCAGCACTTTGAGTGTTTTCCAGAATGTTGCACATTGTGCCTTGTTTTATTCATTGCTGCTGTATCTACTATGTATATTTCATGTTGTGTGTATATCTCAATAAAAGCTTTATTCAAAAAAAAAAAAAAAGAACAGATCACCCAGATGAAAAAGGAGGAGTTAGGGGGTATGACTCAGGTTATAGCTGCCTTGGCTCAAAGGGTGGATGGGTTAGAGAGTCCAAAGGGTCATGACAACGGGGCCTCAGAAGGGCAATATGAGACCCCCATTCTAAGGTGGCCCGAGGATTTTGAGGACCCAGACCCCTAAGCCAAGGGAGAAAGTTTAATAAACCCAGGAAACGCTACTGAGCATCGCCCAGGTAAACTCAGCACCAATGTGGACAGCTTATCCAGGATCCAGGGAGATAGTGAAATATCCCTGAAAACTAGGGATGGTCAGCCCTTAAGGGTGGGGGTATGTCACAACCCTAGCCCTAAAGCTCGGTTTGTGCCAGGGAAGGCTCTGCCTAACCCTAACCTGGCCTTAAAGAGGGCTAACCATTGTGACAGATTAAACACCCATAAGAACGAAGGCTCTGAATGTACATTTAAACCTCAGCTTACAAAACCCTGGGGAGGTGAGGAGCGTGGGGAGAATCCACAGAAGATCCTCAGGGCGGGATTGTGGGGCCATTTGTGGCATACTGTTTAAAACAGGTTTGAATAAATGGATTCAGCTACTCCCCTCCCCCACCAACTACCTCTGAGTTGGTTGGGGCCAGGCCTGCTTCAATCCAGGCCTGGGTGCAGCACTTTCAGTCTTCAAGGAAAGGGCTATTGTTCTTCTCAAATCTGCTTAATCGAAAAATTAGTCTAACTGCTGTGTTCTAGCTGCAATTGCAATCTCTTATAATCCTTTTCAGTAAAAACCATAATATAAGGAGTTACAATAATCTATATACAATTATTCTGTATAATTATTCTAAAATTGGTCAGGATTAAAACGGATTTTATTGCTCTTAGTTGTCTCAGACCGAAGAAGAATTTTTTGACAAAGAAGTTGATTTGGTCCCTAAAAGTTAGGTTTAAATCCAAGATAATAGCCAGTATCTTTGATGTTTTCTTAGTTTTCAGACTCTCTCCTATAGCCAACACCAGATCTGTGCATGGTAGTGAATTGTAGTCACACTGTGAGTTATATCAATGTATTTTTTCTGTACAATATTATGTGTTGTTTTTATGCGAAATGCAAGAAGAATGTCAAATGTTAAGTGTTAAATGTCACATGCATGGCTTTTACATCTATTCTTGAACTCATACATACACTGAAAGTTATATCAATGTTTGTTTTTTTTCTGTACAATACCGTGTTGTGTTCTCATCAATTGTTGCTGCTACAGATAGACATTCGCTTTGTCATAATTCATTAAACTCTTTATACATCAAGGCAAATTCGCTTAAGAGTCAATGAGCATAGAAGCGCCATTATTAAATGCCCCAATGGTGCAACACTGCATACTCATACAGTACAATAAGGAATTCAAAGATCTGAAATGTTTTGTGTTAGACCATATAATAGCGAATTAACATGGAGGGAACAGAAAGCTAGGGCTTCTGAGGTGGGAACAACGTTGGATTTTTCCAACTAAAATCAATACAATCTCATGATTTAAATGCTTCAATTAACTGGATTTATTTTTACTAACTTATGTTTAGTTATTCTTAGCTTTTTGATTTACTGCCACTGTTCCTTTAAATCTGCTCCGAGTATGCTGGTCACATGACAGTTTTCATGTGACCAACTGAGCTTTTTAATGATGCTGCAGCGCCATTTTTTTCACTATGCGAGACTCTCAGCATTAGTAAACTGTAGGTATGGGAAGCTTTAATTCTGACTATGATATAGGACACTGTTTATGAATTTCATGTTCTCATGATTCTGTTTTTGTGTTTCCGTAGAGCCCTGAAGAAATTATTTTGTAATCGTGAAACGTAGGCCTTCGTCGGCTGTTTGGAGAGGAAGCTTTCACTAGTGCCTTTACCACATTATCAAGCCTGTCTGCCATGAAGCAACAGATAAGTGTGCTTGCACTTTGTTAGATTAATATTTAATCACCTTACCATTATAGTTGGCACAGTGGGGTTGCCTATGATAGAATACTGAAGGTTAACCAATGAGGAATTCGGATTCTCCTACCTAGCTCTGGAGCAATGACTGCTCGGTAGCTTCTGAGGCAAATTCCCCTGCAAATGTGCTTCAACTGTATGCTTTAGGTATAAAATAGTTAAGCCTTGAGCTTTAGCTTCAGCGTTTAAACTGGAGGATATAGGTGTTGTGTCTGTGGATTTTTGCACTAGTTCCTCTTTATTTTTCTTTTTGCATATGCACCAGCTACATGCATTAGGTACAATGCTCTATATTTTATTCTATATTCTTTTGATTAGCAGGAGATTGGGGGATGGCTCTTGATCGGAAAGATTGGGAGCTCTTCCTCAGGGGAGCTGGATCAGGGGGAACCCTGAAAGCCATAGTCAGGACAAGTTAAAGGTCAGTAAAACACCTGGACTAGATCATATAAACCTCAGGGCACTGAAATAATAAAAAAATGAAATTGCTGAGCTATTAGTGATCTGTAAACTTATAAGATTGAAAGTTAGCTAATGTAAAGCCAATTTTTATAAAGTGTTCCAGAGGTGATCTCAAAAATTACAGACCAGTAAGTCTGATGTTGGTGCCAGGAAAAACCATAGAAACAACAAAAAAAGAATACTATAAGAAAAGTTAGAGTGGTGGTTACTTATTCAAAAATATTTTCTTTGTGAGGTAAAAGTGATTGCTAAGGACACATGTGACCATTGCATTAAGTTAAAAATACATTTGAAAGGATATGAGTTTTTTTTTCTTCTAGTGGTTTATGTACCGAATGTATATATAAACATGCTTTTAAAACAAAACAACAACAAGGTAGGCGTGATCTGTCAATACCTCTGATCTTTGCGAGAGATCTAAATCAGGTATTAGACCCACATTTGGAGACATCTACAAAAAATTATCCTGACATGGGAGCAGCCAGGTGCCTACCATATCTGTGCTCCTCTTTGGACCTGTGAGAACTTGACAAGTACTGCAGAGCACATGAGTACATCCCACAATAGGCCATTCTACGCTGCATTAAATACATCAGGTCCTAACAAAGATTAGCAAAAGGGCCCCATATTGAGCTAATGTTGGGAAGATTCTATATAAAAATAGACACTATTTTGGGGACACAAAGCGGATCCAAGATGGCGTCTGGTACCTGCTGACTGTAGAGATGCAGTAAGAATCATCGATTGTTTGTATTGATTCTTCTGTCTGTTTTTCCACGATGCCAAAGAGACGGGGTAGGAGCTCTGCTGCAGCCTCACGGCGTTCCGAAAATCCCCCTCTTGCCACTATCGAACAATTTTTGCAGCATCTTCAGAGGGAGCCTGCAATTTCGGGGAGTCGCTGGCTGGACCCTCTGGTGCGGAGTGACGCCGACCTGGAAGTCCAAGGGCTAGAAACCACTCTGAGCCCCGACCGAAGGAATCTATCTCCCCCGCCGGTGAGTGCTAGCTCACCACGTGAAGGGTGTGAGCCAGAAGCAGCAGCACTCCCCGACCAAGAGGCTGAATCATTTGGGAGCCAGCTAGGAGAGGTCTTGATGGATTTCTTAAATCCAGATACAGTACCAGCGGATAGAAGACCAGTGGGAGGAGAAAGCCAGGATCAGCAGACAGAAGGTAGTCAAGGTGAACCGACTTCAATTTTACATGAACTTTCATTTCAACCTGATAAAACAGCTGAAGTGACTATTGATTCAATATGGGACTTGTTTTCCAAACTGGGAGACTCATTAACTTAACAGATTAAAGAATGTGAAAAGAATTTAAGAACTCAGAAACAAATAATAGAAGAAAATAAACAAGAAATTTCCAATGTGAAAGTAAAAGTAGGAGAAATTGATAAAGAAGTGATAATGATTAAGCAAGTTCAATCCACAATAATAAAAGACAATCAGATTATTAGAAGAAAATTGGAGACAATGGAAAATAGTTATCGAGCCAATAACCTGCGTTTGTTGAATTTTCCAAGAGTTCCTTCTATAAGTCCAAGGGAAATGATAAAAAGGTACTTAATGGAGATTTTGAATATCCCTGAGGACTCAATACCTCCCTTTACTCGGGTGTACTATTTGCCTTCTAAAATATTGGAACAGCAAGCGGAGGATCAGAAACAGGTTGAACAGGAACCTCAATTAGATTTAACAGCAATTTTGGAAGTATCTGATAAAGATTTGGCTAAACCAGCAACTCTTCTATTATCTGTGGCATTATTGCCAGATAAAGAATGGATATTAAAAGTGTTCTTTAAAAATAAATATAAGATGTTCCTAGGCTTGAAATTCAAATTTTCCCAGATGTTAGCAAAGAAACTCAAAATCGTAGACAACAATTTCTTCTATTGAAACCAGGTGTTGCTCAGTTGGGTGGTATTTCCTTCTTGCGTTTTCCATATAAAAGTATAGTAAGGTATCGTGATAATAAATATGGGGCTCATAATCGAAAGAGAAAAACGGCCAAAAAACGGCCTAAGTTGGCACTTGGGCGAACATTTCTCAAAAACGTCCAAGTGCCGATAATAAAAACGGGTTTTGGACATATTTCTAAACGACCTAGGCCTTCATAGTGCGGCTGAACGACCAAAGCTAAATGGGGCATTTTGGGAGGTGTGTCAAGGGCGGGAGTTGGGCAGGACATGGGCCAGCTTAGACTTAGTTGTACAGCATGTATAACCGAAAGTTTTACAACAGAGCATAGACGGAACTTGGACGTTGTGACTTAAACCATGTAAAACATGGTCTAAGTCACAAAAACCCACCTTTAGTCACCAGATAAGCACTCCAAAAACATAAAACAGAGCCCTACACACTACCCCAGTGATCATCAATCTCCCCCACCCCCATAAAAATTTTAATCATAACGTAAAAATTCAGCCTCCAGACCATCATCACCTGGCTGCCTGGCATAGGAAAGTCTAGTCATCCAGCCCAGAGGCAGCTTAAGTCGTTTTGAGGGTGGGTTAGGGACTCATGGAGAGGAGGACCCATGCCCATAAGCCCCTGTAATCACTGCATTGATACTTAAACATGTGCACTCCCCTATACACTCCCAAAACCCTTTTGTACTGGCATATAAGTGGCTCCTACAGCCATAAGGGCTATTGGGGTGGTAAATAAGTGGGTCTAGGGGGATTCTGGAGGTGGTTTGTGGGGCTCACGGTAACCTATAACGGAGCTGTAGGGAGGAGAAGACATGGCACCCTTTTTGTGAAGTTCACAGCAGTGCCCTGTAAGGTACCCCACTATTTAGGTGGCATGTCTGGGTGTGCAGACCCCTCCCATGTCCAACAGGGCTTGTTCTAGGCGTTTTGGATTTAGACGGAAAGTTGGACGAAAATGTGGTATAAAGATAGATGATTTAGTGGATTGGACGATCAGATCAGCAGGACATATAATTAGACGATTTTCGAAACAAAAAAAAAGTTGGACATATCTTTCAAAAATGTGTCTTAAGCTGTTTTTGTACTTTGGACGACTTGCGAGATGGACGTAAACGAACTTAGACGTCCCTTTCGATTATGCCCCTCCACGTGTTTTTTGAACCAGCCCAACTTACAACTTTCTTGATGCTGAAATGCCTGGAAAAGGAAGGAACAACGGACTAGCTTAATAGAATATAAGCTCCTTGATCCAGTCACTAGATACCTTTTTCTTTCACAGAATTTATCTTTTTGAATTTCCTTAATATTCACTCATAAACTCTTAGATCAAAATGAGGACTTGAGATTGTTTGAATAGAGAAGTTATTGGGGAAAAATTTTCTTTTCTTTTTTTTAAATCTTGTATAATCATACAATCTTTCTGTATAAAATGTTTGATTTTGTTAAAATGTAAAATTGATAAATAAAAAATAGACACTATTTTGGTCATGACACATAGATGCCCTGTTAAGAAATTATCCTCAACATGCCAAAAGGCATGCCATTTACATACAGGTTTAAAATTTAAGTTGTAGGTGTAAATCCTTAATGCATCACTGAAATGGCTCTGGGAACACCTATTTTAGAAGCATTTAATTTATGAATAATCCAAACAATGTCTCTTTTTATGTGTCTGAATATTTGCTTTGGTGTGTCCTTTCAGCTAACATGCCTACAGCCTTGTTGCCCTGGGAAGGTCTGTTCTTGCTATCAGAAACTACACAGGATTAGGCCTGGCTAGTACCTGGATGGGGGACCACTGGAGAATGCCAAATATCATAGGCAGCAGCACCCTATGCTTGGCAGCAGTAACATAGTAGAACCACACAGGAGAAGGCAATGACAAGCCACTCCTGTATTCTGCCTTGAACCATCAGAGGGAGGATTCCTTACTGTGCATGCAGCCATGGGTCAAGGTCAATTCAAAGGCATTCAACTAATATAGCTCCTTGTTTTTCAAGCACACATTCTGCCTCACTCTTTTACCCTAACCATCCCCCCCCCTCATAAAACCATAGCACGTTTTTTAACACCAGCCATTGCGGTAACAATTCCAACACTCATAGAATTCCTTTGAGCATTAGAGCTTTACCGCTTACATTAAGAAGTTTAGGTTCTTTTGCTTTATTTTGGAAAGTTCTGAAAACTTTTTTGTTTGCTAAACATTTTGGAAATTATTTCAATCTACTTTTTCTTGCCAAATTTATGTATTATGTTTTACATTATTGTAAACCGAGTCGAGCTCCTCTTGGAGTTTAGCTGTTACTGCCCCGACTAGCGCTAAAAAATACACTACACGGTTTTGTAAAAAGGGGGAGGAGAGGGGTTAAATAGTACCTTGGCACGTTGAAATAGATCTAAATTTGATTATTTGTGGCATGAATTCAAGAATCATATTTACAATAGCTATTCAATGGCTTCTTTTTTTTCTTATACCACATGTAAAAACTCACTGCGATATTATAACAGTAAAATAACTCTTTAACACTGACTCTTGGAAACAGTTACCTTTTGAACTGATTGTTCATGCCAGAGCCAAGGCTATTTTTCATGCAACTCGATCACTGCTAATTTGCAAAAGGCTTATCATCCAAATGTCAGGATTTTGCTTTTTAAATAACACAGGAAATATGGTGTTTTCATTCAATTGTGTTTGACCTTTTTCATGGCATTCAGAGTAAAATTAAATCTAAACTGTGTTAGCATTTCAAGTATAAACTATGTTTTAAGGTAGAGTTTAAACACCATAATTACATTCACATTTATTAGGTAATTTAGATCAATTCATGCATTCACAGAACAGAAATACAGAATAGAATGTTGCTTAAGAAGTCACCGTAAGACCTATCTTGTCTATTTTCCCTGCCTTCTACATAATCTTCAGCTTTGTTACCCAGTACTTATAAAGATCCTTAATTTAGCTATGCTTTTGAATTTTGACTTTATTCTTATGGCACTACCTCTACTATTGGGGAGAGTGTGGTGCAGTGGTTAAAGCTAAAGCCTCAACCCCCTGAGGCTGTGGCTCTAACCTGGGCAAGTCACCTAATTCATCATATCACACACTTTTAGTATTTTAAGGTGAGGACCAATCAGTGCTCTCTCATTGGACTGATCTCCAATTATCTTAAGTCTTAAATCTTCAAAAAAATGCTCTATTTAGAGGAGGCGGAAGCGGACCAGCGACGACAGCAAATTCCACCATTTGAACAACTACTTGAACATTCCCTGCCTAAGCTAAGTTTCTTTGACTATTGATTGCTAGAACGCTAGGCAGGAGGGGGAGAAAGGCCGATGAGGTTGTTTCCCTTTCTAGTGCGGCTGTTAAGTTAACTGCTGGCAGCGCACGTGGATCTGAGGCCCCCTCCTCTAAATAGAGCATTTTTTTGAAGATTTAAAACTTAAGATAATTGGAGATAAGTCTAATGAGAGAGCACTGATCATTGGTCCTCACCTTAAAATACTAAACGTGTGTAACAAAGAGGTAGTGTGTATGATATTTAAATTGATCTCTCTGCTTCCTACATATATATTTTTGATTTCAAGTCACCTAATTCCCCACCCCCATTACCCCAGGCACACTAGATAAGTTTCAAGTTTATTCGAAATTTGATGAATCGCTTATACATAAAATACTAAGCGATGTACATTAAAATTCAAATTTGAATGTGCAATAAAATACAAAATAATGATAACAAATAAAATACTAAGCGAATTACTATAAAATCCAAATTTGAACATACGTTAAGATACAAGGTAATAATAATAATAATAATAATAAATTTTAAAAAAGGGGTTTTGACCTACAGACTCAACTGGATGGAAGGGAAGAGGGATTCAGGTTACAATATTAATCATTTTAAAAAGAGAGAAACATGAAAGGAGAAAACATTAGGAGGGGTAGTTTTTGTTTTTTTTTAAAGACTGCTGCACTGCAATTATTCCATATAGGAGGTAAACGCATCTTTAAACAGAAGGGTTTTTAAATTAGTTTTGAAACGACTAATATCTTTTTCGTCTCTAATATATTGGGGGAGAGAATTCCAGGTTTGAGGTGCAACTACTGAGAATATATCGTATCGTCTTGTGCCGATCACTTTCAAAGAAGGGACTACCAAAAGACCTTGGCTTAATGAGCGAAGGGAGCGAGAAGAGTTGTATGGAATGAGTATCCTGTTTATGAATTGCGGTTCGTTTGTGGATAAAGTTTTAAATACCAAAAGTAAAATTTTGAAGATGATGCGATGATTGATGGGAAGCCAATGTGAGGCAATCAGAAAGGGGGATACATGGTCATATTTTTTCCTGTTGTGAATTAATTTAACGGCAAGATTTTGAATAATCTGCAGCCGTTTCTTTTCTTTTTGGGTAATGTTTAGTAATAATGAGTTACAATAGTCTAGCTTAGAGATGATAAGTGAGTGACAATCCGGGACCCTTCTGAAAAGGACAATTTTGATTTTGAAAGGAGACCGAGAAGGTGAGAGGAAGGGAAGGAGATGGACGAGAAGGGAGAAGAGATGCCTGGACTGTGGGGGCCCTACAACTGTTTTAAATTAGCACAGCTGTGGGGGGTGGAGAGGGATGAGAGCGAAGGGGGCAACATGGACTACAGGTGGGGGGAGGGACTAGAAAAACAAATTATGAAACAGAGTGGGGTAGAAAAAAGGTAGAGAGAGAGAGAGATGGTAGACATTGGGATGTAGGGAAGGATTTGACAGGAGCATAGGCAGCCCTCCAATTTGGGAGGCAGGGCAACACATTCCTTTTCCCCCTCCCCCTTGGAGGTTGTTATGCACTGTTCCCTCCCCCACCTCCTATGATCTGGTGTCTCACTCTTTTCCATTCTCCTCACGGTCCGGTGACTTTTCCCTTCCTCCTACTCCACACACTGTCACTGCGGTTCTCTGGCATCAACTCTTTCGAGGCAGCCTTGCCTCTTGCTGATCCAGAAGCTTTCTCTCTGCAACATTGTGCAGAGAGAAGGCTTCTGGGTCGGCAAGAGGAGAGGCTGCCTTGAAAGAGCTGATGCTAGAGAACTGTCGCTATTTGTCTAAGGCTGTGTGTGGAGCATTGCACAGCATGTCACAAGTAGCGATCATGTATGTGAAGCCAAGAAGGCCCAACACCTGATGCCAATAGAAAATGATGAGGCTGCATGATACTGCACAGCTCTCTCAGCAGTAGTAGCAGTTGTAAAGCAGGTGATGTGGAATACCCTGTTTGTGTGCTGCTAGACCGAATTTTAAGACAATGTTAAAAACCCAACTGTTTGTGAAGGCTTTTTTGAGTTGAAATTTTATATTCAAACTGATTTTGAAGATTTCTGATGTGTATTGACCATTTTTCAAAGTGTTGTTTTTTTGACAATTGAACTATGTATGTTGTTTAACATTTTATGCTTGTTACTATGGAAACCGTACAGGTAATATACAGTATATAAATTTTTTAATAAATAAATAAATTTTGAAGAGGCAGCCACAACAGGCAGGAATGAGTACGTATAGTTTCTGCCTTCACTAGACTATCAAGAATCAGGAAGGTAGGCTTGAGGGGATCCAGGGGGTTGTTGATGCTCTGGAGGTTGAATCAGAAGCAGGGTTTTCATTATTCTCCAAGGGGTAAGTGGGAGGGAAGGAGAAGGAATCAGAAGGGGAGGATGCTTTCTCATCATGCTCGGCATGGGTGGGAGCAATGGCATAGCAAGAGTGAGTGGTGGTGCCCCTCCCCTCCTCTTCTCCACCCCTTCCCAACCCCCCTTGCCACGCACGGGCCTCTTCCCTTCTCCTTTCCCTCTTTAATTTTCACGGTGTGAGCAGCATCACGAACTTGATGCCCGAATCAGTATCAGCTCTCCCTCCGATGTCACTTTCTAGGCACGGGACCCGGAAGTGACATCAGAGAGAGAGTCGACACCGACGCGGGAAGCAAGTTTGTGATGCTGCTCGTGCTGGGAAAATTAAAGAGATATGGGGGAAGGGAAGAGGCGCATGTGCATGCGGCGGGGAGTATCAGGAATGAGTAGGGGTGGAGAGAAGGATGGGTGCCAGCGACCCCACCAAGATGGCACTCAGGGCGGAATGCCCCCCCTTTACTATACCCCTGGGTGGAAGGAAGGAGGTATTGGAAGAGGGGCTTTTGTTATGTTCAGGGTAGGTGGGTGGAAAGAAAAGGGATTAACATACTTTAAGACGGTGCCTGGAAGCTACGTGGGAAGTTGATATTCAGTGCTATCACCTGCAGTCAAAATAAGACTATTTATTTGATTCTATTAGGCCTCTTAACTATGTGAGGATCATCTCCTTCCTGACTTTGCCCTCAGAATGCCCTACTCCAGCCCACTTCAAAAATGGCTGCTTAAAGCCAATATTCAGTAGTTCTACTTATAGGCAGTGGAACCCTTTCTGTTTGGGTCAGGGCCCAAAAGCTCCACCCTAGACCTCTCTCTCCAGCACCCGCCTCCCCACCTACCTTCTCCCCAACCGCTCTCATTTTAAATTTTTGAGCAGCAACGAGTGAGCCTACTGACGTCGACCTGCCCCAGAAGTCTTCGTTCTGCGGCAACTGGACACTACAGAACGATGATTTCCGGAACACACCGACAGCAGCAGGCCCATTCATTGCCGCTGTCCAAAGACTTAAAATGAGAGCAGTCAGAGAGAAGGTGGGTGGGGGGAGACAGGAGAGCCATCACTTTTGGCTGACTACCAGTTTTGGGGGAGTGAGGGGAGGGTCATGGCCACTGCGGCCACCCCGTTCTGATGCTCATTGTGCTACTTGATTAAGTGAGGTTGAATATTGACAGCTGGTCTACCAAGCACAATTTAAGTGAGCAGGAGCCTCTCCTGTGTTGTGGTAAACAATCCTGCATTAAGGGCAAATAAATAATACATGTTATTTGTCAACTAATGTTTATTATTTGGAAAATTATATGTATTATTCCAAAGGCATACCTTAGTAATTCTTTGCCTAAGAGACTACTGGATTTGTAGACCTATGAAGTTTGAAACTGGAAAGAGACTGGAAATGAGAATGCAAAAAAGACGCACAAAATCTCTCTCCTTTTCAATCCATCCAAAATTCTGCTGCACAACTTATAGTCTGCAAGAGCCGTCATACTCGCATTACCCCTCTCCTCAAATCACTTTCATTGGCTCCTCATCCACTTCCAAATACAGTTCAAACTCCTCTTACCGACCTACAAGTGCATTCACTTGGTAGACCCTCAGTCTTTCCTCACTTATCTTCCCCTAAGCTCCCTCCTGCAAACTCTGTTCATCAGGTAAGTTCCTCCTATCCGTACCCTTCGCCCCCACTGCCAACTCCAGACTCAGTCCCTTCTATCTTGCTGCGCCATATGCCTGGAACATCAAGGTTTTAACTCCTAACTCCTACTCCCCATAAAATACCTATGTCTATCTTACCTTTCTCTCTGTGAGAAACTCCCCAACCCCTAAATGTCCTGTTTGTCTGTCTAAATTAAATTGTAAGCTCTTATGAGCAGGAATTGTCTATTACACATTAAATGCACATGTACAGTGCTATATACGCCTTTCATCGTTTTAGAAATTATAAATAGTAGTAGTACTAATAATCATTCAGTTGGGGATAGCAAGGGATGCATTAATTACTGGAGGAAACAGTTACAAGGATTAAATACATCACATGAATTAGGGGATTAGATGACACAAAGTATTCATCAGAGAGGTATTTCTAGATAAATTAGTCACCTAGGTTAAAGTCGAAAGAATAATTACTGTTATCAGGATAGAAAGAAAATCAATATCTCTGAGAAACAGAGAAATTAATTGTCTGATTAGTCCAAATGACTCTTTCTGTGTATTAATGTTTATTTGAGAATACCATTTTCTATCTGTGTGACCGTGTACTGTAGGTGAGAGATTAAAGATCTGCCTAAGGCGTGAAACTGCATTAAAGCAGCACAGATGGTAATGTGTTTTATATGAAATAGATATCAAAACTATGTAGCAAGTCAAGCATCTTGGGTGATCTATTTCTGCTTGTATTTTCTAAGTGGTATAAAATAGCTTTAGGTCATAAAATACCGGTGTATCCTTGTGTTTAAATAAAGATGATCATTTCTTTACAAGCCGAATAGGAAAAGTACAGTCAGTTTGTGTGATGTACAAAGTTTGGTATTCAAGTTTCTTTATTTCTTTATAGTAGGATTTAATACTTTTAATCCAATGAATTTAATTAAAAAATATATGAAATTTGTTTGACAAATTTGTGGCATCTGTAAACCAATAGAAAACTGTAAAAGCTTATGGAGGGTGGCCTAAGGGTATCTGGCCATTTGGAGTCTTAGGCCACTCCCAGTGCATCCCAGAATGCACTGAGAGGGAGACCTAAGATTCCGGTTGGCCCAAGTGCCTAAGACACCAGGAAGGGGAAGGCCCACCATTCTGTGGAGGCGGGCCTGCTGGCCAGAAGGAGTAAGCATTCCTCCGGTCAACCTGTGAGAAATAGTAACTAGGAGGGTCTGGGTGGGCTTGGGGGTCTCAGGGTGGAGGCATGTCTTCAGGGGGGTTCAGGCAGGAGGGAGTGGGAATCCCTCCTGATGGTGGTCTATGGGGAGGTGGGGGGTTTCTGGCAGTAGTGGGAATACTTCCTGCTGGTGATCTTTGAAGGGGGATGGGGTGCCGACAGGAGGGAGTGGGAATCCCTCCTGCTGGGGACATTCGGGGGGGGGGGGGGGGTCGCTTAGCTGATCGCGGCAGGGAGATTCCCTTACCACGATCAGCTCAGCGGCAATGTGATTCTCTAACTGGCACTTGTGACATGGACGCCGGTTAGAGAATTGGGGTGGTTAGGTGGGGTTAGGCATCTGTCTGTCAGGACAGACATGATTCTATATAGGACGCCAATGTGCGATTCTCAAAAGCTGCATAGATGGCTGCTGAGACTAGGTGTCCTATACAGAATCAGGCCCAAAGTGTTTGGAAACCAACCAGGTGAATGCAGACATGCCTCTTCCATAAAAAAAACATTATCATAATGTTGTAAAACTTGTTGGTGTGAAATGCTTAATCATAATTTTTGTGTTCACAATATCGAAAGGTTCTAAAAAATAAAGGCATGTGATAAAAGAACTAGTGAGCTCTTGCTGCTTTTTACCACCAGCAATCATCCTGCGTCTTGACCGCCAGTGGTGTAGCGAGAGGAGGATAGGTGCCAGCACCCTGAGGAAGACCACCCCCTTCTCATTCCACCACATTTGATCGCATTTATTCAGCAGCAAGTCTCACAACATTTCTATGACATTTGAAGTTTCACCTTCTGACATAACCCACAAGCTTTTTAACCTGCAGCAAAACTTGTCTGCATCTATTGTGAGGAAGGAGGGAGTGAGCATGAGCCTTTGGTACTGGTGGTAATTCTAGTTATTCTGAATTTAAATCAATAACACTGGAAGCCCTAACTTCTAATGTAGTGGAGACGAAAAGTGTATTTGAATTCAAGAAGCTTCCTCTCTAAGGGAGGGGAAGGGATAGTAGATGACATGGTTAAACAGACTAGATAGGCCATATGGTCTTTATCTGCCTTCATTTTTCTCTGTTTCTATGAGCTTTCTACACTGAAAAGCATGAAGTTGTTGACTGCATTCCTGTCCTGAAGAATGAGAGAGCAGGAACAAACTCTTGCTTCCATTTTGGCAGTTTTTCTAGGCCCTGACAGCATCTGCTTGAAGTAATGTTGGAAGTTCTCTTTAGCATCATCCAAGTGCCTTTTAAAATGCACTTTGCCACTTTGGCTCACTCAAGATGCAAGTCAAAGGTGAGAATTTTCCTTTTTAACAGCTCTTTTAGGAAAATTTTGCATGACGTGGTGAGCATTTTGAGCCA
This sequence comes from Geotrypetes seraphini, assembly GCF_902459505.1. NCBI lineage: Eukaryota > Metazoa > Chordata > Amphibia > Gymnophiona > Dermophiidae > Geotrypetes > Geotrypetes seraphini. The sequence continues at coordinate 369,648,365 of NC_047084.1, forward strand.
ATCATAGTCTTAGGCCCCTCCCATTGCATTGTGAGGGGGAAGACCCATCATTCTGAGCACACGGCTCTATAGGTAGGAGGGAATGGGCTTCCCTCCTGCTGATCTGTAAGCAGAAGATTCGGGGTGTCGGGAGATGTTGGGGGGGCTGGGAGCTGTCGGGGGGGGGGGGGGGTCTGTTGGTTTTGATTATCAGCACTTGGACGTCCTGGCTATTAGGACATCCAAGTGCCTACTTAGGCAGGTTTTTTGGACGTTTCAAAGCTTTGATTATGAGCTTCAATGTGTGTTGCTTTCTGCAGGACCTGGTTCGCAGGTGTAGATTGAACACCTACTGTACAGACTCCAGAGTGGATGTCACAAAATTTTAGTTGGGAGAATTTTAAAATAATCTTAAACGTAGAAATTGGAAATCTACAGTATGATGGTAGAAGCCTGGGAAAATAATATTGAAATCAGAAATTGCATGGAAACAGCAAAGCAGACATTGAAAGATAATTATACAGTAAATATACTAAAGGTTTATAAACTCAGTTGGAATCTGCATTACAGCAGCTAATATTGAAAATTGGCAATATTAAGAACAGATTGTGAAGGGAGAACATTTGGATTGCAGGAGTCCCTAAGTTGGCTGAATATGCAGATATAGTATGAACAGTACAAAGATAGAGTAAATACTGATAAACCCCTAAAAGGAGGAGGATATTACATTCACCTATTAAAATCAAGAGTGGGCACTTCTCTGGGGAAGTTACTCAGTACTATGCCAAGATATTTGCTCATCAGGTAACTATTAAGTTTCAGGTTTATTTCTCATACTACCCATTGATGCAGCCATCTGAGCAGTTCACTATCGAATTAGGTACTCTTAAGTTTTCCTTATTTGTCCCGGGAGGCTCACAATTTAATTATGGTATGTTAAGCAATGGAGGGTTATGTAATTTGCCCAGGGTCACAGGGGATCAAACCCACAACCTCAGGAAGCTGAGGTAGCAGCACTAACCACTAAGCATCCATATACAATGCGGACCACCTTGCTTGTCAGACTAGATGGATAGTACAGGTCTTTATCTGTGCCTTCAAATCATTCAAAATGCCTCAATTAAGCTTATAACCAAATCCAGAAAGTTTGACCACGTAACACCACTTCTTAAAAATGCACACTGGCTTCCAGTTATCCATCGAATTACGTATAAGCTTTGTATACTGACTTTCAAAACCCTTTATAATAAGACTCCAGCATTTCTATTTAAATTATTAATTCCATACTCCTCAAATAGAGTTTTGAGATCTAATGAACAGAACTTATTGACTATTCCTTCATTGAAAGTTATTAATACAAGAGGGCAATTTATTTTTTCGGTTACTGCACAACTGACTTGCCCTTCCAATGTTTTTAAGGGAAGAAAAGGAACTTGAAAAATTTAAAAGTAATTTCAAAGCATGCCTTTGAAAACTAATTTTAATATCCTATAACCCTAATAAATTTTATCTTATTATATTTTATTGTCATTTTGTTTACCTTCTGTATTTTTTCCTTAATGTTTCTTCTTTACTTTATTGATTTGTATTTCATTCCCCCTTACCCAATGTTATGAGTATGTTAAAATTTGATTGCAATCCCGTGTGGTTTTTTAAATATTGTCGTTTATTGTATTGTTACCCATCAAATGTAATTTTTAAACTGTTCATCGCTTAGAAGTATGATTAAGCGATTAATCAAAAAAACTATTAAACTTGAAACTTGAAACTTGACTTGACATATACTATATTACTTTATTCCAACACTCTGCTGAGAAACCCTGAAAGCGATCTTGAAGTGCCTTGAGTTTGGTCCATATAATCAGGAACATAGCTACCATTGAGAGGGCCTGGCAAAATGCCAAGGGCTGCCTGCAGCTGAACCCTCCCGTATGGGTGCCCGGATCCAGCATCTTTCCTTCTGCCCATGTCCAGCTGCTTCCCATCCGCCAGGTTCTCCAGGTGCAACAGAGGAAAATACAGTACTAAAGGCTGCCTTTCTGGCTGGTGGGGCTTTTCCTCTGTCATATCCCATTGTTCTGATGCAACTTCCTGTGGATAGAATATGCCAAAGGAAAGACCCCACTGGCCAGAGACGCAGTCTTTAATACTATCTCTGCTACTGTATCATAAGGAGGACTTGTTGGGTGGGCAAGGGGACCATTTTGGTCTTGTCCCAACTATGCCACTGCAAATAGTGTTTTAAAAATAGCTATTGAAGGAAGTAGGAAGGTTAGAAAGGCAACTAGGGGACATGCGGGCATGTTCCTAAAGCTACTATGTTTTGAAAAATCCCCTGACGTAGCGCATACAAGCAGCGAAACAGGTGGACCCCTGTCTGGAAAAGACGACAGAGCTGAAGCTAACGGCTGTGCCTTAGAAAATCTGTTCCAGTTATTCGAGATAAGTTTTGATGGATATATTTAATTCTGGACAGTGCTCAAAATATATTTGCATGGGTTTCATGCCAGCCGCAAGTTATACATTTTTCTATGAACTGCTATGTTGTTTTCACTATTGTAGCCCTCATACATAAGTTTATTGATGTGGAGCCAGAAATTCAACAAGAATTTCCTGTATTTTTGAATGATTGAACTATATTTATGTTGTGCAGTTTTTTTTTTCATTCTAGTGATGATACAGATTCCTTTGAGTACCTTGCGGCCCAGGAACCACTGTATTGAAGTTTGTTTTTCTTCACAATTTATTTAATATTTTTTATGATTTAATATATTTTTATTTTTAATGATTGTGACTGCTTCCTCCAATACTTGTTAGCAGTGTTTTTTTTATACATATTGATGTGTGCATAACACTTTGGGCTCCTTTTACGAAGCCGCGTTAGCGGCTTCAGCGCGCACGACTTTTCATCAGGCGCTAACCCCTGTGCTAGCCAAAAAACTGCCACCTGCTCAAGAGGAGGCGGTAGCGGCTAGCGCGTCCTGCAGTTTAGCGCATGCTATTATGTGCGTTAAACTGCTACCGCACCTTCATAAAAGGAGCCCTTTGTGTAATTTGCCTACCAAGTTATGCGTGTAACTTCTAATTTATGCCAATTAGCATCAATTAAGCTAATTAATCAATCAAGTTGTGAGCACATAGGTCCAGATTCTATAAAAGCCACAGAAAGTTAGGCAGCGGTAGCCAAACTACCACTGCCTATTGGGTTTAAGTGGTGCGAAATTGGTCATGCTATTAAAACCCAATTAAACCACATTTAAAAAATATATAACTGCTGGTAGGCAGCCTCCAAGACAAGCACCAAGGTCCCTGGTGGCTAGCAGCGCATAGTGACGCCAAAGTCCAGAAGTGGGCGTGGATAGGGGTGGTGCTGAACTTTGGCATCACTATGTGCTGTTGGCCATGATTCAGCAAGGACCCCAGGCACCGGAAATGTAGGCCTGTAAAACCCTGGTTTACATTTCTGGTGCCTAGGGTCCTTGGGAGCCACAATTCTGGAAGCAGTACCAGTCAGTGACTGACATGGGGCAAGCGTTGCTTACAGAATCAGGGCCATATTGGCTGCATGTGCCAATGTGTGCAGACAACCTTAGGCAGAATTTGGGGGTTTGTGCACAAGTTTTCAGCCTCAGCTTGATGTGCACAGTATAGCCCATGTTCACAATAAAGAAAGCCAGAAAAAATTTTGTATATGCAGTTACCTTTCTGGCCCAGGTGCACATGCAAACACACAGAGCTTAGAGCGAGCACAGTCCTGCACTACCTATGCATGCTACTTTATGTGTTAAATGTATAGCTTGCTTAAGGAAAAGGATCTCTTTATTCTTCGTACTGAAGCAATATTTGGGAATTTTGTGGCTTTACTATAAATTGCCCTTAAATTGTTTTATTATTATTTTTTATTTTCACTCAATAGGTATACGTTTCCTATATAAACTCCTTTTACATATGAGGGGGCGCTGAAAAGCTTTTAGTCCAAACAAGAAGAGAATGACATGGATATGCTTCAATCAATGATCTAAAACAATATCAAAACACAAAATTTCATTTTGCAAATTGGCATTTAACAAAATAAGATAACACTCTTTTCAGCTACAGTGGCAAAATAATGATCAGAATTTAAGAATGATGGCTTGCTAGGGTTTGATGAATGCGATGAGCCTTTGAAACGTAGAGGGGGGGCTGTGGAGGTAAGCGTCCATTCTCACAGAAAAATGATTTGGCAATTTTGCCCCGCCTCCAACTGTTGCTTCGGAAGAACCATGGTCTCTGTGGAAACAGGACGCCCTGGATATCGCGAATGCAGGCAGTCTCCTGTTTGGGCGGATCGGGAAAGAGGGAGGAGTTCGACGGAACTATTTGAGCAGGAAGGAAGATAAATTAATTACTTTTGTACCTGACTGTGCTGAAATATGCGGTGTTATGTATAGCTTAGCAGGTTCAGAAGTGAAGAAGCAAAAAGACACTGCCAGCCAAGGACGATGGGAGGAAGCCGGGAGGTAGTGTGCTTGGGCAGCTCAAATCCCGATGCAACACCGCCGGCGAAAGTGAGGCTCAATCCCAGACCAGCGGCGACACCCCCAGCTTACGGAGCAGGAACTTCTGACTCTAGACAGCCTGTGCCTAGAGCACGTCATGGGACTAGTCCGGATCACAGAGAATTATTTATGTAAATCAGAAGATAATATTTACAACATAGATTTCACTCGTTTCAAGATTTGAGACCTGGAAACTGACATGGTGCTTTTTGAGAATGCTATGCCTTCAAATTTAGATCAAGAGGAGGAGGAAACAGCAAGTGGAGAACTTGACACCAGTGCAGGCCGCTTTGTTTGCTATCAGATCACACCAACTTTTCTCCGACTTCGCAAAGTGGGAACCACAGTGGAGTCCACAATGAGTGACAGGCCAGTGACAAGTTTTTGTACGATTGAGAGACATTACTTCCGGGACCATGTTCTAAAAAGCTTTTATTTTGATTTTGGCTTCTGTATCCCTAACAGTAGGAATACACGGGAACACATCTATGAGTTTCCCCAGCTCTCTGAGGACCTGGTCCGACAGATGGTTGAGAATCCTTATGAAACCTGCTCAGACAGTTTCTATTTTGTGGATAAAAAGCTGATCATGCACAACAAAGCGGACTATGCCTACAATGGGGGACAATAGTATGTGTTTTCTTGCCTGTTGGACTCTGCATTGCAACTGTTGATACCTAAACACACAGAGCAATAATGCGCTAAGAACTGGAAGAGCAGCTGCTGCAGATCTTATGGTGCTGCCCTCATAAGCTGAATCAGTTCAGGTTTCTCAAAATGTCTTTAGAGCTATGCTTTGAAGTGTGGAAGTCAGGATGGTTTTCCTTTCAGAGCATAGTAACCATTACAAAAATCTCAGCCTCAATGGAGATTGTATCCCATAGCAGCCGTGGTTGAGAATTATGCTGTTCTTTTTTAATCTGTTTATTCCTCAATTGAGGGGAACAGCTTGACTCAAAGAAGAATTGGGTTGGATCCACTGGAATGTGTAACAGGTTTACATTGAGAAAACATTCCCCTGTAAGTCCATAGAATTGGTGGGGCAGTTGGGGGAGATATAGAATGATCCGGTTCCAATCATTAGGATATTTGCCATCAACTTTACTTTACTTTCTGCAGCCCCATGCATAAATATTTGAAAAATGAATTCTTCCTGCTATGTCTGTAATTGACGATCTCCTTATGATGGTGGTTTTTGGTCCTGGTGATATTTTGGAAAGGGAATTGCTGTTTATAAGCATGAAATGACTTCTGATTGCTGACTTTTCATCTCCACTTAATTAGTAGTATTTGTTTAAGCTATACTTTCATTGATATAGGATTTCTTTTAGAAATAATAAAAAGATATATTTTTTATTATTCCTAGATAAAGATATGAAATATAGTTTAATGCAGTTGTCATAAAAATAAAAAGGAGGATTTTTTAATATTCATATTGCATCGCTAATAATTTAGAAATAAATTTAATATGATGAAGAATCTATGAATTCAATGAATTTTCCAGGAAATTTGGTTAATTGATTTAGGTGGTTAATATAATATCGTAAATATTTAGTCTTCACATATGAATTGATAAAACTAAAATATTTATGGAATATTACTATTTAAGGGTTGATTAATTATATTTCCTGAATAGGGGAAAAATATATTTCTTAGATTTATGAATCATTCAATTTAGTAAGATTCAAAAATTGATAAATTTGTCATATTGGAAGGGGAAATTAAATGATCCATATTCTTAAGTAAGATTATATATTTAATGATAAATCTTTAATTTTATAGTTTGATCAATTTTTATAGTATAGAGGAAATAGTAAAGTAAGATGCCTGGAGGAGGGGTGGGGCTACCAGTCTGATTTATATGTCTTCAAGTTATCGTAATATAATTTAGGAGAGATATGGGAGGGAATAGGGAAGGGTTTTTGGGATCTTAGAAATATAATATTTAAGAGATCAAGGAAGAGAGGGGATGTTCCACATAGTAAATTAAGGGAAATGAGTTATGCACAGAAAAATTATAATAAGATGAAATATTTGATGAAATTCATGTGTCCTGTAAGAAAATATTTTAATGGGGCTTAAGTTATTTTCATTGAATGTTAATGGCCTTAACCATTCAATAAAAAAGAAATAAAACACTTTTGTTTTTTAAAACAACAGAATGTAGATATATGTTATATCCAAGAGACTCATTTATCAGCTTTAGAGTCCAAAAACTAGAAGGAGATTGGGTAAAACATTGGGGGTTTTTTGCCCCTGCTATGGGAAAGAAGGCAGGTGTAGCAATTTTGGTAAATAAAAATGCAATGCTATATTTAAACTAAACTAAACCTTAGGTTTGTAAACCGCACCATCTCCACATGCGTAGAGCTTGGCACGGTTTACAGGGTTAGGTTGAAAAGGAGCTATAATGAAGGGTTATAGGAAAGGAGCTAGGAAGATAAAGAGGGACAGGGTACCAAAGAGCGGGAGGTGTTAGATTTTTGAAAAGAGCCAAGTTTTCAGGTGTTTGCGGAAGGATTGGAGGGAGCTTGAAATTCTGAGCGGGGATGTGAGGTTGTTCCAGAGTTCTGTGGTTCTAAAGGGGAGGGATGTTCCTAGTTTTCCTAGCGGGATATACCTTTTGCAGAGGGGAATGATAGTTTCAGTTTTTGGGAGGATCTAGTGGAATTAGGGTTAGAGGAGTTACAGAAGAGAGGGATAACGGGAGGGAGGATGCCATGTAGGATCTTGAAAGCTAAACAGGCACATTTAAAGAGGACTCTGGAGTGAACTGGAAGCCAGTGAAGTTTGGACAGGAGTGGGGAGATGTGTTCGAACTTGCCTTTAGCGAAAATAAGCTTGGCCGCGGCGTTCTGGATTAGCTGAAATCTATGGAGTTTTTTTTTAGTTAGGCTTAAATAGATGGAGTTGCAATAATCCAGTCTAGAGAGGATGGTGGATTGAACAAGGACGACGAAGTGAGAATGATGAAAGTACAATCTCACTTTCCTCAGCATATGAAGACTAAAGAAGCATTTTTTTACCAAGAAGTTGAGGTGGTCATTGAAGGAGAGAGAGGAGTCTATGATGATGCCAAGGACTTTGCTTGAAAACTCAAGCTGAAGAGTAGAGCCGGAAGATAATGGGATGGAGGTGGGTAAATGACCTAATATTGGGCCGAGCCAAAGTAGTTTTGTTTTGGACTCGTTCAATTTCATTTGTACAGAATGTGCCCAGGATTGAAGGTTCATTATACATGAGGATATGTTCTCAGCGAGGTTAGTGAGGTTCGAGTCGGTCTCAAGGAGGATGAGGATATCGTCAGCATAGGTGTAGAGAGTTTCTATGGGGGATAGATGAAGGAGTTTCAAAGAGGACATGTAAATATTGAAAAGGATATGACAGAGGGGTGAGTCTTGCGGGACTCCACATATCGGCTTCCAGGGAGGGGATGAGGTACCGTTTATGTTAACGGTGTAGGAGCATAAGCGTAGGAATTTCAAGAACCAGTCTAGGACTGTGGAACTTATGCCTATTTCAGAGAGTTGGAAGATTAGGATATCATGATGGACGACGTCGAAAGCTGCGGAGAGGTCGAATTGTAGAAGTACAGCAAATTTGTTGCGAGAATGAAGTTGTTGTACCTTAGAGATTAGTGAGGCTAATAGGGATTCGGTGCTGAAGTTGGGTCTGAAGCCAAATTGCTGGGGTAGGAGAATAGAGAATCTTTCTAGGTAGGATGAGAGTTGAATGGATATGATGGATTCTAACATCTTGGTTAGAAGAGGGATATTTGCTATTGGATGGTAATTGGAGGGAATAGAGGGGTCAAGGTCGGTCTTTTTCAGTAGAGGGGTTAGTACAATATGTCCCATTTCGGAGGAGAAAAGGCCCGATGTTAAAGCAGCGTTTATAAGTTTGGTGAGGGAAGCGATGGCCTGTGTAGAGATATTCTCGAATAGGTAGGAGGGGAAAGGATCCAAGGTACATTTGCAAGTTTTTAGTTTGAGGCAGAGTTTGGAGACTTGCAATTCGGAAACAAGCTCAAAAATGGTCCAGGATCTGTCGGCTGGAATGGGATTGGAGACAGGTAGGGAAGGGTTGAGGTCAGTAGAGATTAGGGAGTTGTAGGAGACTGTAGGCAGGAAGGAGCATCTTAGGGTGGTAACCTTTTCATTGAAGAATTTTGCAAGGGCATCTGCTGATAGAGACGAGGGGAGCAAGGATGGGTCCTTTTTTGTAGTTAAGAAGCGACAAATGTTAAACAACGCACTGATCTGGTTGTTGGATGTGGAGATTTTATCTCTGAAGAAATTCTTCCTGGCTTTTTTTAGTAATGAATTATAAAGTTTAATATTGACCCTCCAGGTCTGTCTATCTGAGGGGGATTTAGATTTTTTCCATTTGCGCTCCAAAGTGCGACATTTCTATTTCAGCTCTCTATGGAGCGGTAGATACCAAGGGGCCTTTCGGGGGTAGGAGATGGTTTTTGTGGATATTGGAGTGAGGGAGTGATAGATGGATTCGGAGAGGGAGATCCAATTGCACCAGCAGGATTCAGAGTCTGTAGGCTTAGGATTGGAGGAGAGTTGGTTGAGAAATTTGGACCAGAAAAGATTACTCAAAATTTTCTTGCGGAAGGTTATTGAATGGGAGGAATGGGATGGGGATTCAAGATGTGACATGAAAATGGGGAGGCAAGTAGCCCCTAAGAAGTGGTCAGACCAAGGGACTTGTTCCCAACGGGTGTCATCGGTTGAAGTTTTGAAGGCAGTAAGGTCGAGGAAAGTGGTGAAGTCTAATGTATGTCCTTTTTCATGGGTTGGAGAAGAGGTAGTTGAGGGGAAACCTAGAGAGGTAAGGAAGTTGTTAAATTCGATCGTGTCCTTGCTGTTGGTGTCATCAAGGTGGAGATTAATATCACCAACAATCAGTAGTCTTTGAAATTTAAGAAAGGCGTTTGTTATAGCCTCAAAGACGAGATTGGAGGAGTTGTTCCAAGGGGTGGGTGGGCGGTATAGTAATAAGATGCTCAATGGGTGAGTGCGGAGTTCATCATTGACAGAGACAAGCATATATTCTAAAGAGGCGTGAGTACCCTTCTCAAGGAGCTGGACGTCAAAGAAAGATTTGTAGAGCAGTGCCAGACCACCTCCTTTTCGGTTGGATCTGGGGGAGAAGAGGCCTTGATAACCATGGGGGAGGAGTTCGTTTTGTGTAAAAAGATCATCTTTGGCGATCCATGATTCCATGATGCACAGGAATCCAGGGTCGAACTCATCTAGAAGGTCCTTCAAGATTTGGGTCTTATTGCATGCTGATCTGGCATTGCAATAAAGAGTTGGGACTGAGGTGAGAGAGTCAGAGACAACATTGGGAAGATTGGCTGGGGGCAGGGGCTTTAGTGAATTTAGGTTGACTTTTCGGAGATTTTTCTTAAAAGGGGGAATTCTGGTGCGTATCAGCGTGGAGATTCTGAGGCCAGGGCAAATATTAGATCAATTTTTGGGTGGCCACATCGTGAATAACGTATATTACTGAGGTATTGTACCCTGAGGAAACCCCTGTAGGGTGAAACATGTTGGTGACCTTATCCCTCTTGGTTAACCACCCAAGCTAAGTATATGCACTTTACAAATTTATGAAGCAGTTGCTTTTATTTAGCTTATTGAATATTTAAAAAATATTTAAAAAATAACCACTTTAGACTTTCAATTACCAAATTAGTGACCCGATGACGATAGGGTGCATAAAGCCAAATGTTCTGAAAGTTTATTGAATGTTTGGTGGCACTTCTGAGGGCCTGAAGAATCAACACTTATATAGAAGGTATTTAGGGGAGGTTGAATCGCACCATCCCTTCGATTGTGATTCATCTTCTTAAGAGAGGCATAGAGGGATATGGGTGACTAAAATTACGCCAGGTGTACACCTGGCTGGGCCTCCACGTATGCGGATCACCAGACTTGATGGACCGAAGGTCTGATCCGGAAATGGCAGTTCTTAAGTTCTTATTGCTTGCGGAACCAAATTTCGTCGAGGAAATTCAGTCAAAAATAAATGATTATTTTCAAATTAATAATACAGAAGATATCTCCATTGAGACTTTATGGGATGCTTTTAAAGCAACCATGAGAGGTCAAATTATTTCATTTTCGGCATATTTTAGGAATCACATTAAAAGACAATTTTCCAGTTTGGAACATGAAATTAAACTTTTGGAGTCAAAATTGATTGAGAAATGAGAATACTCTACATTACAGACTCTTTTAAAAGCTAAAGGTAAATATAATGAGATTTCTTCTAAATTGATAAGAAAAGATGTGGAGGGGCATAATCGAAAGGGACGTCTAAGTCCGTTTACGTCCATCTCGCAAGTTGTCCAAAGTAAAAAAACAGCTTAAGACACATTTTCAAAAGATACGTCCAATTTTTTTTCGTTTCGAAAATCATCTAATTATACGTTCTGCCAATCTGATCGTCCAAGCCACTAAATCGTCTATCCTAATACCACATTTCCGACCAACTTTCCGTCCAAGTCCAAAACGCCTAGAACAAGCCCTGTTGGATGTGGGAGGGGTCTGCAAAGTGATGGACTGTACACCCAGACATGCCACCTAAATAGTGGGGTACCTTACAGGGTACTGCTGTGAACTTCACAAAAAGGGTGCCATGTCTTCTCCTTCCTACAGCTTCCTTATAGGTCATGATGAGCTCACTAAACCACCTCCAGAATCCCCTAGACCCACTTATCTACCACCTTATGGCTGCAGGAGCCACTTATATGTCAGTACAAAAGGGTTTTGGGTGTGTATAGGGGAGTGCACATGTTTAAGGATCAATGCAGTGATTACAGGGGCTTATGGGCATGGGTCCTCCTCTACATGAGTCCCTAATCCACCCCCAAGACAACTTAAGCTGCCTCTGGGCTGGACGACTAGGCTTTCCTATGCCAGGCAGCCAGGTGATGATGGTCTGGAGGCTGAATTTTAAAGTTGATTAAAATTTTTATGGGGATGGGGGGTTGGTGATCACTGGGGTAGTGTGTGGGAGTCTGTTTTATGTGTTTGCAGTGTTTATCTGGTGACTTTAAGTGGGTTTTTGTGACTTAGACCATGTTTTACATGGTCTAAGTCACAACGTCCAAGTTCCGTCTAAGCTCTGTTGTAAAATTTTTGGTTATAAATGCTGTACGACTAAGTCTAAGACGGCCCATGTCCCGCCCAACTCCCACCCTCGACACGCCTCCCAAAATGCCCCATTTAGCTTTGGTCGTTCAGCGGCACTATGAAGGCCTAGGTCATTTAGAAATACGTTCAAAACCCGTTTTTATTATCGGCACTTGGAAGTTTTTGAGAAATGTTCGTCCAAGTACCGACTTAGGCTGGTTTTTGGACATTTTTCTCTTTCGATTATGAGCCCCTTATTTTCTCAACAATCTTTGTATTATGGAAATTTAAATAAAGTGGGAAGATTATTGGCAAATTATCTAAAAGCAAAAAAAAACACAAAAACAAAAATAATAGCAGTAAAGAATGAGAAAGGTAATACCTATTCTCAAATTGGACCGATTTTCAAACAATTTTTAAATTTTTATAAAGTCCTGTATTCTTCTGAGCCTTATTTAGATAAAGAAAAGGATGGTTTAATATTTTTTAAATTAATAGAGGAACCAAAAATTCCTGAGCATATAAAAGAAAGTTTAGAAAAGCCAATATCACTAAAAGAGTTGCAAACAGCATTGAAGTCCCTTAGAACTAGATCCGCTCCAGGTGGAGATGGTTTCATGGTAGAGTTTTATAAATCATTTCAAAATACCTTGTTACCTTATTTGTTAAATTTATATCAGGTTCAACTAACTAAAGGTTGTATTAAAGGTACTATGGCAGAATCATTAATTATAGTTTTACCAAAGCCAAATAAAGATCCCATATTGGTTTCAAACTACAGGCCCATTTATTTAATCAATGTAGATGGAAAACTTTTAGCTAAGACTTTGGCTTTGCGCCTGGCTAAGGCTCTCCCCTTTATTATTGGTATGCATCAGACAGGGTTTGTTGTTCAGAGACATTCTTCTAATAACATGTTAAATTTATCAAAAGCTATGAAGGATCCGGTCTTTTTTGTATCCTTGGATGCAGAGAATGCCTTTGATCGAGTAGAATGGGCTTTCATGTATCAAGCAATGGAATGGTTTGGTATAGATTCAGAATTTGTACAAATGATCCAAACATTGTATAGCTCCCCTGCTGGTAGATTGTATATTATTAATAATTTCTCAGAACATTTTAGTCTACAGAGGGGGGTTAGACAAGGCTGTCCTTTGTCTCCTTTGCTTTTTGATATTGTATTAGAACCCTTGTTATTAGCTATTCAGCAAGCGAAGGAGATACAGGGTATATAAAGTTTCTGCTTATGCAGATGATATATTGCTTCATTTGAGAAATCCGGAAACAACCATTCCAAGCTTACTAGAATTGATAGAGAAATTTGGAAAATTTTCAGGGTACAAGATAAATTGGAGTAAATCGGAAGTTCTTCCACTCAATGCCCATTGTACAAAAGGTTTATTTGAAACATTCCCCTTTCTATGGAAAATGGAAGGAATAAAATATTTAGGCATTTGGATAAAAAAACACGTTGGAAGAAACAATGAAAGTGAATGAAAAATTTTTATTACAGAAGGTAACAGAAATGTGTGAGCAATGGAATCCTTTACATCTTTCTTGGTGGGGGAGAGTTCAAACTATTAAAATGATGATTTTTGCCTGTGGTTTGTTATCAAATGAGTATGTTACCAGTTTTTTTTCAGGGGTCCTTTTATAAAAAGTTAAACTGTATTCTTACAAAATTTATTTGGCTGGGCAAAATGGCTAGAATTGCTTTAGTATCTCTGCAAAAAACAATTACAGAGGGAGGGGTAAATTTTCCCAACTTTTATAGGTATCATCAATCCTATATTATGCGCCAGGGTATGTATTGGATCCTCCCAGAGCCCATTGATAATATCCCGGATTGGTTATGGTTGGAATGGTGCCTCATGTTCCCTCTGCGATTATGCCATGTACTTAGTATCAAAACGCCTAGATTATACAAAGAAAATAGATTATTTGTAGACACATGGAAAACAATAAGATATGTGAGTAATTTAACACCTATACCAATTCACAAATCAACAAATCAAACTATATGGCTAGACTAGATTCAACTTGGTGGATTTAAAGTCATCTGGAAGCATTGGATGATTGCAGGAATATGTGTATTAGAAGATATTATTTCTAATGGTAAACTGCTTGATTTTTCACAGTTGCAACATAAATATGGCCTCAATAAATCACAAAGTTTTAGATGGATGCAACTGAAGCAGGCCATTCAGGTGAGGTTCCCTGAATGGAAAAATCTTAATAATCAATATAGTTTGGAATTCTTATGCTTTCAGGTGGAATTCCTGGGACATCAGGCCACTCAGTGGTACAAATTAATATCTGGATTTATGAATAAAAAACCAAAGACTGGTCTTCGGGACATTTGGAGTATTGAGATTAAGCATCAAATTACTGCATCTCAATGGCCATGAATTTGGTCTTGGAGGATGAGATGTACAATGTCTGCATCTATGAGACAAACATGGTTTTTTTCCAGTTGTATAGAGCATTCTGGACCCCTGTTCGTTTACAAAAATTAGATTGCTCTAAATCTAATAGATATTGGCATTGTCATTTTGAAGCAGGGACTTTAGATAATTTATTGTTCTATTGTCCATTTATTATGGCTTTCTGGAAATCAATTTGGGGCCAAATTAATAGTTTGTTAGAAAATCATGTGGCATTATCATATGATACAGTATTATTTGGCATGTCTATGAGGGCTAAGAGCCAAATATCTTCCAAAAATAATAAACTTTTACTTATTTTAACAGGAGTCGCCATACAACAAATAACATGTAATTGGAAAAATTGGAATAGATTGAACTGCAGTTTTTGGTGGAATTCAGTGTGTCATATTTATAAAATGGAAAGAACATTAGCTATTCAGAAAGGGAATTTTAATAAATTCAAAGATGTGTGGGGGCCATTAACAAATTATTGCAATGAATAGGTATTACTTTCCCTGATTTGTAAAAATGAAAGAATGGGATGGGGAAGGGACTTTATTATATGGCATAAGTGTTATGATATATTGAATGGATGGGAGGGAAAGGGATAAATTCTATTTAATATGAAGAATTGTAGAATTTCAAGTAATGTATTTAAGTTAAAATGTTGTTACTTTTTGATGCACTTGATGTAAGTTATTAAAATGAATAAAGAATTTTAATTAAAAAAAAAAGATTCTTAGGTTACAAATCGATTAAACAAATTCGTTTTTACAGATTTTCTAAAATTGAGGAATGCGTGATAATGTTACCCAGCCAATCGTTCCATTTGCCTGCCTGGAAGGTGAGAGTTCTGTCCAGGAATCTTTTGTAGTGGCAGGCCTTAATTGTCAGATAGGTGAACAAATGAATTCTACGTGTGGGCCTAATATAACTATCCAGATTAAATTGAGAAACCAGGTACGTGGGGGCCAGACCAAATATTGATTTATAACAAAGACAGAAAAATTTAAACAGAACTCGAGCTTCCAGGGGCAGCCAATGAAGTTTTTGGTAATAGGGACTAATGTGTTCCCATTTCTTCAGCCCAAAAATCAGTCGCACTGCCGAATTTTGAATAACTCTTAGAATTTTATTTTTTTTTGAAGGAACCCAAGTAGATGATGTTGCAATAATCGAGCATGCTTAAGATAGAAGATTGAACGAATAAGTAGAATGATGCTGCATCAAAGTATTTTCTGATGGTTCTGAGCTTCCAGAGTATAGAGAAGCATTTTCTAACCAATAAATCTGTGTGAACATTTAGAGTAAGGTGACGGTCCAGAGTCACTCCCAGAATTTTTATGGAATGGTGAATAGGGAAGACCTGACCATTCAAGAAAATCGATGAGTCTTTAATTTTGTCATTCGGGCTTCCCAGGAAAAATTTGGTTTTGTCTGAGTTAAGTTTCAGTTTGAATTTGGTCATCCATAATTCGATTTGCTTTAGAATGGATGATAGTTGATTCTTTGTCTCAGACGTCAGGGTAGTAAGGGGAATAACTATAGTGATGTCGTCTCCATAGATATAAAATTTAACTTTTAAGCTTTGCAGTAAGTTCCCTATGAGGCTAGGTAAATGTTGAGCAGTGTAGGGGATAGAGGGGAGCCCTGCAGGACTCCACAAGAGTTTACCCAGCTGCAGGATTGTTTATTGTCACTATAGACTTTATATGATCGTTTGCTCAAAAAACCCTGAAACCATTTTAACACATTGCCTGAAAGACCAATTGATTCCAGTCAATCAAAATAGCATGATTGACTAGATCGAAGGCACTACTTAAGTCCAATTGCAGAACTAGTACACTAGTGCCTTGTCTGAATAAGGTATAGAGGAAATCTAGTAGTGATGCAATGACCGTTTCAGTGCTAAACCCAGATCGAAAACCTGACTGATTGTCTTGTAGTATGCTAAATTTGTCCAAATACATTACTAATTCTTGGTTGACCAAACCTTCCATCAGTTTAACGAATAAGGGAGTGCTCGCAATGGGTCTGTAATTTGATGTCAGCTTGATGGATTCCTTAGGATTTTTTACGATCGGTGTAATCAGAATCTGGCCTAGGTCTTCAGGAAAAGTACCAGTCAATAATAGAGAGGAAAGCCAATTGTATAGTTTGGCTTTAAATATGACTGGAGCGACTTTCATTATATTTGGATATATAAGATATATAAAAATCAAAAAATGATCCAATGAAGAGCAGAATTGTTTGGAAAAATGCTTACCATAACAAAAACTCATGAGTGAGTCTGCTGAGGAAATGAAGAAAAAAAAGTTAAAATTTGAAAAAATCTGGGGTACTTGTGATCATTTGATATAATAAACCTGGTAGCATTCACTGCATTACCTCCACTTATTCTTGCACCTGTGTCTGCAAGAGGTTTGTTATTCTGATTAAAATATTGCACGTTTGCCATGGCACAACCAACACACAACTGTATTTGACTGACAGTCAGTTCAGAGCCTGCATGATATCATGCTGTCACTGAATATTAGAAAGGCAACCTTTTCTATATTGCAGGCTTTCATTTTATTCAGAAGACCTTAGAATCAAAATGATTATAATTATAGAAATAATAATATCTTAAGGCCCACAATAATTACAGAAATAAGAATGTCTTAGTATTATTTTAACTAGTATGTGGCACCTTGCCCAGCCTTTTCATCAAAGCTGGAATAAGTCCAGACCATTGCAGTGTCAACATTGCACAACTCATTAGTATTGGTGGCAGTGGCTTTGGCACTTCTGAAACTTTTACTGTTGTATTCGTATATTTCTTGTTAAATGTTGAAGAATGTTTGTTTCTAGTTCTTCTTTAGGATTACATGTTCTGAAGTAGCTGCTGTGTTAGCACATGCTAAGACTGTTAACTTGCATGATTAGTAAACAGAAGGAGAAAAATCCATTCATCATCCTACTATTTGTTTGAGAACTTATGCTGGTATTTGGCACAACAAACTTTTCATTCAGAGACTGCATGTACACTGGTGGTGCCTTTTGTTAGCAATCTCGATTGGAGCATACTAGGAAGAGAATTTACTCCATTGCTGGCCCAATGGAATGGAATTAGTTACTGGTGACACTAGACAGAACACTTGAGACAGCATTTACTTTCACAAGCAGATACAGGGCCATGATGAATTGCTATATTTGGACTGTTAGAATGCAGTTTATGGTGCTGATCTCATATATTTTTATTTATTATGAATATTTTTGTTGTACTCCACCTTGAACAAAGATAGATTATAAATTTTAATAATAAATCAAAATCTAAAGACAGGGAACAAGGAAGGTAGAGGGAAGATTTGAAATGTAGAAAAAGGAAAAAGAAGGGAAGCAGGAGAAGAAGAGAAACTGAGAAAGAAGGTAGTGAGGATAAATAGGAGGAAAAGAAGTAAAGGATATGTGATTATAGCAGGAGGAGAACAATGTCTAAGAGGAGAGAAAGGTAAGTGATGAAAGAGGAAGAATGCCTATGATGAGGAAAAAGAGATGTGTCTGAAATTAGGTAAGGAAGAGTATAAGAAGGATTAAGAGAATCAAAAGGAAACCTGGAAACAAAGCAGTTGATGCTTAGAAAGGAAATAAGAGTCAATGCAGGAGAGATTACTTAGATCCACAAGCAGTAAGATTGCAAGAGAAATGCAGATCACGAGATTGAAGGCTCTGTGTATCTCTAGGTTTATTGGAAGAGCCTGACATGGTCACATTTTGCCTAGCTAGGGATTGTACCAGGAGATTTATACTGTAACAAAACATAAATAATATAAATAAATGAAAATAAACATGTTAATTACAAATTCTACATAACAAACATAAACAAAAATAAGTATTATACATCAATAAATAATTCCTGTAAGTGAATAAAAATAAAACATAAACATACCATTTAAGTCCTCTGTAAACAACAGGACAAACATATACAATATATAGGGACCAGCTGAAGATGTATATAAACATGCAGATTGCAAATATGCTAATCTGACAGGGTAAAGAATGTTAACACTTTCTCTACCATTCTGATATTCCTACGTCCAACTCTTCTAGACTAAACAAGCCAACTGCACTTTGGCTCTGAGTTGCTTGACCCTGACAGAGTACAAATCATGTATCATTCTCCAAACAGCTTTGGAAAGGATGAGAGATGAATGGACACAAGTGCAGTTCATCAGTTCTACTAAGTATACAGTACTCCCCTGAAATTTGCGGGGGTTCCGTTCCAGGAACCCCTGAGAATCTTGAAAAACCGTGAATACAGTTTTTCGTGGGGGAGAATGGAGAGGGCAGCGGGAGAGGCAGGAGAGAGCAGCCGGAGCACGCAGCTCCTGATTAGTAAGGCCCAACATTCGTGCAGGAAGAGGCGGTCAGCGCATACAGCGAGTGATTTCCTTCACTCGCCGGTGCTTCAACTGCTCTCTCCTGCCTCTCCAGCTGTCCTCTTCTGGTCAGCGGTCGCAGTCGGAAAATACAGTGAATGACAGGGACCGCGAACTGCCAACCACGAATGACTGTAGTCCCCGTCTTATCAAGGCAATCAAACACTCACTTTTCATGTAGGGTTCTTCTTGAAGGGACTGAATTCTAGTTGAACCTGTCTCTGAGGTTCTATGATTCAGTACCCAGGTCGCATTATTGTCTCCTGATTTCCCCCCAAAATATTTTTTTACTTGAGATTTCATGCAGGTACCACATGAGACAAGGAATAAAAGATCTTGTACTCTTCCCCCCCCCCCCTTTACAAAACCATAGCATGGTCACACCTCCAACTCATGGTGGTGATACATACGAGTAACCCCTTTTTCTTCCCAACTTCACCTGTACATGAACTTTAACCCCAGCCGCATAAGCACCAAACTTCCCCCACATTCGGTACCAGTACCGAACTCTGTTGCGACTACCCCCACCCTCCTCCCAACGCTATACAGAACCACCCAATGCTGAACTCAACCCCCTCCACACACCACCACAAACCATCAGGTGGGAAGGAAACACTTTTTAATCTCCCCTTCTCCACACAACTGTCCCTTTTCCTATCCACAAATTCCTTTCAACCCGCCAAAAATTCTTAGTCACCTCACTCACCAACCTTTCCTTCTTGCCCAATCACATCACTCTTCTCACCCATTCTTTCCTTGCTCCCTAATACAACTCCTCCACTAATCAAACTCTCTTCTCTTTCTCATCATCTCCTAGACCCTTCCTCCTCCTTTCCTTCCACCTGCCTATTCCTGGTGGCAGGAAGTCAGCCAAGGTTATGCACCCACCAGTTTAGCCTGGTGGGCCTCTCTTACTGGACTAGCACAAAACCAATTTCCTTTTAGAACTCGAAAGTGAGTCGATGGCACCTAACATATGAACAAAGTATATAAGTGTCACCCCACAATGTATATTAGAACCTGGGTCACAAATAAATTTCAAAGTGTAAGAAATATAAATTTTGGGTTATTTGCAGCTACCTTAGTTATGTGTTTTGATTACATTTAAATTACATGAAGTTGGAAAACATTGTTCCAGAAAATACTTTCAAATTAGAACTCACTATAGGTTTTATCATATTATGTAAGAGCTTGAAAGTTGGGTTCTTCTACTCAAACTCTTCCACACTGCAAGAAAACCTTAATCAACTTTTCTATAACATTTTTCAAAATGTTAAGAATGGAAAATATCCTTCTTTGCATCTGTCTTTACGAAGGAAGACACCTCAACAATACCTGAAGCGGAGAAAGTGTTTCCAGGAGAAATAGAGGACAGCCTCACCACAGTTGAAGTGGACTTAGACCAGATATACTATCAGATCGACAAACTTAAAAGTGACAAATCCCCTGGACCGGATGGAATTCACCCGAGAGTCTTAAAGGAATTGAAGGTTGAAATCGGAGAGTTATTGCACAAACTTGCAAACCTGACAATCAGAACTGGACAGATACCGGACGACTGGAGGATAGCGAACGTCACGCCAATTTTCAAAAAAGGATCGAGAGGGGAACCGGGCAACTATAGGCCTGTGAGTCTTACGTCGGTTCCCGGCAAGTTGGTTGAAGCACTGATCAAGGATAGCATAGTCCGGCACTTGGACGCACACGACTTGATGAAACCCAGTCAACATGGATTCAGGAAAGGGAAATCATGTTTGACGAATTTACTCCAATTTTTTGAGACCGTAAACGAGCAAATTGATAGTGGGAAGCCTGTGGACATAATATACTTGGACTTCCAGAAAGCGTTCGACAAAGTTCCACACGAAAGACTTCTCAGGAAACTACAAAGCCATGGCATAGAGGGAGATATACAAAGATGGATAGGCAAATGGCTGGAAAACCGAAAGCAGAGAGTGGGCATAAATGGGAAGTTCTCCGACTGGGAGAAAGTGACTAGTGGTGTACCCCAGGGCTCGGTACTTGGGCCGATCCTTTTTAATATTTATATCAATGACCTGGAGGAAGGAACATCCAGTGAGATCATCAAGTTTGCAGACGATACAAAACTATGCCGGGCAATCAGATCGCAGGAGGATAGAGAGAAACTCCAGAGCGACTTGTGTCGGTTAGAAACATGGGCGGAGAAATGGCAGATGAAGTTCAATGTGGAGAAATGCAAGGTAATGCATTTAGGCAATAAAAATAAGGAATACGAGTATACAATGTCAGGTGCAACTCTGGGGAAGAGTGAACAAGAAAGGGACCTGGGTGTACTGATAGATAGGACCCTGAAGCCGTCGGCACAATGCGCGGCAGCGGCAAAGAAGGCAAATAGAATGTTGGGCATGATAAAGAAAGGAATCTCGAGTAGATCGGAGAAAGTTATAATGCCGCTTTATAGGGCAATGGTCAGACCACACTTGGAATACTGCGTCCAACATTGGTCTCCCTACCTAAAGAAGGATATAAAACTGCTGGAGAGGGTGCAGAGACGAGCAACAAAACTGGTGAAGGGTATGGAGAGACTGGAATATGAGGATAGACTTATAACACTAGGATTGTTCTCCCTTGAGAAAAGGAGAATGCGTGGGGATATGATCGAGACCTTCAAAATACTGAAAGGAATCGACAAAATAGAGCAGAGAAGATTATTTACACTGTCCAATTTGACACGGACTAGAGGACATGGAATGAAGCTAAGGGGGGACAGGTTCAGGACTAATGTCAGGAAGTTCTGCTTCACTCAGAGAGTGGTTGACACCTGGAATGCCCTCCCAGAGGAGATTATTGCGGAATCGACCGTCCTAGGCTTCAAGAGCAAACTAGATGCATATCTCCTTAAGAGAGGCATATAAAGATATGGTGGACTATAAATTACTGATCCGGAGATGGCAGTTCTTATGTTCTTATGTTCTTATGATCAGTGTGTGAGAAGGGCCATCCCTGACTGGGAACACAAAGGAAACAGTCACCTCTGTACAAAAAGCAACAAGATTCAAAAGAAAAAGAGCAGAGTGTGCCTGTTCTTCGAACCCCTTCTTATTGGCAGGGCCTTTTACATTCCTCCCTGATGGTAGCCAGGTTGAGCAAATGGACGATAACATCAGCAAATGGATTGGCAGCAAGCGGTTTGTTGCATACATCTCCCAGAGCAGACAGAACGCAGTAAGGTGCTATGAAGAGCTGGGCAGCCGAATCACCAGCACAGAGCCCACCCGAGAGGGGAGGGAATTGCACTGTCTGCCTCTGTAGTCCTGTCACAGTGTTCAGAGGAGAGGGCCACACTGGAGATGCACTTTCTACCTGGGTCAGATGGGCTGTAAGAGTCCCGGGATGAAACAGGGAGGGAGACAAACCAGGCGTCCAGGGGAGGCAGCTCCTCATTTATCGCTCACCCAGCACCTCAGCAATCCACGCTGCTGCAATATGCCAGTGTCCTCCTGACCTTTCTGCCATGCTACCATGATCCTCCTTCCTCTTTATGGACTGCAGAATCTGGGGATTTGCTGCCCTACACCAAGCCCCTCCCTCTCAGTCAAGGCTTTGAGGGGATTCAAATACTCCCTGAATACCCTCTTTATTTCTGTCTTTCTCTCTCCCCCTGCCTGACTGTCTTTCTTTCTCTCTCCTCCTGCCCCCCAAACCACCACGCCAATTTCTCCATGCTTCCCCGAGCCAGGCCTGGTGCGTACAAGCAACCCCCCACCTCAACGTCAATTCTAACATCGGAGAGGAATTTCCAGGCCAGCCAGGCAGGCAGGCAGCCTGGCAAATTTCATCAAAATTATTTCTATTTCTTTTAGGAGTAAAATTTTAAAGTGCAAGGTGTTTGACAAGGTAAAGAGTAACAATCTTTGGTGCTCTTTTTTCCCCCCCTTATGTTTTGAGAGAGAAGAGTGATAAATCGTGACTGGAATAAGGGTGAACCTAGAGGAGTAGATGAGTGGGGAGATGCAGGATAAGGGGAGTATGCTGTACGAGTATGTAAAAAAAGTATGAGGGACAGATGGCGAGGAAGGAGGGGTATGAGAAAGACATGGGGGAAGCCACTGCTTGCCCTGGATCGGTAACATGAAATGTTGCTACTCTTTGGGGATTCCGCATGGAATGTTGCACTCTTTGGGGTTCCAGAATCTTGCTTACTCTGAGATAATGAGATGTTACTATTCTTTGGGTTTTGGCCAGGTACAACATGAGAATGGGCTACTGGTCTTGATGGACCATTGGTCTGACCCAGTAAGGCAATTCTTATGAGAATATGAGAAGGTAGAAGGAGGGGAGTGGTAAAAGAGGGGAGGTACACGGGGAGAGGGCAGGGAGCAATTGACAATGGGAGTAAACATGCAGGTAAAGATCTAATGTACCTGACTGATACAGGGAATGAAGAACAACCAGGATCAACAAATATAGCCATCAGAGGGGGAAATGTCCAAACACCTTTTTCAGTTTGGTGGGGTGGGGGACTGATAGCTAGATGAACTAAAGTCAGAGATCATCTAATGATCGGCGCTAAACCAGTCAAAAAAGTTACCATTTTTGACTGGTTTAGCGACGATCGCATTTGCCGACCCGATGCATAAAATGATTCATCACATACTTTTCTACGATCGCTCATTCTCTGATCCAACCATGCAAATAAGCTCATTAATATTAAAATGCCATGTAAACTAGCCAAGTAAATGATACTTTAACATGGCTTCCCGATGCACAAAAAAAGGTGATCGCTTTTAGTGATCCGAAAAAAGCGACTGGTCAAGACCAGTCGCTTACCTGTCCCACAATACAAAAAATATTTATAACATGCCAAACTTTTTTTTAATGGGCACAGTTACTGTGTGTGTGTTACACACGCACAATATCTGTCCCATTAAAAAAGAAATAAAGCCCTCCTGCTGATGATGGCCCTCCCCAACATTCCCAAATGAACCGGCAATGGGGACCGACCCCCTTCTCCCCCCAAAGCAGCAAAAACGGCCCCCGCACCAGGTGCCTATTCCCTCCTGCCACCAGATGCTCCCTCCAAACTCACTCCCAGTACCTTTGTCTGAAGAGAGCTCAGTCCCTCCAGCTCCAAGGCCTGCCGATCCAAAATGGCGGGCCTTCCCCTCAGTGCATCATGTGATGCACGGGGAAGGGCCTAAAGCCCTGATTGGCTCAGATGCCTAAGGCTCTTCCTCTTTAGTGCATCTAGCCTTTCTCTGATTGATTTGGGAACACAAAAGGGCACTTGTTCTTGGATGAAGTAGAGACACAATAGGAAACTTAATCCTGTCTTTGAGTGAGTTTGTGTGTGTGTAAGGGTGTGTGTGGAGTTTGGGTGTGTGTACCAGGTGGTGTCCACTCTTCTACAACACATGTTTATGAGTTGATCAAAAGGACTGGCTATGCATTCACTAAGAGTTCTCAATGCTAGTCTGTTAAGAGGAGGTTAGCTTTCCCTTTCCATCCACCACAGAAAATTTTCTGAAGCTTTTCTTATGACATGACCTATAGAATCCCGTTTATCTTTTCTCCATGTTTGTTAAAACGTGCTATGTTTA
Organism: Geotrypetes seraphini; assembly: GCF_902459505.1. Taxonomy (NCBI): domain Eukaryota; kingdom Metazoa; phylum Chordata; class Amphibia; order Gymnophiona; family Dermophiidae; genus Geotrypetes; species Geotrypetes seraphini. The sequence goes on from NC_047084.1 coordinate 369,672,459, forward strand.
GAAATGTAGCATCCAATTATTACAAGGTTAATAAAACAGTATTCTGAGAAATTAAATTATACAGATTTCTTTTGATGAGACTGTGTGAAAGTATGGAAGGCCTCAAGAGTGAACACTGAAAGGAATAAAAGAGATTTGTCACAGCATTTAATTAGGGCTATGTGGCAATGAAAAGAAAACTTTAGGAAATAATATCTTTCTCAGAAGAAAGACGATAGAACCCACAATGATAATAACAGGAAATATTAACATTATTCTAAGATTATTTCAGTATGTAGTTACCGTATATATTCAAATATACACCAAGATATATGGGCCGAAAATGGGGGTCTTGGTTTATATTTGAGTCATCCAGCTGAGCACCTCTCTCCCGGACCCTTTGCAGGCCTCCTCTGGGCCTGCCTTGAGCCCTGGTGGTCCAGCGGTGAGCTGGGACAGGAGCAACCCCTCCCGTCTCCTAGCATGCCTGGCTCTGTACCACCCTACCTCCTTCCCACCTTCTGGTCCCTGTAAAGGCCTACCTTACATGCCCTAGTGGTGAACTGGGGCAGGACCAATTCTCTTATGCTCCTACCCTGTGCAGAGCTGCTAAAGAAAATAGTTGCCATAAGTTCCCGCTGCAACCTTGAGAGACTGTGGAAACCCATGAAGTTACAGTGGGCTCAGGGAAGAGAATACTTTGTGGGGGCGGGGCTGGAGGCAGTACTGGGCGGGGCCATGTGTGCAGGGTTTTGCAGCCTAAAATATGGTAACCCTATGTAACCGGTGCCATTGTGTGATTGACACGTGATCGGCGGCTGCTTTTAAGGTAGCCACCGACAATGGCACTGGTTAGAGAATCCAGATCTTAGTATGCACTAATCAATAGCACTCCTTATTTAGGTGAAATCTGTTTTTATTAAGCAGCAAACCACAACAGGTACAAACAGCAAGCAAAGTCTAAGTTTGAGGAAGAATTCCTATAAGAAGTCCGATAATATTTCAATATTTCAAGTTCAAGCTCAATTTTATTTGATCAAGTTTCAAGTTTATTTAAAATTTCTTATACCGCCTAATCAAGCCTTCTAGGCGGTGTACAAAAAATGCCAAAACAATGCGCCGATTAAAATACAATATGAACAAAGACAAAACAAGGGAAATGACAATTTATAAAGACATTGACGAACCAGAACAAAAGGGAAGAAGGGTTGGAACTACAATTGATAGAAAGAAAGACAACATTCAAGGGAAAGAACAAAGGGAGGGGAACTGAAGGTAGAAATCTTTCCTGAATCTAAGTCACCCTTAGAAGGACAGTTTAAGTTTCAAAAGCATCAAGGAATAAAAATGTCTTCTGCTAAGAACAAGCCATCGCAGTGGTATACAAAGCCACAGTAACGATTCTCCTAAGGCAAATGTATCAAAGCCCATAGGAATTGAATGGGCTTCGGTGCATTTCCCGTGAGGAAATCACTACCGCAGCTTTGTAATAGGAGACCTAAGAGAAGCACACTCCAGATGGGAACTACATTTCTGAAAGAAAGCCAAGGACAAGAAAAGTTGGTAAAGGTCCTAATTGGACCAGGCATCAGAAAACAAACAGGGAATTGAAAAAAAAAAGCAGAACAAACTCAAACCATAAAAAAGCAATATTTCTGTTGCCCCTTGCCAAATCACTAAAAAAAAAAAGAAGAATCATCAATAATTAAATATTAATAATTAAAATGTTAGATATTTGTACCTTTATCATATTAGCCTATGGTCTATGTTTTATGGTTTATTGACTTATATCCCACCTTTATCTAAGGTAGATAACAATATAACATACATAGGGGCCCTTTTACTAAGGCGCACTAACCGATTTAGTGCATGCTACAGATTAGTGTGCGCTAAATGTTAAGGTGCCCATTATATTCTATGGGCGCCTTAGCATTTAGCGCATGCTAATCTTTAGCGCATACTAAATCGATTAGCGTCCGCTAAATCGATTAGCGTGCCTTAGTAAAAGGAGCCCAATAGAAACCCCCCCCCAAAAAATACATAATATACAAGACAGCAAAATATAAAAAAGTCCGAATGCTGAAGCCTCATGGATTGCTGTCAACAAACAAAATAGTGTAGATGCCTCTTTAATAGTTTCTTATATAAATGTAAATTCTTCTGATGTTGAATAGTCACAGGGAGCTTGTTCCATGTCAAGGGACCTGCGCAAGAAAAAGAACACTTCCTTACAGATTGTAAATGCAATCTGAAGGTGGTCCATATGTGGTAGCAGAGCTCAATGTCCTTGAAGGAGTAGATTAAATTATAATTTCTGGTTGAATTCCTTATGTCATGTTTATAAAATGGAAAGATTTATTGCAATACAGCGTGGTTTTTTCAGGAAATTTCAGGATGTGTGGGAGCCATTTACAAAGTATTGTACCGATTAGATGACATTTTATTTCATTTTATTTTATTTTTCTCTTAAATTTACAAGTTTGAGGGAGGGAGGGGAGGGTAAATTTATTGTTACATATTGTATAAGGTATTGATTATATGATAAGAAAGGGTGGGAAGGGTGGGAGATAAGAGCATATTATTTGTACCATTGATGATTATTAAGTGTTATATTTATTGTTAATTTGTTTGGATATATTGTTATACTTATTGTAAATTTGAAAATGAATAAAGAATTAAAAAAAAAATGTCCTTGAAGGCACACAAACTTTCAAACAAATCCCCAAGTACTCAGTTGACTGCTACTATAAACTCAAGTAAACCAACTACACTTCTCCCTCCATATTCACTGTGATAGTGGATTAACAGGCCCGCGAATACAGAAAAAAATGCAAATAACTTTTTCATGTGTTTTTCACGGTTTTCTATTAAAAACCATCATGAATATGGTGAAACCGTGAATAACATGGTGGGAGACCTGGCCTGTTCCTGAAGGAGAGGCAAAACACAGTGAAGAAAGTGCTGGGTATCAGCGATTTTCCTCTGTAAACGCTTGGAATCAGCGATTTCTCTATGCAAGCTGATGTAATTTGGGGGGAGGAGCCAGCAAGCTAAAAAATGCAAATAATCGAAATCGCGATTGCTGAAACCGCGAATACAGAGGGAGAAGTGTATAGTCATTTAAATCTCATTTAATATTCTATTGGTAACCAAAACAAAGATCAAATGTCAGCCTTAGATAATCCATACAAAAGACGTATTGCTGAATTTTGCGCATCTTGCAAAGCATGTCAGCAAGTAGCAGGAATTCCTAATAAGGCAATGTTACAATAATCAATCCCTAATACTACAAGCGATTGCAACACCTGTTTAAAAAAAATAGCCAGATAGATATGAACGAAGTTTGCTCAACATTCTCAATTTGTAGTTGTTTTTGGTTGGGGTTTTTTTTTGTTTTTTTTTTATTACCTGATGCAAATCTGGATGAAATGTCAGCTGAGAATCAAATTTCACACCCAGGCTCTTCACCTAATTTTTTTTTTTACATTTCACTGTTTGATTAATTAGGGGTCTTATGTTATTACCTTTTTGATTTTTGAAGTTTCTTCTACTAATACCATAAACTGTAAAGCCAGTAATTTATTTCCCATTTATTCCATCTCCATCTTCCCCCTCAGGGTTTGTTTAACTTAATCAGCGTAATCAGTAGTCTACTGTCTGCTTTGAAAAGCAGCTTGCAGGCTCAAATCATTTATTAACTTTACCACAGAGTTTTGTACTATGCAGTGTCTAAATGTGACAGATGGAGCTTGTCTATGTTTCTTTCATCATCCAACCCCCCTTGATTTCTCTCCTGCAGACATCAAAACCAAATATACCAATGCTAGTCTAGTTATTTAGAAAATTGACTAATAATCACACAAAAACAAAATGAGATCTGCACAGCTGAATAATAAGAAATGGAATCAGATCAGACATTAAGGATAATGATTTTTTTTTTCTGATGCATAAGGTGAAAGCCCAGCTGAGATGCTTTGTTAAAGGAAAGAGAAAGCTTAAACCTTGATATTAATGAGGATTAAGGAGACAAACATATTCATTTTGCTATATGCTATATTTAACACATGTGATATTGTTTGCCCTCTGAGTTACTGGAGGAATAAGCTGGGGAGTTAGGTGGAGGGAAAGGAGTGCCAAAGGCAGAGAAACAGTGGGGATGGAGCAGAGGAAAGAGTAGGCAAGCTGTCAATCTGTGCTGTCATTAGCTGCATTGTGTAAGTCAGGGCTGCGCAAAAGGTCGATCATGATTGACCAGTAGATCGCAAAGGCAACACGAGTCAATCGCAGAGCCCATCCCGGGCTCCGCGATAGACTCGCGTTGCCTTTGCGTTCTCCCCGTTCCCCAATGCCACAACAGGCCAGCAGAAACTACAGAAGAGCCGGGCACGCCAGCCTTCCCCCTCCACCCACGTCAATTCTGACGTCGGAGAGGATGTTTCAGGCCAGCCAATCGCTCTCCGACGTCAGAATTGACATCAGGGGGAAGGCTGCTGGTCTGTTGCGGCATTGGGAAATAGGGAGAACTCGGCAGCAATGGCGTCATCGGTGGTGGCTTGGGGGCCTATTCCCAGACATTGGCGGTGGCTTGGGGAGAAAGAAAGGGAAGACAGAAAGACAGGGAGGCAGAACAGGGAGACAGAAAGACAGGCAGGGAAACAGAAAGACAGACAGAGAGACAGAAAGAAAGGGGGGCATGTAGACAGAAAGAAAGAAAGGGGGCAGGGAGACAGAAAGAAAGAAAAGGGCAGCGAGAGAGAAAGAAAGAAAGGAGGGCAGAGTGACAGAAAGAAAGAGACAGTGAGAAAGAAAGAAAGAAAGTAAGAAAGGGGGCAGGCAGACAGAAAGACAGACTGAGAGAAAAAAAGAAAGGGGGCAGGGAGACAGAAAGAAAGAAAGGGTAGGGGGTAGGGAGAGAGGAAGAAAAAGTTGGACTTATGGAAGGACAGAGATGTTGGTTGGGGAATTGAATGAGGCCTGGAGGAGACGAAGCACGCAGGAGGCAGAAAGGAGGGAAGAAATATTGGATGAACAGTCAGAAGAAGAAAGTGCAACCAGAGACTCATGAAATCACCAGACAATAAAGGTAGGAAAAATTATTTTATTTTCAATTTAGTGATCAAAATGTGTCAGTTTTGAGAATTTATATCTGCTCTCAATATTTTGCACTATGGCCCCCTTTTACTAAACCGCAGTAGCAGATTTTAGCACAGGGAGCCTATGAGCATCGAGAGCAGCTCCTTGCGCTAAAAACTGCTATCACGGTTTAGTAAAAAGGGAGGGGGTATATTTGTCTATTTTTGTATAGCTGTTACTGAGGTGACATTGCATATTTTAAAGACATTGCATATTTTAAAGTCATTTGAAGAAACCCCCGAATATAAATGATAATTAACATTTTCTCTGCATACAGTGTGCTTTGTGTTTTTTTTAAATTTTATTGTTGGTAGATCATATCAGGACTTTTAGGGACCCCTGAGAAAGACCACATTTTCAAAACACAGACCATGTTGGGTCCACATCTCTCAATGGTTTAGGTCCTACATATATTTTATGTGGATTATCCAATTGTACATTTTTAATAAAGCCTGCATCTTGAACATCACCATCTTCACAGTTTTCATTTTCTCTGGATTTTGCATCTCTTGTGGGACTAAGGGTCAATTATTTGTTTGTTTTCCTGTCCCTTCCATGCAAGCTCTGGCCTCATCTGCACAAGCTTTGAACACTTTAAAATCATAAGAGAATGGGATGGGGATGGAGAAAGATCCCTCAGGGATGGGGGATGGGGGGGGCAAATTTGGCCCTATGTCATTCTCTACTAGCAAGAGAACACTCTATTATAAATTAATTTAGTCACTTAAAGTTCTTAGAATTCTCAAAAGAACAATGGCCAAAATCCCATAGTCTCTTTGTATATATTTGATTCAACGAGCAAAACAATTCCATTAGCAAAAACGCATGTACTGTAAATTAGGTGTTCCTCTCAGCATATGCAAATACAATAATACCTTTTTCTCAACAGTCTCAAACCCAGTTTCTTGAGGGACAACACAAAAATATAATTTCAGAAAAATATTGATTCAGATCCTCTCAACACTTTTCAATTAAAGTGTGTGTGTGTGTGGTGGGGGGGAACAGTCCATTTAGAGTAGAGGGTGTCCAATCTTTTGGTTTCCCTGGGCCACATTGGCTGAAAAAAAAATTTCTGGGGCCGCACAAATGCACAAACGCTGCAGCAAGACAGAAGAGGGAGCCAGCAAGACAGTAAACACCTGGGGGCAGCAGAGGAAAACACTGCATCGCCTTCGACTGGGGCTGCACAAAATATTTCACGGGGCCGCATGTGGCCCTCAGGCCGCAGGTTGGACACCCCTGATTTAGAGCTTCCCTTTGTTAAAACCCTTCTTCTGCTCAGAGAATATAAACAGGAAAAAAGGTAGGAAGGCCACCACCCACTTGCTTTTTCAGCTGGTAACTTCCCAATTGGCCTTCTTGCAAAATTTTCATGCACAAAGAGGAAACCAAAACTATTTTATGTCTCACAAGGCTCAACCTCCATTTCTTCTTGGTTGTTATAGTAAGTGATATCCATGGGTTTCTCTTTCTGTCTAGACTCCTAAATCATTTCTGAGTCTTCTGGAAGCGCCGCCCTTTTTTTTCTTCCACCGTGGATAAGGACCCTTAAAAGCCCTATTTCCCGGTATACCTCTCCCTGATTGGGTCCTCCTTCCAAAGTCTTTCATTGGACAGGAATGTTTTGCAGTATCCCACTCTGAGTTTCCTGGGAACAACCACAACAACTGCACACCTCACTGGTTCGGGTTCAATTACAGGACGGCAAGAGAGCCTTCAAAGCCTTTTACATCAATGCACAAAATATGTGTGAATGTCCAGCTTTGGCTCATCTAATTGCCTCCTTTTTAAATGTAGCTTCTTTGCTTACTGCTGTGTTGCTTTCTGTTATTGTTCCAGAATAAAGACTAATCAACAGCACATGTTTCTTCTTTTACTTATCCTTTTAATGCAGTGTCTCTAGCATGCCCCGACGGGACCCTTTTCGCCCAAAATGGCTTTTACAAGGGTTCATAAAGGAGCTCTTTTTCAGCGTCCTTCCTCATTTGGGGCTAGATTTAATACTGTTTTTGTTTACCCACCCAAAGTTAGGAAAGAAATACACCATCCTCTTACAACAATCACATGGTTCTCCTCCCCGCTAACTCTCTCTTTCTCTAGGATAACTAAGGGTTTGATGTTTGCCTCCATACTATCTTTGCTCTGCTCCTATTTTATGTGAGCATTTACTTATTTTCTTGTAAAAGAGCTAGTATAAGTGTTTATGCTAAGATGTATGAATAAAGTGTGCTCTATGGACTTAAATCCCCAGAGGGCTTTGCTTCTCCCAGAGATCTAGGCTGCAACCACATAGCTTAAGCTGGCCTCCCTTCTTGTTCAGTCTGAGAGAGAACAGTTGACATATTTTGTATACCGCATGGCTGTATGAGAACCTGAGTTTAGCATTGTTCTCCCACCATGTTTTTCTTCCTTTATTTCTAACAATCTAACACAGCTTAGTTTTATATCTAAGTCTGGAGAACAGTGTTATTTCCACAAGGTATAGACACACTCCCAGCTCCCTTTTTGAATATGGAAAGCTAGTAGAGTGAGAAGATTCTGTGACAGAGTTGAACTGCCTTGAAGTCATCAATTGTCCCCTCTACTCTTCAATATTTATCTGGCCTCTATATTAACCCTCAGTCAATTGATTGGTTTTTCTGTCTATGCTTATGCCAATGACCTTCAATTTCTTCATACCATTGACCCCCATTAACTTAAATGATATTGTCACCATTAATCTTAAATTAGCTAAAATTCACGATTGGTTAAATTTAAATATGCATTCATCTCAAAAACAAGTACTGTTTACTTGTTACTCAAAAGCATCTCAAAAACAAGTACCGTTCTTTTCCCATGGAAAGAAGGTTTACAGCTAGTCACACCGGTTTCCATTGATAATATCCCTCTTGAATCAACTCCAACGACCAAAATATTAGGTGTCATCATTGATAATAAACTCTCATTTTGTCCCCCAAATCAGTGCTTTGGTCAAAAACTGCTTCTACAAACGTAGGATGATAAGATCTTGACTCAAATTCTTTTAATATCATAATTCACTCTCTTATAATATCCAAAATTGATTATTGCAACTCATTATATAAAGGGTTGCGGCAAAAAGATATTAGGCACCTTCAACTCATACAAAATACGGCCATCAAAATCATCTCGGATTCCAAAAAATTCGATCATGTCTCTCCTTTGTTTAAGAAAGCTCACTGGTTGCCTATCCCACACCAGATAACCTATAAAATTGCTCTCCTAACTTTCAAAACTCTACAGACTAATGCTCCTGCATTTATAGATAGATCAGCCTCGCAACATTCTCTTAATGTTCCTTCCTTAAAAATAATTGGCATCTGTCATATTCTTATTTTCTTAGTTACTGCCCCTTTAATTTAGAACTCTCTCCCCTTACACCTTAGAGTTGAACAAAACTTGGATAAATTCAAGAGTAGTTTAAAATGCTTTCTTTTTAAAGATGCATACAATTGATTTATCATATATATAAATATATATATATATATTTTTTTTTTAACTTTATTATCACTAGACCTGTCACATCCTCCCTACTGTTCCTCCCTTTTATGTGCTCTTTCTTAACAAATTGTAGTTCTTCCCTTTTTTTCTATTGTTCTCATGTCGCAACCCCAACCAAGTATGTCAGTCTTGGAAGGTCTTTGCTTATTATTTCTTGTTTGTTCCCTATTCATATTTAAATTCGACCAACCAGAACCCGTCATGACAAGCACAATACACAAAACTCTCGATTCAGTTACAATTTGGATGACAGAGCACAAATTAAAACTTAATCCTGATAAAACAAATTTCATCCTACTAGAAAACAACAAAACTCTAACATTAACTAATCTTGTAATAAACTCGATCTCATACCCAATACAACCTACACTAAAATTGCTAGGAGTCACAATTGACAGAGGCTGCACCATGCAACCCCAAATTAACAAAATAATAAAGGCATCGTTCATGACCATGAGAAATCTAAGAAAAATCCGAACATTATTCGAAAAGAAGCAATTTCTACTATTGGTACAATCTCTTATCCTTGGGATGATAGACTACTGCAACATAATATACCTACCTTGTCCTGCGACCATGATGAAGCAATTGCAGACAATACAGAATACAGCCCTGAGACTTGTCTATTTCCTAAAAAAATAAGACCATATCACAGAGGCATACCATGACTCGCACTGGCTTCCAATAGAAGTGAGAGTGCACTTCAAATTCTACTGCTTACTTTACAAGGCTCTCAATGGAGAAAGCCCAACCTACTGGAACAACCGACTAAATCAATCCTCCTCAACGAGACACAGAAGATCCCACTCACTATTCACTCACCCATCATCCAAAGATGTCAAACGAAAAAAACTTTATGATAACCTAATAGCCTCCAAAGCAGCTAAACTGGACAGACAAATCACCACTCTGTTATCTTCGACTACAGACTACAAAGCCTTCAGGAGAGATATTAAAACCATATTCTTCAAAAAACACATGAAACCTATCCAGCACAACCAATCCCAACCCAATATCCAACACTCTATTTATTCTTAGATCTCTCTAATACTCTTTTATCTACCAAACATTCTCTAAAACCCATAATTTCACCCTATTCTTAACTCCTAAAGACCTCCACTTTACCCAACATATATTACTTTAAAAATTCTATGTCATCGCTTATTCTATTCCTTCAAATTTTGAATGTAATTTTTGTTTTAGTTTGGATGTAATCCGCCTTCAACCGCAAGGTAATGGCGGAATAGAAATCACTAATGTAATGTAATGTACAACGCTTTGTATTCCAGGAGAAGCGTTTTATCAAATTTTAATAAACTATGAACTATGAAACGATTAAAGAAAGTTGATCAAGAACTACAGAGTCTGGCTGATAACACTGAGATTACAGAAGTAAGGGTTAATTGAATAGGGCCTCTTACAATTGACAATATACTGTAATTCAGAGGAGTTCTTGCTTTCAGTACAAAACCTGAGAAAGACCTTACAGTAAAGCTATAACTGAGATTTAGTGAGATTTAGTCAGCACAATCTTCATGATCCAATACTTCTTCCAGCTCCATAGGACAATCCTCCGCCCTGCTGTGTCTCCCAAATCATATCCTCTTTCTCTGGGGAGAGCTTTTTTTGACTTAATCCTTCCTCCTCCTCCAGATTTTATATCTCAAAGGCACTTCATTGGACTTCCATTTAAACCCCTAGAGGGGCATAATTGAAAAGGACATCTAAGTCCGTTTGCGTCTAAGTCGCAAGTCATCCAAAGTAAAAAACAGCCTAGGAGACATTTTTGAAAAATACATCCAAAATTTTTTTTGTTTCAAAAATCATCTAATTATACGTCCTAACGATCTGATCATCCAAGTCACTAAATCATCCATCTTTATACCACATTTCCGTCCCACTTTTTGTTCAAGTCAAAATCGCCTAGAACAAGCCCTGTTGGACATGGGAGGGGTCTGCAAAGTGATGGACTGAATATCCAGACATGCCACCTAAATAGTGCCCACTGCTGTGAACTTCACAAAAAGGATGCCATGTCTTCTCCTCACTACAGCTCCCTTATAGGTTATGGTGAGCCCCCAAACCACCTCTAGAATCCCCTAGACCCACTTATCTACCACCCCAATAGCCCTTATGACTGAAGGAGCCACTTATATGCTAATACAAAAGGGTTTTGGGGGTGTATAGGGGAGTGCACATGTTTAAGTATCAATGCAGTGATTACAGGGGCTTATGGGCACGGGTCCTCCTCTCTATGGGTCCCTAACCCACCCCCAAGACGGCTTAAGCCACCTCTGTGTTGGACGACTAGGCTTTCCTATGCCAGGCGATGATGGTCTGGAGGCTGAATTTTAAAGGTGTGATTAATATTTTTATGGGGTGGGGGGGTCGGTGATCACTGGGGTAGTGTGTGGAGATCTGTTTTATGTGTTTGCAGTGCTTATCTGGTGACTTTAGGTGGGTTTTTGTTTTACATGGTCTAAGTCACAATTTCCGTCGATCCTGGGCTGTATAACATTCGGTTATATATATTGTACGACTAAGTCTAAGCCAGCCCACGCCCTGCCCAACTCCCGCCCTCGACACTCCTCCCGAAATGTCCCGTTTAGCTTTGGTCGTTCAGCAGCACTATGAAGGCCTATGTCGTTTAGAAATACGTCCAAAACCAGTTTTTATTATCGGCGCTTGGACGTTTTTGGGAAATGTTCATCCAAGTGCTGACTTAGGCTGTTTTTTTGTATGTTTTTCTCTTTCGATTATGAGCCACTTGGCTTCTCTCATGACTCTTATATCTGGTGCTGGGTAACATTTCCCAGGAGTTAAGAAGCTTCTGGGAGTGTTTTTGCCTTAAGTATGGCCCCTGAGGAGGGCTCTTAGGAAATTGAGGGTCTCTCTGGATGAAGTCAAAGGAAAGACTGGGTTTTAGTTTTTCCCCTCCTACCAGAATCCCACCTTCCTTATCACAGCTTGAAATTTATATGCTTCCCAAGTGCTAAAAAATAAAGTTTATTTTTTAGCACTGAGACCAGGTCTGAGGGCAGAGAGTGAGGTATTTTGTGCTAATCAGTTAACGAAACTACATTGCTCTGCACTAACCAATTAGCATGTGAGCACTTATCGCCTAAATAATGGGTGGTGGGAGGATAAAATAGAAAATGTATCCTTTTTACCCCAGAAGTAAAAATGGCCTTAGCCCACAGGATTCACCTGTGTAGAGTTAGCAGATTTAACATGAGGAAAATCCGGACATGTGACCACACCCCTCAGCCCCACCCTGTTCCGCTCAAGCCATGCCCCAGCCCCGCCCCCAAACCTCCTCTTCTCGAGCTCGGAGCCACGTTTGGAGGGCCTCCGATCATGCGTGGGTGCAACATGGTGGCATCACGCGCATGTACGTGACGTCACTGTATCACATCCGTGTACATGCAGATGCTCTCCAGACGCAGCCCCAAGCTCAAAGCTTTTTAAAACCCGGGCAAAGTGCCGGGTTTTGAAAAGCCATCTGGAAGCCCGGACAGTCCTCTAAAAAGAGGACATGTCTGGGTAAATCTGGATGACTGGTAACCCTGCACCTGCGTATGGATGCTCTAAGACCGCTTTTTACCACAGTTAGATAAAAGAGTCCCTAAGATCCATAAGTCTGTCTCCATTTGTTTTATGATTAAGACCACTGGCCATATTAGTAGCCACCCTCTAGATTGACTCCATCCTATTTATTTCTTTTTGAACTGTGCACAGCACTCCAAATGAGGGCTCGCCAGAGAATTTTATACAAAGACACTAGCAGCACCTTTTTACTTCTGCCCATTCCTCTCCCGTTGCACATAGACATTCTTCTGGCTTTTTCCAACATCTTTGGCCATCTTGAGATCATCAGGTATGATCTCTCCCACTCCCTGCTCTTTTTTCAAGCACTGAAGTACTTCACCCTGTATATTGCAGTGTTCCCTTGGATTTTCTCAGCCAAAATGAATGGCCCTACATTTTTTTTTTTTTTTAGCATTACATCTTAGCTGCCAAGCAAGCCTAAAGCAGGAGCTAAACCCCAAATTCCCTCTGAATCTCCTGTAGTACGGACCTTTTAATAGTCATCATTATGGCCAGTCCTCAAAGACACTTGCTTCCCAAATTCCTACAAAATAAAAAAAGATTATATTCAACAAAGACCACTACACTAGCTTCTATGGATACTCTGAAGCAGTTTAAAAAGCTTATTCTGATTCAAGTGGTGATTAATTTCTAGATGTTACAGAAAATGAGGACACTGATAGCAGTTATAATAACAATGATTTGGTTAAGGATTGTTCTGATGCTGAGACTGGCAGTATTGATCATGTACATGGCACTCTTGCTAATGAGAATATGACGAGGGAATGGCTTTGAATACTATATAAGATATTCCTATTGCCTAAGATACATTATAAATTCTATTTTGCTTTGGTTTGAAGTGGACAGCAATGAGGAACAGGGTAATTTGTTAAAGCATTTTTATAATAAATATAAAAAGAAAAGAAAAAATCTGGGCAAACCAATTGTTATCTTAAATATTCCATGATAAATAAGGATATTGTTGAAGCTAAAATAACTAGTTTGAATGTGAAAGCTGGGGAGAATATTGGAGAACTGCAAATTGTAGCCATCTATGTATTTCATTCGTTCCACAGAAGTGGAACATCTAAATAGATTTGAATTGGAGACATTATAGGTAGGGCTTCTGAATTGTGGTTATAACCAGTAAACTCCAGTGGAACACTCTCAATGGCAAAATTGGATTTACAGGTTACCGATAAACCATGGAAATGATGTTCCTCCAGCTGGATGATATCACTGAATTGAGCCCTTGCCAGAGCAGCAACTATTTGTGGCAGCAGGAACTTGTAATTTTTCTCCCACCACTCTCTGCTGCTTCTCTAATCCCACAAGAGAGATTAAAATGTTCATGTTTGTTACGTACACTTGATATACCACTGAATCTACTTAGCAGGCCAAGGCAGTTAACCAGTAAAAACAAATCCTAATAAAGGAAAGGAGCTGCAAAATCAACAGACACAACCAATCATGTCTATTATTAAAGGTAACAAAAAAACAGAAAATGAAATGGTTATCTATTAATATAAATCTATTAATATAAATCTATTAATATAAATCTATTAGAAACCATTAAAAGATCAAAAAGGACTGTAGACTATAAATTATACTCAGAACTAGATGAATTGAAATACTTATGATACAAAAGCACATATATGGCACTTCAAACCATCAGTGCACTTTATCTTTATAATACAGCCTCTTTGTTGGTTTCGAGTATCAAAACGGCATGTGGACCTTTCTAGAAAATATGTGTTCCATACCATAAAATTAAGAGTTTTATATATCTAGATTATTAAAATAGTGAATGAGTTTTTAGATTATTTAAATAGTGAAAGAAATAAAATTGGAGAGTATCTAAATAATAAGATTTATGTATTTTAGAAAGTAGCAGATTAATAAGAATCAATTAATTAATTTGGTAGGGAGGTGGGGCTCAAGCCGGTGATGTTATAAGGAGGAAGAGAAAAGATGGTTTGTTTCTCTTGAAAAAATCCCAGTATGGGAAGATGTACTCCATAATCTAAGGCTTATCCCACCGCAAAATCTAAATATTTAATGAGTATAATTTATAGTCTGTTTTCTAATATATGTATATTATTAAAGGTAAAATTAATTTAAGTTTTTTGCTCTATTTGATCTCTCAAACACATCTGTGTTATCATTGCATAGAGCTCTGCTCTAATTTGGGATCCCTAAAGATTATCATCATATTATAGAGTTGGCTGGGTGGCAGAGCTTCATATTGTTTTGGAAAATAAGAACATAAGAATTGGGAGCCAGCGGATAGAGGTCTCCTTGGACTTGACAAGTCCAGAGACTGCACCGGCGGCGAGAACAACGATGGGAGGAAAACACCAGGATCAGCAGATTGAAGGTGGTCAAGGTGAGCTGAGACAAAGTTTGCATGAACTTTCCTTTCATTATGTGAAGCCTACTGAAGTGACCCTTGATTCAATTTGGGACTTGGTTTCCAAGCTAGGAGACTCATTGTCTAAACAGACTATGGATGGGGAAAAGAATTTAAAAACTCATAAACAAGTAATAGAAGAAAACCAGTGGCGTACCAAAGGGGGGTGTGGGGGGCGGTCTGCCCCGGGTGCCAAGCCCTGAGAGGGTGCTCCTGGTCCGGTCCAGTTCCCCACCCCCTATGCTGGGTATCGCGTCTGGAAACAGCCTGCAGCAAGATCGCGATGCCAGCGATCTTTGTCTGCTTCGGCTGTTTCCTCCGCCACAGTCCCGCCCCTCCTCTGACGTCAGAGGAGTGGGCGGGACCATGGCGGAGGAAACAGCCGAAGCAAGCAAAGATTGCTGGCATCGCGCGATCTTGCTGCAGGCTGTTTCCCCAGGGAAATGAAGCGGGGAGGCCGGGGGAATAAGCAGTACTTCGTGGTGGTGCTGGTGGTGGGGCCGAGTGGTCCTTCGAGGTAGTGGGGGGGGCAGCAGGCCTTCAGGCTGGGGCGGGCAGGCAGACCTTGTGGAGGGGGGGAGACAGGCCTTCAGGGGGACAGGCCTTCATGGAGAACAGGCAGGCAAGCCTTCAAAGGGGGGACAAGCCTTCAGGAGGATGCAGGCCTTCGGGGGGGGACAGGCCTTCAAGGGGGACAGGCAGGCCTTTGGAGGGGGGGTGACAGGCCGTCGGGGGGGGGGGGGTGTAGGCCTTAGGGGGGGACAGGCCTTCCAGGGAGGGCACAGGCCTTCAAGGGGGGGACAGGCAGGCAGGCCTTCAAGGGGGGGGACAGGCCTTCGAGGGGGGTGTAGGCCTTCGGGGGGGGTGCAGGCCTTCAAGGGGGGGGCAGGCCTTCAGGGGGGACAGGCCTTCAAGGGGAACAGGCAGGTAGGCCTTCAAGGGGGGGACAGGCCTTCGAGGGGGGTGTAGGCCTTCGGGGGGATGCAGGCCTTTGGGGGGGTGCAGGCCTTCAAGGGGGGGAACAGGCCTTCAGGGGGGGCAGGCCTTCAAGGGGAACAGGAAGGCAGGCAGGCCTTCAAGGGGGGGGACAGGCCTTCAAGGGGAACAGGCAGGCAGGCCTTAAAGGGGGGGACAGGCCTTCGAGGGGGGTGTAGGCCTTCAAAAAAGAAATAAAAACCCTTCTATTCAAAAAACACATAAAACCGAACTACCACAATCAGAACTGTCCCAAGCATCACCTGCAACTACTCCATATGTACTTCTGATGTCATGACAATTCAGACATAATTTATGTTATGTTATGGTATGTTTGGAATAATGGTTGCATATATGAGGTTCAATAAAAGAAAATTTTCACTGCCTGTTTCTATTATGAACATTTATTCAGTTTCATGGTTATTACAAAAAATATTTTTTTACATGGGGGGGTGTCAAAAAATTATGGGCCCCGGGTGCCACATACCCTAGGTACGCCACTGAAGAAAACAAACAAGAAATTTCCAATGCTAAATTAAAAATAGGAGAAATAATAATTGACAATAATAAAAGAAAATCAGATTATTAAAAGGAAATTGAAAACAGTGGAAAATAGTTATCGAGCCAATAACCTGCGTTTGTTGAATTTTCCAAGAGTTCCTTCTATAAGTCCAAGGGAAATGATAAAGAGGTACTTCATGGAGATTTTGAATATTCCTGAGGACTCAATACCCCCTTTTACTTGGGTGTATTATTTGCCGAGTAGAGTATTGGAACAGCAAGTGGAGGATCAGATTCAGACTGAGCAGGAACCTCAATTAGATTTGACCGCAATGCTGGAGGTATCTGATAAGAATTTGGCTAAACCAGCAACTCTTCTATTATCTGTGGTATTATTGCCAGATAAAGAATAGATACTATAAATGTTTTTTAAAAATAAATTCAAGGAGTTTCTAGGTTTGAAAATCCAAGTTTTCCCAGATGTTAGTAAAGAAACTTAAAATCGTAGACATCAATTTCTTTTATTGAAACCAGGTGTTGCTCAGCTAGGTGGTATTTTCTTCTTACGTTTTCCATGTGAATGTGTAGTAAGGTACCGAGATAATAAATATGTGTTTTTTGAACAGGCTCAACTTACAACTTTCCTGACACTGAAATGCCTGGAAAAGGAAGGAACAAAAACGGCTAGCTAAGTAGAAATATAAGCCCCTTGAATCAGCCATAAGATACCATCTTTCTTACTTTGTTTAAAATTTACTTTTTGAATTCACTCGTACAGACTTGGATCACTTGAGGACTTGAGAATGTGTGAATAGAGTAAACATTGAAAAATCAATTTTCCTTGTGTGTCTTTATAAGGCGTTGTATTCATATAATCTTTCTGTACAAAATGTTTGATTTTGTTAAAATGTAAAATTGATAAATAAATAAATAAATAATAAAAAAAAAGAACATAAGAATTGCCGCTGCTGGGTCAGACCAGTGGTCCATCATGCCCAGCAGTCTGCTCACGTGGTGGCCTCTTGGTCAAAGACCGGTGCTCTAAATGAGCCCAGCCTCATCTGTGCACTTTCCAGTTGAGCAGGAACTTGTCCAACTTTGTCTTGAATCTCTGGAGGGTGTTTTTCCCTATGACAGACTCTGGAAGAGCGTTCTAGTTTTCTACCACTCCAGTTTTCTCCCAATGAATCTTAGAGGGCTTCCTAGGTTAATTAGAGGTGTGGTGCTGTATGAGTGCCATGCTTGGGTGTGGTCTAGAGCCTATTTTACTACAAACAGTCATGAGGTGGGATTTCTGCTGAGGTTATTGAACAAACATTTGGCCTCCATTTTGATACTTCTAACCAGACTTCTTCTCCATCTCAATGTGAAACAACTTAATCTCCTTTTGTAGGGATGATTCGGTATATAAAACCAAGGATTGGATTGGATCTAATTGCAGAAAAAAATCGCCAATGTCACAAATGGAGTCTGCAGTTGGATGTCACCAAGTTTTGTTGTTCAAAAATTATGTTTATGACAGAATAGGTCTCTGTAATATAACCCTTGATGCAAGCTTTGGACATTCTTCAATATGAAACTAAAGTATTCATGGCCTACCTTGTGCCCACTCTGCTACTGCTGACATAGAAACTACAAGAGTTTGAGAGACTTGTCAGCTATTAGTAAGAGGATTACTAAATGGCATACAGAAGCGCTTTGAAGAACAGTTAATAGATGAGGAACTTATAGCAGCAGCAATATTATCCAAATTTCAAGACTGCATGGATCAAGCACCGAAGTCCGAAATTGCTAGGAATGGATATACTGTTGGAAAAAAGCGTCAAGATTCAGTCACAGTTAACAGTAATGGAGATATCACAACTGTTTGACACAGTTGGACATGGATGATAATTTCTTTATGTTTAACACTGCAGACACCAACACTACAAGTGGTGAAGCTATTTTGTCTGCCTATATGAACAGCGTAAATTCTGTGGCAGAACTTGTTGGATATCCTGTTCTCAAAGACATCTTTTCTGAACTAAACAATGGTTCACATGCAGCACTGAAGCTAGACAGCTGTTAAAGGGTTATTTAATGTAGATAGGCAGTTATTTATCCAAAAAGAGGTAAAATGACTGATGACAATTTTGGACAATTACTGTTGGCCTTAACTCAACTTTTGATAAAATATTAGATAAGAACTAAAATAATTACGCATTCAACTTGTTCAATAACCTCAATAGACATCCCATTTCATGGGTGGGGGAGGGGGAATAAGATTTTTGGCCAGTTTTGTTTTTCAATTTAGATCTCCAATGGTGTTTATAGTCCCTTATTCTGCTTGTACTTATGTTTATCATGTTGAGATGAAGATGTGGATTCTGTTTCTTTTCCTTAGGTAAAAGTAAACAAGGTGTGAAATTCAGAGTAGAGTTAGAAACTGTAGTTTCTGGTTTTCCTCAGCAAGTCAGTATGAGTTTAGAGGAAGGAGCCTATTCTATCAAAACAGTTTCAACTTAGGCTTAGAAATAAATTTAACAAGTTTGTTAACAATGTATTAATTGAAATTTGAAATTTCATTTATTAAGTTTCTGTTCCATTGCACCCTCAAAGATCTAGACACATTACAAGTTGAAATGTACATATTCACAATACAATACTACTTGTAAACATACTAGATTCTGTGGTCTAGCTTGTTTTGTATTTTTGTTTTTTTAATCTTTATTCATTTTCAAACTTACAATAAGTGTGTCAATATGTTAAAACAGATTAACAATAAGAGGGGCATAGTCTAAGTCCCCTTTTGGCCTAAGTCCTTAAGGGGGTAATAAAAAAAAAAAAAACGTCTAAAAAGTGTCCTAAATGGCTACTTAGACAATCAAAAAGCCTGATTGTCCAAGTACCCATAACCAAAGCTGGTTTTTAGACGTATCTAAAAATAGCTTAGGCCTTTCCCCTGCCTCTAAACGCACAGAGAGAAAAGAGGTGTGTTTAGAGGAGGGGAAAGGGCCGGAATGGGTGGGAAGTGGGCCGACCTACACCTAGGCGTACAACACCTATAACCAAAACAGTTTAGTCGGCACTTAGACCTGTTTGACTTAGACGAAAGAAAACCAGGTCTAAGTGCCGAAAAAGGGGCCGCAGAGCTGATGGCCGCTGGCGCCATCAGTTCAGTGACCTGGCAACCTAACCATTGCGGCAGGAGAGATGCCTCATCTCCCCTACCGCGATGCCATCACTCTTCTACCCGAACTGCCGCGACCTGGGTAGAGGAGTGATGGCTTCGCGATAGGGGAAATGAGGCATCTCTCCTGCTGCGATGCATCACTCCCCCCCACACACACATCAGGGCAAGAGGGAGCTCAAGCCCTCTTGCCCCAGCCAACCGCGGCACCCCCGACATATCGGGGCAAGAGGGAGCCCAAGCCCTCTTGCCCTGCTGCAACCGCGACCCCCCCCCCGACTCGATCAGGCCAGGAGGGAGCCCAAGCCCTCCTGGCCCAGGAGACCCCCTACCCCAACCCCCCACTACATTACGGGCAGGAGGGGCCTATTCTGATTGGCCCAGGTGCCTTAGGCCCCACTTGTGGGCGGGCCTTTGGGATGGCTGGGCCAATCTGGCCTCATTCTGCCGGTGGCTGCCTGCCGGACAGGCGGATTTGGGCACCCGTCTGTCTGGCCAACTTCAAACCAGGTACGGGGAAGGGGATTGGGGGTGGGGGGATCATGCGGGTCGGCCGGGAAGGCGGTCGGGGGTTCTGGAGGGGGCAGACGTTGGGGAGAGGGGGGTTCATCGAGGGCAGGAGGGCCTGGGATCCCTCCTGCCCGTAATGTAGTGGGGGTGGGGGTAGGGGGTCGCCTGGGCCAGGAAGGCTTGGGCTCCCTCCTGGCCTGATTGAGTCGGGGGGGGTCGCGGTTGCAGCAGGGCAAGAGGGCTTGGACTCCCTCTTGCCCCGATCGAGTTGGGGGGTCGCGGTTGCAGCAGAGCAAGAGGGCTTGGGCTCCCTCTTGCCCCGATATGTCGGGGGTGCCGCGGTTGGCTGGGGCAAGAGGGCTTGAGTTCCCTCTTGCCCCGATGTTGTCGGGAGGGGGGGGGTTGCGGTTTGCCATGTTTTGGCAGACACCGGTTACAGAATCCAGCTTTTAGGCAAAGGACTGGCTCCTCCTTTGCCTAAAAGCCCTTCTGTTGGACGTTTGTGGCTTAGACGTTGTTTTGTTTCATTATGGCTAAAATGTGTAGACGTGGTGTGTGTGTACCTTTAGACGTAGTGGAGATTGGGCGTTTAGGCAGAGGAAGGCCATAATCAAAACATTGACGTTTGTTTTGGTTATGGACACTTTCCCTGCTTCTGGGTTGAACGTTTTGGACTTAGGCCAAAAGGGGACTTAGACGCTTTTTTTTATTATGCCCCTCCACATGTTCAAAGCAGAAGCAGGGAAAATGTCCATAACCAAAACAAACGTCCTCTACTAAACGCCCAGATCACCACTACGTCTACAAGTACACCCCCACGATGTCTACACTTTTTGCCCATAATGAACCAAAAAAAACGCCTAAGCACAAAACGTCCAACACAAGGGCTTTTAGGCGAAGGAGGAGCCAGTCCTTCGCCTAAAAGCTGGATTCTGTAACCGGTGTCTATCAAAAACAACACCGGTTACAGAATCCCCCCCCACAACGATCCAGGAATGGGCCAGGAGGGAGCCCAAGCCCTCCTGGCCCTGGCGACCCCCCCCCTCCAAAAGGATCGGGCCAGGGGAGAGCCCAAGCCCTCTTTGCCCCGGCGACCCCCCTCCAAAAGGAACGGGCCAGGAGAGAGCCCAAGTTCTCCTGGCCCCGGCGACCCCCTCTACTGGATTGGGCCAGGAGGGAGCCCAAACCGTCCTGGCCCCGGCGACCCCCTACCCTGCACCCCCGCTATAATACAGGCAGGAGAGATCCCAGGCACTCCTGCCCTCGACACAACCCCCCTCCCCCCAACGACCGCCCCTCCAGAACCCCAGATCAGCCCCCCCACTGACCCGCGACCCCCTCATCTGACTCCAAGACCCCCCACTCCCACCCCCACCCCCACCCCTTCCCCGTACCTGTAAGTTGGCCAGACGGACGGGTGCCAAGCCCGGCCATCCGGCAGGCCAGCCGGGTCCAGAATGGGGCTGGATTGGCCCAGGTGACAGAAACCCCGCCCACAG
Organism: Geotrypetes seraphini; assembly: GCF_902459505.1. Taxonomy (NCBI): domain Eukaryota; kingdom Metazoa; phylum Chordata; class Amphibia; order Gymnophiona; family Dermophiidae; genus Geotrypetes; species Geotrypetes seraphini. The sequence goes on from NC_047084.1 coordinate 369,693,742, forward strand.
GTGGGGCCTGAGGCGCCTGGGCCAATCAGGCCTTAACCCAGCCCATGTGCCTAAGGCCCCACCCACAGGAGGGGCCTAAGGCTCCCGGGCCTATTCTGATTGGCCCAGGTGCCTCAGGCCCCACCTGTGGGTGGGATTTCTGTCTCCTGGGCCAATCCGACCCCATTCTAGACCCGGCTGGCCTGCCAGACGGGCGGGCTTGGCACCCGTCCATCTGGCCAACTTACAGGTACGGGGAAGGGGTGGGGGTGGGGTGGGGGGGTTGTGAGGTCGGCCGGGGGGGGGTCACGGGTCGGCGGGGGGAACAATCGGGGGTTCTGGAGGGGCGGTCATTGGGGGGAGGGGGTTGTGTCGAGGAAAAATGTCATCTAATCAGTACAATATTTTGTTAATGGCTCCCACACATCTTGAAATTGGTCTAGCTTGTTAACAATACTTTTTACTTTTCAATAAAAATGTTGTTATAAGAATACCTGTACTTTATTATTTTTAGCTGAGTATTTTTTTTTTTTTTTAAATAAGATTTTCTACTTTTACTTCACTACCTTTGACGCTAGTAGCATATATACTCGAATATAAAACAATACAAATATAAACCGAGGTATCTTTTTCCCCTCCAAAAAGGGGGGAAATGGTTGACTTGAATATAAACCGAGGTTAGAAATTTCGGTTATCATGGTGAGTCAATCAATAAAGACTGTTCATCTTCCCTAAGGCCACTTCTGGGCAAAACCACGCCTATACCTAGCCTTGGGCGAGCTTATGCGGCCCTATGTGCTTCCCTAGGCTCGCAAGAGCATCTACAATGTAGGCTGCCTGCCTCAGGGTTAGTTTAAAAAAAAACAAACGTGCGTCCCAATTGGCTAGTTAGAAAGCGGTTGGACGCCTACCGCCGGCTACAATCATGACACTGTTTATAGAATTTCCCCCTTAGCGTGCACTATTGTGGATAAGCTAACTGCTTAGTACAAGAACACATACTCTCTACCCCCGACAAGCTCCCTTCCCCCCCAAAAAAATATATAATTTTGCAGTTACTGCAGGATGCCTAAGCCTGTCTCACAGTCATAACATAACATAGCTTTATTCTTCTATACAGCCATAATCAAACAATTTCTAAGCGGTTTACACAGAAGAAGGCTGGACAATCAGCGAAATACAGATAATGAAAGGGCCTCACAGGTAATAATTCTATAAAATCCTTCCAAAATATCAGAGCCACCAAGGGGTGCACATAGTGCCACCTCTATAACAGTGTTAGGGTGTACCTAACCCATCAAAGAATATTAGTGTGAAATGATCTTGACACGTCAATCTCCATGCACATAAATGCGCTTTACATGTGTATCCCATAGTAATTAAGTTGCGTGAAATCCTAGACAGAATGTTCATGACACACTCGTGCTTCACCCTACTTACAGTTCCATGCTAATCATGCTTACAAGATAGTGCCTACCACTTATGTGCATATTTACCAATTAAGGGCACCAATTTCGCATATAACTGCTAGCAATCTATGAACATTGATGCACAAATGGCACATTAATTTAGGCGCACCTTAAAGAACTGACCTTAGGGGAAATTCTAAAACTGGCACCTACTTTAAATGAATTTTAAAAGCACTATTAGAAATGTTTAAAAAAAAAAAAAGGCGCATTTTTTAAACCCCGCTAAGCTAACTGATTTTACCACATTCTCTGGCAATGAGTGAGTTCCAGAGTTTAATTTCATATTGTGTGAAGAAATATTTTCTCCGGTTTGTTTTAATCTACTACTTAGAAGTTTTGTCACATGCCCCTTAGTCCTAGTATTTGGGGAAAAAGTAAACAAGTGATTCACATCTACCCTTTCCACTCCACTCAGTCGGTTAAGGGCAATCAGTAGTGTAGCGAGGGTGAGAGATGCACCGCCCTCACCCCTCCTTCCCCGCCCTCCCTGCCACGCCTGTGCACCCCTTCCCTACCTCTATTAATTTCTTTGGAATGAGCATCACCAACTCGCTGCCCGCATTGACATCGGCTCTCCCTCTGATGTCACTTCCCGGGCGCGGGACACAGAAGTGATATCAGAGGAAAAGCCAAGGCTGGTGCGAACAGCAGGCTGGAGTTGCTGCTCACACTGGCGAAGAGATAGAGGTAAGTAGGGGGAAATGAAGGTGCGCACGTGGCGAGGGAAGCATGGGAAGGTGTGGGGGGAGCAAAGAGCAGGAAGTGTGCCAGCGCCTTCACCAAGGCAGTGCCTGGGGTGGACTGCCCCCCACCCCCACCTCTTTAATATGCCACTGAGTGCAATATTCAGCACTTAAATATCTATGGTAAACTGCATAAAGATATTACTGTATTTTCTGTGACATCAGCACATATCCAGCTAAGTACCAATTCCACTCCAGGAATGCCCATAAAATAGCTGGTTTGAGCTTAGGTACTAACTGGGCATTTTCTTGCTTAAGTGCCTCTGCATATGAATGGTTAGCCCCAGACAAGTTATTTAAATGGCCAGCAACCAAGGTATATAACAAGTATGTAGACAAGCAAATGTCTAATTTCTGTAGCTTATGTAATTTGTACCCCACAAACTTTTTCTCTGTTTCAGTAGGTTAGTTTGTGTTTCATTATTGTCTCTAGTCTATTTTCAATGTGAATTGCAGCCTTCAGTAAAAGGAGAAATATCTGAGCCAACACAAAGTATATCACATCTGGCATGAAAAATCTTTGTTTAGTTTCTCACGTCACTTACTGGTAATGGAATTCCACTTGACATCCAAATCTAGCAGATGTATCATTGAGTAATATGCCAAAATTTTATAGAATAGGGCTCAGTCTCCACCAGGAGAAGATTTGTAAGTGTTGAGAAAACTGTAAGTGTTGAGATCATTCCAAAATGAACAAACATTACACTGAATCACATCCATTCTGTACCCTTTATCTCTATGTACTCCAGGAGTAAAGCTGAGAATGTAAAGGTTTCCAACCACCTGTTTCTTTCTTTTTTTTTTTTTTTACATTTCCATAATAGCATTAAAAGCAGAAATGCTTCCAGAAAGACAGGGTTATATACAGTACACTGTAAAAATGTCAAGTTTGAAGGAGGACACTTTGAACTAAAGAGTGACATAGGGACAAAGATTCATCCCCATACCCTTCCCGCAACCAAATAATTTTTCCCTTTCCCACCCTCAGTGAAGCGCACTTTGTAACCCCATCCCCTCATCGTCCCCACATTTTTCATCCCCATCTCCTCTCTATCTTGTTTCCAGCATCAGGTGACCTTCCCCCTGTATTGGAAAAACAGGGGCAGGGCCGCCGGGGGGTTTTTCCCCAGATTTAATTTTTCAAGTTTCAAGTTTCAAGTTTCAAGTTTAATATTCATTTGATGAATCGCTTATAACAATATCTAAGCGATGTACATTTTAAAAACCACAAGGATGTGGTAATACAATTAGAGTAACAAAAAATTAACAAAAAATTTTAAACGAAAGACAAATAACATTGGACAAACAAGAAGGGTTGGGGAGGAGGGGAAAAGTTACAATTTTTATATTTAGAATTTAACATAAATGGGAAAATACATTAGGTAGTAGCGGGTTTTAATAGAAAAAAAGAATATGGAAACCTGAAATATTACTTTTCATGCATCAAAAGCATCTTGAAATAAGTATGTCTTTAAAATTTTCTTAAAAGAGACAAGGTCTGTTTCATTTTTAATAAAATTTGGAAGAGAGTTCCATAATGTAGGGGCTTTCACGGAGAACATATCATTGCGTCGTGTTCCTATTATTCTAAGCGATGGGATAGAGAGCAGTTGTGATGAAGAGGATCTTAGGGAGCGAGATGGTCTGTATGGGATAATCATTTTTGCTATAAATTGGGGTTCGTTGAAGCTCAGTGTTTTGTATACCAAAAATAAAACTTTAAAAGTTATTCTATGAGTTATGGGGAGCCAATGTGATTTGATAAGTAAAGGAGTGACATGGTCGAATTTTTTTGCATTGTGAATTAACTTGATTGATGTATTTTGGATGATTTGGAGACGTCTGTTTTCTTTTTGTGTTATGTTAATTAGAAGAGAATTACAGTAGTCCAATTTAGAAATGATAAGAGAATGAACTAAGATATTGAGTGATTTAGAATCTAAAAAAGTAGAAATGGATCGTAAAAGTCGTAATCTGTAAAAACATGTTTTAACTATTTCGCTAATATGGTTATGAAAAGATTTTTACTTTATGTAGAGCATATTTTCAGGCAGACGGAAGTCCTGTATTTGTCCCTCTGCGCCCTGTGCGGCTCTGCCCCCTCTACTCCTTTAGCGCCCCTCCTCCTCCTTCCTTGTCCAAGCATCTGCAGGTGGCCTGGGATGAAGACTTGTGGTCTGAAGAGCGTGTTGACCTAGATGAGGACCTGGACCCTTGGGGAGACCTCCAGGATCCTCTCGAGGGGACGGCCACTGGTAACGGAGCCTCAGCTTTTCCATCTGCTGGCAAGGAGATATCAGTGGTGCGTCTTTTTCAGAGAGACAAGCTCCCAGATTTTTGATTCAGAAGTCTCCTCTGCAGGGCAGGATTAATTCGTCGAGGGCCCCTAGGCACACAAGTATACTGGGCCCCATGCCCCGACCCACCCCACCATGCACCCAGGCGGAATCAGGAAGCTGCGTCAGAGGGAAGCTTTGGGCAAGCAGCACCGCTTGCACAATTACAGTTCCCGTTGTCTTTCTTACCCGCGTAGCTTGCTTGTCTTACTTTCCGTTGATCGGGGTGGGGCCAGCGTTGCCGATCGGTGGGGGACCCACATTACCGATCAATGCTGGAGGGGCCCATCGCCGTTTGGAAAAAACAATGTTGATGCCCTCCTTCATCGGGCCCCCCTGACCATTTTGGGCCCTAGGCATGTGCCTACTTGGCCTATTGGTTATTCCTGCCCTGCTCCTCTGTGTTGCGTTTTGAGGAGGCAGCTCCTGAGACCCCGCGTTTAGCCTTGGGCGAGCTTAATGATAGGACTTTGGGAACTGGGTTTGATTTCCATCCCAGCTCATTGTTACTCTGGGCAAGTCTCTTAACCCTCCATTGCCCCAAGTACAAAATAAGTACCTGTATATAATACATAAACTGCTTTGGTGGTATATCAAGCCTCATGGTGGTATATCAAGCCCCATTCCCTTTCCCTTATAAGGCCTAGATGCACAAAAGTCAGTCAGTATTACCGATTGGATCGCTGTTGCCCGATTCACTAGCCAATTTCACAACAGCGATTGATGCACTAACAAGTTTGCATGTGCAAAGCCCTAACAACAGTGGCGGGGAAAGCAGCCTCCTGTCACTGCTGTTAGGGCTTCTGGTTTTGTTTAGTTTTTTTTAATGGCACAGATATTGTGCATGTGTTAAACACAACCTATCCCATTTTAAAAAAGCCCCACCCCCATGCCATACCCTCCCACCCTACATCAGCACCCCAAGCCACCGTCCACCACACTGACCCACCAACTTGCGGCAAAATGGCAGGAGGGATGCCCACTCCCTCCTTCCACTGGAGGCACCCCTGCCTCATACCTCTTAAAAGTTGGGAGCAGGAGGTACTGAGAACACCTCCTGCGCCTCCTCCCTCCGACTACGACACTGAGCCTAGGCCCCTCCCTGGTACATCATGTGATGCCCGGGGAGGGGCCTAAGGCCCTGATTGGCTCAGATGCCACAGGCCCCTCCCTTGGGGGGGTCAATCGGGATGGCAGGATGGAGTGGGCATCCCTCCCAGTGGCGTACCTAGCATATGTAATACCTGGGGCCCTTCATTTTTTGATCCCCCCCCAATGATTTTTAGTAATAATCCACATGTCACACAAGAGTGTACCTAGAAAAGGCAGAATCTTACATACTGCAGTGAGTAGTACAACATCAATACACCCATTGTAAAACTAAACAAGCCAGACTAGTACAGATCAATCCTGCACAGTCAATCCTAACACACAGAACACAGAAAACACCTTCCCCTAGTATGGCATATGTAATCATAAAACTAACCCCTCCCCCTTTTACTAAACTGAAGTGTGGTTTTTAACCAGGGTGGTAACAGCTCAGACGCTAATAGAATTCTGAGCGTTGGAGCTGTTACCACCATGGCCAGCACTAAATGCTCTACAGCTTTGTAAAAGGGGGGGGGGACATAATAGAAATACGTAGACAAAGGTTAAATTGAACCACTAAGAAGCTGGATTCTGCATGCAATGCAACACCACAGAAACATCTATGCATCTCCCCTAAAGCAAAAAAATAAATAAAAATAAATAGAAAATTTTTTTCTACCTTGTCTTCTCTGGTTTCTGCTTTCCTCATCTTCTTGTCATTCTCTTCCTTTCATCCCCTGTCTGCCCCTTCTATATGGCATCTTCTCTCCTTCTATGCCCCTTCCAGAAACTGGATGCCCCCCCCTTCCATCTCTCCCTTCATCCCCATTGGTCTAGCACCCATCTTCTTCCTTTCCCTCCTCCAATGGTCTGGTATCTCTCTCCTCTTCTTCCCTTCCCTCTCCCACACCCTATGGTCTTGCATTTCACTCTCTCCTCTCCCTTCCTCCCACTTCTATCAGCATCTGCCCCCTTTCTTTCTCTCCAACCCAATTCTATCCAGTATCCTTTCCCCTTATGTCTCGCTCCTCTTTCCCTGCACACCAATTCTACCAGCATCTCTCCCTTTTCTCTCCCTCCACCACCCTTCCATACCACCCTGACCCCCTTTCTCTCCCTCCACCACCCTTCCATACCACCCTGCCCCCTTTCTCTCCCTTCACCACCCTTCCATACCATCCTACCCCCTTTCTCTCCCTCCACCACCCTTCTATGCTCCTTTCTTTCTCCCTCCAAACCAGCAAGGTCCCGCAATGACTGCTTCTGCCGCCTCTGCTCTGGAAGACGGAAGTGGCGTCAGAGGGGGTGGACCGGCAGACACAGGGGGTTGTGGAAAGGTCCCACGATGACTGCGGCTGCCAGTCTACTCCCTCCAATGTCACTTATATCTTCTGGAGCAAAGGCGGCAGACACAGTCATCGCAGGACCTTCCTGCACTTCAGCTCGGCTGCCGCCTCTGCTCCGGAATAAGTACGGAAGCTGCGCTGAGGTGCAGTTTCCATTTTAGAGCAGCACAGGAGGTTCCGGACCTGGCCAGCTGTGCACCTGGAGCAGTCTGCTTCCCCCCCCCCGCCGCCGCCGCCGCCGCCCTCGATACGCCACTTATCAAGTTTCAAGTTCAAGTTTCAAGTTTATTAGGATTTTATATACCGCCTATCAAGGTTATCTAAGTGGTTTTTACAATCAGGTACTCAAGCATTTTCCCTATCTGTCCCGGTGGGCTCACAATCTATCTAACGTACCTGGGGCTATGGAGGATTAAGTGACTTGCCCAGGGTCACAAGGAGCAGCGCGGGGTTTGAACCCACAACCCCAGGGTGCTGAGGCTGTAGATCCAACCACTGCGCCACACACTCCTGCCATCTTTTTTTGGGGGGTAGGGAGTAGGCATCCTTCCATGCCATTTGTTTTAGGTTCGGATGGGGCGCCACATTTGTTGGGGGTGCGTGATTGTCAGGGATCGTTGGGGAGGGACATCGGCGGTGGTGGAGTATTTTTTTTCTTTTTTTTTTAATGGGACAGATAGTTTGCTTGTGTAATACATGCAAAATATCTGTGCCATTGAAAATAAAATGAAAAAATAAACCAGGCAGACCAGTCAGTAAAACAATTACCGATAGGTCTAGAGCAATCACTTGGCTATTTTGCATTGGGTTTTACTAATTTGCATGGGTCAGATTGGAAAATGGGTAATCAAGGGGAAAAACACGCGGTGGGCAGTTCTGTGCATTGGGGAATCTGATCCGATCGATCGCTAAACTGGTCAAACCAACTTAGCAACAATCGGGACACTAAAGGTTAGTTTTGTACATCCCCCAGTTAGTTCACTTTGACAGGATTAGCCAGTTATCTGTAAAGCTGATTATCACTTCCGGTTTGCTGATAATAGTGGTAAGACTCAGGTAGACTAAGCTCATAGGTTGACTCCTTAATTGGGATCCTATAAGCATTTTATTTTAAGGGGGTAGTACAGTGAGAGATTAACGAAACTGGGCCTCTTGTCCCTTGAAAAGAGGGGACATGATCGAAACATTCAAGATAATGAAGGGAATAGACTTAGTAGATAGAGACAGGTTGTTCACCCTCTCCAAGGTAGAGAGAACAAGAGGGCACTCTCTAAAATAAAAAGGGGATAGATTCCGTACAAACGTAAGGAAGTTCTTCTTCACTCAGAGAGTGGTGGAAAACTGGAATGCTCTTCCGGAGGCTGTTATAGGGAAAACACCCTCCAGGGATTCAAGACAAAGTTAGACAAGTTCCTGCTAAACCAGAACGTACGCAGGTAAGGCTAGACTCAGTTAGGGCACTGGTCTTTGACCTAAGGGCCACTGTGGGAGCAGACTGCTGAGCACAATGGACCACTAGTCTTACCCAGCAGCGGCAATTCTTATGTTCTAGGGCATGAGCAGTGCTTGGGCATGGATGACATATTGTAGGTAGTGTATTACACATTCTGAGTGCTGTCACTTGTGCAGTTAGCCAAGATCTAAGAGGCACTAACGGGCTGATTCTATACATGGCACCGGTGGCAAGTCAAATACACGCAAGACAAATGTGTGCAGACATTTGCAACCAGACAATAACGCACAAGACAATTGCGCACCCGCATTTGACTATGAACCAATGACACCTAGGTTAGATGCTGCTAGGTAGCCTAACTTAGCTCCATGCAGAACTAAATTGCTTTTAATTTAGGTTGCACATGGATATCTGCATGGCACCTAAGTTAAGGCCCCCTGTGATGCCTAATGACACCCACCTGGAAAGTAGGCATGGTTAGGAGGCAGAGAATAGGCATGGTTGACTTAGGCATCACTAGGTGCCTGAGGTAGGTGCCCAGAAAGTAGCCTTAGATGCCTAGCAATGCCTAAGTCCACTTAGGCTCCGCTAAGTATGATTCTATAAAGGACGCCTAGCGGTTGATTGACAACTGCGTGGAGTGACATCAACAAATGCCATTTATAGAATCATCTTCTAAATTCCTATGCACTAATTACAATATGAATACTGTGACCAGGCAGGATCCATCCTTGCCTGATCACGGTGATTTACCTGTCATCCCCCAGGGAGAGCCAATAGAACTAAGAACTTACAAGGCATTCAATATCAGGGTCACCACTAGGGGAGCCGGGCAGTTCCGTGCTGTCTCAGCTAGATCAGGGCGTGACCCCTCACATGAAAAGCCAGCAGTTTGAAACAAACAATTAAGTAGGCTAGGGAGAAAGTTAAGGTCTCTCTCCCACAATGACCTACCTGGTCCAAGCAGAGGTGAAAGCTGTACACCTATGGAGGTAGTAGAAGCTGATGAATCACTGGATCTGCCAAGGCCTGAGGAAGAAACTCCTATGGAGCTGCAAGGAGTACTGCCAGAGGAGTTTGTTGAATTTCCTGAACCGATGGAAGTTGACTTAATCACCAGGTGCCAGGAATAGGCCTAAGACCGTGAGTTTGTGGTTTTGGACTCTTTTGAACTCTGCATTGGGTTTTGGAATTAAAGAAGCTGAAAGTGTCTATTGGGGTGAGGTTTGCAAACACCCAGGGAGGGAATTTGAAGTCTGTTTATTGAAGGCTTTTGAAAGGAAAACCTAAGACACTCCATTTCCCAGCAGTGCTCTAGAAGCTGCTGGAGGCTTTTTGGGAACTGTGAACAATGTATACCAGAGCAGAAAACTATATTTTTTTCATTTCTACCTGTTTGAGAGCAGGCTGTGAGAAACCTGAGGAAAAGCAGCTCTGAGGAGAGAAATACCTCAAGGGAATTATTGACTTGGACAAAAAAAAAAAAAGAAGAAAATCCTGAACTGTTATTGGAGATGTTTTGTTTTGAGTTTTTTCTTGATGAGTTTTTGCAAGTGCACTTTATTTGGGCTAACCTTTCCTTTCTTTTTGGAAGAGTAAACTTGGGTTATTAACATTTATACAACTGTAATTGTGGTTTTGATTTAAGTTCCTGTTTGTCAACCCAATCCTGCAGGGTGACTCCAGGCCGGGTCACACGCTGGTGTATGTTTTGTGTTTAGCCACTGGGAGCGCAGGAGAGCCTCAAGGTTGAGCTGCCGTGTGGCTACAATACCCAGTGCTAATGACAAAACTAACATGACAAACTGTAAAGGACAGGTTGGCCATTGCCCTAGTAGTTGCTGCATTAGATGTGCACTTGTCACACATACAATTTTCTGCATCAGGGTATGGCAACTGCAAAATCTAAGCACTTTAGTAAAAGGGATTCTTAGTTACCAAATTGACACACAAACACCTTTTTTTTTTTTTTACAAAACCGCAACAGTGGTTTTTAGCGCAGGCCAGCACGCTGCTCCACGTTGCTCCCGACGTCCATAGGAACTCTATGAGTGTCGGGAGTAGCACAGAGCATTCAGTGCACCAGCGTGCGCTAAAAACCGCTATCACAGTTTTGTAAAAAGGGGGGGGAGGGGATAAATTTGTTTCTTATATGATGATGCTGGTCTGAACTTAGAGAATAGATAGAAACATTTGTTGTGCTCTTTGGCTGCTTCTATATCGTTTAATGTTTAATACTCTTAATATTAGGCATGAGTATGTGTTTGAATCGAAATAAGAAATATAAATGATATCATTTCTAACCCAACCCTCCCCCTGAAATATCACTTTTTTTAAACAATTTTTTTTCTAGTAGTGTTAATTGCTGCCAGATATGAGCCAGCATGAAACCAGCAATTCCTGCTTAAGAAAGCACCTGATTTTCAGGAGGAGATATTCTTCCTCTTGATACTCTTTAAAAAAAAAAGAGAGAGAGAAACATCCAAAGACAGCCAAAACGTCTAAGTGGGCATTTTCAAAACTGACTTTCTGGACGTCTAGTGGGACTTCTTACCCATTGTGCATCCAGAGTAGAAATGGGCATGTTTGTAGGCATGCCATGGGCAGAGAATGGGCTTTGAGTGGGCTTAGACTTGGATGTCCTGAAGCTATAATAAAGCCATTTCTGGGACACCCTAGATGGAACTTAGATGCTTCTCAAACAAGTCTAGTTGAAAACATCTAAGTGCAAAAAGTACCCAAACTGACCAGATGACCACTGGAGAGATTAAGTAATGAGCCCCTCACACTCTCACAGTGGTCATTGTCCCCCTCCCAGCCCCCTAAAATTTGAATGAAACAGTACATGCCTGTCTTTAGAACAGCATCACTTGGTATGGGAAAGCCTAGTAGAGCTTCACACAAGTGTCTTAAGTAGTCAGGTGGGTGGGCTAGTGAACCATAGAGAGGAGGAGCCAGGCCTATAAGCAACTCTAACCATTGCATTTATGGTGGAAAGTGTGAGCCCACCAAAACCCTACTATACTGCTGTATAGGTGCCATCTGTAGCAATAAGGGCTATTGGGGTGATGGACAAGTAGGTATAATAGGTTTTGGAGGAGTTTTGGAGAGCTCACCATAAATTATAAGGGGGTTATGATGAGATATACATCTGGCACTGTGTATGTGAAGTTCACAGCATTGCTGTCTAATGTGCTCCTTTCTGCAGGGTGCATATTGGGGAAAAAATATCCTAACTCCATTGTTAGAAAATATGACGTTACACTGAAGCACTGGAGTCTGAAAATAAGTGGTGGAACTGCATTTCAAGCTATTCCCTCACAAATTAAGCCCTGATTATAATTGTAGTTTTGCTGGGTGATTGAAAAGATTGAACCGTTTTTGAAATATGTTTGTTTAAATAGGGGGGGGAGGGCTATGATGTGGTAGGATTGATATATAGAAATGGCTCTCTGGTTTGCCCCCATCCCTCATATGCCTTCCCTATTGCTGCTCCTTGCAAACAGTTCTGTCTAGAGATGCAACTGCAAAAAAAATCAAATGTGCTTTCAGATGACCCATGTATTTTTATGAAAAACATAAGATATATATGCACCCATAATGCATCTCTCTTAGTCTTAAAGTCTTTTTGCCTCAACAATCCCCAGACCAATCGTGCAGTTTTGTTTTCCTGTAGTGATTTATGCTTGTCTCTTCCTAGTATCATCAAAGGTGCTAATTTCTTAAGTAAAAATTTAGATGCCATACATCCTGCCCCTTAACTAATAACAAGATTAATTCACTGCAGCGTAATTGGTGCCCAAAATAAATGATGAAAGGTAATCCGTGTATGAAATGCAAATGTTGTCCAAGAACATGTTGTGGTACTTATCTGTATCTAATTCTCAGATGTGCTCTTGTAGCAAGCAAAGTGGAAAGAAAATAGTCCATCCAAAGTATGAAATTTACAGGTGGGTTGAAGCTAGCCATGAAAATCGGTGGAGAAATTGGACTGGTACCTGGGCTGGAAGTGAATATTCTGAAAACTGCTGTTTTGTAAAACGGGGCACTTACTAACAGTCATTTGCTTTGCAAAAACATCAGTAGGAAAGCAATATTCACAAGTCTAAAATACAACTTTTTTTCTGTAATCATCATCATCATGTATTTAACTTCAGAACAGGCAAGCTGTTGTGATCGGACTTGAATGACAGTTCATATTAAGTCAGATTTTGTTCAGTTTCCTGACAGCAAAAGAAAGAAGAAAGAAGGTCCTCGTCTCACAAAATAAACAATACAGAGAAAGAGGCAAGGGAGGCATTCTGCCAGCCAAAAGGGGTATCTTTATTCAAATTAAAGGTCCCAACAAGGATCCAAGTTTCGGCATGTTGAAACGCCTTCCTAAGGGGATACTGACATGAAGTAATCTTATGGCATGCTGAATGAAAAAAAAAAAAAAAACCCACAAAAAAACACGCTTTCGTAGTGTTGTGAAACAGAATTGCCAAAAAAATGCTGAAAAGTGAAGGCGCGCCAAACTCTGAGGACTTTAGTCTTTCTTTATTGGATGGTCTCCCCTCCCCCACCCCTTTATTATTTTGGCGATTTGGTCACTCTTCTCTATACCTTCTCCAATTCCACAATATATTTTTTGAGATGCAATGACCAAAAATGTACGCAATCCAGGCCGGATCAACCTACGGACAAGGTGTGGCACTGGATCCAAAATCCCAGGTCAGTCAAACTTCAAATGCCAGATTTTGGAACCCTTTATCACCTGCAACCTGAGCCAGTGCTCCATCTGGTCCAGTAGTAGGGGATTGGGACTTGAACAAACGGGGAAGATCCTGGATTACAAGTGGGGATGTGTTAGGGGCAGAGTGGAGGCACAGATATCAGATTGCAGGTGGGTATGGGAGAGCACCAGTGAAAAGTTGATTCAGGATTCCATAGTCCTTTGAGTCAGCCCTGCACATAATACTGAAGGTGTTGTCATACCATGGAGCAGCAGAGAGGCATTTTGATATTCTATGTTTTATTCTCTATTCCTTTCCTAACAATTCTCAGGATTGAACATAAGAACATAAGAATTGCCGCTGCTGGGTCAGACGAGTGGTCCCTTACGCCCAACAGTCCGCTCATGCGGCAGTCTCCAGGTTGAAGACCAGTGCCGTAACCGAGACCAGCCTCACCTGCGTGCATTCCGGTTATGCAGAAACTTGTCTAGCCTTGTCTTGAATCCCTGGAGGGTGTTTTCCCCTATAACAGACTCCGGAAGAGCATTCCAATTCTCCACCACTCTCTAGGTGAAGAAGAACTTACTTATGTTTGTACCGAATATCCCCTTTTAATTTTAGAGAGTGCCCTCTCGTTCTCCCCACCTGTCCTTATCTACTGAGTCTATTTCCTTCATTATCTTGATTGTTTCGATCATGTCCCCTCTCAATCTCCTCCTTTCAAGGGAGAAGAGGCCCAGTTTCTCTAATCTCTCATTGTACGGCAACTCCTCCAGCCCTTTAACCATTTTAGTCGCTCTTCTCTGGACCCTTTCAAGTAGTACTGTGTCTTTCTTCATGTATGGCAATCAGTGCTGGACGCAGTAATCCAGGTGAAGGCGTACCATGGCCCAGTACAGTGGCATGATAACCTTCTCCGATCTGTTTGTGATCCCCTTCTTAATCATTCCTAACATTCTGTTCGCCCTTTTCGCTGCCGCTGCGCATTGCGCAGACAGCTTCATTGACTTGTTGACTAGTACTCCCAAGTCTCTTTCCTGGGAGGTCTCTCCAAGTACTGCCCCGGACATCTTGTATTCGTGTATTCGTGTATTTTTGTTACCGACAAGCATCACCTTACACTTATCCACATTGAACCTCGTTTGCCATGTCGATGCCCATTTCTTGAGCTTGATTATGTCATGTTGCAGATCTTCACAATCCCCCTATGTCTTCACTACTCTGAATAACTTTGTATCATCTGCAAATTTAATCACCTCACTCATCGTACCAATTTCCAGATCATTTATGAATATGTTGAAGAGCATGGGTCCAAGCACCAAGCCCTGCGGCACCCCACTGGTGACATTTTTCCAGTCTGAGTATTGTCCATTTACCCCCCACTCTCTGTTTCCTATCCACCAGCCAGTTTTTAATCCACATGATTATTTCACCCTCTATTTCATGGCTCACAATTTTCCGAAGTATCGTTCATGCGGAACCTTGTCAAACACCTTCTGAAAATCCAGATATACAATGTCGACTGGGTCACCGTCTATCTGCCTGTTTACTCCCTCAAAGAAGTGCAGTAAGTTCGTCAAGCAAGATCGTCCTTAGATGAAGCTGTGCTGGCTGATACTCATCAGATTGTGTCCGTCAAGGTGATCAATGATGCAGTCCTTTATCAGCGCCTCTACCATCTTTCCCGGTACCGAGGTCAGACTCACCGGTCTGTAGTTTCCCAGATTTCCCTTCGAATCCTTTTTGAAGATCGGTGTAACATTCGCCACCTTCCAGTCTTCCGGAATCTTTCACAATTTGATTGACAGATTTGCTATTAGTTGAAGCAGTTCAGCTATAGTCCCTTTCATTTCCTTAATGACCCTAGGATGGATGTCATCCGGTCCCGGGGATTTGTTGCTCTTGAGCAGATTTCAATATATTGTGTATGATGCCTAAATTCTTCTCCTGAGCGGTGACTCCTAAAATAAAAATTGAATATCATAGCTGAAATTAGGTTTATTCTTTCCTAT
This sequence comes from Geotrypetes seraphini, assembly GCF_902459505.1. Classification (NCBI taxonomy): domain Eukaryota; kingdom Metazoa; phylum Chordata; class Amphibia; order Gymnophiona; family Dermophiidae; genus Geotrypetes; species Geotrypetes seraphini. Next base: position 369,708,884 of record NC_047084.1, read on the forward strand.
GTACAATATCTTGTACTTGTCCACACTGAATTTCATGTGCCACTTGGATGCTCTGCCTCCCAGTTCCACAACGTTCTCCTGCAATTTCCCCACAATCCACACGTGATTTAACAACTTTGAATAATTTGGTGTCTTCTACAGATTTGCTGACCTCGCTCATTAATCTAATCTAATCTAATCCTTAGGTTTGTATATCGCATCATCTCCACGTTCGTAGAGCTCGACGCGGTTTACAGTAGGAGAAATAGGAAGGAACTACAACAGAGGGTTAGAGGTAGAAGTGTGAAGAAAATTTAGAGGACTTGGGATGCCAAGATATAAGAGTTTCCTTGATTCATAAGTTGGAGGGAGACTTACATTTTTTGAGAAAATCCACATTTTCAGATGTTTGCGGAAAACTTGGAGAGAGCTCAAGTTCCGAAGAGGGGAGGTAAGGTTGTTCCAGAGCTCAGTGATTTTGAAGTGGAGGGAGGTCCCTAGCTTTCCTGTGTGGGAAATGCCTTTTAGCAAGGGGAAGGATAGTTTTAATTTGTAGGAGGATCTGGTGGTATTAGGGTTTGAGGAATTCCAAGAAAGAGGGATAAAGGGAGGGAGGATACCATATAGGATTTTGAAAGTTAAACAGGCGCATTTATAGTGGACCCTGGCGATTATCGGAAGCCAATGGAGCTTGGCCAGGAGCGGGGAGACATGGTCAAATTTACTTTTAGCGAAGATGAGCTTGGCCGCGGCATTCTGAATCCGTTGGAGTCTGTGGAGGTTTTTCTTAGTTAGGCTTAAGTAGATAGAGTTGCAATAGTCCAATCTGGAGAGGATGATGGATTGGACAAGGAGGGTAAAATGTTTTTGATGGAAGCAGGATCTAACTTTCCTCAGCATGTGAAGGCTGAAAAATAATTTTTATACCAAGGATTGGAGGTGGTCATTGAAGGACAATGTGGAATCAATGATGATGCCCAAGACCTTGCTCGAGAACTCAAGCTGCAGAGAGGAGCCAGAGGGTAGTGGGATGGAGGTGGGTAGGTGATCTAGTTTTGGACCGAGCCAAAGAAGTCTTGTTTTGGACTCATTCAATTTCATTTGCACAGTGTGGGCCCAGGATTGTAGGTTCATTATACAAGAGGATATGTTCTTAGACAGGTCGGTGAGGTTCGAATCGGTCTCGAGGAAGACGAGGATGTCGTCTGCATAAGTGTAAATTGTTTCAAGGGGGGATAGGTGGAGGAGTTTTATGGAGGACATATAGTTGTTGAAAAGGATAAGGGATAGTGGAGAGCCTTGCGGGACTCCACAATTTGGTTTCCAGGGGGAGGATGAGGTGCCATTCATGTTAACAATGTAAGAACGAGAGCGGAGGAATTTAGAGAACCAACCTAGGACTGTGGAGTTGATACCTATCTCAGAGAGTTGGTAAATAAGAATATCATGGTGAACAACGTCGAAAGCAGCGGATAGGTCAAATTGTAGGAGGACAGCGAACTTGTTTCGGGAGTGAAGTTGTTGAACCCTTGAAATCAGGGAAGACAGTAGGGATTCGGTACTGAAGTTAGGACGAAAGCCATATTGATAGGGTAAAAGAATAGAAAATATCTCTAAGTATGATGAGAGTTGGGAAGAAATGATGGACTCTAGCATCTTGGTTAGGAGAGGGATATTTGCAATTGGGCGATAGCTGGAAGGTATGGAAGGGTCAAGGTCAGATTTTTTCAGTAGTGGGGTCAAGGCGATATGACCCATTTCTGGGGAGAAATGGCCCGACTGAAGGGCGGAGTTTATGAGAATGGTGATAGAAGAAATAGCCTGAGCGGGAATGTTCTCGTATAGGTAGGAGGGGAATGGGTCCAAGGAGCAATTACAGGATTTCAGTTTGAGGCAGAGATTGAGGACCAGGGATTCAGATACGCGCTCAAAGGTGGTCCAGGATCTGTCAGCTGGGATAGGGTTGGAGACCATTAGGGTGGGAGTGGAATCAGTGGGCACTAGGGAGTTGTAAGAGACTGAAGGAGGGAAAGAGCATCTCAAGGAAGAAACCTTATCGTTGAAGAATTTTGCTAGAACATCGGCTGAGGGAGAGGAGGGGAGCAAGGTGGGGTCTCTTTTGGAGGTTAGGGAGCGCCAGATGTTGAATAGAGTACTGCTTTAATTGTTGGACCTGGAGATTTTGTCACCATAGAAGTTCTTTCTTGCTTTTTTTAGTGCTGTATTGTACAGCTTGATATTGACTCTCCAGGACTGACTGTCTATAGGACATTTTGATTTTTTCCATATGCGCTCCAGAGCTCGACATTTCTGTTTTAGCTCTCTGTGATATGGGAGGAACCAAGGGGCCTTGCGGGGATAGGAGATGGATTTAGTGGAAAGGGGGGCGAGGGAAAGATAGGTGGATTTGGAGAGAGCGACCCAGTTACGCCAATTAGTACCTGAATCTGCAGGCTTAGGGGCAGAGGAGAATAGATTGAGAAATTTAGACCAGAACAGGTCGCTTGTGATTTTTTTGCTGAAGGTAATGGGGTTGGAAGTACGGGTTGGAGCCCCAAGGTGCGACATAAAGATGGGGAGACAGAAAGCCCCTAGGAAGTGGTCAGACCAGGGGACATGTTCCCAGCGAGTGTCGTCAATTGATGTCTTGTGAGCGGTAAGGTCGAGGAAGCTAATGAGGTCTAGTGTGTGCCCCTTTTCGTGGGTTGGGGATGGGCAGGGGGGTGAGGCCAAGGGAGGTGAGGAAGCTAAGTTCAATCGTATCCTTGCTGGTGATGTCGTCTAGGTGGAGATTGATGTCTCCGATGATCAATAATCTTTGGAACTTGAGGAAGGCGTTTGTTATAGTCTCAAGGACGAGTTCGGAGGAATTGGTCCAAGGGGTAGGTGGGCGGTATAGGAGCAGGATGCCCAGTGGGTGAGGGTGAAGTTCATAGTTGACGGAAGCAAGCATGTATTCTAATGAGGTGTGGCAACCCCTTTCGAGGAGCTGAACATCGAAAAAGGATTTGTAGAGAATTGCCAGGCCACCTCCTTTACGGTTAGATCTAGGTGAAAAGAGACCTTGGTAGCCATGCGAATCAGAGTGGGGATTTTAAGGCCAGGGCAGATATTATTGGTATTTGCGGAATTGAGAAGATCGGGAGAAGGAGGTATTACGCAGAGGGTGGAGTTGAGGGAAAAGCAAAGTAGGAGGAGAAAGGGCCACAAGGGTGGCTTCATGGTGAGAGGTTGGTGAGCCTTTGGTGAGCTTTTGGGTTGTGAATATATATATATATATATATATATATATATATAATTTTTTTTTTTTTTTGGGGGGAAGCAAGGTATCTAAGCAAGAAGAGGATCTAGACAACTAGGTAGAGAGAGGACTAGACAGACAGCATACCTTGATGGAACTAGTATAGAGGTAAAGGAGAGAGCTTAAATATTGCGCTCGTCCCTTAACATTGAAAGCACTTAGCAACTGGATGGTGTCCTATAAGAAGCTGTGGACAAGGACAGGCACTTAGCAACTGAATAGTGTCAAATAAGAAACTTTGAACAAGGTCAGGCACTTAGCAACTGAATAGTGTCCTATAGGAGAACTTAGAACAGGGTCAGGGTCAGGCGTATATTGGCTATACATGTGGTTTTACATGCGGTAACAGGCTATAGGTGCAGTTTATAACAATCTATGACATGCTGGACATGCAGTTTGTGCAAGTTAAATAAGCAGGCTATTACTCCCATTTCCATATATTTTAAAAAATGTGATAAAAAGTGCTGGTTCAAGAACAGATCCATGGGATGCTGCACTATTTACCTTTCTCCTTTGAGAAAAATGACCCTTTATCCATACCTTCGTTTCCATCAACAATAGGATATTATCTTGTATCCCATGGCACATTAAATTTCTAAAAGAATCTTGTATGAAGTACTTTGTCAAATGTTTTCTGAATATCCAGATACATTGTATTAACTACCTCACCTTTATCTATCTTTAAGCAAATGTAGCAGATTGATAAGGTAAGATTTTGTCCCATTAAAACATGTCTATGATATATTCAGTAATTTTACTCTCTAATAGTATCATCCGTTTTTCCTACCACTGTTAGTGTCACTGGTCTATTGTTTCCTTGGTCACTGGTCTATTGTTTTCCTAAATTACCCCTGGAACCCATTTTAAACACTGGCCATCCTTCAGTCTTCAGGTACCATATACGAGGATGGTTTGAAAAGTTTAGTAAAAAAAAAAGCAAGTTAAGCAATATATCATCCATCGAGAGTTATATACTTAGACCACTGAGTTTCCAATTTTTTTCTAAGCTATTTTTTCAATGATACATAAAAACTGGAAACACACTGGACCAAGTTTATAGCCCTCAATGGAGACTACATTGTTTAATTTGCTTTGTAGGAGGGGCCTTAGGCACCTGGGTCAACTGGAATCTTAGGCCTCTCTCCCTGTGCATTCTATGATGTACTGTGAGTGGCCTAAGATTCTGTTTGGTCAGATCCCTTAGGCCACCCCCCTCCATGGTCCTATGGTAGGGGCCTTAGGTGTCTGGGCCAAACAGCCTTAGGCCTCTCCCTGGTGCATACCAAAATACATTGGGAAGGGGAAGACCTGTCATTCTGTGATGGTGGGCCTACCAGCCAGAGGGAGGAAGCATCCTTCCAGCCAGCCAACTAAAAAAGGTATTGTGGGGTCTGGGTGGGCTTGGGGAGTCGAGGGCATGCCTTTTGGGGAGGATTACGGCAGGAGGGAGTGGGCATCCCTCCTGCCGATGATCTTTGCGGGAGGTGTGGGGGGGGTCCGACAGGAGAGAGTGGACATCCCTCCTGCCGGGTGGATGTCTCAGCGAGATGGTGAAAGGAGGAATTTGGCACTCCTCCTGCCGCAGACATTCGGCGGTGGGGGGCGGCTTTGGGGGTTCTGGCAGGAAGGACTTGGCATCCCATTTCTTAAAGGTCTTGGACGAATTTTTGGTCAAGAATATAGAAACATAGAAACATAGAAATTGACGGCAGAAAAGGGCCATAGCCCATCGAATCTGCCCATACCAATGACCCACTCCCTGATTCTTGCTCTCCTAGAGATCCCACATGAATATCCCATTTTCTCTTGAAATCTAACACGCTGCTGGCCTCAATCACCCGCTGAGGCAGCTCGTTCCAATGATCGACCACCCTTTCGGTGAAGAAGTACTTCCTAGCATCACCCCGAAATTTCCCTCCCCTGATTTTCAGCGAGTGTCCTCTGGTTATCGAGGGTCCTGTAAGACTGAAGATATCATCTTTCACCTCTATACGCCCAGTAATATACTTAAAGGTCTCAATCATGTCCCCCCTCTCTCTTCGCTCCTCCAGCGAGTACATCCGCAGTTTCTTTAACCTTTCTTCATACGTGAGATCCCTGAGCCCCAAGACCATTCTGGTAGCCATTCGCTGAACCGACTCAATTCTCAACACATCTTTTCGGTAGTGTGGTCTCCAGAATTGAACACAATACTCGAGATGAGGTCTCACCATGGATCTGTACAGTGGCATTATGACCTCAGGTTTTCTGCTGACAAAACCCCTACGGATACAGCCCATCATTTGTCTTGCCTTAGACGAAGCCTTCTCTACTTGATTGGCAGCCTTCATATCATCGCTAATGATCACTCCTAAATCACGTTCCACCGTGGTCCTGGACAAGGTTTCACCATTTAGTGTGTAAGTTCTGTGTGGATTTTTTTTTCCCTAGGTGCATTACTTTACATTTTTTAGCATTGAATGTGTTATAAAGATAGACGTAGTGGTGATCTAGCCAATAAAATGCCTGGATGTACAGGTAATCAATTCTTCCCCCCCCAAAAAAAAAAAAAAAAATTGGGGACCTACTTTTCAGGAATGGACATTTTGCTTCTGTCAACTTTGAGCAACTAGCACCCTACATCCAAATTGGACTTAGATGTTTCTTTTCATTATGCCCCTCTGTGGAAACAAGACAGAAAGAAGATTGACTCATTTGAGCTTTGGTGCTGGAGAAGAATTTTATGCATGCTGTGGACCAGCAGAAGAACTAACAAATTGATTCTGGAAGAAATCAAATCGGCTATGTCACTAGAAGCCCAAATGATGAAGTTATGACTGTCTTATTTTGGTCACACCATCAGAAGAGAAAGATCATTGGAGATGAACAGTATGTTTGGGAAGATTGAAGGAACCAGGTGGCTGGACACGTTAAAAACAACCATGTGGATGAAGCTAGAGGATCTTGCCAGACTAGCACAAAACTGATTTATTTTTAGATCTCTAATTCATCAAGTCACTAGGATTCAAGCACGAGTCAATTGCATATAACAATAACAGTGGGCTGACAATCTAAGTTTTGTATCTGGGGCAATAGAGGGTTATGCCGATGACATCACCTTAGTCTTTCCCCTAACCAACATAACCACCAAGATAAATAATCACCTAGCTTCAATCCTAACGCAAATCGAACTATGGATGGCCGACTTCAAACTGAAACTCAACTCAGATAAAACCAAATTCTTCCTGGAAAGTCCAAATGACAAAATCAATGACACCTCAATCTCCCTGAATGGCCAAGTTTTTCCCATAACAAACTCCTTAAAAATTCTTGGAGTGACTCTCGACCGCAACTTTACCTTCGAAGCTCACACCGACCTTCTGGTCAAAAAAGGCTTCGCCACCTTATGGAAGCTAAGATCCATCAGAAAGTACTTCAACGCTCCCTCATTCCGCCTTCTTGTGCAATCCTCCATCTTAAGTCTCCTCGACTACTGCAACATCATCTACCTGGGATCTTTCAAAAAAACCACACAAAGATTGCGAATCATCCAAAACACGGCAATCCGACTGATCTTCGGACTAAAAAAATGGGAACGCTTAACTCCCTACTACCACAAACTTCACTGGTTACCCCTGGAAGCAAGAGTGCAATTCAAGTTCGCCTGTTTCTGTTTCAAGTCCATCCTTGGCTCGGCCCCCCTTTACCTTATATCCCATTTTATCCTAGACCGCCCATCGAAACTCACACGTAGAACCCACCTGTTTAGCTATCCTACTCTAAAAGCCTGCCGTTACAAAAGATATCTAAATAGAACTCTTGCCTTCCAAGCAGGTCAGCTCAATAACTGGCTGGCCCACATCATCTCACGCACTTCATCCTACTTAAACTTCAGGAAACTACTAAAAACTAATCTTTTCACCCGATTCACGCCCTAAGACCCCTTTACCCTATCCTGGCCCCTTCTATCTCACCATGTCCCATTTCCCATTAAACTGCTTCCCTTTAAACTGCTTCCCTTTAAACATCTTCACCTGCTGTTTGCTCCCCCTGTTTTTTTTTACCTACATGCCCACTTCCACTATACCCCTTTGTTATACCTACATTCTTGGATTGATCCTTTACGCAGATTGTCTTGACCTTCTTCCCTGCACCATTTTTTGCCCTGATTGTACCTATTTTTCATTGATTGTACCATTTTTTTTTTTCGCCGATTGTACCACTGTTCGCTGATTGTTCCTATTTTCTCTGTTTGTACCATTTTTCTCTGCCACCATTTTCCCTGATTGTACCTTTGTACCATTTTCGCTGATTGTCTAGCCCTTCTTCATTGTAAACCGCCTCGAACTACTATGGCTTTGGCAGTATATAAGAAATAAAGTTATTATTATTATTATTATTATTATTATTAAGTTACTTGCCCTGGGTCACAAAGAGCTGCTGTGGGAATTGAACCCAATTTGCCAGGATCAAAACCCACCGTACTAACCATTAGGCTACACTGGCTTTAGACATTAAAAAAATTATCTGTTCTATAGGCTGAATGTACTAAAAGTAGAAAGGGAATTTTAAATAAACTGAAGCTTATTGACTGAGCTGAGGGGAAAATAGAACTGAAGAAAGCTATCTGAAGTTTCATAGGATTTTAATGTATAGAGATAATTTCTCCGTTTGGTTTTTAAACTCTCCTGGCTCAGACTGAACAAATTTCAAAAGAAAATGTTAAAAGAGAATGTGAACTAATAATTCTTTTATTAAATTTAAATGTGAATTGAAAAAAAAGACTCCAATTTACTCGTATGCTGTAAATGAGAAAATAATTAGACACTGGAACAATTGTGCAATAATTAGGGGAAACAACATTCTTTGGGGGTATTAGTGCAGGAAATCACGTGTTTATAAATCTATTTTTATTAGCTAGCTAATAATTCTATAATAGGGTTGCAGCAAATTATGGAAGATTGCTCGTAAGAGTGTAGTTTATTTCTTTTATTGGCTTATTTAATAACAGGTAGTAGATACAAAAAAAAAAAAATGATAATAGAAAGAAGATATAAGAATAAATCTTAGGGCTCCTTTTACTAAGCTGTGCTAGCAGTTTTAGCGCACTCTTAGCATGTGCTGCATTGCCGCGTGCTAGACGCTAATGCCAGCATTGAGCTGGCATCAGTTCTTGGCACGTAGCGTGGGGTTAGCATGCACGGCAATGCAGCATGCGCTAAAAACGCTAGTGCACCTTAGTAAAAGGAGCCATTAGTTGTAGCTGAAAACAGGTTCCCAAGGTACATCAGCTTCAGGAGTTGTAAATTTGTACCATTTCATCAGTACCTACAGAGCCCTGTCAGTGAAGTGAGCTAAGCAGTTATGAACACTTTCCCTTCTATGAAGAGGTGTCCTCCACCTGCATTTATGCCAGTAGAGTGCAGTGTTTCAATACTGTATTTTCATTCACTACTACTACTACTAATAATAATAATTTCTATAACGCTATGAAACATACTCAGCGCTGTACATCAAAACACAGAAGAGACAGTCCCTGCTCAAAAGAGCTTACAAGCTAGTCAAGGCAGACAAACTGGACAAGAAGGTGCGTCATCACACTGTGCTCAGCTGGGGGAATTGCAGAGGGAATGATAAGACAGATATGTGTGCTTAGAAGGCGGGTTGGAATTAAATCTACCCTTCCTAGCAAGTTTTGGGCACCTTAGTATTTAGTGTTTTAAATCGGTTAGCGCACCTTGATAAAAGGACCACTTTGTATTTGAACAAGACCTGAATATAGTTTTAAGACTCCACTTTCGCAAAGCTGCTGCTTTCTTTATGGGTCAACGAATATAGATTTTTTCCTGACCTTTCGTGGATTACCCAGGAAAGGAGGATGTTATTTTTTAAATTGCTCCCTGAGGCTTTGGTTATCGGGATATCATTTATATTACGATTTCCTTGTAAGTGTTTACTGAAATGTCAGTCATTACATTATGTTTTCTATAACCCAGCTTAGTTGAAGGCTTTTCTAGAATCTAAAGTGTCCAAATAGGTAGTTCAGTGCCATAGCTAAGTTTATTTTGTTATGAGTTGCTATAAATATGTTATACCAGATGTTTCAGGCTTTACTTAAAGAAGGAGGGTTTTTTAATTTGTAATTTTTCCTATTTTTTTCTTCTCCAAGAACTGCTAGAAGCTTCTCCCCTGTCAATTTGTGGACTAATTTTATGACCATACTATTTTTTTCCCTTATGTGTACCCAGAAAGATATTTGGGATTTGTTTCTATTTAATGAATATTACTATTACAACATAAAGAAACTATTTCTACATATATACGTTGTTATTTAAATATCTTTTTTATTAAATCATTCCCTGTGTATTATAATACAAAAATCTCAAACACAACAGTATAAATCACAAATTTAAGCCTAAAAGATTTTTTCAATAAAATCGAGAACCTTATCTCTCAAACAGTCGTGTGTACGTTGTCCTTTCAATGCGAAAAAGTCAGTTCATACTATATTCAAGTTTATCCATAACCTTATTTATGTGTTAAATGATTTGTTGTCATCAAATCATCATGATTTTCTTCCGCCATTATTCAAAATAAAAGCTTCATAGTCCAGCCCGACACAGGACTGTGTTTCGCGGTGTCAGGTCAAAAGCGCGCCGGGACAAAGGTGTGCCCAGACAATTGAGCGCAGCGTGAGCCGCCGCACCGCTCTAAATTACTGTTTTTAGCACTCCGACGGGAGGGGCGTGGGGGGGAACCCCTCCACTTTACTTAATAGAGATTGCGCTGCGTTGTGGGGGCGTTGTTGGGGGTGTGGGGGGTTGTAACCCCCCACATTTTACTGAAAACTTCACTTTTTCCCTATTTTTAGGGAAAAAGTTCAGTTTACAGTAAAATGTGGGGGGTTACAACCCCCCAAACCCCCATAACGCCGGCGCGATGTCTATTAAGTAAACTGGGGGGGTTCCCCAACAAAACCCCCCGTCGAAGCCCCTAAAAACTGTAATTTACAGCGGCGCGGCGGCGCGCACTGTGCTCAATTGTTGGCGCGCGCTTTTGTCTTTTGCGCCGTTGTCTATGAACCGTGTTTCGCTATGTGAACGTTGTCAGGAGCTGTGACTACATAAGGTTCCCAATCAGTTCTTCAAGCTTTCACAATTATCATATCAGCAAAAGAGAATTCAATTCCAATGCTCTTGCTTACAGAAGTGCATTGCTGGTCCATTCTGATTAGCATGCACTAAGTGAATAACATGTATTTAACATGGGAATACGTAGGCCCAGATTCTATAAATGACGACAAATAATGTCTAAAGTTAGGCACCTAGATCGGCATGCCTACCCAATCTAGGCAGGTGGAGTCGGTGAGTGTTCCCATTCTGGTACACTTGGCCTTTTTGAAAGCCAGGGATTTATAGCAGGGTGTTTTCCCCGTGTCCCCTTTATTCTGTGTGTTGTTCCTGGGATTTCGGTGGCTTTTGGACTTCACTACAGGAGGCTCTCTACTCCTCAGCTAAGTGGGAGGAGCAATGGAGAAAACAATGTGTGTATTTTTGCAATCCCCGGTTCATGGGTTGAGGTGAAACACCTTTCGTTTTGATTCAGTAAGAGACTTACGGAAAGAAGATTATTAACAAAGGTAAGAACCTAATCTTCCAGTCACACAGATGGGCACTATGCATATTTTCATAAGCTGAGCCTAACTTCAGAGGTGGTACATAGAATTGTGCTAAGTGCCTACCTTTTTGGTGCTGATTTTTTTAGGCGACATATATAGAATTTATCCCTAAGTACAAAACATAGCACAGTTTGTTAAAAGATTCCTTTAGTTTTTTACAACTGACAAAATTTGCCAAATGTCAATGACTCTCCTCACATATCTTCAAGATCCTCCACGGCATCCTTCCTCCATTAATTCCACTTTCCTGGAATTCCTCGAATCTTAGTAACTCCAGACCTATCCAAAAATCGAAACTATCCTTCCCCTCACTAAAAGGCATTTCCCACCCAGGAAAACTGGGGACTTCCCTCCTCTTCAGATTCACCGAGCTCTGGAATAACCTCACCTCCCCCCTTCGGAACCTGAGTGCTCTCCAACCCTTCCGCAAACTTCTGAAAACCTGGCTTTTCTCTAAAATCTAACTTCTCACTCCTCTCTGACATCCTATCTCTCTAACATTCTTCTTCCCTCCGATCTTCATCTAACCCTTTCCCTGGAGTTCCTTTCTTATTACAATCCCTGTAAACCGTGCCGAGCTCCACGACCATGGAGATGGCGCGGTATAAAAACCTAAGGTTTAGTTTAGTTTAGTTTATATCATGTATCATGCTTTTTTTCCCCCATAAAACTTGGCCTTATTAAGGCAGTATGTACTCTAACCAAAAGGGAGTTGAAAGCTTAGCATCACTTGTACACTTCTGCTATTAATGTTCTATGCTTTGCCTTTTGTATGAGCAGTTTCTCTAAATATCGTGAGCCCTGTGCAGGGAGTCTGTGCAGGTATGTATGGCTAAGTTAAAATGAAACAAATAAAATACAGAAACTGCCAAGTGTCTACTATAGATCCTGAAAGGCTCCCCAGCTAGTTATAAGAACTGGCTGAGGAAAGCACATTTTTAATGAGAAAATCTTCACAACTGGCCCCAAATGATATATCAAAGTAAGAAAGAAACAAAAACATCCTGCCAAAATTCATGATTTTTAAGATCCTTAGGTAGTTAATGAAAGGCGGTTGTGTAGTTGACCTAAGCAACCCAAAAGCACCATATTATTAGTGTGTTTACCTGTTTAAAATGTATACTGAATTACGAACATACCAGGCTAATTTGCACCCATTGTAAGTATCTTTGCAGACCCTCTGTTAAAAAATTTAAATGGAATTCCCTGTTCAAAGACACAGTGGTTTGAAAGGATTCATTTGAAGAACTTTTTGAAATTAAAAACATGCTAGAAATACTTTACCTTGGTGACAAATCTTACTCATACATAGTAGATCTTCTATTTTAGAAACATAGTGGGGGCCCTTGCTGGAAGTCCTAATAATGTTCCTTCCTTATTTGGGCCCAGATGCAATAAAGCCAGTGATCATCGTTAAACCTATTTTAACAGCTTTGGCGACGATTACATTTGCTAACCTGATGCAAAAAACGTCTCACCGCCTGGTTTTTTGCACGATCGCTCATTCCCCAATACAACCATGCAACTAAGCTACTGTATTTTTTTGCTCCATAAGATGCACTTTTTTTCCCCAGAAGTAGGTGGAAATGTCTCTGCATCTTATGGAGTGAATATTGCGTCATAGACCATGATATGCAATGTTCTCCCTAGTGTCTTTTAGCTGGATGCTCTACCCAGCTAATTTAAGTGAGCGCCCGGCTGTCTCCCAGGGAAACTTACAGTATATACCTTTTTTCGCCTTTTTAAATCCTGGTGGTCCAGCGGTGTATTGGCAGGAGTGAGATTTACATGCTCCTGCCCCACGCTGAGCCCCTCCCTCGCTGGACGGATGCCTCTGATCTCATGGCCAACAGCGCACAAGGCAGGAACGAGGTTTTTGCACTCCAGCCTTACCTCACGCAGCTCCTTGAATGGCTGCTGTCAGTTCTTGTGAGGGCGGGCACTGCAACCCCCCCCCAACGAAGTCACTGCAAACCACCCCCCTGCGCCACGAAAACAACAGGAGGAATGGCCACTTCCAACTGCCATGCCGAATCTCCCCACCACAAAAGAAAATTGGCAGGGGGATGCCCACTCCCTCTTGCCAATGCGATTCCCCCCCCCCACAGTAGTGATGCAGGAAGGCCCACTCCATTGCCAGGTGCCCCCTGAAAACATCCCCTACGCTACCCTTCCCCCCTCCCCCCCAAAAAAGGTATGAGAGATGCCCACTCCCCAAATCCCCCTATACCTTTTTAGACACGATGGAGCAGGAGGGATGCTCATAGGCCCACCGCTGCAAAATGGCAGGCCTTTCCCTCTCTGAGCCAATCAGGGCCTTAGTCTCCTCCCGCTGTATCCCGTGATACAAGGGGGAGGAGTCTAAGGCCCTAACTAGCTTGACTGAGCCAATCAGGGCCTTAGACTCCTACCCCTTCTATCACGGAAGGAGGGAGAGATGCTGGATGAAAGGGTAGTTGAGAAAAGTAGAAATGGTGGATCTAGGGATGGTGGGATCCATCGTTGCAGCGCTCTTTCATTCTTCGGGCCACCGGCAGCATGAGTGAAGTAAACACACTGCCTTCTGTAGCTGGAAGATTTCCCTCTGCTACTGCTTCCTGGTCCCGCTTAAGCGCGAAGCAGTAGCAGAAGGAAAGCTTCACTCATGCTGCTGGTGGCCCAAAGAGCACAAGTGTACTGCCTTATTGAATCCCATGGAGGAGAGGAATGTGAGGGGGGGGGTCACTGGAGGATCATGGGGGGAGGGGGATTATTAGAGAAATGCTCGACTGCGGGGATGGAGACAAAAAAAACGGAAACACAAACCAGAGCCTGGGACCAATATGATTTGAATAATGACCAGACAACAAAAGGTAGAAAAAAATAATTGTATTTTCTGTTTTGTGATTATAATATGTCAGATTTGAAATATGTATCCTGCCAGAGCTGGTGTTAGACAGTGAGCGTGAGCTAGGACCTAACAGAGAAAGGAGAAGTCCTTTTTGTTTATACCACAGCACCAGCGTGGGTAGGAGAGGACAAAAGTGTGTGTGTGTGGGGAGGGGGGGGTTGAAGAGGCTACAAAATAAACCCATATGTTCTATAATCACAGTGTCTTATTGATTCTTAATTAAATATAGTGAATATCTCAGAACCAACACCCGTGATTGGTGAATTCACCGAACTGGGGTTAATTGGGGGACCATCTTTGAAATTCACTGTCCCCTCACCATCCTGCTTGATATTATTGAAAGTTTCAAAATGTAGTTACTTATCTGCAAATCGGATGGTTAAATCTTGATATAATTCCCCAGCGGTGAAGAAATAAAGTTGTGTTAATAACGTGTTACTACAGTGGGTTTTAACACGTTATTAACACAACTTTATTTCTTCACCGCTGGGGAATTATATCAAGATTTAACCATCCGATTTGCAGATAAGTAACTACATTTTGAAACTTTCAATAATATCAAGCAGGATGGTGAGGGGACAGTGAATTTCAATGATGGTCCCCCAATTAACCCCAGTTCGGTGAATTCACCAATCACGGGTGTTGGTTCTGAGATATTCACTATATTTAATTAAGAATCAATAAGACACTGTGATTATAGAACATATTGGTTTAAACTAATATCACAGTAGAATAATCATATCTCTCCATATAAAAGTGACTACAAAATAAACCCGCCAGGATGTTTGAAAAAAACACCCAATTAAGCCAACACCTCGAGCCACAATATTACACCATGACACCCCCAAAATCTCTACATACACCCTGACACCCCCCTCCAAACCTTAATATCCCACCCCAACACCCCTAAGTCTACCCCAAAATCCCCACCCCCATACCTTTTAAAAGTAAGGTTAGCCAGAGGAATGCTTACTCCCTCCGGCCGGCAGGCCTGCCTCTTCAAAATGGTGGGCCTTCCCCTTCCAATGCATCCTGGGATATACCAGGGAGGATCCTAAGACCTTGATTGGCTCAGATGCCTAAGGCCACTCCCATCTGGGCCAATCGGGTTCTTAGGCCATGCCCATTGCATCTCAGGATACACCGGGAAGGATGCCTAAGGCCCTTATTGGTCAAGGCCGATTTCCTCAGCAGACAGTCATGGATCCAGGAGAATAGACACTTCATCAGTCTTCCAATCCATTGCTCATTGCGGGGGTCACCCAACGTTCGATCTGATGGTGACAGCAAGAATAGGGTTACCAGACGTCCGGATTTCCCCAGACATGTCCTCCTTTTAAGGACATGTCCGGAGGTCCAGACAGCTTTTCAAAACCCGGCACTTTGTCCGGGTTTTGAAAAGAAATCACCTTAGGAGGAGGTATCTGCGCATGCATGGATGCAATGTCCTGATGTCACGCACTCAAGTGCATGTGCATGATGTCACTGCATCGCATCCGCACATGCACGGGGGTGGGGCTGAGGGCAGAGCTGGGGCATATTGGGGCATGGATGGGTGGAACTAGGCGGGACTGGGGCAGGTCTAGGGGTCTGGATTTTACTGACATAAAATCTGGTAACTCTAAGCAAGAAACAAGAAGGTGAAGATCCGAGCTTTGAAATGCAGTTATGGACAATCTGGTCCAATTGTGGCCAAAGAACAAGCCCTTTTATGTATTTTCTCCATGCCCCATGATAGGTTGGATACTCTACAGGATTGCAAGCCATTGGGAAGAAGTCATTCTTGTAGTTCCAGATTGGCCACGCAGACCGTGGTATGCGGTGTCAGGTCAAAAGCACGCCGGGACAAAGGCGCGCCCAGACAATTGAGCGCAGCGCGCACCACCGCACCGCTCTAAATTACTGTTTTTAGGGCTCCGACGGGGGGGCGTGGGGGGGGAACCCCCCACTTTACTTAATAGACATTGCGCCGTGTTTTTAGGGAAAAAGTTCAGTTTACAGTAAAATGTGGAGGGTTACAACCCCCCAAAACCCCCATAACGCCGGCGCGATGTCTATTAAGTAAACTGGGGGGATTCCCCAACAAAACCCCCCGTCGGAGCCCCTAAAAACTGTAATTTAGAGCGGCGCAGCGGTGCACGCTGCGCTCAATTGTGGGCGCGCGCTTTTGTCTTTCGCGCCGTTGTTTATGAACCGTGGTATGCAGATCTAGTGTGTTTTCAACAAGGTGCAAGCATCAGACTGCGTGTTCAGCCCGACCTTTCACAGGGGGCAGTGGTTATAGAAGATCTAGATCACCTTGCTCTTACAGCATAATTTTTGAGCGTGCGGTGTTAACGCACAAGGGATATTCAGAGGTAGTCATTGCTACTCTTCTCAGAGCCAAAAAGCCTACATCGGTCTCTGCATATGCTAAGGCATGGGAAACATTTCAGCTCTGGTGTATTAAGGAGAATGAGAAGCTGTTCTCTGCTCTGATCTCGGTGGTATTAGCTTTCCTCCAGGCTGGCCTTGACAAGAGTCTTACAGTGGTGTCTCTCAGAGTTGAAGTGATGGGACTTCCTTCTTTCAGGGCTTGAGAGCGTAAGATTTTATTGGGGGTCTCATTTAGACATAACCAGATTCCTAAAGGGGGCTCTGTGGCTGAGGCCCCCGGTAAAACACC
This sequence comes from Geotrypetes seraphini, assembly GCF_902459505.1. Taxonomy (NCBI): domain Eukaryota; kingdom Metazoa; phylum Chordata; class Amphibia; order Gymnophiona; family Dermophiidae; genus Geotrypetes; species Geotrypetes seraphini. The sequence goes on from NC_047084.1 coordinate 369,725,376, forward strand.
CATTTCCATCATAGAACCTTAACATGGTTATGCAAGGCCTCAGTCAGGCTCCGTATGAAGGAAACGTCCTTGATAGATCTGACGCTCAAGTCATTTTTTTCTTGTGGCTATTATCTCAGCGAGAACAGTCTCGCAGCTACAGGCTCTTTCTTGCAGAGAGCCTTTCTTCAAGTTCACAAAGGCCAGAATTTCCTTGCGCACTGATCTATCCTTTTTAATGAAGATTGTTTTAGCTTTCCATGGCAATCAAGAGGTCAGATTGCTGGCGTTTCAGTCCATAGATTCTAAGAAGATGGAACAGATTCTGAAAATGTTGGATCTCAGAAGAGTGCTTCTACAATATCTTGAAGTTACCAATGAGTTCAGCCTATCTGACCATCTTTTTGTACTTAATAATCAGGCTATATACGGCATACCGGCTTCCAAGACCACAATTTCTAGATGGATCCATAGGGCCATTTCATCAGCATATATTGCCTGGGGAAACTCCGTAAAAGCACATCCCACTAGAAGCATGGTTTTTTTCATAGGTGGAATCTTGAGCTGTATCCCCGCAGGAGATTTGTAGGGTAGTGATTTGGTCCACTCTACATACATTTTCTAAGTTTTACAGAATGGATTTAGTGGCAAGGGAGGACTTTGCCTTTGGGTTCTCAGTGTTACAAGTCAGTGCAGTGGTCCCTCCCTAGATTTCTGGGACTGCTTTTCTACGTCCCATATGTCTAGAACAGGGGGGTCCAACCTTTTGGCTTCCCTGGGCCGCATTGGCCAAAAAAAATATTTTTGGGGTCGTGCAAACACCGTAGCAAGACATAGGAGGGAGCCGGCAAGACGGTAAACACCCAGGGGCAGCAGATGAAAACACTGCATTGCCCTCGACCGGAGCCACACAAAATACTTCATGAGGCCACAGGTTGGACACCCCTGGTCTAGAATGACATGCCTATTGTACTAGAAAAATAGATTAGGTTCTTACCTTGCTAATATCTTTCCTAGTACATAGGTGTGTCATTTTGGAGCCCTACCCTTTCAGTTATCTCCTGCACGTGCCTACTGTCTCAATCAGAAAGTTCAAGCCCAAACTGAAATTTGGATGTCAGTCAGAGCTTAAGAGTATAAAGAATAATTGCTATATCACATTGGGGAAATATTTGAGCTCCATAAAAGTTTCTGTTTGGTATGATTATTTTGATTTTTCGATTGCTCAATGGCAATGTTTAACATGTTTGTTAAAATTTCAGAGCAGAATAGAGTTGTAGTTCAGGGAGTTTCTCCGAACCCTCCCCCCCTTTCGCATGTGTTTCTTTATAGGGCTATCGCCTGCTTTGGTGCAAACTGAAGGGGCAGCAGAGCCCTCTGGTGAAGAAGGAAGGATTCAAAAGCTGGAGTGGATTCTTTCTACATGGCTCATGAACATGGGGATATTACCCATCCGTCCAGAATGACACACCTATCTACTAGAAAAGATATTAGCAAGATATGAACCTAATCTCTTTTTAGGCATTGCTAGGCAAGATTCTGAAGATTGACAGGGTATGTGCTGCATTCCTCAGTATGGGTTTATAGAATCAGAGCCTAAATGCCCACCCCTACTATATACACATATACGTTTGCCATTTTGCTTATCTTTAAAACTCTAGCATTCAATGAACCTCAATTTATATCTAGATTATTAATACCACACAGTACTCAACGCCCACTCTATTCATCTGGTCAAAATCTCCTCTCAGTTCCTTCTCTGAAAATTATAGGAACAAGAAGATCTGACATGTTCTCTGTGATGGGACCTCAATGGTGGAATGCCCTGCCACAATATATTAGAAACAAAAAAGATGTCACAATATTCAAAAAAATGTTAAAATCCTATCTGTTTAAAGATGCTTTTAATATTTAAATTTTTTAGTGAGATTTTAAATTGTGCTATGGTTTAACTACCCCTTACCCTCTTGTTTTTTCCATTTTTCTACCATAAATTGAAAATTGTAACTTTTACTCTTTCCCTCCCGACTCATGTTTGTATTCTATGAAGCTATACTGTTAAAATGTTAGTTTCTTTATATTATTCTCTATTTTGATTTTGTACATCGCTTAGTAATTCTAATAAGCGATTCATCAAATATATTAATAAACTTGAAACTTGAAACTAAATCAGTTATCTACAAGTGAGAAAGGATTCTAACCTCACCTCCTTAGTCATTTACCATTGGTTCCGTTTTATTTGTATATTTCTGTGATATTTGAGTGGAGCCATTAAGATTCTAAATTCAGTATAAGACCAATGTTTAGAACAGTGTTCTTCAACCTTTTTATACCTATGGACCGGCAAAAATAAAAGAATTATTTTGTGGATCAGCAAACTACTAAGACTGAAATTAAAAACCCTATCACCGCCTTTTCCCCGTGAGCTCGGTCCCCTCAATCCATCTGATCCCATCCGCACAAACCTCAAATAGTTATGATTTTTTATTGAACGTATTTTATTAAAGTATAACAAGAAACAATATTCTGTACAATTGTCATTTTATAAATACAAATAATACAGAGCAAAGATCAACAGAACCCCTGTCTCCCTTCCCCTTTGCATATATCCCCTCTACTATCAAGAAAACTGAATAAGCCAAATTATTACAGAATGCTACACAGAAATAATAATAATAACTTTATTTTTCTATACCGCCATAATCTTGCGACTTCTAGGCGGTTCACAGTGAAGAGAGCTGTACAATCAGCGAATTACAGTGTACAAATAGTGAAGGTGTCACTGAGCAGTCAGTGATTACAAATTTAGTAAGAAAAGATATTAATGGGTTGCAGTATAAACTTAACATGTTACATTAAAAGGGGCTGGAGAGCCAGCGAATTACAGAATACGATTGGTGAAGAAGACACTGAACAGTCATTGAAAACAGGATACCGCTAGATGAAGATACGTAGTATCAGCCTGAAGAGTGAGAGCTTTTTAAAATGAAAGGGGGCGTTTTTTGACTAGGAATTGAATCTATTGAACAGAGCGGTCTTGATTTCTTTCCGAAAGGTGCCGTAGGTTAACCTGGTTCTGTCCATGAAGTTGCCTAGCCAGGATTGCTGTCTACCAGCTTGAAATTTAAAAGATCTATCCAGAAAGGTTTTATATTTGCAATCTGTGATTTTCGGGTAGGCAAAGAGGTTGTGATTTCTGGTTGTCCTTGTGGATGTGTAAAGTTCGAAGTGAGGTAGTAGATAATTGGGGGCCATTCCCCACACCAGTTTATAGCAAAAGCATGAGAACTTGAATAAGATTCGTGCCTCAATAGGCAACCAGTGTAGAAGTTTGTAGTAGGGACTGATGTGTTCACTTTTCTTTAGTCCATAAATTAAGCGGACGGCCGTATTTTGCACTATCCTTAGTCTACTCATGGTTTTTTTAGGAATACCTACATAAATGATGTTGCAGTAGTCTAGGGTGGATAGAATCAATGATTGCACCAGTAGTCTGAAAGATAGAGGGTCGAAGTATTTTTTGATAGTTTTTAATTTCCAAAGTGTGGAGTGATGATAGATAGATGCTGCACCATGCAAGTCCAAATCAACAAGACCACCCAGAAAGCCTTTATAATCATGCGCAGCCTGCGAAAAATAAGAAAATTATTCGACAAAAAGCAATATAGGCTCATAGTCCAATTCCTAGTCCTAGGACTATTGGACTACTGCAACATCCTCTACCTGCCATGCCCCACAAACATGATAAAACAATTAGACAGTACAAAACACAGCCCTCAGACTGATCTATTCACTAAGCAAATATGACCACATCACCACCACATACCTAGACTTACTCTGGCTACCTATACAAGCGCGAATACTATTCAAATTCTACTGTCTATTATTCAAAGTAATGAATGGCACTGCCCCCACATATCTAAACAATCACCTAAACTGGAACAAAACAACCAGACAAAGGAGAACTCAGACCCCATTCACCTACCCCCCCATTCAAAGGTACGCAGCGCAAGAAGTTGTATGACAACTAGCTAAACTTGATCACCCCATCTCCAACATGCTGACAACAATGACCGACTTCAAATCATTTTGAAAAGAAATCAAAACCCTGTTATTCAAAAAATTTATCAAGAAATCATAACACATCTCCATGTCTATCCCCACTCTTGTAAATTTCCCTTCAAAGTCTCAAAGCAAGAACAACAACGAAAAAGTGAGGTCCAACTCTATCTGCAGTGAGAAAATCAACCAGGAACAAACAAACAGAACTGCAGACGTGTACAACAATGTAGGCAAAATTTATTGTGACAACCAAAAAAATATATTAAAACCTTTTTACCAAACAGGGGACCCAACACAGTCCGTGTTTCGGACAACCTTCATCAGGGGTCCATGGTAGAAAAGGAAAGAAACAAATGTCACAAAAAATTGCAGTGGAAAAAATTCAGTAGAAAAAAACGGACTCTATGAATTGCCGAGCGTCACAAAGGTGAAGGTTGTCCGAAACACGGACCGTGTTGGGTCCCCTGTTTGATAAAAAGGTTTTAATATATTTTTTTGGTTGTCACAATAAATTTTGCCTACGTTGTTGTACACATCTGCAGTTCTGTTTGTTTGTTCCTTCAAAGTCTCAACCATCTTGTAAATTTCCCTTCAAAGTCTCAACCATGCAAACAGCACCCTAATTTGTAATCTTCCTGGAAATGTCCAGTTATCTTCTTTTGTAATCCGCCTAGAACTGCAAGGTACTGGCAGAATAGAAGTCACTAAAGTAATCCAATGTAATGTAAATATCGTGCTAACAGAATACTGCATAATACCACAACTATATCTCTCAATGCCGCTCACTCTTCTTAATAAATTGCTTTAGTCAAACTATCAGGGCTTCAGACATGCCATTTGGTCACCACACAATTTTTTGTGTTTGCTTGGTTGCTAAAATTCTTCTCACTGGCTATGGCTTCTTCACTAGCCCCTACTCAATATGTTTCACAATTTTTTGGTCTTTTTTAAAGTGCTTCATTATATCTCAGACTTATTAAAGTGCTTAAAGTGCTTAATGTCAATAACTTAACCGTTATAAAAACTTTAAGCACTTTAATAAGTTTGAGATATAATGAAGTACTTTAAAAAAGACCAAAAAATTGTGAAACATATTGAGTAGGGGCTAGTGAAGAAGCCATAGCCAGTGAGAAGAATTTTAGCAACCAAGCAAACACAAAAAATTGTGTGGTGACCAAATGGCATGTCTGAAGCCCTGATAGTTTGACTAAAGCAATTTATTAAGAAGAGTGAGCGGCATTGAGAGATATAGTTGTGGTATTATGAATGGTTTACCAATGCCAGATTATTGACTGAGATTATAACAGAATACTGCAATCACACATGACAGGAATAGTGTTAGGGGAGTGCAACTAGGGAAACTGCCCCATAGTCAGAGAGAGCCCTAAGCTAGCTGGAAGCTAAAGAAGTACCGCCTGGGCTTTGCAGTCCCCAGTTATGTCTAACATCAGCTCTAATAATAATAACTTTATTTTATATACCGCAATACCACAAGCAGTTCAGAGCGGTTTACAGAGGAAGAGACTGTACATATACAGCGATGTTACAGGAAGTATTGTCAAGTACATTGGAACAAATTTCAATTACATTAGTGGGCCGAAAGAGGTTGGGTATAACCGGAAATATGTCAGAGATACAGCAGGTATTTCAGTTATGGGGATGATAATTGTAATGTCATCTGCATATATGAACGATTTCAATTTTAAGGCGGATAACATGTCCCTAGCAGGATACATATTTCAAATCTGATATATTCTAATCACAAAATAAAAATAAAATTATTTTTTTTCTACCTTTTGTCATCTCTGGTTCTGCATTCATTGTCTTTTCATCTTCTTCCTTCCAGCGTCTGCCCTTCCATCCACTGTCTGCCCTCTCCCCCTTCCACATGGTATCTGCCTTCTTTCTATGCTCCTCTCCCCTTTCCATCCAGCCTGTGCCTCCTCTTATCTTTTTACATGATTCATTCCAGCTTCACTGCTCTCTTTATTTTTACCTCTCCTTCACCAGATCTAGCATCTTTGTCCCTCTCTCCTTATTTCTCTGCTGACCCCCCTGCCCAGCATCAATCTCTCTCTACTTTCTCATTCCTCTGTTTCTTCCCTTTCTCTCAACTGATCTCTCCATTGCCCCCTGATCCCTTCCCCTCCTCTAATCTCCCTGCCAACTGTTTCCTTCCTTTTTTCCACTTCCTGTCCAGCATTACAACTTCTCCCTTCCCTCCTCCCCCTTATCCAATAGCAACTCTCTTCCCTTTCCCTCCTCCCCTGTCCAAGAGTACCCCTTCTCCCTTCCCTCCTTTCCTCTCTAGCAAATTTTCCCTCTCTAGCCCAGTGGCAGCTCTGTGTGCTTTTAACTTTGCCACACAGCTGCCGCTAGCAGTAGTTTAGATGCAGTTTCATCAGGCACCCTCGGGGCTTTTTTTAGGCTGGTCCGCTTTGCATCATCGAAGCGGGCCGGCCTACTAAAGGCCCCGAGGGTGCCTCATGAAACCGCGGCTAAACTACTGCTGGTCTGGGGGTACGGAGACAAGATGAAGGCAAGAGGCATACACGGCAGGAAGCCCAGCGCACGCGGCGAAGGCAGGAGTCCTGGTGAAGGCAGGAGGCATAAGCGACGGCAACAGGAAGTTGCAAGTCAGCTGACACCAGCACCAGAGCCTCTCTTCCTGCCCAGGATGCAGTTTGTGGAGGAGACCCAAATTCTTCATGTACCGGCAGGAAATTTTTGCGGACCGACATCAGTCCGCGGACCGGTGGTTGAAGAACACTGGTTTAGAATACACGTTGGAAATGGAGAAAAAAAAATGAAAGAAGCTAAGTGTGGCATGTTTGTATGAAATTTAGAAGCTTCTTAGTACATCTCTCTGTTCTCCTCAGGTCAGCAAACACTTTGGGCTAGATTCACTAAGCCCCCCGATCGTGTTTGCGATCGTGTACCGACTCGATTTTCCTCCGACCCGATTTACTAACCTCTGTGCCGATCATCCTCCAATCCGCGCATGCAAATGAGGAGGAACAGCATGCAAAGTAGGAAGGACACGATTCACAAAACAATTTCAGGAACACCAACTGGGCTGCCCAATCAAAAAACAAGTGACTGCTGAGGACCAGTCACTTGTTTAAAAACCTCTGCTCTCTGCCCCGATCTCCTGTTCTCTGCTCCGATTCTGCTTCTCCTGCTCTCTGCCCTGACTCCGTGGTTTTAACCCGCGGTGCAGCCCTGCTTTCAATCTGCGGGTTAAAACCACAGGCTTGCAAAAGTTTCCAGCTCTGATAACAAAAAAAAAAAGTTTCAAGCTCTACCTTCGCGGTGAGCATGCGCAAACCATCTACAGGCAAAGGAGATGGTCTACGCATGCGTCAGGATCGCTGGAGAGTGATCCGTGCAGTTGGAGGGGGGGTGTTCCTCCGATCGTCCCCATTTGAATACGGACCCATAGTGAATTGGTTGGCCTGCCTCAGATCACCCACAGACTGGGTAAGATCGGTGGGCTTAGTGAATCTAGGCCTATGTGGCTTGAAGTTTACTTTTAGTTCTCATTTGCTCTTTCTGGTAAGTGAATTATTAATCCTCATTTTTATTTATTCATGTATTTGTTCTCAGACTTGAGAAGATAAGATTTATTGGCCTCATTTATAGTCTGTTGGTTACAGATAACATTTCCTATTGTCACAGTATCCTGTAGGAAGCTTACACATTAATAGGATTTCTTTGCTGTCAAGTGCCCGACTCCATGCAGCTAGACTTCTCTTTCCTTTAAAGCAGCACAAAGTCCCCCAAATAGCTGTATTTCCGATGTTAAACATGCAGGAGAGCAATATGTATGTGCAAATCATATTGATTTAAAGTAAGGAAGCACTGAATCCTACCTTAGTTCATGTTAATTGAAGGTAATGAAAATGCATTCAATTCAAACAATTGATTAATTGCCAGCACCATCTCAGAAGAGCAAATGTCAACCAACCTTGCTTCTTTTTTCCTGCTGGAAGATAGCTTATGGATCTCAATTGATTTGACTAGGCATTTCAGTAAACAGACTTGAGGGATTAGGGCAATAGGATTTAATTTAAGGCCATAGATGGTAAGATGCCCAATTATTAGTCAATTACTCAGACATTAATTGGCTGTAGCTCTCAACTATTAATCACAAACTTATTTATTTCCTTTTTGTTCTTTAAAGGGCAACTAAACCTTTAGGAAAAAAAAAAAAAAAAGATGAGTAGACAAAAAGACTGTCTTTGGAACCTGAACTTTGTCTATGATTATTATAGAAAACACTAAATCAGAGAATGGAAAAGAACAGTTGGTTACACGGCTCACAGGGAAAACATGTGATTAGGCTCAATTCTTCTTCCAATTTTTTTTCTTTGGTCTCCTTGATATACTGAGTCAGATGTAAAAGCACTGAGGAGAAAATAAAACATAAAAAAAGGCAAAAACTTTAATTGTGGACAATGAATCATTGTAAGATATGTGCCCATTAAAAAAAAGTCCAGAATTTCTGTTAGACGTTTATTATAGCTATCAGACTTGATTTCTCAGGGAACATATTCATGTTCTCCCTGCTGTGTTTTCTCCCATAATTTCCTGGGGGAAAGAAGCTAAGTGGGATTTTATTTTAGAGCATTTTTAAATGATGCTAAGTGGTGATTAAAGACTAGTGAAGTGATTTTAGCTCTTTGGGCTGCTATCACATCACCTTATTGAAGTTGTTGATGGTGTCAGCACAGTAACTTGCATATAACAAGCCGGATATACCTCTTAATGAATCTAATAGTAATTTTTTGGCTGCTCTACTGCTTTTTTTCAAATTTTAAGAACCCTAGTGTTTTAATCCAAACTTTTTTTCTTAACATATCAAAGCAGGAGCAACAAGTGTTTTAAAAAACTGTTCAGATAGTAGGCTTTGAAAGGACACATTTAAAAGGACACACATATCTTATAAGTTTTCTGTCTCTATCTAAGCTGGGGGGGCTCAAACACTGACACAGTTTGTATTTATTCTGCTGATGTTCTGAGACAGGGCCATTTAATCTTGTTAATGAAGTTAGCTGTTTGAGACAATGGAGGTTCGACCCCCCACTGCCATGTACCGGTTGAGAGAGATAAGGGAAGCTTTAACACCTTTAGATTTAGCACATATCCTGCTCACTCACTCACCCCCCTTTTCTTGTGTTGATTACTTCTTTGAAGCCTATGTATCCTGTCACCAGATATGGTTTGTACTTACGTCATCTGCTAATACCACTGACCCATGTTCAAAAAAGTATAAAAGCTGGATGTAAACTAATAAAAGATTAGGCAATCTCTTTAGGACACTGTCTGCGTATCCTTTCTTTCTAAGGTGAATGCCTCCGGATATCTGTACTCAGGTGACAGGGTGTGGAAAGGGCCGTTTTGGGACCAAGAAACAGACTCCGTTCGCTTCAGTTGGGGGCTCGTCCGGGATGGGCTGAACATCACCAATATCTTGTGAGTATTTCTGAATTTTGAATTCTGTTCTTTAATACTCACTGGTATTGGCGTCCTGTTCCAACCCTTTATTTATTGTAGAGTTTTTGGGAAACTCCCGCTGCGAAAGTGAGCAGCTAGCATTCTTTTTCGGAAAGAATGAGATTATGTAAAGTCTTTTGGGAAGCCTATTTGTATTGCGGAGTTATTAAGTAATGGCTTTCGGGAAGCCTATTTGTATTGTGGAGTTTTCGGGAAGCTCCCGCCGCGAAAATAAGCAGCTGCCGTTCTTTCGGGAAGAATTAAATTATTTATAGAAACGCCTGCCCACTCTGTCATCTGTACCACTCTTTGCATGCGCTTTTCTCTTCTATCGCTTAGATAAGATTTTATAGAGTATAAGATTATATTGTATACTAGTCGTTAAGCCCGTTACATTAACGGGTGCTAGAATTTATGTCTGTATTTTTCTTTCTGTCTCTTTCCTCCCTCCATTTCCCTGTGTAGCGCTTTCTCTGCTTTCTTCCTCAGTCTCCACTCTCGAGCTGTAACATTACTGCTTAGCTTTTTCTCCCTGCAAGCATCTCTGCTCTCTTTCTCATCCCCAGTCTCTTTGCTATTTTTCTCTTCTTGCAGGGGTCTCTGCTCTCCTTTCTCTATATGTTCCTGATTCCTGCAAACTTCTGTTTTCTCTGTATGCTCTTAATCCTGTGTTTCCCTGTAGGTGTCTCTTCCTTTTTTTTTGTATTCCTTCTTCACGTATGGTTGATTTATTAAAAGTTTTTATATTTTTCCTATTTGTTGCATGCCTGTCTCCTTGGTCGCTGTATGTTTCTCTTTTTTTGCTTTCTGTGTTTGTTTGTGTTTTTTTGCTGATTGTCTACTTGGTCGCTGTCAGTCTGTCTGTCTCATTGGCTGCTGTATGTGTTTTTTGCAGTCTAACTCCTTGGCCACTGTATGTCTGTATGGTTTATTTTCCTGAATTTATCCTTGGGCATTGTATTTTTTTTTTTTTTTTCTGTTTGTCTCATTGGCTGTTTGTATTTTTTTTTTTTATGCTGTCTCCTTGCCCACTGTCTCTCTGTCTGTCTCCTTGGCTGCTGTATGTCTGTTTGTCATTTTTTTCCCTGTGTCTCTCTCTCTCCTTGTCCTCTGTGTTTTGTTATTTTTTCAATCTGTCTCTTTAGCCCCCTGTCCTTCTGTGAGTGTCTGTGTGTCTCTCTCTCCTTGTCCTCTGTGTTTTGTTATTTTTTCAATCTGTCTCTTTAGCCCCCTGTCCTTCTGTGAGTGTCTGTGTGTCTCTCTCTCCTTGTCCTTTGTGTTTTGTTATTTTTTCAATCTGTCTCTTTAGCCCCCTGTCCTTCTGTGAGTGTCTGTGTGTCTCTCTCTCCTTGTCCTCTGTGTTTTGTTATTTTTTCAATCTGTCTCTTTAGCCCCCTGTCCTTCTGTGAGTGTCTGTGTGTCTCTCTCTCCTTGTCCTCTGTGTTTTGTTATTTTTTCAATCTGTCTCTTTAGCCCCCTGTCCTTCTGTGAGTGTCTGTGTGTCTCTCTCTCCTTGTCCTCTGTGTTTTGTTATTTTTTCAATCTGTCTCTTTAGCCCCCTGTCCTTCTGTGAGTGTCTGTGTGTCTCTCTCTCCTTGTCCTCTGTGTTTTGTTATTTTTTCAATCTGTCTCTTTAGCCCCCTGTCCTTCTGTGAGTGTCTGTGTCTCTCTCTCTCTCCTTGTCCTCTGTGTTTTGTTATTTTTTCAATCTGTGTCTTTAGCCCCCTGTCCTTCTGTGACTGTCTGTGTGTCTCTCTCTACTTGTGCACTGTTGTTTGTTTGTTTTTTTCAATCTCTCTTTAGCTCCTGATCCCCTCTCACTGACCCTTGCGCGACTGCATGTTATTCCGGCTGGGTTTCCATGGCAACCCTGCTCGCGGGTCTGTGAGTGTAGGGCCGTTTTGTCGGGTCTGGCGGTGCTGTGTAGCGGGGAGGCGGGGCCTCAGCACCGGCCGGGCGGCTCGCACCGCCGGCCCCCAGGAACCCGAGGCCGGCGGCGGGGGAGGCAGGGACATGCCTGGTGTGCCATGGTGCAGGAGGAACGGAGATCGTCGTCTGGCTGCGGTCCGGCTTGTGGAGGCGATCGGGTGGTGACGTATTCGCGCGCATGCGCACTCCTTCGGCCACAGACCTACAGCGCACGGAACACGCAAATAGAAGTGCGCATGCGCGAGTTAGCCTTTTATTATATAGGATTATTAATGTATCTCGCTTATAGGTAAGGTAAGCGAGTATCGAACATTGCTATTTTTTTTTTGTAATGGGTCAAAGATGAGACTTGTAAGGCTTATGTTGCCCGTGTGTGTGACACTCTCATTCCAGCTCACATCTCTCTGTGTCACCAATCCTTTTCCATATACGTTTGCACTGCTTATAAGTTTAAATTTCTGCTGTTTCTTGTGCTGTGTCACCGGAAAGAAAAAAATTCCGTTTTAGGTTTCAGGTTTGTTTGGGGATTTGATATACCGCCTTGTCAAGGTTCAGAGCAGTTTTACATAATATATAAAAACAAAGAGTAGAAAGGCATACATTAAAAAACAAATTATAATTATTAAAACAGACAGTCAGACACATAGACGAACATTAACTTACCGAAACAAAATGAAAAAGGGTAGAAATACATTTGTGTAATGAAAAAGAGAGGGAGAAGGATCAAAACAAAAGGGAGGGAACAAAAAATAAATAATATAGCACTTTGTAGAAAAGATTAAAATGAATAAGAAAAGCAAGGAGCAAAGTTCCATTACAGTCCTTAAAAGGACTATTATACTCCAAATGCGTCTTTAAAAAGAAAGGCCTTCAAGATACTTTTAAATTTATCAAGTGATGAAATTTCTCTTATATAATTTGGTGCTGAGTTCCAGATGGTAGGGGCCGTCACGGAAAAGATATTAGTACGCATGGTGCCAATGTGTCTTAAAGAGGGAATGGATAACAGGTTTTGATAAGAAGAACGTAATGTGCGATGGGGGTTTTGGGGGATTAATAACCTGTTGATTAAATCAGGTATGGTTTTATGTATCAGTAACATTATTTTATAAGTAATTCGATGATCTATGGGAAGCCAATGGGAGTTAATCAAAAGTGGTGTGACATGATCAAATTTTTGAGCTTTTAAATTGAAATGATTTTAATGGCAGTATTTTGAATAATTTGGAGGCGTTATCTTTCTTTTTTAGTGATGCCTTTATATAATGCATTGCTATAGCCTAGACATAAAATGACTAGCGAATGAATAAGAGTATTTAATTATTATCCCCCGAGATTACTAAACACCTTCTGTTGTTTTTGGAGGCCCCTAAAGCTACCCTTTTTACACTTTACTCCTCAGGATTGGGTCTGTGTGGAAGACCCAGCCAGCTCAAATTATTTCAGTATCAGAAGCTAGGAGGTGGTGTGCTGAGGGAGCACCCCAATACAAGAAAACACCACACACAGGAAATAAAGAGCATGGCAGAGGTAGTTACAGAAATGCCTCCACTTACATTCCTTTCCATGAGCTCAGAGCACATTAGAAAAAGAGATTGCAACAGGATCGTGATACAATGCAGATAGAATTGGAAAAAGTAAAAAGTGATTTGACAGCCAGGAAAAACAGTGTTAGTGCATAGGGATGTCCTGACTCTCTGTGTCCAAATACCAAGATGATTCAGGCCTTCACAGCCCAGCCAGACTCCTTTCACTTACCTGTGGACTCACTTTTGGAGACGCAGGATAAGGGAAATAAGTCAGGCTCAGAATTCAGCTTGAGGTATGTGGCACCTTTGATTTTGGACACTTCCGACTGCCCCAATGTTAATACTACCATAGAGGATCAGGATAAATTAAATTTGATTAATAGAGGGGCCAGAATCAGTTTTAAAGATAAAGCGCCTCCTACTGGAGATCAGAAAAATATGGAAATTTGTGAGATTCAAGTTTCAAGTTTATTTTTAACTTATTGAATTGCTTAATTTAATTTGCTAAGCGATTTACAAATAAAAACAAAAGGTGTACACATAAGCTTATTTATAGTAAATTACATGAGTTTGAAATATTGACATACAAACTAACAAATACATAAGGGAAAAAGGGCAGAACTACAATTGTATTAATAAAGCACAAAAGAAGATATGAATGGTGAAAACAATAGGAAAGGGGAATAAGATTAAAAAAAAAAAAAAGGTAATCATTAAATATAATTATAAATTAAAGGCGTCTTTAAAAAGGAAGCTCTTCAGATTGCCTTTAAAATGGTTTAGGTCATTTTCTTCTCTTAAACGCTGAGGTAAGGTGTTCCATAATTGTGGGGCCATTACAGAGAAGATATCATGACGACGAATTCCGATAACTTTCAGTGATGGAATTGTTAAGAGTTTTTGATTAATGGACCCTAAAGAACGTGATATACTATGGGGAATAAGTAGTTTATTAATGAATTGGGGTTCGTTCGAAGACAGTGTTTTAAAAACTAAAAGTAGGATTTTAAAGGTAATGCGATGAGCAACAGGAATCCAATGTGATTCGATCAGGATTGCAGACAGAGCTTGATAGGTGTTGAAGAGGTTTAATGAAACCTGGACCCAAGAGGCAGGTCTTAGTGCCCATGCAAATATGGATTCCCTACTTATTCAGACTTTCCTTTCTAACCTCCGTTCTCCCTTGCAAATTCTGGTCAAACAAATGATTTCAGAATGGCCCACTAGTTCTCGTGCAGAATTTCAGAATAAATGATTGGAAAAAGAAGCCGCAGGTTGCTTTGAGATCTCTAAGCCTCGGGAAATCCTGCATTATCAGGGCCAGCTACCCACCTAGGGACCGTGTCTGTCCGCTCCTCGCGGAAGAGGGGGTCACGGGTTTCGTAGGGGGCAGGCCCCTGCCTCCGATCGAGGTGGTAATAACTGGATGTTTTAATTGTGGGGACCCTGGTCACTGGCTTAATCAATGCCCATCTGGCCGGTGCCCAAAGCCGCCCTTCGGATGGACTTTGGTGCAAAGAGGGGAAACCCTGTATACCAGCTGCTAGCTCTCCCTTATTCATTGCCCAATATCATGGCATTGATCACCGCAGTGCTCGCTCGACATCTCAACTTCTTGCCAGTGATTTTTTTCATTCTTGACCTTTGCTCCCTGATACAGACATATATAGTTCGACACCTTACTTACCCCACTTCTCCTTTTACACACTTACAGATTGACTTTACTCATATTCCTCATGCCACCGAGACTCGCCAGGATTACGCCCTTGTTATTGTTGACATGTTCTCCCGATGGCCTGAAGTTTTTTCCCACTACAAATGAAACTGCTCAGACTATGGTGAATATTTTACTTCGCGAAATCATCCCTAGGTGGGGATGTCCCACACACATCAACTCAGATAATGGTCCTACTTTCACTGCCAGAGTATGCAAAGATTTAGCTATTGCACTCTGCATTGAGTGGAAATTTCATCTCCCATATCGCCCACAGAGTTCCGGTATTGTCGAACGCATGAATAGGACAATTAAAGACAAAATCAGGAAAGCCAGAGCTGGCACGTTTGTGAATTGGGAAAATTTCCTTCATATTGTTTTAACTGAAATTAGGATGTTGCCAACTTAAAATGTTTTTCTTTTTCCTAGCAGCAGTTCGGATATATACATAGCCATCCCAGACCAGTTTTGGCACAAAGATATTTCTAGTGTTTTCCAAGGATCCTCTTTATCACTGCAGAGATAAAGACGATCCAAAGAGACATTAGCCTTTTCTGAATATGAGATGGTTATGATGTGCGTTATTTGTATTACTCATGTGTTCATCTTTATTTTGGTTCTCTATAGCAATGTGTTTATTTGCAGAGTTAAATTCAGCCCTGCACACTTGACAGATGGAAAAATAGCTTCACGCCTTAAAAAAAAAAAAACAACTTTGTGTTTTATGTTTTGTCTGTGCCATGTGGTCTGTGTTTTGTCCACTTGTTTTAGTTTAGTGGGTACCCCAGGATACATAACATTGGCCATTTCTAGAGCTCTTTTCCCACTTTTTACTAGCCTTATGGCGCAATGTTCTTTTTATTTAAAGCTTTCATATACTAAATGTAGCTTAGTTAGGGGTTATATGTTTAAGAAAAGGTTATACAGTGTTTATTCTATGGTGCTCACTAGATATGAACCATTCAGTATACATTTCCAAATACATTCAGTACAGAATTATGGTCTCCCTGAAGTGTCATAATAGTTATATGCAGCACACAAAAACATATCTTTTTGGAATGTCCGATTAAGAACCTTAAGTAACTGAATATTGTCTCTCTTTTGCCATAACTTTACCAAGTAAATGCATTAATATTGTCACATGTTGCCACATTCAGTACTAGGCAACCTGGTCTTTCTCTCTCTCTCTCTCTCTACATTCAGTACAGGCAACATGGTTTCTCTCCCGTTTTCTATCTCTTATTTGGATCACACTGAACTACAGTCTTCAGTGTAGATTATGCAGTGAATTTATCAGGAGGTTGATTTGCCAAACCACTTCAAGCATTTAATGTGTGTGACCCTCCCACCCTCGAAGAATGCCTCTGCTACAGAGTGGGAAGTAGGAGATTCTTTGGGAGCTCACTAAATGTAAAAATGTGCTGAGTACAGTAGTTTTGAGTGGGAGGAGCTGGAGGACCATTGACCTAGATGGGAGAGGGAGGAGTATAAAAGGGAGGTAAGGAGTAAAAGCAGGGCATATGGTTTTCCTGATCTCCCGCCAGAGCCCAAGTACTGAAGGAGACTCCTGGACGTGCTAATAGCCTGTGGGGTGGCAGTTCAAGTGGATTTGCTAGCAGAGTAGACTGTGGAGTGTTTCAGCCTGGAGGGAAAATAGCGTGGTCCCAGGTTGTGGAGCGAGAGTGAGACCTGGAATGGCTCACCAAGAGAAAATACAGGTACCATATTCCTTAGGAGTTGTCACCAAGAGGAAACCCACTCCCTCCTGCCTATAGGGCCACATGCTGCAAATGGGCCTTCCCCCTCCCAGTACATCTTGGGATGCAGTGGGAGGGGCTTAAGTCCCTGATTGGCTCAAAAATCGCCATTTCTGTTAAGGCACATTTTACCAGAAGTAGGACTTCCTCGTGGGCCAAGGCTAGGGCATTCTCCACTGAGGAGATTTGTAGGGCAGCTACTTTGTCCACTCTGCACATGTTTTGCCACATTTTACAAAGTGGATGTAGTGGCAAGACAGGACTCTGCCTTTGGCTCTTCAGTCTTAAGGGTCGGCACAGTCAATCCGCCCTAGATTTTTTGGGACTGCTTTTGTACATCCCATGTCTAGAATGTCTCACCTATTGCATTAGAAAAAGAGATTATGACCTTACCTTGATAATCTTTTCCAGTAGATAGGTGAGATATTCTAGACTCCCGCCTTGTCCTTCCTGTGCTTGTCTCATTTTGTTTATGCTTATCAAAGTTTGTTTCTTGGATGCCAACCAGCCCTTTAGGGCCTTGAAGAATTAATTATGTTCCTTTGATGCTGTGGTTGGCTATTAGCTGTCTGTTATTCTAATGTTCCTTTTTGAGCAGTACAGTTGATTCTTGGGAATGTTCCCCTTGGTGATCCTAATTTATGTTCTGTGTTGGAGTTCTTGGTGCTTGGGTACTAACTACAGGTGGTGCTAGATCAGTGGTCTCAAACTCAAACCCTTTGCGGGGCCACATTTTAGATTTGTAGGTACTTGGAGGGCCGCAGAAAAAAATAATTAATGTCTTATTAAAGAAATGACAATTTTGTATGAGGTAAAACTCTTTATAGTTTATAAATCTTTCTTTTTGGCTAAGTCTTAATAATAATATTGTCATTTATAGCTTAAGAGACATATGATCAAGAAACTATTATATTTTACTTTTGTGATTATGATAAACATTCCAAGGGCCTCAAAATAGTACCTGGCAGGCCGCATGTGGCTCCCGGGCCGCATGTTTGAGACCACTGTGCTAGATAGAAGCAGAATGTTTCTACTATTTGCATGCCTTGTTGCCATTTCCACTTCTTTTCAAGATCAGCTGCAAGTTTAGGGGATCTGTCTGTATTGGAGATAGGGAGAATTTGAATGGGGAAATTGGAAGAGTATGAGAGGTGTACCCACCCCCACCCCCTTGCCTATGAATGCCTCTATTTGTAATCTACCCCTGCCCTCAATCCTGAGAAGTACTGTGAGCAGAAGTTGACCCTGCTGGCAAGGGCACAGAATTTCTGTATTTTGTTGAAAATGTTTATGAGATAAACTTAAGAAAAAGTTGTTGGATACATTGCTGAATTCTGTGTTTAATTGTCATAAGAAAAGCAAGCTAGGTTATTTCTACTTAGTTGATTTATAAGAAAAAAGAATCAGGATACTTTGATGTTACCTACTTTTTAAAAGGAGTTATAATATTTCTGTTTCCCTAGAGGAAAAATAATTATGCTATTTCATGTTTATTTTGCTTTAAAGCAAATCGAGAAGTTATTCTTACTTTAATTAGAAGGAATTACAATCTCTTTTATTTAAGCTAACTTTGTTTAAGCTAACTTTTTTCTTTCAAAGTAATTAAGCATTGGGGAAGGGGAAGAACCTTAAAAAGTTAGGCTATTTCAGTGCTTTAAAAGAAATAGAGCTACATTATTTGAGTTTCTATTTTCTCACCCTTCCTCCTTTGTCTCTCAGTCACCCAAACAAATGTGTGGATTTACGAGAATTTTAGAAAGGATGTGCAAATCAGAATATACCACATTTACTACACCAGGTGATTATGCAGCTACACCATTTATAAAGGGAACTTTTTTTGTGCTCAGAGAACCGCTGGTTATCAGAGACCGTTAATTGAGCAAGATTAGCCCACCGTTTCTCAATCACTGCACTAGGTGAACCTTTATGGTGTTCAAAGACAATCTTCTTGTCACATACTAAACGCTTTATAACTTTAATAACACAATAAACAGACTTAACTTTGGTGAAGACTTGAATAAAACATTGCGTTATATGTCTGTGGTCCTGACGCGTTTCGCATACCGCTGCATCAGAGGACCCTGACCATTACATGAATTTTTGTTATCTAAAACAGACTAATAAATGGACAATAAAGTGCACATTCAAAACCACCTTACTGAAAACTAATTAGTACACAACTAAGGGGAGGAGTCTAGTGGGTTGGCGTCCTGATAGTATAAGAAGCTGAGCAGAAACAGGTACTATTTTTTAGTGTGTCACGAGTTTTGTACTAATTCAGTATGGGAGCAGCCACCCAAGAGTGATGAAGAACAGTTTGCCCTACTCCCAGTTGGTACGTGGTAAAAGGATTTGTAGTAGTTGTGCAAGCGGGGGGCCAGGGCAGGGCGATATAAATCTAATTATTACCTCTCACAATAATAATTATTATTATATAACTAGTCTTTAAGCCAGTTACATTAACGGGTGCTAGAATAGATGTCTCTGTCTGTCTTTCTTTCTGTCTCTGTCTCCTTAGCCGCTGCCTGCCCCCCAGCAAACCCCTCCCCCCAAAGCAGCCCCCTCCACTTCCCTGTGCAGCAGTAGCAGCCGGACACCTCACAGCACCTCGAAGGACACCCTCCTACCGTTGCTCTCACCGCCGCACGCGCCGCAAATGGAACGCGGCGTGGAAGCAGAAATCATGGCGGCAGGGATCACGCCGTGTCAACTGCGCATGCGCGGGTAAGGGTTTTATTATAGAGGATTATTTCCCACGCCACACAAGAACACTGCTGTGCACAGTCAGGGATATACAGTCAAATAGACTTTGCTGGGATAGGGTAGCAAATAGGAAGCCTTTTGTACAGAACCTGTCCTAAGGAATGTGAAGTTTGATTAAAGTTCATTCTACAGACTGACATTTCTAGGGTGGAGTTAGAAGCAGTCCTCAGTCAGAACTTTGAAGGCGAGGAACATGTATTTAAGCTGGAAACTATAAAACAAACAACAATATTCAGCTAATGAAAAGGAGTGTTTAGTGGTCACTAACCTGGCCGAGTCAGTCCGCCCCATGTCCGATCCGACGCAGGCCAACTGATTCACAATGGACCTGTATTCAAATGGGGGCGATCGGAGGAACGCCCCCCCTCCCCCCATTGACCTCACAGATCGCTCTCCAGCGATCGAGACGCATGCGTGGACCATCTACTTTGCCTGTAGATGGTCTGCGCATGCATTTGACGTCCATGTTTTGTTTTATTTACTTTTTACTCACAAGCCCGTGGTTGTAACCTGCGAATGAGTACGGCGTACAAAAGATCCTACAGCCATTTCCTACCTCAGCTATGGAACCGACTACCCACACAGATCAGGTTGCTAGACTCACTAATGACCTTCCGCAGAGCAGTAAAGACCTTCCTCTTCCGCCAGTCGGGCCATTAAAAACTGCCTCCGCAATATACTTCTCCTAGTATTCTTCGCTATGACCACTCTGGTCTCTAGAATAAGCTCTGTTATTGTCTACTGTAACCTATTTGTTGTCATGACTAGTCTGTTTTCAAACGATTGTGAATGTCTACTTGTAACCTGTTCTGAGCTTCTGGGACAACGGGATAGAAATCGAAATAAAATATAGCCTTCCAACACATGCTTTTCAACTCTACCAGCACCTCCTGACCCATCACTAAATTTGGATTGTTAAAGGCCAGCACTTTGTTTTGTGCATCATGTGAGCATTGATCAGAGTACTCATTTTAATATTGATGAGCTCATTGTAATGTATTTGCATACAGTTATCAGAAGCTCCTACAAACCACAGAAAGGACCACAATTTGCCATTTTATGCATCGATAGCTAAAATACTTCGATGCTATACTGATTAAAACTGGTTTAGCGACGATCAATAAACACATGGTGAATTTTGTGCATCTAGGCCCTAGTTTCTAACGATTTTATTTTGTTACTGTCTTGATTTTGGGGCTGGCATAGAGACCCAGGACTTGTCTGGAGCTTTAACAAGGTGCTCAGTGGGCTGTCTACTGGGTGGGAATTTGATTCACCGTAATTGCTTTGAGGGGCCAAGGATAGGACTTCTGACTATTTTGGCCTGTTGTTTATGAGTCTGATCTCTGAGCTTTTTCTTAGAGGTCTTGATCTTTCAGGTGATCTGCAGGGGGGGGTCGGGGGGGGGTAGAATGCTGGCATAAGCCTAACCAAAGAGGCCAAAACATGGCCAGAGTAACTAAGAGTGACTGGAAGGACCAGAGTGACCAAAATGGATGGCCAGCCTCACACTGCATTAACCTACAAACTTAAATACCATGCAGAGTCAAATCAAAGGTCCATCAATCCAAGCATTCTGTCTTTGACAGTAGCCAACCCAAGACACTAGAAACTACTATCCTGTAGCAGGTGTTCCCTGAAGACAGCGGGCATATAATCTCACATGTGGGTGACGTCATCTATGGAACCCGGTACGGACACTACCAAGTGCACTGTCACTTTAAATTTTTTAAGGCAGTCTGCATGTCGGTGCCTTCCCATCTGACATTGGCTTGTGGGGCCATCAGTTCAGTAACAAAGCTAAGAAGCATCTAGGAGAGGTGGGTGAGTTTTGAGAATATATACCTGCTGTCCTCAAAAAACACTTGCTACAGGTAAGTATCTTTGCTTTCTCCAAAGACAAACGCATAATAGTCTCACAGATGGGACCCCAAAACTGCCAGGTTCATCCCTCTGGAAGTTTAAACAATGAATGTACATGAGGCTGATGAAATCTAAGAGGTTTGGAGGGAAAGTTGGCACTCTAACTGCTAGTCCAAACCAACTGTCTTTTCTGAATTTGTGTTCTAAACAGTAGTGAGAGGTTCTTTTTTAATTATTTATTTAAAAATTTATATACCGCATAATAACTATTCGGTTTACAAAATTACATGCACACATATTTAAGAAATGCTATTGCCCAATTAATTTTTTTAATGAATTATTGAGGCTATTAAGAGTATTTTGCCAATTAAGTTAGGCACCTTTTATAGAATCAGCCCATTGTGTTCTCAGTAGGTAAAAAATGCTGTTACTGCTAACTGCTAAAATATGGAAATATCACCTGTGCCTGATTGTAATTTCCCTTGAGCCACCAATAAAATGATATGTGCTTCCTCCAAATATAAAACTATTGAATATTACATATACATATCCCTTCTTCTATGAAACTGTGCTAGCAGTTTCTAGCACAGGGAGCTGCGCTGAATGGCCTGTGCTGCTCCCAACGTTCATAGAGTTCCTATGAGCGTCGGGAGCAGCACGGACCATTCAGCGCCATTCTCTGCGCTAAAAACTGCTAGCGCAGTTTAATAGATGAGGGGGATAATTTTCTCTGTTACATTAAAATCTGGTTTCAAACTATTTTCACATGCATTCCAAAATGTTTTAGCCACCAGGTTCCTAATGTTTGGGTGACTGCGTATCAAATAATGATCTTGCTGTTGGGAAGGGGTTTTCTTTCTTCTTCTTTTTTTTTTTTTTTAATAAATAGTTCCACAAACTTCTTCATGAATTGTTTCTATTATTTTCATGTTTACGAAAACAAAATGAAGGCCACTCATGTCTTAGAACATTTCATTCACAGATACTTTCGCGTAGAGCAATTTTGGGTACATGATTTTAATTTACTAGTTCAGTTAAGCAGACTCTTCACAACAGAGTTTTATAATGTAGGTTGTCATTCTTGTTTCGTTACAGGATTTCCTAAATTACTTACACGTTAATTAATGTACTGAGATTTATTTGTCTCCACTTGGCTGAAGTGCTTATGAATGCAGCTTGGAGTCACTGAAGGAAAAGCTGCAGCACCTTTCCAGGCTTGCAATTTAAAAGATAGGTTCAGCTTAGATAAATGATTCACTGCTGAAATGTATTACACATCTGTGTCATACATACCACTGTGAGGATAACTTTAGTTGTTAATCAAGCCATTGTAACATCACTGATGAATTTGGCTCTGAGGCACTGTGGAATGAGGCATTATGACATCAAAATCTCAGCTCTAGAATGTTCCTCTCATTGGGGTTCCAGAATCTTGCTATTCTTTGAGATGCTGGAATGTTGCTACTCTTTGGGACCTGGATTGGACACCGTGAGAACGGGCTACTGGGCTTGATGGACCATTGGTCTGACCCAGTAAGGCTATTCTTATGGTCTAATTGTTATCAAATAGAAGTTAAAAATAAAGTTTGCAGTTCTTTCTGTCACATGAAACATGTAGTATTTCATGGTCACTAATCTCTTTTTGAAGTGCTGAGCTTGCATTATCACACAGCAGCTGTGAAAGTTTGCAACTTGCATCCTTAGGTATAGTTTCTCAATGTTCATTTATTCCTGTGTCCAATCTCCCACTTCAGTTTATGTCTGAACAGTATCACCAGCTCCCCTAGTACTGTACTTATATAATCATATTCTCAGAGAGAGGTTCTTTAACCTCATGGTGCATCAAATGGGACTGTGGACCACAGGTAAATTGGACTTACCATCACAGCAATTTGTAGCTGTCTGTGAAGGCCTTTAAGTTGGTTTATTGTTTGATTTGATAGCCTGCCTAAAATTAATCTCCAGATGAGTGCGAATAGACATAAAAATAAATAAAAACCATATGGGAATTTGCAATTATGAAGAAACATACATTCTTATTACTTGAAAATTACTAACACAGTAGACATGTTATGACTTCTAGGTGGTTTACACTGAAGAGAGCTGGACAATCAGCGAATTATAGAATACAAATAGCGAAGATGTCATTGAACAGTCAGCGAATTACAGAATACAATTAGTAAAAATACACATTTTTCTCAAAGTTATCAGCATGGTGTTAATAGTTTTAAAATGGTATCTGATTAGGAGATAAATCTATCGAACAGTGCTATCTTAATTTCTATCTGAAATGTGCCATAGGTCAATCTGGCTCTGTTGAAGTAATTGCCTAGCCAGGTCTGCTGTTTACTAGCTTGAAACTTAAAAGGACCTGTATTTGCAATCAGTGATCCTTGGATAGGCAAAAAGATTACAATTTCTGGTTGTCCTAGTGTGTGTGTGTGTGTGGGGGGGAGGGAGGGGTGTAGCTCAAAATGTGGTAAGAGATAGGTAGGGGCCATTCCCCACACCAGTTTGAAGCAAAGCAAGAGAACTTGAACATTATTCGTGCCTCCATTGGCAACCAGTGTAGCAGTTTGTAGGGATTAAAATGCTTGCTTTTCTTTAGTCCGAATCTTAAGCAGATGGCTGTGTTCTGCGCTATTCTTAATTTTCTCACAGTTTTTTTAGGTATACACAAGTAAATGATGTTGCAGTAGTCCAGTGTGGATAGAACCAATGACCGAACCAGTAGTCTAAAAGATAGAGGGTCAAAATATTTTTTAATGGTCTTTAATTTCCATAGTGCAGAAAAGCACTTTTTTGCCACCAAGTCTGTGTGTTCGATCATGGTCAAGTGGGTGTCTAATGTGACTCCTTATATTTTTATGGTTTTTGATATTGGGTAATCATGACCATTTAGGTGTAATGATGTTCTGGTAATTTTATCCTTTGGGCTTGCCAAGAAAAGTTTTGTCTTTTTTGTATTTAATTTCAATTTAAAATTGATGGTCCACTGTTCAATTTCAGTCATGATATGGGAAATGTGTTCTAAAATTTCGTTGGGCATGTTATTCAAAGGAATTAAAATAGAGATATCATCAGCATATATGTAATATTTTAGGTTTAACTTTTGTAAAAGATGTCCTAAAGATGAAATGTAGATATTAAATAAGGTGGGTGATAGTGGAGAACCCTGAGGTACCCCCAAATGATTTTTCCAAGAACTGGAGTATTTCCCATCGCTGACCACTTTCTATGATCTTTTTGGTTAAAAAACCCTGAAACCAGTTCCAAAGTGCAAAAGAGTTCTGGGCTACCGCCTTTCTATGGAGAGTGGTGGCAATGCTGTTCTCATCTCTAGATATAAGAATATGTAAAAATTCAATCTAGTTAGGACCTGGATGACTTTATTTACGGGATAAACACCATCAGTCAATATTTACAGTTTACAGCTTCTTACAATACTAACTCGATAGAAAGGCGGTAGCCCAGAACACTCTTTTGCACTTTACCAGTTTTCACCCTTATCGCCTCAAATACAGTCTCCCCATCAGTCAATTCTTACGTGTAAGAAGGATTTGCTCCATCATTCAAGAATTTAAGGAGAGAGCTAGTGAACTTCAAGAATATTTCAGACAGAGAGGATACCCAGAAGGGGCAATAAGGAAGGCTTATCTAAGAGCCCGTTATGCCCAACAGGAATTATTGATCCAGAAACATCCGCCATCCATCATTCCAATTAGGGATCAGGAGAAAATTATATGCATTCTACCATACTCGGACGCTATCCCTAGGACCATTGACCTTATTAAAGAACATTGGCCCGATTCAACGTGTTTAAACTGATACATCACCATGTGTGATGTATAAGAAGGGTGGAGCCTAAGGGTTGGTGTCTTTTTGGAAGTATTGGAATATACAAAGCAGGTATGTCCCTCCTTCCTCCGCCCGACGCCACTCGTGCAGGAGGGAACTGCCCTGCCCTGCTGACTTGCTAGCCTGCTCTCTCCAGCCCATCCGAGGGCTGTTAAAGGCCAGCGTGTCCCGGCTCCTCTTCAGCCCACTGCGGGCCGCCGAAAGTTTTGTCTCCGCTCCAGCGACTTCAAGGCAGAGGAAGGAGGAAGCTTCCTCCATCTTGTCCCTCCTTCCTCCGCCCGACGCCACTCGTGCAGGAGGGAACTGCCCTGCCCTGCTGACTTGCTAGCCTGCTCTCTCCAGCCCATCCGAGGGCTGTTAAAGGCCAGCGTGTCCCGGCTCCTCTTCAGCCCACTGCGGGCCGCCGAAAGTTTTGTCTCCGCTCCAGCGACTTCAAGGCAGAGGAAGGAGGAAGCTTCCTCCATCTTGTCCCTCCTTCCTCCGCCCGACGCCACTCGTGCAGGAGGGAACTGCCCTGCCCTGCTGACTTGCTAGCCTGCTCTCTCCAGCCCATCCGAGGGCTGTTAAAGGCCAGCGTGTCCCGGCTCCTCTTCAGCCCACTGCGGGCCGCCGAAAGTTTTGTCTCCGCTCCAGCGACTTCAAGGCAGAGGAAGGAGGAAGCTTCCTCCATCTTGTTCCTCCTTCCTCCGCCCGACGCCACTCGTGCAGGAGGGTGTGGACCTGCTCTTCACCATAAACTCTGCCCCCACAGCCCACCCAAGAGCTGCCAAAGCCCCTGCAACCTGGGCTCCTCTCTGCCTCACCTCACCGCCCTCCCCCCTTCCTGGCCTATTAAGGTCCACTGAGGGCCTCCAGACTCTCAGCTCCCCTTACCCAACCCGGACTCTGCCCATTGTCAAAGTTTACCACTGTTTATACTCCTGTTCCTGCACCATAATTTACTATTGTATTCGCTCATGTTTTGTTGCTAAACTTTTTCTGCTTTTTTTTTGCTCAGTTCCGCTCCAAACTGTATTCTCTGCCAAAGGTTCTTTACCAGTCTCTCACTTTTTCAGTTGCTCCGGCTCCCCTAGCACATCCTGGGCTACACACATACCTTAACCGTGTAATCCCCCTGTTACCCATTTACTACCCCAAGCCTCTCCGCTCTAGGCACCTCTTGGAAAGCGCTTAGCCGCTAATTCTCCTCTCTGACACAGCCCCCCTTTAGTCCTAAAATAAATTTAAAAAAAAAAAAAAAAAAAAAAGCCTCTCCTCCCTTCTCTCGGCCCCGTACTTAGTCAGCTTAATTTAAGTTCCCCTGCTCCTTCCTCAACCAACTCTATCCCCCTTGCTACAGACTCTCACACACCAACCACCCCGCCATGAATCCATCTTTCTGGATCCTTCTCCTCCTACTCTGCTCACCTCTCTACCCTTCTCTCTGTCTGAAACCTCCCTCCCCTAACCTACTCGACCCCGCCAACACCAATACCATTTGCCCCGGACTCAGAATACCCACACTGATACGCACCAGAAATTCCCCTCCCAAGAAAAACCCCCGAAAAGTCAACCAAGATTCTCTAAAACCCCTACCCCCTGCAAATCTCCCCAACACTGTCCCGGACTCTCTCACCCCAGTCCCGACACTTTACTGCAATGCCAGATCCGCATGCAATAAGACCCAAATCTTGAAAGACCTTCTAGACGAGCTCGACCCTGGATTCCTGTGCATCACAGAATCTTGGATCGCCAAAGACGACCTATTCACACAAAATGAACTCCTCCCCCATGGCTATCAAGGCCTCTTCTCCCCCAGACCCAACCGAAAAGGAGGTGGTCTGGCACTCCTCTACAAATCTTTCTTCGACGTCCAGCTCCTTGAGACGGGCACCCATGCTTCTCTAGAATACTTGCTTGCCTCAGTCACTGACGAACTCCGCACCCACCCATTGGGCATCCTAATACTATACCGACCACCCACCCCTTGGACCAAATCTTCCAATCTCGTCTATGAGACCATAACAAATGCCTTCCTTAAATTCCAAAGACTCCTGATTGTTGGTGATATCAATCTCCACCTCGACGACACAAATAACAATGACACATCTGAATTCAACAACTTCCTTACCTCTCTAGGTTTTCCCCCACCCACCCCATCCCCAACCCACGAAAAAGGGCATACCCTAGACTTCACCACCTTCATGGATCTTACTGCCTTCAAAACCTCAACCGACGACACTCGCTGGGAACAAGTCCCCTGGTCAGATCACTTCTTAGGGACTACCTGTCTCCCTGTCTTCATGTCACATCTTGACTCCCCACCCCACTCCTCTCATTCCATAACCTTCCGCAAAAAAACCTCAAGCAATCTATTCTGGTCCAAACTCCTCAACAAACTCTCCTCCAACCCTAGACCTACAGATCCCGAATCACATTGGCACAACTGGACCGCCCTCTCCGAGTCCACCTACCACTCCCTTGCTCCATTAACCACCAAAACCATCTCCTACCCCCGAAAGGCCCCCTGGTACCTACCTCTTCACAGAGAGTTGAAACAGAAATGTCGCGCTTTGGAGCGCAAATGGAAAAAATCTAAATCCCCCTCTGATAGACAGACCTGGAGGACCAATATTAAATTTTACAATTCAACATTAAAAAAAGCCAGAAAAAACTTCTTCGGAGACAAGATCTCTAGATCCAACAACCAGATCAGTGCGTTGTTCAACATCTGGCGCTCCCTAACTACAAAAAAAGACCCACCTTCGCTTCCACCATCTCTATCTGCCGATGCCCTTGCAAAGTTCTTTAATGAAAAGGTTACCACTCTAAGATGCTCCTTCCCTCCCACAGTCTCCTACAATTCCCTGACCTCTATTGATCTCAACCCTACCTTACCTGTATCCACCCCTATTCCTGCCGACAGATCCTGGACCACCTTCGAGCTTGTCTCTGAACCGCAAGTCTCCAAACTCTGCCTCAAACTAAAAACTTGCAAGTGCATTTTGGATCCTTTCCCCTCCTATCTATTCGAGAATATCCCTACACAGGCCATCGCTTCCCTCACCGACCTTATAAACTGTGCCCTAACATCGGGCCTTTTCTCCCCTGACATGGGACACATTTCATTGTCCCCTCTACTGAAAAAGGCCGACCTTGATCCCACCATTCCATCTAACTACCGTCCTATAGCAAATATCCCTCTCCTAACCAAGCTATTAGAATCCATCATATCCACCCAACTCTCATCCTACCTAGAACGTTTCTCTATCCTCCTACCCCACCAATTCGGCTTCAGACCCAACTTCAGCACCGAATCCCTCCTGGCCTCACTAATCTCTAAGGTACAACAACTCCATTCTCACAACAAATTTGCTGTTCTTCTTCAATTCGACCTCTCCGCAGCCTTCGACGTCGTTCACCACGACATCCTAATCTTCCAACTCTCCGAAATAGGCATTAGCTCCACAGTCCTTGATTGGTTCTCGAAATTCCTACGCTTCCGCTCCTACACCGTTAACACAAACGGTTCCTCATCCCCCGCCTGGAAGCCGAAATGTGGAGTCCCGCAAGGCTCACCCCTCTCCCCTATCCTTTTCAACATCTACATGTCCTCTCTGAAACTCCTTCATCTATCCCCCCTAGAAACTCTCTACTCCTATGCGGACGACATCCTCATCCTCCTCGAAACTGACGCGAACCTCTTGAACCTCGCCAAGAACATCTCCACATGTATTACGAACCTCCAATCCTGGGCCCAATCTGTACAAATGAAACTGAATGAGTCCAAAACCAAACTACTCTGGCTCGGCCCAATTTCAGATCATTTACCCACCTCCATCCCTCTACCTTCCGGCCCCACTCTTCAGCTTGAGTTTTCAAGCAAAGTCCTAGGCATCATCTTAGACTCCTCTCTTTCCTTCAACGATCACCTCAACTCCCTGGTAAAAAAATGCTTCTTCAGCCTCCATATGTTGAGGAAAGTAAGATCTTGCTTTCATCATTCTCATTTCGCCATCCTCGTTCAATCCACCATCCTCTCTAGACTAGACTACTGCAACTCCATCTATATAAGCCTAACTAAGAAAAACCTCCTTAGACTTCAGCTAATTCAGAACGCCGCGGCCAAGCTTATTTTCGCAAAAGGCAAGTTCGATCACGTTTCCCCACTCCTCTCCAAGCTCCACTGGCTCCCAGTATACTCCAGAGTCCTCTATAAATGTGCCTGCTTAGCCTTCAAGATTCGACATGGCGTCCTTCCTCCCGTTATCCCACTCTTCTGGAATTCCTCAAACCCGCTCTCTTCTAGACCCTCCCAAAAACTGAAACTATCTTTCCCATCTATAAAAGGTATATCCCGCGCAGGAAAACTCGGAACATCCCTCCCCTTTAGAACTACGGAACTCTGGAACAACCTCTCATCCCCGCTCAGAAATTCTAGCTCCTTCCAATCCTTCCGTAAACGCTTGAAAACTTGGCTCTTCTCAAAAATCTAATCACCTCCCGTTCTCTAGTTCCCTGCCCCTCTCTATCTTCTCAGTCCCTCTCCTATACCCTTTCTTTGTAGTTCCTTTCCTCTCAACCTCTGTAAACCGTGCCGAGCTCTGCGCACGCGGAGATGGTGCGGTATACAAACCTAAGGTTTAGTTTAGTTTAGTTTAGTATGGTCTCCTTTTGAGTGCCGTGAATGAAGCTTTGAATTATGTGCAAACTGTATGCCATTACAAGCTTTTCTGAACGTGATTTTCAATTTTTGTAGAGACAACGTGAGCAGAGTCCATACAAGACCAACAGGGTTCTCTGAAGCAGCCGTTGGCAAAACGCGTCAGGACCTGCGAGATGAAGATATAATCTATCATTCCATAAGTTAAGTTTATGATGGTTTAAAAAAAACATATCTAATAGTAATTAAGTATAAAACAATATAAGCAAAACTATGTGGTGATTGGGAAAGGAGCCTTTCAATAATGGGCTGTGTATTCTTTCAACAGTCTCATCATCTATACAACTCTGAGCACAGAAGAAAAAGAATTCAAGTGTTTTTGTGATCTAGTTTGTCTGACCAAATTATGAGCACCATCTCTCAAATTATGAGCAGTGTCTCTCAAATTTTTTTTAACTCCGGCAAACTAAGGGCTCTTTTTAAAAAAGTTCTGCTAGTGGTTTTAGTGCATGCTACAATGCCTTGCATGCTAGACGCTAACGCCTCCATAGAGCTGGCGTTAGTATTTTCCATGTAGCACGGGATTAGCGCATGCGGCATTGTAGCATGCGCTAAAAACGCTAGCACACCTTCGTAAAAGGAGCCCTAAATGGAGCAAATGTTTTTCGTGACACATAATAATTGAAATTATAAAATTGCAAAACCAACAAAAAATTAAATTTGAGAGTTATTTAAGGGCAAATTCTATAAGCAGAGCCCAAAAGTTAGGTGCCTATAAAGGCACTGTTCAGTGCGATTCAAGTAAAATTGGGTGCTGTTTAGTGAATCAAGTTGAGCGGTACCTATTTTGGAGGCGCCCATTAAATAGGCCAGCTCTAGGCACAACTAAAAGTTAGGCCCCCATGCAAGAGCTTAAGCACACTTAAGAACAGTGATTCTGTATGAAGGCGCTTAACACATAGCCACGCCCACGCCTAACATACATAGCGCCTATTTTTTTGAAGGCCGCCTAAATTTTTAGAGGCGCCTTGTTACAGAATTGTGCTTTCCTGATAGGCGCCTATATTTTAATCATTGCTGATTTAAAAAGCTTAATTGAGCTTGTTATTCAATATAGATAGGTGTCTATCTAGTTGGGCGCCTCCGAAATAGGTGCCTAACTTTAGGCGCTGGTTACAGAATTTGGGCCCATGTTTCTAAGCAAGCACACAATTCATCATCCACCATCTGCAGCCATTCTCTTTTTTTCAATTTAATTTCTGTCAGAACTTAAAATCCAAGTTTGCAAAGATAAGATCCAAACGGTAACAAAGCCCGAATCGCTTTGTTGCTCAAGTTCAGGTAACTATTGCATAAAAATTAAAAATTAAATTACTTGCTATTAGTTTTCAAGGACCAATCACGTCAAAGAATAAGGCTTGTCTGGGCAGTTGTATCCTTATGCATAAAACCTCTCATAACATTGACAGACTCTTGCGTATGTGACATACATGTCATCTATTCTAGTGTATACTTATGAAGGGAATATTTTAAAATAAAATTCTGGAATCTCTCATGGCACACTCGGAATCTTCTTGGGGCATACCACTGTACTGTGGCACACATTTTGAGAGACACGCCATAGTATGCTGTGTTTTGTTTGTTGTCTGCTCATTTTTCTTTAATAACATGAAACAATATAGGATACGCCACTGATATTTCCTATGTCATTGTAAATGTCAGCCAATCCCTAGTAGATTGTAGAACATTAAGAAGCTTTTGTTGGGAGGCGTGGAGGGCATTTGAGGAATAAGTAAGCTAGCCAGAAAAGCTGACAAGCTAGAATAAAAAAGATTTGATGAGTGAGGGTCAGAATTTTAAATAGAATCCTTTATGATAAGGGAAGCCAGAGCTGTCTTCTCAGTAGTGCAGTAGAATGATTGAATTTTCTCTCACCAGTGAGTAGCATGACTACTATGGGCTCCTTTTACTAAGGTGCGCTAGGGCTTTAACGCACAAAATAGCATGCGCTACATTGAAATGCGCGCTAGACCTTAACGCCAGCATTGAGCTGGCGTTAGTTCTAGAAGCGTACCGCGCGGTAATTTCCTGCGTGTGCTAAAAATGCTAATGCACCATAGTAAAAGGAGCCCTATGTTTGGCACCATTTGTAGCATTTAATACCGTATATGAAGATCAGGGAAGAGAATACATGGAGGTTTTTCCTCCAATATTCAAAGCTATTTAACTGGGCGGAAATGGGCACCGACTGATTTATTTAATGTATTTAAAACATTTATAATCCGCTTTAAACTAAAGCGTCTCAAACAACATACAAAGTATGGAATACATCACATTTCCACAATAATCTTAAACGATAGAAAAACTGAACCAATAAAAATATAGAAGGCGAAGAAGAATACTACTCATCATGTATTTACAAGGACCAGGAAGTTGTCAAGATACATAATCTACAATTGTTCTAATCTTTTCATATCAAGAAAAAAGCTTGTGCAAAACGATGCGTTTTCAGTCATTTTCTGAACTGCAATAAATTTCCACAGAGGCTCAAAATTCCCAAAAGGGCATTCCATAAATCAGGCCCAGCAATGGAGAAACAAGATTTCCTCATTCTTATATATCTTACTGTATTCCTTTTACATGTATCAAGCAACAAACGGTTCTCAGATCTCAGGTTTGTACCAAGTTTACTTAAACATTTGTTATACCCCCCTAAACAGAGTTTCTAAGCAGTGTACAATTTTAAAAATTTGGCTTTAACGTATAAACAATATACAAAAGCCCAAAAGTATGGTCAAACTCACGGACTCGTACAATAGGTGAAGGGTAAGACCTACATTTTTAAAAATAGAAAAGATGCATATAAGGTAAAAACAATGTTCAATATCAAAGGACTAATGTCTCTACTATCTCATTAACCACTATATTATTGTTTAGCTGTTTAGGGCTTCAGACATGCCATTGTTGTTCGCCCGTTTTTCTCGGCGATACAAAAGTAATTTTAGTGGCTATGGCTGTGGCTTCTTCATTCGCCCATTCAAAGAATTTTTTTAAAAAAGTTTTTAATACTTTTGATAGTTTTTATTTGTTTTTTTATCTTTATTCTAATTCCTTTTCTTTTATAAAGTGCATAGTGCTCTCATAAATATTTGCAATAAAAATTTTGCAATAAAATTTTGACTTATCTTAGATATGTATTGTTTCCTTGATAGGATCGGGTAGGGGCTTGTCACATCGACATGTTTCGCCGTGAGGCTTTTTCAAGATTATATCCCCCTTTTTCAGTTTCAACAGACCATCCCGATGTCCAAATTTTCTGATTGGCCATCTTTGTTAGATCAGAAAATTTGGACATCGGGATGGTCTGTTGAAACTGAAAAAGGGGGATATAATCTTGAAAAAAGCCTCACGGCGAAACATGTCGATGTGACAAGCCCCTACCCGATCCTATCAAGGAAACAATACATATCTAAGATAAGTCAAAATTTTATTGCAAAATTTTTATTGCAAATATTTATGAGAGCACTATGCACTTTATAAAAGAAAAGGAATTAGAATAAAGATAAAAAAACAAATAAAAACTATCAAAAGTATTAAAAACTTTTTTAAAAAAATTCTTTGAATGGGCGAATGAAGAAGCCACAGCCATAGCCACTAAAATTACTTTTGTATCGCCGAGAAAAACGGGCGAACAACAATGGCATGTCTGAAGCCCTAAACAGCTAAACAATAATATAGTGGTTAATGAGATAGTAGAGACATTAGTCCTTTGATATTGAACATAGATTATGGACCAATGTTGAAGAAAAGACTGGGATATTTACTTATAAGGTAAAAACAAACACTTAGCCAAATAATCTGGAAAGGTATTAATAGTGTTTAATCAGCTAGCTGTGCATATTCAGTGCAATATAATTGGTTAGCTCCACTGAGTATTTGCAATTAGCGGCTACAAGTTAACCAGCTACATCATGTGATAACCGGCAATATTCAGCACTGACTGGCTAAGTTTAGTGGGTAGATCGAACCACCTATAGCAGTCCTATTTTTGCCCATTTATAACTTAACTAGTCAGCGCTGAATATCAACGTAACTGGTTAAATTATAGCCAGTCCATAAAATCCATGTAGGATTTTGCAGACCATTATCATATCCCCCTCAGCCTTCTCTTCTCCAAGCTAATGAGCCCTAGTCTCTTAATTATTTCCTCATACATTAAGTGGTATAGGTGAAAAAGGGAAACCCTGAGGAACACCACATTCTCTGAACAATTCTCAGAGATAATATTATGCATTTTAACACTACCAGTGTATCGCAAACTGTGTGCCGTGCAGCGAGATTCTGGGTGTGCCGCAAGAGATATGTCATGTATGCAAGTCTGTCACTGCCAGCACCGTAACTGGTACCTCTCTTCCTCTCTTTCCCCCTGCAATACCTTTGTAAGTGGAATTTTAGGCTTACCTGATGGAGGGATTTCCAAAACCCGGGGTTTTGGAAGGCCCACCTGAGCTCAGGGCCATGTCTGGAGGGCCACTGAGCACATGTGGATGTCAACGTGATGACATCATGCACATGTGTGTGACATCATCGGTCGATGTCCGTGCAGGCTCAGAGGTCCTCTAGACACAGCCTCTAGTTTAGTGTGCCAGATTAGAAAAAGTTTGTGAGATATGCTATATGCTCTCACTGAGAGGAAACCCTCAAACAATCTGCTTATTTTATCCCCTATTCCAATACTATTTAAGATCTCCATGACTACATCATACATTGTTAAATGCTCATAACAGGTTTTAGTGGAACTATATGTAGCTTGGAATGCTGTTACTATTTGGGTTTCTGCCAGGTACTTATGATCTGGATTGGTCACTGTGGAAAGAGGATACTGTGCTAAATGGACCAGTGGTCTGACCCAGAACTGGCTGTTCGTATGTAGTGCATGCTAACGAGCATGTTGTCTCATTAACCATTCAGAATGGTGCACAAAAAGTGTCTTTCAACTCATCTGATAAAGCCAAATGTCTTTATTCATCCAAAATAACTCATTCATCCAAAGTAACTCAATGACTCGACATGATCATGTTTCGGCCACCCGGCCTACATCAGGAGTCTTAGGAGTCTTTGGGTATCAATTGGATAAATATGCTCTAAAACACAACAATTAAACCGTTGCTCCGAATCTTGTGACGCTACAAACCAACACAACCTTGATACCCAAAGACTCCTAAGACTCCTGATGCAGGCCGGGTGGCCGAAACATGATCATGTCGAGTCATTGAGTTACTTTGGATGAATGAGTTATTTTGGATGAATAAAGACATTTGGATTTATCAGATGAGTTGAAAGACGCTTTTTGTGCACCATTCTGATTGGACATTTCCACTTTTGCTCTTGCTTGTTTGATTTTTGTGGATTTGTTTCCCCTGTTTTAGTGTGTCTCATTAACCATTAGCATATATCCACTCTAAAACATGAAGGGCAATTCTATAAAGAGAAGTCTATTTATGATACCAAGAAGCCTATTCTCTCTAAAAAACACAATTAGATTCCTATTTTCCTTTATGGAACAGTAGCATAACAGGAGAAATACCTAAACATATCAGCTGTAGAAATGATGTAAATGCTTGTGCCTAGATTGTTAAAAAAAACATGAAGAGATTATCATAGTCTATAATTTCCATGAATAATTGTGTGTCCTGCTCAGGCTCCACCTGTAAGTGTTGCTAGGCATCCTAATATTAAGCGTCAGTAAATTAGGCCAGGGTTTTCCTGGCCTAATTTACCAGGGCCTAAAAGATGCCTAGTGAGGCCTAAGAACATAAGAATAGCCTTACTGGGTAAGAACAATGGTACATCAAGCCCAGTAACCAGTTCTAACGATGACCAATCCAGGTCCCTAGTACCTGGCCAAAACCCAAAGAGTAGCAACATTCCATGCTACCGATCCAGGACAAGCAGTGGCTTCCCCCATTTCTTTCTCAGTAACAGACTATGGACTTTTCCTCCAGGAAATTGTCCTAACCTTTCTTAAAACCAGCTACCACACCTAATTTGCTGGTAGGTGTGGTAGGCGTTGCTTGGTGCCTCAACTTAGGCATTTGTAGGCACAGAAATCTTAACTTATGCATTGCTTGTAGAATCAGGCCTTAAATACCTTC
The DNA here is from genome assembly GCF_902459505.1 of Geotrypetes seraphini. Taxonomy (NCBI): domain Eukaryota; kingdom Metazoa; phylum Chordata; class Amphibia; order Gymnophiona; family Dermophiidae; genus Geotrypetes; species Geotrypetes seraphini. Next base: position 369,761,123 of record NC_047084.1, read on the forward strand.
AAGTAGGTGCCCTTTTAAAGAGTTGCCTTCTATCCCCAAGATTCTACTGTATAAAGGTCACCCAAATTTGGGCATGATTCTTAGTTGTGCCCTCAACTAAATTAGTTAATGAGTTGAGGAGTGGCCTACTGGTAGAGCTGCTACTTCAGTACACTAAGGGGCTTATTAAAAAAAACAAAACCCAGAAAAAAACAACAACGTCCAAAAAGGGGCCTAAAACCAGCTTAGGCCTTTCCCCTGCCTCTAGAGCAAAAAGAAGCATTTTTAGAGGAGGGGAAAGGGTGGGAGGTGGGCCAACCTAGACTTCGTCATACAGCAAGTATAACCAAAAACTTGAGCAGGTTGCCCAGTTGGAACTTATACGTTTTGACTTAAACCAATTCAAAACAGGTATAAGTTTCGAATAGGGGCCACTGAGCTGATAGCGGCTGCTACGATCAGCTCAGCAGCCCAAGCAACCTGCCCACCCACCACTGCAACGATCGCGGCAGGAGAGATGCCCAATCTCTCCTGCCGTAATCGCGATCCACCCCCCACCCCTGAACCCCGAAACAATACTGGCAGGAGGGAGGTCAACCCCTCCTGCAAAGACGTACCTGCGACCCCCCAACACAATACCGGCAGGAGAAATTGGGTATTTCTCCTACCGTGGGTCATGGCAGTTCAGGGGAGTGGGGATCGCAATCGCGGCAGGAGAGATGAGCCTTTTAATTAGGGAACAAGTGAATATATCCCATAAGTGTTTGGAGTATTGAGATGAACCTTCTCTCTTGCTGCGATCATTGCCGGTGGGGGGGGGGGGAGGGGTGGATCCCATAACCGGTGTTGTTTTGACCGACACTGGATACAGAATCCAGTTTTTAGGCAAAGGACTGGCCTCCCCCCCTCCTTTGCCTAAAAGGTCTTGTTTTGGGCATTTAGGACATGGGCAATTTTTTGGTTGATAATGTGTTCTAAGTTTAGACGTAGTGGTGGTCTGGGTGATTAAACTGCTGAACATAGAGGTAGACCAATCTAAAAAAAAAACCCTCATTTTGGACGGTTTTTTGAGAATGGACATTTTCCCTGCTGCTACTTTCAGCGTTTAGGGCCTTAGGCCAAAAGGGGACCTAGACGGTTTTGTTTTTTTTATTATGCCCCTTCAAGGTTGTGGGATTAATCCCAGCTCTGCTCCTTGTAAATCTGGGAAAGCCATTTAATCCTCCATTGCCTCAAGTACAAAATAAGTACCTGTACTGTTTATATGTAACAAGCAAAAAAAATGAGGATGAAAGAATAGTCCTTCCTTAGAAACACACAATCTTTATTGGAGAATCACATGAAAAATTACAGCTCAGCGTGAATGGCCAATGTTTCGATACAAACAATCTGTCTTCATCAGGAGTCATACTGCTGTCCAATTCAGGAAAAAAAATTTTGATTCGATTCGATTTTCCTGCCCTATTGAGTGTTTTTTTGTTTTGTTTTGTTTTTTTTAAACATCCTGGTGGGTTTATTTTATAGCCTCTTTATCCCCTTTGCCTTCCCTTAACCACACTGGCGCTGTGGTGTAAACAAAATAAACATACAAAAAAGACTTCTTCTTGCTCTGTTAAATCCTAGATCACATTTGCGGTCTAACACCAGCTCTGGCAGGTAACACGTTTCAAATCTGACATATTGTAATCACAAAACAGAAAATGAAATGATTTTTTCTACCTTTTGTTGTCTGGTCATTATTTAAATCTTGTTGGTCCCAGGCTCTGGTTGTCTTCTGATAACTTGTTTTCCAGGGTCTCCTTTCTTCTTTCTCTGTGCTAAACATCAATCTGCCATGTCTGTCCTCCCCTTCCGTTTCCCTTCCCTCCTCCGGAGGTCTGGCATCTTTCCTTTTTTTCGTCTCCATCCACAGATCCACCTTTTCTCAACTACCCTTTCATCCAGCATCTCTAACTCCTTCCCCACCACCCCAGGGTCCACCATCTCTCCCTTTCTTTTCCCAACTACCCAGTCTCTCTATCCCCCCTCCACACCATCTCTTGTGTCCAACTTCTCTCCCTTTCTGTTCCTCCTCTCTCCAAATCCCATTGTCTATCATCTCTCTCCCTATCCTCTATTTTTAGACCCATTATTTCTTCACCCAAAGTCCGGCATATGCACGTCTCTTTGAACCCCCCCTAACCCCCCTCCTTCCATCTGTGTACTTCTACACCAGGGCCCCTTCCCCTGAAGGCCTGCCTTTCCCCCCTGAAGGCCTGCACCCAAGGCCTGCCTGTCTCCTCGGAAGGCCTGTACAACCCCCCCCCCCAAAGGCCTGCGTGTTCCCCCTGGCCTCCCAGCATCAATTTACCTAATTTCAGCAGCCTGCATAAGATCACTAGTGCTAGCGATCTTTGCAAGCTTCCATAGGTCTTCCGAGCTGTCTTCTCTCTGCCATGGTACCACCCCTCCTCTGACATAAGAGGAGGGGCGGGACCGCAGCAGAGAGAAGACAGCTCGGAAGACCTATGGCAGTTTGCAAAGATCACTAGCAGTAGCGATCTTATACAGGCTGCTGAAATTAGGTAAATTGATGCTGGGAGGCCAGGGGGGAAGCCAGACACAAGCACTTCCCTACTGACACTCCCCACTGGTCCTCTAAAGTGGTAGCGGCCGGCCAGTAAGAGGCAGCGCTGCCGATCTTACTTTAGGGGGGGAGGGGGGAGGATCAGTTGCCGAATCAGGAGGCCAATTTTATTTGTTTTTGAATCGATTCGAACCAATTCACCCGAAATGAATCGGTGAATCGATTCTAATAATGAATCAGGCAGCACTAGTCATTATGAATCCTCTCAAAGATATGAGACTGACAAACAGTAGGCAGTAATCCACATATTGAGTGATTCACCAGAGCAGCAGGTTGCAAATATCACTTCCAAATGTGCAAGTTGAACATTTAGCACTCCAGGTCATAGTAGTAACCTCTACCACGGCTTAGTAAAAGAGGGCTTATATTTTTGTTATAATTTGTTATAATATTTTTGAAATCTTTTTATGTTCAAGCTGAAATTATGTCTACTTTTTTCTGAGAAATTTGTATATTTTTCAACATCCTAATGATAAAATTCTAGTTTATCAAATCCACAAAATCTGTTTCTGCTATGTTTTTTTTAACATAATATATTATTTCTATGGATGTGCATTCATTTGAAACAACATGAGAATTGCCAATCATATATACTATGTCATTTTGAGAATATGGATAGTAGCAGTCCCCTTCTGCTGACCCCTAGCAATAGTCTCTTGGTACTACCACTATGGGGCATGGTGGCCATTTTGTTTCCCTGCTGAGACCTGGGTGGAAGCAGAGTTCTCCTATCTGGATACCATTGCATCACTAATGTTGACCATCAGTAGGGACCGTGGAGGGGAGGTGGAAGAAGGTCAGACTCAAGCGGTTTGGTAGTTTACTTCAGGGAGCAAGTTTTCTAGAGGGGGTGAGGTCATATGCTTGGGTGATTGGGTCTTCCAGGGAGGGGAGGCCTTTGGTTTGGATTCCGATATCAAGAGGTGTCTGGAGAGAAAACTGGATGCTGGAGGTGGGTAGAGAGGATACCAGAGGCTGTCAGGGTGGTCAGGCAGTAAATTGGATGCTGCCAGGGGGGAGGGGCACATCAGAGAGGATATCAGATGTTGCCATGGGGTCAGGTAGGAGATCATAAGCTGCCAAGAGGATCCTGCAGGAGATCAGACACTGTCTGGGAGGGGGTGTCAGGCAGGAGATCATATGCTTCCGGGGAGTTCTTAGATAAGGTGACTGGAGGTTGTGGGGCTATTGGGAGCTGAGTGGATATTGAGGTGATGTGTTAGGGAGGGATCAAAAAGCTTAGAAATGATTTGGAGGGAAGGAGGGATCACCTCCGACAGTAAGTTATTATTTTTTTTTTCTATAGAATACTCTTAAGCCAGCACCACTTTACCAGCAGTGCCTAATAGTACATGTACTGCCTCAATATCTTCTTGGTGCTTTAAGTGGGTATATTAAGCATCTATAAATTAAAGTACTAATGAAAAATACTCATAGACTTAAGATGTCTTCTCCTTCTATAAAAACTTTTTCCGCTGATAGACCCTTGTCTTTTTTATCCTCCCATCTATCTCTATTGATCTCCAAAAAAGTCATCAGACAGCAAATATCACCATGGTGGTAAAAACCAAACAAGAGGTTGCATTTCCCTGTCAGCAATATAGATCAAGGTAATCAGGCTGTAATGCCTGCAGCTGGTGTTAATATTCTGTCATTATTTTCTATGCAGTGTAGATTTCACAGTTTATTCCAGTTTAATGAACAGCACCTGAATACTTAATAATGTGATTTCCTCTCATTAGCATGCTGTTTAAATATTACATAATATCCAAGCTTCAATATACCAAATATTATGAACAAGATCATTCACATGTGTATTTTTATATCACAGTTTTTTAGCACTTTAACATGGTGCTGTTTTTAAAAATCATATTTTGACCGGAAGCCCTTTAATATAATAGTCTTCTTATCAGGCAAAATGACTGTTTTTGTACTTTGGAACTCATTTCTCTTGAATAGATCCATTATATTTGAAATCCTAAGTACCATAGCATGATAAATTTATCCCACATTAGATATATTTTTGGCAAAAACAACTGTACTTTTTACTGAGACTAAAATAATCTTCCATATTGTAACACAAGATCAAACCCACACTTTTTGTTTTTTTAAAAGCATTGCCAGTTTTTCTGAGTGGTTATGTAATTTAAAAAATAAAAATGCCTTCTTTTCTCTTTATTAAAAATAAACAAAACACCTTGTTCCATAAGCATAAAATAGTCAATGTTGGGTTTTCACATAATAGGTTGAAGAGTGTTACATTCCATTCTATTTATTCTTACATCCCAAAAATACCCAGGAAGGGTTTATGTGGATTACAATGGCTCATTGGTTTATGGTTTATTTAAAACTTGCTATACTGCCTGGGCTATTACACTAGGGGCTCTTTTTACTAAGCCGCGCTAGCGGTTTTAACGCACGCACCGGATAAGCACACGCTAGCCAAAAATCTACCTACTGCTCAAAAGGAAGCAGTAGTGGCTAGCACACGGCAAATTAGCGTGCGCTATTCCGTGCGTTAAGGCCCTAGCGCGGCTTAGTAAAAGGAGCCCTAGATCTTGGCGGTTTACAATAATATACTAAAAATAAAAAAAAATATAAAGGAACTACAATTTTAGTTATTTATTTATTCAATTTTCTATACCATTCTATAATAATAATAGGATAGAACACATAAAAGATAAAGATATGAAAATTATTAAAGAGATTAGGGACAAAAAAGGAAAGAAAAGTAAGTTATAGAAAAATACTGTGACTGATCAGAAACCAGACAAGCTTTAATCTACTCAAGATTTTTAACTGATACGCCATATTGAATAGCCAAACTTTCAGCATAACTTTGAAGGTCTTCATGGAAAGTTCACCAGTACAAACACTATCAAGGGCACTGTTGCTTTAAATTTTTTACGACAGTACCTGTAGTGCACGCCTTCCCACTTGACATTGGCTCAAGGGACCATTGGGTCTTGGTTTTCCGTGGAGCTGAGAAGCTGTGTCTTAGGTGTTCAGCATATCTTTTTATTTATTTATTTCATTATTTACATTCAGATACTATATCATATTTTGGCGAGGGATGCAGGCAGGCTTCAGAACGGGAGGGAGGGAGGAAGGTCAAAGGCTGGAAGGCAGTGAAGGGGAGGGGGCACTAACTTGGGACATAGGAAGGAAGGAAGGAGGGAGGGAGGGACGGAATAGAAAGGGACAATTGTTAGGCCTGAGTGTGTGAATGAGAGGGAAAGAGATGGTGCACATGGGGGAAAAGGAAGTGGACAATTGGGCATAGAGAGAAGTAATGTAGAGATGCATAGATGAGGGAGAAATGTTAGATATGGTGGTGGAGAGGGAACAGAGGGACAGATTGAAGGGGATGCTAGGGGGAGGAATGTTGGGCATAGTGATGGAGGGAGAGATGTAGCATGGTGTTGAATAGGAGTGATAGAAGGAGAAATAGGCATGGGGCTGGTGGGCAGAGGTGAAAAATGATCTGGGGATGAGAGAGGAACAAAAGTTGGATTCATGGAGGGACAGAGAGAGTGTTTGGGGAATGGAAGCATGCAGGAGGAGAGGAAGCATGCAGAAGGAAGGAAGAAAGAAATACTGGATGCACAGTCAGAAGGAAGTGCAACCAGAGACTTAAGAAATCACTAGACAACAAAGGTAGGAAAAATGATTTTATTTTCAATTTAGTGATCAAAATGTGTCAATTTTGAGAATTTATATCTGCTGTCTATATTTTGCAGTATATTTGTCTGTTTTTGTTTAGTTGTTACTGAGGTGACATTGCATATTTTAAAGTCATCTGCCTTGATATCTGAAAAAAACACGAATATAAATGATAATTAACATTTTCTCTGTGGACAGCGTGCTTTGTGGGGTTTTTTATTTTGTGGTAACTTATGTATTAAGATTATATTGTGGGAATTCCTTTGAGAATTAGGCGGGGGGCGGAGCTTACCTAAGATGGCGGATTGGGAGTAGCTGCGGAGAAGCCGTCGTGCTCATGGTGTGGATTTCCTGAAAGTGATGGTAAAAAGAAAGTCAAAACTTCGGGTGTTCCCCGTTGAGACAGCGGCACCATTGGGTCCGATGGACGTCTTTGTAGAGCGCGGCTCACGAACGCCACAACCGGAGGGTGCCACGGCTGGAGAGACTGCACAGGCTGAGGTGCAGGATCTCTCCTTTGAGGCTGTTATTCTGTCTCCGGACGAGCGAAGACCGCCTAGCTGCCCCGCTGCGACGGAGGAGTCAATGGTTGACTCACCGGCTCGAGATGCCCTCTTGCTGTCCTCTCCATTTGGGAGGACTAACCCTGGAAGGGGGAGGAAGTGTTTTTAAGATCACAGCAAGCGGTGAGGAGTTCACAGCAAGCCCAAGGAGACTCTTCAAGTTCTTTGGCGGCTACAGGTATTTCAGTAGCCCAAGAAAATTTTTTGATAAATGAAGTGGTATCTGGCTCGATGGGCATTGCAGGGATTCCTGGAACTGAGATTGTTCCCTTGCAAAGGCCCAAGGTAATTACGATGGAATCCATATGGGAGGCCCTATCCAATATGCAAACTTTACTGGGGAGTCAAATTCAACAATTATCTTTGAGTTGCACTACTGTTATATCGGAAAATTTGGAACTTAAAGATAAAGTTACAAGTCTGGAAAATAAAATGAGTGACATTGAGCCTAAAGTAAAAACTTTGGAAGTACAAGCCCAGACTTGGATTAAGGACAGTGCTAGTTTGCACTTTAAACAAGAAATGCTGGAAAATTCTGTTAGAAGATGTAATCTTCGGATTATTAACTTTTCAAAAGTACAAACAATAACTGCCCTAGTTATGTTTAAAAAATATTTGTCAGAAATTTTGAAGGTACCAGAAACTTCATACCCACCTCTCACAAAAATATATTACCTGCCAACGAGAGTTAAATCTCAAAATCCAAATCAACAGAATTTATCTGTTGATAGTTTGGATTTAACACATTTTCTAGAGAGGTCGGATACGGAGAATCAGGTCCCTGCTACATTAATAGTACAGTTTGCAATTGACTCAGACAGGGATTGGCTGCTTAAAATGTTTTTTAAGCATAGAGATGTTCCATTTATGACAAATATAATTAGGATGTACCCTGATGTATCTCGTTCGACCCAGAAAAGAAGAAAACAATTCTTAATATTGAGACCACAGGCTGTTCAGCTAGGGGCGACCTTTGTCCTAAGATATCCCTGTAAATGCGTTTTGACATATGGGGGGAATAGATATGTATTTTATGATTCACAGCAGTTATCTAAATTTATTTCTGATAGAGAGTCTTCATGAGCTTCCTTGTTCTCTTGTTAAGCTCAGAAATATTGGTTCAAGAGCACTCAAAACGCTTATATTTTTTGCCTTATACTAATTGCCTTGATGATTTATTTCAGTCTTTTTCATCAGCCTCATCTCCAATATTGTGGACTAATAATGCGATGTATATTTTGATATTCTTTAGTTGTTTGGAAATTTTGATTTAATTTCAATTTACACTGCATATTTTCTTTATTGACCTGTAATTATTGTCAATTATTAAAATTATAAATAAAGAAATCAAAAAAAGATTATATTGTGTGTGTATATGAAAATGGATGGAAGAAATTGCATTACAATTAGTATTATTATTGGGATGGAGTCAGGGGCGGAGTTTGGGCGGGTCAGGGGCAGAGTTTGGCCGGGGGTACTCAATTGGTATTTCTTAGGCTTAGGGGGCTTGAAAAGGTTGAGAAACACTGTTATAAAGAACTGAAGATTAACTTTCTTCTTTAGGATAAGTTAAGAAGCACATTTTGCAAACATTACAAGGTGTCACACCTATTTCCAAAAGGTATTAGATCATTGTGAATTATGATATATCAAACAGCTTCAAAATCCTCTGCCAATTTTCATCCCTGCCTGCATATGCTGTCTATTTTAGAGATACTCACTTTAATAAAGAGGAATTATTTCTCCTTTCCCCTTTTTCCAATTAAACCGCAGCAGTCTTAGGAGGAACAATAACCTTCTGCATTCACCCATCCTCTCCCAGAGATTTACTCTTTAGTAATAGTGAGTCAACAAATCTCCCTCATTCATTAGCTTAATTAACTGCAGCATTCCCAAGAAGGCACCAGAAGACATTCAACAAACTTGGCCTTTACATTTTCCGTACAGTTTCTTTTTTGGATTTATCAGTATGTTATCAGAATTTCTTCCTTTTTAACATTTCATAAGGCAATTGCTCCTTGTACTAGCAAACCAAACCCTTGCTAAAACCTTTCCCTCCCAGCTTGCAGTCTGGATTTATTTTAGCAAGAAAAACATTTACCAGGGTTTACTCTCTGCTGTTTCCTGCTTAAAGTAATTCCCTTGTCCCCACTTTCTCTGGTCTTTACTTCCAACTCAGGGAATTCCTTCTTATCCCAGTTTCTTTATCCAAGGACTATCAGCTCAACACCCTGGAAGCTCGAACCAGAGCTGGCCCAAGGCTTGAACCAGGTGAGCACTGACTCAGGTTGCAAAGTCTGAAAGATGCCAAAAGCCTGCCTTATCTGGTCCTCTACAGCAGCCAATTCCCTGTTTCCTCATATCTGTCATCTCTCTTCTGTGCCCAAATCAGGTAAACACCCCCCCCACACACACACACACAAAAAAAAAAAAAAAAATCTGGCAGCTCCACCAATGAATTTTCCAATGATTTTTTTTTTTTTTTTTTTTTGCCAGCACTAGCTGTTGATATAGCACTTCTTGTGCTGGCCATGGAGTCTTGCCTCTCCTGCACCTCTTCAGAAACAGGAAGATATCAAAGGTGTCCCATTTTTCATCAAAATGGGACATCTATTAATTGTCAGTCCCGCCCCCAATTTCTTCCATTCATTTTTCATGTACATATAATATCTTATTAATTCATAATCGTAACCTAAAAATTTTTTTAAAAAACCCACAAAGCACACTGTACTCAGAGAAACTGTTAATTATCATTTATATTTGGGGTTTTTTTCAAAGATGTCAAGGCAGATGACTTTAAAATATGCAATTCACCTCAGTAACTATAAAAAATAGACAAATATAGTGCAAAACATAGACAGCAGATATAAATTCTCAAAAATGACACATTTTGATCACTAAATTGAAAATAAAATCATTTTTCCTACCTTTGTTGTCTGGTGTTTACATGAGCCTCTGGTTGCACTTCCTTCTGACTGTGCATCCAATATATATATATATATATATACTAGCTGATGCCCCGGCGTTGCACGGGTATTTAATTATAGCAATAACACTGTAAATGGATTCAAATAAAGATACTTTAAAGTGGTGAATGAAATTATTGTTTTACAGCTTAATAAAAAGTACAATATTCAAATTATAATGTGAAATATTTGACAAAATGAATACAATACAACTAACGCAAAACGTGATTAAAAACAACATTTTTAGTTTCACCTCCAGGAGCAAGAACATATAAATTGTTGGGTGAACCCACCCTTGAGCAAGCAACATAGAGTTGTGGGCCGCGAGACCCCCAGAACATATCAGCCCAGGTAGTGAGGGACCTGCATACAAAGTTTTGTTCAAATTGGTCAAGTCGTTTTTGAATTACAGTGAGAATGGCAGCTTTTTACATTTTTTCAATTGACATGAATGGGTGAAATCTGATGTTCTGTTTGTAGCTCCGCCCACATGTGCAGGTGGGCTGCGAGACCCCCAGAACATATCACCCCAGGTAGTTGGAATTACTGTGAGAATGGCAGCTTTTTACATTTTTTCCATTGACATGAATGGGTGAAATCTGATTGTCTGTTTGTAGCTCCGCCCATGTGTGCAGGTGGGCCGCGAGACCCCCAGAACATATCACCCCAGGTAGCGAGGGATCTGCATACCAAGGTTCGTTCAAATCGGTCCCACAGCTTTTTACATTTTTCCCATTAACTTGAATGGGTGAAATCAGATTTTAGTTTGTAGCTCCGCCCATGTGTGCAGGTGGGCCGCGAGACCCCCAGAACATACCACCCCAGGTAGTGAGGGATCTGCATACCAAGTTTCGTTCAAATCGGTCCCACAGCTTTTTACATTTTTTCCATTGACTTGAATGGGTGAAATCTGATTTTCTGTTTGTAGCTCTGCCCATGTGTGCAGGTGGGCCGCGAGACCCCCAGAACATATCACCCCAGGTAGTGAGGGATCTGCATACCAAGTTTCGTTCAAATCGGTCCCACAGCTTTTTATATTTTTTCCATTGACTTGAAAGGGTGAAATCTGATTTTCTGTTTGTAGCTCCGCCCACGTGTGCAGGTGGGCATCGAGACCCCCAGAACATATCACCCCAGGTAGTGAGGGATCTGCATACCAAGTTTCGTTCAAATCGGTCCCACAGCTTTTTACATTTTTTCCATTGACGTGAATGGGTGAAATCTGATTTTCTGTTTGTAGCTCCGCCCACGTGTGCAGGTGGGCTGCGAGACCCCCAGAACATATCACCCTAGGTAGTGAGGGACCTGCATACCAAGTTTCGTTCAAATCGGTCCCACAGCTTTTTACATTTTTTCCATTGACTTGAATGGGTGAAATCAGATTTTCTGTTTGTAGCTCCGCCCACGTGTGCAGGTGGGCCGCGAGACCCACAGAACATATCACCCCAGGTAGTGAGGGATCAGCAAACCAAGTTTCGTTCAAATCGGGCAAGCCATTTTTGCGTTGGCAGCTTTTTACATTTTTTCCATTGACATGAATGGGTGAAATCTGATTTTCTGTTTGTAGCTCCGCCCACGTGTGCAGGTGGGCCGCGAGACCCCCAGAACATATCACCCCAGGTAGTGAGGGATCTGCATACCAAGTTTCGTTCAAATCGGGCAAGCCGTTTTTGCGTTGGCAGCTTTTTACATTTTTTCCATTGACATGAATGGGTGAAATCTGATTTTCTGTTTGTAGCTCCGCCCACGTGTGCAGGTGGGCCACGAGACCCCCAGAACATATTATCCCAGGTAGTGAGGGATCTGCATACCAAGTTTCGTTCAAATCGGTCAAGCTGTTTTTGCGTGATCGCAGCACATACACACATACACACACACATACTCACATACATACCTCCGATTTTATATATATAGATATATATATATATATATATTTATTTATTTTTTTCTTTCTTTCTCATCCAACATTTCTTTCAGAATCTAGCCCTATCCCCTTTGAGTCCAGGTCTCTATCTCTTTTCCCTCTGTTACCCTCCCCAGTTTCAGTGTCAGTTCTTCTTTGTATCTTTGTTCCAAGTCTCCCACTCTCTCCCTCCTCTGTTATGATCTTGCTTCTCTCTGCTCTTCCTCAGGCTCTTTCCCCCTCTGTCTGCACCTTCCATAGTCCTGCATCTGCCTCCTGTCTTTCCCCTTTGGTCCAGGTCTTTCTCTCTCTTGTCTTTCTTATGCTTACAATCACACCCCCTTTCTCTGCCTCTTTCTCTCCTTCCTTACTCCCTCCTTCCTATGTCCCCCTCACTGCCTTCCAGCCTTTGTCCCACCCCTCCCCCAATGTCCCCCTCACTACCTTCCAGCCTTTGCCCCACCTCCCTCCCTGCCGTGCCAAACCAGCCTGTCTGCCTCCCTCTCTCTCTCCAGCACTCAAAGCCTGGCCTACTGCTGATTCAACCCCCAGTCCGCCACCGCAGCCCGTTGCTGCTTGCTACCCACTGCAACCAAAGAAAAAGAAGGTCCAGGTGCCAGCCCACAAGCCTTCTTCCTGACATCAATTCTGACGTCGGGGCCAATCACACCTTAGGGTTAGTGGGGATGGGCGGACCCGCTATGCCTAAGGCCTGATTGGTCCAGGCTTCTAGAACCTGGGCCAATCAGGCCTTAGACTTAGCGGGGATGGGCCGGGAAGGGGCGGGCCCGTCTCATTTCGACGAGGCGGGCCTGTCAGCTGGACGGCAGCAAGACCCGTCCAGCTGACCAAGATTTAAAGTATAGTTGGGGGGGAGGTTAGTTGGGGGGAGGTTAGGGGAGTCATCGGGGAGAGGTCATTAGCATAGGGGGGTCTGGAGGGGGTCCGGCTTTACAGCAGGAGGGGTTGGGCACCCTCCTGCCGGCGATTGGGAGTTTGGGGGCAGCTTTCCGGCAGGAAGGTTTTGGCACCCTCCTGCCAGTGATCTAGAGTTTCAGGGGGAGGAGGGCGGCATTCCGGCAGGAGGGGTTGGGCACCCTCCTTCCAGTGATCGGGCAGGTGGCCGCGGCCACTATACTTATTGCGGCAGGGAGATCCCTTGCCACGATAAGTATAGCGGCCGCGTCTACTTACATTATAGGCCAGCATTTTGCTGGCCTATATTTTAAGTGTCTCTTCCTCTACTAGGGAGACATGTAGGGCTGCCTAGGTTCGCCTAAGGCCTTTAGGCAAGCTTAGGCATCTTGCGGGCCTCCCTAGGCCCCCGGAAGCGCCTTCAATATGGGCGGCATGCCTGGGGAGCATTTTTTTAAAAGAACATGCATCCCAATTGGCTGATTAGACAGCTGTAGGACGCCTACAGCTGCCTAAAATTGGGACGGCACTGTGCAGAATTAGGGCCATAGTGCCTACTTGTTCGCCTTTCCATCCTTGAAGGGCTGTATCTACAAGAGATTCCTTGATAGAACACTATCATTCCAAGCAGGCAAATGGAATAAAAGTTTAACCAACTTTATCTCGAACGCACTTTCTTACCAAACTTTTAGGAAGTCTCTTTGATAAATTTCTCTGGCTCCACTTCTGCCTTGATGTACTTCTAAAACACTTCCAGAAAAAATTTGATTAATCTTACCATGCTAATATAATTTTGAAAGTTTTTTGTAATATCGCTGTCTGTATACAGTCTCTTCCTCTGTAAACTGCTCTGAACTGTTATTATTATTATTATTATTATTATTAAAACACTTAACGCACTTTTGTAAAAGGAACCCTGAATGTTATTAAGAAGGTTGAAAGAAGGTATCCTATTTCCTAAAAAATACATGCTTTCTTCATTAGAGTATTGAGTAAGCTATTACAGAGAACATACCCCTCCAAAAAAAAAAAATAATGTTTTCTCTGCTCATTTTCATTGTCAATGACATAGGATATGTTGTTTGACATTTCCTAATGGCATTTCAAATTATTGCATATCCCTAGTGCTGGTAGATTCTCCTAGGACAGGGGTGTCCAATGTCGGTCCTCGAGGGCCGCAATCCAGTTGGGTTTTCAGGATTTCCCCAATGAATATGCATGAGATCTATTTGCATGCACTGCTTTCATTGTATGCTAATAGATCTCATACATATTCATTGGGGAAATCCTGAAAACCCGACTGGATTGCGGCCCTCGAGGACCGACATTGGACACCCCTGTCCTAGGACAAGCAGGATGAATCAGCTACATATGGGTGTTGTCCCAACAGCTCCCAATTTGTGGATAAGCTCTCCAATAGCTCAGAGAGATTTTTTTTTTTCTCTGAGCACGTGCAGTGCCCGGGCCCCACTGGGCATGCCCGAGCTCTACCCATTTCCCCCTACTTCCCCCTAATCCCCAGTCTTTAGTCTCTGCCCATTCCCATCGGTCAGATTTTCTACAGCTCTCCATTACAACTTTTCTACCATCAAGACTTTTTCTACTTACCATCTTGAAGATGCTAGAAACATCAAAGAAATGTCCGGGATGCAGAAAAAGGATGAGTACACTGGATCCTCATGAATTGTTCGTCCCTGCCTGGTGCTTGCATTGTGCCCGCCTGTCTCCATGTGCACGCAAGCTAAGGAAGAGGGCACTGAGAGACTTCATGTAGAGAAGTGAGGCCCGAGAATCTTCCTCCAGCAGCCATCCTCATCGGAATGCAGCAGCAGGGGATCCACAAACTACAGCAGTAAGCAGCCTCCAGGATGCCCTGGCTCAGCTAATCCCCCCGCCTGCACCCGGCCCTGCAGAGAAATCTCTCCCGGAGTCCCTGCATGCTGCCGCGTAACGCCAGCCCCTGCAGGCAGCAGATCAGGGTTGTTGCCCTCCAGACTGAGAGATCTCTCCCGGAGTCACTGCATGCTGCTGCGTAAAGCCAGCCCCTGCAAAGGCAGATTGGGGTTGTCGTCCTGCAGACTTAGAGATCTCTCCCGGAGTCCCTGCATGCTGCTGCGTAAAGCCAGCCCCTGCAGGCAGCAGATCAGGGTTGTCGCCCTCCAGACTGAGAGATCTCTCCCGGAGTCCCTGCATGCTGCCGCGTACAGCCAGCCCCCGCAGGCAGCCAATCGGGGTTCCCCTCCAGTCCCAAAGTTAAGTCCTATCTGCTTGCTTTTGGGAAAACTTCTGATAATCTTTTACAACCCCGAGGGCTCTGCCCTGCCCTCCTCCCAATCTGAACATAAGGAGAAAGAAACTCCCATGCTTCTTTCCCTCTGGGGGACTTGCAGACCTCTACCACCGGCAGAATACATGATGCTCCAGCTTGTACAGGGCAGTGGCTCTTAGGGTCCTGCAGAGTCTGCAGTGCAGACCTCTCCCCCTCCCCCCCCTTATGTCAGGAACGTGGAGTCTGCCTTTCACATTAGCCTTTCATATTAAGCTCAGCCAGCAGGAGGGACTCTGCTACTATTTATGATTTCTATAGTACTGAAAGGCATATGCAGCTCTGTACAATTTAATATACAATAGCAGCAGAAGAAGCCCACACAGAAGGCATCATCACTCCTCTTTCTCTGCCTCCAGGCACAGTGGGAAATGCAGCCAAGAGATGGCACAGAAGAAGGGGTGTATCCTGCCCCCTCTCTGCAGGCTCACCCCCCCTCTCAAGAAGGACAGAGAAGGTCGGCGTGGTATATGAACCTGCGAACCACCAGGGGTGGGACCAGCAGCAACAGTTAATCCTCCTGCTGACCCAACTCCTCTCTCAGTGGGCAACACTCCCCCCAATGCCCTAAATAACCAAAAAAACAAACACACCACAAACGAGAACTCACCCCAAGTTCCTTCAGAAACTCACAGCCTTTCTCAAGATCCACGTGGGTGGACCACCAGTACCCAAGACAGATTACTACAATGCCTGAACTACTTCAGGCAGGCGTTGGCGATTCCAGTCCACAAGAACCTCCTGGACTGTAGAGACGAGATTTGGCAGACTCCCTCTTCAGGGCAACCAACATCAAGGAGACTGGGACTGAAGTACCAGATCTTTCCGGCCCGGTGGTTCGACAACCCGCAGCAGCCATACAAGGACATTGCGGTAGCCTTGGTGCTCAAGAGAAACAGGGCAGCATGACCCCCCCTCCAATGCCCCATCAGGGAAAGACCTGAAAAACCCTGGATTCCACAGAGAAAAAGACCTTCGAGGGCGCAATGCTGAGCGCACGAATTGCTGCGCTCCAGTTCCAGATGTGGCTTTATCAGGAGGCCACTGAGAGAAAATAAATAAAATAAAACAGGGACTCCAGCTCATCACCAAGCCAGTCCACATTAGCAGCAGTCCGTGCCCCAGTGCTTGCTATGCAAACAAGCACTGCCCGAGGGGCAGGGCCATCCAAGGGCAGCCCTCTCCCCAAAACAAAAACAGAACTTTGACCACCCTCTGGCCCAGCAGGATCAGATTGTCTGCGAAGGCTTGGCCCAGGATCACCACCGACCAATGGGTCCTCAGCATCATCAAGCAGGGATTTCGAATTTGCCTCCACTCCCGTCCCCCAGAGTGAGCGGTGCACCCTTCATCTGATGACCCAATTTTCCTGCAGCAAGGAGAGGACCTGCTTCGGCAGAGTCAATAGAGGCGGTGCCGAACAGAGAAGATCACCAAGGGGATTTTACTCCAGGAATCCCCGCGTCCCCATGGACAAGGACAAACGCTCGATCCTGGATCTCTGCAAGCTCAACAGGTGCATACACAAGGAATGATTCCAGATGCACTCTCTGGGTACAGTCTTGCCCCTGTTAAAGCCCGAGTATTGGCTAGTATCCCTAGACTTATAGGATGCATACACTCACGTGCCCATGCACCTAGCCCACATGAGGCATCGTCGCTTCTAAAGCCAAGACAGACACTTCCAGTACAAGGTCCTACCCTTTGGACTCTCAACGGCTCCTAGAGTGTTCACAAAGTGTGTGGCAGTGGTACATCCTCGCCTTCAGGGGGTGTGCGTCTTATCTTATCTCGACAGTTGGCTAATAGAGGCCCACCCTCCAAGGGAGGCACAGGCAGCCCTGACAACCACCATAACCCTCCTCCAGAACTCCTTATCAACTACAAGAAATCCCACCTGATACCCACCCAGGAGATATCGTTCATCGGGGCAGTCATCGATACCACACAGACCAAGGCCTTCCTACTGGACTACCAGATCAACGCCATGACATCCCTGGCCCAGTGTATCCCTGCCTGTAGCTCATCGTCAGCATGCTCCCTCCTGTGTCTCATGAACCACATGGCGGCTGCGGTCTTTGTTGTCCAGCACACCAGACTACACATGAGATCCCTGAAAGGGCACCTCAGATGTCACTGGGACCAGCATACCCAACCTCTGACCACCCAGATACCCATTCGCCAGCCCATACACAAGACGCTTCACTGGTGAATGGCCCGAGATAACTTATCAAAAAGGAAACCAGACCACCACCTCACCAGCTGGTGGCCACCATAGATGCCTCCAAACATGGATGGGGGACAGACCTTCTCCATCTTCGCACAGGGGACATATGGTCTGCCCAGGCGTCCTCACTCATATCTACCTACTGGAGCTCAGGGCCATAGGGAATGCCCTCGAAATCTTCAAACAATTGGTGACAGGCAGGGCAGTCCTCAACCAAACAGAAAACCAGGTGGCCATGTACTACATCAACAAGCAGGGAGGGACAGGGACAGTCTCACTATGCAAGGAAGCTTGCTGCATGTGGGAGTTCACCAACTCCATTCAATGCCCCATCCAGGCAACTTACCTCCCGGGGGAGCAGAACGACCTGGCAGAAAGCCTCAGCCGCCAGCTGGATCTCTATGAGTGGTGTCTCAACCCAGCGATGACGAAGAAGATCTTCAGCACCTGGGGCATACCGAGCATCGACCTGTGTACAACCGAACTGAACTCAAAATACTCGACCTTCTGCTCAAAGAAAACGACCCATCGCCGTCTCACCCCCGACGGTCAGTCTGTGAGTTGGAACCACGGACTCTTATACGCCTACCCTCCAACACCTCTCATACCCTAAGTCCTGCAGAAGATCCTTCAGGACAGAGCAACGGTGATCATGATTGCTCTGTTCGGGCCCCAGTAACCATGGTTCCCGTTCCGGAAAGGGATAGCGGTTCACCCACCTCTCCGCCTCCCGATCAGTGCAGTTCTTACCCTCCACCACGACCTGCGTTCCTTAGCCCTGACCGCAGGGATGGTGAGAGGATGAACCTACCACAAGACGTGGAGCACATTCTTATGGCAGCCAGAAGACCTTCAACCAGAAAATGCTATGGGTTGAAATGGAGAAGGTTCCGCTACCGGTGCACAGACACGCAGCGAGACCTAAAACCCACTTCCATCAAGGTCCACCTAAGTGCGATCGCGGCATACCATACTGGCCTAGACAACAAACTGGTGTCGAGGCATCCAGTAATCACAAAATTTCATGAAGGGACTGTCCAATCTGCACCCACCGGTCAGACCACCACCGCCCGGATGGGACCTCAACTTGGTGCCACATCAGCTCACCTCGACCCCTTCAAACCTTTGGGGAAGGCAGATCCCGTATTCCTTGCCGGGAAAACCCTGACCTCCATCGCGTCGGCCAGATGTATCGGCGAGATCCAGGCCCTGGTCTATCATCCCCCGACACACTCCTCCATGAGAACATGGTGGTACCCAGAACCCACTCCCGATTCTTGCCGAAGGTGGCTTCAGCGTGCCTCCCTGCACTCTACATTCCCCCACAGGGGAGGCACACAGCCACCTCAGTGACACCTCCTGGACTGTGTGCGGGCCCTGGCTATGCAACAGACCAGACAACCCTCAATTGTTCATCTCCTACGACCAAAACAGACCAGGACTGCCGGCCACCAAACGCAGGCTCTCGTGCTGGATATCCAAGTGCATCCCCTTCACCTATATAAGAGCGCAGAATGGGAGCCCACGCAAACCAGCTCAGAGCCATAGCCACCACAACGGCTCATCTCCACCACACACCAACAGGGGTCATCTGCGATTCAGCCACTTGGTCCTCCATGCACACCTTCACCAAGCACTACTGCCTCAACATAGCATTCCACGCTCCAAATGCATTCGGCCAAACAGTCTTGGAAGCGGCTCTTCCCTCCCGGGAGGGACAGCAACCACTAGCACAGCCTGGACAAACACTGATCAAGTAGGGTGTTATAGATATTGATTAAGTAGGTCTTCCAGCACTCTTGTCTAGACTATGTAATATGCAAGTATGAATTGTCACATGTAAGTACGAATTGTCACTGTTGACCAGTTGGTTTCTCACTGTTCATTGATTGTTATTGACCAGTTTCACTGTTCTGTGAGTATTATTGCTCAGTTAACACAGCACTTGATCAAAAATCTTGTTTCCACAACTTCACCTGCTTCGCCTGATTACCCTGCCCGGCTCGGCCTCCACAGCCAGGTGAGGGACGCACAGAGCGCTAAGGCGCAGGTCCAGTCGGTACATCCCTCGGCTAGGGAGTTACCCATATGTGGCTGACTCATCTTGCTTGTCCTAGGAGAAAGTGTAGTTACTTGCCTGTAACGTAGGTTCTCCGTGGACAGCAGGATAGTCAGCCACACAACCCACTAGGAACATCCTGGGGATTAGGGGGAAGCAGGGGGAAATGGGTAGGGCTCGGGCATGCCCAGTTGGGCTCGGGCACTGCACATGCTCAGAGAAAAAAAAAAAAAAAAATCTCTCTGAGCTATTGGAGAGCTTATCCGCAAATTGGGAGCTGTTGGGACAACACCCATATGTGGCTGACTATCCTGCTGTCCATGGAGAACCTACATTACAGGTAAGTAACTACACTGAATAACACAGGGACAAATTTGTCCCCTTCCCCACTGGAACTCAATTTCCCCGTCCCGTCCCCCTGAATTTTGTCACAGTCCCTGTCCCATTCCTCTAAGCTCTGCCTTAACCGCACAAGCCTTGAACACTTATGGTTTTAAAGTATTTGAGGCTTGTGCAGAGGAGAATGAAACTTGCAGGAAAAGTACTCACCGGGACAGGAAAATGAGTTCCTGCAGGGACAGGAAAAAATTTGTCCCATGTCATTCTCTAGCTGATAGAACTCTTATTTGGCTCAGAGCTGAGTTTAGCTCTATCAGATCTTAGCACAGAACAGTTTGGTGTGTAAAATGGCCTCGTTAATGTGATGAGGTTGTCAATCCTTCACTGTTGCACAGATCTGGCAGACTGCTATCAACTTTCAGTTAATTTTGGCTCTGCTGCAAATCAATAGAAAATGCAGAATTTCAGTCTCTTCAGAGGAGTACTTTGCAGCTTGTTTTTAGTTTAATAATAGATTGAACCGCCTTGAATCGCAAGGTAATGCGGAATAGAAATCCCTAATGTAATGTAATGTAATTTGTACTTCCCAAAGTACACTACATCCTTTGAGCAATGGACATCTGAGCAATGGGCATTAGGAACAGCAGAAAGCACCTCCCCACTCCCAAAGGAATGCCTTTTCCCAAAGACCCTACTAAAAACATTATTGTATACAATACAGTCAAACCTCGGTTTACGAGTGCCGCGGTTTGTGAGTGTTTTGCAAGACTAGCAAAACATTCACAAAATCTGTGCTTGGGAAACTGAGCTTGACTCGATTTATGACACCCCCCCGCAACCCAGCATCCCCCTACTAGCGTTGCCCCCCCCCCCCCCATCGCAATCTGGCATCCCCCACTCACCCACCGATTCTCGGAAAGAGTGAGAACTAGTAGGCCTTGAGCATACGCAGATGCTCAAGGCCCAGCACAAGGAAGAGGGAAGATCTTCGGGCACCGGCATGTCCTGTGCATTGGTGCTGGTGCCGGTGCCAGATAGGGGTATGAGAATGTGTTTGGGTGGGTGGGTGAGTGGGCGATGCCAGATCACGGCAGGGGGGGCGATGCGAGCAGGGGGATGCCGGATCGTGGAGGGGGATGACGGATTGGGAAGGGGGGTGTGGAGCAGCACCGGTGGCCTCGGGGGGGGGGGGGAGTAAGGTAGAGCAGCGTCGGTGGCCACGGGAAGGGAGAAGAGGTGGAACAAATCAAGCGAGTTTCCTTTACATCCTATGAGGAAACTCGCTTTGATATGAGTAAATTGGTTTACGAGCATGCATCTGGAACGAATTATGCTCGTAAACCAAGGTTCCACTGTATTTCTATATTTTCTATCATGTATTCTTGAGCTCTGGTTGTACATCTTTTGTGAGTTTCCCTGGATATAATGTACATCGGAAACAACATATTTTCAGACCAATGGATGCTGCCTTCCCTTGTGTAGTCTGTTGCTCTGAGGATGTACTGAGCAATTGCACATGATCTGCACTCTTTGCTCCCTGTGGTGCATTAAAAACTCTTCTTATGGCTTAATGGATCACTCATTTACAATCTGCCTCTTGTCTGAAATCAGTGCACTTCCCAGCTCCAAGTACATTAATCTCCTTGCACTGGTACATTAATCTCCTCCTCTTAAGGGCTTAGACCTCCAGGTCTCCTAAATCACCTTTCCCAGGGCTGTCGATTCTGGTGGCAGTATGTACATGGGCCTTCAGTGCTCAGACCAGCTCTTCAAATAAATTCCGATTCAGATAATTAGATTGACATCACAGCATTTTATGTGTTGCCATAGAAACACATCAAGATGGTAATATTATAAAGGTTTTCCTTCCCATGTAATGCAAAAAAAAAACCTGTGCAGCTCTCTACAAGCATATAGAGGTACACATGCTGATAAGATGGGGGGTGATATTCATTCTGCAGCGGTTAGCGGCATGTAAGGCGCTCACACCCATCGATGAACCTAAACCTGGCCGCTCAATGCTGGGACATGCGTGGAACCCAGCATTGAATATCCAGGTATATGTGCCGTTCCAAAAGTTATCCAGGCACCTGGTTAATTCAGAAAATAAAGTTTAGGACAGTCTTTTTGCTGTTCTAACTTTAAGCGTTTACTTAGCTGGTTAATGGTCTGAAAATCACCACTAATTGGCTAAGTCATGGCTCCGTCCAAACTCTTCTCATGGACCACCCTAAACCCGGTTTGCACTTGGTTGATTATAGCTGATATTCTGCAGCACTACCCAGGACCGAGTTGTGGAACACTGGTCTAGAATTTATCAGTCAAGACTGAGTGCTACGAAATATAGGGTCACACATTTAGGCTACAAAAACCCAAGGGAGTGCTACCAAATAAGCAATCCAGGAGTGGAGGAGTAGCCTAATGGTTAGTTCAGTGAGCTGAGAACATGGGGAACTGAGTTTGATTCTCAATACAGCTCCTTGTGCTCCTGGGCAAGACTTAATCCTCCATTGCCCCAGGTATATAACTTAGATTGTGAGCCCAATGTTATTGTTGTTAGGTGCCATCAACTTGTGTCCAAGTCCTAGCAAAATGATGAATTGTGGATCTAAAATAAAATTGGTTTTGTGTTAGTCCGGAAAGGTCCTAAAGCATCATCCCTATGATTCTTTTCAACATGTCCAGCCATTTGATTGCAGGTCACCCTCTTCACCTGGTTCCTTCGATCTTCCCAAACATTGCGTCCTTCTCCAGTGATCTCTCTCTTCTGATGGTATGACCAAAATAAAACAGTTGTAACTTCATCATTTGGGCTTCGAGTGACATAGCCAGTTTGATCCCTTGCACTAGGGATAGAAAAAAATGCCTGCATATGTTATATGTAAACTTTTGACTGTAGTAAAATAAAAAGCAAAAGATATGGGCTCCAAATAGTCTTTTATTACATTACATTAGAGATTTCTATTCCGCCATTACCTTGCGGTTCAAGGCAGATTACAAAAGATTTATGGTAGGTCTGTTACAAAAGGAGATCAGTGGTCATGACTAGTGAAGGTAAAGAATAGGGCAGGTAGTTTCAAAGAGTCAGGAAGAAGATAGGAGGAAGGAGGAGTTCATGATGTTAAGACTTATTCAGGGGTTTCTTGAAGAGTTTGGTTTTTATTTCTTTTCTGAATAACTTGTAGTCTATGTTGTTGTCAGTAGTTTGGAGATTTGATTATCTAATTTTACTGCTTGGGTGGCTAGGAGGCAGTCGTAAAGTTTTTCTATTTAACTTCTTTGATTGGTGGGTATGAGTTTTTCTATGGGTTTGAGTTTTTCTATGGGTTGTGAGTTTTTCTATGTCTGGTTGAGGTATTATGGATGAGTCAGTTGTTCAGTTAGGTTGGGCTGTCTCCGTTTATAGTTTTAAATAGTATGCAGTAGAATTTGAATAGTATTCTTTCCTGGATTGGGAGCCAGTGTGAGTTGATGAAAGCTTCAGTAATGTGGTGGTGTTTCTTTAAGGAGTAGATGAGCCTTAGGGCTGTATTTTGAATTGTTTGAAGAAGTTTGGTCATTGTTGCAGGGCAGGGGAGATAGAGGATGTTGCAATAATCTAGTATACATAGGATAAGGGATTGTACTATGAGCTGGAACCGAGTTCTTTCAAAGAATTTACGGACTTGTCTTAGGTTTCTCATAATGGCATAAGGGCACAGTGCAAGAAGCACAACATATGTACATCCCCAGATTTAGAAAAGGGTGCAAAAAAAACCGAACAAAAGACCCAGTATGGATAACAAATGAAGTGAAGAAAGCGATAGGAGACAAGAAAAAGTCGTTCCGGAAATGGAAAAAGGACCAAACTAGGGAAAACTGGAAGGAACACAGGAAATGCCAAAAAGAATGTCATCGAGTGGTTAGGAGAGTGAAAAGGGAATACGAAGAAAGACTAGCCAGGGAGGCTAAAAATTTCAAATCGTTCTTCAGATACGTTAAGGGAAGCAACCGGCGAGGGAGAAAGTAGGACCGTTGGATGATTGAAACAAAGGAGGAAAAAGAGTTAGCTGATAGGTTAAACAAGTTCTTCTCGTCAGTCTTCACAAGCGAGAACACATCCAGTGTACCAGAACCCGAAGAGATCTTCAATGGAGACCAAGAAGAAAAACTGTCGACAATAGAGGTGAGCCATGAGGATGTCCTCCAATAGATAGATAGATTGAAAAGTGACAAATCACCAGGCCCAGATGGAATCCACCCAAGGGTACTAAAAGAACTAAGAAATGAAATAGCGGAAATATTCCAACGAGTTTGCAACCTATCCTTGAAAACTGGCGAGATCGGAGGACTGGAATATAGCAAATGTTACACCTATCTTTAAAAAGGGATCAAGAGGAGACCCGGAAAACTACAGGCCGGTAAGTTTGACATCGGTTCCGGGCAAGATGGTAGAAGCACTGATAAAGGACAGCATCTGTGAGCACATCGAAAAAAATGGACTAATGAAAACGAGCCAACATGGCTTCTGCAAAGGAAGATCGTGCCAAACAAACTTACTGCACTTCTTTGAGGGGGTAAATAGCCAGTTGGACAAAGGGGAACCCCTAGACATCATTTATCTCAACGTCCAAAAGGCCTTTGACAATGATATATTTTGCATATGGACTTCAACTGAGGAAGAGCTGTTAATATTCATAGAAGAGTTGAATAGGTTGGATAACAATATTAAATTTACAGTCATAATAAAACATCGGGAGATTCCGTTTTTGGATATTTTGGTTATGAAGGGGACGACTCATCTCCAAACCTCTTTGTATAGAAAAGAGAGCCTCTTGCGGTTTCATAGTTTCCACCCTGAGAACCTGAAAAGAAGTCTCCCTATCAGCCAGTTTTTGAGACTGAGAAGGATTTGTCACTCTTTAGATGATTTTCGTCTTCAAGCGAAACAGATGAAAACTAGATTTTATCAATGTGGCTATCCTTATGCCACAGTTAAACAAGCTTACAAAAGAGCGAAATATGCTCAAAGAGAGTGGTTGCTGCAGGATACCAGTAGGGACGATAACTCCCTTGATATGGTGGCCTTTGTTCAGGAGTTTTCTACCCTTGCCCACCGGGTTTCAAAAATTGTGAAGAAGCACTGGCATATCCCTAGGTTGGCTATTCCCACTCTCGATGATTTACCATTATGCTCTTATCGAAGAAGAAACCTGGGTGAAATGCTAAATCACCATAAACTTCAGGAGAGAGCGCCATCTGTGAGTGGGAATCACCTTCCTTGTGGTCAATGCCAGTGGTGCACGTATACCATCTCGGGGGAATGCTGGACTCACCCTAGTACTGGGGCCATATATAAGACCAAACATAATACTACCTGTAATTCAGATAACGTTATTTACATTATTCAGTGCCCCTGTCCCAAGTTGTATGTGGGCAGAACAACTCGCCCCATAAGGGTCCGTTTGACCGAGTATAAATCTAGAGTGCACACACATACGGAATCTTCTCCGTTGGTCCGTCATTGGATCAGTTGTGGTCACACTCTAAAAGACCTTAAATGGTGTGTTATGGACCGCATTAGTGTAGGGTGGGAGGGAGGGAACACTGTCCGGAGGCTTAACCGTTGTGAGCTTCGGTGGATGTTCATACTTGATTCGATGTCCCCTAAAGGGTTAAATGAAACATCGGACTGGCTAGCCCAAGCCGACCTTTAAGTGGGGCTTTTAGATCTTTTGGTTAAATAAGTGGTGGCTCTGGTTTAAGTAGGTTCTTATCCCTTTAAACTTTTGAGGTATTGTAGCTTGTTCCCCGGATATGTCGTCATTTGGGAGGGGTATTTAAATCCCAGAGTCAGTACGCCGTGGCTTGCCTTTCTAAGCCGGTTGGCGGTACGCTGTGTATGTTTACTAAAAATGTAAGTAATGCAGAGTTAAGGGAGGGTTTGGGTCGTCCTAAAAAAATGTTTTTAAAAAATGTGAATAGTTTAGTGGAGGCCTTAACCCTAATGGTTTGTTTCTTGGTATTTCAGCTTCCCCATGTCGCCTTGACAAAGACACTCGAAACGTGTTGGCGTTCAGGGGATTGATCTTAAAGCTAAATGCTGAAAGCTAAGTAACCTTTTATATGTTCAGTGGATATGAAACGATAAAACGATAAAATACTTAATATTGAAAGAAAAATAGTTTATAATGAATGCAGTAAAAAAGTAAAAAGATAAAAAAAGAAAAAAACGGAGGAGGAGGTTCCGTGGGGCAAATGAGGAATTTCTCCCTTCAAACTAAACTGTTTGTTGGGTTGTCTGATACCCCATACGGTCCTCAATAACAACATACTTCATGAGTAGTCGATTTAAACAGCTGTGACTTTGTGACTCTGTGATTCTTTGGTGTGTGTATACTTTGACAAGGTACCCCATGAGCAGCTACTTAGGAAGCTGTGGAACCACGGGGTGGAAGGGGACGTACACAGATGGGTTATTCACAGGTTGGCAGGTAGGAAGCAAAGGGTTGGAGTGAAGGGCCACTACTCGGACTGGAGGAGGGTCACGAGCGGAGTTCCACAGGAGTCAGTACTCGGACTGCTGCTGTTCAATGTATTTATTAATGACCTAGAAACGGGGACAAAGTGTGAAGTTATAAAATTTGCGGATGACACTAAACTCTGTAGCAGGGTTAGAACTGTGGAAGAATGTGAGGACCTACAAAGGGACCTGAACAAACTGGAGGAGTGGGCGAATGGCAGATGAACTTCAATGTAGGGAAATGCAAGGTCATGCATATAGGGAAAAAGAACCCGATGTTCAGCTACCGTATGGGGGGATTAGTACTAGAGGGAAGTAACCTTGAAAAAGACTTGGGTGTGCTGGTGGACACAACAATGAAGTCAACGGCACAATGCGCAGCAGCATCAAAGAAGGCAAACAGAATGTTGGGTATTATTAAGAAGGGTATTACAACCAGAATGAAGGAAGTCATCATGCCGCTGTATCGCGCGATGGTGCGACCACATCTGGAATATTGTGTCCAATATTGGTCGCCGTACCTAAAGAAGGACATGGAGATACTTGAGAGGCTTCAGAGAAGAGCGACAAGAATGATAAAAGGTATGGAAAACCTTTCATACACAGAGAGGCTAGAAAGGCTGGGGCTCTTCACCCTGGAGAAGCGGAGACTCAGAGGAGACATGATAGAGACTTACAAGATCATGAAGGGCATAGAGAAGGTGGAAAGGGACAGATTCTTCAGCCTATTGGGAGCTACAAGAACAAGGAGGCACTTGGAGAAATTGAAAGGGGACAGGTTTAGAACCAATGCTAGGAAATTTTTCTTCACTCAGAGGGTGGTGGACACCTGGAATGCGCTTCCAGAGGATATGATAGGACAGAGTACATTAAGGGGATTCAAAGAGGGATTGGACAAGTTCCTGAAGGATACGGGGATTGAGGGATATAGATAGAGGTAGAGATAGAGATAGGATCATGAAAGGGTATAGGTAGAAGAATAATGGGGATTGAAAGGTTTTAGACAAAGGATCACTTATAGAACATAAGAACATAAGAAGCGCCATCTCCGGAACAGACCCTAGGTCCATCAAGTCCAGCGATCCGCACACGCGGAGGCCCCGCCAGGTGTACCCTGGCATAGTTTTGGTCCCCATATCGCTCCAAGCTTCTCGTAAAGAGAAGTGCATCTAGCCTACCCCTACCCATGTCACTTCATGCCACTCATAAGGAGATGTACATCTAACTTACCCTTAAATCCTAGAATGGTGGATTCCGCAATTACCTCTTCTGGGAGAGCATTCCAGGTGTCCACCACTCATTGTGTGAAGCAGAACTTCCTGATATTTGTCTTGAACTTGTCCCCCCTTAGCTTCAGCCCATGTCCTCTTGTCCGTGCCACATTGGACATTGTAAATAACGTTTTTTTCTGCTCTATCTTGTCGATTCCTTTCAGTATTTTGAATGTCTCGATCATATCCCCTCGTAGTCTCCTTTTCTCAAGGGAGAACAACCCCAGTCTCTTAAGTCTTTCCTCGTAATCCAGGTTCTCCATACCTTTCACCAGCTTTGTTGCTCGTCTCTGCACCCTCTCTAGCAGTACGATATCCTTCTTTAGGTATGGAGACCAATGCTGGACGCAGTATTCCAAGTGTGGTCTGACCATCGCTCTATAAAGTGGCATTATGACTTTCTCCGATCTACTCGTGATTCCCTTCTTTATCATGCCTAGCATTCTATTCGCGTTCTTCGCTGCCGCCGCACATTGCACCGACGGCTTCAGTGTCCTATCGATTAATACTCCCAGGTCCTTTTCCTGTTCAGATTTTCCCAGAGTTGCACCTGACATACTATACTTGTGTTCTTTATTTTTTCTGCCTAAGTGCATCATTTTGTATTTTTCTACATTAAACTTCATCTGCCATTTATCTGTCCAATTCTCCAATCGGCTCAAGTCACTCTGGAGTTCTTCACTGTCCTTCTGCGATTTGATGGCCCGGCATAGCTTTGTGTCATCTGCAAACTTGATGATCTCACTGGATGTTCCATCCTCTAGGTCATTGATGAAGATATTAAATAAGATGGGCCCAAGTACCGAGCCCTGGGGCACACCGCTAGTCACATTTTCCCAGTCCGAGAACTTCCCATTTATGCCCACTCTCTGCCTTCTGTTCTCCAGCCATTTGCCTATCCATCTTAGTATATCTCCTTCTATTCCATGGCCCTGCAGTTTCCTGAGGAGTCTTACATGTGGAACTTTGTCGAACGCTTTCTGAAAATCCAAGTATATAATAACCACCGGTTCTCCATTATCAATTTGTCTGTTCACTGTCTCAAAAAATTGAAGTAGGTTCGTCAAGCATGACTTCCCTTTCCTGAATCCATGTTGGCTGGCTTTCATCAGGTCGTGTGTGTCTAGGTGCCGGGTTATGCTATCCTTGATCAGCGCCTCAACCATCTTCCCAGGGACCGACATGAGACTCACAGGTCTATAGTTGCCCGGTACTTCTCTTGATCCTTTTTTGAATATCGGCATGACGTTTGCTATCTTCCAGTCGTCTGGTATCTGCCCTGTTTTGATTGACAGATTGGCAAGTTTTTGGAATAGTTCTCCAATTTCCACTTTTAGCTCTTTCAAGACTCTCGGATGAATTCCATCTGGTCCAGGGGATTTGTCGCTTTTGAGTTTGTCGATCTGGCGGTATATCTGGTCCAAGTCCACGTCTACTGTGGTAAGGCTGTCCTCTGTTACTCCTTTGAACACTTTCACTGCTTCTGGAATTGTTGCAGTGCCTTCCTTTGTAAAGACAGACGCAAAGAATGAATTTAGTCTGTCTGCGATTTGTTTGTCTTCCTTGATGTACCCTTTCCTTCCCTGGTCATCCAGCGGTCCCACCGCCTCATTTGCGGGTTTTCTCCCTTTCACGTACTTGAAGAAGGGCTTGAAGTTTTTGGCCTCCTGCGCTATTTTCTCCTCATAGTCCTTTTTGGCATCCCTCACCGCCCTGTGACACTTCTTCTGATCACCCTTGTGTTTGTTCCAAGTTTCGATTGTTTTCGTGCGTTTCCATGCTTTGAAGGAGTCCTTCTTTTCTTTTATGGCTTCCTTCACCTCTTTAGTAAGCCACGCCGGCTCTCTTTTGCCTTTGGTTTTCTTTGCTTTGGATATCTTCGAAATGTAGAGGCTTTGTGCTTCTGTGGTAGTATTTTTCAGAAGGGACCATGCCTGTTCTACCGTTTTGACTTTGCCCATTTTTTTCTTGATCCGTTGTTTCACCATGGCTCTCATGCTATCATATCTTCCCCTTTTGAAGTTTAAAGTTGTGGTTGAGGTTTTGGTACTTTTCCCCTTCCCGACATCGAGTCTGAAGTTGATCATGTTGTGATCGCTTGTCCCCAGCGGAACCGTGACTTCTACTTCCTTTGCTGGCCCCGTAATGCTGTTTAGGACCAAGTCCAAGGTGACGTTTCCTCTTGTCAGCTCTCCCACCAATTGTTCCAGAAAGCAGTCCCCTAGCACTTCCATGAACATTGCCTCCTTGCCACAATTTGAAATTCCCAGGTTCCAGTCTATTCCAGGAAAATTGAAATCCCCCAAGATTATGACATTACCTGTCTTACATTCGTGTTTAATTTCCTCTATCATTTCCACGTCTGTTTCTTCCATTTGTCCTGGCGGTCGATAGTAAAGGCCAATCTTTGTGTCAGCTCCGTTGTGTCTGGGAATCTTTATCCAGAGGGATTCCAGCTTCTCTTTCTCTTCTGTCATAGTCTCTCTCACAGATTCTATTTCTTCACGAACATATAGTGCAACACCTCTACCTTTCTGCCCCACTCTATCTCTTCTGTACAGTTTGTATCCCTGAAGTACTGTATCCCATTTGTTTTCGTCATTCCACCAGGCTTCTGTTATGCCAATGATTTCCAGTTCTTCGTTCTTTGCTATTGCTTCTAATTCTCCCATTTTGTTTCTCAAACTTCTAGCGTTCGTATACATACATTTGAGTTCCCTTTGTGTTGCCTTCTTAGACTCCTTAAGCTTAGCAGTCTCCCCTGGTTCCTTCACGGTATCCTTCCTTGCTCCTGTATTGTCTCTCTTAAATGCTTTGTGGTCGTCCCCTCCTGTGTCTGAGTAGTTGTCCATAGTTCCTTCTATGGGACATCCTGTCGCCCGGACCATCGACTGGTGGTCGACTGTCGGCTTTCCCCTGACCTTTAGTTTAAAGCCTTCTCGATGGCCTTCTTGCTCCTTCCTCATTGAGGTGCAGTCCGTCCTTCCTGTAGTACTTGCTTCTTTCCCAGAACGTTGTCCAGTTGCGCACGAAGTCAAAGCCTTCCTCTTCGCACCATCGTCTCATCCAGGCGTTGATCGCTTGCAGTTCCCCTTGCCTCCTTCCATCCGCTCTTGGTACCGAGAGGATCTCGGAGAAGGCCACCTTCACCTCCATGATCTTCAGTATTCTTCCGAGTGAGCGGAGCTGACCCTTCATTTCTTCCCTGTCATACTTCCGTCCGCTCACATCGTTGGTTCCCACGTGGATAAGCACAGCAGTGTCCTCTCCCCCTGCGCTGTCTATGATCCTGGAGATCCTGTTGGCCACATCCTTCACTCTTGCTCCTGGCAGGCAGGTGATGATTCTATCCTCTCTCCCTCCTGCGGTGTAGCTGTCCACATGCCGTACGATGAAGTCTCCCACGATGATCCCCATCTTCTTTATTCGGTGGTTCCTTGAGGGTCGTAAGTCTACATCCATGGTATAGGGCAGATCTTCTTCTTTCTGTGGTACTCCTGAAGTCGTTTTCTGCTCTTCGGGTGGGGGGGGTGTCCTCCTGCAGTCTCCCTCTTACTCCTGGTGTGTGATCGCCCCTTGTCTCCGCTTCCTTTTCTCCAGAATTTGCAGGGATGTCTTCTCTTCTCTCATCCAGGCCTTCTTCCAGAGTTGTTCGGGTACTGTTCTCCACATGCTGCTGGTGTGCTTCCTCGATGTATCTTTCTAGTTCCTTGACCTCTTCATTTGGACTGAACTGGACTAGAAGCTTCTCCTGTTCACGTATTTCCTCTTCAAAGGTGAGGAGTTCTTTTAGATTCAGCACTGTCTCCTCTAGTAGCCGGACTTGCCGTTTCAAGCTATCCAGCTCCATGCAGCAACTGCAAATGTATGCCCTAGTCCCCAAAGGGAGGTAGTCATACATATTGCAGCCGGTGCAGAAGACTGGAAAGCTCACCTTCTGGCTTCCCTGGGCATCCATCTCTTGTCCCCCTCCTGAGTTGTTTGGGCAAATTGGTTATGGACCTTCTGTCTCTGTCGTCTGGATGTTTTCTGGCTTCCTGGTTTCTACCTTCCTTTTTGTGAGTCTGCTAGTGTTACTGTTTGTTCTCAGTCCGCTAGTGTTACTGTGTTAGCGTCTGTAAGCGCCTTTTCCCCCTCTGGGTGTGTGGTATGTGAGGGAGTGTGTGCCCTGCTGTGTGACTAGATAAAGATTGTGTTTTGTGGCTACCTTCCTGCTTGTAGTGAGTCTCCTGGCTTATGTCAGTTCTGATTTTGCTTATGTTATGGTGTTGGAGTCAGTGGTGGAGTCAGTGAGTACTCTGTTCTTCCTCTGTTTCCCCTCTAGGTGTGTGGTATGTGAGGGAGTGTGCCCTACTGTGTAGCTAGCTAAAGTCTAGGATTTGTATCTACCTTCCTGCTTGGTGTGAGTTTGTTGGTGTTACTCCGCTGGTGTCCGAGTTTCCTGGCTCCTTCAACGGCTCCTTTGCAAAGGCTAGCGCCTTAGTCGCTCGCCTTCGTCGCGTGCCGAACGGCTGCGCGCCGTTGGCTCCGCCCCTTTTAAGGCGGAGCTCCGAGGTCTGACGTCGGAGGGGTGGGCAGAGCTACCTCTCGCCTCTACCCCTTGCTCTGCACTCTCTCTGCGCCCTCCTGGCTCTCCTCCTCTCCTAACCCCTGCCTTCCGAGTCTCTCTCTTGCCTCTCTCCCTCTGTGTCATGGACCACCACGGGAGCGAACTGCTGGGCACAATGGACCCCTGGAGGCAACTTGTTATGTTCTTATGTTTGATAAGAAAAACAGGTGGTCCTAGATAGATATATTCAGAGTTCCACAATGTTTCATGCCCAAAATGCTGGCTTTAAGTGCTTGAAAAGACTCTGGAGTGGTGCAGTTTGAGATGTATATATATATATATATATATATATAGTCATTCATATGTGGATCAGACTCAAGATTTAATTAATAATCAATGCCTCGATGCCCCTGATTAAGGTACCACAGCGCCGAAACATGTTGGGCAGGTTTTCAATTTTATTTTGAAGTCTGAATATCGCCACCTAGGACCACATGTTTTATGTTACCAACAAAAGACTCTTTGGAGCCCACATCTGCTTTTTGTTTTGCTCTGCTGTTGTTTGCGGTTTTCTTTTGCTTCTACTTTTTGCCAAGTTTTGGTGGCAGTTTATCGAATCCACGACCCTTTAGGTGCATGAAAAAAGATCAGGACCTTGGGGTGATCATATCTGATGACTCTAAAATGGACAAACGGGTAGAAAAGTTGATGAAAAACCAGAAGGATTCTTGGGTGCACAGGGAGAGGAATGGCCTTCAGAGACAAGAAGGTAACAGTGCCTCTGCTGAGACCTCACTTGGAGTACTGTGTACAATTGTAGAGAATGCAGCTTGAAAAGGACATAAACAGGGCAGAGTTGGTCCAGAGTCAGCTACTGTACTAGAATGTTCTGTAGTGTTCATCATAAAACATATGGGGATAGACTTAAAGATGGAAATATACATACTTTGGAGGAAAAACAAGAGAGAGGGGAGATATAATAGAGAGATTAAAAAACTTATCTGGTATAAATGGGCAGGGGTTAGGCCTTTCTCAAATTCACAAGAAGCTCTGGAATAACATGTTGGATGCATGGAGACTTGTTCTTTATCTGAATTCAACAAGACATCAGACAAGCATTGAGGGTCTCTGAGGAAAGGATTTCAGAGCTTGGTATGGATATGCAGACCACTTTTTCAACCATTATTTTACTACTCGGATTTGACTAACTGATCTCAGCAGTGGGCCTATAAATGCCTATTTTGGTCATGAATAACAGATACTTCTGGTAGTTTTTCTTCTTTTATAAATTATCTGGCTGCGACATCCGTTTTCTGCTGGGAAATCTGTAATGTCAACAGATGCAATTAGCTGCACATGTGGCATGATCCTTTCAGTGGGGAGCTTGTATGATTGTTATTTAAGTGTTTTACATCGGCATGTGGCATTGAAATAAATGTGCATTTAATGTATCACAATGAAAGCTAATTGGCTCCATGCTTAAAATCTTAAGCAAGATGTGTTTCCATCTGGGGAAAACTGCTATCAATTCACATTAGCAGCCTTTCCATTGGAAAAAGAAAGGCAGGAGGCAGCAGTAATCAGCCATTTACAGTAGGTGAATTTATGCCCACTGTAGACTATGCAGAAAGGATCACGCTGTGTATATCTACTATCTGCTTGGAAGTCATTCAGTCGCTTACATAATAGTAGTGTTAATGTAAACACACAGGAATATAGCAGTAATGAACTATAACAGTAACTCTTAGAATGATGCAAACTATGGTACTGATTAATAGCGGAATGCAGGATAATTCAGGAAACCCCTGCCAATCACTCCTCTGGTTAAGCACTCGCTTGAAAGATCATTGGGCTTCCTAATAGGGGAGAAGAACATTCAGAATGATTTTTATACAGTAGCATAATAAATCAAAGCAGAGAAAGGCTAACGTGGCCCAGTGGTGTAGCCAGACGGCCAATACTGGGCGGACCTGAGCTCAAAGTAGGAGAGCATCTCTCTTTCCCTTCCTTCCTACCCCCAGCCTGTGCAGCAGCCTCTTTGCCTCCCTTAACACCACCACCCCCTCAAGCCCATGTAGCATCAGAGAAAAAGCTGAGGCTGGCGCAAGCAGCAGGTTGGAGATGCTGCTCGCACCGGCAAAGAGTTAGAGAAAAGGGGGGAAGGGAAGAAGGGTGCATGGCTGGGGAGGGGTGAGGAAGGAGCAGGGGGGTGGAGTGTAGTCTAAAGCGTGCGAGGACAAAGGCGCGCCGACAATCAAGCACGGACAACTGAGCGCAGGACTTCATCGCGCTGAAGAATAACCATATTTTAAAGGGCTCCAACGAAGGGTGTTGGTGGGGAACCCTCCCACTTTACTTAATAGAGATCGCGCTGGTGTTGAGGGGGGGTTTGGGGGTTGTAACCCCCCTCATTATACTGGAAACTTAACTTTTTCCCTGGTTTTTAGGGAAAAAAGTTAAGTTTTCAGTATAATGTGAGGGGTTACACCCCCAACACACCCCAAACATGGCAGCGTGAGGCAGCGCAATCCCTATTAAGTAGAGAGAGAGGGGGGTTCCCCCACACATACTCCCACACCCCCCATCAGAGCTGTTTAAAATACGGTTTTTCTTCGGCACGATTAAGCCTTGCGCTCAGTTGTCCGCGCTCGGTTGTCGGCACGCCTTTGTCCTCGCAGGCTTTTGACCCGTCACCGTGTAGGAGAGGTGCTAGGGTTACCAAATTTTCCTTGACCACGCCCCCCCAGAACTGCCCAGTTCCGCCTCTGTCCCGTCCCCAGCCCCACCCCCAGACGGCATCCGCACATGTACTGACACGATGCAATGACATCATGTGCGTGATGTCATCACGTTGTGTCCGCACATGCACAGCTGCCCCTTCCTGACGCGATTATGTCGGGAAGCTTTTCAAAACCCGGAGAAAGTGCCAGGTTTTGAAAAGCCGTCTAGGGAAATCCGAACATCTGGTAATCCTAGCAATGTGCCCCCACCAAGATGACACCCGGGCCAGACTGTCCCCCTTTTCTAAGCCACTGGCTGCTATGGCCTATTCTATTCTGCTGCCTGTGGTTGTATCTGCCACACAGTTCAGGTTACTTTCCCTATGCTTGTGTTGTTGTGGATTGGACCTGCACTGCAGTGTATGCTAGTTTCCCCATGATTTCTTAGAAGTGCAGTTGTTGTTTTATAACTGCAAACCATTGTGTATATTTTGTGTGAACTATAATAGGCTCCCTCTTTACAGAGTGCCATACTAAGTTCAGTCTGATCCTTCAATAATTCAAGAAAGCTTGGGACAGGTGCAAAGGATCTCTAGGGGAGAGAAAGCGATAGTAGATGGCATGGATGGGCAGACTGGGTAGTGTCACCGTGTATCACCTAGGCCGGGCCGAGCCCAAGAGGGAGTGGCCGAAAGAGCCCAGAGCACACAGTGCTGACCGAGCAGATTATCAGTATTGATTGGAGTTGGTGGATCAAATGAAAAACACCCAGTTTTGCTTCCAAAACAAAGTTCTTTTATTCTAATAGGAACTTCCGCTTTCACAACCCTCAATTGTCTTCACAGTTCCAAATGAAAAATAAACTTGTGTTTCTCAATAATAGTCCAAAATGACTCTTCATTATATCAAGGCAATAGTCCATAGATTCAAACTACTTTCAAAATACTTCTTTATTAGTTGGATACAGTTTCTGCTGGCAATCACTTCTGACAGCTTTAGACTGGACCCACCTCTGAACTCTCTGGATGCAGAGCTCAGGGCAGAAGGGACCTCCTCCCACAATGATTGTTGGCTGTGGTCCCTCCCAACTAGGACCCACAATCCAGTCTATGGCAAAAACTTCAAAAGGAAAAGGTCCCCAAAGAGACTGCCAAGGCTGGGCAATGCTAATTGCCACAGCCTAAAACTTTGTGGTTCTTGCTCCCAAAAGGAAGACAAGGAACCTACAAAAGCCGTTAAGGCTTCCAGTAATCTTTCTTTTGGCTTAAGGTCAGAGAGACAGCCAGCCCATTAACTAGCCCTAACTTCCTTAAACCCCATTGGTTTCCATAGCCCACTGGTCAGAATCACTATTTCCTTCTTTATAGTTCATGGCTTCTTCCTGGTCTACAAAGTCTTCACTGTCTGAAGCTTCTCTTGTGCATTCATCTATCATTTCAGCTTCTATACAGTTAGATCTGACCTGGGTATTAGGCTGAGGTACATTGCTGCGTGCCCTTGGAACTTGTCTCCTGTCTCCAGGCGTTCTTCTCTGGTACAGTGTGGGTTGGTTCAGTGGCAGCCTCCTTTCTGAGCACTGCTGCTGGTCCCTATAAGCCTCAGGATAATGAGCAACAGGTGTGGCTTGTTCCTGGCTAAATTGAGGACTAGAATATTCCTGGTGTTGCCTGGAATTGTGTCCCCCATGAATGTTAGGAGATGTGTGTTGCATCCTCCCCCTAGGAACAATATCCTGAGTACTTTTAGTTCCACTTACCCATTGTTCTCCCTTCTCTAATTCTGGCAAAAACAAATAGGTACTTCCTTGCTATTCACTGAACCTTCCTTGTCTGGCTGTAGTTCTAGGTTGAGGTGTTGGTGTGGGTAGTGTTTTATCTCTTTGGGAGAGTATTTTCCTCTACTTAGCCCTAGGCATAGGCGTCCTTTCACTACCCGGTTCAGTCACAGGGCCTATCCTATGACAGTAGCCATTTGCTCTTTGCTTTCATTCTTCTCTGTTTCACTTTTGATTAGTAGGATTCTTTTTTTTTCTTTCTAGTTACAGAGATGCCAATTTATGTAGTTCCAGCCTATAAATTATGGGACAGTTTGGATTTTTGACTACTTCACCCTGGTTCATTATGGGACTTGCATTGATGGGCAGGAACAGGCACTACAAATCCCAAACTGCTTTGGGATGAAAGTAAAGAATCAGGACTGGGTAATTGGCATCGAGTAATTACTTTTTTTAAGTATACAAAAATATATAAAAATAAAAAGCCCTACTCTAGATGTTCACACAGAGTTACTGGTTAGAAAAGGCTTCTCGACATTATGGAAACTAAGAACCATCAGAAAGTACTTTGATGCAGCATCATTCCGCTTACTGGTACAATCTTCCATTTTTAGCCTGCTCGACTATTGTAACATCATTTATCTGGGGTCTTTCAAAAAAAACCATTCAAAGACTCCGAATCATACAAAATTCGGTAGTTCGACTGATTTTTGGTATTAAAAAAATGGGAACATATAACCCCCTACTATCAAAAACTTCATTGGCTGCTCCTAGAAGCAAAAGTGTTGTTCAAATTTGCCTGTTTCTGTTTCAAATCTGTTCAAGGTTTGGCCCCCATATACCTGGTTTCCAATTTTAACCTGGACTGTTCCACCAGGCCTAAGACGCAGAGTACATATGTTTAGCCACCCATCAATAAAGGCCTGTCGATTCAAGAGATACCTGGACAGAACTCTTGCTTTCCAGGCAGATCAAAAGAACGGTTGGCTGGGTAGCATCATTAAGCACTCCTCATCCTATCTTAGAAACATAGAATAGAAACATAGAATATGACGGCAGAAAAGGGCTGTAGCCCATCAAGTCTGCCCACCTTAATGACCCACCCCCAGACTTCACCCGGCTAGAGATCCCACATACATATCCCATTTCTTTTTGAAATCGAGCACGTTGCTGGCGTTAATCACCTGCAATGGAAGTTCATTCCAATGATCGACCACCCTTTCGGTGAAGAAATACTTCCTGGCGTCGCCATGAAATTGCCCACCTTTGATTTTCAGCGGATGACCTCTTGTGGTTGAAGGTCCTTTAAGAAAGAATATATCGTCTTCCACCTCGATGCGGCCCGTGATATATTTAAAAGTCTCAATCATGTCCCCCCTCTCTCTACGTTCCTCGAGCGAGTATAGTTGTAGTCTATTCAGTCTTTCCTCATATGGGAGGTTCTTGAGTCCCGAGACCATCCTGGTAGTCATTCGCTGAACCGACTCGATTCTCCGCACATCTTTTTGATAATGTGGTCTCCAGAATTGAACACAATATTCAAGATGAGGTCTCACCATGGTTCTGTACAGGGGCATTATAACTTCGGGCCTCCGGCTGACGAAACCTCTTCGGATGCATCCCACCATTTGTCTAGCCTTGGATGCAGCTTTCTCCACCTGCTTGGCAGTTTTCATGTCTTCACTAATGATTACTCCCAAATCACGTTCTGCCCCAGTCCTAGCTAAGGTCTCACCATTCAGAGTGTAAGTTCTGCATGGGTTTTTGCTGCCTAGGTGCATGACCTTACATTTTTTGGCATTAAAGCCCAGCTGCCAAGTCGAGGACCAATGTTCCAATAAGAGCAGGTCCTGCTCCATACTGTCGGGTAAGGTGCTGTTATCTACTATGTTGCATAGTTTGGCGTCATCGGCGAATAGTGTTATTTTACCTTGAAGCCCTTGAGTCAGGTCTCTTATGTATATGTTGAAAAGGATCGGTCCCAAGACCGATCCCTGTGGCACTCCACTGGTCACCTCCGATGTATTGGAGGGGGTACCGTTAACCACCACCCTCTGGATTCTACCGCTTAACCAGTCATTGACCCATGTCGTCAATATCACTCCCAATCCCATCGAAGTCATCTTGCTCAGCAATCTGCGGTGCGGGACGCTATCAAAAGCTTTGCTGAAGTCCAAGTACACGACGTCTAGAGACTTCCCCATATCCAGTTTCCTTGTAACCCAGTCAAAGAAGCTGATCAGATTGGATTGACAGGACCTTCCCTTTGTGAATCCATGCTGCTGGGGATCCTGTAGATTCTCCTCGGTCAGGATCGTATCTAATTCTTGTTTAATAAGTCTTTCCATGAGTTTGCTCACTATTGAGGTGAGACTGACCGGTCTGTAATTTGCAGCTTCCGTTCTGCAGCCTTTTTTGTGCAATGGAATGACGTTAGCTGTTTTCCAGTCCATGGGGACTTTTCCGGTACTTAGGGAAAGATTGAACAGCACGGATAGCGGCTCTGCCAGGACATCACACAACTCCCTAAGAATCCTGGGGTGTAGATTGTCCGGTCCCATGGCTTTGTTCACCTTGAGTTTTGATAGTTCGCCATGGACGCTGCTGGGTGTAAACTTGAAGTTTTGAAACGGGTCTTCCGATGTTTGCCTTGCTTGCAATTGTGGACCGGTCCCCAGCGCTTCACAAGTAAAGACTGAGCAAAAGTATTCATTTAGTAGTTTGGCTTTATCAGAATCCGTTTCTGCATAGGTCCCGTCTGTTTTCCTGAGACGTACTATTCCATCTGTGTTTCGTTTCCTGTCGCTAATGTATCTGAAGAAGGATTTATCCCCTTTTTTAATGTTTTTCGCTAGTTGTTCTTCTGTTTGAATCTTGGCCTCTCTTACTGCCGCTTTGACTGCTTTAGACCTGGTCAGATAGTCTTCTTTTGTCACCCTGTTTCCTGTATGCTTGTAGGAAATAAAAGCTTTTTTTTTTTCCTTAACAAGATCTGAGATCTCTGCAGAGAACCACTGGGGCTTGTTCTTCCTCCGTCGTTTGCTTACTGTTTTTATATAGCGGTTTGTTGCCTCATGCAAGGTGCATTTCAGGATTGACCACATAGCCTCTACATTATTGGTTTCAGCTTGGTTTTGTAGCGCCTGATGGACGAAGTCTCCCATGCGTTTGAAGTCAGTGCCCCGAAAGTCGAGGACCTTTGTTGCTGTGTTTGATCTAGTGAAGCCTATCTTGATGTTGAACCATACCATGTTGTGGTCGCTGGAGGCTAGTGTATCGCCTACCGAAACTTCTGAAACGCTTTCTCCGTTGGTGAGTATCAGGTCTAGTGTCGCCTGATCTCTGGTGGGTTCCAGCACCATTTGTTTGAGTCGCGCCCCTTTTATGGAGGTTAAAAGCCTTCTGCTGCTGCTGGTAGTAGCAGAAAGTGTCTTCCAATCAGCATCGGGCATATTGAAGTCCCCTAGCAGAATCGTGTCCCCGCGTAAAGTAAGGTTCTCAATGTCTTTGATTAGTTCCATATCCCTGTCTTCATGCTGTTTTGGGGGCCTGTATACTACACCCAGATACAAGCATTTTTCGTTTCCTCTGGCCAGGTTCACCCAGAGTGATTCCCCGGAGTAGTTGACATCTGTGATTCTGGTGACTTTGATGTTATCTCTAGTGTATAGTGCTACCCCACCCCCTATCCTTCCCTCTCTGTCCCGACGAAGTAAGTTGTATCCTGGTATAGCCATGTCCCACCCATGTGAGTCTGTGAACCAAGTTTCAGATATCGCTATTACATCGAGGTCGGCGTTCGTTATCTCTGTCTCTAATTCTAGAATTTTATTGCCTAAGCTGTGTGCATTAACATACATAGCCCTCCATACTTTATGATTGCTAAGACCCTGTGTAGAATTTCCCGCCTGAGTTTGAGTGGCTTTTGCATGATTGTTTTTACTGTGTGAACTTACCTCGGTCTCAGAAATGGAGTGTCGATTCACCTCTCCTGGAAGATTACTTACTGCGCTAGTACATGAGTGGGTACCCTCCCCCAACTTACCTAGTTTAAAGCCCTTCGGAGGAGGTGGGCTAGTCGATGTCCGAAGACGTTCTTGCCTCTCTTTGTCAGGTGGAGTCCATCTGGTCCCTGCAGTCCCTTTAGTGCCTCTCCATGGTCCAGGAAGCCGAAGTTCATGTCCCTGCACCAGTCATGTAGCCACTCGTTCGTCCTCTGGATACGCTCCTCCCTGGCTCTTCCCTTGTCTCTTACAGGTAGGATCGAGGAGAAGACCACCTGCGCTCCCATCTGCCTCAGCCTCTCACCCAGGGCTCCAAAGTCCTTAGGTATGTTCTCTGGGGTGTTCCTGGCAGTGTCGTTCGTACCCACGTGAATAAGGAGCATGGGGAAGTAGTCCTCGGGCCTGATGAGTCGGTCTAGGCAGGCGGTCACGTCCCGGATCCTGGCCCCTGGCAGGCAGCAAACCTCTCTCGACTGCATATCCGGTCTGCAGATTGGTCCCTCGGTGCCCCTCAGCAGGGAGTCCCCAATGACCACTACTCTGCGCTTCTTTGAGGGGAGCTGATCAGTTGTCTCTGGAACTGGGGCTGTCTGAATGTTGACCTCCTGTGCCTCGCTCGCGGGT
This sequence comes from Geotrypetes seraphini, assembly GCF_902459505.1. NCBI lineage: Eukaryota > Metazoa > Chordata > Amphibia > Gymnophiona > Dermophiidae > Geotrypetes > Geotrypetes seraphini. The sequence goes on from NC_047084.1 coordinate 369,802,133, forward strand.
CCTTCCTGTAGTATCTGGAATCTGTTCCTCAAGGTTATTAGTGGGGTTGATGTAGGGCTGCCCTGTGTGCAAGAGAAGGAGACAGAAGATGAAAAAGAAGAATTAGAAGAATGTTTACCGTGTTTTCTTGTGGAGGAGGTTACCAGCTTTAGAAAACTAGTTAAAACAAACCTATTCAAATGATTTGTAACCAAGAGCTCTTAATGCCTTATCCCTGTTTTCTAGTTACATGTACTCGATGTCCCTACACTGTGTCTATTACTCTGACTATCTCCTTCTCTACTTGTATTCTCCCCCTCTACATGTATTCGTTGACTTCATTGTAATTATTTTCGCTGATTGTCCAGCTCTTCTTGTTGTAAACCGCCTCAAACTACTGTGGCTTTGGCGGTATATAAGAATAAAATTATTATTATTATTACTGACCAAGTGGAAACAAGAACAATTAGTAACAAAATCACATTTAGCCAATTAAAATTATGAAGGGAATTGTCATGCATACCTGTATATTGTTTGAATTAAAACCAAACAATCAAGCAGACCAGTATATAAGGATAAGTACTTTGAAAAAAGGAACAAAAATATGAAAAGAACATCCTCACACAAAGTACTGATGGAATTCTAAGATGTACTATGTAGTGATCTATGGGGCTCATTTTCAAAAAAGATAAGACGGCAAAAAGACAGCAAAAACTGGCACTTGGACAACTTACTAATCAAAATGTCCAAGTGAGCATTTTCAAAACTGTCGTTCTAGATGTCAACCTGGTCGTTTTGTCTCCAGTGCATGTTTTTAAGAGACATGCTTTGAGCGGGCTTGAGACTTCGATGTTCTGCCTGAATAGCTAAACATCCAGAGCACCATTTAAACGTTTGGGGCTAGACCTGTTTTAAAAATGAATAAGGGTCAAAAAGGTGCCTAATTGACCATATGACCACTGGAAGGATTAAGGCATGACCCCTTTACTCTTTCAGTGGTCACTGACCTCTCTCCCATCACCCACAAATGTGGAACACCCCCCCCCCCAGTATTACAGCTTTAGATAGCACACAGACATCTGAGCACAGCAGAGCAAAGCAGAGAAGCGCTTTAATGGATACTGCTGTGAGCGTCACATAAAAAGTCCCAGGTACACGTCACTATAACCTGCTTATACTGTATTGTGAGACCTCCAAAACCCACCCTAAACCTACTATGCCTACATAAAGATGGCACCTGCAGGCATAAGGGCTGTTGTGATGTACAGATAGGTACAATAAATTTTTGGGTGGGTTTTGGAGGGCTCACCATACAATATAAGCAGGTTATAGTGGCATGTGTACCTGGGATTTTTTAATGTGATGTTCACTGCAGAACTCCTTAAAGTGCCCCTCTGCTCTGCTGTTGTCTGTGGCCAGTTTGCTAAGAATGCTGGCTGCTTGGACGTCCCACTAGCTTGTTTTTGTGCATTTTTCTTATAGACATCTATGTATTCGAAAATGGCCCAAAATGAGACGCAATAAAAGCCAAAACATCTAGATAGGTCTTTTTTTCTTTTTTCTTTTTTTTTTTAAAGAAAGATAAACGTCTTGTTGTTTCATAAATGGACATTTTCTCTACTGGAGCTTAGACATCCTATTGAAAATTCCCTTCCGCATCTATTGGTATATTCAGATGCCTTACACTCATATTCATGAACCATAACAATAGTGTTCCACCAAAAAGTAACATTAACCCCATCTTCTAAGAAACCACGTTAGCGGTTTTTAGTGCAGAGAACTGCACTGAATGGCCCGTGCTGCTCCCGACGCTCATAGGAACTCAATGAGCGTCGGGAGCAGTGCGCGCCATTCAGCACAGCTCTCTGTGCTAAAAAACGCTAACACGGTTTCGTAGAAGAGGGGGTAAGTAAAGATGCATTTTTCCAATTTGAAAATATAGATTGTACAGTAATAGCCAGAAGAATATCTAGAGCTAGACCAGTTGTCTCAAACTCAAACCCTTTGCAGGGCCACATTCTGGATTTATGCATACTTGGAAGACCTCAGGAAAAAAAATTGTTAATGTCATTAAAGAAATTATAATTTTGCAAGAGGTAAAACTCTTTATAGTTTATAAATTTTTCCTTTTGGCTAAGTCTTAATAATAATATTGTAATTTATACCTGAAGAGACATATGATCATGAACTCTTATTTTACTTTTGTGATTATGATAAACATACTGAGGACCTCAAAATAGTGCCTGGCGGGCCGCATGTGGCCCCTGGGCCGCGAGTTTGAGACCACTGCTCTAGACTGTCATTTATGTAACAAGCTAGAGATAGCTAGGGATCTAAATAGGGAAATTTGAAAAGTTATGGAGGGAATTCATCAACGGGTACTAACTGCACTAGTGCACATGAAATGCTACAGAAGCTCATTATAGTCCTATGGGAAACTTTAAAATTTACCCCCTCTTTTACAAAGCCACGCTAGCGTTTTTAGCGCCAGCCGCAGCAGTAACAGCACAGACGAGTATAGGAATTCTGTGAGCGTTGGAGCTATTACTGCGGTGGCCGACGCTAAAAACGCTAATGTGGCTTTGTAAAGGAGGGAGTTAGCGTGCGCTAATGTGGTAGTCCCCTTTGATGAATTCCCCCCTCCCCCTTTTAGAAAGAAGATTTTAATTTCTGTCCATACAGAAGACCACAAAGATGAAATCAAGGGTCAATAAAATATCATATGCTTAAGATTTCCTCGTGATGAGGGATACTGCCAACAATTGTCATTATGTAAAAAAAAAAAAATAAAAAACCCCAACAACTAAATATTTTAAATGGGGTCCATAGTGCTCTTTATGAATTAAAAAGTAGACAGTAGGTAAAAACCGACAGGAGAGGAGGAATACAAGATGGCGGACGCTATGTAGCTGTGCTCGGCAGGCTTAGCGTTTTTTCTTCATATCAATACTTGAACCAGATACTTACTTTGTCGGAATGCCTCATGCGAAGAGGAAGGGGAGTGTGAGAGCGGGGCAATTGCCATTGCTCACATCGTCTCCAGCCCAGCAGTCAATTCAGCAGTTTTTGCAGCCGCTGAGCCCAGCCGACGCCCAGATGTCCCCGCGGCGGGAGAGTTCCGCGTCGGACCTGAGTGAGGGAGCACTCGGGTCTCTGGACTTGCTGACATCGTTGTCTCCACCGCATCTCTCTGCGCCTCCATGTCCAGCAGAGGCGCAGAGTGTCGAGCTTGGCCCCGAGGGAGAGGAGTTGGAGACCCCGGAGCAGGCAATGGGAGGAGCTACTTCCCTAGCTGGAACGCTGGGTGGAAGGGCTGCTGAAGGAGAAGGAGCACCAACAAGCACCCCAGCAGTGACACTGGAGATACTTTTGGAGGCTATCAAGAGACTGGATGTGAAGGTGGAGAAGACTGCCTCAGATATTGAGGTAATGGTTAAGAAAATGGATAACTTTTCTGAAAGTTTGCTAAAAGTCAAGCAAGAATGCATGGATAAAATACAAATTGAGTCAGCTTCATTGAAAAATTCAATTACCACCATTGTTAAAGAACAAAATTCTACAGCCCGTAAAATAGAAATGATTGAGAACTTTAACAGAAGATTGAACTTGAGAATCCTAAATTGCCCAAGGATTTCGGCAATATCACCCATTGAGATTTTTTAAAAAATTTTGGTAGAATGTTTGAATTATCCGCAAGATCAGATTCCGCCTTTAAATAAAGTATACTTTTTACCTACTTCAAAAAGAAATTTAGATATACCTAAGGGTGAGAATTTGGTTACTGATAAAGACCTGCAAAATCTTACGGCAATATTAGAGGAATCATCTATGGAAGTTAAAGAAAGAGGAACTTTAATTGTTAACTTCATCTTTGAACAAGATCTTAATGCAGTTATGAGGCTATTCTTTAAAAAGTCTGGATCACTTTTTTGTGGTCAACGTTTATGGTTATATCATGATGTAACTAGAATAACCCAGGAAAGACGGAAAATGTTTTTGGGCATGAGGGAAGAGACAAGGAAGCTAGGTGCTACTTTTTTGCTAGCCTATCCATGCAAATGTGTCATTAAGTTTAAGGGCCTGAAATATGTGTATTTTACACCAGATCATCTACGTTCCTTTTTAGATCTCAAAGGTTTATCTAGTGGAGGGAATGTAGCTTAAAGGAAATGCTGGGTTCTAGCGTTTAAATCTTTACTTTTATTTTTTTGTTGTATCATTGTAATATTACTCCCTATAATATCTTTGGGTTTTTTTTCCTCCTTCTAATTGAGGTCTAAGGAAGAGTTAAGTTTCATATATATTTATTTTAAAGATCGTAATGTTTAATGATGTTTTTCTTTTGGAACATGATTCTGTATTTCTAAATCAAGTAGTTATACTTGTAAAGTATGTTAAATTCAATAAAAATAAAGTTATAAAAAAAAAAAAAAGTAGACAGTTTGGGTAAGACTAGTAGATAGAGTGGGTCTATTAACATGACCAAAATAATTCTGCCAATCAAGGCCAGTACCAACCCAGTTTTAATATTCTTCCCATAGTATTTTTAAGGAATAGGTAAGTGGAAACAATTTATGTCTCTTTTTTTAATAAAAAAATTAACACCCCCCCCCCTTTATAAAACCATGCAAGAGGTTTTTAGCATAGGCCGGCGCACTGAATGCTCTGCGTTGTTCCGATGTTCATAGAGTTCTTATGAGTGTCAGAGCAGCGCAGATCATTCAGAGTACCAGCCGGCACTAAAAACCTCTTGTGTGGTTTTGTAAAAGGTGTGTGTGGGGGGGGAGGGGGGTAAGTAGTATGGCCTAAGATAATGGCTATGTAATTACTTTTAAGGAAATTTTCATGATCTTAAGTAGGCCAGACTCCACTTTACCAGAGCTTCCAAATTACACAGTTCCAGGAGGGAGATTTCTAGGCCTGGAGTTCTGCTAACCACATCCTGATATATTATGGGACCTGCAGCACTGTTTTAAATGGATAGAATCAGGAGCTACAAATACCACACTGCTTTAGGATATAAGTTTAAAACCACAGCTAGCAATAAAGTTTCCCTCTTGGAACTGAGTAACTTGGCAGCTCTGCTTTGCTCTCTGAAATCTTGTATTCTCCTTAACAAACAGTAAAGAGCACAAAGCTGAGATATACTTAGAAGAATCTGTGCTGGAAAATGCGCAGAAATGTATGCATGCTTTCTCACTGCCATCAGCTTTCTTCTTTTGTTGTCATTGTTGATGCATGGGTTAATATTGGCTGCTATTTCCCTCTTGGGCAAGGAAAACCAATTTCTTTTGCCTGGGCAGTGGCCCAATTTCTAGTTGGCTGGCGATGAGCCACAGGCATACCCAGTCAGTGCCTTACAACCTAACCTACTTCTATATCTCATCAATGAAGTCATCCAAAGCACTGGGAGTTTTCTTAAATGAAGCATGTTTTGTAAAGTTGGATATTAGAATGCACAGGTATGGGTCTAGAGCAGAGGTTCTCAACTAGGGTTACAGACATCCGGATTTCCCCAAACATGGTCTCCTTTTCAAGGACATGTCCGGGGATCCGGTCAGCTTTTCAAAACCCGGCAAAAAGGGGGAGGGTGTATTTGGGGCAGTAGTTCAGAAGTCTAGGGGGTTAAACCACAGCCCTCCAAGGATGTTTGTACCTGTGATACTGGACTGCTAATAGCAAAGCTGTACTTACTATCTCCTCTTCACATGGCGATAACTTTGGTTATTTAAACAACATTCCTAACAGCTAGTACTTGGTAACGACATCTGCATTTGCTATCACAGCCAGCCAGTGGCGTACCTAGGGTTTGTGGCACCCGGGGCCCATCATTTTTTGACACCCCCCATGTAAAAAATATTTTTTGTAATAACCATGAAACGGTATAAATGATCAGAATAGAATCAGGGAGTGAAAATATTCTTTTATTGAACCTCATATATGTAACCATTATTCCAAACATAACATAACATAAATTATGTCTGAATTGTCATGACATGAGAAGTACATATGGAGTAGTTGCAGGTGATGCTTGGGATAGTTCTGATTGTGTTAGTTCGGTTTTATGTGTTTTTTGAATAGAAGGATTTTTATTTCTTTTTTGAAGGTTTTGTAGTCTGTGGTCGAGGTCAATAGGTTGTAGAGTTGGGGGTCAAGTGTTGCAGCTCGAATGGCTAGGAGATTGTCGAACAGTTTTTTTCTTTTGACGTTTTTGGTTGGAGGGTGTGTGAATGGTGTGCGAGTTCTCCTATGTATGGTTGAGGTGGATTTAATTATTTAGCTGAAGAAAATAGTAACACCCTCCCCCCCCCCCATTCCACACACATTAATTCTCATCCATTTTTGTTCCCATTATAAAAAACACTGATAAGTTCCCGGAAAAAAAATACATTAAAATAAGAAGTGAAAACAAAGGCCCCTACAGATGAGAACATAACATAAGAATAGCCTAACTGGGTCAGACCAATGGTCCATCATGCCCAGTAGCCCATTCTCATGGTAGCCAATCCAGGTCACTAGTACCTGGTCAAAACCCAAAGAATAGCAACATTCCATGCTACCGATCCAGGGCAAGCAAACACATCCCCATGTCTTAATAACAGACTATGGACTTTTCCTCCAGGAATTTGTCCAAATCTTTCTTAAAACCAGCTAAGCTATGTGCTTTTACCATAAATTCTGGCCATTTCATTTTTAAGCTTAGATCTTTCCTTCCAAACAGAGCCCTTGCTAGATGTCAAATACAGCACAAGGGAACTTCACATGGACTTAGCTGTGCAGGAAATGTGAATCTCCTCATACACCCACCTATAGTGCAAAAATGTGCAAAGGTCTGTTTTTTTCTTTCGATCACTACATAGCCTAATGCCACACAAGCAGCACTGTTACAAAAGGTCAATGCTAAGGTTAACAAAGTTTCCTTCCTTGGTCCACAAGGAGATACTGACAAACCACTGGAAGAGATCCCAAAACAACTACCTAGGCACAATACCCAAAGACCTACTCAGTGTGTGAACCAGTTGAGTGGAGTGAACTAACTGGGGGGTGGAAATGGGCCCGGAGTTTGCTCAGGAGAATTTCCCAGACCACCTCTTCCTCTCAACACATTGACACACTGCCACCACCACCACCACCACTAGCACTAGGAACACCTCACCGGGTAGGCCAGCAATGCTTATAAACTTTATAAAACACATTATTATATTTTTTATAAAGCACATATTTTAACTGAACTCTCTGACATCCTCAGCCTTTCCATTCACAAAAATAGAAGGAAGAAAAGTTCCCATTTCCTGCTGTCTCATGTCCCCGGCCTTTACAATATTTTTCTTCTGCAGACCCTTCAAAAGTCTGACCAAATCCTCGTTTCACTTGCATTATAAAGTACTGAGGATGCCATCTCTCCCCAATCCCAATCCTAAAGTCTGAGACAGTAGCGCAATGCCCGATTCAGGAAGAAAAATTTAGATTCAGCTTATTTAATTGGTTTTTTGATTCAATTTTCCTGCCCAGTTGGGTGATTTTTTTCAAAAATCCTGGTGGGTTTTATAGCTTTTTCACCCCCTTTGGCTTCTCCTAATCACACTGGCGCTGTGGTGTAAATAAAATAAAGAAACAAAAAGGACTTTTCCTCTCTCTGTTAAATCCTAGCTCACGTTTGCAGTCTAACACCAGCTCTGGCAGGATACACATTTCAAATCTGACATATTGTAATCACAAAACAGAAAATAAAATTAATTTTTCTACCTTTTGTTGTCTGGTTATTTTTCAAATCTGGTTGGTCCCAGGCTCTGGTTGTCTTCTGATAACTTGCTTGCCAGGGTCTCCTTCTTTCTTCATGCTAACTATCCATCTGCCATCTCTGTCCTCCCTTTCCATTTCCCTTCCCTCCCCAGGAATTCTGGTATCTTTCCTTTTTTTCAACTCCCTCCACAGATCCACCTTTTCTTAACTACCCTTTCATCCGGCATCTCTCCCTCCTTCCCCACCACCCCAGGGCCTACCATCTCTCCCTTTCTTTTCCCAATTACCCTCCTATCCAGTATCTCTATTCCTCCTCCAAACCATCCCTTGTGTCCAATTTCTCTCCCTTTCTGTTCCTTCCCTCCCTAAATCCCATGGTCCATCATCTCTCTCCCTCTCCTCTATTTTCAGACCAATTATTTCTTCCCCCCCCCCAAAGTCTGGAATATGCACATCTCTTTAAACACCCCCTTCCCTCTGTGTACTTCTACACCAGGGTCCCCCCAAAGGCCTGCCCCCCCTTGAAGGCCTGCACCCCCCTTGAAGGCCTGTCCCACCCCCTTATAGGCCTGTCCCCCCCTTAAAGGCCTGCCTGCCTGTCCCCCCCTTGAAGGCCTGCACCCCCTCGAAGGCCTGCACCCCCCCCCAAAGACCTGCAGGCCCTTGTAGGCCTGTCCCCCCTTAAAGGGCCTGCCTGCCTGTCCCCCCCTTGAAGGCCTGCCTGCCTGTCCCCCCCCGAAAGTCTGTCTCCCCCCCCATGAAGGCTTGTCCCCCCCTTTAAGGCCTGCATCTCCCCCTGAAGGCCTGCCTGCCCGCCCAATCCCGAAGGACCGCTCGCACCCCCTCCCACTCCTCACCCCCCACCTCGACGTTCAGTTCTTCCTCTCTGGCCTCTCCGCACCATTTAGAATGGGGAAGCAGCCTGCAGCACGATCGCGATGTCAGCGATCTTGAGCTGCTTGTGCTGCCCTCCGCCGCGGACCCGCCCACCTCCTCTGACATCAGTGGAGGGGGCGGGACCGCGGCGGAGGACAGCACGAAGCAGCGCAAGATCGCTGACATCGCGATCTTGCAGGCTGCTTCGCTACTCTAAATGGTGCGGGGAAGAACCAGACATTGGAGGGGGGAACGGACGCCAGAGCACCCCCTCAGGGCTTGCACCCGGGGTGGACCTCCCCCCCCTTAGTACGCCACTGCAGCCAGCCACTCTTCCATCCACTCATGTCATGCCAGATCCTGTCCTCTCCCACATTAATCAGCTAAAACAGGGATTTTACAGCAGGAAATCCTGAATGCTTTTTTAATGCATTACTGTCTACCACACAATAAATCCCATGTTAGCTGCTTAACACAGGGCTCATCAACATGGAAAAATTATAGAAGCCCAGCATGATAACTAGAAGTAAGACAAATTACTTCTAGTTATCATGCTGGGCTTCTATAATTAACCTATTTCTAGAATTAACCTGTTTCTAGAATATAACTGTTCAGTTTTGATAACTTTACTTAAGATGCAGAATGCATGGTGTGTGATTGGAATCAGTCAAGGTTTTAGATACTATTTCTCTAGTTAAACTGGAAAGAAATGGTCTAATTACTCCCCATTGTATGCTGATTGTCTATGTCAGCAAAAATGTAAATGTTGTAAGTTGTGAAGAAATTGATTGGACTCCATTTCTTCAGTAGACAGAGAAAAGTGGAAGGAAAGTACCAGTCAATATAAATAGAGAATACGAGGGGCCGCTAAAAGTTCTCAGACCATTGAATGAAATGAAACAAAAAGTGTCAAGAAAAGTGTGGAATAACTTGTAGGTTTCATGGCTCCACATCATTCTCTTCTTGGTTGGGCTGAGAACTTTTCAGCGACCACTCATGTGACAAAAAAAAAAATATATATATATATATGTGCAATTTCTAGTGAAACAAATGGGCATTTGTTTAAATAGTGAACAAGTTTGTTTAGGACTAGATAGTTTGGCTGATTTATTTCATGTAAAAAATGGAATTTCTTCGGAGCACTAATACTACCTAAGGCACCTAAAAATGACGCACCACTGAACACACTCAGACATCCTGTAGTAACTGTCAAATTTGCATGTGCTAACCACTAACTAAAAAATATTTTTGAGGGGTTGTTTCAGGGGGTAGAGAGTGAGCACTCCTGTGCTAAACAGCACAGTTGCATTATGGTACCACTAACTGGTCAACACAGGAATACCACGTGAAGTAAGTTCTCATGTGGTAAATGTCAATGAGCTTATGGTGTTTAGGGATGATGATTGAGTATCATCTAAGAATGGCATAGCATGTAACCAAAAGAGTGCCAAAGAAACGTTGGAATTTAAGAATAGTTTATCAGATTCAGAATCTTTGGTCAATGAAATATTTAAGATTAGTGTTTAAGCCCGTTACATTAACGGGTGCTACACACACACACACACACACGCCCCTTCTCCCATCTTTTCCCTTTCAGCTTCCAGCTCCAGCCCCCTTTTCTCACCAGCAGCATTTCCCTCCCCCATCCCACTTCCCTGTGCAGCAGCATTCCCTCCCCCTCCACTTCCCTGTGCAGCAGGATTTCTGTTTGTTTCTGGCCAGCTCCCTTACACTCCCGTGCCAAAGTTATTTTTGAGTTTAAAAATGCCGTGGCAGCTCCTCTCACAAGCCACGCCTGCGTCGGAAGCCTCATTTCTGATGTGACATCAGAAAGGCTTCCGATGCAGTTGCAGCTGTGTTAGACGGAGTGAGGGTAGTAGGGGGGGGGGAGTCATCTCCATGTGTCCCTGCTAAAGGTGCCTCCGCATGCACAGAAGAATCCACTGCTGACTCCTTCTTCTGTGCATGGAGCTACAGAGCACAGATCACACAGGTAGGAGTGCGCATGCGTGCTTAGGGTTTTATTATTAGTGATAGATAGTCCAAATGTTCATGAAAGAAGTGCACAGAAAAGTGGCTTAAATGCAGTACATGCTGTTCTAAAAAAACAAAAGAAATCTGACTCTTCTGCAGTTAGTATTTAAATCGCCGGAAAACAAAAAGAAAAACTGCAGATTCAATGTACCTCGATGTCTTCATTTCTAGATGAGACGACGTTGACTAGAGTACAGGTGTTTTTTTCATTTGCATATATTGATATGTTTACTTTTCTTAGGACCCCTGAGGAAGGTATTGAAATCAAAACATGGACTGTGTCGGGTCCTTTTCTGACACAACCCTTGTGGATTATATGCAAAAATTTTTACATGTAGATTTGACTTATGAATTTGAACATTTTACAATACCTTTCTGGTACAAATAAAGCACCTGCATCGAAGTACATTGTACATGCTGTTCTATACAAGGAGGTGCTGAAAAGTTCAGTGCCCAACGCACTAACTTCCTAAATTCCAAGCATTATTTTGCCACTGTAGCTGAAAAGAGTGCTATCTTATTTCACTAAGGGCTCCTTTTACAATGGTGCATTAGGGCCTTAGCGCGCGGAATAGCACGCGCTAAATTGCCGTGCGCACTAGACCTTAACGCCAGCATTGAGCTGGCATTAGTTCTAGAAGCGTAGCATGGGTTTAGCAAGCGCTAAAATGCTGCGTGCACTAAAAACGCCAGCGCACCTTAGTAAAAGGAGCCCTGAGTATTTTTCACCTGAAGTTTCATCTTACTTTGTGGATGAGAAGCAATGGTCAGAAATTGGTGCCCAACATTTGTAATCCTAGATTGTTTAGCCTATGAAAAGAGGTTTGAATACCTGAATGTGTATACTCTAGAGCAGTGTCTCGCAAACTTTTCTCAGCCCCGGCACACTAAACTCAGGCCCGCGTCTAGAGGACCTCAAGTTTCAAGCTTAGTAAGTATTTGATATTCCGCCTATCATTATGTCGAGGCGGTTTCCATAAGAATAAAAATTGTTACAAACACCTTTGCAGAGGCCCTCCAGATGTGAGCCCTGAGCTCGGGGGCTTCCAAAACCCAAACTGCCAGGTTTTGGAAATCCCTCTATCTGCTAACCCTGAAATTACTGCACTGGGGGAAGTGGCGAGGAGGAGAGGCCAGCTGACTCATGTACAGGACGTGTCTCTCACAACATACCTGGAATCTCACCATAGCACTTTAGTGTGCCATGGCACACAGTTTGCAAATCACTGCCCTAGAGGAAAGAAGGGATAGAGGAGATATGATACAGACATTTAAATACTTGAATCTAGGAGCAAATCTTTTCCAGAAAAGGAGACGTGGTAAAACTAGAGGACATAATATAAGGTTGTGGGTAATGCCTGGAAATACTTTTTCCACAGAGAGGGTGGTGGATGCCTGGAATGCCCTCCCTGCAAAGGCAAAAACAGTGACTGAGTTCAAAAATGTGCAGGATACGCACAAAGGATCCCTAAATAGAAAGACATTATTGACACAAAGCTCAAAAAGATCATCAGATCAACAACTATAACTTTTTTCATGATGTGCAAGAGTGACGCTTAACTGCAGCCCCAGCAGTGGGGAAATGAAGTTGATGCCAGAGAGACTTCTATGGTGTCCCATATATGGCAAGACAGACTGGGATGGGCTGGAGTTCACTTTGACGGTAACTCCAGCATTGGGGCAATGTGGCCAATGCTAGATGGACTTCTACGGTCTGTGTCCTGTATATAGCAAGATGGATCAGGAGCAAGTATGCATATTTCATACCACATTCATATCATCCGAGTGCAGGTCTTGCATATGGGGGGAGGGGAGGGAAGGACATTTTATAGAGGAATTTAGCAATTAAAATGAATAATTACTAGATGAGTGTGAAACTGCTGGGCAGACTGTATGGACCATGCAGGTCGAGTTGTTAATATTTTATTACTAGCTGATGCCCCGGCGTTGCACGGGTATTTAATTATAGCAATAACACTGTAAACGGATTCAAATAAAGATACTTTATAGTGGTGAATGAAATTATTTTTTTACAGCTTAATAAAAAGTACAATATTCAAATTATAATGTGAAATATTTGACAAAATGAATACAATACAACTAACGCAAAACGTGATTATAAACAACAATTTTAGTTTCACCTCCTGGAACAAGAACATATAAATTCTTGGGTGAACCCACCCTTGAGCAAGCAACATAGAGTTGTGGGCCGCGAGACCCCCAGAACATATCACCCCAGGTAGTGAGGGAACTGCATACCAAGTTTCGTTCAAATCGGTCAAGCCGTTTTTGAATTACAGTGAGAATGGCAGCTTTTTATATTTTTTCCATTGACATGAATGTGTGAAATCTGATTTTCTGTTTGTAGCTCCGCCCACGTGTGCAGGTGGACCATGAGACCCCCAGAACATATCACCCCAGGTAGTGAGGGATCTGCATTAGAGAGTTGCGCGGGGACAGAAATCCCACCCGTCCCCACCCGTCCCCGCCAAAGTCCCACCCGTCCCCACCCGTCCCCATGAGGAATCCCACCCGTCCCCACCCGTCCCCGTGAGGAATCCTTCCGTCCCCACCCGTCCCCGCGAGGAATCCCCTCCGTCCCCACCCGTCCCCGCGAGGAATCCCCTCCGTCCCCGCCCGTCCATATAAACTTCAGAAATAGTTATTTCATTTAATTATGCTACTGAATTAAAGGCTCTGGTAGAAACCCATTTACAAATAAGCAAAAAGACTTTATTAATTTGAAAATATTAATTGGGAAGAATACATACTTTGCAAATGGGTTTCTACCAGAGCCTCTAATGTTTATAAATTTTTATCAACACAACTAATATACTACTTTATCCTGAAGCAAAATAAAAAAAAAGAAATATAATTCTTTTCCTACCTTTGTTGCCTGGTTTCTGCTTTCCTCATTTTCTCATTCAATTCCTTCCATCCACTGTCTCTCTTCCTTCTGCATCTTCCATTTGCTCTGTTACTGTGCCTCTCCCTTTCTTCCCCCTTCCAAATTGGTCTCGCACCCATCTTCTTCTCTCCGCTCCCCCTATAGTCTGGCATCTGTCTTCTTCCCTGCCAGCGTCTTCTCCCTACTCTCTCTTCCCCATTTCCTTTCAGCGTCCTTCTCCCCCCATCTTCCCCATGTCCTGTCAGCGTCCTTCTCCCCCCTCTGTCTTCCACATGTGCTTTCAGTGTCCTTCTCCCCCCTCTGCTTCCCCATGTCCTTTCAGCGTCCTTCTCCCTCTCTGTCTTCCCCATGACCTTTCAGCGTCCTTCCCCACACACCCCCGTCTTCCCCATGTCCTTTCAGCGTCCTTCTCCACCCCTTTGTCTTCCCCATGTGCTTTCAGCATCCTTCTCCCCCCTCTGTCTTCCACAAGTGCTTTCAGAGTCCTTCCCCCCCCGCCCTTCCCATGGCCTTTCAGCGTCCTTCTCCACCCCTTTGTCTTCCCCATATCCTTTCAGCGTCCTTCTCCACCCCTTTGTCTTCCCCATGTGCTTTCAGCATCCTTCTCCCCTCTCTGTCTTCCACAAGTGCTTTCAGAGTCCTTCCCCCCCCCCGCCCTTCCCATGGCCTTTCAGCGTCCTTCTCCACCCCTTTGTATTCCCCATGTTCTTTCAGCGTCCTTCTCCCTCCTCTGTCTTCAAGTGCTTTCAGAGTCCTTCCCCCCCTCCTCCCGTCTTCCCCATGGCCTTTCAGCGTCCTTCTCCCCACTCCTTCTCTACTGCCCCGGGTGCAGCACAGCCGGCCAGGTCCCCTTACTTTTGTGGCACTTCCCCGACCGACTGACAACAGCCCCGGTCCGACAAACCTCCCTGCCCTTAACTGCGAATCTAAATTACCTTATTACAGCTGCTGTAAGAAGATAATTTAGATTCGCGGCTACAGGGCAGGGAGGATTGTCGGACCGGGGCTGTTGTCGGTCGGTCGGGGAAGTGCCACAAAAGTAAGGGGACCTGGCCGGCTGTGCTGCAACCGGGGCGGGGTGTGGCGGGGCGGACCGCCCCCTCCCTTGGTAGCCACTCGAACCGCGAGGTTACTCTCCTCCTTACCTGCACTGCCTGCAGCACAGAGCCAAACGGAAGTCTTCCCGACGTCAGCGCTGACGTCGGAGGGAGGGAGGGCTTTGTTTAAGCCCTCCCTCCCCTCGACGTCAGCGCTGACGTCGGGAAAACTTCCGTTCGGCTCTGTGCTGCAAGCAGAGAAGGTAGGGAGAAGAGCCGCGCGACTGAGTACATCCAGCCCCGCAGGAACCCCGCGACCCTCGGAGGCGTCTCCACGGGATCCCCGCGACCCTAGGGGCGTCCCCACGGGATCCCCGTGACCCAAAGGGGGAACCCGCGGGATGCCCGCGGGTCCCGCGGGATTCCCGTCGTCCCCGTTCCCATGCAGCTCTCTAATCTGCATACCAAGTTTTGTTCAAATCGGTCAAGCCGTTTTTGAATTACAGTGAGAATGGCAGCTTTTTACATTTTTTCCATTGACATGAATGGGTGAAATCTGATTTTCTGTTTGTAGCTCCGCCCACATGTGCAGGTGGGCCACGAGACCCCCAGAACATATCACCCCAGGTAGTGAGGGATCTGCATACCAAGTTTCGTTCAAATCGGTCAAGCCGTTTTTGCGTGATCGCGGCACATACACACACACATACATACACATATACATACCTCCGATTTTATATATATAGATAGATTATAATCTTTTATTCTTTTAAGATTGTTGTACCCTCCTTTTATGGCATGTATGTATTTTTCTTATATTATTTGCATATAACTTGTTGATTTCAATGATTTGCATTTCAATTTAATTGTTGTGAACCGCCTAGAACTTCCTGGGTAGGCAGTATACAAAATAAAATTATTATTTATCTGCTGTCATTTACTATGTTACTTGATGAGCCAAGTTGTTCCTAATTTATTTTCCCTGCCCAATTCCCACCCCTGTTGTCACCCACTGTTTCAGCTGCTCAATTAGGGAATGTAGTGAACTTTTGACGTCATAGATATCTGCACTCAGCCTTAGTCTCTATTTACAAATATTATGGGTTTATCAGTAAAAATTAGGAGGGAAAATCCCTTGACTGTTTGGTGCAGCATAGATTACCCGGCTTGAATATTGTGTGGCCTACATATACACCAAGGTCAGAAGATGTAGGAATGTTTCTTACCTCCAGAGGTTGTAGGAGGTTTGTAGGCCAGCACTCTGGTGAGCAGGATGCAGTTGATGCTCATGCCGGAGAATTAGCCTGCACAATCCCAAAGTCTCAGCTCTGGAAAAAATTGGCAACCGTTTGTCCTGGGACATGGCTGCAGAGGGTGCTGGCAGAAAACCACAGGTTTTACAGTGTTTTCCAAATATAGCCAGCTATCACAACTAATATGTTCAGTTTATGCATAACCGGTTGTTATACCCTGACATGGGCAGGTGCCTTGCACCATGTACCCACCTGCTGTATAATGGCAATAGCACCTAGAGACATAGGGAATCAAATGTGGGCACCATGCTATCAGCTCCCTTACCTTTCTTGGTTCTTGCCCTAGTTTTAGCCTGTGGGTCCTCTGGAATCCAAAATTGTTATCATGTCACTTCTTATATAGCTCATTATTGTCCCGTGCAATATTCAAAGCTAACCGGCCACCCTATCACCATTTTGACTGTCATTTTCAAAAATGAGTGGCTTAGAAGACAGAGAGAGAGGGGAGACATGATCGAGACGTTCAAGTATCTCACGGGCCGCATCGATGCAGAGGAGGATATCTTCTTTTTCAAGGGTCCCACGGCAACAAGAGGACATCCGTGGAAAATCAGAGGCGGGAAACTGCGTGGTGACACCAGGAAATTCTTTTTCACTGAAAGGGTGGTTGATCGCTGGAATGGTCTTCCACTTCAGGTGATTGAGGCCAGCAGCGTGCCTGATTTTAAGGCCAAATGGGATCGACACTTGGGATCTATTCGCAAAGTAAAGGCAGGGGAGGGTCATTAGGGTGGGCAGACTGGATGGGCCGTGGCCCTTATCTGCCGTCAATTTCTATGTTTCTATTCATTATTGCAGGTAGGTTCATTTATGCGGCATTTTTTCAGGGAAAAAAAGACTGTGAATATTCAGAGAAATAATTGGCTAAATGCTGGCACTGAGAATGCATGACTCGATTTAACCGGTTATTGTGGCGCTCACCGCGTTTCAGAATATCGACCAGGCACTTCACAACTCTTTCTGCATTCAGACAAACGTATAACTCACTTTGGAAATCAGCCTCTACATATTTATTGGATTTACTTGTATTAAGCAGAATATTTTATTGCTCTTCACCACCTAAATGTGAAACACCTTGAGCCTTGATGCTTTAAAATTACCATTTTGAAAACCATCTTTATCTCATCTATCTTACCGAACAATCTGCAGCTCTTTCCAGAGGTATATTTAAATTATTTTTGGTAGGCATTAACCTCGGCAGCATAATTCCATTTTCATTTTTTATGGGCTGTTGCCAAGTTATATACTTCTGTCTGAAGGGCCTTCTTTGTACTTTCTCATCCCTTTTGCTTCCTTGGGGCAGTTTGAATTAAATTGTCCCTATAAACCTGCTTTTTGGCAGTTTACCAAATAGTTAGAAAAAAGGTATCAGGGCTGTCATTTAGCTCTTAATTTCTGAACAACCATAAGATAGTTGTTCAGAAGGGAGCAATTAAGCCACAAGAAGCTATACTGCTCAGCTGAATGATAATTTGTAAATTCTGCACAGACAAGACAGAGAAGAAACATGGCCAGAATGTGGATAAGACTAGGTTTACTGGCAATACTACTAGGTCAACTAACAGAAAGCACACTACTGAAAAGCCCGCTACTTATCATCATGACCAGATAGAGGAGAGGCTAAACCTCTCAAACACAAAACAAATTCCCATAGAGCCACAACCCAATAACTAGGAAAATTGAGGTAGTCACAGGCAAAAGACCTCAGAAGAAATTTCTCAAGAAACCAGACTACAATAGATCGATCAACAACCTTATGACCCAAAAAGTTAAACATAACTCCTCTCCAAACAACTCCTCCTCACAATCCCTGGCTACTATATTAATGCTAGATCCCTGATAAACAGGCCTAATCAGGGACTAGTTAATGCAAAATCAGCTAAGTTTATAATGTAATTTTGAAAGTTTTTTTTGTAATATCGCTGTCCTCTGTAAACCGCTCTGAACTGTTTGTGGTATTGCGGTATATAAAAATAAATTTGTTATTATTATTATATAACTAGTAACTGAAATCTGGTTGCAATTACAGGTTGACCCAGTAGACTTTTTTCCGTACGGTTATATAATTAGATTGCATTTATTGCATTTGATATACCATTTAAACATAGGTATTAAGCGGTTTACAATACTAAATATATGCATTGAGCTACTCTCTCTGTCCCAAACAGGCTCACAATTTGATAACCAGGGGTAGCAATCATCTGTAAGAACTCACTATAACTAATGACTACGGGCTCCTTTTAGGAAGCCGCGCTAAACCGCCGGCCGCGCTAGCCGCTACCACCTCCTCTTGAGCAGGCGGTTGTTTTTCAGCCAGCACGGGGGTTAGCGCGTGATGAAAAGTCGCACGCGTTAAACCCGCTAGCGCAGCTTTGTAAAAGGCGCCCTACCTCTCAAAATCAGTGGAAATCATAACATGCAAAATAAAAGACTCCTCCCTAAAAGACAAACTTAACCCTAGCATCTTGAGGATCTGTTCTGACCGTTTACAGTTTACAAAGATGTGGAAGACACAATTGTTTGTGGAGGCTTTTCTTTGACTTGTACTGGTAGTCATATCTAATAAGAATCTCGGATTATGACTGCTGCACTTTATTTAGTGGGGATGGATAGCATGTAAACTCGTTGAGTTTTGACATTATTTTAAGTGCCGATTTAGCGCACGTTAGAATATAATGGTCACGTCGGCATTTAGCATGCGCTAAATCGGCTAACTCGCCTTAGCAAAAGGACCCCTATGTGATTGGAATGTAATTAAATGCATTTTGTAATTGTACTGTCCTTTGAATTATTGTGAATGTTTTAACTGTTAACCACTTAGTTATAGGCGGTTTAGAAATTTTTGAAATAAATAAATAAATAATCCATGCCATCTACTGTTGTCCACCGGGGAAATGGTAGAAGTCAAAGACTGTGCAGGATCAATTGACTGTGCAGGATCTGGCTTGTTTGGTTTTACAATGTATGTGTTGGTGTTCTAGTGCTCACTGCAGTGTGTAAGATGCTGCCTTTTCCTATGTACACTCTTGTTGTGCGATATGTGGGTTGTTATTAAAAATCATATTTTTCATATAGATGGGGGGGGGTCAAAAAATGATGGGCCCTGGATATCACATATGCTAGGTACGCCACTGGACAAAACAGAAGACAAAGACACATTAGAGTTTCTCTCTTTCCTGAAAGACATGGAGGGGCATAAACAAAAGAAAGTCTAAGTCCCCTTTAGGCCTAAATCAGTAAACGCTGAAATTGGCATCAGGGAAATGTCCATTCTCAAAAAAAAAAAAAGTCTGAATTGAGGGGTTTTTTTTAGAATGGCCTACCTGCACATTCAGCAATCTACTGGCCCAGACTGCCACTACATCTATCCCTACACAACATTCCTGACTAAAAAATCGCCCAAGTCCCAAACGCCCAAATCCAGACCTTTTAGGTGAAGGAAGGGCCAGTCCTCCTTAACCCCCTGCACCCCCCCCCATGACTACTGGATGGAGGGATAGCTGAACACAGCGGTACCCTAACCCCAGAATAGCAGCAGGAGGGAGTCCAAGCCCTCCTGTCGGAAGGTGAACCCCCCTGCGAGCCTCCACCCCTGAACAACCCCCCAATATCCATGTGCCTAAGGCCCCACCCATAGGAGGGGCCTAAGGCAACTGGGCCAACCAGAATTGACCCAGTTGCCTAAAGCCCCGCTTATGGGCAGGCCTTAGGCACCTGAGCCAATCAGGCCCTAGGCCTCTCCCTGGTTCATCCCACAATGCACTGGGAAGGTGCAGGGCCACCATTCTGAGGATGGCGGGCCTGATGGACGGACCAGGGAACCATCTGGCTGGTCAACCTTAAGTTTAGTGTGGGGGGTTCAGGGTAGTGGGGAGGGGGTCCGGGTGGAGGGGGGTTGTTTGGGGTGGGGGGCTCATGGGGGGTTTCATCTTCTGGCAGGAGGGCTTGGCTCCCTCTTGCCAGTTCGAGGGTCGGGGTTCCACCGTCTTCTGTAGGAGAGCTTGGGCTTCCTCCTGCAAATTCAGAGGGGTGGGCTCTGCCTTCTGGAAGGAGGGCTTGGGCTCTCTCCTGCCGTTTCGAGGGTCAGGGTGCTGGTATTCGGGGGGTGGTTGGGATGCCGGCAGGAAGGCTTGGGGTCCCTCCTGTTGGTTGTCGTGGGGGGGTGCACCGCGCCTTCGGCAGGAGAGATTATGCATCTCTCCTGTCGGTATTGGGTTTGTTGGGGGGGATGCTGGCATGAGAGATTAGGCAGTA
Organism: Geotrypetes seraphini; assembly: GCF_902459505.1. Lineage (NCBI taxonomy): Eukaryota > Metazoa > Chordata > Amphibia > Gymnophiona > Dermophiidae > Geotrypetes > Geotrypetes seraphini. The sequence continues at coordinate 369,822,277 of NC_047084.1, forward strand.
CAGGGGATGGGATCGGGATCGTGGCAGGAGACATTAGGCATCTCTCCTACCGTGATCATATTGGTGGGGGGGTGGGCAGGTTGCCAGGGCTACTGAGCTGATCTTGTCAAGTGGAAGATGCCGCTCATGATGGTGAACTTGTAAAGAGGTATGCAGGGAGGGAGAGGAGAGGCACTATCATCCCCTATGAAGATGGCACCTGGGGCAGTCCACCCCCTCCTTACTACCTCATTGCATACAGCATAAAAATGAATTGAGAAAGATTGGAAGAATAGCTAGCATCAAGCCAAGTACCCAAAGGCTCATCACTCTCCCCAATACTTTTCAACATACTGATGTCAACATTAAGATACTTCTGAGAGAAAAAGGATCTCACTTACTTCTCCTATGCAGATGATATCACAATATGCAAGAAAGAAAAGAAGATCAACAAATCAGTAGAAGTCACCTGTCTAGTTACCTACTAGGCTGACATGAAACAAACTAAATAAAGAAAAAAGCAAATTTTAACTAAGTCCACCTAGAATCACCAGTGATGACACTCAAATAACACTGCATAATGCCCCACTGAAACTGGAATCAGAACTGAGAATCCTAGGGATTATATTCAACAAAAACATCCTGAGAGGCACAAATGCGAACATTAACAAAAAGAAATACACACAACACTGATTTGGTCAAGCTCTTCTAAATTGTAAATTTCATTTAACTCCTTCTGGGGCATATTAGTGATCCATAAATGCTAATGACATCTACCTTATTAATTGTTTATGTCTAGCCTCCCTGTTTTAAATTATATTTAGTTTTGTATAATGTAAACCACTTAGGATGGATTTAAACGGTATATCAAACCTAATTAAACTTGAACCTACCTTCAAAGTAGGCATGGTTGGGGAAGAGAATAAGCATGCTTGACTTAGGCATCACTGGCAACTTTTCCAGGACGCCTAGCAATGTCTAAGTCCACTTAGGCGCCACCAGGCGTGATTCTATAAATGGTGCCATGCGGTTAATTGACAACCAAGTGGAGCAGTGCCTACTAGTTAGGCATAGGGTTACTAGATTTACACCCACACCATGTCCCAGTCTCGCCCTCTTGCCCTGCCCCCCTCAGCCTGCTCGTCTCAGTTGGAAGTGTTGTTAATACACATCAAGATTTTTGTTCTAAAATATGTTTGGGGACCCAGAGACTTACCCCCCCATACAAAACCACAGAAGCGGTTTATAGGGCAGGCCAGCGCACTGAATGCTATTCCTGCTCCCGATGCTCACATTTACTCTTTGAATGTCGGGAGCAGCGCAGAGCATTCAGCACACCAACCGGCACTAAAAAACACTTTCGCAGTTTTGTAAAATTGGAGGGGGGGGGAGTTGAGGTATAACTCTCAAAAAAGTCCCACCAACCAATCATTGCATACAGTGTATATTTTTTTAGATTTCTTGAGGAGCTGTTTAAACTCTAATGTGATCAAAATGCTTTCAAGAACAAAAACTTATCTCAAACTCGTAAGGTCCCAACATGGACCATGTTTCGTTTTCTGCGTCAGAGAACCCAACACGGAGTTCTAGTATACAAGTACCAGGTCCCTGTGAATCAAAAAAATAAAAATTGTAAAAGTGCTTTAAACATTGCTCAAATGAAGACTAGAAACATATTATAAATGTCACAAATATCTTATCAAAGTATCCAGCAACCTGTGTGCTTAGATGAAATATACTTTTTGATTCAGCATCTTTGTCATGCACAGTATAAGAAGCTCCAGTAGATCAGTACATTGACTTTGGCTGGGGCTTGTCTATTTATATATCACTTATAGCCTAAATCCAGGTGGGCTCACACTCTATCTAATGTACCTGGGGCAATGGGGGAGTACCGTATTTTTCGCTCCATAAGACACCTCACAATAAGACGCAACCCGGATTTAGAGGAGGGAAACAAGAAAAAAAACATTCTGTCGCAGCCCCCCCCCCCCCCGCCCAATCAATCATCACTTTTACATACCCCCCAGCACCTTTAAATTCCGTCCCAGCCCCCCAGCACCTTTAAATTCCATCCCAGCCCCCCTCCCCCCCCCCGGCTGTACCTTTAAATTGTGGTGGTTGGTGGCGGCTGCCTGCTGATTATTGGGCCCACAGCACACAAGCGTGTTAATGCAAGAACTGAGGCAGCCTTTCAGAAGTGGCGCATGCCCACGCAGCAGCACACTTTTGCGCTGCTGGCCCCAACATATCGGTAATCAGCAGGCAGACGTCCAGAGAAGCACCAGGGACCAGCACAATTAGGAAGTGTCGCGGGCCCAGGCATTAGCCCGCTTGTGCGCCAGAGGCCCCAACATAATCAGCAGGCACACACTTTAAAGGTACCTCCGGGGGGGGGCGGGGTTAATGGTATATTTGCTTCATAAGATGAACCCTTATTTCAACCCTCTTTTTGGGGGAAAATAGTGCATCTTATGGAGCAAAATACGGTAGGTGACTTACCCATAGTCACAAGGAGCAGCATGGGATTTAAACCCAAAACCTCAAGGTGCTGAGGCCATAGCTCTAACCATTCAGTTATTTGATACATTCAGTTATTTGATAAAAAAGAACTTTTAGGAAATAAATTGGGTTCATCAGTCTTATTAGGACATATCCACTTCTTGCCTTGCGGTCCTGAGCATTTATGCCATGAAAGTATTTAAAAGTCTCTATTTTAACTCCCGCCTCACTTCCAAAGCATACATATTCCCCCTTGATATTCAGCTGGCGATGGTCAGTGCTTTTTAAATGCTTACCATCGCTAGCTGATTTAACCCCCAATGTTCAATGCTTAGCCATGTCTGCACACCAGCTATGAATATTGAGGGCTAAGTTGGGGTGGCCTGGCTGTTCGGAGCTTACACGGGCCCTGGCTGGTATTCAGCTGTGCCAACAGAAGCATTTCTTTTTTTTGTTGTTTAAATATCTCCACAATCCCCCTTCAAACCCCAAATCCAAAGATACCCTCTCTCCACACTAGGTTGCCCCCCCCCCCCACCCCATGCTACCTACGCACCTGGTTGTCCAGCAGTGGTCTTCAGGTGCAGGGGAGAGAATCATGGAAATGGGTGGCTTCAGGGGAGGGGTATTTAAATAATAAAAAATACTTATGTGGCCAGAGCACATAAGTGGCTGCATTCAGTATGAACTGTTAATAATGTACAGAATTGACAGCATTGAAATGAAAAATAAGAAATAATACAAATGAAATGAAAAATCCCATAAATCAGCTGGGAAACTATACAAATTAAAACTTGTGGCCTAAGTGCCACTTTTAATTATTCATTGCTTCAGTGGATCAGTCCCATCTTGTTACGCACTTCCATTGACTCCTGCTTTTTCTGTTATGTTTTAATCTGCCAGTTTTCTCCTGCTTCTTTGATCTTCCATTTCCTTGGAGTTTGCCTCTACGGAGTATTGTGCTAGGAATCTATATTTGCAATTGCATATGAGAGAGGTTTTCTCTCCATCTATCTCAGCCATCACAGTCCTCAGCCAGGGACCCCAGACTGTGACTCCTTCTGAAGCTTTGGAGTCATCCTGAGTTTGAGCACTGGGTGTCAAAACTGTGAAATCATATAAATTCCCTCCTGGAAGAGCTATAAATGCTGTTTTTATTGTAGCCTCAGCTTGGAGTGCCCTGAAGAACAGAAAGCATGCACACCAACTAAATTCAAGTCTCCTACATGGCAATGCTACTGAGCCAATAACAAAACCAAAAACAAAAATTCAAAGAATTCCACAACCAACAATTGCAAAAATCAAAACAAAATGGAACTTTTAATATAAAACTTAATAAATCATCATTTTATCCAACATACTACCGGTAATCCACACAAGGTTAGATAATCTGTGGCAGGGAGGAAAGGCCTCAGACTATATGTCCTTGTCACATACCAGCCTCACAACCATTCAGATAATGTGGACAAAAGTTTCAATCACTGGCCTTCCTCCTACCACCTATGCAAAATCACACTTATATTATATACCGCAAAAATCTGAAAAACCACTTATCTCAGTGGCGTCAGACGAATCATCCTAAAAACTAATTCTGATTCTTTCTGATTCCGACGAGCTCGTTTCGCCATATCTTCTTCAGAGAATCGGAACAGAGAGAGTATGACAGCAGTTTAGGATTTAAGAATATACCCGGAGCAGTTGCAGAGCTGAATTTTTGCCACCATATAATACAGATAAGTAACAATCTTCTTATCTATGTAATAATAATAATAATAATTTTATTTCTTATATACCGCCAAAGCCGTAGTAGTTCGAGGCGGTTTACAATAAAGAAGGGCTGGACAATCAGCGAATGGGTACAATCAGCAGATACAGATACAATTAATATATGTAAGCATGGAACAGGTACAATATAAGGGGTCACATGTAAGGTGAGCAGGAAGGAAGGTAAGAAAAAAGAGATCTTAGGGGGCAAGGGTTGGGTAAGGGGTCAGGATACAAATCGGTTAAATAGATTAGTTTTAATTTTCTGAAGTTTAGGTAGGATGAAGAACGCGCGATAATGTTGCTCAGCCAATCATTTAGATGACCTGCTTGGAAGGCTAGAGTTCTGTTCAGGTAGAGTTTTTAGGTGTAATGGGAAGCAGGTGGCAGAGACAGTGAATATGCTATGATGGTCTCATTTGCAACTGGCTCCGTGAAAAATCACTAGAGTTCAGGTTGTGGGTCTGATCGTTCACTTATTGGCACTTTTTGAAGCCAGTTTGATAGTGTCATTTTATTATAGATATATTTATTGTTATCTATTTAAGGTGATCAGTGATAGAGCTGTTAGTTTATCACCACTGGGTAATTTGAATCTCCCTAGTATATAGTGCAGTATAAAATATTCCATGACAGATGAAAAAGACATTAATATTTTGCTGACAACCATCGTAACCTCATACATACAAACAGCCATGCCATATCATCCACAAAACAAAACCTGCCCCAAAAAAACCAATGAAGTGTGATGTATACTCACTTACAACAATAAAAACTACATCTCAAAGGCTCACTCAGCCCATATCACCCTGTTGAAATTTCTGTGTAATGGCGTCTGCACCAATACCCAATGCTGCGGGAAACTTAGAGCCCGCCGTGCACCATATTTTAGCTACTGAGCCACCAGAATAACCTGCTCTTTTAGAAAGCAAAATGCAACCTGAAGTTACTACTACTAATTATTTCTAGAGCGCTACCAAACACAGCACTGATGTACATTAGACAGAGTATGAATACAGATTCGGTAATCCTAAGCAATATTCAGAAAAGCATGTAAACAAGTTAATAATAGCTCCTATTAAGAGATAATAGGGAAAATGCTGTTCTCCAACCTACATTTACTTACAGTGTAAGATAAAGTGGTGTGATAGTTGTCTTAGGTCATTTTAGGAGTTCTCATCTGCAAGCCAGTCAAGTTTTCAAGGTACCCACAATGAATATGCATGAGATAAATTTGCACATTGAGCTGAGGGAGTGCATGCAATTTTCTCTCATGCATATATTCACTGTGACTATCTTGAAAACCACATTGAGGACTGGGCTGAGAACCCCTGGTCCACTTGGATGTACAGAAATAATGGCTAACTGACAAAAAGAGAATTCACCTCTGGTTTTGGGTTTCTCATTATAACCTTTATTTCTGCCTAATTGTTAAAATACATTGATCTTTTAAACAATATCTATTTAAACAGAAGCAGACACTGGCTATTCACAGTTTTTATGAGCTAGTAGGAGTCACAGAGCTGGTGTAATGTTTGCCATTGAAGTGTCATTGCTCTTGCTTATTGCCCTTCAGGCTGAACTTAACCTGCTGCATTGTAAAGTTTCTCTAGTGGTTCTGGAGTGAATCTTTAAAACAAGCCTGTTCATACTGATGGGAAAAGTCATCAGTTCAAGCATATGTGGTTGTTTTTCTTAATTATTATTATTATTATTACTATTATTTATTTCCTCCCCCCTCCCTTTTATAAAACTGCAGAAACGGTTTTTAGTGCAGGCTGGCGCGCTGCTCCTGACACTCATAGAGTTCTTATGAGCGTTGGGAGCAGCGCAGAGCATTCAGTACTTCCAAAACACTTCCAGATAAACTTGACTAAGCTTAACATGTCAATGTAATTTTGAAAGTTCTCTGTAATGTTGCTGTCTGTACACAGTTTCTTCCCCTGTAAACCACTTTGAACTGTTTGTGGTATGGCGATATATAAAAATAAAGATTTTATTATTATTATTGTGGTCTATAATATTTCTGAAGGACCATAAGGCCAGGAAAGAATCAGAGGATAAGACAGTCTAAAGAAATAGTAGGGGAGAAGTAAACCCCCCCCCCCTTTCCTTTTTACAAAAGCGTAATGTGGTTTTTAGTGCCGGCCACGGTGGTAACTCCTGCGCTCATTGGAGCTGTTACTGCCCCGGCCGGTGCTAAAAACCACACTACGCTTTTATAAAAGGGAGGTAAATTATTTATATAGTAACAATTAAAAGATGAAAAACCCCCACTTACTTGTATATTACCCATGACTGAGAAACTTCCTAACCTCCTACTTGTCCTGTTTGTCTGCTGATTAGATTGTAAGCTCTACTGAGCAGGGACTGTTTCTTGAATGTTTTAATGTACAGCATTGCTTACATCTAGCAGTACTATAGAAATGATTAGTAGTAGTAGTACCGTATTTTTTTTGGACCATAAGACACACAACACCTTTAGAGGAGGAAATCCCAAGAAAAAAAATTTGGGTCAGAATTTTTTTTTCCTGGGTTTTCCTCCTCCACATGTAGGTGTATCTGGTGGTCTGGTCGTTTGGTGGTAGGCAGCTCTATGTCCTGCCCTCAGAGTAAGTTGGTGCAACAACTTCCATTGAGTGCAGGTCGTTACAGAACCATCAACACGCTGCAACTGGGAGGTCCTGCGCTGCCTTAGGGAGGCCAGATTCATGCTGCAATAGCAGCGCAAGATGGACAGATATTTACTTTGAGAGGGAGCAAGATGAGATTAAATTTTTTGGACTCACCCAGTTTGGACTTGGGCCAGCACTAGATCAGCTATCTGGCTACACCCTTGCCTTCTGGCCAGAGACTTTTCACATTGTATCCCGTGTGCAGATGTTGAGGTGTGCACTAAACATGTCCGTAAATAGTTGTTGTTTGTTTTTTTTTTGCATTATGCTCTTCTGGGCCTGGCTCTCAAAGCATCGGCCTCTTATGTTCACCGAATCCTACAGGCTCGTGCATGACCTTTCCCTCCCTCCAAGTCAATAAGGTTACTGGGTTGGCCTACAGGGAGAAAAAAATGCAGTGCTTGCTGCCGGCCAATGAATGCAAGGTGGCTGGGTGTCTTTTTCCTTGCTTTCGAACCAATGAGTGATGAGTGGGTGAGGCGACAAAATCTGAGCATGCAGCACTGTGTCGCATTGGTCGGCTTTGGGGAAGTGAAGACTCGGTTAGATGCGGAGAGCTGGATAACCGGGCAGAGAGAGGCACAAGGTGAGCATGTGATTATGGAGGGTGACGAGTAGGAATGAGGTAAATAGATCAGGGTGACCAAGACCACACTGGACCACCGGCAAAAAATGGTACCGGGTGGGGTGTTTAAAAATTGTATTCCCTCCATAAGACGCGCCCCCTTTTCCACCCCCTTTTTGGGGGTGGAAAAAGCGCGTCTTATGGAGCCAAAAATATGGTAATTCTTGTTTTACCTTGTGACTCTTCACTGGTTTTCAAACATGAAAAATAATGTCTCTATTTAAGGAAGGTCCCAAATTAGGAAAAATTTCAGTCCATTTACATTTATAAACCTTTAAGGGGCCTATTTACTAAGCTTGGTGTGTTCTTATATGGGTCTTTCTTGTGCACAAAGCTCCTTTCTAGCTCAGCTGTAAATTTGGCCTATTTATGAGGCTTTAAGGCCCAAATTCTGTAACCAGCACCTATTTTGGAGGCACCCAACTAGACAGGCACCTATCGAAATTGAATAACAAGCTCAATTAAGTTTTTAATCAGCAATAATTGAAACTTGGGCACCTATCAAGAAAGAGCGATTCTGTAACATGGTGCCTTCAAAAAAATAGGCACTATGCATGTTAGGCGTGGGCGTGGCTTCGTGTTAGTCACCGTGTTACACAATTGCTGCTCTTAAGTGGGCTTAAGCACTCGCATGGCCGCCTAACTTTTAGTTGTGCCTAGAGCTGGCCTATTTATTGGGTGCCTCCAAAATAGGTGCCGTTCAGCATGATTCACTAAACAGCACCCAATTTTACTTGAATCGCTCTGAACGGTGCCTAATTCAGCGCCTAACTTTTGGGTGCTTCTTATAGAATTTGCCCTTAAATGCTCCCATGTTACAGATGTGCTAACTAGTTAGCATAGCGATAATGTCAGTATGTTAGCTCATTAGCCCATCCACACAATTCTTCGCACCTGATGCTCCCTCTGAAAAAAAAAAAAAATACAAAAACTAAATACCATCAGGCTGTTATTCAAACCACGGGATACAGCTGGCTATTTCCCATGGCTGGCAGTGAAACCGAAACTTCAATGCCGGCACACAGGGGCTTTCTTTTTTGACTGGCCAAGACATAACTAGCAAAGCTCATATTTATTAGTTGGCCAACTAAGTCCCAGTGACCGAAGATAGAACTGCTTTTTTAGGTGGGTCTATCTGGCCGTTAAACTTAGCTGTCCAGCCGCTGAATATTGGCGGTGACCAGCTAGCTACTGGTCAGGATATTCAGTTGGAGATAGCACATGTCGGCCAAATAGTGCTGAATATTGGCCAGCATATGCTTACAGGGCTTTAAATTCTTTAAATGGTGCCTCGCTCCTAGGCATTGAGTGTGGCTGTCAGTCATTCACTAGGCGCCATTTATCGAATCATGCCTAGCGGCGCCTAAGCTTTCTTAGGCGACAGAAGGCATTAAAACTTTAGACGCACTACTATTTAGGCCAGTGTTTTCTTGGCCTAAATGAGTGTGCCTACCATGCCCAGATCAACTGCTTTCGCCCACTACTTATGAGGAATTCAGAAAACATCTAAAAACTCAACTGTTCCTAAAGTATCTAGACAACTGGCCCACTCATCTTCTTTCTCCTCCATAGTGATTCCTCTGTCCTATTAATCTCTTTCACCTGAACAACGCATTTCCGGTCCTATTAACTCTCCTCTTCCCCCCTCTTAAATTCAATCAATTTGTACCTCGCTTAATCTATTGTAAACCACATAGAACTTAACGGTATTGCGGTATATAAACTGTTATTATTATTATTATTATCATTAATCTATCCCTAACCGTGCCTACTTTCTGGTAGGTGCCTCGGAGCAGATGCCTGCCTCAAAGTGGTAGGCACCTCCGAGTTAGATGCCTATCTGCTAATTAATTTTTTAAATATTTCTTATTGGTTTTTAATGGAACTTTTAATTATTGGCACTGATTAAGTCAATTAAAAAAATTAACCCCCTTTTTATGAAGCCGTATTAGGCATTTTTATTGCCATCCACAGCGGTAAAAGCTCTGACACTCAGAATTCCTATGAGCATCGGAGCTAATACCATTGCAGCTGGCGATAAAAAAGCCTAATTCAGCTTCATAAAAGGGGGCCTAAGTTTTAGGCACCTAGATAGCCTAGGTGCACCATTCTAGGCACTTAATTGTAAGTGTTTAAAAAAAAAAAAAAAAAAATAGAATCAAGGCCACAGTGTGCGGATTGCAAAACTACCTTATATTAATTGAGGAGTGGAGGAAAACTATCAATACTATAATTATTAACTCCCCATTTCTTTGTAATATGTTATGAAGACTTCAACTGTGGCAAAAAAAAAAAAAGCCCCAGCTCTCAGGTGAACCTTTATACAGGGTGGGCCACGGAAAAGTAGCCTGTCTCCGGCGATGACAAGATGAATGAGCAAGTGGATTCACTTACCCACAATTTACAACAGATGGTGAAAGTGGTCCCCGTTCATGTCTATATACCTTCCACAATCATTATTCGCTATTCCAGGGTGAACACCATCTTTATGGCACCAGTATTAGAGGCGGGCTACTTTTCCATGGCCCACCCTGTCTACCTACTAGACATCATTGGCATTAAAATCTTTCGCCTCTGGAGTGAATTTGAACCTCAGGGTGAACGTGACCGCAAACTCATGTATGTGACTTAACCATAAGTCCCTCCCATTCCCAACAACGCTAACATTTCGTGGAGCTAAAACCACTTCTTCAGGGCTGTTGGGCCTCTAATTTAGTAATTAACTACAATACAAATAAATGTCCTTTGTCATCAAACTCTTTCATGTGCAACCTACTATAATTTCACTGTTTCAGCATACTCACTGTTCTGTGGTTTCACCTTCTCCAGTCACTCGAACTCCCAGCTCTATCTTTGTGCCTTCAAAGCTACATCGGCCAATCAGATACACCTCCTTCTGTTTGGCCAAAACTAATATAGAATGCTGTTGCATGTCTTGCTGTAGGTCATTTTGCTGAGTCAGGCATTCACCTAATGCAACAATGCATCTAATGCAGCATAGTAAGAGGGCTCCTAAATTAACCAAATGACTGACGGACTGAGCTAAATTCTTTGCCCAGGACACAACAAGCCAGCAAATTCTATAGGTCAGAAATAGGAGGGGGAGAAAAGAGAAATATGAGTTTTATTCTAGTTATTTCACTGATCATGTTAGAAACATGATGGCAGATAAAGGCCAAATGGCCCATCTAGTCTGCCCATCTGCAGTAACCATTATCTCTTTCTCGCTCCGAGAGATCCCATGTGCCTATCCCAGGCCTTTTTGACAGAAACAAAGAAACATGATGGCAGCCAAAGAAGTTTATTCATAACTTACTTCTCCCAAATTTCATTGCTGATGATGGCAGCAGCTCAGCAGGAAACTAAAACAAAATGTCAGCAATTCTAGCACCATTTACCTCATGCTTTCAGAGAGAAAGTGGCAGAAAATTGATATCTTCAGAAAGCTTGCCAGTATACAAGATCTAAAAATATAGAACATAAGAATTGCCATACTGGGACAGACCGACGGTCCATCAAAACCAGTATCCTGTTTCTAACAGTGGCCAATCCAGGTCCCAAATACCTAGCAAGATCCCAAATAGTAAAATAGATTTTGTGCTGCTTATTTTAGGAATAAGCAGTGGATTTCCCCAGGCTATCTCAATAATGGCCTATGGACTTCTCTTTTAGGAAATTATCCAAACCTTTTTTAAACAACGCTAAGCTAACTGATTTCACCACATTCTCCGGCAACAAATTCCAGAATGTAATTACAAGGGGATGCTGAAAAGTTCTCCGCCCAACCAACCATCTTCTTAAATTCTGAGCATTATTTTGCCACTGTAGCTGAAAAGAGTGTTATCTTATTTCATTATGTGCCAATCTGCAGAAACGAAACTCTTATGTTTTTGACACTCCTCCTAAACTTACTTGCTCCACTTCATCACTGACGCTGAAACCGTGGATTGAAGACAAAGTTTTATTTTATTTTTCTTTCCAGCTTATGATTTATCTTTAATCTTATCTATTGTTTTGCCTTTTGTCTTTGTTTTGTTCTATTTCTATCATTTAAATTTCTCCAGAATTCTACTGTTCAACGGCTCCCCCTTCTGCTTCTATTCCTTTCTCTCCTCTCTTCTACCTTCCAAAGTATTTAGATCAATGCTGTCTTGTTAAAATGTTTATTTTATTTTTATTTTTCCTCTAACTCTACTTTTCACTTCTCTATTACCCTCCAGGTACTTTAGTTAGATTGTGAGCCTTCGGGACAGTAAGGGAATTTTTCAAGTACCTTTCTTATTTCTAATCTTAATGTATATTTTCTGTAAACCGCTTAGAACCTAACGGATGTAGCGGTATATAAGAAATAAATTACATTACATTACATTACATCATTGATTGAACAATATCCACTTCATTCTCTTCTTGGTTGGGCTAAGAACTTTTCATCACCCTCTCATACACATTGTATATAAAAATAAAGAGATCATTGTGTTTGCCTTGGTAGCAGAGAAGAATAAGTTAAAAAAAAAATAAAAAATCAGGCTTTGTGCTTCTAGAGCCAGTAAAACTGACTGTGCTATCAAAAAGAAATAGAAAGACAGAGTTCTAAGAGACATGCAGGCAAAATTCCTTCATCTGTGGTGAGAAAAGTGAATTCTCTAGTCAGAGATATAGCGCAGAAAAAAGTAAGAAATGGAATTCAAAGAAAACACAGAGACGACAGATAATCTCACTACTACAGTTGCTTCTTCAGCTTATCTCTAAAATGCTACCAGGTATGCACAGATACGTACATACAGATACGTACATATAAAGAGACAGTGCCTGCTCCATAGTGCTTAAAATCTGGTCTGATTCAACCACAATGCTTGAAAAGGATAGGCATGGATAGGCAGAAGAGAAGGGAATATAAACTGCTTTGCTGTTATCAACGAAAGGCAGTAAATCAAATGAATTAAAACAAACTTATATGGTTGATGTTCCTGAGATATCTATGGTCAGCATCAGCTCTAATCCAATCCTCTGAAATTCAACTATACGTTGAATAGAAATTTCTATAATAGGAGAGTCTCAATAGAAGCCTAAAGATGAAAGATTGATAGTTGCAGCTCAGGATAACAGATTATGGATGAGAGGGTTCACAACAAGCACAGAGAAACCAGAACAACCAACAATTGTACATTTGGTAAGAAAGAGCTGGAAACGGCTGTTCTTGTGGCTGGTCGAGAAGTGCTAAAGGCAGAAACATTCTGTAAACGTTAACCAACATCAGGGTACCAGAAAAGCACTGGGATGATGACCCTAAGAGAACTGTGGAAAACAAAGAAGTTACTGTATATACTCAAATATAAGCCAAGATTTTGGGGCCAAAAAAAGGCCCAAAAATGGGGATTACAGCTTATATTCGGGTCAATGCCCACCCACCCACTCCTGGACCTCTTGCAGGCCTCCACTGGGTCTGCTGTAAGACCTGGTGGCCTACCACTGGACCACCAAGTCTTACAGCAGGCACAGTGGAGGCCTGCAAGGCATTGGGAGGGAAGGACAGGGGACAAGGCATGAGGCAGGGAGGGAGGAGGGACGGGATGTAGAGCCTGGAAGGGCAGGAAGGGAGGGGGGACAAGGTACAGAGCCAGGCAGGGAGGGAGGGGGACAGGATACAGAGCCTGGCAGCAGTGGCATAGCGAGGGTGACTGGCACCCGGGGCAGTATCACCCCTCTCCTACCCTCTTCCCTGCCCTCCCACTGCACGTGTGCGCCCATGCCCTTTCCCTGTACCTTTTTAACTTTGGCGTGAGCAGCGAAGATCTTGCTGTCTGTGTCAGCTTTGGTGCTCTCTCTGATATCACTTCCTCCCGGAAGTGACGTCAGAGAATGTGCCAAAGCCGACATGAGCAGCAAGTTTGCTGCTGCTCATGCTGAAGTTAAAAAGGTATGTGGAAGGGGTGTGGTTGCGCACACGTGGCAGGGGGTGGAGTGGGAAGGGGGAGGAGAGGAGGAGGGGTGTAAGCTCCCAAAAGAATACCACGCCTGGTGCAGATTGCCCCATCGTACCCCCTTAATACACCATTGCCTGGCATGGCAGGGAAGGAGGGAGAACAAGGTACAGAGCCTGGCAGGGAGGGAGGGAGCTGGGTACAAAGTCTGGTAGGGTAGGGCACTTGAATATTAGTTCCCCCTGGTTTATATTCGTGTCAACCTTTTTTCCACCTATTGGAAGGAAAAAAGTTACCTTGGTTTATATTTGGGTTTGCTTATATTCAAGTATATACGGTATGATCACTTGAAACGTCCCCACCTCGACCATACTATGTTACTATGTTAATAGAAAGCTGGATGCAAGAAAACTGGAGATAGTGATGAAAGAGAAAAGCATCAGGCTAGTTAAGAAATGTTTCTAGTATTTTACAATTTACTAGAACTGCTGTCTTTTGATTTTATGATTTATTGACTTTTGTGCTTAGTATCTTAATTTATTGATTCTTTTTGCATTTTGTTATTATTATATGATTTGTGTTTTGATGACTATTTAAGATTATGAATGTATTTTTGTTATCTGCTGAGATCTGTAGATGATGCAAGTTATAAATATTTTAATTTGTTATCTGCTGAGATCTGTAGATGATGCAAGTTATAAATATTTTAATTAATTAATTAAGGCCTTCTTTTACTAAGCCGCGGTAGAGGTTTCTACTGCATCCCGGAGCACTAACTGCTCCGACTCTCATAGAACTCCTATGAGCATCGGAGCAGCATCAGAGCATTTAGCGACCCAGACTGCAATAGAAACCTCTACCATAGCTTAGTAAAAGAGGGCCTAATTGATTAATTAATTAATTAATCGATCATAGAGGTATCAGTCCCAGGTATTACTCTATATCAGTGGTTCCCAACCCTGTCCTGGAGGAACACCAGGCCAATTGGGTTTTCAGGCTAGCCCTAATGAATATGCATGAAGCAAATTTGCATGCCTATCACTTCCATCATATGCAAATCTCTCTCATGCATATTCATTAGGGCTAGCCTGAAAACCCGATTGGCCTGGTGTTCCTCCAGGACAGGGTTGGGAATCACTGCTCTATATAACAAATGGAGAAAGCCAAGATCATTAAGTACTAAGAAATAAAGTCTGAGCCTAAGAAAATATGGCAGAAAGATATATAAATATTTCCCATCATTTTGGGTGCCACAGGCTTGAGGAAATTGACCCCCCCCGCCCCTTTTTACAAAACCGTAGCACAGTTTTAAGCACCAGCCATGGCAGTAACAGCTCCAATTCCCATAGAATTCTTATGAACTTTGGAGCTGATACCACCTCGGCCGGCGTTAAATACCACATTACGATTTTGTAAGGGGGTTGAATTTCCAAACTCATTTGGAAACATGGCCTATATGTTTTACATTTTATAAACTCCAGAGGGATGATCTCTTTGGCACAATATAGATATAATAGCAAACATTGACAGTAAATTTTAGAGACTGATCTCATACTCTACATGCCAAGACTTAGGAGTGAGCTTCATTCCTGTTATAATATGTGCACAATTAACCCATTTGGAGAAATTACTCCCATGAAAAACCTTTTTTTTTTTCCCTAGGTCATTTCAGGTGAAAATGACATAAAAAGACAAAAGAAATGTCAGTGATATTCCCTATGTTGTCTCAAAAGAATGCATAGCCCTACCAGTTATTAAATACTATACAAATAGAGGGACATAATATAAATATATCTAAGTCCGTTTTGGGCCTAAGTTGCTAGTCGCCCAAAGACGGACACGTTAAAAGTCCATTCTCGAAAAATACATCCAAAATATTTCTTTTTTCGAGAATCATCTACTTCTACGTCCAGCCGTCTGATCGTCCAGACTGCTAAGTTGTCTATCTTTATACCCCATTCTCATCCAAAAATTCATCCAAGTCAAAAACGCCTAGAACAAGACCTTTTGGACGTGGGCGGGGTCAGCAGAGTAATGGACTGGACACCCAGACATGGCAACAGAGTAGTGGGGCACTTCACAGGGCACTGCTACAAACTTCACAAAAAGGGTGCCACATAAACATCTCACCACAACTCTCTTATAGGTTATGGTGTGCCCCCCCAAACACCTACTAAACCCACATGTTTACCACCCCAATAGCCCTTATGGCTGCAGGTGGCACCTATATGACAGTACAATAAGGTTTGGGGAGTTTTTTTGGAGGGTGCACATGTTTCACCATGAATGCAGTGGTTAGATTAGCTTATGGGCTTGGATCCTCCTCTCTATGGTTCACTAGCCTCCCCCCCCCCCCAGACTACTTAAGCCATCTCTGTGTAGACCTACTAGGCTTTCCTTCCAGCTGCTAATGTTCTGGAGGCAGATATGTACGTTTTTATTCTGATTTTTATGGTATTGTGAGGGGGTCTGTGATCACTGGGGGAGGGGGGGTCTGCACTTTGTGTCTGCAGCAGTTATCTGGTCACTTTGGATACCTTCTGGGCATTTAGACCTGTTTTTAGATCGCCTAAGTCACTAAGTACAAGTTCCGTCTAGGCAGTTCCGTTAAACTTGCAGTACGACTAAGTCTAGGTTAGCCCACGTCCCGCCCAAATACCGCCCTCACCACTCCGCCTAAAATGCCCCTTTTTTACTCTGGGCGAACAGCGGCAGGGAAAAGGCCTAGGCTGCTTTTAGATACGTCTAAAACCCTTTTTGATTATCGGTACTTGGACGACCTGTCTTTTTGAGCGTCCAAGTGCTGATTTAGGCGGGATTTTAGATGTATTTCCGTTTCAATTATGAGCACCATAGGGTTTTCTATTGCAGTAATATGGAATTATCCCCCTCCGTTACAAAGCCACGCTAGTGTTTTTAGTGCCGGCCCACGGTGGTAACAGCTCAGACGCTCATAGGAATTCTATGAGCTGTGGCCGGCGCTACAAACACTAGCACAGCTTTCTAAAAGAGGGGATATATGAGGAGGTAAATGTCCCAGTGTATGGAAATACAATAACCAATATGTTCTCTTGCTTATAGTAATGTAATTTTAGGTGGACATGACAGCAGTAGATATGCTAAAAATGCAGCATAGAATATTATAGTGGATATACTGGCAGGGCTGGGAGGAAATTGGTAGTTTATGTTATTAAAGGAATCACACATTGATAGAACTTAATGGAATGCCTAACATCACTGAGAAAATGTGTAGCATAAAAGAAAAAGAGATTTCACATGCCAAATGTGACAACTCCTTATTTATTTTCATGTGTATTTATAGATGCCGCTTTTATCTCTTCCATTGATTATGCTGGGTCTTCTGTGCAGGAAACTAAAAGATAAATGAAAGAATAATGAAGTCTCACTTTAAACACAGCATTCATATTGCTAATATTTCATGTCTGTGTCTGTAATAAATTTTTCAGGGGGAAAGGCTTTATACATTAATAAAATTTAAAGTGATGGATATTAGAAAGAACAGAAATAGCCAATTAGCTGCTGAAATTCAGGGGGATAACTGCAATTTTTCTTCTCCAAAGATTCCGCTCTTATCTTGGTTTTTTAGCTATGGAAAAATGGAAAGACAGGCTGCAGATTTCTCCCTCTGAACCCCAGACACCAGTTGCCTTGGGTCTCTGGATTCATTTGTGGTGCAGCGGGGGACAGGACCTTGGAGTGAAGAATCAGGAGCATTCCTGGTGACATTGACACCAGAGCTTGGAAGTCTCGTGATGGATATTGGGCTGGATATGTCTCAGAGTTCTGATTTGCAAAGACTGCCAGACCATCCGTTAGCAGTGAAGTCTCCAATAATACCAACTAATCTGAAGCAGTCTGATGATACTGATGCAGAAAGTGTTGCAGAGAGAGCAGTATTGAACAGGTACCTGCTACATTGGGAGTTGTTAGAGTGTTCAGACCAAGCTTGGAAAACGAGGGCTGCTATATTGAAAAGAAAACTACTAATGGAAATACAAACAAGATCTGCAAATACAGAGGTAAAATCTGTTCCTATTCTTTCCTTCTAGTGTTATAGCTAGGACTGAATGGGCCTCAGGTGGAAAATTAAAATATCAACATGTCTGCAAGCTGTTGATACATGGATGATGAACCATACGTTGATGTTAAACCTTACCAAGACTGATGTGATGTTGATTGGTAGGAATGAGGATCCTATGTGACAGCTTCATTGGTTACCTATCAAATTTTGTATTGTTTACAAAGTTCTTTTGTTGATTTTCAAAGTGATTCATTATAAGATTCCTTAGTATCTGACACAGGTATTGAAAATGTATCAGCCTTTCAGATCTTTAAGGTCAGAAGGGATGTTACAATTAGTGATGAGCTGTTATACGTACATTATGCAAATATAAGGGCCTTGATAATTTTGGTGGCAGGGGTACTGCTATGGAATAATTTGACAGGACCACTTAGGTTGCTCCCAGACATCCAGAAATATAAGAAGGTGTTGAAAACAACTTTGTTTGTAGAGGCTTTTTCTTGAATGATTTATTATTTGGGAGTTTTTAGAAGAATATGTGTTGTTTGTCACTATATTGTTATATTGATGATTATGTATGTATCCTGTGAACCATTTAGGTTTAAGCAGGTTAGAAATTTTTAAATATGTAAATTTATATTTTTTAGTTCAATAAATTTTTTTTATTGAAAATTTGTAAACTGTGGGGGAAAAATACCCTACAGCTTTCTTGCCAAGTAGATGTGACCTGGATTTGCCATTGTAGGACACAAGATATTAGACTTAAAAACATAAGAACATAAGCAATGCCTCCGCTGGGTCAGACCTGAGGTCCATCGTGCCCAGCAGCCCGCTCATGCTGCGGCCCAACAAGACCAGGACCTGTGCAGTAATCCTCTTCTAAAGCCTGGGCCAATCAGGACTTAGGCTTCGCGGGATGGGCTGGGAAGGGGTGGGCCCACCTCATTTCGATGAGGCGTGCCTGCCGGCTGGACGGGCAAGACCTGTCTGGCCAACAATTAAAGGTTAGTTTGGTGGGGGGGAGGTTTGGGGGCTGTTATCACGGGGGGGGGGTGCGGAGGGAGGCATCTTCCGGCAGGAGGGATTGGGCACCCTCCAGCCGGTGATCTGTAGTGTCGGGGGGGATCTTCTGGCAGGAGGGGTTGGGCACCCTCATGCCGGTAATCGGTAGTGTTGGGGGGGCACCCTCTGCCAGCGATCGGTAGTGTCGGGGGGAGTGGGGGCATCTTCCGGCAGGAGGGGTTGGGCACCCTCCTGCCGGTGATCGGTAGTGTCAGGGGGAGTGGGGGCATCTTCCGGCAGGAGGGGTTGGGCACTCTCCTGCCGGCAATCGGACAGGCGGCTGTGGCCACTTTACTTATAACAGCAGAGAGATCCCTTGCCACGATAAGTATAGCGGCCGCATCTACTTATAATGTAGACCAGCATTTTGCTGGCCTACATTGTAAGCGTCTCTTCCTCTACTAGGGAGACACGTAGGGCCACCTAGGTTCGCCTAAGGCCCTTAGGCGAGCTTAGGCGTCTTGCGGACCTCCCTAGGCTCCTGGAGGCGCCTTCAATATAGGCGGCCTGCCTGGGGAGCATTTTTTTAAAAACGTGCATCCCGATTGGCTGATTAGACAGCTGTAGAACGCCTACAGCTGCCTAAAATCGGGACGCACTTTGTAGAATCAGGGCCGAATTGCCTACCCCTGAATTAGGAGGTGTAAATGTTTGCATTATGTATACCAAAAGAATGCTATTTTTATCTTCCAGAAATAATAATAAAAATAATAATAATAATTTTATTTCTTATATACCGCTATACCATAAGTTAAAAGCAGTTTACAACAAGTTATATACAATGAGAGTAAGAGATGTTTACAACAAGAAGTAAGAGATGTTTACAATAAGATACATACAATGAGTGTATGAGATGTAAGGGGAACAGAAAAGTACTTTCTGGGAAACAAATTGCAAATGGAAGAGAATCAAGATGGTTTGAATCAAAATGAAGTATCTAGTCAGAGATTGGGGTGCAGGGGAAAACAATTTGGGTGGAATACCTTTACAAATGGGAAGAAGGATGAGTTAATCTAAAATCAAGAGAATTGGGGATTGGGATGAGGATAAATGCCTTCAAACCCAGGAATATGCTCAAAAATTGGTGGATGTTTGTCATAGTAGCCTTTCCTCCTGCTAAAGGAAAGAAGGGTGGAGTAGTGACTGTCATTCGGAGATCAATATATTGTTCCTTGAGCATTCAATACTTAGATGATGTGGGACAGTGGACTTATGTGGAGATCATTCTAGGTGGTATGCAATATGTCTTAGATATAAAAGAAGGCCCAATTGAACACTCTTAGCCACAGTCTCCATAAGAACATAAGAATAGCCTTACTGGGTCAGACCAATGATCCATCAAGCCCAATAGCCCATTCTCACGGTGGTCAATCCAAGTCCCTAGTACTTGGCCAAAACCCAAGAAGTAGCAACATTCCATGCTACCGATCCAAGGCAAGCAGTAGCTTCCCCCATGTCTTTCTCAATAACAGACTATGGACTTTTCCTCCAGGAAATTGTCCAAAACTTTCTTAAAACCAGCTACGCTATCCGCTCTTACCACAACCTCTAAGCCAAGTGGGTGTCCTTCAACTGCTGTGCTACTAGCAGGAGTGACGTGTTTTCAATTGCTAGGATAGGCAGGCTCCCTGGAGTCCTGCAGAACTTGCCTGTCCCTCACTATTGAAAATGTGATTGTGAAAGAACACCCTCCACTGTAGGTGGAGGATCCCCCGCTCAGCTTAGAGGGAACAGTGCACTTAGCTTGTTCCACAAGACATTTTCTCCTATGCACAGGGTTCCAGAAATTATTGTGAAAGCTAAGTTTGAATTGTCTGTAATTAAGAGAGAGATTACAGAAGAACTAGAACATAGTGACAGGATAATACTCCCCTGCTGTGATGCCAATGGTGAGATTAAAACAAGACATTAATTTTCAAAGTGGGAGACCATTATCTTGTCATACCATTTTGTTCCATCAACATTACTTTTGCAACACCAAATAATTAACAAAATAAATATAGTAAAGCAGTAGGGGATCCAAGCAGCCAATATTAAACTCAGTGCCCTGTAATGCATATTAGAAAAGAATAATATTGGTTTGTTGTAAAATCATTGAACATAATAGATATTTTAAAGAAATAATAACTATAATATATAATCTAATATTGTATATGATTTTAAAGAATTTTGTTCTCATTGTGATTTAATTAAAAGATTGCTTCTAGAAATATAGAGCCTGATAGTTGAGAAGATCATATTGTTAATTTTCATACCCGAAAACATCTTATCTTTTTTAAATGCCCAGCTAGATATTTTGTCCAGTTAGACATCTCATTTTTTATTTTTTTTTTTGCCATTATCAAAAAAAATTCTAAATTAAAAAATCCAAAATAAGCCATTTGCCTGTAGAAGAGACCAGCATTTTTATTGACTGGCCACACAGACATGCCAGCAGAGCTGTGAAGCACCCTAGGAGGCACTGCTGTGAACTTCACATTAAGGGTGACAGGTATACATCTGACCATAACCTCTATACATTATATCAGGGGTAGGGAACTCCGGTCCTCGAGAGCCGTATTCCAGTCGGTTTTTCAGGATTTCCCCAATGAATATGCATTTAAAGCAGTGCATGCAAATAGATCTCATGCATATTCATTGGGGAAATCCTGAAAACCCGACTGGAATACGGCTCTCGAGGACCGGAGTTCCCTACCCCTGCATTATATGGTGAGCTCTCCAAAACTCCCCCAAAACCTACTGTGCCCACCTGTCTACCACACCAATGGCCCTTATGCCTTCAGGTGTCACCTATATGGCAGTACAGTGGATTTTTGGTGGGCTCACTCTTTGCACCACAAATGTACTAGTTAAAGTGGCATATGGGCCTGGGTCCCCTTCTCTGCAGTCAACTGCACTGCTCACCAGGCTACTCCAGAGTCCTGCTTGCAGCTCCACTAGGACTGCAGCTGTCATAGAGACAGAAATGTACTGTTTTATGTAGATATTTAGGGGTGAGAGGGGGGGAATCAGTGACTACTGGAGAAGTGTGTAGGGGCCATATTTACATACCTCTATTAGTCATCTAGCCCAGTGGTTCCCAACCTGGTCCTGGAGGACCACCAGGCCAATCGGGTTTTCAGGATAGCCCTAATGAATATGCATGGAGGAGATCTGCATGCCTGTCACTTCCATTATATGCAAATCTCTCTCATGCATATTCATTAGGGCCAGCCTGAAAACCCGATTGGCCTGGTAGTCCTCCAGGACAGGGTTGGGAACCACTGATCTAGCCAGTTCGGGTAACTTTTTGGCACTTATTTGTTTTAAAAACGGGTCTAACCCAAAACGTCCAAATTGTGTCCTGGACGTTTTGTAAAATGTTTGATTATCACTGTAAAATGTCCAAGTGCTAAACCTGCCCTAATCCCATCCAAAACATGCCTCCAATATGCTCTCCTTTAAGATTTAGATGCACTAGAGACAAAATGACCAGAAAGATGTTTAAAAAGTCCATTTTGAACATGTCCACTTGGATGTTTTGATTAGTAAAACGTTTTAAGTTCCAGTTTTTGCCATCTTTTGAACATCTTTTTTTTTTTTTTAATGTGAGCCCCCAAAGACTGACCAAATGTGGTCCTGAGATGAATACTACCTAACACAAAAATTATAGTGGGTACATCCTTTCTGGAAACATTAGAAACATTTTGACAAATTACATTATCTTAATCATTCGAATGATAATTCTTGTTCTGTGCACTGAATCATTTGAAAAATGAATAATTCAGATGAGGGATGTCAAAATGTTGTTTGTCATTAAGATGCTATACCACGCTACTCATTGAGATCATGTTACCAAGAGTTCTGAACATTGGTTTCCAGTCACTGCTAGGTTTCAGTTCAAGATTCTGTCTGGTTTATAAGGACCTGTCTCCAGCCCTCTTTCTCTCCCCCTCCCCCCTCCCCAAGCTATATAGTTAGTCTTCTCATTCTGTACACCTTTTCTAGCTCCCTTCACTCTTCCCAGGCTGCACTCCTTACTCTTTCACCCCATCACACTTAAGACTTGACGTCTCCAGAGATACAGTTTTGTCTTACCTAGGGCCCCACCTTTGGAACTCTTTCCCATTTGATGCTCGTTCAGCAACTCTTTGCCTGATTTAAGATATCTATCAATACATGGCTTTTTCAGCTCACATTCGAATGATACACGAAAGCGAGTCCTTAAAATTTTCATAGACTGTTATTGATAGGCCCAGGCCCTTTCCCCTCCTTCCTTGTTTCTGACCCTCCTGTATCCTTTTCCTCTATCCCTTGTTCTATCTCTGACTTTGCTTCTACTTTTCCCCTGATATTCTGGATAATTAGAGGGGCATAATCAAAAGAAACATCTAAGTCCATTTTGGGCCTAAGTCGCCCAAAGTCGGACAAAAGTCGGACATGGGAAAAGGTCCATTTTCGAAAAATACGTCAAACATATTATTTTTTCCGAAAATCGTCTAACTGTACGTCCAGCCGTCTGATCATCCAGACCACTAAGTCATCCATCTTTATACCCCATGTTCGACAAAAATTTGTCCAAGTCAAAAACGCCTAGAAAAATAACTTTTGGGCATGGGAGAGGCCAGAAAAGTGAGGGACTGGACACCCAGACATGGTACCAGAGTAGTGGGGTACCTTACAGGGCACTGCTGTGAACTTCACAAAAAGGGTGCCACATAAACATCTCATTACAGCTCCCTTATAGGGTCATGGTAAGCCCCCCCAAAACACCCCCAGAACCTACTAGACCCACCTATCTACCACCCCAATATCCCTTATGGCTGCAGGAGCCACTTATATGGCAATACAAAAGGGTTCGGGGTTTTTTTTTTGGGGGGTGCACATTTTTCACCATGAATGCAGTGATTAGAGTGGCTTATGGACCTGGGTCCTCCTCTCCATGGTTTACTAACCTACCCCCAAGACCACTTAAGCAACCTCTGCAGCTCTTAAGCTACCTGTGCAGCTCTACTAGGCTTTCCTATGCCAGGCTGCCAGGTGCTGATGTTCTGGAGGCAGATATGTAAAGTTGTTATTATGATTGTTATGGGGGTGGGGTCAGTGATCACTGGGGCAGTATGGGGGGGTCTGTACTTTGTGTCTGCAGTGGTTATCTAGTCACTTTGGATACCTTCTTGTGACTTAGACCTGGTTTTAGATGGCCTAAGTCACAACGAACAAGTTCCGTCTAGGCAGTGTTATAAAACTTTTGGTTATATATTGTGGCCCACTGTAGAGCAGAACAGTACTTTATAATTCCTACAGTGGAAACCTCAATATAGCACTCTGACGTGTGGCCCAAAATGGAACCACCCTACAGGACCGGATTCCAAACTGGAATCAAAAACAAAACAAAATCATTACCATTATCATTCAAAGAAATAATATTATTTTTATTCCTTTTTATATCCAGGTAAGTAGACTTTTCAAGATAGCTGCTAAGCTGGTCAGAATGTTTTATACAGCAGCATAAAGAAATGAAAAAAATAGCAAACTTAGCAAGCAAAAACAGCATACAATCAAGTCCTTGCCTTGCATTCAACAATGATGTAACCTCAGCTGTGTCTGAGGATAGCAGCCCAATTCAGGCCTAGCACTGACTGCTCCACAGCAGGCAGTTTCACAAAAAAAAAAACAAAAAAACACAGTTCAAGTCACTTATCTTCACAGCACAAGTGTTTCAAAGTTCCTCCAAGCCTCTGGCCAGTTTCACTCACTGCCAGGAAAAAGGGGAGTGATAGGTTTTGCACATAAAAGTCCTTAATTTGACTCTCACAATTCCCTCCCAAGATATCAGCAAAACCTCACCCCAAAAATCACTCCCTAGCTTGCAAACAAAATGTTCCACATACAGTCCAGCACCAACAAACTCCACTCACTGTTTGAGGGTGGAAGCAAAGTCCACCTGCATGGCTTCAGGCACCTCAGGAGCAAACTCTGCCAAACCTTCTTCAAATTCCATGGGCTGTTCTCCTGGCAACATGGGTTCCTCAGCCTGACCCGCCTCCAACACCTCCATTGGAACTGGTTTGCTGCTCCTGCTTGGCTGAGAGGACTCCCTAGGGAGAAAAGGATTAAACCTCCTCCCTAGCTTGCTTCCCTTACTGTTCTCTGGGACAGGTTTAAATATCTTAGGGCGACACCCTGCTTTGTCAGCCAAGGCAGTGTTCCAAGGGCCTCTTGGGCTCCCCCCGGTGGTCAATGTCATTATTTGGCTCAGAAACTACCTGTCCCTTCCAAATTCCTCTCCGGGCTTTCTTTTCTGCTCCATTTTCTTTTTCCCTATCTGAGACCGGGGCAGGGAGAATACCTGGCTGGTCACAATATGCAGTATGACTAAGTCTAGGATGGCCCATGTCCCGCACAAATCCCGCCCTTGACACTCCTCCTGACACACCCCTTTTAGCTCTGGGCATACTGCAGCACTGTGAAGGCCTAAGTCATTTGTAGATACGTCTAAAACCCAGTTTGATTATCGGCATTTGGATGACCTGAGTTACTGATCATCCAAGTGCCGATTTAGGACAATTTTTAGACGCATTTCCATTTCGATTATGAGCCCCTTATTGTATTTTCTCTTCTGTTTTGAAAAGAATTTACGCCATGCAGCGGTATGAGCAAATATCAATAAACAGAAAACAAACACATAAACAAAAATCTACAACATGTCCTCCCTTGGCTTTATTACAAAGTTTGAAACCAATTTCAAGACAATGTTAAATGGATAATGTAAAGTTTGAGGATATTTTTTTTGTACTGTATCTGAGTGAAACTGGTTTTCCCATACAATGACCGGGAAAGTTAATGAGCACTATACTGCAGATTGACAAATGCTTATAGAGTACACAATTAAACAAACATAGCAGTTTGCACCAGCACTCTAGAGCAGGGTTGTCGAACGTCAGTCCTCGAGGGTCGGAATCCAGTCGGGGTTTTCAGGATTTCCCCAATGAATTTGCATGCGATCTGTTTGCGTGACACTGTTTCCATTATATGCAAATAGATCTCATGCATATTTATTTGAGAAATCCTGACAACCTGAGCTGGCAGGGCCGAGGTTTGACTCCCCTGCTCCAGAGAAAGTCCATTCAATTTTTGTTTGCCTTCAACGATGTCTTCTGTTCTGATTCATTATTATTTATTAATATTTCAATATTACATGATCATAATCTTATTACAAACAGACAGAAATAAGTTCAAGTACTACAAGGAATAACAAAAACAAAAGAAAAAAGAAAAATTATTTCATTTGTTCTATTAATTAGTCCACCATATATGAGGGAGTGAGCTTAAAGAAATTGGGCAATGTCAAAATCAGAAACCATATAAGGAATAAAGATCGACACCTCTGACTACAACCCAGAATCTAATTTCCGGAGCCTTCCTCCTGTACATTAGCAGAGGAACTCCCAGAAATCACATTTTTACTAGTTATAAATCTTAACAGCTGTGAAGACTCAAAGAAAATATATTTAGCTCCTTGAAAATTAACATAGCATTTACAAGGAAACCTTAGTATAAATGTAGCTCCCTGCTTCAAGATCTGAGGTCTTAAAAGAAGAAACTGCTCCCTCTTGTTTTGGATTATTCTAGAAACATCTGGGTACATTCTTATTTTTTATCTCAAGAATAATTTATCTTTATATCTAAAGAAAAATTTTATAAATCTCTATCCGAGTCCAATGTCAATTGTACAAAGAGTGTAGCTACATCCATTTGTTCAGAATCTGAAGTTTCTAAGATGTTTGTGAGGTTTAACAGATCCATCTCCTGAGCCTGTTAGTCTTCAGATGATTTATTTTTCCCAGTTGGAAGATAGTAGATTTTTGAAAACAATGGAGCAATTATTTTGAGGAATATTTAAAATCTCAGTAAGATATTTCTTAAACATGTCCAGAGCCGAAACTGTTATCTTAGGAAAATTTATTAACCTCAAATTTTGCCTTCTTGAAACATTCTCCAGCATTTCTAATTTGAAATTAAGAGTTCCATTTTCTTTCATCAAAAGTTGATTTTGTACCCCAACTGTGTCCACTTTCTGTTTTTGTTGCTCAAGGTCCTTTTCAATTCTATCCACTCTTTGCTGCAATTTCATAGATTCTGAAAGTACTCCAGAACAGTAGGTAGTCAAGTTTTGCATCTGAGTTCCCAAAGAGGACTGTAACTGGGATATAGCTTCCCATATGGAATTCAGGTCTATGACTGGGGGCTTTTTAAAAGGAGCTATTGTAAAATTTGGCTCTATTGGTTTTGTTTTCACAGTACCTGAAGCTGAAATCACTGTCGATAGATTCTGGTGTTCCTCTGCCAACTCCAGGAGTTCACATGGTGATTGCCGTATCTCTGGAACCACTGATGCCCGCTGTACATCTGGGTCTTCAACTTCCCCGCTGCTCTCCAACACTCCCCTCACCGGCCATACTACATGCCAACGGCCATGGGAGTGGCCACGCTGGCGTTCTCAGCTCCTCCAGAGAGAGACTGGCAACCTCGAAAGAGGCTTGTGAACTCTCTGATGAGCGCTCGCCTCGTGCCGAGGATTTCTCATTCGGTTCCCCTCTGGGTGTACGAGTGACAAAAGGATCCATCGGACCTGAAGATTGAGATAACAGCCCGGGTTCAGAGGGAAAGACCCGGGTCTTAGACTTGCATTTGACCATTTAGACCAAGGAAAAGGTTTACGGCGTTCCGCCAAACACAGTCAGTGTGCCATCTTGGTTAGGCTCGATGTCTTCTGTTCTATGTAGTTAAAAGCTGGGCAATGGCTCTTTCACTTCTTATTCGCAAAACTCTTTTTCTGTGCAATACTATGATTCAGTGTCTGTTCAGAACAGCCTGTTCTGTTTGCTCTTTCATTGTTGGGTCTATAACAAGCAAAAAAACTGGGAGCCTTTTTTTTTTGGGGGGGGGGGGTTTCCTAATAATATTGTGTGCTCTTGAAGGACACAATACACAATGCTGATAAAAATGAAAGCATTTAAAATATCTGAATAGCACAAAATACTGTATGTAAACAAGCTAGTTACATATTGTATTTCTAGTGTCCCTCATTTGCATGCCCCCATGGTAACAGTATTTTCAGCAATAATTATATGCTTCAATCAGTGTTAGCATTATTAGTGCCATTAATCATTTTTTTCCTTCCTGCACATTACAGAAAGTCAGTTTTTAGAAACTCCCTTTGATTGCTGCGTTTTAATAAATGTAATATCGTGACGATAATAATATAAGAGGGATGATAACATCAATGCATATTTACATTTCTCCATAATGACTTGGCAGGGTACCTGGAAAATGAATGTTTGAGGGCCTTAATTCACATCTCAAGATACAGTTATTCAGCGGTAATTTGCACAGAAGAAAGTTGCATTGGTTCTCTCCCAAAACCAACTTTGGCAACACGTGACCCTGTGTTTGCCCTGTTTCAGCTGAATAGGTGCTAGTATCGGGCCAGTTAACTTATATCACCATTCCTAATATTCCATTACAGCAGAAAATATTTCCAGTACTGACAAGTACATAATCGGCTCTGTATTCTCAAACTTATTACACTGCACACAAGGCTGGGCCAACTGTGCTGCATTTGGCTGCTTTGAAAGAAACATTTTATATGCAGTTAATTTCACAGTAACTCCATTTCCAAAATCTACGGCTTTTGCATATTAAATACTACTATAGGAATGAAAGGTTTCCACTTGGCTAATTGAATTGTACAAAAATTACTCTACACAAATCTAGTATACTGCTTCCACAGTGAAGGCCACATTTCAAGTCATGTTCAATAATAAAATTAGACAAGAACATTTGTTTCAACCCTATAAATTGTGTTCTGGATATCTTCTGTTTCTATTTTTCCCTTCCTTTCTACTTTCATTCCTCTTTTCTTTTTCTCTCTTCCACTCTTGTCTCATATGCTTCCAGTTTGAAGTTTAAAATATGGGGGGTAATGGGTTAAGTTTGAAAATGACTTGGCTACCAGATTTCAAAAGAATTGCATACCTGGTTCGTCTGCACGGTGCTATTGCCGATTTGTTGTTTTTTTTTTAATTCAAGAGGGAAAAAGAATAACTAAAAAAGAGCCAGATCTAATACAAAAGCAGCTACTGTGCACAGTTGGGTCCTTTCCAAGATCAGGGACCTTCTCCAGATCTGGCTCTTCCATGCACCCATCACCCTGATGGTACCTCAAGTACTGACCTCGGTTTTCTGTAATTATTTTTTTCCTTCCTCCAAATTAAAAGGCACCAACACATTGAAACAACAGCTTCAACAATGGTATCTGCACCAGTGAAGAGGAAAAGAAAAACTATTCATGGTACAAATGTTAATATAGTATCATAGACAATGATAGCCGATAAAGACAGGAATGGTCCATCTAGTCCAGAGGTTCCTAATACACGGTACGCATACCCCAGGGGGGTATGTGGCATGGAATGTCTTCAGCCACTGCTACTGCTGACGTTTTGTCTCCCCTATCCCGGACTAGCAGCAGCAGCTCTTTCTTTATCGTAACTTACCTGCAAACCCAGCGAAGTATAGCAATTCTGTCTGGCTTTCTTCTCAAAGGAAAAAAAATGTAAGAAAATTGTGTTAACTGTTTATTCCAATTTAAGCCTGAAGCCCACAATGAAGATCAGGCTGGAACTGAATTTTCTTTCCTCGAACTTAATTGCCATTTTAATTGAAAAAAAACATGAAAACAATTGAAAAAAACATTAATTAAAGCTTCGTGTGAATATCAGGTGTCAGTAGGGGGTCCTTTTATCAAGCTGCAGTAGGGATTTAACGTGCGTAATACCGCGCTATAAACTGCCTGCCACGCTAGCCGCTAATGCCTGCATTGAGCAGGCATTAGTTTTTTAGCCGGCCGTGGGGGTTAGCACGTGATGAAATGTCCGATGCGCTAACCCTGCTAGCGCGGCTTGATAAAAGGACCCTAGGTGCTTGGTATTGCCTAAACCCAAACACCTAGCCATGCCTAATGATGCCTAACTGAAAAGTAAGCATGGTAGGGGAGGAGTATAGGCGTGGTTTGAGTTAGGCGCTGGTAGACGCCTGTATTGTAGACCGGAAAAATTGTGGATTACATTATGGATGCCTACATTGTAGGCGCTCAGCGGCACCTAACTTAAATTTGGGCACTGCTA
This sequence comes from Geotrypetes seraphini, assembly GCF_902459505.1. Lineage (NCBI taxonomy): Eukaryota > Metazoa > Chordata > Amphibia > Gymnophiona > Dermophiidae > Geotrypetes > Geotrypetes seraphini. The sequence goes on from NC_047084.1 coordinate 369,852,015, forward strand.
AGCGCAATTCTATAAATGGTGCCTAGAGTTGATTGATGTATGAAAGTCGCTCTTTTTCTAGGCGCCTACACTTTAGGCACCATTTGTAGAATCTAGCCCCAAGAGCACACCTTTTCCTTAAATAGAAAGGGGCCCAAAAATGCATACACACTTCAATAGTGGTTATCTATGCCTTTTTTCAAAATCTGAATTGAATTATGGTGGCAATGGGTGGCATTATGTTGTCTCTAAAGATGTCAATAGTTGCACATTCATGTGGACAAAGCAGTCAGTGTACCGGAGCTCAATGTCTAATGTAGACTGTCATCCAGGGGTTTAATGGGACCATTCTTATTTGAAGGCGCAGTTCCTGGCCCAATGTACCTTGATGTGCTTTGTACATCCATTTTACCAGCCATTCATGAGCTTTATGCAGATCAGCGATTTTACTTCCAGCAAGATGGCACATCACCAAGATGTGAGAGCCTATCTTGATGACATTCTACCAGGATGTTGGATAGGACAAAGAGGTGCTATTGAATTCCCTCCACGTTCCCCTGACTTAACACCCCTCGACTTCTACCTAAGGGAACCCTAAAGGATGTGGCATACTATAGAAAACCAGCTACATAGGCTGCACTACGGGAAGAAATTGAAATGTCGTGTAGAGCAATCCCTATGGACATTGTAGTCAATGTTGTTTGTGAAGTAGTTTGCCGAAATCAGAAGTGTCTGGATGCTAATGGTGACCACTTTGACTACCTAATATGATTGCAGAAGTCAAACATGACTTACAGCTACCCTTTGAAGTCTATATTTTTCTAGTAATAAAGTTGTTTTTTTAATTTTATTTATTTATGAATTTTGTAATTATAATACAAGAATCCTCTTGTTTCAGAAAAACAGAACAAATAAATGTAAATATTGCATAAATCCATGTAAATAAATTAATCTATTAACATAATTTTTAAGAAGTAAAACATATTATGCAAAATAAAAGAATTAAATAGATCTTTCTTAGACCTCAATACTTTGTACAAAGACAAAAATATAATGAGATAAAGAATTCTCAAACAATATATCTATAACAAAATTAGAAAAAGGCTTAACATGATTCAATCCGGTTCAAAATTCCTAATAACAGCCCTCCAATCTATATTATATATTAGTTTTTACTGTCCAGAAAACTTCAAAGTTGCTCTGGCACAAAATACACATATTTCATTCCAGAATATTTAATCATACATTTGCATGGATAACTAAACAAAAAGGTAGCACCCATTTTTAAAGTTTCCTCCCTCATACTCGGGAATATTTTCCTTCTCTCTTGAGTGGACTTAGTAACATCTGGAAAAATCCAAATCTTTTCTCCCATAAACAAACTTTGGGAGAAACGAAAGAAAATCTTCATTAACATATTTAAGTCCTGCTCAAATACAAAAGAAACTATCAAGGTACCACGGTATTGAACTTCTTTCCGAGATGTTTCAAGAATACCAGTTAACTTCTTTAAAATCTATTTCCTAAGGAAGAGATTTATCTAACTTCCTTGGCAAGTAAATTTTATTAATCGGTGGTATTAGCTCTGATTCAAATTTTAAGATCTCCATTAAATATTTCTTGAAAGTATCAATAGGTGAGACTAAATTTAACTTAGGAAAATTCAAAACACTCAAGTTCAGTCGTCTATTGAAATTTTCCAGCTGTTCAATTTTATTTTGTAAGAAATTCTTGTCCTTCACCAAAGTTGCTGATAAATTCAGCAATGAGGATAACTCTTTATCAACTCATTCAAATTTCTTGTTAGTTTCAATTTGAAAATGTTGTACTGAGGCAGACAAATCTTCGAATTTACTCACTACCTTGGAGGTATCTCGACGATTTTTGTACCGCAGTCTCGAGTCTCTGGACAATCTGAAGTATATTTACCAATGTCACCGCCAAGGAGTCAGCTCCTTCTGCTACTCCAGAGATTGTAAGCTCAGCATCTCGGTCAGCTATTTGACCCCCTCCATTTGAGGACCCCATGCTCAGCTGGCTCGGTGCTTTCTCATGTTGCACGCTGGCCTGCGCTGGATTCGGCGGGGATCGGGCTGTAGGGGGGGAGAGAGAGATCTCCAAGCCTAAGGCTCTAGTGGCTCCTTCCATCGGAACTACAGCAGGCTTTTCTCCCCCAACAACAACTGGAGAGCTTGTCAGAAATCACTCCATCATCATTTGATCGGGTATGGAGGGGTCCCCTTGGAAAATGCTCTTCCGCATAGTATGAGGCATAGCTAAAAAGCTACACGAAGAGGTAATTGTAGAGGTAAATGCTAGAGAGGACGGAGCTCCATCTCCAGCAGCTCACGCTGCCACCATCTTGCCTCCTAATAATAAAGTTTTTATGCAGATATTTTTCATGCTGAAGTGTGCATTCCTTTTTGGGCACTTCTGTATAGCCTAGAAACCTCACACTGTACTCTGCAATCATGGCTTCAACATCATGTTCCAGATATGAATGTTCCAGACATGAATATAAGGATCTAATACCTCATTTGTCAGAGATTTAATCACTGTATCATCTATCCTGCATCCTTGGTAGTCCTCCTGCCATATTAAAAGGCATTTGATTTTAATTAGGGTTACCATATGGCTCCAGAAAAAGGAGAACAGATTGAGACATCCGGGTTTTACTTCCACTAAAAGCAATGGAAATAAAACCTGGATGTCTGAATCCGTCCTCCTTTTTCTGGAGCCATATGTTAACTCTAATTTTAATGTACAGTTCTCTGATAGACGGGGATTTTTTTTCCCCCGCCCATTATTTTACACTTTCCTTTTTCATTTGTCAGTCAAACATAGAGAGACAATGGTATCTCAGTGATTTATATAGGAGAATGAGACACCAAAGGACTAGCTTTGGATGATGCAAAATCTTAAGTACATTATTTAGTTAGTTAGTTAATTAGTTTTATAACCTATCCTCTCCAGGAGCCCAAAATGAGTTACAAGGATATGTACACAGTAGTTTTCAGGATTAATACCATATAAGCCAGAGGATCAATAACGAGCTACAGAAAATGTAGATGGTTTTTGATAACATATATGCTATGGTGAATCTGCATGCTACAGGATCAGTAACGAGCTACAGGAACAGTATCCATGTGTTACAGATAATTGAGATGATTTTTTTTATATGACACACATGCTAATATGGCACATTAGTACTTTATTTCCTTGAAGATGTCTGTTGCCCATCATCATGTTTTCAGTCTGCAAATATTTTGTCATGTATCTGAGTCTCTCAACCAGGCTGTTTCCCCCTTCCCCCATCTGCACCTTCTACTAACCTCCCCTCAACACCTGCCACTCTCTCCTCTTTCTCTGAGATCACTGAGGAGAAAACCACACATCTTCTCTCATCCTCCAAACCCACTACCTGCTCTGATTCCTACTTACCTACTCTGTGCTATTTCACCCTCTGTCATCCCTCCTGCCATATCCTCAACCTATCGCTATCCACTGCAACTGTCCCTGATGCCTTCAAACATGCCATTGTCACACCCTTCCTCAAGAAACCCTCACTGGACTCCAACTATCGCTCCATATCCATACTCCCTTTCTTATCCAAGTTACATGAACATGCAGTTCAACTGCAGTTGCCTGGACTTCCTCTCATCCCATGCTATTCCGGATCCGCTTCAGCCAGGCTTTTGCCTGCTGTATTCCATGGAAACTACCCTTACTAAAGTTTCCAATGACCTGTTCTTGGCCAGATCCAAACGCCTCTACTCTATCCTCATCCTTCTTGATCTGTCTGCCACCTCTGATATTGTTGATCATCGCCTACTCCTTGATACGCTGTCGTTAGAATTCCAGGGTTCTGCCCTCTCCTGGTTTTCTTCCTATCTCTCCCATCACACCTTCAGTGTATGCAGTGGTGGTTCCTCCTCTATAGCCTTCCCGCTATCGACTGGTGTACCTCAAGGCTAAGTCCTGGGACCACTCCTTTTCTCAATCTTCACTTACTCACTTGGAGAACTGATCTCCTCCCACAGCTTCCTGTATTACCTCTATGCTGACGACTCCCAGATCTACTTCTCTGTGCCAAATGTCTCTACTGAAACCCAGATCAGAGTCTCAGCCTGCCTGCCTGACATTACCACCTGGATGTCTCACCACCATCTAAAATTGAATATGGCTAAAACAAAGTTGTTCATCTTCCCGCCTAAACCCACCTCTCCGCTTTCCTTGTTCTCTGTCTCTGTGGACAACACTCTCATCCTTCCTCGTAATCTCAGGGTCATCTTTTACTCCTCTCTCTCCTTCACCGCCCAGAAACAACATATCACCAAAACCTGCCACTTCTTCCTCTATAATATTACCAAAATCTGACCCTTCCTCTCTGAGCTCACTACCAAAACACCTATCCATGCCCTCATCACCTCGCACTTAGACTACTGCAACTCACTACTTTCAGGCCTTCCACCTAGCCATTTCGCTCCCCTCCAATCCATCTAGAATTCAGCTAAACAACTCATATTCCTCAAGAGCCGCTTTATTCATGCGACTCCTCTCCTAAAGTCACTCCTCTCCTAAAGTGACACTCCACTTACTGACCTACAAATGCACTCACATAGCTGCCCCTCACCATCTCTCTTCTCTTATCTCCCCCCCTCCCCCGGTGAGCTCTGCTCAGCTGGTAAGACCCTCATGTCTGGGCCCTTCTCTTCAACTGCCAACTCTAGACTCTGTCCCTTCTGTCTTGCTGCACCATATGCTTGGAACAAGCTGCCCAAATCCCTACAGCGGGTTCCATCTCTGGCAGTGTTCGAGGCCTGTTTAAAAGCCCACCTCTTTGAAATTGCTTTTAACTCCTAACTCCTCTAACCTTGGGTTCTGCATCCCCTACCCTCTATGTCATATCTGTCTGTCAAAGTTAGATTGTAAGCTCTTCTGAGAAGGGACCATCTATAAATGTAAAAAATGTACAGCGCTTTGTATGCCTTTTAGCGCTATATAAGTGATAAGTAGTAGTAGTTTATGTGTCATATTTGTGTATTCTAAGTTTGCACCATTTGGTTTAACCATAGCAAAGTTCATGGTTCCTTATTTTGTCTTGTGTGATGTGCTGTGGTCTTTTTTATATATTTTGGGAAGAGAACTTATGTACTCTGCCTTCACTTGTCATCTATCTGATGAAACCCAAACCGTAAACTCTATGCCTTATTCTATGAATGGCGCCTAACTTGTAAGCGTGGTTGGCTATCAATGCTAGAGGCTGCTTATAGAATCATACCTAGGCATGCTTAGGCATTACTAGATTTCCTAGAGCAGGGATAAGTAACGAGAGCCATAATCCAGTTGGGTTTTCTCTAATGAATTCACATGAGATCTATTTGCATACAATGGAGGCAGTGCACGCAAATAGACCTCATACATATTCATTGGGTAAATCCTGAAACCGGATTAGATTGTGGTTCTCGAGGACCAAGGTTGCCCATCCCTGTCCTAGAGGTAGGCACCGGTATATTAGGCCAGGATTTACCTGACCTAATTTATCAATGCCCGACACCTAACGATAACTAAGTCAACCACACTTTCTCTCCGCCTACTTTTCAGGTACGCATCGGAGGGTGTCTCAACTTATGCTTTGCTATGCTCTGCGCTGACATCCACTCGCAACCTAATACAAATTACTTACACTTACACACATCAAGAACCAACCTACTTGAATTCATTGATTATACTATATATTCCTTCTCAAATGCTTAGATCATTACATGATAACAGGTTAGTGATACCAGCAGGAAAAAAAAGGTAAAATGGGAAAATACTAGATCTAAAGCATTTTTTATTTTAGGTCCTAGTTTATGGAATCAATTACCAAATTATTTGCGATTGGAATCTAATTTCATGACATTCAAAAGATTACTTAAAGGTTATTTTTTGCACAAGCTTTTGGCAAAGAGATACCCACTAACGATCATATTTATTAATTTGTGATATCTTGACAGACAGTGAGTTTCACCAGAAACAATTGCAAGTAATTGTTTTTAATAGGTGCTATGTATGAGTGGATTAGGTCTTTCCTTTAATTTTATGGAGTTTGTTTCGTGTTATAATTGTTTATCATTTTAACTGCTTAGATTTATTGAAAGCTGGAGCGGTATATCAAATTTTAAGAAACATAAAACATGCCATTTAAACCAATTAAAAACAATTAAGTTGCACACCAAATTTAGATAGGCATTGCTAGGCATCCGTGATTATGGCATCTAGCAGCGCCATTTATAGAATCAGGCCCTTATGCCAATTCATTATTTTATGAAGATTAGGTAATTTTTTGTCAGCTTACTGACTTCACTTGACCATTGTTTAATGCAATTAGATTTACAAAGACGACTGCTGTCACATAAGTATTTGGCATTAATCAGGCTGAAAGAAAATTCCATAGGTGGTATTCTTTGAAAAGAAATGCATTACTTAGCAATAAAATTCTACTTTTAGTTAAAAGAAATTCTGCAGTGTAAATACTTTTGTTTAAAATAAGGACATAAGTGGAAAAAATGTAAAGATAAATATAAAGCCATAAATCAATTAAGCCACAATGAATAATGCAAAGTCCATGAATGCTGAAAACTGGATAATACATCTCAGTAGCACAATACGATTTTGCTCCTTCTTTTCAGAATGTGAATAGCTCATACCATATTTTTCTCGGATACATTATTTTTATATGAAATCACACTGCCATATATGCTAGCAATGTTATCTCATTTCAAGAGAGTAAGAACAAAGGGGTCTGATTCAAGCTGTTGTAGCTTGCACACATTGTATACTGTGATGATCGATGTTGAGGTCTCGTCTTGGCATCTCGCCCCAAAGTAGAAGCCAGTATCTGCTTCTTTCATGTATTAATAAATTTACTCTTGTTGATTGTATTTTACAAGAAAGAGGAATTATTGGTGCAACCCTATTTCATAACTTCACTGGCTTCCTAATTTCAGGAAGCAAATATGAATGGATGGCCCTGGCCCCTATACTCCCATTTTAGCAAACACATTTGGGATTTATTTTTCATTTCCTATGTATTTCATTGATAGTGCATCCTCTTCTTAAAGAGTGTGCACTATCCTCCAGAATCCATATAGTTTGCCCAAATTTAGGCACGGATTGTAAATAAGTGAGGAGAGTGTGGCACAGTGGTTAGAACTACAGCCTCAGCACACTGAGGTTGTGGGTTCAAACCCCACACTACTCCTTGTGACCCTGGGCAGGTCGCTTAATCCTCCACTGGGACAGATAGGGAAAATGCTTTAAGTACCTGTATGTAAACCGCTTTGAATGTGGTTGTAAAACTACAAAAAGGCGATATACAAGTCCCAGCTAATTAGGCAATTGGATGCTAACAATTCTTGGAATTAATTGGCACTTAATTGGTATTAAGAGTTATGCACCCAAGTGCCCTAGACCCTATCCTATAACATGCGCATCTAAATTTCATAGCGCACAACTAAAAAAGGAGGTGTGGCCGAGGGAGAGGCATGGGTGGGTTAGGAACATTCCCAGAAATTAGGCACAATGTTAAAAAATACTTAGATTTATGCGCCCAACTGTCATTAGCTGGGCACGAGCATTTACACCAGTTATTGGCAGGTGTAAGTGCTCATGCCCAACGTTAGACACAGGAAGCACTCCATGCAACTATTTTATAAACATTTTCAGCGGAAAAGAAAGGAAGAAAAAGGGGGAAACAATGTTTCAAGTGAACAAAACCACAAAATCAATTAAGTCATTTACTAATTATAACCGTTATGATAGCAAATAAATTACATATTTGTTAATAATAAATTTTTAATGTACTCTAATCATCTACTTGAAGTATGTTACTTATTTCCTTTCTAAGTGTTTTAATAAATCTGTGGTGGACATATAAATTATACAGACATCAGTCTTTGGAACCTCTTATGATGTATACCATTCCAGGTTCCTGTCTTGTATATCGTTGTAATCATCTATGTCCACCACCTCCTACCAAACTATTTAAATACTAATTAATCTTTATTAATTAGGTGCCTTATTTAAGAATAATCTCTTAATTTATAATTAATGTTAAATGTTTTTTGTTTTTTGTTTTTTTTTAGTTCCAGTAATTTTTATTGGTTTTATAAACAATAGAGTTACTTTCAATATCCTAAATAAATCTACTTTAAAATATATAATAAATATAAGGAGTGTATATATAAAGTTCATAAATTAGTCTTCTTAAGAACCTTATGAGTATAATCAACCCTATATGACTTGAAAACCTAAAGGAGAGGCAACATTTAGCTTTGAAACTCGGTGGATCCTGCCACTAATCAACATTGATATTACAACAACTTTCGATTAGAGATCTGCACGGGAACGGGGATCACAGGAATCCCACGGGTCCCGCGGGAATCCCCCCTAACCCACGGGACTCCCACGGGGACCCCCCTCTGGCCCACAGGACTCCCATGGGCTCCCCCCTCCCCCATCTAGCCAACGGGACTCCCACGGGGATGGAAGGCTTTGGAAGCAGGGTTCATCCATATAATAAAATGGACACGTCAGTCTTAGTAAAAGAGGGGGTTTATAAGTTAATTACCTGAACAGAAAACAAAAAAAGGGTTCCACCAAAGAGATTCCACAAGGAAAACAGCAGCACAAACACAAAAGAAACTGTGGAATTGATGATCCTGTCAGAAGCAATTACTGCTTTTTATGGGGACAGGCAGGGATGGAGATAATTCCTTGCGGGGATGAGTAGGGACGGAGAGGATCCTGACGGGGACGGGTGGTGATGGAGAGGATCCTGGCGGGGACGGGCGGGGATGGGTGGGATTTCTGTCCCCATGCAACTCTCTACTCCCGATGCCCTCTCCTTTATTGGGCGTTTCAACCCTCAGCGGGTCTTCTTTGGTGGGGGGAGGGGGGGCGATATAAATACGCTGCCTCTCTAATATTTGTGAAAACTAATTACAATCTTCAGCACCTATGCTTAAAGATAAATATGAGTCTCGACTGAACAAGCAACACATGGCTTCAGATCCAAATGACTCAACGCTCAAAGAACTCTGTGCTCTGCACCTTTTACAGAATACTATCTTAGTGCAGATCATAACATGCCAACTTTGATTGTCATTTGCTGAATCTGGCCCTATGTGCACATAATGCGCCTCTTTACAAATACCGCCCAATATTCAAATCACCCGAGACAGCCAACTATTCCCTGCCAGTGCCGAATCCAGTGACCAGAATTGAATTTCCGTGAGTTAGGGTTTTTGTTTTTTTTTGCCTGCCAAATCATAGCCAGCTAAGCCGATATTCATCAGCTGGCCAGCAAAGTCCTAGCAGTCAAAGATACAACTGCTTTTAAGGGTGACACTCTTCATCACCATCCAAGGACAAGAGGCAGGTGACATAAAAGTATTGCTAAAATAATCGGCTCTGATGACCAACCCTTACTGGGGTTATACTGTAAAACAATGAATTTACAGAAGTGCTCTAGCTGTTATCTCCTGATTACAAACACTCAAGGCAGGTCTTTCTGACCATTGAACTTAACCAGCCAGCTGCTGGATATTGGCGGTGACCACCTATGTTACATGACATAGCCGGTCACCAGGCTGGATGTTGACCTGGATATTCAGTGTGAGATCGTCACCTTTCTCCTGCTAAATATCAATGGATAGGGCTACCAGACATCCTGATTTCCCCAGACATGACCTTTTATCCACCTAAATGTGTCAGTTGGGTGCACAAGTACAACTAGTAGGAATGCCTCTCCCATGTTAACACCCCCTTTGCATTAGCATATGAGATAAGTTAGGTGCACTGTTTGTATAATATGTGCATCTCTGTTACACAAACAATACAAATTAGTGCTAATTGGTGTTTTTTTAACTCCAATTAATGGTATTTGTCACCAATTATTTGCCAAATTAATGCCAATAAGTTAATTATATTACATTTGTAACTGACCATCCCCACCTTTTACAAAACCACGATTGTGGTTTTTAGTGCAGGCCGGCACACTGAATGCTCTGTGCAGCTCCCGACGCTCACTGAACATTTTTGGTAAGTTAGCATTTATATATCTTGATAAGTGAGGCTTAGGAAGTCGCGATGAAGTTAATTGTAACTATCTCTTGCAGCACATCTAATATCCCCGACCCTGAGGAAGAATGAAACGCGTCGGAGGGGATTGATGCAATAATGTTTTGAAGCTAAGTTTCACTCTCCATTTTAAGTCTGACATAGTGTGCTTAAACAAGGTCCAAAGACGGGCCAATGGTGCAGTTTCATTACAGAAGTGCTGCAGCTGTTATCTCCCGTTTGCAAACACTCTGCAGAATAGCTTTCAGAAGTTGTATGATCCCTGCCTTGTGCATTGTACCAAGCTGCAGGCTCAGCCAGCCAAGGCACAGGGGAACTAAATCCATTTTACAAGCAACAGCTGTCCTAGTCAAAATGCCAAGTATCCTTATTTCTTCCTCACAAGTGAATGCGGCAGGGCCAACCAGCAGCTCCAGCAAGCTATACCAGTCAGATACAAGTGAACCATGCCTCACACCCAGGCAATGAACCAGATTTATACCTTATCCCAAATCTTTACAAGTGACAGGAAGAGCAGGGTGCACTTTTTCTCCATGTCCTTCTTTTTAAAATTGCTGCTCTGCCCTGGATGTGCTGGCAGATATACGAGCACTCTTCCATATAATGATGGTATGTGTGTCTGAGCCTTTTGTAAAATACAACAAGACTTGTAGACATCCCAACCTGGACATATCAATCCCCATCTCAATGTTCTATGTACAATTGGGCTTTATGGGGATAATTTTATAGATCATCGAAACATAAGAACGGCCTTACTGGGTCAGACCAATGATCCATCAAGCCCAGTAGCCCATTCTCACGGTGGCCAATCCAGGTCACTAATACCTGGCCAAAACCAAAGGAGTAGCAATATTCCATGCTACCAATCCAGGGCAAGCAGTGGCTTCCCCCATGTCTTTCTCAATAACAGACTATGGACTTTTCCTCCAGGAAATTGTCCAAACCTTTCAAAAAAACAACTAGCTACACTATCCGCTCTTACCACAACCTCTGGCAACCCGTTCCAGATCTTAACTATTCTCTGAATGAAAAAAATTTTCCTCCTATTGGTTTTAAAAGTATTTCCCTGTAGCTTCATCAAGTGTCTCCTAGTCTTTGTAATTTTTGACAGAGTGAAAAATCGATCCACTTGCACCCGTTCTACTCCACTCAGGATTTTGTACACTTCAATCATATGTTCCATCAGCTGTCTCTTTTCTAAAGTTAAGTACAAGGATGAAGCACACTACAAGTATGTTCTATAGCTGCTGTACAATGAGTGATTAGAGAAACTGGGCCTCTTCTCCCTTGAAAAGAGGAGACAGAGAGGACATTATCAAGACATTCAAGATAATGAAGGGAATAGACTTAGTAGATAAGGACAGGTTGTTCACCCTCTCCAAGGTGGGCAGTCTCTAAAGTTAAAAGGGGATAGATTCTGTACAAACGTAAGGAAGTTCTATTTCACCCAGAGAGTGGTGGAGAACCAGAATGCTCTTCTTGAGTCTGTTATAGGGGAAAACACCCTCCAGGGATTCAAGACAAGGCTAGACAAGTTTCTGCTGAACTGGAATGTACGCAGGTGAGGCTGGTCTCAGTTAGGGCACTGGTGTTTGACCTGGGGACCGCCGCATGAGCAGACTGTTGGGCGGTATGGACCACTGGTCTAACCCAGCAGTGGCAATTCTTATGTTCTTATGTACACATGTTATTGCCATAATAGAATACTAATGTGAGCCTGCAGTTAGGTGCCTAACCCAAGGCTTGAACACTTATGCTTACGCTTAACTGCTAGTATTCTACAACTACTGCATGCAAATTATCATTTCTATAGCACTGCTAGATATACGCAGTGCTGTACATTAAAACATTCAAGACACAATCCCTGCTCAAACAGAAAACAAGACAAGAAGGGGGTAGGGAGTTTCTCAGACATGGGTACTTTACAAGGAAGTAGGGGTTAGGAGTTAAAAGCAACCTTGAAAAAGTGAGCTTTTAGCTTGGATTTGATAACTACCAGGTATAGAGCCCAACATACTGACTTAGGCAGGTCTGTTCCAAGCATATGGTGCAGCAAGAGAAAATGAAAGTAGTCTAGAGATGGCAGAAGAAGAGAAGGGTACACATAAGAGAGACTTGCCCAATGAACAGAGTTCCTCGGGGAGGAGTATAGGGAGAGATAAGAGAGGGGAGATATTGAGAAGCTGCAGAGTGAATGCCCTTGTAAGTCAATAAGATGAGTTTGAATTGTATAAGGAAATGTTTAGGGAGCCAATGAAGTGACTTGAGAGGGGTGATGTGTGCATAGTGACTCTGCCAGAATATAAGTTGAGCAGCAGAATTTTGAATGGATTGAAAGACAGAGATGGTTACGTGGAAGACCTGTGAGAAGCAAGTTGGAGTAGTCTAGGTGAGAGGTGATATGGGTGTGAATAAGAGTGCTCCTCCCAGATCTACCCCCAAGCCTTACCCCTGAACTTCCCCTGTATCTTTTTAAAAAGTTGGAGGCAGGAAGACCTTTCTGAGACTCCTGCTTCACGCCCGTCAGTCCTAAATGATGGGCCTTCCCCTCCCCGGTACATCATGTGATACACAGGGAGGGGGCAAAGGCCCTGATTGGTTCAGCTGCCTAAGGGAAGGGTGTCTGCGGTGTGATGCAGAGATGTCAAGGGTCAAGTGATGTAAGAATGTGTGTTTTAGGGCTCCTTTTACAAAGGTGCGTTAGGGCGGAATAGCGTGCGCTGAATTGCCGCGTGCACTAGCTGCTACCACCTCCTCTTGAGCACGTAATAGTTTTTCGGGTGGCGCGTGCGCTAAAAACGCTAGCGCACCATGGTAAAAGGAGCCCTTAGTGTTCTTGCTCCTCTTCTTACACATTTCTTTTCTCTTTTGCAAACTTATGCATAAATATGTTGATAATGTAATCATCTATATACAATAGAATCTCAGTTAAAGATGACAAAGGCAAAGTGTATACCCATATCTCTGATGTTTTAATCCAATTTAGGAAATAGTATAAAGCTTTGTACCAGTGGCGTACCTAGCATATGTGACACCCGGGGCCCATCATTTTTTGACACTCCCCCCCATCTGTATGAAAAACATGATTTTTAGTAACAAGCCACATGTCACACAAGAGGGTACCTAGGAAAAGACAGCATCTTACATATTGCAGTGAGCAGTACATCAATACATCCATTGTAAAACTAAACAAGCCAGACTAGTACAAATCAATCCTGCACAGTCAATCCTAACAGAAAACCATGTCTTTTCGAATACACAGAACACAGAAAACACCTTTGCTAGTATGTAATCACAAAACTGTAGTGTGGTTTTTAGCCATGGTGGTAACAGCTCAGATGCCAACGCTAAAAAACGTTCTACAGTTTTTTAAATGGGGAGATAGAATAAAAATACGTAGACAAAGGTTAAACTGAAGCATCAAGAAGCTGGATTCCTCATACAATGCAACAGCACAGAAATAGCGATGCATCTCCCCTAAAGCAAAAAAAAATAAATAAATAAATAGAATTTTTTTTTCTACCTTGTCTTCTCTAGTTTCTGCTTTCCTCATCTTCTTGTCACTCTCTTCCTTTCATCCACTGTCTACCCTCTCTCTGCGTCTTCTATATGGCATCTTCTCTCCTTCTATTCCCCTTCCAGAAATTTTATGCCTCCCCCTTCCATCTCTCCCTTCACCTCCATTGGTCTGGCATCCATCTTCTTCCCTTCCCTCTCCCACACCCCCATCGTCCGTCATTTTACTCTCTCCTCTTCCTTCCCCCCCACTTCCATCAGTATCTACCCCCGTTCTCTCCCTCCAACCCAATTCCATGCAGTATCCTTCCCCCTTATATCTCTTTCCCCTCTCCCTTCAATTCCATCAGCATCTGCTCCATTTCTCTCCTTCCACCATGCTTCCATACCACCCTGACCCCCCTTTCTCTCCCTTCACCACCTTTCCATACCACCCTGACCCCCTTTTTCTCCTTCCACCACCCTACTATTCTCCTTTCTCTCCCATCCAAATCAGCAAGGTCCCGCGATGACTACTTCTGCTGACTCTGCTCCGGAAGAGGTAAGTGATGTAGGAGGGGGGCTGGGCCGGCAGACGCAGGGATTTGTAGCAAGGTCCCGCGATGACTGCGGCTGCTGGTTAACCCCCCTCCCCCTGACGTCACTTACCTCTTCCGGAGCAGAGGCAGCAGATGTAGTCATCGCGGGACCTTCCTGCACTTCAGAGCAGCTGCCAACTCTGCTCTGAAATAAGTACAGCAGCCGCACTGAGGTGCCGTTTTGAGCAGCATGGGATGTTTCGGATCCAGCCAGCTTTGCACCCCCTTGAAGCACCCAAGGCGGACCGCCCCCCTTCCCCCCCCCTTCGTATGCCGCTGCTTTGAATTAAATTCGAACGAGAATTTATACTGTCAATTCTTGGGCCTAAAATTCCAGAGCTTGTAAAATAATCTCTTGATGCGCCTATATCTTTTTCAGAACTCCAAGCAGCATTGAAGTCTCTTAAAGCAGGATCCACTCCGGGTGGTGATGGATATACTGTGGAGTTTTTCAAATTCTTTCAAAATATATTGTTACCTCATCTTTTTCAATTATATCATTCACAATTGGTGAAAGGTCAGATCTCAGGCACAAAGGCAGAGGCTCTCACAATTATTTTGCCAAAGCCAAACAAGGATCCTATGCTGGTAGCGAATTACAGGCCGATCTCTTTAATTAATGTAGATGGAAAAATTTTGGCTAAACTATTGGCTCTGAGGTTAGCTAAGGCTCTCCCTTATATTATTGGAATGCACCAAATGGGTTTTGTTGCTCGAAGACATTCTGCAAAAACATTAGATGACCCAACCTTTTCTGTGTCTTTGGATGCAGAGAAGGCCTTTGATCGGGTAGAATGGACTTTCATGTACCAAGCTAAGAATTGGTTTGGGATAGGTTCTGGATTTATTCAAAGGATTCAAGCCTTGTATAGTTCCCCCTCAGCTAGACTTTATATAAAGTAAGGTAAGGAAAAGAGGGTGGGGGTCATCAGAGGCATTCGGGGGATGTTGTGTGGCAGCGGGAGAGCATGGGCATCTCTCCCACTGCAGAGGGGGGTTAGGGGTATGTTAGTTGGCAGTGAGAAAGATGGGGCGGTGGTTTCGGCTATAGGAGCTACGGCTCCTGGTCAAATCACATATTTCTGAGTGTATGTGAAAATTCAATTTACTCATTTTATAAGCCAGATACATAACTTATTTATTCATCTTGAATTGAGGAGTCTTATTTAGCAGCATGGTGGGAAAGATTAGACATCTCTCCTGCTGCTGTGGGGGGGGGGGGGGGTCAGTTGGTGGCGGGAGAGATTGGGCATAAGAACTTAAGAATAGCCTTACTGGGTCAGACAAAAGGTTCATCAAGCCCAGTAGCCCATTTTCAAGTTGACCAATCCAGGTCAGTAGTACCTGGCCAAAACCCAAAGAGTAGCAACATTCCATGTTGCATTTCCAGGGTAAGCAGTGGCTTGCCCCAGGTCTTTCTCAATAAATTGTCCAAATCCTAGAGAATGGCACGGGGACCGTTTGCTTTGGTAAACTGTGGTCACCGCAGTAAATCCGCACTAATGGGAACATTTGCACTAGTTTACCGCCCCATGGAAGCGGTGAAAAGACTTGCTCCTGTAGTAAAAAAATTGTACCTATGTCAGAATCGGCATCTCCTCCCCAGCTCCTCTTGGGCCTATTGTACCTTCAGGATCCAGCCAGTCATGCCACGATGAAGACAGAAGGAACCCAAAATCAAAACTACCAGACAACAAAAGGTAGAAAAAAAAATATTTTATATTTTGTGATTAGAATATTTCAAATTTGAAATATGTATCCTGCTAGAGCTGGTATTAGACATAACTGGGAACCGCAAAGCCCAGGCTGTGCTTCTTTAGCTTCCAGCTGGCTTAGGGCTCTCTCTTTAACCAGGGGGCAGTTGCTCTAGTTGCACTCCCCTAACACTATTCCTGCCATGTGTGACTGAAGTAGTCTGTTAACTTGATTTCTCTATGTAGCCTTCTGTAGTAATTTGGTTTGTTCAGTTTTCACAATAGTGGAGGGGATATTTGTGAGAGGGAGGGGAGACAGGGGTTTTGTTGATCCTTGCTCTGGATTATTTGTGCTTATAAAATGACAATTGTACAGAATAGTCTCTTTTTATACTTTAATAAAATAAGTTCAGTATAAAATCATAACTATTCGAGGCTTGTGCGTATGGGATCTGACAGTTTGCAAGGCGGGGACGGGGACAGGGTGGGAACAGTGATAAATTTTTTCCCTGTGTCATTCTTTACCAAACACATCTTAAAAGCAGCTACGCTATCCACTCTTACCACAACCTCTAGCAATGCATTCTAGAACTTAACTATTCTCTGAGAGAATAAATATTTCCTCCTATTGGTTTTAAAAGTATTTCCCTGTAACTTCATTGAGTGTCCCCTAATCGTTGTAATTTTTGATGGAGTGAAAAATCAATCCACTTGTACCTGTTCTACTTCACTCAGGATTTTGTAGACTTCAATCATATCTCCCCTCAGCCATCTCTTTTCCAAGCTGAAGATCCCTAACCGTTTTAGTCTTTCCTCATATGAGAGGAGTTCCATACCCTTTATCATCTGGGTTACTCTTCTTTGAACCTTTTCTAGTGGCTCAATATCTTTCTTTGAGACCAGAATTGAATGCAATACTCCAGGTGAGGTCACACCATGGAGCAATGCAGAAGCATTATAACATTAATAGCTGTTGGGGAGGGGGGTTGCGTTTATTCTGCGCATGTGCTCCTCACTATCACCAGTCTTCGCTACTCTCCGCCACCTTCATTTGCATGAGCATTTATTTAGAGAATGATTTGCTTTTTTAAAATCGCTACAATAACAGCTGCAACAGCAGCCCACCGTCTTTTTTATGTGGTTTTTTTGAGAATCTAGGCCTTAGTCATTATTTTCTGATATGAATAGTAGTTAATAGCCAAAATTTATGTTGATGACTGGTAAATGCCAACCATATACAGCTTGAATTTGGGCTTGTCAGATTTAAAATACCAACGCCACAAAAAAGCAGTACTGTATACAAATTATCATTGGTCAATGGTCATAGCTGTTTGTAAACTTTCTCCACATAAATTTATCCTCTAAGAAAGTTTTTCAAAAGTATATGCTACATATATGTAAAAATGATTTTAATAAATTACCCCCTATAAGGATAGTTGCGGTCATATTAAGTAATTATTTATATGGGGTTGAATTTAAGGTTAAAATGACCACCAGTGGTTGGCTGCATTATCCTTTTATAATTTCAGCGTATAACCTTGATCTTACCACTAGAGATCAGGCATTTACATACCCAATCTAGATCATCATGCTGAGAGTAAATTTGCATTGCTTCCACCCAACGGGACCCCTGGAAGAGCTTGGATTGTCAATGAGGTGGGGGTAAGGATGATAGCTGGGGTGTCTTCCTCGGTTGGTTTGGCCTGCAGGGGGTAAGTTGCTTAGAGGGGAAGGAGCCCCATATTGGACACATGCTCACACATGATAGGGTAGAGGGGGGCCTGCCTTGAAGAGCAGATTCCTATGGGGGAGGTAAACATCAAGTATGTGAGCCAGTGGAGGATTGCTGTTGGAGGGATGCTACGGTTGGGAGATGAGTGCTTGTTGACATGGAAACCATTAAGGGGGCCATATGAGAGGCTGTCTGGGGGTGGCGACACCAGGAAATATTTATTCACCGAGAGAGTGGTTGATCCTTGGAACGAGCTCCCAGTGCAGGGGATCGAGGCAAACAGCGTGCAAGAATTTAAGAGCAAATGGGATGCCAATGTGGGATCCCTTGGAGGGTTAAGCCAAGGGAACCTGTCACCAGGAGTGGGATCCTAGGATAGTAGACTTGGGGATGGGTCAGTAGAGTGGGCAGACCTGATGGGCTATGGCCCTTATTTGCCGTCATCCTCTATGTTTCTATGTTTCTTTGTGCATGACAGAAGAGTAGGACTTGGGTGTGATTGTATGTGATGATCTTAAAGTGGCCAAACAGGTTGAAAAGGTGATGGCGAAAGCTAGAAGGATGCTAGGGTGCATAGGGAGAGGTATGGCCAGTAGGAAAAAGGAGGTATTGATGCCCCTGTATAAGACTCTGGTGAGACAGCTGCCCCTACAGCAGACACTTAGACATGCAGGTGTAAATTCCAATGTTTTGGTTTCCCAATACTTATGTGGATTCCCTTTGTGAAACAGGGAAAATATGTTTGCATTGTAATAATAATAATAACTTTATTTTTCTATACCGCCATAGTCAAACTGATTCTAGGCGGTTCACATAGAAAGAAGGCTGGACAATCAGCGAATTACACAATGTAAGAAGAAGGAAGTTACATAATAATTAGGGAAGCATAGGGAAGGAATACATGAGAGAAAGAAATTACATAATACATTGGGGTTATAAGGGGAAAGAATATCTGAGAGAGGTCATCTGATTAGGCAAGGAATTTGTCAAATAGAGCGGTTTTAATTGATTTTCGGAATGTGTTGTAGGTCTGTCTGACTTTATTTATGTGGTTTCCCAGCCAGGATTGCTGTCTGTTTGCTTGGAACATGAAGGTTCTGCCTAGGAAGGATTTGTATTTGCAGCCTGTGATCTTTGTGTATGCAAAGATGTATTTGTTTCTGGTTGTACGTGTGGGGTTGTGCAGAGTGAAGTGTGTTTGCAGGTAGGAAGGTGCTAGGCCCCAGACTTGTTTGTAACAGATGCATGCCAATTTGAACAGTATTTGCGCCTCCATTGGTAGCCAGTGTAATTTTTTGTAATAGGGGCTGATGTGGTCTTTTTTCTTCAGTCCGAAGATCAAGCGAACTGCAGTGTTTTGCACTAATCTTAATTTTTGTACTGTTTTTTTGGGGGATACCCAGGTAGGCGATGTTGCAGTAATCTAGGGTAGATAGGATCAGTGATTGTACCAGTAATCTAAAGGATGTTGTGTCAAAGTATTTTTTGATAGTCCTTAGCTTCCACCCAGATCATTCCCTTGCACCCCACCCATACTCCATTGCCACTTACACATATTATGCTTCTCCACTTGTGAATAGCCTTTCTCTGAAATGATATTTAAATGTCTGGGCCTCTCCAGATTTTTAAATGTCATCAGCATGTGGGGATGCTTCTAAACTATCCACCATTATGTATCATTGAAAGTTTCAAATCTACTGGAAGTGCATATATTTTCATTCAGAAAGGGAGCAAAGCTTACATATACAGTACATGTATATTCATATGGTCTTAATCCCAAGGCAAAGAGTTGGCATCTTATCCCCCAAAACTTATATGTATGAGTGAATGAATAGCCCTCCTGGAGCACATTAATAAAACATGTATAATCTATATCCTCCTGCATGTCCTGAATTTGATCATGTTATGTTTTCTATTTTATTTATTTAATTCATTTTCTATCCCATGTATTTACCAGAAAGCCATTCTTAAGCTAGAGAATGTTATCAAGTGGCTACGGCAAAGCTGAGAAACAATGAAGTGAGGGCTTAAATCCTACTTCTTCCACTGAATGAGCTTAAGTACGTCACTTTGAGGCGGACCACAGGCAGCAACAAAAAAGAAATGCTAGAAGTAAAACTAATAATATTTTATTGTAGGTACAAAAAATTAAAATAGAGCAATTCCACCAAGGATTTGGATAGAATCAAAGTGACCTGACACAGATTTGTGTTTTGGTACAATGGGCTAGATTCACAAAGCAAACCGATCGTGTACCGATCAGTGTGCGACCCTTTTTTATCAAATATCCATCCGGCCTGATTCACTTACCTGTCCTGCGATCCACTTCGAATCCGTGCATGCAAATGAGGTGAAACGCATGCAAATTGGACAGCGACCCGATTCACTACACCAAATTTCCGATCCGACTGGACTGGCCGATCACCTGAAGAAGCGACTGCTGGGGACCAGTTGAAAACGTCTTTCCGACTAGAAGCCCTGCTCTCTGCCCTGCAATCTCTTTAGTTTTTATTTTTTGCTTCAGAGAGAAATTTATTGGAGGTAAGATTCATTCGATGAAGGTGTCCTTTGTGGCAATCAGGAGATTCAGTGGGCATGGGTCAGTGAAGGATCCAGAGGGTTGTAGTGCGGCAATCATTTTGGCTAGGTTGTGATGAGATGCCAGTTCAAAATGATTGAGGGTTTCGGCTCCTGATTCTCTCATAGAGAGTTAGGGGGGGGGGGCATTCCAGGTGTTCACTGGGTTTTTAACAAATAGGTCATGTACAAAAAGGCAATGCTGTGAAATGTTCTAACATGTTTCTACAGGTCCTGCCAGTGAAAGGTGCTGTTTCACTATCACATTTTCAATAGTGAAGGATAGGCAGACTCTTCAGGACTCCAGGGAAACTCCTTTACTAAGGGCTACAGATCGAATCCGATCCATGAACGATCTGATCCAATCAATGGCCGTGGGGCTGGTTCACAAGGGTGATCGGAATCACACCCCCAACTGATTGCATGGATCATGAGCCCATGGTTAAAACCACAGGCTTGCACTGCGGGGAAGGGCAGGAGAGTCGGGGCAGAGAAGAGCGGAGAATCGGGGGAGAGAAGAGCAGAGAGTCAGGGAGGGAAGAATGGAGAATTGGGGCAGAGTGCAGGTTGGCAAGAGCAGAGAGAAAGGCGGCAGAGAGCATGGCAGTCGGAAAGGACCTGAGTGACTGGTCCTTTGCAGTCGCTTATTTTTCGATCAGCCAGCCCAGTCGGTGTCCGTCATTTTTTTTAGTGAATCGCTGCCTGCCTGTATTTGCGTACCATTCCCCCTCATTTGCATGCGCGGATCGGGTGCAGATACGCTCGGGAGGAAGGTTAGTGAATCGGGTCGGGGCACAATCGGTGGGCTTAGTGAATCTAGCCCTTAGTGACTGAAAACACAGTATTGAAACACCACCCCCTACTGGCAGAAATGCAATTGGAGGGCTCCTGCTCGGCTTAGAAAGAACAGTGCTTATGTAAGCTCTTTGTAGCATGAACATATTGAATCTGAATATTTATTATCACTGCGCAGCACTGACAATGTCCAGTAGTATTGTATAAATGGTAACAGTTTGATAGATGTTTATTTAGCAAAACCTATGTTACTTGACATATTAACCTTCCAAATACTTCAGGTCTGAATGAACCTCTTTGTAAATAGACTGGAAAAAAAAAGATTTATCCAACAGTATATATCCAACAGGAATGGTTTTCTTTTTACATCTTCACAACTTCAGCAGTGAATACTCTAAAGTCCCATTTCTAGTTTATTTATCTATTAGTCATTGTACAAGAAAGCTGAATCACACAGCCCCTGGAACTCTGTAAGTAGTATTCCTACATACCCATAACCAGCATGTTCCTGCCAGCATCTTGAACAAATTCCATTCTTTAAGTTCATCATACTACACCACCTATACTATCAGCCAAAAACAACATGTTTGATATTTTAAAGCTAAATGATACACATAATAAGAAGTACAACAAAGGACAGCCAGAAATTGCAGCCACCGTGCAGCACTGCGTTGTAGTTCTGTCACCGTGCCTAACTGGCAGGAGTCTCTGTTCAGATACTGTGAACCTCAATGCCATGGGGGAACTGCTGTCTGCTGTAGTGTGAAAACCTTCTCAGATTACCATTCAATGAAGAATGTATTCTCAACATATAAACTAATATGAGTGGAACTGAGTTCTTCAGAGTTGATTTACAATGGCTAAAAGAAAGGCAAGATTGGAAAACTATACCTGAAAGAGAATGCAATGTTCAAAATGGTTTTCTTTACACTTGAGTGCAAATTTACAAAATGTGCTTCTGGAGGTGTGTGTATAAGAAAGACACAGAGAGAAAGAAGACTGACAAAAGTTTAATTTAACAGAAATGTATTTTCAAGGATAAACCAATTTCAATATTTGTCAATAAACAATAAAAATACAAAACAATAATAAAATCATTTTAAAAGACCAAATATTTAAATAGGAAAAAACAGAATAAAACATGTACACAAAACAAAAACCCTTAAGCAATAATAACTAAAAGCATAAAAGACCAAACAAGAATGTCATGCCCAGAAAAATATCAATGATATCCTATTAAAAGGATTAAACAGGTAGCATGGAACAAAAGCTCAAATATCAAAATAATCAAATATCAAATAATCAAAAAAATCAAATATCAAAAAAATCACTAGGCATTATCTTTCCTCCCTAGAAGCACTAGGCAGGAAGCTTATTAAAGGGGCAGTGGTGCTGAAAACAATTTGCCTATTTACCATCTCCCCCAATAAAACCTCAATGAGGTTCTCCAACCCAAGACCCTCCCTGTCAAATGTTGTTGGTAAATGAAAGGTTTTGTTCAGCATTTTAAATTCTTCCTACTCTTATTAGACATTTCCTCTGCCTCTGATACCATTAGTCACCAGATTTTAAATTATAAAAATTGGAAAATGTTGGTATCATGGGTGCTGTGTTAATTATCTGAATGATCAAATGCAACAATTATATTTGGTGGAGACATGGTCAGTCCTGAGATCTTTAAAAGCAGGATTCGCTCAACGATCAGTTTTGCCATGTATTTATTTTATAAGAACATAGAAAAATGAAGTCTAGCAGAAACCAATGAAATAAAACCTAATGCTCGCAACTTCTCCTCCCCCTGGTTCACAGATGACCTCAGGAAAAAGAAGAGAACTAAGAAAGGCCAAGAGAAACTTGTGCAAATCCAGAGTCAAAGCCTACTGGAAAAAACTACTAGATGAGTACAAACTATCCATCCATGATACAATAAAGGCGTTCCAAACAGATCAAGGAACCTCTTCACACTGACAAAAAACCTGCTCACTGCCTTGCAAGGAAACCAAAAAACCTACAAACAGACGTGGACCGTAAAGCCCTCCCTGTCTATTTCCAAGAAAAGATCAATCACATACGCGCAAATTTTGATTCAACACCTCAAAACCCAGCATACACCTGGAATGCACCCCTCCCGCCCTCTCTCGCTCTCTATGAGAGAATCAGAACTGAAACCCTTGATCATTTTAAGCTGGCATCTCATCACAACCTAGCCAAAACGATCGCCGGCCTACAACCCTCTGGATCCTTCAATGACCCATGCCCACTGAATCTCCTGTTAGCCACAAAGGACACCTTCATCGAATCAATCCTACCTCCAATAAATTCCTCTCTGAAGCAAAAAATAAAAACTAAAGAGCGGATCTCGGCTTCTCTCCAGCTGCTGGATAGAAGAGGTGGCACTGAAAGCCAGAGAGGAGCCAAGATCTGCTCTTTATTTTTTGCTTTATTTTAGCCTTAGACTTACAATTATGAACCTCTGATGAAGGCAGGGTTCCAGCTTTCTATTCATCTACAGAAGTCCATCTGTGTGTCATACTATTTGTCAACTATTTTGAACTGCTAAAATTGTAATCATCAAGGTGAAATTTTTACAGCACACCAGATTGTGTTATTCCATTGTGTCACCAGTGACAGCTGCAATTGCTTTTAATTTATTTTAAATATTTTTGCTTATAAATAAACTTGGTTGTATCTAGTACATTGGCTCCACTTTGCTGCCCATTAGTGGTTAGCCTTATTTTATGCATTTCTTTTTGACGCCATTTATAGAATCATGCCATATAAAAGTGACCTTTATAGATGCTTAATTATAGAATCGCACCAATATCAGCATCATTACAGGTGCCCTTTGACATCAGCATTTCAATGTTATGACATCATCAGCACAGGGACATATATCGATGATTGTGGCTACAAGAAGACAATTATTTATGAGGAGAGAACGCCACTGTTTTGTCCTCCCAGGCAACAGAAGGAGCTACCTTCAGTATTGGTTAGGTTCTAAGAACTACTTTCAATTATATGGTCTTCTACATCATATATGCTTTTAGGCATAGTTAGAAAAATTATTTCTATTTTAACTGTTTGGTGTACTGCATTGTAGTTAGGATGACCAATTGTTGGCCATGAATTTAAAGGAGATTTAGTTGCGACAAATTTTGTGCATTTTTAGCATTGCAGCGTCACTCCAGCAAATGATTGTGGAATGGATAATATTAAACAAAAAATCAATTTATATTATACAGTACATAATATACAAGTCACAATATAGAAAATAATTAAAGCTTTGCATTTTTCTTAATCTTAACTTATATGTATTTGTCTGCAGAGGCTGCAGAACTCTACGGGAGAAATAGAGGCTTATTAGTTCTCAAAAATAAGGGAATTCCCGGGAAATAAGTGAGAGCTGGTCACACCAATGCTATTGTTAGGTGCCATCGACTTGTTCTTGAGTCCTAGCGACTTGATGAATTGCGGATCTAAAAAGAAATTGGTTTTGTGCTTTTCTGGAAAGGTCCTCCAGTGTCATCCCCATGGCTGTTTTCAACATGTTCAGCCATCTGATTGCAGGTTGCCCTCTTCACCTGGTTCCTTCAATCTTTCCAAATATGATGTCCTTCTCCAGTAATCTCTCTCTTCTGATGGTGTGACCAAAATAAGACAGTAATAAGTTAATCATTTGGGCTTCGAGTGACATAGCTGGTTTGATTTCTTCCAGAATCAATTTGTTAGTTCTTCTGGTAGTCCACGGCATGCCTAAAATCCTTCTCCAGCACCAAAGCTCAAATGAGTCAATCTTCTTTCTGTCTTGTTTCTGTAGTGTCCAGCTTTCACATTCGTAACTGACCACTGAGAAAATGAGTGCATGGACAAGTCTGATCTTCGTTTGGAGTGTTACCTCCTTGCCTTTGAATACTTTGTCAAGAGTCTTCATTAAAGAGGCACCAAGTGCTATTCAGTGGAGTAATTCTCCCTTCTAGTCGCTTCTTTGTTTACAAAAGAGCCTAGGAGATTGAAATCCTTTACAACTTCTATTCTATCACCTTCAAACTCAAAATCTTCATCATTTTCCAAGTTCATGATCTTCGTCTTGTTTGTGTTCAGTTCTAATCCTATGTTATCACTTTCATCTTTGACTTTTCTCAGTAGATACAGCATGTCTTCTTTGCTGCTAGTGATGGTCTGACCCAGCAGCGGCAATTCTTATGTTCTTATGTTGCTAGTGAATGAGGTAAAAAGCAGTTAGCTTAGCTGGGTTTAAGCAAGGTTTGGATAAGCTCCTAACAGAAACGTCCTAAAGCTATTATTAAGATGATTTGATGAAATGCACTGCTAGGGTAATGTAACCATGGCCTCCTCTTTGGGTGATATTAAAATTTATCCCCTCCCTCAAAAAAAATAAAATAGCATACCAGGGAGAATTAAAATTAAATAAATCTGACTTTTGTCTGGTAAGGGCAATAAAGATAGTTTTATTTTGCACTTAAATATATATTATCAATAATTTAAATTTAGATATCCAATATAGAGCGTATAACATAAACTTATCTCTTCTTACAGTTCAACCAATACAAAGCACTTAAGTAAATTAATCAAAGTTTCTTTTCTCTCTAGATATTTTTCTCTATATTCAGTTCCAACAATCAACCCATCCCCACAGATATGTAACTTCTTTTAGTCTTTACTAAATAACCCCCTCTTTTACGAACGCAAAGCGCAGATTTTTTTGTGCCGGCAGCAGTGGTAACTGCTCCAATTCTCACTATGAGCATTGGAGAAGTTACCACTGCTGCCAGCGTTAAAACCCACACTATGCATTTGTAAAAGAGGGGATAAATTTCTAAAACCAAATTTTAAGCACAAGTTTCTTATCAAGAATTGATTCTTTAGGGGGTTTTTTCCTTACAGGTGCACCAGGACCTTCTCTTTGTGGAATCAGGGTAAGTATATGCTTCTTCTTTATCTTCTTTTCTCTTCCTTTTCTTCTGCCTATTGGGTACCTTAAAAGCAGTCTCTTGATAGAAGTTCTCTAGTTTCCTGACTTTAAAAACTAAACAAGATAGAAACCTATCGCTACACTAGATTTCAATAAGTTTATTTATTTTTTCTTGAGTATCTACCCCAAAAGAAATGATAATTGATAAAACCCTATGCTGAAACCCTCCCACAATTGAAAACCAATGAACAACAATGAAATCGATCCACAGTTTTAAAATTAACCCCACGTAGATGTTAATGATGTTTAGATAAAAGTTTCATAATTTCAGCTAAACTTCTATACTGTACTGCTGAACAACAACGACTAAACAAGGCACTGGTTACCAAGGTTTAAAAATCATAAATCAGATTTTACAGTATAAATCTAGCTGACCAAAGCAGCTGACAGCTGCAGCAGGTACAGTTTTAGTTAAGCTTTACAGCAGTGACTTATACTTACATTACATTTGTGATTTCTATTCCGCCTGTGCCTTGCGGTTCTAAGCGGATTACAGTTAAAAGAGATCAGGACATTACCGAGAGAATTACATTACAACGATTTAAGTAAATTACATGTTGTGGTATAGAAATACAAGTATAAGATATCTGGATTTATCGATAGAATAACTTGACAGGGTTCAAGTAGTTACAAGGTTCAGTGGGGAAAACAATATAGGCAACTGAAGAAAGATACCTAACTTTGAAGGAAATACTCTTGAGGAACATGATGAAAACCTCAACAAGAACAAAGAGACTTCAGGATTGGTTAAATATATTTTTTAAAAAGTTCTGAAGGTTCAGTATAGAGAATGACACAGGGACAAATTTGTCCCCGTCCCTGCTGGAACTCAATTTCCCTGTCCCGTCCCCGTGAGTTTTGTCACTGTTGCTGTCCCTGCCCCCATTCCTGTAAGCTCTGCCCTGCACAAGCCTTGAACACTTATGATTTTAAAGTGTTTGAGGCTTGTGCAGATGAGGACGGAGCTCAGGCATTGGTGGAATGAGGCAGTATGACATCACAGTCTGAGCTCTAGAATGTTGCTACTTATGATTTTAAAGTGTTTGAGGCTTGTGCAGATGAGGACAGAGCTGGCAGGAATGGGGGCAGGGACAGGGACAGGAAAATAACTTGCAGGGTTAGGACAGGAAAATGAGTTCCTGCGGGGACGGTGAAAAATCTATCCCCATGTCATTCTCTAGTTTAGTACCAGCAAATATTTTTAATGTTTGCAGGAGAGGATATAATGGCAAGTCTTTCAACAAAACAATTTAATCCCCTGCTATTAATTACACCTAACAATGCCATAACCTTACTCACTGAAATGAGTTTAAGGCAGTAACTCTTTCTGCCAGATCCACAGAATTTTCTAAACCTATAAGTCCAGTAAGAAAATGCCAAAGATTTCTCTCTCACACTTAAATCTTGAACCAAAATACCGCAGGGCTCAGCATATTAACTATCATATCCCCTTCCCCAGTGTATTGTGAATGCACCCTCTCTCCTTAGTCCTACCCGTTAATATAATGTGAATATAACCTTCATCCTAAGGCCACCTAATATTGTGAATGTACCACTTCCAAATTTCTGTGAATGTATCGTTGTTACCCATTCTGGGCTCCACAATATATTTTCTTTGGGCTGACTAGGCCCAGCTGACTCCCCGGGCTCACCACACATGCGCTGTTGCATACCAATGATGTTGACATGCATACATGATTACATCATCGGCATGTGCCACAGCTGCAAACACTTCCTGCTATGTAGTCTGCTGGAACACGTCGCCACAAACCAGGCCTGCCTCATTCGGCAGCAAACCCCTCGGCAACGAGCAGTTTGCCAGCTCACCACCCAGCAGCAGCCCTGTCTCCCAGCCATGCTTAGATGCAGCCCAACACAACCCTGATCCACCCTTGGCCTGGACCTAATGCAGCTTTCTCCCAGCACCAACTGCTGTGTGACATAGCCCCCCCCCCCCCCAAGCCGCCCCACGTAAATTAAAATTCATTTTTTTCTTTAACCTTGGTTACAATAAGCAGTAGAAAACCTGTTTTACTCCTTGGAATATTGCCAGATATATGTAAGCTGGACCTGATGGACCTTTGTTCGCATCCAGAATGGCAACTTTTATGTTTCTAGAGCTGAACCCTCAATATGACAGCAGGCCCTCTAACCACTAATGTACCACCAGTAAGTCACCACATCAGCATTGGGTTGGGTAGTAGCACTGTGCCACTAGGAGGATAGTATGTTCATCTCAGATTGTATGGGTACTGCCCTGTAAGATAGAAGTGGAGCCTCAAGTAGGGATGTCATTTCATACTACTGTATGAAATATGTCATGTACCTAACACTCAACCTTCCCTTCCCTCTCTCCTTCCCCTTCTCTCTTTTTATACAGGTGGAAGACCTAAGGAATTATGGCTGGCTCCTGCATGAGGATAAACCAGAATTCTTCCAGAGGGTGCAGGAGGAACTGCGTGCCCAGGCAGCTAAGTAATGGTTGCTGTACACTGACTATCTATTCGAAACCAATGTCTCTTCAAAGCTCTGACACTAGCCTTCAAATTCTTTGAAAATATGGTCTTAGCCCATACGTCAGAAAAATTATCAACCTATATCCTTAACCAGCCCCCAAGGTCACAAGGTAAAAGAAGGCCTGCAACTCCACCAGCAAAAACCATCCAGCTAGAAAACATCTACAAACGAGTCTATTCCCACTTCTTACCAAAATTCTGGAATAAAATCCCACCTAGCATCAGACCACTAGCAGGAAAACTTAACTTCAGGAAAGCTATTTAAAAAAAAAAACAATATCTTTTTATCTAGCACTGTCCACAAAGACTGCTCAAATCCCCAAGCTAAGTCACACCAGACCCCCGTATATTGCAACCCATGAGCAAATTCCTATTATTTGTGAGATATTGCTAAAACTGTCCTATTACTTTAATAACCCAACACCCGTGAAGGGGCATAATCAAAAAAAACCGTCTAAGTCCCTTTTTGGCCTAAGTCCTTAAACGTTCAAAGCAGAAGCAGGGAAAGTGTCCATAACCTAAACAAACGTCCTTGTTTTGATTATGGCCTGTCTCTACTAAACGCCCAGGTCACCACTACGTCTAAAAGTACACCCCCACGACGTCTACACTTTTTGGCCATAATGAACAAAAAAAACGCCTAAGCCCCAAACGTCCAACAGAAGGGCTTTTAGGCGAAGGAGGAGCCAGTCCTTCGCCTAAAAGCTGGATTCTGTAACCGGTGTCTGTCAAAAACAACACTGGTTACAGAATCCCCCCCCCCCCACAACGATCCAGGCAGGAGGGTGCCCAAGCCCTTCTGCCATGTCGAACCGCGAACTCCCCCCCCCCCCCGACAACATCGGGGCAAGAGGGAGCACAAGCCCTCTTGCCCCGTTGAACCGCAACACCCCCCTCCCCCCCCGACAACATCGGGACAAGAGGGAGCCCAAGCCCTCTTGCCCCACAGCAGCTGCGGCACCCCCGACGATATCGGGGCAAGAAGGAGCCCAAGCCCTCTTGCCCTGGCGATCGTGCCCCTCCCCCGACTCGATATGACCAGGAGGGAGCCCAAGCCCTCCTGGCCCCGGCGACCCCCCCCCCCCCCACCTATACGAATGGGCCAGGAGGGAGCCCAAGCCCTCCTGGCCCCGGCGACCCCCTACCCCCCACCCCCCACTACAATACGGGCAGGAGGGATCCCAGGCTCTCCTGCCCTCGACACAACCCCCCACCCCCCAACATCCACCCCCCCGCCAACCCACGACTCCCCAGCCTGACCCCGGTTGGGCCCATGTGCCTAAGGCCCCGCACACAGGAGGGGCCTAAGGCTCCCGGGCCTATTCTGATTGTCCCAGGTACCTCAGGCCCCACCTGTGGGCGGGGTTTCTGCTGCCTGGGCCAATCCAGCCTCATTCTGGACCCGGCTGGCCTGGCCTGGCCATATCGAGTCGGAGGGGGTACGATCACTGAGGCAAGAGGGCTTGGGCTCTCTCTTGCCCCGATATCGTCTGGGGTGCCGCGGCTGCCACAGGGCAAGAGGGCTTGTGCTCCCTCTTGCCCCAATGTTGTCGGGGGTGCCCAGGACAGGAGGGCTTGGGTTCCCTCCTGCCCGACTGTAATCGGGGGGGGGGGGGTTAGCGATCGCGGGGCAGGAGGGCTTGGGCTCCCTCCTGGGCGACTGTAATCAGGGGGGGTTAGCGATCGCGGGGCAGAAGGGCTTGAGCTCCCTCATGCCCCGATGTTGTCGGGGGGGCCGCAGTTCGACGGGGCAAGAGGGCTTGAGCTCCCTCTTGCCCCGACGTTGTCGGAGGGGATGATGTATCGCGGCAGGAGAGATTAGGCATCTCTCCTGCCGCGATGGTTGCGGTGGGTATGTTGCCGGGCCGCTGAACTGATCGCACCAGCGGCCATCAACTCCCAAACAAAAAACAAAATTTTTCTTAGTAACTCCCAATGATAAAATTAAAGATTCAATGATACATGTAAATGGGTTGGATTATAATATTGAACAGTCCTTAAAAATATTGGGAGTAACTCTGGACAAACACCTTACTTTGGAAAAACATTCCAATTTAATATTTAAGAAAGGTATCTCAGTGCTCTGGAAGCTTCGTACCATCAAGAAGTACTTCAACGAAGCTTCTTTTCGTTTGTTAGTCCAATCTTCTATTCTAAGTATTTTAGACTACTGTAACATCATATATATGGGTGCTTTTAAGAAAACTATCAATAAATTGAGAGTCCTCCAGAACACGGCTGTCCACCTTATTTTTGGTCTAAAAAAATGGGAGCATATCTCCCCTTTTAATCAAAAGCTTCATTGGCTGCCATTTGAATCGAGTATTATTTTAGTTCTCTTGCATCTGCTTTAAACAGTGTTTGGTATGCTTCCAGGTTATCTCACCCTTCGTTTTACCTTGAGTCACTCCAATAAGAGCTCCCGAAGAGTATACCTGTTTGTATATCCTTCAATAAAACTATGTCACTATGAAAGGTTCCTTAAGAGAACCTTCTCTTTTCAGTCAGCCAAAATGAATACATGGCTTGCAAAAATTATTTTAGAAGCTTCCTCCTATCTATATTTTAGAAAACAGATAAAAAAATATCTATTTAATAGGCTAGGATCTCAATGTTGGTTTTCTAATTCATCTTTTATCTTTTTAAATTGTTTATACTTCTCAATATAGTTAACATTTTATTATGTAGAACCTTCAGAAGATTTTTATCCAATGTAAGCATTTGTATTGTTTATATTGCATTGTATGTACTGTGTTTGATTGTTGTAAACCGCCTAGAATTTTCAGGTATGGTGGTATATAAAAATAAATTATTATGATTATTATTATTATTATTGTTTGGCTGGAGACAAGTTTCCAAGTCAGGCAAATGCAACTCCACTGTTCTCATAAGCTATATTTACTGTACGGCATAATTGAAGTTGAGATGGTCCACTGTTTGTGTGATGAGGTTTGCAATAGAAAATCCTGTTCCAGGTTTTGCTGTTTCATTTGATTTACTGAGAAGTTATTTGCATCTCGCTTCTGCTTTTACTTTTAACTACAAGCATCAGATGCAATTGGGTTTAAAGTAGTGAAATTATTACTTCAGTAAAAATAAAAATAAATGCTTCCTGTACTTCTCTAAAAGTGCAAAACATACAGTAACTAGTTACATGTACTCAATGGCATAGTGAGGGAGTGAGATGCACGTGGTGGTGGCGCCCTCTTCTTCTACTACTATTTATTATTTCTGTAGCGCTGAAAGGCGTACTCAGTGCTGTACATTTTAACATACAATATACAGTCCCTGTTTTACAATCTAATTAGAAAGGACATTTCAGGGTTGGGGAGGTTATAGCGGGTATAGGTAACTGAAAGCAGTGAAGGGAAGTTAAGAGTTGAAAGCAGTTTCAAAAAAGTGGGCCTTTAGATTGGATGTGAACACTGCCAAGAAAGGAGCATGACATATTGATTCAGGCAACCTGTTCCAGGCATATGGCGCCGCAAGAAAGAAAGGACGAAGTCTGGAGTTGGCAGTGGAAGAGAAGGGTACAGATAGGAGGGGCTTGCCCGACGAGTGGAGATCACGGGGGGGGGGGGGGTCATAGGGAGAGATGAAAGAGGAGAGATATCGGGGGGAGGCTTCGGAGTGAACACACTTATAGGTCAGTAAGAGGAGTTTAAACTGTGTTTGTCCCTTCCACCTCCACACACTCCTTCCCTTTCCACATACCTCTGTAACAGTCCTGGCACAAGCAGCAACCCCCAAGCTGCTGTCACGCCAGTGTTGGCTCTTCCTCTGATGTCACTTCATATGTGCAGGTCCAGGAAGTGACATCAGAGGAAGACCCAACACTGGGGGTTGCTGCTCGTGCCAGAAAAGTTAGAGGTACAGGGGAAGGGAAGCGGCATGCATGTGCGTCAGTAGGGGGCAGAGAGGATTACGAGTGCCTTTGCCCTCACCAAGACGGTGCCCAGAGCAGACCACTCCCCCCTTTACTATGCCACTGCATGTACTTAGTTACTATACAATACTGGAGGCAACACACTTCCCATGATATCTTGTCTGTTCAGCCCTCTGAAGAAAGCTTCCAAATTGCCTTTTTTTTTCCTTAGGCACAGTGCTCACTGATATTGAAATTGTTAAATCTGCAAGTTCCAAATTCTCCTCTTCCACTTCCAGGCCTAGATATATTATTCAGCTGAAGTGAAAATTTGAGTCAGGGTATAGATTATATTGGCTTTGGTAATGTGTGTCCAGCTGTCATCTTGCAGACTGACTCCCTGCAAGATGACAGCTGGTCACACATTCCCCTCAGACAGAGTTTTATATTTTAGATGTCTCCAGAAGAATTTTATCCATGTAACCCTCATTGTCACAAATACTTGTCAGGCTTGTCACCTTTCTCTCAGGGAGTCAGCCTGCAGATATTTTTCACACCAAACTCAAGATATCCATTTGGACAGAGACATAAGTGTTAACAATAATGACAGCTTTGGTGACATTAAGTTTCTCAGCCATTTTCTGCTGTTACTAGCATTGCCTCTGAGTAATTTTAAACAATGCTTAGCATTGAAGAACATCATATGCAAATTAGGATTTAACACACCTCTATGTACTCCTCCGTGTGTCTCATGTTTAGTCTTAATTAGTTCATGATCGCTAAGGACTAAAATTTGATATCCATTTCAGACCATGTGTTAATTCTTTTTTTTTTTTTTACTGATATATTGTTCAAAGCCTTGGCTAACATGATGCATTTTGGGTTACTGCAACAAGAGAAATTATGAGAAATTTAAAGCCAACCTAAAAAGTTTCCTGTTCAGAGATGCCTTCATTCTATAAATATTTAGATAGTTTTCCTCACAGAATGAAGATCACTACCCCTCCCTAGTGTATTCTCTTTTTTTTTTTTTTGCCTATCTTTCCTATTAAACATTGTATTTCTCTTCAGTGGCATACATAAGGTATGTGACACCTAGGTCCCATCATTTTTTTACACCCCCCCACCCCCTCGGCCCATCATTTTTTGACATCCGCCTCCCCCGCCCTTGGTACGCCACTGCTACGGTTTGAAAAAGGCTAAGAAGCCAGCGGGAGTGGCAAAAGTGTTCTTTAAGGAACACCCTCCCAATCTGGCTCTATCCTGCCCCCTTCGTGACACCACCGGACAGCATTCTCAGCCATTGGTCGACCACTTCATCGGGCCCCCCTGACCATTTCGGGTCCTAGGTATGTGCCTACTTGGCCTATTGGTTAATCCTGCCCTGGTCACATGCAGCTGTTGTGTCAATCATAGCCATGCCAATATTATTGGATGGAGGGAAAGGGAAGGAAGGGGCAGTGCAAGCATTAGCTTTAAATAAGCACACTTAAGACACTTCTTTGGTACACGCTCCCGAGACGTGTGCTTATGAGATTTTGCTTTTGAGATTTTTTTCCCCAAAACTATTATACAACTATACTACTATAATTTATGTGAATAGTGTATTATTTTTTAA
The DNA here is from genome assembly GCF_902459505.1 of Geotrypetes seraphini. NCBI lineage: Eukaryota > Metazoa > Chordata > Amphibia > Gymnophiona > Dermophiidae > Geotrypetes > Geotrypetes seraphini. The sequence continues at coordinate 369,886,003 of NC_047084.1, forward strand.
AAAAAATTATCATGAGCCACAGCCAGAAGCACACGCATGAGATATGCTTTTCACAGTACCAGTACCTCCGGACCAGCCAGTATTTTTTGGTTGTCAAAGCCAGCACAATGCTTGGAGAATAACCCCAAGTGCTCGTTTAAATATTTATGAGTCCATTTTATTACCATTTTAATATTTATGACCTCATTGTAATATATTTACATGGCAGAGTCAGAGGCTGCTAGGAAGCTCAGAAAAGACCATAGTGAGATGTTCTGATAATCGCCAAATACGGTCTCCAAAACTGAACACAATACTCCAAGTGGGGCCTCACCAATGACCTGCACAGGTGCATCAACATCTTCTACTGGTTACGCCTCTCTTTATACAGCCCTGCATTCTTCTGGCAGCAGCCACCGCCTTGTCACACTGTTTTTTTTGCCTTTAGATCTTCGGACACTATCACCCCAAGGTCCCTCTCCCCATCCATGCATATCAGACTCTCCCCTCCCAGCATATACGGTTCCTTCAGATTATTAATCCCCAAATGCATTACTCTGCATTTCTTTGCATTGAATTTTAGTTGCCAGATATTATATCATTAAAAAAATAAAACAACATAAGGCATCAAACTCAAGTCAATCATCACCACTAGAACTAGAGGATAAGAATGGAGTTTGCAGGGAGGTAGATTTAGGAGTAATACCAGCAAAAATACTTTTTCACAGAAAGGGTAGTAAATGCCTGAAATGCCCTTCTAAGAGAGGTGGTAGAGTCAATAATGGTGAATAAATTAAAAAATAGTGCATCAGGTCTGAGGAAATCGAGCTTTCTTTCATCTCTCCGAACTGCTGCTCCTCCTGTGGATTCAATCAGCTGGTTTAACACAACAGCACTGAGAAGCCAAATTTAAGACCCACCTACTGTCAAGAATCATTAAAGTCTAGATGGATTCATTTTATTTTATATTATTTATTGTATTCTTTAGTACTCTTTGGACGCATCCAGGATGGGTTAGGGTGGGTGGGAAGGGGGGTTAAGGATGTTTCATGAATTTTACATAGTGTGAAAGTGCTGTCTGTTGATCTTCTAAGATGGTTAAGGGGCTGGAGGAGTTGCCATACAGTGAAAGATTAGAGAAACTGGGCCTCTTCTCCCTCGAACAGAGGAGATTGAGAGAGGACATGATCAAAATATTCAAGGTACTGAAGGGAATAGACTTAGTAGATAAGGACAGGTTGTTCACCCTCTCCAAGGTAGGGTGAACGAGAGGGCACTCTCTAAAATTGAAAGGGGATAGATTCCGTACGAATGTAAGGAAGTTCTTCTTCACCCAGAGAGTGGTAGAAAACTGGAACGCTCTTCCGGTGTCTGTCATAGAGGAAAACACCCTCCAGGGATTCAAGGCAAAGTTATATAAGTTCCTGCTGAATCAGAACGTACGCAGGTAGGGTTAGTCTCAGTTAAGGTGCTGGTCTTTGACCAAGGGCCGCCGCGTGAGCGGACTGCTGGGCACGATGGACCACTGGTCTGACCCAACAGCGGCAATTCTTATGTTCTTATGTTTGTGGCACTTTGTATAAGTTTCTATAAAACCAATAAATAGTTATAAAATAAGACCCACTGGTGCAGAGTCACTTGAGATAAGGAGAAAAAGCATTTTCTCAGTGGTCAGTTACGGATGTGAAAGCTGGACACTACAGAAACAAGACAGAAAGAAGAAGATTTGAGCTTTGCTGCTGGAGAAGGATTTTAGGTGTGCTGTGGATCAACAGACCCCTAGCTAGGTAAACGCTGGGGTCCAAAAGAGTTATGGATGTTAGAAAGGGGAAACAGAGACAAAGGGAGCCATGTTGGATGAGGAGGAAGGGATACAAAGGATTGAGAAATGAGTTGGTGATGGATGAGGGAAGAAATATATAGAGAAAGATGGGGTGATTCTTGATGGAGGGGAAGACTTAGACAGCAGCATACTGGATGGGATAGAGAGAGAGAAGAGGTTAATGGGGAACGGGGGAATGGAGAGGGAGTTCTACGGAGATGAAGGACAGAGAAAGGACAAATCAATTCTGGAAGAGATCAAACCAGCTATTTCACTCGAAGCCCAATGATGAAGTTACAACTGTCTTATTTTGGTCACACCATCAGAAGAGAGATCACTGGAGAAGGACACCATATTTGGGAAGATCGTAGGAACCAGATGAAGAGAGTGACCTGCAATCAGATGGCTGGAAATGTTGAAAACAACCCTGGGGATGATGCTGGAAAACCTTGTTTGGACTAGCACAAAACTGATTTCTTTTTAGGTCCGCAATTCATTAAGTCACTAGGACTCGAACACAAGTCGATGGCACTTAACAACCACCAGGGCCTGTACAGAGGGGCAAGCGCAGCTCTGGTTGCCTTGTTGGGCAGCCTGGATGGACAATGAGGGTTTATTTTCTGCCTTCATTTACTGTGTTACTGCATTAACCAAGAGATATGATAATCAATTTATAATAAAGTCTAGTTGACTTGCACACTTTTCAATATCCCAATGTCCAAGCCATAAGAGCCTGCTTTCAGATATTGTTGAAACAATGGAGCTTGTAAAAGAAAATAGATGTTTTTCTTCCCTGAATCCTAGAATCCTGAGTATGTGTGTGTGTGTGTTGTGAATAGAGTTTTAGTGGTCTCAAGAAATACAAACTGATTCACACAAATGACTCATAGTTTGCATTACTTCTTATTCTCAAAACCCGCTTATTTTCAGAGTTTAAGCATCAGAACCCCTCTGATCGAAGGAATATTTCTTTTTTTATTAATTGTGCTTCTTTGTAATAGTAAGGACAATGTAATGTTAAGTCATTCAGTCATAAATGACACCAATTGTTTTTCATCAAAACCTTATAGAATCATGCAGTGTTTAAATTACATACAAAGAGTCCTATTTTAAAAGTGCTATTATGCCTCCTCTAATCATAAGGCTTCAAAAACAGAGATGATTTTGCACAGGTAACACCTGATGCAAGTCTTCCTTTTCTTTAAAAACAGATGTCATACTTCCATCAGAAGCTATCTGCACATGCTAAATAAATTGTCTTCGAAAGAGCCATTCAAGTATAACAATCTAGTCATGGTCACTGAACTGAAGGGATTAAAATTGGATTTGTGGGCAGAATACCCATTATGAAAAGTTATTGTTCTGGAGTGCAATCTGTGCTTGCTCAGATCTGCTTCAGTGATGCATCCCATGACTTGAAATGAAGTGAACTATAGCTGAAAATTGAAATACCTTACAGCTGATAAGATTTGAAAAAACCATATACGTTTTATACCAGTGGTTCTTAAATCTTTCCTGGGGGACCTCCAGTCAGTCGGGTTTTCAAGATATCCCTAATGAATATTCATGAGGCAGATTTGCATACCTGTCATCTCTATTATATACAAATCTGTCTCATGCATATTCATTAGGGATATCTCAAAACCCCGACTAGCTGAGGGTTCCCCAGGACAGGTTTAAGAAACACTGTTTTATACAATAGTGTACCTTCAATCACGGCAAACAGGCAAGGAAGCATGTAATGATTATTGAGAATGAATAGAAAGCTAGGCTTCTGTAGAGCAGTACCCATTCATACTCAAAGCATTGTCGTATTTGGGAAAATAAAATCAGAAAGGGCCGATATTCAGAGCTCCTACTCGCTTAACTAGCACTGACTACTGTAGGTCATTTCTGGATTTTCAGCCGCATATATCCAGGTTATGCCACTGTAAATCCTAACAGACTACCACAACATTATCTTGTTAGTGTCAAAGTGATCTAAGGGTGGAGTCTGGATGAAGCCAGGAATTGACCAGGCTCAACTGATTTTCCAGGAGTGGGACCTGGATAACTATCTAGACAAGTTTCTGCTGAACAAGAACGTACGCTGGTAGGGCTAGTCTCAGTTAGGGCGCTGGTCTTTGACCAGGAGCCGCCGCATGAGCGGACTCCTGGGCACGATGTGAAAGGTCACTTGGACACACAAAGTCAGAGGAGTGAAGAAAGTACAAGAGATTTATTCACAGCATGCATGCTGGACCCCTGAGCTCCAAGCTGACTCAGAAGTGCCGAAACCAGGAAGTTACAGAGATATTTATTCATTTTTCTGGCTATACAACTGAATTCTAGAAAAAGCTTTTCACAACACTAATTGGTTCTAAACTCACACTAGCAGGTCACTAGCAGGACACTTATCTAACTCTTACAGTTAAATGTACAGAAGGGCAGGGTACATCATGGCTCAAACTCTTATCTATTCAGCTTACAATGTGGTAAGGCAGGGACATACATTTTAGGCAGATGAAGTCAATAGATTATACACTGTTTTCAGCTATGTAGGCCAGAGCAATATTTTAAACAACAGTTAACCATTTCATGACCCTACAGATGGACCACTGGTCTGACCCAGCAGCGGCAATTCTTATGTTCTTAACTTAGGGCAGCAAAAGTCTGTACTAAGCTAAAACAGGTAGTTATTGGGGTCCTGTTGAACTATGAAGGTACCTGGGCAACTCCCAGCAGCTGCCATGTACTGGAGATTCAGTGATAATAAAACAAGTGGGCCTGATATTCAGCTGTTGGTGGATAGTGCTTTGACTGCCCGCCACTGGCATTCAATCTGTATATTCAGTGCTGGGCCATTTCCGGAGACCGGAATTCAATAGCCAGTTTCACTTTTGTTTGTGGCAACTTAACCTGTTAAGCTGATATTCTGGTTAAGCTGATATTCTGTGCTAACTGGTTAACTGTTTAGCGGTTAAAGATAGGTCTGCTATTTATGCATCCTATTTTAACTTCTGGTTTGTTGCTGACTATCCATGCCTAACCAGCTATGTTGCGCGATATAGCCACTTAGCACTAACACAAACATTCAATGCTAACGGTGGCAAAAATTTTCTTTTTTTATGTAGCCTAAACAACTGTTGAAATTTATTGTGGCTAAAGAAGGTAGTGGGGTCATAATTGGCCCTATTGCCCCTTCAATAGGGTAATTCACTACCACTTAATACAAGAGAAGAAAAATCGTTGAGCAAGTTTAAAAGCCTCCTTAAGAGTTGGCTTTTCAAGGATGCTTTCCAATAGATTTGTCCCAACCTATAATGGTTCTAGGAAGATGATCCAATAGAATTAAGAAGGTACTGGTTCCCCAACCTTATGTGTCTTTCGACTTTCCCCTTGTTTTATTTTTACTTTTAATTTTTTAGAATTGTATTTATGCCAATCGCTATTAGCCCCCTCCCTCTTATATGTTTTACTGTATTAGTATTGAATGTTATGTGTGTCAGTTTTATTATTTTACCTAATTTTTGAATTTATGTAAATCGCATTGGATTTGGACTATGCGAGTTAATCAAAGAAATTAAATAAACTTGAAACTTTTGCTCTCCTTCCGTCCCATTTGGATAATATTTATCTTTGATTTCCTTTTTATTTTTTCTGTACCATGGCCTCTATTTTTTTGTGGACAAAATAAACTGTTAAGTTTTCTATTGAGTGGAGAGTGTAGTGCAGTGGTTCAAGCTACAACCTCAACACCCTGGGGTTGTGGGTTCAAACCCACGCTGCTCCTTGTGACCCTGGGCAAGTCACTTAATCCCCAACTTTGCCCCAGGTACATTAGATAGATTGTAAGCCCACCAGGATAGACAGGAAAAAGTACCTGAATATATTCATGTAAAACCATTCTGAGCTCCCCTGGAAAAACAGTAAAGAAAACTGAATAAATAAATAGTGTGAGAAATTTTAGCCTCTGATAACCAGAAATGGTATTGTGACATCATAATGCCTCATTCCACCAATAAGAGTCAACCTCATCAGTGATGTCACAATGGCTTCATTGTCCTATACTTGGCTAACTTCTACTAAATTTTGATTTCAAGAGTGGCGCAGTGGTTAAAAGCTGCAGCCTCAGCACCCTGAGGTTGTGGGTTCAAACCCACGCTGTTCCTTGTGACCCTGGGCAAGTCACTTAATCCCCAACTTTGTCTCAGGTATATTAGATAGATTGTGAGCCCACTGGGACAGACAAGGAAAAATGCTTGAGTACCTGAATAAATTCATGTAAAGCATTCTGAGCTCTCTTGGGAGAACAGTAAAGAAGAATGAATGAATTATTAGGGGGACTCTCCTACTTTGTATAAGTTACCTATTCTTTTTGTGAACCTATACTCAAGTATGTTGATTATGTTTGATTTGTTTATTGTTAAAAATTGATAAATACATTTTTTTAAAAAAAGTGGTTATTTTTGTTACATAGGATTTTCTGGACCCCAATTCGATTAATAGATAGTTCTAAGTCTAATAGATGCTGGCAATGTCATACTGGTATAGGGACTTTGGATCATCTGTTGTATTTTTGTCCATTTATATTAATATATTGGAAGTCAATTTGGGGACAAATAAATTTAGTACTAGGTTCAAATGTTCCAATGTCATATGAGGCTATAAATTGTGGAACAATTTTACATGTGAAACCCACTCTAGAGTCGTCTATTTATGATCCTAACAGGTGTAGCCATTCAATTGATTACAAGTAATTGGAAAAACCATGATAGAATTAATTATACATTTTGGTGGGTGAATGTGTGAATATGTAATATGAATATGTGTACTACATACAGATACGAACGAATTAACGCAGAATGTAGGGGTTTTAGTGAGGTGTTTAATAAAATTTGGAGCCCATTGACTAAATTTGTAAAAACATAATAATGTATTTTCATCATATCTCTTCTTTTCTTTGGTTTATTTATCTTTACACATCCAGGGGGTGGGAGATTGGAGGGAGGGGAATAAATATTGATAGTGATATTTGGGTAACTTTATTTGTATTGTATATTAGGATATATTATGATATTATTATATGCAGGAAAATGAAATTATTGAATGATATTTATGTTACCTGTATAGATAATAGTGTAATATGTGGAACATCTTTTGTTCTTTCATTTGTATGACACTGTTTTTGATTAAAAATCAATAAAGAATTAAAAAAAAAAAAAGTAACCCTACTTTTTAGGAACAGTGTAGGAGACATGACGTTTCATACATCCCTGATTTTATCTAGTAAAATGAGAGAATGCCTAACCTCTCATCTCCTGCCTGGCTCTTCATATAAACCATCTTTGCAACTTAGCAAGAGACATGGCATTGATGACCAGTCTGCATTTTTTAGCTTCTTGTTCCTTCCAGAGGGTGATAATATGCATGACTGTCATCAGTAAATCTTCTTTTACAAAATTCATCAACTTTTTTAAGGATGTCATGGTTAAAGGTTTATAAAAATGCATCCAGGCCTATATTCTATAAACAGCGCCTTAGGTTAGGTGCCGGTAGGTGTCCTACCGGCAACTAACTTAAGTGCAAAATGCCATTAAAATAATGATAAAAGCATTTTTTAAAAATGTATGCTCCTACTGGTGCCTACTAAAAAGGCACCTGCATCAAGGCTATGGAGGCGCTTTACGATGCCTAACGCCACAGTAGGCATGGCTAACGTCAGAAGCAGCTTTATGTGTTGTAAAGCACCTCCATAGCTGTGATTCGTATGAAAGGTAGGCACCAGAAAGGTAGGCCTTGAAAATCCTGGCCTACATTTCCAGTGCCTATCTTTCACAAAGCCGTGATTCTACAAACAGCACTGGGGCATGATTGACACGCGATCAGTGGCCATTATTTAGGTAGCCGCCGATACTGGCACCATTTGTAGTATCTGGGCCCCAGTGATTATGCTTTCACCAGGAAAGATGGGGAATGTAAATTAGTTTCATAATGTACTATTTACTAGTCTTTAAGCCCGTTACATTAACGGGTGCTAGAATAGATGTCTGTTTGTCTTTTTTTCATTGTCTCTCTCTCCTTGGCCGCTGTCTGTCTTTATTTCTATCTGTGTCTCTCTCTCCTTGGCCGCTGTCTGTCTTTATTTCTATCTGTGTCTCTCCCTGGCCCCCTGCCTGCCTGTATTTCTCTTTGCACCATGCCTGCCTGTCTCTCCGTGGCCCCCTTCTGTTTCCCCTCCCCTCCCAGTGCAAAGCATGATTGCTGTCTGTCCCCCCCAGCACACCCCTTCCCCCAAAGCAGCCCCCCTTTCCCTCTCCCCCAAAGCAGCCCCCCTTTCCCTCTCCCCCTCCACTTCTTACCAGCATGGGACACCTTGCAGCACACGCACATCCTCCTGCCGTTGCTGAGACAAACCGTTGCTCAATCCACTGCATGCGCCCCAAGCCAGAGCATTGCCGCAAGCCACCCCAAGCTGCCCCACGCGCTGCAAGCCACCCCACGTGCCACAAATGGAATGTGGCCATGGAGGCACACATCACGGTGGCAGGGATCACAGCCTCTTAAGTGCACATGCGCGCTTAGGGTTTTATTATAGAGGATATATTTGTTTGTTGGTTACATGCAGTGGCATAATAAGGGGGGGAAGACTGCCCCACATGCCATCTTGGGGGCGCCAGCACCTCTCTGCCCTCATGCCACACTCGCGCCCTCCCTTCCCCGCCCCGTACCTCTTTAAAAATCTTCACCAGGCTCCCCGCAGCTTGCCCTTTTTTCTGTTGCTACTGATTTGGGGAGTCTCTCCAGGGGGGCATCGTCTCTTCATGTTTAAAGCTTTATTGCTGGCTAAGCGGGTGATTTTGGTGTACTCGCGGCTGCCGGCCTCTCTATCTGTGGGTCAATGGAAGCAGTTTCTTCTTGAATTGGCTCTATTGGAGTGTAGAGCTGTATCAGGTAGAGTACTGCGTAGCTGGGATAGGTTCCAGGATATTTGGGAGGTCTTTTGGTCCTCTTTGCCCCACAGGTCGAGGAGTCTGCTTCTTAACTCGTAGCTTGAGCCTGGTTCCCCCAGTAGGATCTTATTTCCTCTCTCTCCTTTCTGCTTTCTTCCATCTTTTTTTTGTTTCTTTTCTCTTTCCCCTTTCCCCTTTCCCTCTTTTCTTTCTTTTCTACTACATTTGTTTCTCCGAATAATCCACACACTCACATCTTCTTTCTCTGCATCTTCTTCTTCTACTTTTTCCTGGGTATATTTACTTCTTCCTGGCATGCTTTCCACTTGAAGGAGGGGGGTAAGGCTTGGATGGTTGGGGGCAGGGGGTGGATATAAAACATGAAAACTATGTTGTTGGGCAATTGGTATATTGTACTAGGTTTCTTGTGTTGCACTCGTTCTTGTCTGTTTTATTTGTTTTTATGGGGATCTAATGTTTGCCTTTTTCGTTTGTTCCTGAATGCTCTTTTGTATGATATTCACTTTTTGCTCAATAAAGAGATTATTAAAAAAAATCTTCACCAGCACAAACAACTATTCTAGCCTGCTGCTTGCGCCAGCCTGGCTCCCTCTGAAATTACTTCTGGGTCACAGGGCCAGAAAGTGATGTCACAAGGAATGTCAGCACGAACAGCAGGCGGAGAAGCTGCTCGTGCAGGCAAAGATTTAGAGGTATGGGGGTAGGAATGGAGGGCCCGAGTATGGTGGGAGGCATGCGGAAGGAGCAGGGGGGAGCCAGAGAGGTGGTCGCGGGGGGCAACACCTCCCCGGAAGCCTCCTACCCTTACTACGCCACTGGTTACATGTTTAGAACTTCTTGAAACAGAAATCTAAGCAATTTAAAATCTGACTGCTTTCTAATCCCACCATCAAATTCTACCCTTTATATCATAATTACTAACACATGGAATGGTTATGCTGTGGTAAAATCACTCCTTAACTTGAGTCACTAATCTGCTTTACAACGGTAGTACAGATTAGTGACACAAGCAAGAAAAAGAAATAATATCCTTACCTTTATAATATCTTATCCAGTAAATAGGTGTGTCACTCTGGACAAGTGGGCTATCTCCCGAGCCATATGCAGAAGGATGTCACTCTGTATTTTTTCTGTGAGCCTTCTACTTCACTGGGATCTCTACTGTCACCTGCAGTTAGAACCCAAGCATGCAAGAGCTCCACAAAAAATATGTGAAGTAAGGACAAGAATGGGAAATTTCCCAAACTAATCAACTGTTCTGCTCATACATAATAACACTTGAACACTCAATAAATAGCAGCCAACAGAAGTAACAAAGGAGCTCAAGTAGTACCGCTGTAGACGCTAGAAACATAAAGGGGTATCATTAAAACAAACGTCTAAGTTGAATTTGGTCGTATGGCACTAGATGCCCAAAGTCAGTAGTGGGAAAATGCCCAGTCTCAAAAATTACATCTAGAATTTATTTTTTTAATTTTTTTTTAATCGTCTATCTAGACATTGGACTGCCAGTATGTACATCTTTATACCGCATTTTCAACCAAAATTTTGTCCAAGTATCAAATGCCCAAAACAAGACCATTTAAATGTGGGATGGGCCAATCTTGTAATGGACTGGCCACCCAGACATGGCCACAGAGCACTGGGGCACTGCTGTGAACTTCACAAAAAGGGTGCCAGATAAACATCTAACCAGTACCCCAATAGCCCTTATGGCTGCAGGTGGCACCTATATGGTAGTAGAGTAGAGTTTGGGGGGCTTTTGGTATGTTCCACCATAAATGTAGTGGTTAGAGTGGTTTATGGGCCTATGTCCTCCTCTCTATGGTTCACTATACCACTCCCCAGTCATTTTAAGATACCTCTGTGCAGCTCTACTATGCTTTCCTATACCAGATGCTGTTGCTCTGGAGCCAGTTATGTACATTTTTATTCTGATCTTTGTGGGTGTGTGGTGTGATGTGATGGGATCAATGAACACTGGGGGAGTGTGTGGGGGTATGTACTTTGTCGCTGCAGTGGTTATCTGGTCAGTTTGGATACCTTTTGGCACTTATATCTGTTTTCACATCGTCTAACTCACAATGTTTTTCTGTCCAGGATTGACATATGCCACCACTATAGAATTGTCGGAGAAGAATTTGACCACTTGACCTTCTAGAGATTTCTGAAATTTCATCAGAGCCAACCGAATAGCGCTTGGTTCCAGCCTGTTGATCAACCACTTCCTCTGAGAGGGCATCCAACACCATTGAATTGGACAATGGTTGCAATGAGTTCCCCAACCAAGAAGACTGGTATCTGTCATTACAACCACCCAGGAAGCAATGTAAAGAGGTACGCCCCTGGAGAGGGACTGAGGATGGAGCCATCACTCAATGCTGGCTCGAACCTCCACATCCAGGGTAGACAAGTCTGAAACGCGTCTGTCTGTGGAGACCAGTGTGAAAGTAACACATGCTTGAGAGGACACATGTGAGCTCTTGCCAAAGGTACCACATCTATTGTGGCTGCCATGGACCCCAGGACATGGAGTTAGTCCCATGCCGATGGAGTGGACTTCTCTAGGAGACATGATATCTGACAGCACAGCTTTTGTCTGTGTGCCTCTGGTAGCCATGTCGAACAAGATAGAGAATGATATGGTGACTGTTACCCACGGGTAGCCTTGGCTAATCTGCAGGAATGGGGAAAAAAATCAATTGGTTGCCATGGGTAAGGGGACAAGGCCATTCATTGCCCCATGTCTAGAAGCTCCCCTTGCAATCATGGGTAAAGCAGCAGCCCCCTCCCCCTGAATCCAGCATCCCCCTCCCTCCCTATCGTGGGTCCAACAGCCCCCCCAACCTTGCACCCTCCCTCTTTATTGCGGGTGGCAAAAAAAACCCCAAAATAACAAACCTGTGACGCTCCTGGGTCGACCCCTTCGCACCTCTCAGGACAGGCCTATCAGCCTCTTAGAAGCTTTCTGGATGTAGGGCTGCTCCGATCGGAACCTTCTTATTGCCAAGTCCCTCCTTCCGATGTAACTTTCAGCTAACCAATTAGCTCAGAACATGCCTACTCACCAACTCCAGACTCATCCCAGTACTAAAACATAAAAGCTTGGGTTTTATTAGCATATTCTATTCTATTCTTATTTTTATTCTGCAGTCCACAGGTGGAGAGAGGAGAGACAAACATCTGACTCTCTTCTTTCTCTCTCTACTGGAATCTAGATGACTGGTGGTGGTTTTCTTTCAAAGTTTAAAGGACAACTTAATCAGCCTGGGAGGTAGTTGGTGGGTCTTCAGCTCAGCTGCAATCCTCAAGTGGAGAGAGGAGAGACAAACAGCTGACTCCCTCCCTTCTCTTTCTGCTGGAATCTTCTCCTCTCTAAAGATCCTACACTTTCTTCCTCTCATTCAGTCATCCCCTTTCTCCCTGCATGCACCTCACTCACATTTCAGCAGCAGGTGTCCCCTCCCCTCCCCTCCCCTCCCCTGCACCTTTCTCCTCCTTCTCTTGCTTTCCGCTGGGGACATCAACCCCAATCCATGGTTTATCCTAGTGCTTCAACTCCCACCCTACTTTTACGATCCACCTTACTCCTATAGGCCAACCCGCAATACCACCAACCTTATTTCTATTCTTCTCCTCTCCCCCTCCTTCCCTGCCTTTCTCTTGTGCCTTATGGAATACCCACTCTGTTCCCAACAAGCTTACCAACATACATGACCTCTTCATCTATAGATCTCTCCACTTGCTCACACTAACCGAGACCTGAACCTACCCTGATGTCAGTACCTCAGCTGCTGCTCTGTGTTATGGAGGCTACCTTTTTTCACACACGCTTCACCTGGTTGGTCAAGGAGGAGGCATGGGGCTAATACTCTCACCCTCTTGCAGATTTCAACCCCCTTTCCCACCACCATCTCTACGCTCTTCCTCCTTTGAAGTCCATTCCATCCATCTTTTTGCTCCCCTACCTCTCCGAGTAGCAGTCATCTACCGACCCCCCCCCCCCCCCAATATGTCCCACTCTTCCTTCCTCACTGACTTTGACTCCTGGCTCTCCTCCTTCCTCAATCCCTCATCCCCTTTTCTTATCCTTTGTGGCTTCAATATCCATGTCAATGACCCCTCCGACTCCTTCACCTCTAAGATCCTTGCCCTAACATCCTCATACAATCTCCTGCTATGCTCCACCACCCCTACACACCAGAAAGGACATTGCCTAGACCTAATTCTTTCTTCCAATTGCTCAACCACCAAACCTCTCTGACCATCATCTCTTAACATTCACTATTCATCATCCTGTCCCCCAGATCCGGCCAATCACCACCAACACATTCAGGAATTTTCAGGCTATTGACCCCAGAGCTCTCTCCATTGCTGTCTCATCCCTATTCTCTGCTCTAGAAACCCTTTTTCCTCCAGTCTCACGTCCTGATAGGCATGCCAAACCCCAACCCTGGTTTATCCTCCACATCTGTTACCTGTGCTCATATGCCCGTTACGCTGAACATCTCTGGCTTAAATCCCAAGTGCATACTGACTTTATACACTTCAAATTCATGCTGACATCATTCCAGTCTGCCCTCTTGCTGGCCATTCAAGAATACTATATCCATTTAACCACTTCTTTTAGCTTCAACCCTCGCCATCTCTTTACCACATTAAATTCCCTACTCAAAGCACCCTCGCTGCCTACCCCCCCCCCTTCAATTTCTCCCCAGACAATGGCAAAGTTCTTCTATAATAAAATTCAGAAGATTCACCTTGAGCTCTCAATCAGGCTGATTCCCCCTCCATTCCCTCCATCTTTCCCTTCTACTAATCTCCCCTCAACTCCTTCCACTCTCTCCTCTTTCTCTGATATCACTGAGGAGGAAACCACACATCTTTTTTCATCCTCCAAACCCACTACCTGCTCCTCCAATCCTATTCCTACTCATCTATTTGGTGCTATCTCACCCTCTGTCATCCCTCCTATGTAACTTCCTCAACCTATCGCTCTTCACTGTAACTGTCCCTGATGCCTTCAGACATGCCATTGTTATCCCCTCCTCAAGAAACCCTCACTGACCCCACATATCCCTCCAACTATCAGCCCATCTCCCTTCTCCCCTTCTTATTCAAGTTACTTGAATGTGCTGTTCACTGCCATTGCTTGGACTTCCTCTCACTGCCGTTGCTTTGGACTTCCTCTCATCCCATGCTATTCTGGATCGACTTCAGTCAGGCTTTCGCCCGCTGCATTTCATGAAAACTGCTCTTACAAAAGTTTCCAATGACCCTTTTCTTGGCCAGATCCAAAGGCCTATACTCTATCCTCATCCTTCTCAATCTGTCTGCTGCCTTTGATACTATTGATCACCACCTATTGATCACGCTGTCCTTGTTGGGATTCCAGGGTTCTGCCCTCTCTGGTTTTCTTCCTATCTCTCCCATTGCACCTTCAGTGTATTTAATGATGGTTCCTCCTCCACAGCCTTACTGCTATCGATTGGTATACTTCGAGGGCCTGTCCTGGGACCACTCCTTTTCCCAATCTACACTTGCTCACTTGGAGCACTGATTTCCTATCACAGCTTCCAGTATCACCTCTATGCTGATAACTCCCAGATCTACCTCTCTGCGCCAAATATCTCTAATGAAATCCATACCAGATTCTCAGCCTGCCTGTCTGACATTGCCACCTGGATGTCTCACCGCCATCTAAAATTGAATATGGCTAAACAAAGCTGCTCATCTTCCCACCTAAACCCACCTCTCCGCTTCCCTCATTCTGTTTCTTTGAATAACACTCTCATCCTACTTAAATCTATCAAAAAAAGTATTCTAAGACTCCAGCTAATCCAGAATACTGCAGCCAAACTGATCTTCTCAAAACGCAAGTCTGACCATGCCTCCCCACTCCTTTCCAAACTTCATTGGCTCCCAATAATCTCCAGAATCCATTTCAAATGTTCCTGCCTGGCTTTCAAGATCATTCACGGAATCCTGCCTCCTCTTATCCCACTGTCTTTCAACTCCTCCAGTCCCGACTCCTCCAGAACTGCCCAAAGGCTTAAACTAGCCTTCCCCTTTCCACGCGGCATCCACTATTCAGGCAAACTGGGAAAATCCCTTCTCTTCAAAATCACAGGTCTTTGGAACGACCTCACCACCCCGCTGCGGAACCTGAGCTCCCTTCAGTTATTCCGCAAACAACTGAAAACCTGGCTTTTCAGCAAATTGTAGCTCTATCCTTCCCCCCTTTCTCTCACCCCTTCTACACATAAGTTCATGTAATCCTTTTTCTTCTTCTCTACCCACTATTTTAAGTTCTTGTAAACCGTGTCGAACTCCATTCTCATGGAGATGATGCGGTATATAAACTTAAGGTTTAGATTAGATTAGATTAGATCCTTCCTGTTTTGTCTGTTCGTAATGTTGGGGTCATCTTTGATTCCTCTCTCTTCACCACCCAGCTACAACATATCGCTAAAACCTGCCGTTTCTTCCTCTATAATATCACCAAAATCCGACCCTTCCCCTCTGAGAACACTAATAGAACACTTATCTGCACCCTCATCACCTCGCGCTTAGACTACTGCAACTTGCTACTCTCAGGCCTTTCACTTAGCTATCTTGCTCCTATCTGTGCCCTTTTCTTCAATTGCAAACTCCAGACTCCATCCCTTCTGCCTTGCTGCACCATATGCTTGGAACAAGCTGCTCGAATCCCTACAGCGGGCTTAGTCTCTGGCAGTGTTCAAGGCCCAGTTAAAAGCCCACCTCTTTGAGAGTGCTTTCGACTCCTAACTCCTCTCACCTTGGGTTCTGCATCCCCAACCCTATATGTCATGTCTGTCTATCTAAGTTAGATTGTAAACTCTTCCGAGCAGGGACCATCTATAAATGTTAAAATGTACAGCGTTGCGTACGCCTTTCAGTACTATATAAGTGATAAGTAGTCGTAGTAATTTATTTATATTACGCACTATTCTCACACTATTCTAGGAGGATAACAACAATTAATAAAATATTATGTCCGTACAAAATTAGCCATTTAACAATCATTAAAAATAAAAAGGTTTTAACAATTTTCTAAAAATATAATAAGAAGAAACTTTTCTTAGTGCGGTTGGAAGCTCATTCCAAAGCTTTGTTCCTATACACTCAAAAGATTTGCTCATCAAAGATTTCAAACAACCTTATGAACTTATAGAATAGGCAAGCCTCAATGACTGTTTATACCGGGAGAGAGCTCTATTTATTGGGAAAGTAATATACTTCATTAAGCCTTCTAGTCTCATTCCCTGCAGCGATTTATATATAACTAATTTAAAATTTACTCTCCTCTCAATCTTCAACTAATGTAATTGATGCAGAAGAGTAATCTATATTTTGAAGCAAATTCAGCCTATTTTTTTTAATTCAGTGTAACTCCACAATATAAAGAATTACAGTAATCCAACTGAGGCAGTATGATAGCTCTTGCTATCATTTGAAGACTCTCTAAAGATAATAGAACATATTGCCCTTGACTGGTGCAAACAAAAAAGACTTTACTAGCTCAGTTATTCGATTTTCAAATGTCAAACCGCAATCCAAAATAATTCCCCAAACCCTAGATTTTTCTTCTATCAAGAATTTTTCTAGTACTCAGTAATATTTGCTGATCAATAAACCCACCTAGATTACCAAAACAAACTAAATTAGGTTTTTGTTTATTCATCTGTAAGAAATTTATTTATTTCAGTATTTATATACCACTTATAACCTAAGTGGTTTACCTTCAGGTACTCATGCATTTGCCCCTAACTGTCCTGGTAGGCTCACACTCTATCTAATGTACCTGGAGCAATGGTGGATTAAGGCCCAAATTCTGTAAGTGGCGCCTAATGTTAGGCGCCTATTTTGGAGGTGCCTATCTAGATAAGCGCCTATCTAAATTGCAAAACAAGTTCAATTAAGCATTTTTAATCTGTACTAATTGAAACATAGGCGCCTATCAAGAAAGAATGGTTCTATAACAAGGCGTCTCTAAAAAATTTAGGCAGCCTTCAAAAAAAAAAATAGGCGCTATGCGTTTTAGGCACCTTGTTACAGAATCGCTTCTCTTAAGCATACTTAAGCGCTCGCATGGGCGTCTAAGTTTTAGTTGTGCCTAGGGATGGCCTATTTCTTGGGCGCCTCCAAAACAGGTGCCGCTCAGTGTGATTCACTAAACAGCGCCCAATTTTACTTGAATTGCGCTGAACAGTGCCTAGTTTGGCGGCCTAACTTTTTGGCCGCTTCTTATAGAATTTGCCCGTGACATGCTCAGGGTCACAAGGTGCAGTGTGGGATGATTGGCTGCATGTGCACATGGGTTGCACACGCTCCTGTAAACATTATTGCAGGACATCTGAACGTGCCTCTCATTCTTGCTTACTTGCTTGATTAGCAAAAGGGCTTGTTATTAACCTAGTCCACATTTTGTAGCAAATGAAACTGAAAAGTGCTTCTGTGAAACTGTGCTTCATGAATCAGCCTATGCATTTATTGGTTCTTAGCAGGATGCAGGACAAGCGCCAGGGAAATCTTGAGAAAAATGGCAGAATACCAGCAATGATCCCTTTATATTTATGTGCCTCAATTAAACAGGATAAAGTATCTCATTAATATGTGTACTTTCTAATGAGGCATTTATGTTTTAAAAAGGCTTATTAAAGCACGCAGAAAATAATGGGACCATTTTCTTATGAATTTCAGCCTCAGTAAACTCATGAAAATATGGGTGAGCTATTGCAAAATAAAGTTAGTTTTATGACTTTTTAAAAAAGTGAACTTTTAATTGGTGGATAGGTAAAGTTGGCTGAACTTGTCATAGAGATGTGGCTTTAATACTCGACCCCATGAAAATGCACAGCATCAAATTTATGTGATGTAATAATAATCACTTAGACTGAAGGAAAAGGATCTCAGAAATATAAACCATAGACTAATTGATTGTCTATTGAATTATTCCCGGACTGTGATAGCTTTCATCGATCCTAAAAACCTTCTGGGTTTTTTTTTTCAATTTTTAACTTAAACTTGTGTGACAGAATCTTAAATAATTTTTTTTTTTACTTTAAATATTAAATAAGATAGGCCTTTGGCTGAAACCCTATAGCTTATTCTGGCACTTAACTTCAAAAACTCGCTGAAGGGAAAAATTAAGCAAAACAACCGAATGTTTTTAGAAACAAAGTAGCGGGAAAGACACTCGCTGGATAACTGTCTCACTCTTAATTATTGAAATAGAGTTCCAATAAGTCTTTAAAGAAACCGCTGAATGGTATCAAATTGGCATGAAAAGTACCATAAACACTTATGGCAGATAGCGATTCCCATGGCAGCAACTGGTAGAAATGAAAAAAATTAGTTGTGGAGTTTTCATCCGCAGTTTAAAGATAAGTGGTTTTGCCAAGTAGCGTCACCTTGGAGCGTCAAGTCATAATACCCTAATAGTAAAGCTCACATTTTGAAACAATTATCAGCAAGTTATAATCACGAAGTATTTATGGTACTTTTCTTGCCATTCAGAAGTTTCTTTAAAGACTTATTGCAATTCTGTTTCAACAATTAAGAGTAAGACAGTAATCCGGAGAGTCTCTCCCGCTACTTTCTTTTTTTTTTTTTTTTTTTTAAAGTTAGTTGTTTTGCTTAATTTTTCCTCTTCGGCGAGTTTTTGAAGTTAAGTGCCAGAGTAAGTTATAGAATTTCAGCCAAAGACCTATCTTATTTAATATTTAAAGTTTAAAAAACCCCAACATTTGTTATAGACCATATATAAAAGCCTTATTTAAGAGCACTATGTCCTCTAGATTTTTAGCACATGGTAAAATTTGTACTCAGATCCCTAGAAAGCCTAATTTTCAAATTCACTGTATTATAGCCCAACTGACTAGCTGTATTGTTAGCATCAAAGTTCCATTATGTTATTTCATTTACTGTGAGCTAACAACATTGCCTAGCCATTAACGCTCCAAGTCCTTCAAAGCTCTTCTCCTGTTACTTAGCAGTTTCAACATGATTCACCACAACTATTTTGAATGATGGTGTATCATACTCTGGGGTCCTTTTGCTAAACTATGGTAAAAAGTAGCCTTAGTATGCCCTAAATGGGACTTTTCCACATGCTAAGGCCATTTTTACCACCACCAGAAAAGAGCCTGAATAAAACGCCTTGATCTACTACTAGAAAGATGTGAACTTAATATACATAAATAACACTGGACAACAAAGTTTTTGCTTCTTCAACCCTTTCAGGTATATCGTACAGATTTTTGGCTGCTAATCATAAAAATCGCATTTAAAATTACATATCACATATCGTTTTAACCAAAAATTTCAGGCTAATGCAATAATTAAGAACATAAGAATTGCTGCTGCTGGGTCAGACCAGCGGTCCATTGTGCCCAGCAGGCCACTCACACGGCGGCCCTTAGGACAAAGACCATAAGAACATAAGAACATAAGCAGTGCCTCTGCCGGGTCAGACCACAGGTCCATCCTGCCCAGCAGTCCGCTCCCGCGGCGGCCCAAACAGGTCACGACCTGTCTGTATCACCAGAAGGGGCTCCCTTGCCACCTTGGTTTCTCATTTAAGTCCTGTCTTCCTATCGAAGTCCTAACCCTCCGGTCTTGCACAGGCATGACCTGGTTTGGTTTCTATACTCATTACCTGATTAGCTTTCTATACTTGTGTTACATCCCAGCTCCTCCCTCAGTATCCCATGATCCCTTTATCCTTCAGGAATCCGTCCAATCCTTGTTTGAATCCCTGTACCGTACTCTGCCTGATCACTTCCTCTGGTAGCGCATTCCAAGTGTCCACGACCCTTTGGGTGAAAAAAAACTTCCTTGCGTTTGTTTTGAATCTATCTCCCTTCAGTTTCTCCGAATGCCCCCTCGTACCTGTTGTCCCCTTCAGTCTGAAGAATCTGTCCCTATCCACCCTCTCTATGCCCCTCATGATCTTGAAGGTCTCTATCATATCTCCCCTGAGCCTCCTCTTTTCCAGAGAGAAGAGCCCCAGCCTATCCAACCTCTCGGCGTATGGGCAGTGTTCCAGCCCTTTTACCATTTTCGTTGCTCTCCTTTGGACTCTCTCAAGTACCGCCATGTCCTTCTTGAGGTGCGGCGACCAATACTGAACGCAGTATTCCAGATGTGGACGCACCATCGCTCGATACAATGGCATGATGACTTCCCGCGTTCTGATTGTTATGCCCCTCTTTATGATGCCCAGCATCCTGTTGGCTTTTTTCGAGGCTGCTGCGCACTGTGCAGATGGCTTCAGTGATGCATCCACCAGCACACCCAAGTCTCTCTCAAGTCTGCTGTCTCCCAACAATACCCCCCCCAATTTGTAGTTGAACAACGGGTTCTTTTTCCCTATATGCATGACCTTGCATTTGTCCACGTTAAAGCGCATTTGCCATTTGTTTGCCCAGTCTTCTAACTTGTCCAGGTCTCTTTGTAGGTCCTCACACTCCTCCCTGGTCCTAACTCTGCCGCACAGTTTGGTATCGTCTGCAAATTTTATAACCTCGCACTTTGCCTCCTTTTCCAGGTCATTGATAAATATGTTAAAGAGTAATGGCCCCAGCACCGACCCCTGTGGTACACCGCTCGTGACTCCCCGCCAGTCAGAATATTGACCCTTTACTCCGACCCTCTGCAGTCTGCCCGACAACCAGTGCTTGATCCATCTGTGCACATCCCCTCCCACCCCGTGGTTCCACAGCTTCTTAAGCAGCCTTTCATGTGGCACCTTGTCGAAAGCCTTTTGAAAACCAGTGCTCTAAATGAGTCCAGCCTCACCTGCGTACATTCTGGTTCAGCAGGAACTTGTCTAACTTTATCTTGAATCCCTGGAAGGTGTTTTCCCCTACAACAGACACCGGAACAACGTTCCAGTTTTCCACCACTCTCTGGGTGAAGAAGAACTTCCTTACGTTTGTACGGAATCTATCCCCTTTTAACTTTAGAGAGTGCCCTCTCTTCTCCCTACCTTGGAGAGGGTGAACAACTTGTCTTTATCTACTAAGTCTATTCCCTTCAGTATCTTGAATGTTTCGATTATGTCCCCTCTAAGTCTCCTCTTTTCAAGGGAGAAGAGGCCCAGTTTCTCTAATCTCTCACTGTACGGCAACTCCTCCAGCCCATTTTAGTCACTCTTCTCTGGACCCTTTCAAGTAGTACCATGTCCTTCTTCATGTACGGCGACCAGTGCTGAACACAGTACTTGAGGTGAGGGCGCACTAAGGCCCGGTACAGTGGCATGATAACCTTCTCTGATCTGTTCGTGATCCCCTTCTTAATCATTTCTAGCATTTTGTTTGCTCTTTTTGCCGCCGCCATGCATTGCGCAGACGGCTTCATCAACTTGTCGACCAGCACTCCCAAATCTCTTTACTGGGGGGTCTCTACAAGTATCACCCCAGACATCCTGTATTTTCGTGTAAGAGATTTTTGTTATCTACATGCATCACCTTACACTTATCCACGTTGAACCTCATTTGCCATGTCACTCACTACCCATTTCTCGAGTGTGGTTATGTCATGTTGCAGATCTTCGCAATCCCCCTGTGTCTTCAATACTCTGAATCACTTTGTATCTTCTGCAAATTTAATCACCTCACTCGTCGTACCAATTTCCTGATCATTTATAAATATGTTGAAGAGCACGGTTCCAAGCACTGAGCCCTGCGGTACCCCACTGGTGACACTCTTCCAGTCTGAGTATTGTCCATTTACCGCAACTCTCTATTTCCTATCTGCCAGCCAGTTTTTAATCCACATGAGTATTTCACCCTTGATTCCATGGCTCACAATTTTCTGAAGTAGTCTTTCATGTAGAACCTTCTGAAAATCCAGATATACAATGTCGACTGGGTCACCCTTGTCTAGCCACCTGTTTATTCCCTCGAAGAAGTGCATGCAGCAAGTTCGTCAAGCAAGATCTTCCTTTGCTGAAGCCGTGCTGGTTGATTCCCATCAGATCGTGTCTGTCAAGGTGATCAATGATGCGGTCCTTTATCAGCGCCTCTACCATCTTTCCCGGTACCGAGGTCAGACTCACCGGTCTGTAGTTTCCCAGATCTCCCCTCGAACCTTTTTTGAAGATCGGTGTAACATTCGCCACCTTCCAGTCTTCCGGAATCTTTCCTGATTTGGTCGACAGATTGGCTATTAGTTGAAGAAGTTCAGCTATATTCCCTTTCAGTTCCTTGATAACCCTCGGATGGATGCCATCCAGTCCCGGGGATTTATCGCTCTTAAGCCTATCAATCTGTCTGCATACTTCTTGACTGAAAATCAGCCCTGTTAGTTTCTCGTCTTCATTTCCAGGGTATAGCCTGTTGGGTTCCGGTATGTTATGTATATCCTCTTCGGTAAATACAGATGCAAAAAATGTGTTCAGTTTGTCGGCAATGGCTTTGTCCTCCTTTAGCACTCCCTTTATTCCATGGTCATCCAACGGTCCCACCGCTTCCTTCGGGGGTCATTTCCCCTTAATA
This sequence comes from Geotrypetes seraphini, assembly GCF_902459505.1. Classification (NCBI taxonomy): domain Eukaryota; kingdom Metazoa; phylum Chordata; class Amphibia; order Gymnophiona; family Dermophiidae; genus Geotrypetes; species Geotrypetes seraphini. The sequence continues at coordinate 369,908,280 of NC_047084.1, forward strand.
TATCGAAAGAATAGCTTGAAGTTTTTTGCCTCCGTGGCTATTTTTTCCTTGTAGTCTCTTTTGATCCCTTTTACCGCATTATGGCACCTGCGTTGATGCTGTTTGTGTTTTTTCCAGTTTTCGTTCGTTGTGACCTTTTCCACTCCTTAAACGAAGTCTTCTTGTCTCTGATCGCTTCCTTCACCACTACAGTTAGCCACACCTGTTCTTTATTCTTTTTCCTCTTGGATCCCTTGTTGATACGCGGTATATATAGATTTTGCGCCTCGGTGACTGTGTCCTTAAAAAGGGACCATACGTGCTCTAGCGTTTTTACAGTGCTTTTCCTCTTCTTAATCTTCTTCCCCATCATGAGGCTCATCCCTTTATAATTTCCTTTTCAGAAGTTCAGTGCCGTGGTCGTCATTCTAGACCGATGTTTCACCCCTGCATCCAGGTCGAAGTGGAACATATTGTGATCACTGGTTCCCAGCGTCCCCTGTACTTCTACACCTTGTGCCGATCCTCATAGTCCATGTAGAATTAAGTCCAGAATTGTATTTCCACTCTTATTTTCCTTGACATGTTGTTCCAGGAAGCAATCGCCTACAGTATCCAGGAATTCGGCTTCCCTTCCGCAGCCGGAGGTGCCTAGGTTCCAGTCTATCCCCGGATAGTTGAAGTCACCCATGATAACTGTGTTGCCTCCCTTGCAGTTGCATTTAATCTCATCCGTCATTTCTCCATCAATTTCTTCGGACTGCCCTGGGGGTCAGTAGTAGATGCTGATCTTCATTTCCAATCCATTTGTTCCCGGAATTTTGACCCATAGCAACCCACTGCTGGTGAGTAACAATTTTTGAATTTTTGGTTACTCTAGTAACTCTAGTAGATTCAATTCCCTCTTTGACGTATATGGCAATACCCCCACCTTTTTGAGCCACTCTGTCTCTGTGGTATAGTTTTTGTCCCAGACGTTTCCCTCGGTCGACCATGTTTCCGTGATGCCGATGATATCAAAGTTATCTTTTTGTGCATAAGCTTCTAATTCACCCATCTTAATCCTTAGGCTCCTTGTGTTCATGTACATACGCGAGTTTGCGGCCTGTTGCTTTCTTGCATTTCCTTCTCTCTTGTATCCCTTTCGATCTGTCTTGCCTATGATCCGGTGAATGTTCCCCGCTATCTTCCTGCACGGTATCCTCTGGGTATATTGGTTCTCGAACCATCGACTCCCTCTCTCTGTCAACTGTCGGCTTTCCCTTTCTTCTTCGTTTAAAAACTTCTCAAATTCTCTCTTGATGTTGCTTGTAAGTAGCCTCGTTCCGTCTCTGCTGAGGTGGAGTCCATCCTTCCTGAATAGCTTGCTCTTCCCCCAGAACGTCATCCAGTTGCGCATGAAGTGGAATCCTTCTTCCTCACATCAGTGCAACATCCATGTATTGACTGCTTGCAGCTCCATGTGCCTCTTCTCGTCGGCCCTGGGTACCCTCAAGATTAAGGAAGGCATTCTTGTCGGCCCACAGATCAGACATATCACAATGATGACAAATTTGAAGATCTACCAGAGAAAATCACCTGGAAAGCATTCAAGGATATTGTTGAGAATTTTCTTGGCAGTTACAGAGCATCAAACTATATTCAACTGGTTGATAAACTTCTTAAAGCATGCAAAACCATGAAGTGCAACATGTCACTGAAGATGCACTTTCTACATTCACACTTGAACTTATTTCCCACAAATCTTGGTGCAGTCAGCGATGAACATGGCAAAAGGTTTCACCAGGACATTGACACTGGAAAAAAGATATCAGGGCAACTGGAATCCATCAATGTTGGCTGACTATTGTTGGACACTACAACGAGATCTAGCCCAGAATATGCATCGACACTCAGCAGCGATGTGATTTCATCACGAAGTTGAAAACACTGTGTACAACCTATATTAAGCCTATCGAATATCTATTTTCGGGTCCGCTGAAGCAGGGATCGAAACGGGGCCACGCTGGGACCCCTTGAGTCTACTTGAAAGCTAAGTGAACTTTAATACATTTTGCCAATACAGTGATGGTGTTACTGTGACAAACAGATGAGAAGATATTACCTTCCCACATTGAAAGGACTTTAAAAATCTTTTTAAACTCATAAATATAATTCAGTGCCACGGAGCGTGATCATAAGTTTATTTACCTGCAATGACTGGAAGGTGAACTCTTTTTCAGGGAGGTCTAACAACCTTCCTTCCAGAGTTTCATATCTCTGAGCAAGTTACATATCTTATTGATCATCCTCCATAGGCAGTTCCTTATTGGAGTCAATTTTCCGTTATATTTAATTGCCTTTTGACTTCCATTTTTGTAAAACATTATCCCTGAATTTCACATAAGGAACTGGTAATACTCAGCAGAGAGCCAACTTTCTCCTGCTGAATATCAAATGCCAAATGCTATTTAACCAGCCAGGAGCCATTCCTGGTTGATTAAATGGAGTCGAATATCAGGCTGTTTACATACCGTAAATGCTCAAATATAAACCCATCCAAATATAAACTGAGGTAACCTTTTTCCCCCAAAAAAAAAAGTTGACTCGAATATAAACCAAATTTACGGCAGTCTCACGAGGTTACTATAGATTGGAGGGTTGGCCCAGTGGTTAGAGCTGCTGCCTTAGCACCCTGACATTATGAGTTCAATCCCAACATGGTCCTTGTAACTCTGGGCAAGTCGCTCAACATTCCATTGCCCCAGGTACCACAGTTAGATTTTGAGCTTGCCTGGACAGATAGGGAGAATACTTAAGAGTACCTGATTGCTATTCAAAGTATCTTAAATCACTTTGGGTGAATCTATTTGTGTAGAGGCAGTTAATAAATCCAAATAAATAAACAAACATGCATCAGCCATTTTGAGTAGTGAGACTGCACAGAGCAGGAGCATAGGAAGATTGCTCTTACCCTGGCTCACTACAGGACCAGCAGGGCTTAAGGTAGGCCCAGGAAGAGGCCTGCGATGGGTCTGAGAGGAGGAGGACTCAAATATAAACCATATTGGGGCTATTTTGGGGGTTTTATTTGAATATATACAATCTATGATTATACATCATTATATAATATGTGATAATTTTCATTTTATGACCTAGGCAAACCAAGCTATAAGCTGAAACAAAGAATTAATGAATACAACATTTACACTAGGTGATAGAAAAGAAACAAGATAATTCCAAAAGATCATAGAGGCGTAGGAACTGACCTGGCTAAAGCCACTTTACAATCTACAAAATAGGTGTTGGTATGTGCGCACATTGACCAGGTAGGCCCCTTTAAAGAAGCCACCACAAGTTTTGGGGTTGTTTTTGTTATTTGCATTAGCAATGAATGTAGAAATGCTGCTATACCTCAGCAATCCTGATATTAAAAAATGGACTGTCAAGAGGGAAGGAGGAGCCCAGCATCATCATACCATGCACCCCCTACTCTTCCCTGCCACTTGAGGCCCCCCCACCCCCCGTTTACCTCTTGAAATGTTTGCCAGCATGAACAGTATCGTCCATCTCCTGCTCACACCGGCCTCTGCTCCCTTCTGATGTCCCATCCTGGTACCACGACCAAAAGTGATGTCAGAAGGGAGCCGAGGCTGGCGTGAGCAGAAGGTGGAAGATGCTGCTTGTGCCTGTGAACCTCTCAGAGGTACACAGAGGTGAAGAGGATGAGAAGCACCAGCGCCCCTGCCAAGGCAGCACCTGGGGCAGTTTGCCCCCCTTACAATGCCACTGATGAGCATGTATACAACATCGCTGAATAAGTTAGTGATTAGGGTTACCAGATGTCTGGATTTTCCCGGACATATCCTCCTTTTGAGGATATATCCAGGGGTCCGGAGGACTTTTCAAAACCCGGCATTTTGTCTGGGTTTTGAAAAGCCTCCCTCAAAATTGCCGTCGGTTAGAAGGGCAACACGATGACATCATGTGCATGTGACATCATCGTGGCGCATGCGCAGATGCCCTCCTGCCTGACCAGAACAGGCAGCAGGGAGCATGGGTGGGGCGGGGCTAAGGGGTATTGGGGGTAGGACTTGGACGTGATAGAGCGGGGATGGGTGGAACTGGGCGGGCCTGGGGGCTGGTCTAAGGGGTCTGGATTTTCTGAACGGCAAATCTGGTAACCCTGTTAGTGATGCTATAGTCCAATAGTTTTTTTAAATCTTTGGATTATCTTCTAAGAAGAATACATCAAATCCCATTGTCCAGAATTTTGCTTGTAATAAAAACCTGAGGAAACCAGTATTGTCAAGTTTTCACAATTAGATTTGTTGACTCAACTGGGAACACTGCAGCAAAATCATAACAGACCAATAAACTTTAGTTGCAAATAAGTACTGCCTGACTTACTGTTGTGTTTCTCCTTTTCAGTCATGATGTATTAACGACTAGAACACAAACCATAATTTAAAGAATATGTAGGCAATCTACTCGCCTGTGAAATGTTCAACAAAAGCCATTTGCGGTGTCTTCAAAGTGTTCCAAACTATAGAAAAAAAGATCTGTCTTTAAGTACAGGCATGCATTCATTTAACACAACATGAGGAATGATTTCAAAGCTAACTTCTGACAAACCAGGTAATTTTAGTTTTTAACCTGTTTTGACCTGTCAGGAGTTTGCCGCAGGTTTAGAACACAAACTGTCGAGCATTATGAGTCTATTCAATGATATGAATTTTCCTATTGAGAGTTTTATACCATCAAATCAGAACATTTGTTGGAATTTTATTTAAAAAAAAAAAATAACTGTGGGAGATATTGCATGAGTATTTTTTCTCAGATTAAAAACTCTTATTGCATTTTTGAGTCATGTTCCCCCTCGGTTGTTAAAGCCTTAAAGGAAGTGAGTGTACCTTATATTAATGACATACTCCCCCCCCCCCCCCCTTTTACTAAACCATGGTAGAGTAGAGAGTCGGAGTATTTAACGCAGCTTAATAAAAGTGGAAAATAGTTAATAAATCCTTTGGGGAAGAATGTGTACCTGGAGCTTTGAAGAAAGCTGCAGTTTGCCCACTGTTAAAACATCCATTTTTGAACACAACTTTGGTTGATAATTATTGCCCAATTTCCTCCGTTCCTCTGTTCCAATTTCCAAAGTTCTGGAAAGAGTTGTTTAGAATGGTAGATTGATTTTCTGGAGACTTGTCAGATTTTTGAAGTTTGTCAGTTTGGATTTCGAGCCAATCAAGATATTGAAACTTCACACTGACATTCGCACACTTCTCGTGTTCTATAACATTCAATCGAAGTAATACATAACATGCCTATCCCTCTCCTTCAGTCCTCCTCTCTCCCTTTTTCAGATGCACTTTGGAATGTTCACTCTGCCTCCAAAAACTGCCCTACATTTATGACTTATCTCCCAGTCTCTCCACCTGCTTGCTCTAACTGAGACATGGATTGGCCCTGAGGACTCAATTGCAGCTGCTGCCTTCTCCCATGGTGGCTACCACTTCTCCCATACAGTACGCCCTACTTGTTGAGATTGAGGTGTCTGGCTTCTTCTCTCTCCTTGCAGATTCCAACATCTTCTCCCACCTCAATCACACAGCCTTTCCTCATTTGAAGTCCACTCTGTCCACCTATTCACTCCTCTCCCTCTCCGAATAGCTGTTACTTATCAACCCCCCACCCCCCAACAAGTTCCCTTCCTCCTTTTTCACCAAATTTGACTCCTGGCTTTTGTGCTTCCTTGATTCATCTTCTCTCTCCCTCCTTGAGGATTTTAACATTCACTCTTATGATCCTCTGACACTTATGCCTCTAAGTTTCTTACCTTAACCTCCTCATTCAACCTCCAGCTGTGCTCCACTATCTCCACTCACTGGTATGGCCACTGCCTTGATTTTGTCTTCTCCAACTGCTCTCTCTCTCTCTCTCTAACTTCTCTACCTCACTGTTCCACATCTCCGATCATCATCTGATAACCTTCACAATTACTCTCCCTCAGCCATACCAACAGCTTTTGAAATCTTCAAGCCCTTGATCCTTCCACAGGTTTTGAAATCTTCAAGCCCTTGATCCTTCCACATTCTCAACCACTATTTCACATCTCCTCACCTCCACTATGTTATCATAGTCCATGTATGATGAGGCTGCCTCATCATACAATTCCATTCTCTCCTCTACTCTGGACACCCTTGCTCCCCCTGTTGCCCACACTGTCAGGCGTACAAAGCCTCAACTCTGGCTCACTCCAAGTATCCATTACTTACGTTCCTATACCTACTGTGCTGAGTGCCTTTGGCTCAAATCTCACACACATGCTGACTTCCTTCACTTTAAAGTTATGCTGACCTCCTTTAATTCTGCTCTTACACTGGTCAAGCAAGACTATTACATCCAACTAACGAACTCACTTTCTTCAAACCTACACTGTCTTTTTGCCATGCTAAATTCACTCCACCCCCTTTCTGACCTTTCCATCCCTCTCTCCCCAGATGAGAGACTACTGCATTGCTGAGAAAGACCTTAAGAGACTACAATTACTCCAAAATACAACAGCAAGGCTGATCCTGCGCAAGACCAATTTGAGAGGGCAAGTCCATGCTTAAGGAACTACACTGGCTACCAGTCAAGGACAGGGTCCAGTTCAAAACTGCATGTATGGTTCATAAGGCCATATATGGAGAAAAAACTCAGCTGGACTCACTTCCACCATCTAGGTCACACAGTCCTTCAATGACTCTAGGACAATCCAACCCTGGAAGCTTCCCTTCTCATGCCTGGTCCGGAGGAAAGCTCTTTTCAAGACCACCTTCAAGTTCCAAGGTTCCAAAATCTGAAACAGCCTTCTAAGCAGCTTGCACCAAACTCCTACTTATTTCCAATTCAGGAAGGCACTGAAAACGCATCTGTTCTCTTCACTTCACTGACCTATTCTTATGCAGTCACTTTGATGTCTATGCCTCTGTATCATTTCTAATATTATATAAGCTGAAATGATTCCTAGCTGACATTTGTGGGATACAAGAATCAATATGGTATGGTATAGTATGGTATGGTATGATGGCTGAATATTTCCATAACAAGGTTTACACGATTACCCTTGAATTTACCATAAAGTCACATCCTTCTCCCCTTTCCACCATCCACTCTCCTAACGTTCAAGCTCACACCATCCGTTCTTCCTTTACCCAAACAACTCAGAAAATACCTGCACATCCTTCTCTTGCCTGTTCACACCCTCTCGACCCTTCTTCACCTACTGCTGACTTTTATTCCTTCCCTGATATTACAGCGGAAGAAACCACACAACTTCTGTCCTCAGACAAGCAAACTACATGCCCCTCAGACCGTATTCCCACCCCTCTACTTTACCTCATCTCACATACTGCTATCCCTTCCTTCTGCCCTATCCTCAACTGTCCCCAGTGCCTTCAAATATGCAGTGGTTAAGCCGCTTCTCAAAAAACCCTCGCTAGACCCCACCTGCCTGTCCAACTATCGCCTTGTCTCCCTTCTTCCATTTCTATCTAAGCTACTCGAGCGTGCTGTCCTCCATTGCTGCCTTGACTTCCTTTCATCTCTACAGATTCTTAATTCTCTACAATCAGGCTTCTGCCCCCTACACTCCACAGAGACTGCCCTCACCAGTCTGCTGAGACCTGCTCCTGGCCAGATCTAAGGGCCTTTACTCCCAGATCTACCTCTCTACACCAGAAATTTCACCTAAAGTTCAAGAAAAAGTCTCAGTCTGTTTGGCTGACATTGCTGCCTGGATGTCCTGCTGTCATCTGAAACTAAACACGTCCAAGGCTGAGCTGCTCCTCTTTCCTCCTAAACCCTCTGCTCCTCTCCCTCCATTCTCTGTCTCTGTAAATAATACTGTCATCATTCCAGTCTAAATCTGCTCACAACCTTGGAGTTGTCTTAGATTATGGCCTCTCATTTTCTATGCATATTCAAAAAACTGCTATGGCCTGTCGCTTCTACCTACTACTGCTATTATTACTTATTTCTATAGCGCTACCAGATACACGCAGCGCTGCACAGAGTCACAAAGAGTAAGAAAACAGTCCCTTCTCGAAAGAGCTTACAATCTAAATAGGAAAGACAGACAAACAGGATGCCATAGATACAGTTTAGGGGAAAGGTTAATCAGCGGGCTGGGTTGGAGGGCAGAGGAGTAGCAACATCACAAAAATTTGCCCCTTCCTCTCTGAGCATGCTATTTGGACCTTTGTCCACATTCTCGTAACATTCTCTACTGTACAACTCATCTTCTACCAACCTCACCACACTCATGTTAACCCTCTCCTTAAATCACTTCACTGGCTCCCTATCTGCCTTTGCATACAGTTTAAACTCCTATCACTACTTCTACAAAGCATCTCTCCCCTTCATCCCCCTTTCTATCGAGCTTTTGTTTCCTCTCCCCCTCCATCTGGCGTCTGCGCCTCTCTCTCCCTCATCCAGTGTCTGTCTCCTTCTCCCCCTCCATCCGGTACCTACCCCCTCTATCCTCCTAACACATCCACCCCCGTCGGTGTGCACAAAACGTATTCACAGGGTCACACTATTCAAGTTTGCAGCTGCCGACCCTGCCCCCTCTGACATCATTTCCTATTCTGGAGCAGGACTGGCATAGGGTTGCGACCCCCCTATCCCTGCCCCCAGGCTCGCCTAGTTACATCCACCCCCGCCCTAATTCTGCCCCCAAGCCACATGCGCGGACTTTCTCCCTGCCCAACAAGAGTAGGCAGTGGGGGGGGGGGGCTAGGGCAGGCTTCCTCCCTGCCCGACACAGCTTTTCAAAACCCAGACAAAGTGCTAGATTTTGAAAAGCTGTCCAGACCCCCAGACATGTCCTCAAAAGAAGGACATGTCCGGGGAAATCCGGACGTCTGGTAACCCTATACTGGCAACCATAAACTTGAACAGTGTGGCTCTGCAAAGTCATTTTCTTTGCTTTTACCACTACAGACCAGTGATAGTGAGTACAGAGCTAGCAGCGCATTGGGCCCCCATGACCTCCTCAGGCCCGAGCCATATGCCTACTAGGACTACCCTTTAATCCCGCTCTGCATAGGAATATAATGGATGTCTTAGCATTTAGCACACACTAATTGTTTGCATGTGCTAAATTAGCACACTTTAGTAAAAGGACCCCTAAGTGTGTATCTATGTCTGTGTTTGTTCAACACTGCAGACCATAAGTGGCGCTTGGTTCTCTTTGCCCTGAGGATGTTTCTTGACTTCCTGCTTGTCAACATGAAACAAGGAAATATGATAAGTGGGCATATTTAGGAAAGATCTTTTGAAAACTGATCATGACGCAAATGTCTGAGACACCATTATTCAGATTAAATCAAATCATGAGGTAAAACCTTTCATATATCAAGACCCCTGAAACCACCTAGCAAGATGTAAAGCATTATTTTCTGCTCTGCAAATAAATTCTATGAAGAAGTATCCAGTCATTATGCAAACTGATTCTGCACAAGAGATTCTCTCCAAAGACAAAAGAAACAATGGTACATTCTGGATCAGATTTCACACCTGTTCAGTATTGGAGGAATGCCATAAGATTGCTTCTTTTGTTGTGCAAAGGAAATTATATTACTCCTGACAGACGGCATTATAGGAATATCTTATGTGGGCTGTTGATGAAAAAGCTTTGGACTGATTTATTTTAAGTTAAAAAGGAAATCAAACCTTTTTAAATTTTATTTGGCTTTTCATATAAAGTGAGTTTAATTTGCTTTGGACCAGCCTATTTTATATACAAATGAAAACTGTCTTCAAGCATCAGAAGTAATGGTATTTCTGGTTGCCTTGGAGCATAACTTGCTTAGGATGCTGAATACTGATCTATTTAGAGACAGACTCATAGTAACCACCATGCCATATGTATGCACTATTTCCTATAATGTTGTGAGAGAGAGAAAAATAAACATAAAATTTCTCCAGTCTGAGTTAACCTTGCTATTAGCCTTGTAAGTCAAAACCTGATTTTCTTCCTGTGCTAACCTCTCTAACAGAACTGATAATAGCTTGAGATCACTGATAAAGAAAGCTAAGAAAGAATATGAAGAGAAATTTGCCAAAGAGGCAAACACTCATAACAATTTTTTAAGGTACATTAGAAGCAGAAAACCTGTGAGGGAATTTGTGGGACCATTGGATGATCAAGGAGCAAAAAGGGCTCACGGGAGGATAAGGCCATAACGGAGAGACTGAATAAATTCTTTACTTTGGTCTTTACGGAAAAAGATGTAAGAGATCTACCTGACTGGAAATGGTTTTCAAGGGTGATGATGTGGAGGAACTGAAAGAAATCTCGGTTAATCTGGAAGATGTACTAAACCAAATCGACAAGTTAAATAGCGATAAATCACCTGGACCAGATGGTATACCTTCCAGGGTAATAAAAGAATTCAAGCATGAAATTGCTGACCTGCTGTTAGTGATCTGTAACCTGTCACTAAAATCATCTGTAGTACCTGAAGATTAGAGGGTAGCCAATGTTACACCAGGGGTGGGTCAATAGAGTGGGCAGACTTAATGGGCTGTGGCCCTTTTCTGCCGTCATCTTTCTATGTTTCTATGTTTCAGGAGATCTAGGAAATTACAGACCGGTAAGCCTGACTTCAGTGCTCAGAAAAATGGTGAAAACAATTATAATAAATAAATAAATATAGGGATATATTTTTTTTTCAATTGTGATAATAACTTAAATAACTATATTCATATCACAATTTAAAAGAATTGATTATTAATTTAAATAGTGCTCAGACCTACAACCTTAGTGTTCTAGTGTAGAAACACACAACACCAGTTGCCATCAAACCATCATGGCACTATTGATGTCTGTACCACTATATAGGATGTTTGGTTTGTTTTGTTTTTAGTACCCCTCCTGAAGAAGCCAACCGGTGAAACCTGGGTTGGGGGGTCGGTGAATCTGTTTGCATGTTGTTGTAACTTTAAGGAGGTGCCCGGAGCAGCTGTTGATTGTTTCCCACCATAAACCAAGATAAGTTATTACAGTTTTTTTCTACACAGATTTTGTTTATTGTATGCTCTGTACTGGTTTTGGTGGGTGAGACTGTGAACATTATGATGGTCTCTCTGCACAGCTACTCCGTGATCTTTGTTCACTGGGATAAAGTTGTGGGTCTGAATGTTCACTTTGTATAAGTCATATTCATTAATTAAGTATATTTTGAGACTTATAAAATATTTTTAGGTGATCAATGATAGTGCATATATGAAATATATGAAATATAAAAAAACCTAAGAAGAGGAGAGCAGAAAGGACTACAGGGTGAAACTGAAAGAAGCCAAGAGAGAGATACGTTTGGCGAAGGCACAGGCGGAAGAACAAATGGCTAAAAATGTAAAAAAGGGAGATAAAAATTTTTTCAGATATATTAGTGAAAGGAGGAAGATAAAAAATGGAATTGCTAGGCTAAAAGATGCTGGGAACAAATATGTAGAGAGTGATGAGGAGAAAGCAAATGTGCTAAACAAATACTTCTGTTCTGTGTTCACAGAAGAAAATCCTGGAGAAGGACCGAGATTGTCTGGCAAAGTTACACGAGAAAATGGAGTAGATTCTGCGCCGTTCACGGAGGAGGGTGTTTATGAGCAACTTGAAAAACTGAGGGTGGACAAAGCGATGGGACCAGACGGGATCCATCCCAGGATACTAAGGGAGCTCAGAGAGGTTCTGGCGAGTCCTATTAAAGACTTGTTCAACAAATCTCTGGAGACGGGAGTGATTCCTGGGGATTGGAGGAGAGCGGATGTGGTCCCTATTCATAAAAGTGGTCACAGGGATGAAGCAGGAAACTACAGGCCGGTGAGCCTCACTTCAGTTGTTGGAAAAATAATGGAAGTGTTGCTGAAAGAAAGGATAGTGTATTTCCTTGAATCTAATGGGTTACAGGATCCGAGGCAACATGGCTTTACAAAAGGTAAATCGTGCCAAACGAACCTAATTGAATTTTTTGATTGGGTGACCAGAGAGCTGGATCGAGGACATATGCTAGATGTAATTTACTTGGATTTCAGCAAAGCCTTTGATACAGTTCCTCATAGGAGGCTGTTGAACAAACTTGAAGGGCTGAAGTTAGGACCCAAAGTGGTGAACTGGGTCAGAAACTGGCTGTCGGACAGATGCCAGAGGGTGGTGGTTAATGGAAGTCGCTCGAAGGAAGGAAAGGTGACTAGTGGAGTCCCTCAGGGTTCGGTGCTGGGGCCAATCCTGTTCAATATGTATGTAAGTGACATTGCTGAAGGGTTAGAAGGAAAAGTGTGCCTTTTTGCAGATGATACCAAGATTTGTAACAGAGTAGACACCGAAGAGGGAGTGGAAAATATGAAAAAGGATCTGCAAAAGTTAGAGGAATGGTCTAATGCCTGGCAACTAAAATTCAATGCAAAGAAATGCAGAGTAATGCATTTGGGGATTAATAATAGGAAGGAACCGTATATGCTGGGAGGAGAGAAGCTGATATGCACGGAAGGGGAGAGGGACCTTGGGGTGATAGTGTCCAAAGATCTAAAGGCGAAAAAACAGTGTGACAAGGCAGTGGCTGCTGCCAGAAGGATTCTGGGCTGTATAAAGAGAGGCGTAGTCAGTAGAAGGAAGAAGGTGTTGATGCCCCTGTACAGGTCATTGGTGAGGCCCCACTTGGAGTATTGTGTTCAGTTTTGGAGACCGTATCTGGCGAAAGACGTAAGAAGACTTGAGGCGGTCCAGAGGAGGGCGACGAAAATGATAGGAGGCTTGCGCCAGAAGACGTATGAGGAGAGACTGGAAGCCCTGAATATGTATACCCTAGAGGAAAGGAGAGACAGGGGAGATATGATTCAGACGTTCAAATACTTAAAGGGTATTAACATAGAACAAAATCTTTTCCAGAGAAAGGAAAATGGTAAAACCAGAGGACATAATTTGAGGTTGAGGGGTGGTAGATTCAGGGGCAATGTTAGGAAATTCTACTTTACGGAGAGGGTGGTGGATGCCTGGAATGCGCTCCCGAGAGAGGTGGTGGAGAGTAAAACTGTGACTGAGTTCAAAGAAGCGTGGGATGAACACAGAAGATTTAGAATCAGAAAATAATATTAAAGATTGAACTAAGCCAGTTACTGGGCAGACTTGTACGGTCTGCGTCTGTGTATGGCCGTTTGGAGGAGGATGGGCAGGGGAGGGCTTCAATGGCTGGGAGGTTGTAGATGGGCTGGAGTAAGTCTTAACAGAGATTTCGGCAGTTGGAACCCAAGCACAGTACCGGGTAAAGCTTTGGATTCTCGCACAGAAATAGCTAAAAAGAAAAAAAAAAAATTTAAATTGAATCAGGTTGGGCAGACTGGATGGACCATTCGGGTCTTTATCTGCCGTCATCTACTATGTTACTATGTTACTATGTATATCACCTTTGATAATTTGATTACCCTCGTTTTTTTGAGTTATATACATTAAGTGGGATCATGGCTTGTCTGGGTTGGGCCTCCAAGTCTGGGCTTACAGAAGACCGTATTTCTGCCTTACTGGCCAGCTCTAGGCTGTTTGATGAAGCCAATAGTGACCCCATTTGTTCCTGGGAAGAAGTCAAGTCTTTAAATAAAGCCTTGATTAGGGCTGAATTGCATTCGGCAACATTGGTTGAATATTGCCATGCCCAGAGGGTACCACGAGGGCTGCGGATTAGAAAAGAACCCAGGTTTATGGACAATGCCCTATATGTCCAAAACTGGAATTTAACCTTAACTCGCTGCTCCATTGACCTGATGCTACTAACTGTGGATGCATTGGTTCCTATTATTCATGAACAGAAAAAAGAACTTTCTGAGAAATTGGAAGCCCTTAAAGGGCAATACCCTGAGGAAGTTTATGCTCAGAATGTTCAGGAATTAGAGGAACAGATGACCAAATATACTAGTGAACAGAGGGCTATCAAAATAAAAAAATATCATCGCGATCATATGGACTATACATGTGGTTACGTGTACCCTTGGATGAATAAGAAAATTAATATTTGGAAAAGCAGACAGACGGGAAAGAAAGTGCTTTTTAATTTTTCCACAAGCGGGTCATCATCTGAGGCTGAGGACAAATCAGTCCCTAAGCAACATCATTTGACTAATACAGTGGATTCTCAACCTATCCTTTCTGATTCTTTTTTGCGGTTACCAGTTCAACCACCAGCGGAAGTAAAGGAAGTAGAGAATCTGGTGGTGAAGCCCAAGATCAACAGACCCAAGAAAGTGACCCGCAAGTAGAAACAGGGGTATTTAATTTGTCCTCTCGGGTTCTTACGAGGGCAGAAGAGGAACTGTTAGTTAAAGGGATGTCATTTGCACCATCTAATAGGTATGACGCGTTTCAAACTCGTGCGTCTTTACATCGATTTTTCCGGCTGTTGCGGTTAAAAACATTTTTTGCTGACAAATCTTCTTCCCCCGAAGTTGTTGAGTACCCGAGTGAGATGAAAATTAAATCAAAGTGGATCCCCCCTGGAGCACCTGATGTTTCGGTCGCTGCTTTTGAGAAACTTGTGTTACAGGATATTAAAGAATTTGAGTCATCTAACATCAGAAGTGGATCTAATTTAACATCTCAGCAGTGTGGTATGCTTCGTTCTTTGCAGCAGGACTCTACTATTATTATTCACCGTGCTGATAAAGGCGGTGGTATAGTTATTCAAGACTATAATAAATATCATGATGTAGCCATGGGTCAGTTAAATGATGTAGAATTTTATAGGGAAATTCCCAATGACCCTACTATGAATATCAAGGCCATGATTGATGATGTTTTGAATAAAGCTAAAGAACAGGGTAGAACTGGTAGAGAATATAAATGTTTAAGTGTTGAATTTCCAGAAATTCCTTACATTTATTTTACCCCTAAAATCCATAAATCCCTCACGTGCCCTCCAGGCCGTCCAATTGTGGCTGGCATTGGATCTGTTTTGGAACCGCTTTCCAGGTATATCGATGGTTTCATACAGAAACAGGTGTTTATTGCTGAATCATATGTGCGTGACTCCTCTCATTTTTTGCAATGTTTACAAGGTTGTGAGGGTTTAGATTGTAAATATTTGGTCACTGCTGATGTTTCAGCACTATACACCAATGTCCCACAATCGGCGGCCTTGGCAATTATTAGACAATCTGTTAGTAAACTGAATATCCCAGTACAGAAAAAAGAACTAGTGTGTACTTTGGCTGAATTTGTCATTCTGTATAATTATTTTTCTTTTGAGAATAAGTTCTTCATACAGACTAAAGGGGTGGCTATGGGGGCCACTGTGGCCCCCTCTATTGCGTGCCTCTATATGTCTTGTTTTGAAGAGCTTTTTGTCTATAGATCATGTAGGTTTTCTAGAATTGGTCTTTGGAGGAGATTTATAGACGACATTTTTTTCACATGGAATGGGGAGCGTGATGAATTGGAGGAATTCCTTGAAGAGTTGAATCAAATGGATTCCAATATCAAACTCACTTATATCGTGAGTAGTGAAAGTATATCTTTTTTAGATATACAGGTCACTAAGGTTAATATTGATTCTGTAACCCAATATGAGACGACTCTGTATAGGAAGCTTTCCGATCGCAACACGCTCCTTCATTACAATAGTTTCCATCCTAAACCCCTCTGGGACAGTATCCCGGTGGGACAGATTTTAAGACTGCGGAAGGTCTGCTCTGGTGACGGGGAATTTCATCGGCAGGCCGTGCAATTATATTGGAAGTTTGTGGAGCGTGGTTACCCGCCCAAGGTTGTTAAGCGGGCATGGAAAAGAGCCCGCAACTGCCAACGTGAATGGTTGTTTCATCCGCATGAAGCCAAAAAACAAGGGGCCTTGGTGTGTGTATTGCCTTACTCCAGTCAAAGTTATGTCATCAAACAAATTGTTTTAAAACATTGGTCAGTTCTCCAGGTACATGAGGGCATGAGAGAAAGCCCCCTGTTTGCTTTCACTCGGGGCCGTAATATGGCTGAAATTCTTAAACATAGAGGGGGCAGGAGTCATCTGCATACTAGTCCCCATGTTAGTTGTCATCAGTGTGTTTATTGCTCTCATGTCCTGGATACTGACCATTTAGTAATTCCTGACTCGGGGGGGGTAAGAAATTCTATTTAAGAACTGGGACGAACTGTCAATCTCACGCCGTTATATATTGTATTATATGCCCTTGTGGCCTATATTATATTGGTCATACACGGCGTGTGGTGAAGATCCGTATTGCTGAACATTTGAGCAACATTCGGTGTAAACGGCAGTCAGCCCCCCTTGTTAGTCATTGGCTTGAGAAGAGACACACAGCAGAACAATTGAAATACACAGTTTTAATGCATGCATATAAAGATACAGGGGATGTATCGCAATTTCTGCTTTATTATGAACATAAAGTCATATTTCAGTGGCACACTTTGACCCCTGATGGTCTTAACAACGAAATTGATTGGTTTAAGCTGTGAGTTTTGGTTTCCCTGTGTGCATGAGGTTGGATGTGTGGGAGTATTTTAGGGGCGTGGCCTGCCTGCATGTGACCTGACACCAGTAGTGTTTTCTGTTTGCAAGATGGAGTTCCCGTCCCGGTAAGCTGAAAGCAGAGATTATTATGTCCTTTTGTGCTGTGGTAAAGTGTTTAGAAGCAATTTTAGTGGGGTGGTGAACATGTGTCTGATAGGATGTTTGGTTTGTTTTGTTTTTAGTACCCCTCCTAAAGAAGCCAACCGGTGAAACCCGGGTTGGGGGGTCGGTGAATCTGTTTGCATGTTGTTGTAACTTTAAGGAGGTGCCCGGAGCAGCTGTTGATTGTTTCCCACCATAAACCAAGATAAGTTAGTACAGTTTTTTTCTACACAGATTTTGTTTATTGTATGCTCTGTACTGGTTTTGGTGGGTGAGACTGTGAACATTATGATGGTCTCTCTGCACAGCTACTCCGTGATCTTTGTTCATTGGGATAAAGTTGTGAGTCTGGACTATTGTAATGCTCTCCTAATTAACATAACTCAAAAAGAAAATAGACGTCTCCAAATCATCCAAAATACAGCAGTTAAATTAATATTCAATGCAAAGAAATTTGATCATGTTACCCCCTTACTAATTAAATCACACTGGCTCCCTATAACCCACCGAATTACCTTTAAAATATTATTCTTGGTTTATAAAACATTAAGCTTCAATGAACCCCAATTTATTGCAAAAATGATTGTCCCACACAAATCTGCTCGTTCTTTAAGATCCTCTTCATTAAATTTGCTTTCAGTCCCTTCGCTAAGAATCATAGGCACAAGACGCAACGATATATTCTCTGTAAAAGCACCCACACTGTGGAACTCCCTTCCAAATTTTATCAAAAACGAAACAGACCTTGTTGCGTTTAAGAAAATTTTAAAAACATATTTATTCCAGGACACATTTGACTTGTAAAACATAGTCATTTTAGGTTTCTGTACTCTTCTTTTTTTCATCTCAACCCTTTACTACCCAATGTGTTTTTACCCTTTATGTCAAACTCTAACAGATAACAAAATTGTAACTTCTCCCCTTTCTTCCCACCCCTTCTTGTTCGTCAATCTTTGTCGGTCTCTTAAGTGATTTTTAGTCAACTAAATGTATGTCTGTCTTTTAATTGATTTTTGTAAACTAAATGTATTACCACACTCTGATGGTTTTTAATTGTACATCGCTTAGGTATTGTGATAAGCGATTCATCAAATAAAGTTAAACTTGAAACTTGAAACTATAAGTCATATTCATGAATTGAATATATTTTGAGACTTATAAAATATTTTTAGGTGATCAATGATAGTGCATGTACCACTATATAACCATATAACAATCCAACATCTATTAACTATAAAATAAACTTATCTTTTGTGTGGTTACTGCTTCTCCCATGGTTATTTAATAAGCAGCTGGTGTCATAAAGTGCTTGTGCAAATACTCATAAATAATAACTTCTGGAAGCCAAAAATTACAAATATCTTCCCTTCTACTCGAGTTTCGCCTTGTGCTTCCTCAGGAACACGTTGGCAAACAAGATTTAATGAGACACAGTCAGCATGGGTTCAGTCGAAGGAGATCTTGCCTCACCAATTTGCTTGACTTATATGAAGGTGTGAATAAACATGTGCAAAAATCTAATCTAATCGGTTCACATATAAAGGAGAGCCAGTTGATGTAGTGTATCTTGATTTCCAGAAAGCTTTTGACAAAGTTCCTCATGAGAGGATCCTGAGAAAATTAGAGTCATGGGATAGGTGGCAAAATTTAGTTGTGGATTAGGAATTAGTTATCGAATAGAAAAAGAGTTAAGTGGTCATTTTTCGCAATGGAGAATAAACACTGGCGTCCCGCAGGGATCTGTACTAGGACCAGTGCTTTAACTTATTTCTAAATGATCTGGAAATTGTAACGATGAGTGATGTGATTAAATTTGCAGATGACACTAAACTATTCAAAGTTGTTAAAATGCATGCAGATTGTGAAAAATTGCAGGCAAACCTTAGGAAATTGGAAGATTGGGCATCCAAGTGCAAGATGAAATTTAATGTGGACAAATGTAAAGTGATGCACATTGAGAAGAATAACCCAAATCACAGTTACCAGTTACTAGGGTCCACCTTGGGGGTTAGTACCCAAGAAAAATATTTGGGTGTCATTGTAGACAATACAATGAAGCCTTCAACCCAATGTGCGGCGGCAGTCAAACAAGCAAACAAGATGCTAGGAATTATTTTTAAAAGAATGGCTAACAAGACTAAGAATGTTATAATGCCTCTGTATCGCTCCATAGTGCAGTCTCACCTGGAATATTGCATTCAATTCTGGTCTCCTTATCTCAAGAAAGATATAGTGGCACTAGAAAAGGTTCAAAGAAGAATGACCAAGATGATAAAGGGGGTGGAACTCCTCTCATATGAGGAAAGACTAAAAAGGTTAGGGCTCTTCATCTTGGAAAAGAGACGGCTGAGGGGAGATATGATTGAAGTCTATAAAATCCTGAATAGAATAGAACGTGTACAAGGGAATCGATTTTTCACTCCGTCAAAAACTACGAATAGAGGATACTCAATGAAGCTACAGGGAAATACGTACTTTTAAAACTAATAGGGAGAAATATTTTTTCACTCAGAGAATAGTTAAGCTCTGGAACGTGTTGCCAGAGGTTGTGGTAAGAGCAGATAGCGTAGCTGGTTTTAAGAAAGGTTTGGACAATTTCCTGGAGGAAAAGCCCATAGTCTGTTATTGAGAAAGATATGGAGGAAGTCACTGCTTGCCCTGGATCAGTAGCATAGAATATTGCTACTGCTTGGGTTTTGGCCAGGTCTGGATTGGCCACTGTAAGGACGGGCTACTGGGCTTGATGGACCATTGGTCTGACCCAGTAAGGATATTCTTATGTTCTTATCAGTAACTGGTTCCAAAGACCAAAGAGTGTGGTTTCTTACCTTTTTTGTTGTTGTTTGTTTTTGCTTTCTGTAACTTTTTCACAACTCTACTAATTTCCTCTTTGTTTTCTTCCCTGCTTCTCCATTTCTTTCATTTAGTTCCATCTCCTCATATCCTTTCCTGTCTTTTTTTAAAATCACCAAACTCCCCCCCCCCTTTCACAAAAGCACGGAAGAGGTTTTTAGCACCGGCCGGCGCACTAAATGTTCTGCATTGCTTCGACAGTCATAGAGATCCTATGAGCGTTGAAGCAGCGCTGAGCATTCAGCGCACCAGTCGGCACTAAATATCTCTTCCACATTTTTGTAAAAGGGGGGGGGTAGGTTACCATTTTCCACAAATTGATATACTTCATGATAAAATATGTTAAATAGATATGGACAATAATTCATTTGGGCCAAGAAGACTCATATTAAATGGCAGTCATAAATGGCTTCCTTTATCCAGTTTAAGCTTATTCAGGATACTGTCAAATAGAAAAAGAATAATTTTTTTAAAAAAGTTCAAAACTGAAATAGAGGTTGATGAGCAAGTTGTATAGTGGTGAATTAGGCTAAACTAAGCTATAAAGAGACACGTGGAGGGGCATAATCAAAAGGAACTTCTAAGTCCATTTTTGTCCAAGTCGCAAGTCGTCCAAAGTAAAAAACAGCTAAGGACACATTTTTGAAAAATACGTCCAAATATTTTTTCAATCGTCCAAGTCGCTAAACTGTCCATCTTTATACCACATTTTTGTCCAACTTTTTGTCCAAGTCAAATATGCCTAGAACAAGCCCTGTTGGACATGGGAGGGGTCTACAAAGTGATGGACTGAACACCCAGACATGGGGTACCTTACAGGGCACTGCTGTGAACTTTACAAAAAGCGTGACATGTCTTCATCTCATTACAGCTCCCTTATAGGTCATAGTGAGCCCCCCAAACCACCTCCAGAATCCCCTAGACCCACTTATCTACCACCCCAATAGCCCTTATGGCTGCTGAAGCCACTTATATGCTAGTAAAAAAGGGTTTGGGGAGTGTATAGGGGAGTGCACATGTTTCAATATCAATGCAGTGATTACAGGGACTTATGGGCTTGGGTCCTCCTCTCTATGGGTCTCTAACCCATCCCCAAGACGGCTTAAGACACCTCTGTGCAGCACAACTAGGCTTTCCTATGCCAGGCTGCCAAGTGATGATGTTCTGGAGGCACAATTTTCAAGTTGTGATTATTATTTTTATAGGGGTGGGGGGGGTCAGTGATCATTGGGGTAGTGTGTGGGGGTCTGTATTATGTGTTTGCAGTGATTATCTGGTCACTTTAGGTGGGTTTTTGTGACTTAGACCATGTTTTAAATGGTCTAAGTCACAATGTCCAAGTTCCGTCAATCCTGTGCTGTATAACTTTCAGTTATACATGCAGTATGACTAAGTCTGAGCCTGCCCACGTTCCACCCAATTCCCGCCCTCGACACTCCTCTTGACACGCCCTGTTTAGCTATGGTTGTTTAGCGGCACTATGAAGGCCTAGGTCGTTTATAAATACATCCAAAACCCGGTTTTATTATCGGCACTTGGACGTTTATGACTGATGATCGTCCAAGTGCCGACTTAGGCCGGTTTTTGGACATTTTTATCTTTCGATTATGAGCCCCTTGGTGTTTGCCGGTCTTAATAAAACTGGAGTAATGTTCAAAATTAGAGTAGGTGCAAAGTTTATATTGCAGGGGGGGAGGGTGATTAACCATGTAGACCTTGGAACAGTTTTCAAATGAAAAATATGCACAGTGGATGTTCACATGAGTGGAGTGTGGGTAGAGTGTGGACAGGGTGCACAGCAAAGCCTTTGACTTGGTTCTTCATAGGAGGCTCTTGAACTAAATTGATGGGTTGAAGTTAGGATCCAAAGTAGTGAACTGGATTAAAAACTGGTTGACAGACAGATATACCAGAGGGTGGTGGTTAATGGAATGTGCTCGAAGGAGGGAAAGTTGAGTAATGGAGTCCCTCAGGGATCAGTGCTGGGGTTGATCCTGTTCAATATGTTTGTAAGCAACATCGCCGAAGGGTTCGAAGGAAAGGTTCACCTTTTTGCAGATAATACCAAGATTTGTAACAGAGTAGACACTGAGGAGGGAGAGGAAAACATGAAAAAGGATCTGCAAAAGTTAGAGGAATGGTCTAATATCTGGCAACTAAAATTCAATGCAAAGAAGTTTAGAGTAATGCATTTGGGGATTAGAAATCGGAAGGAGCTGTATGTGCTGGGAGGTGAGAGGCTGATAGCACGAATGGGGAGAAGGACCTTGGGGTGATAGTGTCTGAAGATCTAAAGGAGAAGAAATAGTGTAACAAGGCAGTGGCTGTTGCCAGAAGGATGGTAGGCTGTATAGAGAGCAACTTGACCAGTAGAAGAAAGAAGGTGTTGATGCCCCTGTACAGGTCAATGGTGAGGCCCCACTTGGAGTATTGTGTTTAATTTTGGAGACCGTATCTGGTGAAGGATCTAAAAAGACTTGAAGCGGTCCAGAGGAAGGCGACTCCTCTTTATAGAATTACTGTCCTAAGTGGACTGACTGGGAGGATGGTATTTCTGTATAAATTTGCATATTTATGATGATCAATACCAACTAACTCTGAACAGAAACACCATTTAACCATCCATGGAGGGGGTGAGAAACCTAGGAGTATGCCTGAACCCAAACCTTGGCATGATGACACAGATCCAACACATAAAAAATGTTTATGGCAAACTCTACTGGGTTAGAGAACTTAAAACCTACCTCACCCATCAAGCAATGTCCAATATAATAATAACCCTGGTACCTTCAATCTTTGACTACTGCAATGCAATCCTGGGCATTTCAAAGTACATGATCAAGCAGATCCAAATGGTACATAGTGCAGCAGCATGATTTACGAGTGTCACCCTGCTATTGAAAGAACTACACTGGCTACCAGTAGAAAGCACAGTGAAATTCAAGGCCATTCATCTCTCAGAACCACAATATCCAGCAACCAGACTGCATCACCACACACCAGCGCACACACTTTGCTCAAGCCAAGAATACCTCCTAGAAATACCCTCCTTCAAAAACATCAAATACAAAAGCGTCAGAACAAAAATGATGGCTCCAAGATGGTGGAACTCCCTTCCAAAGGAACTAAAACTAGAAAAGGACACCAGAAAGTTCAAGAAATGGATAAAGATCAACCTCTTCACAGACTACTTTAACAAATAATGCAACATATTGGAGATAACTGGCTACTCTCCCCCACCAGGGCCATGATAAGGGAAACAATAGAGACACCGGAATATGCAGATAAGCAGAAACATCTGAATATGTATATATTTAGGAAGAACACAGAACAAGACACTGGCAATATGTGTATAAACATGTAAGTTTTAGATTTTACATAGCGTGTATATACATAGGATGAATTTTATGTACAGTACATACTGTATAGAGTGGAGATAGGGTATATATATGTGCTGGGTAGAGAGTATTCTATACTGTGCACTCAGTCAAAACTGTATTGATCTGTCTCAAAACCATCACAGAAACATGCTAACTCTGTATTATACCACCATTACAGAAGCATATGTATTGTAATGCGATTAACAGTTCCCCTTAACTGTATCCATGACATCTTGTTTGTCTGTCTTGCCTGTTTAGATTGTAAGCTCTTTCGAGCAGGGACTTTCTTACTCTTTGTGACTCTGTACAGCGCTGCGTGTGTCTAGTAGCGCTATAGAAATAATTAATAGTAGTAGTAATTACAGAAGCTCATGTATTGTAACACCATTACAGAAGCTCATGTAAATCGCTTTGAATTGACTCCCCAGTCAATAGTAGTGGGGAATAAGCGATCATGCAGAAAACCAAGCGGTGAGCCATTTGCTGCATTGGATCAGCAAATGCAATTGTCGCTAAAGCTATTAAAACAGGTTTAGTGATGATCGCTGGCTTTTTGTTTAAGGGGACCCACTCTCATTTAGCTTCCATCTAATTTAATCATTCTTGATAGTTGGTTTCGGGTTCATTACATTTAGTGCCAAGGGGCCCAGATCAGTCTGCCCCTGGTAGAAAACTGGAACGCTCTTCCAGAGTCTGTCATAGGGAAAACCACCCTCCAGGGATTCAAGACAAAGTTAGACAAGTTCCTGCTGAACAAGAACGTACATTGGTAGGACTAGTCTCAGTTATGGCACTGGTCTTTGACCAGAGGGCCGCCGCGTGAGCGGACTGATGGGCATGATGGACCACTGGTCTGATCCAGCAGTGGCAATTCTTATGTTCTTATCACTCTTAATCAGCATAAAGGCAGTTAAATTCTAATAAATAAATAAACTGCACATACTATTGCGCTGTTTATCTATTTTTCAATAGAACACTTACTAAGAAACAGCATCTGTTAGCAAACAGTTGATGGCACAGCTAAAAAGAAAATCAAAATTGTTGGCATATGAAGGGCCATTTTCAATATGACATCTAAATCCGAGTTTAGACATTTGCGGAACATGCCCAAAAATCCAGTACCAAACATGCTCATTTTCAAAACTGTAATACATCTATCTGATTTTTTTAAAAAATGAATGTGTTTCTACTCAGTGGACCAAATTCTTGAAAGTGTGCCATGTGTTATAAAGTAATTATTAAAAAAAAAAAATGTAGGTGTCCACTGGCACCTTGATCGTGTCTACGGAAGCGTCTAATGTTAAAGTAGGCATGGCTAATGCCAGAAACATAGTAACATAGATGACGGCAGATAAAGACCCGAATGGTCCATCCAATCTGCCCAACCTGATTCAATCTAAAAATTTGTTGGGTGTTTTTTTTTTTCTTCTTCTCCTTAGCCATTTCTGGACAAGAATCCAAAGCTCTGTCCAGTACTGTTCTTAAGTTCCAACTACTGAAGTCTCCGTCAAAGCTCACTCCAGCCCATCTACACCCTCCCAGCCATTGAAGCCCTCCCTAGTCCATCCTCCACCAAATGGCCATATACAGACACAGACCATGCAATTCTGCCCAGTACTGGCCTTAGTTCTTTAATATTTACTCTTATTTTCTGATTCTAGATCCTCTGTGTTCATCCCACACTTTTTTGAACTCCGTCACCGTTTTCCTCTCCACCACCTTTCTCAGGAGTGCATTCCAGGCATCCATCATCCTCTCCAGAAAGAAGAATTTCCTTACATTGCTTTTGAGTCTCCCACCCCTCAGCCTCAAATTATGCCCTCTGGTTTTACCATTTTCCTTTCTCTTGAAAAGATTTTGTTCTACGTTAATACCTTTCAAGTACTTGAACATCTGAATCATAGCTCGCCTGTCCCTCCTTTCCTCTAGGGTATACATATTCAGGGCTTCCAGTCCCCCCTCATATGTCTTTTGACGCAAACCTCCTATCATTTTCATCGCCCTCCTCTGGACCGCTTCAAGTCTTCTTATGTCCTTTTGCCAGATATGGTCTCCAAGACCTTAGGCATCTCTGTAGATGTGATTCACATGAAACATAGAACTCTGAAATACAGGCCTTCAAACCCCTGGCTTACATTTCCACTGCCTAGGGTTGACTGTGGCCGCAATTCTTCTAATGGTGCCATTACGTGATTGACACACAACTGGCACCATTTTTTGAGGCACCAAATGATAATTTGTAGAATCCAGCCCATTGTGTCTATCTTTTTGAACTACTGTATTTTAAAAAAATGTTTAAAAAAAAAATGCACAGCCATTGGGATATAAGAAGGGCCAGCATTTTTAGTAGACTGCCCATACAGCCATCCCAGCAGAACAATGAGGCACCTCAGGGGGCATTGCAGTGAACTTCATATAAGGCCCAGGTACACACCTCACTATAACTCCCTTATATTGTAAGGTGAGGCCTTCACAACCCGCCGTATTAGGGTTACCAGACATCTGGATTTACCCAGACATGTCCTTATTTTAGAAGACTCTCCGGGCATCTGGACGGCTTTTCGAAACCCAGCACTTTCTCCAGGTTTTGAAAAGCTGTTGAGTTTGGGGCCGAGTCTGGAGTGCATCTGCGCATGCGTGGATGTGACATGGTAATATCACGCGCATGCACACGATGTCATTATGTTGCATTTGCACATGCGTAGATGCATTCCAGACTTGGACCAAACAGACAAGGTTTGCATGGGGATGGGGTTGGGGGGCAGAACAGGGCGGGCTCAAGGATGGAGCGGGGCGGAGCCACACATCCTCTTTTTCCAGAAGCAAAATCTGGTAACCCTACACTGTGCACCACATCAATTGCCCTTATGCCTGCAGGTGACACCTATATGTGGGATTAGGATGAGGTTTGAAAGACTCACTTGTTCCACTACAAAGGTAGTGGTTAGAGTGGAGTATGGTCCTGAATCCCCATCTTTTTGGTTTATTGCACTGTCCACCAGGCTACTCCAGGAATCTGCTTGCTGATTTACTAGGGCTGGCCATAACATCTAAAGCAGGGATCTCAAAGTCCCTCCTTGAGGGCCGCAATCCAGTCGGGTTTTCAGGATTTCCCCAATGAATATGCATTGAAAGCAGTGCATGCACATATATCTCATGCATATTCATTGGGGAAATCCTGAAAACTCGACTGGATTGCAGCCCTCAAGGAGGGACTTTGAGACCCCTGATCTAAAGCTATCGTACAGTCAGTTATGTACTGCTTCATTTACATCTGTTGGGAAGTGGGAGGGGGATCAGTGACTACTGGGGGAGTGTGGAGGGTCATGCCTTCATCCCTTCAGTGGTCCAATGGTCAGTTTGGGTACCTTTTTGGCACAGGCCTAGACCCAAATGTCTAAATTGTGCCCTGGACATATTCTTAAATGTTCGAGTAAGGCAGAAAAACATTGAAGTCATAAGTCCACTCTAGTCGCACCCATAACATACCTCTAATTTTAGACAAACTATTGATCAACAGCATATTTATCCAGCTATAAAATATGTAGGTTTTAAAAATAGCGATTTGAAAAGGTTTGATGAAAAAAAAATGTCTATCTGCTCCTTTATGTCACTTTATGGGCATCTTTCTCCTTTTCATAGAATAATTTATTGATATTTTAGAATAAAAAACCAAACCAAACAATACAATACAAATAAGAATAACAATACAAGATAATACAATATAATATAAGTATAATTAGTCCTGGAACGTTATACTAAAATCATAAAAAGTTCTATGCACATTCCCCCTTTTACAAAATCGCGATAGTGGATTTTAGCACTGAATTCTCCGAGTTGTTCCTGACGCTCACATGAAATTTTATGAGTGTCGGGAGCAGCATAGAGCATTCCAAGCGCCGGCATGCAACAAAAACTGCTTTTGCAGTTTTGTAAATAAAAAAAAGGAGGGGGGGGATTGTGAGATAATATTCAACCACTATAATTACAAAAAAAATCCCATATGTTGAGTTTCTCCAAGTTTCCACAACTAGTAGCAAAACATTTTTCATATTTAACATATAAACATAGTACATTCCACCAACTGATATAATCTAATTTTGAAAACTCTTTCCAGTTACATAATATAGGGGTCCTTTTACTAACAATGCTAGCCATTTTAGTGCGCGCTAAATATTAGTCCATGCTAAACGCTAACACGTCCGTTATAGAATATGGACGCATTAGAGTTTAGTACGCACTAATATTTAACGCACGCTAAAATGGCTAGCATGCCTTAGTAAAAGAGGGGGATAGATTTATGAGTTATCATTATTAAATTTGTTAACAATTGCCCTTTATAAGTTTCCAACTCAAAATGCAAACCATGAGCACCTAAAACAGTTATTTGAAATGTTAAAGGTTCAGATAGAGTATCATAAATATAGTTGACCACACTTTCCCCAATAGGCATAAGAACAAGAGAAAACAATATGTTCTAAAGTTCCAGCTGCTGATTTCCAAGACCAGCAAAGGTTCTGCTGATTAGAACCTATTATAGATCATTTCAAGGAAGTCCATAAAGCTTTATGCATTAGAAAATAAAACAACTGCATTATACTTGCCGAATGTAAAGATTTTGAAATAGATACCCAAATCCTTTTCCATTGTGTCTCATTCAGTTTTATATTCATATCAAACTCCTATGTACTTTGCAGCCCCTTTGCATGCTTATAATTAATCATTTTAAAATGCTTATACCAATGAGAAACTGCGCCTTTTTTATTCAACAAGGAAAGAAAGAAATTCAATCTCATTTTTCCTCTTCAATTTGACATGAAAATGGACCAGTTTGATACCATGCATTAATTGGATCTACCTATAATGTTGATGCTTAGGTAATACTACAGCTAAGATTTCTCCACTAATCACATTGGAAAGTTACTAACGTTCCTCAGATTGTTAGTAACTTTCCAATGTGATTAGTGGAGAAATCTTAGCTGTAGTATTAACATTTACATCAGTGCCGTTCCTTTGGGATGCTTAGGTAACCCATACTTTTCCCTTAAAATATGGAAAGGAATCAATTCCTTTTGCGACATCAAATGTTTAACCTAACAAATACCAGCTCTTTTCCAGATTTCCCAATCTATTGTTGAACCTTGTATCTTATATATTGGATTATTCCACAATGGATCCCAAACTGTGTCATTTCATTCTATCTCAATCCCTTTTTCCAATTCTAAAAATGCCAATCAAGTTGAAAGATTTTTAGATTTAACAAATGGTATCATCCATCTTTCTTTTTTGAAAATGAGCCCCATAGCAGAATTAAAAAAAGGTACATAGAAGGGTGAAGGAAATGATAAAATGGATGAGACCAGTTCCTTATGAGAAAAGGCTAAAGCAGATAGGGTTCTTCAGCCTGGAGAAGAGATGGTTGAGGGAATTCTGAGTGGAGTAGAACAGCCAGATGTGAATCGCTTGTTTACTCTTTCCAAAAATACTAGGACTAGGTGGCATGTGAAGAAGCAACTAAGTAGTAGAATTAAAACAAATTGGAGAAAATATTTCTTCAGCCAACGTGCAATTAAACTCTGTTGCCAGAGAAAGTGGTGGAAGCAGTTAGCAGGGTCTATTATTAAGATGGACTTGGGGAAATCCATTGTTTACTCCTACATTAAGCAGTATAATATCTGTTTTATTCTCTGGAATCTAGCCTGGTACTTATAACTTGGGACCAGTGTTGGAAACAGGATACTGGGCAGTATGGCAACTTTTTTTTTTTTTTTTTAATCTTTATTTATTTTCAAACTTACAATAAGTGTGTCAATATGTTAAAATAGATGAACAATAAATATATCACTTAATAATCATCAACAGTACAAATGATATGCTCTTATCTCCCACCCTCCCCACCCCTTCCTAATGTAAAATCAAATACCTTGTACAATATGTAATAATAAAATTTCCCCCCTCATAATTGAACCTGTAAATGTAAGGGAAAAAATGTCATCTAATCAGTACAATATTTTGTTAATGGCTCCCACACATCTTGAAATTTCCTAAAATCTCCTCGCTGTATTGCAATAAATCTTTCCATTTTATAAATATGACATAAGGAATTCCACCAGAAATTATAATTTAATAGTATGGCAATTCTTATCTTCTTATGCTCACACATGCTTAGAACATGTTAATTGTAAAAAAATATGGGGTCTGACATTGAAAAAGACTTAACAAGACAGGGATTTTCACTGGAACCTAACTGGTCAGTGCTTCAGAATATCCCATCTGACTGCCATGATACTATTCAAGCAGAACAAATAGCTTAGTGAGGGAGGTTGGTAAACAAGGGTGGTGGTGCCCAGCATCGCCATGCCATACACCATCTTACTCTTCCCCACCACTTTGGTACCCCCACCCCCTACATAACTCTTGACATGTTCGCCACTGCAAGCAGCATATTCCACCTCCTCCTCGCGCCAGCCTCGGCTATGAGTATCTGGGTCTAACTTAGCTGGTTGTGATGAGCTTTATTTAAGTGCTCTTCACCTGCTGAATATTGATCCAATATAATTTAATACTCTACGACTCTCCAGTTTTGTATCAATCAGAAATGCTTAACACTTCAACTCTTCAATGTTGCATACATCATAGGAATCAAATACACCTGAGAAAATCTAGGACCATCCCATGCTCTTCACAACCCATTGCTAACTGAAATGCACGCTAATGTGTAACGTATAAATAATAGTTCTGCTTCTTCTTGACAAGTATCTTCTATGCTCTGATTGCCTGTCCAATTATACGATAGAAAACTGAATACAGTTACACAATAAAACTAATTCAAAGCAAACACCAATTTCAATTACTCAATTTATGTAGGTGGGAATGTCCTCCCTCTCATTTTTAGATTGACTGCCAAAATGATGGCTAATTGCAGTGTTAAAAATTCCAGTGTTAAAAAATCATTACAGTTGACCAAATAAGAACATAAGCAACATACCTTAAAAATAAAGCTCCTCACAATTACATAAAGCTATGATTTGCATACACCTTTTCAAGCGCAGACAGTTTAGGATACCCTGTGCTCCATGCCATATAATACATAAAGAAAACATTTTTTTAAGTCATATACTCACAGAAATTATAGGCTGGGGAACAGTGGACTACTGGGGCTATCGTCTGAGCAACTATACCCCCTCCCCCCAACCAAAATGGTGTTCCACTGCCCTCAATAAACATTGATTTATCTGCTAAAATTGCCCTCACCTACCTTCCTAAAAGTATAGGCCATCTTCCACAGAGCAAGCATTTTTAGCCAGATTGAGAAAACATTCCTGCTGAAAAAAAAGGCAAACTTGAGGATATATACATAGATGTGTTTGTTTTGGGATTTTTTTTAATTATTTATTTATAGGTTTATATTTATAGCCCCCTCAGAGATCTCCAAGAATCTCGGTGAAAGCAGGAGCCAGAAGGCCTTAAGCATGCGTAGATGCTCAAGTACCAGCCCAGGCAAGAGGCTGGATCTTCAGGCACCAGCATTTCCTGTGCGTTGGTGCTGGTGCCGGTGCCAGATCGGGATAAGGGATTGTGTTTGGACAGGCGGGGATGCCGGATCATGGGGAGGGGGGGCGCTCGCAAATCGAGTCAACGCTCAGTTTGCGAGGCACGATTTGCGAGAATGTTTTGCTCGTCTTGCAAAACACTCACAAAACCGCGTTACTCGGAAACCGAGGTTTGACTGTACTTGTAATAAATTAAAAATATATCTTAAGTCATAACTGAAGAAGATATCACAAAGGAAGTGAAACGAGAGTGGCTGAGCAGAAAACTAGGGCTGTGTGATTACTTGTGAAGAAAAAAATTCATTAAGTAGTAATAGATGAAGGCACAAAACAGGAGTTCTTAATTCCAGTCCTCAAAGACTATGAATTGGCAATCAAGTAAGCAAATTAACCTAGTTCCTGAATGAAGTGTTTGTAAATATGCTGATGAATGTTCATTATGGACTCTTAAAAAAAAAAAAAAGCAAGCATGTCTGTAACTCAATAGAACTGATAATAAAGAGAATCAGGGATGGCGATGGGATCTTTAAAACATAAATGCACTGCAAGAGATTTGAACATAGTTCTATATGCAGCATGTATACTTGAAACTTTCAAAATGGCTGTTTATTCCATATGGAGTTCTCTAAGGATACTTATGTTCCAAGATTGAAAAGAAAGTCAGCTTTAATATGCCTAATCAAGAGCTGCTGTTGCAGTTTATTTATAGTTCAATAGGTTAAAAAGATTCATTTAATTGGAAAACACTGCTTGCTTATCAGTCCCTCTCCCTCTGCCTGTTGAATGACTATACTTTTGATGAGATTAGTTAGCGGAGTGAGCTGCTTATATGACCTCTGTTAATAGGGTACATTCTTGATAATAGGCTGTTTGCAGTCTCTGAGAACCATTGGGACAATGTGCTTGGTAATCAGTTAGAAAAGCTAAATCCCACAGAGAAGACAATTCTGCCTTAATTGGAACTGTGCGCAGAACTCCAGCTTATGCATATTTTGTAAACAATTGGTGGAGTAAATTAAATTAGCTGAAACAGACATCCTGTGTCAAATATAGTATTTTATAAAAGCTGAGTGAATATTGAAAGCAGCAGTTCTGAAAACATCTTTTACAATGGGCATCTCTGAAAATTTGAGGGGAGAGTGTGGCACAGTGGTTGAAGCTACAGCCTCAGCACCCTGAGGTTGGGGCTTTCTGTAAATCACTTCACACTCTTTCCACTTCCTCCAGAGTGTCCACTCTGTTGCTAATCTTCATATCATCTGCAAAAATGCACATTTTACCTTGAAATCCTTTGGCAATATTGCTTGCAAATATAGTTTATATTAAAATTACATCATACAGTAGGTTATTAAACTGGCAGATAAAGGAGGATAAATATATCAGGTTATATACAGGAGATCAATAGATAGCTAGGCCCATATTCTGTAAACCCACACTGCTCCTTCTGACCCTGGGCAAGTCACTTAGGGCTCCTTTAACAAAGCCGCACTAGCGGTTTTAACGCATGCACCAGATTAGCGCGCACTAGCCGGAAATCTACCGCCTGCTCAAAAGGAGATGGTAGGGCTTGCGTGTGTGGCAATTTAGCGCACGCTATTCCGCACGTTAAGGCCTTAGCATGGCTTTGTAAAAGGAGCCCTTAATCCCTCCTTTGCGCCAGGTACATTAGATAGATTGTGAGCCTACCAGGACAGAAGGGGGAAAAACGCTTGAGTACCTGAATAAATTCATGTAAACCGTTCTGAGCTCCCTGGGGAGAACAGTATAGAAAACTGAATGAATAAATAAAAGTTATATTCAAAATGTCATTAAATTTAGGGACATAAAAAGTGGGTGGCAATAGTGGCAGATTTAGGGCAGGGAAAATCTTAGGAGCTCAGCACCGATTTCTAGTTCTAACAACACATATAGGTTGCCCAAAGCTGGGCATGAAGATTTGGGTGTGGATCCCAGATCCACATGTAATTAATTAATGAGATATTAACAATCAATAGTTGGTGTTAACTGGCACTCATTTAAGTTTGCTCATTGATTTGTCCTGTGCCCTGTTCTTTAAAATGTATGCGTAAATTTTGTATAGTGCAACTCAAAAGGGGGGTATGGCCATGGAAGGGGCATCGGTGGATCAGGAGCACTTATATGAGGGTGGTTTGAAAAGTTTGGTAAAAAAGCAAGTTAAACACCATATTTATTTATTTAAAAATTTATAGTCCGCATATCCAACAATTCCATGCAGATAACATCATAACACACATAATAAAATCACATCAATAAACATAAAATCGCAATCAGACAAACCAATAGAGCATAACAAAAAGCATTAAAAATAAAATTCACTAAAACTAACAACATTCTCTCTTACTGATAAAATGCACCAAAATAAGTAAGAGACATAAAAACAGGAGTTCAACTCACTACGCTACTGGAGGAGCCCCGAGTATCAGATCTTCAACAGACCATAGTCTCCATCGAGGGCTATACACTTAGGCCTCCTTTTATGAAACTGTGGTAGCAGTTTCAAGCACAGGGAGCTGCACTGAATGGCCCGCGCTGCTTCCGACGCTCATTGAGTTCCTATGTGCATCAGGAGCAGCATGGGCCATTCAGCGCAGCTCCCCACACTAAAAACTGCAATCGCAGTTTCATAAAAGACAGCGGTTAGTCTGGCCAATTTTTAGTTTTTTTTGTAAGCTAATTTGTCAACAATACAAAAAAACGGGAAACTCACTGGATTAAGTGTATAGCTCTCGATGGAGACTACGGTGCTTAACATGTTTTGTTTTGTTTTTACCAAACTTTTCATACCACCCTCGTAAAACGGGGTCATTTGTGCACCTGACATTAGTTGTGTGCCAGCTTTTACACCAGATTTCAACAGATATAAGTGTTGCATCCAAATTTCGGCACAAGATCCGTTCTAAGCTAGTATTATATAAAGGATGCTTTGTGTAGAGCAGCCTTTCTAGAATACTGGTTTAGTGCAAATCTTCCCAGCACCTAACTTTGGGCACCATGTACAGTAGAGTCTCAGTTAACTGGAACTCTCACACAACTGTCAAAAAAAATTACCGGTGGGAAAAAAAAATGTCCCCTGAAGCACTACCGTATTTTCACGCATATAACGCGCGCGTTATACGCGTTTTTACCTACCGCGCATACCCCTCGCGCGTTATATGCGTGAGCGCGGTATACAAAAGTTTTAAAACATAGTTCCCACCCCGCCTGACACCCGATTCACCCCCCCAGCAGGACCGCTCGCACCCCCACCCCGAACGACCGCTCGCACGCGCTCCCACCCGCACCCGCATCCATGATCGGAGCAAGAGGGAGCCCAAGCCCTCTTGCCCGGCCGACTCCCCGACGTCCGATACATCCCCCCCGGCAGGACCACTCGCATCCCCACCCCGAAGGACCGCCGACTTCCCGACAATATCGGGCCAGAAGGGAGCCCAAACCCTGCTGGCCAGACCGCTCGCACCCCCACCCCGAACGACCGCTCGCACGCGCTCCCACCCGACCCGCATCCACGATCGGAGCAAGAGGGAGCCCAAGCCCTCTTGCCCGGCCGACTCCCCGACGCCCGATACATCCCCCCCCCCCCGGCAGGACCACTCGCACCCCCACCCCGAAGGACCGCCGACTTCCCGACAATATCGGGCCAGAAGGGAGCCCAAACCCTCCTGGCCACGGCGACCCCCTAACCCCACCCCGCACTACATTATGGGCAGGAGGGATCCCAGGCCCTCCTGCCCTCGATGCAAACCCCCCTCCCTCCAACGACCGCCCCCCCCCAAGAACCTCCGACCGCCCCCCCAGCCGACCCGCGACCCCCCTGGCGACCCCCACGACCCCCCCACCCCCCTTCCCCGTACCTTTGGTAGTTGGGCCAGAAGGGAGCCCAAACCCTCCTGGCCACGGCGACCCCCTAACCCCACCCCGCACTACATTACGGGCAGGAGGGATCCCAGGCCCTCCTGCCCTCGACGCAAACCCCCCTCCCCCCCAACGACTGCCCCCCCCAAGAACCTCCGACCGCCCCCCAGCTGACCCGCGATCCCCCTGGCGACCCCCACGACCCCCCCCACCCCCCTTCCCCGTACCTTTGGTAGTTGGCCGGACAGACGGGAGCCAAACCCGCCTGTCCAGGCAGCCAACGAAGGAATGAGGCCGGATTGGCCCATCCATCCTAAAGCTCCGCCTACTGGTGGGGCCTAAGGCGCGTGGGCCAATCAGAATAGGCCCTGGAGCCTTAGGTCCCACCTGGGGGCGCGGCCTGAGGCACATGGGCCCAACCCGACCATGTGCCTCAGGCTGCGCCCCCAGGTGGGACCTAAGGCTCCAGGGCCTATTCTGATTGGCCCACGCGCCTTAGGCCCCACCAGTAGGCGGAGCTTTAGGATGGATGGGCCAATCCGGCCTCATTCCTTCGTTGGCTGCCTGCCGGACAGGCGGGTTTGGCTCCCATCTGTCCGGCCAACTACCAAAGGTACGGGGAAGGGGGGTGGGGGGGTCGTGGGGGTCGCCAGGGGGGCCGCGGGTCGGCTGGGGGGGCGGTCGGAGGTTCTTGGGGGGGGCGGGCGGTGGGGGGGAGGGGGGTTTGCGTCGAGGGCAGGAGGGCCTGGGATCCCTCCTGCCCGTAATGTAGTGCGGGGTGGGGTTAGGGGGTCGCCGTGGCCAGGAGGGTTTGGGCTCCCTTCTGGCCCAACTACCAAAGGTACGGGGAAGGGGGGTGGGGGGGTCGTGGGGGTCGCCAGGGGGGTCGCGGGTCGGCTGGGGGGCGGTCGGAGGTTCTTGGGGGGGGGGGGTCGTTGGGGGGGGGGGGGTTTGCGTCGAGGGCAGGAGGGCCTGGGATCCCTCCTGCCCGTAATGTAGTGCGGGGTGGGGTTAGGGGGTCGCCGTGGCCAGGAGGATTTGGGCTCCCTCCTGGCCCGATATTGTTGGGGAGTCGGCGGTCCTTCGGGGGGGAGGGATGTATCGGACGTCGGGGGGGGCATCAGGCTTTCAGGATGGGGACAGACCTTCAAGGGGGGACAGTGCACGGAAGTCAGGGGGGGTGAACGGAGAGTCGGGACAGCGCACGGAAAGTCAGGGCGGGCGAAAGGAGCGTCGGGCAGCATGCGCGGTATACCCGTGAGCGCGGTATACCAAAGTTTTTGTACATATCATCGTGATTTCTGCGCGCTATACCCGTGTGCGCGTTTTATACGGGTGCGCGTTATTTGCGTGAAAATACGGTAGTGGCAGCAGCCCCAAGCTGCAAATTCCCCTCCCTCAAGTCCCCAAAAAACTACAAGTGGCGGCAGTCCTGAGTTGTGAACCCCACCTCCCTCCTGAGCACCAGAGTGGCAGCTTCCTGAGCCACAAATCCTCCTTCTATCCCTCAAGTCCTGAAGCAGCTACAAACCCCTCTCCATCTCACTCACCCCAAAGCATCAGTGCGACAGCGTTCCTGAGCCGCAAAGCCCTTCTCCCTCAAGACCCAAAGTGGCAGAAACAGGTCCTGAACTGCAAACTCCCTAGTTCCTTCTCTCTCTCTCTCTCTCTCTCTCTTTTCCTTACCTGAAGCACAGCGGTCAGCAGGAGGCAGCCTCAAAACAGATTGCTTGCAACCAGCCCTGACAGGGCCTTTGCTCTGACACATCGGAAGTGACACATCAGAGGAAAGATCCTGCCAGGGCTGGCCGTGAGCAGCCTATTTTGTGGCTGCCTCTTGCTGACTGCTGTGATTCGGGTAAGGAAGAGAAAGAAAGAGGGAGCAAGGGGGTTCGTGGCTCAGGACCATCTCCTGCTTCTGTCACTTTGGGGCTTGAGGGAGGGAGGATCACTGGTGCTTATGGGTGGGGGGGGGAGAATTGAGAGTGTGTAAGACAAGATTTCTAATACCCTCTCAGTTAACCAGAAAAACAGTTATCCGGTATCCACCAATCCCCATGAGTGATGGATAACTGAGATTCTGCTGTATAGACACACACACGCCCCTCTCCCTTAATCTCATAAATTAGGCTTAAATCTAGGCAAATAAATTTCAAGCCTAAATTTATCATATTTAATTTTCTACTAAAAACTTAGGGCTCCTTTTACAAAGCCACACTAGGGCCTTAACACGCGGAATAGTGCGCGATAAATTGTCACACGCGCTAGGCGCTACCGCCTCCTTTTGAGCAGGCGGTAGATTTCCGGCTAGCGTGCGCTAATCCGGTGCGTGCAGAAAGGAGGAAGTGGATAAGAGGAAGAGCCTCATGCTCGAAGGACAAGGCATTTCTCCATAGACAAAAAGAATGTACTTGGAAGTGCACACCTCCTTGAGGATACAATCAGTGAAAAGTTTGAATTCAAGCTGATGTTAACACACACCATTTCAGCAGTGTCGAGGCCTTGCATGGGAAGATATTTGGTGGCTCTCCTTCAGCTTATTTGGATCCAAAGTGGCCCAGACTTAAAAATTAGAGAAAATTACTGCTTCAGGGCATCTACAGTGTTGAGAAAGAGATATTTATTTCTGTATCATTTCTATTTCTTTGTTATGTCTATGTCTAAATATTTTGAAGAGCTTCTGCTCTTGCTCTTCATACAGGTATCTCTCTCTCCACATAAGCAGTTTGGGGCCTAATATATTACTTTTACAAGTAATACATTATTTTTCATAGTGGCCTACCTAGCCCCCCTTAGTCCTGCCCAACACATGCCCAGTGGCATAGCAAGGGTGAGTGGTGCCCGGGGCGGTTGCACCCCTTCCATGCCTTCTCTGCCCTCTGCTCCTTCCCGACCCCCCTGCCACACGCATGCGCCCCCTTCCCTGTACCTCTTTAATTTTCCCAGCGTGAACAGCATCACAAATTTGCTGTTCCCGTCACGTCGGTTCTTCCTCTGATGCCACTTCCTAGGCGCACGACCCAGAAGTGACGTCAGAGAGAGCCGACACCAACGGGGGCAGAAAATTTGTAATACTGCTCACACCAGGAAAAAGAAGTACGAGGGAAGAGGTGCATGTGCACAACAGAGGGGGCAGGAAGGAGCGGGGGCGGAG
The DNA here is from genome assembly GCF_902459505.1 of Geotrypetes seraphini. Lineage (NCBI taxonomy): Eukaryota > Metazoa > Chordata > Amphibia > Gymnophiona > Dermophiidae > Geotrypetes > Geotrypetes seraphini. The sequence continues at coordinate 369,945,709 of NC_047084.1, forward strand.
ATGATGGGTGCTGGTGCTCCCACCAAGATGGTGCCCAGGGCGAACCACCCCCCTCCCATCTTACTATGCCACTGCACATGCCCCCTTGCCATATGGCTTTATACAATCAAGTTCGGATGGCCATTAAATATGGACCTCTAAATGATAAATCATGTGACTGTGATGTCATCAGTTCCCTGGAAAAAGTGACTACTTATTTCCTTCCTCATCATTATTTCATACTTTTTTATTTTATATATCTATCTAAAAATTATTTTAAAATAAATACTATGGCAGCATGTGGCAAAGAGACATGTCCAAGGAACAGGTATTGCTCTTTGGGCAAGCTTCTTAAGGTAAATTCCATGGGGCCTCTCTGTGGCCCATTGGTTATAACATTTTTTAAAAAATCTTATTTCTTGCTTTATTTACTATTTTTTTAACTTATCATAATCTGTGAATCATTTCACGTCACTTTCATCCCTTCATCACATATCCCACATTTCAATCTATCCCTGACCACTAGGGCTACAGACCAGCCAAGTTAGATAGTTGTCCTGCTGGAAGTAGGGTAAGTAATTTAATCCATTGCTACTCCAAACCTATGGTTTCTGCACTGCCTCCAAAATTTTCTGATGCTGTATTAAATTGCAGATTGCTGAGGTCAAAAAGTCATATTCTTTGATTTGATTAATTCTTAGGTTGACTTTCTCTGTTTAATAGAAACTTGACTTCAGCCTGGTGAAGAATCTATTCTCTATTGTAGTCTCCCTCATGGCTATTCAGCTTTCTCCTCTTTGAAAATATCCTGGAGGACTTGCCTTGATACATTCTTTCTACATTTCCTGTAGCTGATTTAAGCCCCCTTTTATCAAGCCGTGTTAGGGTTTTTTAATTGCTGGCTGCTGCAGTAAAAGATCTGACGCTCATAGAATTCCTATGAGCGTCAGAGCTTTTACTGTACCAGCAGGTGATTTAAAAATCCCTAGTACGGCTTGATAAAAGGGGACCTTAATCATTTAGGCCCCCTTTTACAAAGCCTCGCATGACATATGCTCTGACGCCCACTCAGGTCCTATGGACGATAGAGCATTTACCATGCCAGTTCGCACTGCCGGCTTTAGTATAATAGGGGGGTTAATCATTTAAATAACCCTGTCTTATGGGGAAATTAATGTATCTTCCCAGTTATGATATAGGGTCCTTTTACTAAATCACATAAGAGCTTCTTACCACAGGCCGGCAAGGTAAATGCTCCAACGCTTATTCTATTCTAAACTAAACTAAACCTTAGGTTTGTATACCGCATCATCTCCGCAAGCGCAGAGCTCGGCACGGTTTACAGAGGTTGAGGGGAAAGGAACTACAAAGATGGATATAGGAGAGGGAATAAGAAGATAGGGAGGGAACAGGGTACTAGAGAACGGGGGGTGATTAGATTTTTGAAAAGAGCCAAGTTTTCAGGTGTTTACGGAAGGATTGGAAGGAGCTAACATTTCTGAGCGGGGATGAGAGGTTGTTCCAGAGTTCTGTGGTTCTAAAAGGGAGGGATGTTCCAAGTTTTCCTGCGCGGGATATACCTTTTGTAGATGGGAAAGATAGTTTCAGTTTTTGGGAGGATCTAGAGGAGAGTGGGTTAGAGGAATTCCAAAGGAGTAGGATGCCATGTAGAATCTTGAAGGCTAAGCAGGCACATTTATAGAGGACTCTGGAGTATACTGGGAGCCAGTGAAGCTTGGAGAGGAGAGGGGAGATGTGATCAAACTTGCCTTTTGCGCCGCGGCGTTCTGAATTAGTTGAAGTCTGTGGAGGTTTTTCTTAGTTAGGCATATATAGATGGAGTTGCAGTAGTCCAGTCTGGAGAGGATGGTGGATTGAACGAGGATGGCGAAATGAGAATGGTGAAAGCAGGATCTTACTTTCCTCAACATATGGAGGCTAAAGAAGCATTTTTTTTACCAGGGAGTTGAGGTGATCACTGAAGGAGAGGGAGGAGTCTAGGACGAAGCCTAGGACTTTGCTTGAAAACTCAAGCTGGAGAGTGGGGCCGGAAGGTAGTGGAATGGAGGAGGGTAAATGGTCTGAAATAGGGCCAAGCCAAAGTAGTTTTGTTTTGGACTCATTTAGTTTCATTTGTACAGATTGGGCCCAGGATTGGAGGTTCGTAATACATGAGGATATGTTTTCAGTGAGGTTAGAGAGGTTCGAGTCGGTCTCGAGGAGGATGAGGATGTCGTCAGCGTAGGAGTAGAGAGTTTCTAGGGGGGATAGATGAAGTAGTTTCAGAGAGGACATGTAGATGTTGAAAAGGATAGGGGAGAGGGGTGAGCCTTGCGGGACTCCACATTTCGGCTTCCAGGGGGGGGATGAGGTACCGTTTGTGTTAACGGTGTAGGAGCGGAAGCGTAGGAATTTCGAGAACCAGTCTAGGACAGTGGAGCTTATGCCTATTTCGGAGAGTTGGAAGATTAGGATGTCGTGGTGAACGACATCGAAGGCTGCGGAGAGGTCGAATTGAAGAAGAACAGCTGATTTGTTACGCGAATGGAGTTGTTGCACCTTAGAGATTAGTGAGGCCAAGAGGTATTCGGTGCTGAAGTTGGGTCTGAAGCTGAATTGGTGGGGTAGGAGGATAGAGAATCTTTCTAGGTAGGAAGAGAGTTGGGTGGATATGATGGATTCTAATAGTTTGGTTAGGAGAGGGATATTTGCTATAGGGCGGTAATTTGATGGAATGGAGGGATCAAGGTCGGCCTTTTTCAGTAAAGGGGACAATGAGATGTGTCCCATGTCGGGGGAGAAAAGGCCCGATGTTAGGGCAGAGTTAATAAGTTCAGTGAGGGAAGCGATGGCCTGTGTAGGGATATTCTCGAATAAGTAGGAGGGGAAAGGGTCCAACGGGCAGTTACAAGTTTTTAATTTGAGGCAGAGTTTGGAGACTTGCGGTTCGGAGACAAGCTCGAAGGAGGTCCAGGATCTGTCGGCAGGAATGGGAGTGGATACAAGTGAGGTAGGGTTGAGATCAATTGAGGTCAAGGAATTATAGGAGACTGTGGGGGGGAAGGAGCATCTTAGGGTGGTAACCTTTTCGTTAAAGAAATTTGCAAGGGCATCGGCTGATAGAGATGGTGGGAGCAAAGATAGGTCATTTTTTTTTGTAGTTAGTGAGCGCCAGATGTTGAACAGCGCACTGGTCTGGTTGTTGGATCTAGAAATCTTATCTCCGAAGAAGTTTTTCCTGGCTTTTTTTAATGCTGAATTGTAAAATTTAATATTAGCTCTCCAGGTCTGTCTATCTGAGGGGGATTTAGATTTTTTCCATTTGCGCTCCAGAGCGCGACATATCTGTTTCAATTCTCTGTGGAGAGGTAGGTACCAGGGGGCCTTTCGGGGGTAGGAGATGGTTTTGGTGGTTAATGGGGCAAGGGAGTGGTAGGTGGACTCGGAGAGGGCGGTCCAGTTATGCCAGTGTGATTCGGGGTCTGTAGGTCTAGGGTTTGAGGAGAGTTTGTTGAGGAATTTGGACCAGAATAGATTGCTCGAGGTTTTTTTTGCGGAAGGTTATGGAATGAGAGGGGTGGGGAGTGAAGATGTGACATGAAGATGGGGAGGCAGGTAGTCCCTAAGAAGTGGTCAGACCAAGGGACTTGTTCCCAGCGAGTGTCGTCGGTTAAGGTTTTGAAAGCGGTAAGATCAATGAAAGTGGTAAGGTCTAGAGTATGCCCTTTTTCGTGGGTTGGGGATGGGGTGGGTGAGGGAAAGCCTAGGGAGGTAAGGAAGTTGTTGAATTCAGATGTATCATTGTTATTGGTGTCGTCGAGGTGGAGATTGATATCACCAACGATTAGAAGTCTTTGGAATTTAAGGAAGGCAGTTGTTATTCCTATTAGTTATTCCTATTAGCGCTGGAGCATTTACCTCGCCATCCAGCAGTAAGAAGCTTTTATGTGGTTTAGTAAAATCCAGAGATAGTGTGGTATCCTTTTATAATGGTCAAAATAAACACTGGAAAATCCAATAAAAATATTTTGTATGTATCTCCAATAGCATAGTTTCTTTTTTAAAATATTCATTTTGCATTTCGTGTGCAGGATTTGTGCTTTGTTCTTTGTGATTATACTCAGTTATAATTGGAATAAACGGGCAAAGATAAAATCTTTCACATTACTAATGATCTCAGAAGAAATCCCGAGAGGTCAGCTCAGTTCTGATGTTCAGTAATTCATTCAACCATCACATTGGCTTTTACTGATGCCAAATTATAAAACATTACAGGTCAGGATAACAGACATGCAGACTGATCAGACATAGGAGAGAACAAAAATAATGAGTAAAAATCCTTAGGAGAGCCTGAGTGGCTATGGACTTTAATGCTATACGCATCACATTTGGAAACTGCAATTGGATAAAGTCTACATACTATGATAACACTTGAACATTTAAGAGGCATTTACTCCCTACCAGAACACGCATTTGTAATTTTAAATGTCAACTATTAATGTACTGGGTCTGTGTGCTTCTGGAGATTGTTCTTTTCACTCAAAAAGGTTAATTTAAAAAAGGACTTCTGTTGTACAAAAATAGCAGAGGCCTCCTTAGTACAAATTAATCTCTGTGGCCTGTATTTCTAGGTCATTGAAACTTGACCGTCAGATGCAGATTCTAATTGGTTGTCTATTGTTCTTTCCTAATAATTACTGGAGTAATATGGGTACATGTCGGCAGGCAGAGCAGGATTAACCAATAGGCCAAGTAGGCACGTGCCTAGGGCCAGAAATGGTCAGGGAATCCCGATGAAGGAGGGCATCAACATTGTTTTTTCCAAAAGCAATGGGCCCCTCCAGCATCGATTGGCAGCGCGGCCCCCCCCCCAAATCGGTAACGCAGCCACCCCCCCCCTGCCACCCCAATCGACGGAAAATAAGACAAGCAAGCAACGCAGATAAGAAAGGCAGCAGAACTGTAATTGTGTAAGCGGTGCTGTTTGCCCAAAGCTTCCCTCTGACGCAGCTTCCTGTTTCTGCCTGGGTGCATGGTGGGGTGGGGCGGGGCAGGGGGACCAGTGTACTTGTGTGCCTAGGGGCCCTTGACGAATTAATCCTGCCCTGTCGGTAGGATGCTCTTCACAATGGCTTCTTCAGATGCAAACTTTTACTACAGACTGATGCTCTTAGTATACAAAATCTTATCTTCTAATGAACCACTATTTATTTCAAGAATGCTTATCCCTTACAGCACCTCCCGATCTCAACGTCGCAAAACCTTTTAACCGTCCCCTCTTTGAAAATTATAGGCATTAGAAGACAAGATATGTTTTCTGTGATGGCTCCACAACTGTGGAATGCACTGCCACAGTACATTAGAGAAGAAAAACACATAACTTCATTCAAAAAACATTAAAACTTATCTTTTTAAAGATGCGTTCAATATCTAATAATGAAACTTCAAGCCTTTATTTTGTTACCTTCCCTCTTGTTTTTCCCTTTTTTGTTTTCTCTCTTTAATTAAAAATTGTAACTTCTCATATCTGTCCTAGAGTTAAAAGATGTGTATTACCCTGTTAGTTTTCATAATCAATGTTTTTTTAAAGCTGTACATCGCTTAGTTAACTGAATAAGCGATTTATCAAATATTAATAAAAACTTGAAACTTGATCAGAGGAACTTTGGGCCAGATTCACTAAACGCACCGATCGTTTCCCGACCAGTTTGCAATCGTTCCCCGACCTGATTATTCCTTGACCCAATTCACTAACCTTGTGGCCGATCAATCTCCCAGCGATCCAATCCGCCCATGCAAATGAGGGGAAATTGCATGCTTCCTACTTATGTAGGAAGGCAGCGATTCACTAAACAGAAGAAGGAACACCGATTGGGCTTGCCTGTCCAAACTGAAGCGACTGCTGAGGACCAGTCACAACTGTCCTTGCCGACTCTCCTGTTCTCTGCCGCCAAATTACTCCCCATATTTCTGCAAAAAGCGTGTTCTGTTCCTTAAATAATCTGGCTGCACAAGGCATGTTCTGTCTGAAGAACTTGAGAATAGTTCTAAAATATGTACATCTTCTTGATTCCCTTGGGCCAGCGAGTACTGCAGCCACCCCTCTCCCTTTGTTTTGACCTCAAAGACCAAGTGCATGCACAAAACACACTAGAGCCAACCAGGATGGTCTCTGCAGCGATCCGTGAGGCGTGCATCTAATCAGATAATTTGCATGAGGACTCAGTAGTGAATCAGTCGCCCAGCAAGACTCGCCCATGGATCACCTTTATTCCCTTCTGGCTAATTTAAAAGAATCTCTTGTGGTATAAAGCAAAGACCTGCAAATGTTCAGAAACAAACTACATTAATAGGCTAGGGATGTGATTAATTAGCCCTCATTCATAGGGTTTGCCCAAGGATACTGCCATTCTAGGCAAACTTGCAGCCATGTATCCCCACCCCCAATATCCAGTGGCAGCTCGAGGCCTTATACCAGCTTACCTTGTAATTCACCATCTCCCCTTCATTTCCTTCCATATCTCAGCATCTCCCATATCCCCTTCTGTACCCAAAGTCTAGAACTTCCCCTTCCCACCCCCTTCCACCCATCCGTTCAACATGTCATCTCTCCTCCCCTTCCCTCTCTAACCAGCATCTGACATTCCCTTTCTTCCTTTCCCATCTCCTAGACTTCCCTTTCTCCTGCTGCTGCCACTGTTGCTACTACCCTCCCTTCCAGCAGGGGGCCTTGAAGCACTGCAGTTTCCTCTTCTTCCAATGCAGAACTTCCTCTTTGAAGGGGTGGGTGGCACATGACAGCATTGGGCACAGGCCTATATTTCAAGGCTCTGTGCCAGCACTGAATCCTCTTGACCTTCTCTCAGGAAGAGATAGGGCAGACAAAACTGCTGTCACCATAGGTGATTGCCTAATCTACCTAAAAAAAGAAGTATGGAGTTTACAAGATCCATTTCATAAATGAACTCATATAAAACTGATTTTGTGTGCTTTAAAATGTTTGTCAATTTTTTTTATTACCATCAGTATGTGAAATGACTGGAAAATTGTCTCGGTATGTCGGGCTCCATATCTGGCGATATTTAAATTTATCATGAAAGCCCTCTTTTTTGAAGCAGCATTTAAGTCCTAATCCAATCCGTTTGTAAAGCACCCCTATCTTTATGTAATCGCCTACCCTATCCACCTCATCAATCCCTATGTAATTCTCTACCTGAGCAGCATGTATAGATTCACCTTTTTGTCCTATTTGTCATAATTAGATTGTAAGCTCTTTCGAGCAGGGACTGTCCATTGTGTGTTTAACGTACAGCACTCTGCATCTGATAGCGCTATAAAAATAATAAATAGGAGTAGTACATAATATAGTAGCAGTAAAATTGTCCAAAAATTGAGTTAACAGACACAATCCATAAAGGATTTTCTTTCCTGTGTATATCCGTACTCTTGGTATGATAGAAGATTAATTTCAAGTACATGTACAGTACATCTGTTCTTCGTGCAACTAAAATGGATGACTTACAATATGACTGAATGATGATAATGGTACCAGCGATATCGCGGCAGAATTTTAAACAGGCAGAAAAAGAGCACAAGGATACAGAGGACAAAGATGAATGAAGAAAATTCCTGTCTAGTCACTTACTTTCAAGCAAATCTCCAGCACCTACCACTCAGTTAGGGCGCTGGTCTTTCACCAGAGGGCTGCTTCGTGAGCGGACTGCTGGGCATGATGGACCACTGGTCTGACCCATCAGTGGCAATTCTTATGTTCAAGATTTGTTTATTATTTGACATATAGTTCCTTTTTATTCCTTTTTAATTTTTGTGTAATTTTAGATATTATTACAGGCAACCCCCGTTTCATGAACATCTGACTTACATCAGACTCATATTTATGAATGGGGGTCCTGTTCTACCTTCAGTGTCCCAACGTGCCACTCTCCCTTCCTCCCGAGTCTCAATGTGCCCCTCTCCATCCCTCCCTCCCAAGTTCCAACACGACCCTCTCTCTCCCTCCCTCCCTCCCTCCATTCTGTGCCCCTAGTAAGTGCCTGCCTTCAGCGGGTGAACACTGGTTGGCTCCCTCCTCCCAGCCACAGTCATTTCTCTGCAAAAATCCACGGGTGGCGGCTCCTACGCACATCAGAGCGAAGACTTTCGGTCAGCTGCAGGACGCACATAGCAGCCGTCTTCCGTGGATTTGTGCAGAGAAACGACTACAGCTGGTAGGAGAAGGGAGCCAGCCAGAAAAAGGTAAACACCCGCCAGAGGGAGGCACGTACTTGGGGTACAGAATGGATGGAGAGAGAGAGAGGGGCACGTTGGGATTCAGGAGAGAGCACAGACTTCAGAAAAAGGATGGAAGGAAGGAGGTAGGGGGCATGAACTTGGGGCACAGAATGGAGGGAGGGGAGCATAAGCCATAGGATAGAAGAATGGAGGGAGTGAGGGAAAGAGATCTGAGGTAGGGAAGGGAATAGAAAGAGAGAATTGGATATCTGAGAGGGAAAGAGAGATGGTGCACATAGGAAGATGAAGAAAGAGAATTGTTGGGCAAAGGGAGGGAGAGAGAATTATTGGACATGGTGGTGGGAGAGGAGTGAGGTAGAGATGCATTGGGAAGAGAGAGATGAGAGGGAGTAATGTTGGATGCGGTAGTCGAAAAGGAACAGTGGATGGAAATGAATGTAAGAGGGGCCATAAGGAGGTGGAAAAGGAGGGATAAATTCTAGGATCCGAGTTATATACAAATTCTACTTAAGAACGGTTTAAAAAACGGAACCCGTTTTTAATCCAGGGACTGCCTGTATATTATTGTCTTATGTGGTTTATATGTTATAGATAGTACAAATTATGTTAGTTTAGTTTTTATTGATTGCATGTGTTTTTTAAAAAAACACATTTATTTACCCCTTCCTTTACAAAGCCATGTTAGTGTTTAGAGCACCAGCCGCCACAGTAACAGCTCAGACACTCATTGGAATTCTATGAGCATCTGAGCTGTTGCTGTGGCAACCTTTGCTATAAACGCTAGCACAGCTGTGTAAAAGGGGGGGAGGGGATCATTTTAGACTCCTGACACAGGCCTTAGGGGCCGAAACACAAATCATGTTCTGTCATCTATTTGTTATATAATAGTGTCATCATTAGTGATAATAATAAATCCATTTTATATGTAATTTGCCCATCCTGGGGTTTGTTTGGTTTTTTGTCTCCACTGCTGTTGCATCTTGTTGTTTTTGTAGAAAACCAGCATAGCAGGAGAACCAACTAGTAAAGTACGAAACTGACATGCCCTTATATTCTTTTTGGAAGAAGGCTCCTAGTTAGAATTTCAAATATCTGGTGCTCAGACTGAGAGAGAGCGACCTAGATGGCAGGTCCCTCTGAAATGACCACTGTGTAGCCTTAGCCTTTGTTCTCACATCTTTCCATTTATTCTTGAGGTTATCACTGTCTTGGTTATTGTGGAAGGGGGCATCCAAGATTGCTTTTTATTAAGTCCTTGCCAGGAAGTTTGCTTTTAATAGGATGAAACTATGGAAGAGGCTGCCCTATAAAGGACTTTGAGATGCTTATTCACATACTTCACCTAGAAGGCAACTGCCCCGGCTTTAAAGCTAGACTATGGTGTGTTCCTCTCTTTTGCATATATGCTTACTTTGGTATTAGAGATTTATTAGAGAGATAGGTGAGGAAAGATATTCTGGTGCGAAGCCATACCGAAATTTATGAACAAATGGTAAAAGCGTAAACTCAATTCTAGCCTTTACAGGGAGTCCATGTGCCTTTTTAAGGAATGGGATGACATGGAGGGCTATTTTCATTATGATGTCTAAATCCAAGTTTATAAATCCAAAAAAAGAAAAAAAAACTCCACTTGTGAATCTAAAAGCACTATTTCAACGGAAGAAAAAGGCCTCAGGTATTCATCTTGGCAGAGCTTGAAAGCTAAAGTCGCTAGGACTCTTCAACTTGGAGAAAAGAAAGCTCAGGGGTGATATGCTAGAACTCTTTAAAATATTGAGTGGAGTAGAAAGGATAGATGTTAATCGCTTGTTTACTCTTTCCAAAAATTCTAGGACTAAGGGGCATGAGATGAAGTTACTAAGTAGTAGATTTAAAGCAAACTGGAGAAAATATTTCTTCACACAACTTATAAGAGGTAATTAAACTCCGTAATTTATTGCCAGAGAATGTGGTAAAAGCAGCTTAACAGAGATTTAAAAAAGTTTGGATAATTTCCTAAAAGAGAAGTCCATAGACCATTATTGAGATGACTTGGGGAAATCCACTGCTTATTCCTAGGATAAGCAGCATAGAATCTGTTTTACTACTAGGGATCTAGTTAGGGGCCTGGGTCTAACTTGGGACCTGGGTTGGCCACTGTTAGAAACAGGATACTGGGCTTGATGGACCTTCAGTCTGTTCCAGTATGGCAATTCTTATGTTTTCTTTTTCACCCCCATTTTTTACACAATTTTTTATTTTTATTTTAAAGGTTTTATATATTTATGATTTCATATATTTATTTTGAAATATTATATTCTACTGCTAACAGGCAATGCAGGTCTCTTTCATTTCTATAATTTCACATAACTCACCTTAAGCAATTCATACTGCTGTTTTCACACCACACCAAAGCCAGGTTTGAAGGGAACCTTCTTTTGAAGCTTATGATGAAAGTATAGCCAATAGAAACAGAGTCTACCATCAAAAACAACAAAACACCCTGCCTTGTGTTGAAGTGTAGCCTTTTCTTCTTGCCCTATAAATAATTTAACAATTTCTTCCCATTTTATTTTTCATACCAATCTTGTCACTGATATGGGCAGCCACACCAGCCACCGAGCTGTGACACTTGGCAAATCCTTTCCCAGTAGTAGCTATTTTATATATAATATGTTAAAAGGCTGACATTTTACAGAACGTCTAAGAAATTGTCTCCTGTTACATCACTGGATCACTTTCATACTATTGTAAGTAGACATAGGGCTCCTTTTACTAAGCTGTGCTAGACGCTAACGCCAGCATTGAGCGCAATGCAGTGTGTGCTAAAAATGCTAGCGCACCTTAGTAAAAGGAGCCCATGGTTTGGGAAATGCTGAAGAGAAGTGCCTCCATTGTTCATATTCCACTCATTCCAGGCAAAAAACAACTGTCAACTTCTGTTTAATGTAGCATTATGCAAAATTGTATTTTGATATTTTAAAATTTTGTATAACTCATTGTGAAGGATTAAGGGGTTTTCCTCACCAATGCAATGCTTATACCAGCAGGCAGCAGAGGGTGCTAGCCAGAGATAGGATGAACCACAGGTCCCAGGATGCACTGGGCTCAGCAGCTCCAAGCTGAGCCACCTTAGAGGAGCTGGAGCAATTATGCTGAGTCACAGGGATGGACCTCAGGCAGGAAGGGGAATATGCTTTAGCCTGAAATCAGATGTGAGACTCACTGGTCTGTAATTTTCAGCCTCTGACCTGTATCCCTTTTTGTGGAGTGGAATAACGTTTGCAGTTTTCCAGTCCAAGGGAAAAGCTCGGCTAATGGTCCTGCCAGGACATCTCTCAATTCTCGAAGTACTCTGGGGTGTAGATTATCCGGGCCCGTTGCTTTGCTTACCTTTAATTTTGATAGCTCATGGTAGACGTTGCTCGCTGTAAATTCCATGGCTCAGAATGGGTCCTCTGAGCTCCCCTTTGTCTGTAGCTGAGGTCCGGATCCTGGCGCTTCGCAGGTGAAGACTGTGCAGAAGTAGTTATTGAGTAGTTTTGCTTTGTCTGTGTCCGAATCTGCAAAGCTACCGTCAGGTTTCTTTAGGCGCCCAATACCGCTTGTGTTCTTCTTCCTGTCGCTAACCTACTTGATGTCCCTGTGGTCCATGGGGGAAGGAGGCTACCCTCATAGCTGGCCTTTGCAAATGGTTTCCACCACCTCTCACAGCAGCTAGCGATAATTTGTGGCAGCCATTTTCTAAGGGAAGCTGCAAAAGGCATGAGTAAGTGGCCTTCTTTCCTGCCCCAACAAACCCTGTGGATCACAAGAGATATCAGGTAGGCACAGGGAGCCTAACTAGACCTCATTGTAGGAATGAGGCTTCACACAAGACTCAGATCAGGATGAGGCAACCCTAATGGATGGTCTCTCACCCTTTGCAAGGTTACAATTTCATCATGCATTTACAGTACGGATTATAACAAGGTAACTTACTTGTTTACATATCTAAAGTGATTCTCAAAGCTACTATCCATGTGACATATGAATACATCATAACGGTTACAATAAAGTGATTTCCCTGTGTACACTTCTAATATGTCTAAAAGCTTTTTATATCATAATGTGACATTCCAAAGGTTATAATGCATGCTCCTTAAACTCAGCGCGTGACAGAGGCCTGCTTTTGCACGTAGGCAAAGTCTGTTTGCTGTCCTTATAAGGAATACTTAAACAAGATAAGGAATAAGATAAGGGTAAACTTGGGTCAGGTTAATATATGACAAGGATCTTGTGACAAGAGAGGGGAGGGGGGAATGCCTCAGCATTCTGTCACAAGGTGCTAACATTTTTCCTTACTTTAGAATGACTGTGTGGCAAGAGGGGAGAAGGAATAATGAAGGATTCATACTTCTTTCACAAGGCCTTAGATCCTTTCACAGGGCCTTAGATCAGTGTGCTGACCTTGCCCTGGTTCAGAACTGCATCTCTTCACCTCATGGGGATTGGGGGGGGGTATTCTTCAGAAGGAAGGGAGGGCTTTCAAGTTTCAAGTTTTTTTAATTTTTGATATACCGTCTATAAAAATATATGTCTAGACGGTGTACATTATAAAAAATGATAGAAAACAATTAAAATAAGTAAATAAAAATAATAATTTATCAGATATTAAAAAAAATATATATTGGACAAATTCAAATTAACGTACATGGAACACAAGGAAAGAAAGGGAGGGAGAGGTTGTTTAAAATACATCGAAGTAAAATGAACTGGAGGAGGGGGGAGCAGAGAGGGAGGCTATTTTAGAGGCCCGAAAGAAAATCGGGATTTTAAAAGGTAAAACATAGTTATGCAGATCCCAGCTGATATTTATGTAATTTATGTAAATTATGTCATCTCTCGATTATTATGGATGTACTTTGTAACCAGTTCTGGGCTCCTTTGGGAGGAGGGCTAAAAAATTGAATAAATAAATAAATATTCAGTCAAGGCCACATAGCTCTCTTATGCAGATCCCAGCTGAATATCAGCTGAGTTCTGCAAAGGTTCTGGCAGCCATCCCTACCAAATTTAGCTACCAATGTTCAGTTCCAGTACCTGAACATGGCTCAGCACTGAATTGGGGGGAGGGGGGTTAATCTGCTTTTTTAAAAAACGCTGGCTGATTTTCAGAGGGTGGGGGCTTGGTAAAGTTATACGTATAACTGCTGGTAATTGTGTATAAGGTCTTGCTTACCTGGCCAGCACCACTACTGACTTCATAAGTAGCTTTAAATATTGGACCCATACTTATTAGTGACATTTCAATCATTTATGCTACTAAAATACCCAATACAGTATCAAGGGCTGTGCCACACATAGTCAAGTATGGAACGATACAAAAATAGTTCTCTGTTCAATGGCAGTGGCAAAGTAGGCAGGGGGAAGATGGGGAACCAGTGGACAACTATCACTCAGTAAAATCTTGACTACACCTCTTCTGTACCATGGAAATAAATGTTAGAACATAAGAATTGCCATCTCCGGATCAGACCCTGGGTCCATCAAGTCCGGTGATCCGCACACGTGGAGGCCCCGCCAGGTGTACCCTGGCATAGTTTTAGTCCCCATATCACTGTATGCTTCTCAAGGGAGATGTGCATCTAATTTTCCTTTACCCATATCACTCTATGCCACTCTTAAGGAGATGAGAACAAACAAAACAAAACTGCAGATCTGTACAAGACGTAGGCAAAATTTATTAGTGACAAAAATATATATATGCAAACCCTTTTAAATGTGCATATAGTTTACCCTTAAATCCTAGAACGGTGGATTCTGCAATTACTTCCTCTGGGAGAGCATTCCAGGTGTCCACCACTCACTGCGTGAAACAGAACTTCCTGATATTTGTCCTGGACCCGTCCCCCCTCAGCTTCAGTCTATGTCCTCTTGTCTGTGTCACACTGGACATTATAAATAACTGTTTTCCCTGTTCCATTTTGTCAAATCCTTTCAGTATTTTGAAAGTCTCGATAAGATCCTTTCGCAGTCTCCTCTTCTCAAGGGAGAACAACCCCAGTCTCCTAAGTCCTCGTAGTCCAGGTTCTCAATACCTTTCACTAGCTTCGTTGCTCATCTCTGCACCCTCTCTAGCAGTTTTATATCCTTCTTTAGGTATGGAGACCAATGCTAGACGCAGTATTCCAGGTGCGGTCTGTAGAGCGGTATTATAACTTTCTCTGGTCTACTCATAATTCCCTTCTTTATCATGCCTAGCATTCTATTTGCTTTCTTCTCTGCTGCCGCACATTGCACCGATGGTTTCAGGGTCCTATCTATCAGTACACCCAGGTCCTTTTCCTGTTCGGTCTTTCCCAGAGTTACACCTGACATCCTATACTTGTGATCTTTATTTTTTCTGCCTAAATGCATCACTTTGCATTTTTCCACATTAAAATTAATCTGCCATTTCTCCAATTGATTCAAGTCGCTCTGGAGTTCCTTGCTGTCCTTCTGCGATCTGATTGCCCGGCATAGCTTTGTGTCGTCTGCAAACTTGATGATTTCACTGGATGTTCCTTCTTCCAGGTCATTTATGAAAATATTAAATAAGATGGGTCCAAGTACTGAGCCCTGGGGTACAACGTTAGTCACTTTTTCCCACTCTGAGAACTTCCCATTTATGCCCACTCTCTGTTTTCTGTTCTCTAGCCATTTGCCTATCCATCTTAGTATATCTCCCTCTATTCCATGGCCTTGTAATTTCCTGAGAAGTCTTACATGTGGAACCTTGTTGAACGCTTTCTGAAAGTCCAAGTATACAATATCCACCGGTTCTCCACTATCAATTTGTCTGTTCACTGTCACAAAAATTGAAGTAGGTTCATCAAATATGATTTCCCTATCCTGAAGCCATGTTGACTGGCTCTCATCAGGTCATGTGTGTCTAGGTTCCGGACTATGCTATCTTTGATCAGCGCCTCAACCATCTTTCCAGGGACAGACGTGAGACTTACAGGTCTGTAGTTGCCTGGCACTCCTCTCGATCCTTTTTTAAATATCGGCGTGACGTTCGCTAACATCCAGTCATTCGGTATCTGTCCTGTTTTGATTGACAGGTTTGCAAGTTTTTGCAATAGTTCTCCAATTTCAAATTTCAGTTCTTTTAGGACTCTCGGATGAATTCCGTCCAGTCCAGGAGATTTATCACTTTTAAGTTTGTCGATCTGGTGGTAAATCTAGTCCAAGTCCACTTCTACTGTGGTGAGGCTGTCCTGTACGACTCCCTTGAACACTTTCACTGTGTCAGGTATTGCTGCGGTGTCTTCCTTTGTAAAGACAGACGCAAAGAAGGAATTCAGTCTGTCTGAAATTTGTTTGTCATCCTTGATGCACCCTTTTCCTCCCAGGTCATCCAGCGGTCCCACCGCCTCCCGTGCGGGTTTTTTCCCTTTTACATATCTAAAAAAGAGCTTGAAATTTTTGGCCTCTTGCGCTATTTTCTCCTCGTAGACCTTTTTGGCAACCCTCACCGCCTTGTGACATTTTTTCTGATCATCTCTATGTTTGTTCCAAGCTTCGGATGTTTCCGTGCATTTCCACGTCTTAAAGGAGTCCTTCTTTTCATTTATGGCTTCCTTCACCTCTTTGGTAAGCCACGCCGGCTCTCTTTTGCCTTTGGTTTTCTTTACTTTGGACATCCGCGGAATGTAGAGGCTTTGTGCTTCCGTGATAGTATTTTTCAGTAGGGACCATGCCTGTTCCACCGTTATGACTTTGCCCATGTTTTTCTTGATCCGTTTTTTCACCATGGCTCTCATGCAGTCGTATCTTCCCTTTTTAAAGTTTAAAGTCATGGTTGAGGTTTTGGTATCTTTCCCTTTCCCAACATCAAGTTTGAAGTTGATCATGTTGTGATCGCTCGTCCCCAGCGGGACCGTGACTTCTACTTCCTTTGCCGGACCCGTAATGCCATTTAGGACCAAGTCCAAGGTGACGTTTCCTCTCGTCAGCTCTTCTACCATCTGTTCCAGAAAGCAGTCCCCTAGCACTTCCAGGAACTTTGCCTCCTTGCCACAGTTGGAGGTTCCCAGGTCCCAGTTTATGCCTAAACTATTTCCCTTGTCCAGATTTTCTAATCTATATAGCACTTTAAGGCAAGAGACCCAAATCCAGTCTTCAAGGGTCCTATCCCAATAGGATTTTCAGTATTCAGTGAAATGGTATGGTGGCCATGTTAGTCCACTTTTCAAAGTGATCTGACGAAGGAGTTAACTTCAAAAACTAATCATAAACTATGTACATTGTTAGTCCAATAAAAAAAGATTATTTTTTTCCTTTATGTTTTTGTTTTATTTCTACATATCACAATAAATATGAATGAAGTGTATTTCCAAACAATGGAGGCCGTATGTACACTTAGGGGCCCTTTCACTCATGTGCATTACATTTTGCAGGTTCTGCAGTTTAATATGTTGTAGCTGCAACTCTAACATGACAACCATTAGAGACGTGCCCAGCATTTTCCACTATAGGTTGTGTGTTAACATCTTCATTAGTGTGGGGTACTTAGTTGCATTTAGAATGGAGGCAGTTAGGACCGGATTCTGTAAACAGTGCCTAAATCGGCAGGTACCTAGAAAAAAGGCCTCAACTGCATGTCAATCATATTTGGGTATCGTTTACAGAAATGCACCTAATGGTGCCCATCAAAAAACTTAGACGTCAGCAGTGGTGGAGCGTGGGTGGAGCGGTGCGGGTGGTCTGCCCAGGTATCATCTTGGTGGAGGTGTTGGTACCCGTCTTCCCCTCTGACCCCGCTCCTTCCCTGCACGCACATGCCCTTACCTTCCCCCATATCTCTATAACATTTCCAACATAAGCAGCAACCCCCAGTCTGCTGCTTGCACCAGCGTCAGCACTTCCTCTGACATCACTTCCTGGACCTGTGCCTAGGAAGTGATGTTAAAGAAAAAGCCAACACTGGAGCGAGCAGCAGATTGGGGGTTGCTGCTCACGCTGTGAATGTTATAGAGGTACAGGGAAGGAAAGGGGTGCATGTGACAGAAGGGGGTAGGGAAGGAGTGGATGGGGGTGGGGAAGGAGAAGAGGGCAGGGGAGAGCACTTCTCACCCTCGCTACATCACTGGACACTGGTAATGTAGGTCAGGGTTTTACAGGCCTACATTGCAGGCATCTAAATTTTTTAGAGAATCGCACCTAGCGGCGCCTATCTATGTCTCTGCCCCCAAACACGCCCACTTAGGCATTAGGCGCTTACCTTTTATAGAATCGGGTAATTAAATTATCAGGTAATAATCGGGTAATTATCAGTTAATTAAATTTTATTTTCAATTATGAGCTTGTTAAAGCTCATAATTGAAGCTATTAAAGTAGATTGAGCAATTAAAGTAGGCGCTTAACTTTAGGCGCCTCTTATAGAATCTGGCCTTAAGTGCCTTCTCTTTAGGAAGCAGCATGTGGGCCTTTGCCCCTCCCCCTCCTCTCCAAACCTCACCACCTCTGCATCATACTGGATCGAGAAAGCTGTACCCAAAAGGGGTCTTCCCTCTGAGAAATTCATCTACTTTGAGTACTTGTGTTATATTCACTCAATAAAGCATAATCTCAGAAATTATGAGGATTATCTGTGTATGTATCAGCAGGGGGAGTTTTGAAATTCTGCTATAGTGTAATCTAATATCTGGGATTTGGTTATACAAGAGCAGCAACTTGAGGAAGGGCTGTGCCTCACTGGTTGAGCTGCTGCCTCTGAATCCAGAGGTTATGATATCAAATCCTGGTGCTGCTCCTTGTGACCCTGGACAAGTCACTTAATCCTCCAGTAACATATCTACAGTGATGTGTAGGAATGCTTAAGTACACCCAAGGCAGGGTGTAGAGATGGTTTCACCCATAAATGGCTTTGGGTATGCTTAAGCATCCATACATGTCTCCATAGGCCTAAGACAGATGTATTAAATGTAGGCCTGCAAAATGCTGCCCTACATTTAACAGCACAGTATTTTCAATGTCCCAAAGATTCTTTGTGCTAGTTTAACTAAACTTCTTTTGGGCCTCAGATTTGCCATTAGGTGCCTCACATTGTTAAGGTCACCATTCAAATTTGGCTATGGCTTCCTCACTAGCCCGGTGTACTCTTTTTTTATGCTTTTATATATAAAGTGCTCAGTGCTGTATTAATAACTTAATCCATTTTGACTAATTTTTGACATAAAATCTTCTAAAAACTTTATAACTTATCTGAATCTTTTCTGTGTATCACATTGGGAAGGGACCTGTCATTCGACATGTTTCGCCCTCAGGCTGTTTCAAGAAAAGTCCCCCCCTTTTAGTATTTGTTTGTACCATATATATGTGGATCGGGATGGTACAAACAAATACTAAAAGGGGGGGACTTTTCTTGAAACAGCCTGAGGGCGAAACATGTCGAATGACAGGTCCCTTCCCAATGTGATACACAGAAAAGATTCAGATAAGTTATAAAGTTTTTAGAAGATTTTATGTCAAAAATTAGTCAAAATGGATTAAGTTATTAATACAGCACTGAGCACTTTATATATAAAAGCATAAAAAAAGAGTACACCGGGCTAGTGAGGAAGCCATAGCCAAATTTGAATGGTGACCTTAACAATGTGAGGCACCTAATGGCAAATCTGAGGCCCAAAAGAAGTTTAGTTAAACTAGCACAAAGAATCTTTGGGACATTGAAAATACTGTGCTGATTATTCCTGTCAATGTCTTACTAACCTATGACCAAAACAGATACTGTAGCCCTACATTTAAGGCATCTATTCATCAATGTAGATGTGATTCTCTTTAGTACGCCCATTCTCCGCCAGTGCCCCACTTGGTTACCATCCCCCTTAATCCCAAATACCCTTAGCAAATGGTTTAGCTCACAGCAACTGTCAAAATACTTCAACTAATTGCTGTGCTTCTGCAGTAGAGGTTCTCGCACGCTAAACCACTTATTAAATGCCTAAAGCACTTTAATAAAAAGGCTCATTAGATCTCAGGTATGTTCAGTGTGAAAATCCTGAAAGCCTAATGTTTACAAACCTCAGGAGTCATATTTGAGGATGCCTACTCTAAAGGGGTCAGTTTTGCTCTGCCATTTTGGGCCTCCCTTTGGTAAATGGCAATAATTTGCTAGCTTTTTAAAATTAAATTCTCATGATTTATATTTGGGACTCACTGAGACTGACACTATTTCTGACACCAGCCAGGTCCTAGGTGACCCCATGCAGCTCTATCATCAAAACACAAAAGACATCGGAGGGGTAGTAGCACCAAACTGATCCATTTAGGGTGAGTGTTCTTGTTAGGAAGAAAAGGAGGACAGAAAGGAGTCCCCTTAAAACAAAGAAAAGAACATGAGGGGAATCTAGTAGCTCCAAAGCAGGGACTTTTTATCCAGAGAGAGGAAATTAATTGAACTTGAATATATGCAAGTGAACATTATACAGTGGAACCTCGGTTTGCGATTAACGCAGTTTGCGAGTGTTTTGCAAGACGAGCAAAACACTCAGCAAACTTTTGTCTCGCAAACCGAACACCACCCCAATAAATAAGCACTTACAGCTGCAGGAAGCGCCGCTTCAGGGGGATTCCTCTGCCGTCCGCCGGCCAGCCTTCCACGCCGGGTGCCTTCCGCATGTTGGAGAGCCTCTGAGTCCACGCAGCCGTCCCACCTGTACATTGCGTATGATCACGCACGTCGTCGATCATCGAAGAGGCGCTGTGTGGGCTCAGGGGTTCTCCAGCGGCTGGCGGACGGAAGAGGCAACCCCCCGAAGCAGCGCTGCGTGGGCTCAGGGGTTCTCCAGTGGCTGGCGGACAGAGGAGGCATTTCTTTGAGATGGCGCTGCAGCACCCGGCACCTGACAGGTACACACCCCTGGGCCACCCCTCGCCACTTCCTCCCAGTTCCTTGGCATCTTTTGGGTTGTGGAACGAATTGTCAACGTTGCCATTATGGCCTATGGGGAAAGTTGCTTTGATATACGAGTACTTTGGATTGTGAGCATGCTTCTGGAACGAATAATGCTCGTATACCAAGGTATCACTGTATTCTATTAGCACTCTCACATCAATATACCCTTGGTAATAATATATTTCAGAGAGAAAGGGATTTTCTCAAGATTTTAAAAAGACTGAAGACCTATTTGTTTCAATGTGTTTACAACTGAGGGCTTCGTATTTGTGCTTCAGAGGGTGAGATAGCTGCAGCAATTGCGATTTTATTGTAATTGCTTAATGTTTATCTATTGTACTCCACTGCTTTATCTCCCATTGACATCACTATTTCAGTTTTAATTCATCGATTTGCAGATCAGGCCTATGTGCACTGTCTTTGTGGTATTAGGAAAAAAAAAAATTGCCAGAAATAGATGTTATAAGCTTATTCCAGTGCTTTCTGTAGTCATGGGTGCTGATTCTCCATAGAGACAGAGATGCATTGCTGAGCAAGAACCTGCAAGTTGTCATTCAGGGTTGCTATGGTAACAGGAGTCTCTTTTATTAAAGACTCATTCAGTAATTCCTCAGACACTCTACAACTCTAATAAGAATGCCACTGTTTTTACTTCCTTCAACTGAAGGTGGATAAGAAATCTTACTATGAGAGGCCGCTGAAACGTTCTTAGCCCAACCAACAAAGTTGGGGCAGTCTCCATCAAGGACTATACAGCACACAGTCCAGTGATTTTTCACTTTTTTGATTCTGTTGGAAAAATATGGAACAAAAAAAAAAAGTGGAAAATCGTTGGACTGAGTGTATAGCTCTTGATGGAGACTGCCCCAACTTTGTTAGTTGAACTGAGAACTTCTATGAGTGTCGGAGCATTTAGCGCTCTGGGCCGCAGTAGAAATTTCTACTATGGCTTAGTTAAACGGGAGGGGGAGGGGTTAGATGGAAGCAATGAATTCTTCGTATTTACCTGTTTACCTTTCCGAGAAAAGGCACTGCCCACAAGATGAATAAGACTCTGAGAGACTTTGAGTAAATTAAGCAATATAATGTATTTTCATTTTGGGCCCAAAATGGGCCCAAATTGGCACAGAAATTGACAAGATGGACACACCTGGCATAGTACATTCATTGATTATATAGCCTGTACAATCTTTAGTTAGCCCCTCATGCCTGTCTGCTCATTCGGTAGAGAAGTACACTTCAAAAACTCTCAAATCCTTCCCACCTACTTCCTATCTCTCCACCCCTTATTCTTCAGACCCTAGCCATATTTGGGCATATTTAGAGCCATATCTGGGCACTGTTCCCTCCTTTCACATACTCGCCGCCCCCCCCCTCCCCCCAACATGACCTGCTTAGACCATCTTTATAAACAATAGTCCTTATGGTAACTTCTGCTGATACCTTGATTCAATGCTCATTTGACTGTAGGCATTGTATTCAGTGTCCCAGGAATCCCCTCCTCCCATCTTTTGAGTCTGTAATACTTCTTACTGCACAATGTTAGACAAATTCCTTCTGGAATTTTACCAGTATTTCATTTAGTTTTCCATTACCACTTATTAATATTTTTTTATAATATTACCTCTTTAGTGACCCCTGTATTAGAATAATATGCATAAGTATTATCTTTATAGTTTCTCTGTAGTTATTTGATCACACCTGATTATATGCAAGTGTTATACAATTTAAGTGTTCACCCCCCTCTGTGTTATTCTGCAATAATTAACACTATTAGAAAATATTAATATTTTCATTTCTCACACCTTGTATAGGAGGATTAACTGTAATTGAATAAGTTGCCCTTTGGCACCAATATTCAGCCTGTTAGTAGTCAGGTTTTTAAAAATAATTCCAGATACTGGGCACCAGTATTCGGATGCTGACCAGTGTTGGTAATGCTTTCCAATTAGTGACGCTATAGAGCTAGGTCAGATATTTTGCTGCACCAACCAGACAACCTCCAATCTGCCCAAGCCCCACCCATGGACCGTCCCAGCACTGCCTAGGTACTGCTCAGCAGTCACAGGACATATTCAGTGGCACTGTCTGGTTAGTATGGCTAAGGATCCCTCGCTGGCATTTATCTGGTTATCAGATAAGTGGATTTAAATACTGGACTCTACAAAACTGATTCTATAAACAGCACCTAGGGTAAGTGTGCTAGGTGCCCTAATCATGGACACCAAATTAGAGAATGACACGGTGACAAAATTAATCACTGTTCCCGTCCCCGTGGGAAACCATCTTCATGTCATTCTTTAAGGAGAGAGGGAAGAATCAGAGTATGAATGGGCACAGCCACTGACCCTCAAGCCTTGCACTGAAGAATGCTGGTGTAGAAGGACCGAGGTTGAAATAGATACTAGAAAATGAGATGGGATTATTTCCCGCGGTTATCCGCAGGGACGGGAACGGTGATGAATTTTGTCACCGTGTCATTCTCTACACCAAATGACACCTGACTAAAATTTGTGTGCAACTTAATTGTTTTTAATGGGTTAAACGGTGTGGTGACTGACCACACCATTAAAAATCCCTAAAAAAACAACAATTTTTCATTGATGATTTAGCATGCGCGTGGATATCCGCACAGTGCCTGGCAACGCCTAAGTTGAGGTGCCCTCTGATGCCTAACGACACCTACCTGAAAAGTAGGCAGGGATAGGGGTGGAGAATAGGCATGGTTGACAGGCTTTGCTAGGTGTTATAGTTCAGTAAAACCTGGCCTCGTATACCAATACCTTACCAGAGGGATACCTAAGAATGCCTAGGTGCTGCTAAGCGTGATTCTATAAGTTGCCATACAGCGAGAGTTAGAGAAACTGGGCCTCTTCTCCCTTGAAAAGAGGAGACTGAGAGGGGACATGATAGAAACATTCAAGATAATGAAGGGAATAGACTTAGTAGATAAAGACAGATTGCTCACTCTCTCCAAGGTAGAAAGAACGAGAGGGCACTCTCTAAAATTGAAAGGGAATAGATTACGTACGAACGTAAGGAAGTTCTTCTTCACCCAGAGAGTGGTAGAAAACTGGAACGCTCTTCCGGAGGCTGTTATAGGGGGAAACACTCTCCAGGGATTCAAGATAAAGTTAGACAAGTTCCTGCTGAACCAGAAGATACGTAGGTAGGGCTGGTCTCAGTTAGGGCCGCCGCAGGAGTGGACTGCTGGGCGCGATGGACCACTGGTCTGACCCAGCAGCGGCAATTCTTATGTTCTTATGGTACCTAGTAGTTGATTGTCAACTGCGTAGAACAGTGCCTACAAGTTAGGAGCCAATAGGGGAGAGTGTGGCACAGTGGATAAAGCGACAGCCTTAACACCCTGAGGTTGTGGGTTTAAACCCACACTGCTCTTTGTGACCTTGGGCAAGTCACTTAATTCCCCCCACCCCACCCCCCACCACACACACACACCCATTTTCCCAGGTAGATTGTGAGCTCACCAGGACAGACAGGGAAAAATGCCCAAGTACCTGAATAAATTAATGTACACCGTTCTGAGTTCCCCTGGGAGAACAGTATAAAAAACTGAATGAATAAATAAATAAGTCTTATGAGCTCATATAAGAGGTCATACCCTTTACCCCTGTTACAAGAAGAGAGTTTAGGTATGCCAATATTTAAAATGATGCCTCTTTTGCAGATCTCTTGTCAGGTAAATATCAAAAACAGGCAGACTTTTCCACATTCAGTCTTCAGTTTTGAGAGTGATAAAAAAAAAATGAATGGAAAGATCCAGACTGTAAAAGATGCATTGAAAAAAGCTTTTTCTAATTCTATTAGATCTAAAAAACAAAAACAGAGTTTTAAATTGCTACCATTGAGATTCAGCTCTTGCCAACCTGTCTAACTGTAGCAGAATTCCCATGGAAAGGTCTAGCTTAAAAGATTTCATTGATCACAAAAAGGGTAGTCTTAAAGAATGTATGAACTGAATAGTTTATTTATTCAGCCTATATTATCATCTTCACCCAGATGCAAAGATCAGACGGATTCAGAATCTCAAACAGGAAATTGAATTAGATCTCCCTGCTTTTGAGTCCCTTTTACGTGTGGATTTTCTGCTTAAATTTATCACTGAAATTCATAGCAGACTGTACACT
The DNA here is from genome assembly GCF_902459505.1 of Geotrypetes seraphini. NCBI lineage: Eukaryota > Metazoa > Chordata > Amphibia > Gymnophiona > Dermophiidae > Geotrypetes > Geotrypetes seraphini. The sequence goes on from NC_047084.1 coordinate 369,969,991, forward strand.
CAATGCTATCATTCTGCAAAAGCTAGAGCAGCTGATGCAGATGGCAGAAAAGCACTGGTCTAGACTTTATATATCGGAACTATATTTACCAACCTACGCTCCGCAATTCATGTGGAAATTGTTTCATAGAGCACATTAACATTTTTAGCATGCATAGTAAAGTAGTGCCAGGGCTGGCCAAACCATTAGGCAGAATTAGGTGGTTGCCTAGGTAGAAGTTTCTTTGGGGCAGTAAAAAGTAAGCTTCAGTCTAAGCAAAACAACAGGTCTCGACAGCCACACAAACTCAAAGAACCATCAGCATGTACTTTAACCCAGTGTTTTTCAACCACCGGTCCATGGACCAGCGCCAGTCCACAGAAATTTCCTGCCGGTCCACAGGGCCAGCGCGTGCATCAGGCCCAAAACAGTGTTCTTCAACCGCCGGTCCACGGTGCGATCGATGCAGTGTTATCTTCGAGCCAGCTCCCTCTTCCTAACTGATTCAGTGCACAAAGCCATGGGCAGTGGCTCCTACGAGCATCCTGCGCCTGAACCGGAAGCCTTCTCTTTGAAGTTGCAACTTCAGAGGGAAGGCTTCCAGATGAGGCACGGGACGCGCAAGGTGCAATTAGTACTATTATGGGGCGGGGTCTGGGGTGGAGATTGGGTAGAGATGGGCGGGGTCTGGCCCACGACTTAGCCCAGTGTTCTTCAACTGCCAGTCCACGCACCGATGCCGGTCCATAGAATAATTATTTTATTTCTGCCGGTCCATAGGTGTAAAAAGGTTGAAAAACACTGCTTTAACCTACATTGTTTACAGTACTTTTGTGTGGTGAATTGAAAAAATCTTAGGACGGGAGGGAGCTGCAGGCTAGGTGCCTAAAAATTAATGGCAGGAGTGCAAGGCTGAAGTTTCACCTAGGGTGCCCACTTCGCTTCAAAGCAGTGTTATATTTCTTATTGCTAAATAATATGTGGGTTCAATGCAAAATAACATGAATGCACTGAGAACGCTCACAAGTCCTCCTGTCCTCATGTGCCCTCCTCTTAGCGTGAAAACTTTATAAAAACAGCCTTGCACTGGACACTTTGGGCTCCTTTTACTAAGCTGCGTTAGGGCATTAACGCGCAGAATAGCGCGCGCTGAATTGCCACGTGCGTATAGACCTTAACGCCAGCATTGAGCTGGCGTTAGTTCTAGACATGTAGCGCGCGGTAATATTCTGCGTGTGCTAAAAATACTAGCGCAGCTTAGTAAAAGGAGCCCTTAATGCCAGTACTGAAGCTGGAGAGGAAAAATAAACATCTGTGTGGCTCATGTTGTCTTGTACTCCTTTGCTATGGTACCTTTGTTTTCATATCAGGCAGCCACTTGGGATTCTGTTTTTCATCAATTATGTTCCACTTCCACTTCTTATGCAAATTTTAGAAAACTGCTCAAGGCTTATCTATATGATAAATTTTTATATCTGTAACTTATGATATAGTTAATTATAACTCGCTGTTTGATGTTCAGCTTTTCTTGCTTATTGTAAACTGCAAGGATACATATGGTTTTGTGACGCAGTGGTTAAAGCGACAGCCTCAGCACCCTGGGGTTGTGGGTTCAAACCCACACTGCTCCTTGTGACCCTGAGCAAGTCACTTAATCCCTCCATTGCCCCAGGTACATTAGATAGATTGTGAGCCAGCCGGACAGACAGGGAAAAATGCTTGAGCACCTGAATAAATTCATGTAATGTAATGTAATGTAATTTATTTCTTATATACCGCTACATCCGTTAGGTTCTAAGCGGTTTACAGAAAATATACATTAAGATTAGAAATAAGAAAGGTACTTGAAAAATTCCCTTACTGTCCCGAAGGCTCACAATCTAACTAAAGTACCTGGAGGGTAATAGAGAAGTGAAAAGTAGAGTTAGAGGAAAAATAAAATAAACATTTTAACAAGACAGCATTGATCTAAATACTTTGGAAGGTAGAAGAGAGGAGAGAAAGGAATAGAAGCAGAAGGGGGAGCCGTTGAACAGTAGAATTCTGGAGAAATTTAAATGATAGAAATAGAACAAAACAAAGACAAAAGGCAAAACAATAGATAAGATTAAAGATAAATCATAAGCTGGAAAGAAAAATAAAATAAAACTGTAAAAATGTAAACTGTTCTGAGCTCCCCTGAAAGAACGGCATAGAAAATTGAAAAAAAAGTTATGTAATGTTATTTAACCATGGTGTCAAGTCTGTGGACGACAAACCAAGTGGTTTACCCCCCTCTTTTACTAAGGTGCGCTATGCTTAACGCGTGGTAAATATTAGTGCATGCTAAAAGCTAACGCATGCATGCTATCCTATGGACCCGTTATCAGTTAGCGCCAGTGTTCCCTCTAAGCGGGCGGGTGTTGTGAGCAAACTTTTTTCACCGTGAGCCAAAAATATCGGGCGCCAGCAAGTTATGAGCCAACTCGCCCGATTCTCCTCTCGCCGCCCTGCCATCTGCCGTACGCCTCTTCCGATCGTGCGCTGTGACGAGAAACGTGTGCGCTGCGATGTAATATTTTGTGCGCCAGCGCACGCCAGCGCAGCTTAGCGGGAACACTGGTTCAAATGGTTTTATTTATTTCCCCAAATTTATTTTTGTTATACGCATTGAAAATATTTGATATTGCGTTTAAATCAAAATCTCAATAAACTTGAAACGAGTGCCCGTGAGATTGTGGGAGGGTTAAATACTCAAAACTTAGAAGTTTTTGCTACGCCAGCTTTCTGGTATCTTTACATACAGTGGCGTACCTAGCATATGTAACATCCGGGGCCCATCATTTTTTGGCACCCCCCCCCCCATCTGTAAGAAAAACATGATTTTTAGTAACAAACCACACGTCACACATGAGTACCTAGGAAAAGGCAGCATCTTACATATTGCAGTGAGCAGTACATCAATACACCCATTGTAAAACTAAACAAGCCAGACCAGCACAGATCAATCCTACACCGTCAATCCTAACAGAAAACCATGTCTTTCGAACACACAGAACACAGAAAACACCTTCGCCTAGTAAGGAATATGTAATCACAAACTAACCCCTCCCTCTTTTACAAAACTGTAGTGTGGATTTTAGCTACGGAGGTAACAGCTCTGATGCTCATAAAATTCTGAGCATCAGAGCTGCTACCACCAAGGCTGGTGCTAAAAACGCTTCACAGTTTTGTAAAAGGGGGGATAAAATAAAAATACATAGACAAAGGTTAAATTGAACCAGCAAGAAGCTGGACTCTGCATACAATGCTTCACAGAAACAGTGACACATGTCTCCTAAAGCAATAAATAAATAGAAATTTTTTTCTACCTTTGTCTTCTGTGGTTTCTCCTTTCCTCATCTTCTTGTAACTCTCTTCCTTCCATCCACTGTCTGCCGTCTCTCTTCCCCTATATGGCATCTTCTCTCCTTCTATGCCCCTTCCAGAAACTGTATGCCTCCCCCTTCCATCTCTCCTTTCACCCCATTGGTCTGGCATCTCTCTCCTCGCCTTCCCTCTCCCACACCTCTCCTCATAGTCTGGTATCTCCCCTTCCCTGATTCTCTGGCATCTCTCTCCTTTCCTTTTCTTCCATCTTTCGCTCCCCCTCCATGCTCTCACATCTCCCCCTTCCTTTTCCCTTAGACTGGCATACCTTCCTCCTACGCTCCAAGCCCTGGCATCTCCTTTAATTCCCTCCCTCATCTTCCTTCTCCCTCCAGCTGGGTACCGCAACACTCTTCCCTGCAGCTCTGCACTTCCCCACAATTGCCATGCTTCGGTTCCTCTTCTTCCTTCCTTCCCCCCCCCCCCCCCCCCGCGGGACCCTGCGGCACCATCAACTCTTACTCCCTCTAATGTCGGCCCTGCAGCTCCAGACTTCCTCGCACCTTCTCCCCTCCCCCTTTGGATCGCTATTATTTTAAATGTTATAGCCGCGGAGCTGTATCCATCAGTGGAGATGTCTAACCTCGGCCTGCCCCGGAACTCTTACTGCAGCAGCCGCCCGTCTAGGCAGGAACAGGAAGTCACTGTTGCAGTAAGAGTTCCGGGGCAGGCCGAGGTTAGACATCTCCACTGATGGATACAGCTCCGCGGCTATAACATTTAAAATAATAGCGATCCAAAGGGGGAGGGGAGAAGGTGCGAGGAAGTCTGGAGCTGCAGGGCCGACATTAGAGGGAGTAAGAGTTGATGGTGCCGCAGGGTCCCGCGGGGGGGGGGGGGGGGGGGAAGGAAGGAAGAAGAGGAACCGAAGCATGGCAATTGTGGGGAAGTGCAATCCCCCCAATGCGTCCCCTTACCTTACCGACGCGTGTGTGCGCTGTGAAGAGAAACTTTGCGCTGCGATGTAATATTTTGTGCGTGAGCGCAGGCCAACGCAGCTTAGCGGGAACACTGGTTAGCGCATGTGTTGATTTAGAGCGCGCTAAACGTGCACTAAAACACTTAGCGCATCTTAGTAAAAGAGGGCCTTAGTATATGTTTCCATTTATCAGAGTTGAGTAAGATTTTGTGACATCAGAGAATGGAACATGGAAGTGGTCAAGTCACAATAGATGTGTATGGGAAGCTCATTGATAGGTGCCATAGAGAAGAGATGGAAAGGGGTAGTAGTATCAGGTGAGAAGGCATGCCAGTAGAGGTACCCAGGAAGTTATTAGTTGTGGGATAGAGGCAGATTAGTTAAGACAAATGGGCATAGAATGGACCCCCACATATTCTATTCTGAGGGAATAATACAGGATAGTACAGCTAGTGCAGGAGAGAATAGGATAAGGCCAGGGCATCGACTTCCAAAGTGGGAAAAGGAGGAGGAAACAGGCAAAACCACAAAGTAGAGTAGCAGAGACATAGGGCTCCTTTTACTAAGGTGCACTATCGTTTTTAGCGCATGCAGGAAATTACCGCGCGCTACGCTTTTAGAACTAACGCCAGCTCAATGCTGGCGTTAAGGTCTAGCGCACACTATTCTGCGCGTTAAAACCCTAGCGTACCTTAGTAAAAGGTGCCCATATACTGTTCACTATAGAAGAAAATTACTGCATTCTGAAGCTGGTCCTGGAAAATTAGTCTGTTTTTCTATAGTAACATAGTACAGTGGTGCCTCACACAACGAACTTAATTGGTTCCAGGAGCAAGTTTGTTATGCGAAAAGTTCGTTATGTGAAACGCGTTTTCCCATAACAATACATGTTAAAAAAAATAATTCGTTCTGTAGCATAAAATATGCTAAGATGACATAAAAAAGATAAATTTTTTGTTATTATTTTTATTTAGATACATCTAAAAACATACATCTCCCTGTCCTTTTACTTCCACTATCTTCCTATCCCATCTCTATTCCCTTTTGTCCCTCTCCCCATGATCAATCATCTCACCACCTCTCTCTTCCCTCACCCTCAGGGTTCAAGATTGCTTCCACTCTTTTTCCTGTTGTTCTCTCTGCCTGTCACCCTATGATTTAGCATCCCTTCTGCCCTTGTCCAATATTTCCCCTTCTCTCCCTCCCTCTCATCCCCTGCTCCAACATACCGTATTTCGACTGCCCTTCCATCCCCAGGCCTGCCAACTTCCACTCATTTACTGCTTTCTCCCACCTCTGCCAAAGCCCCCCCCCCCCCCCCCCCCGCAGTGATCGGCAACACCAGGCACCCACCCTCAATTGGTGAAACAGGGCCCCCCCTCGATTGGCGAAACAGGGCCCCCCCTCGATCGGCGAAACAGGGCCGGCGACTGCTTTCTCCCGCTGCTGTTGAAGTCTGTAAACAACTTTAACACAAGCCACGGGGCTGTAACAGTGCGTATGCTGCCAACGGCTTCCTTCCTCCTTCCTCTCCCCTCATGATGTAACTTCCCATTTGGTTGATGGAGGAGGGTAGCCGGTAGCGTCACGCACACTGCGCGGAAGGATGCAGCTCGGGCGACTTCGTTGTGTGAAACGAAGTTCGTTGTGGGAAGCAAGACCTGAAGTTTGTTGTGCGCAGCGTTCGCTGTGCGAGGCGTCCGTTATGCGAGGCACCACTGTACATAAGAATTGCCATCAAGTCCAGTATCCTGTTTCTCACAGTGATCAACCCAATTCCCAAGTACCTATCTAGACCCCAAGTATTAAACAGATTTTATGCTGGTTATCCTGGGAATAAGCAGTGGATTTCCTCAAGCCATCGCAATAATGGCCTATGGACTTCTCTTTTAGGAAATTATCCATACATTTTATAAACCCCACTAATCTAACTTATTTCACCACATTCTCCGGCAATGAACTCCTGAGTTTAATTACATGTTATGTGAAAAATATTTTCTCTGGTTTGTCTGTTTTAAATCTACTACTTAGTAGCTTCATCACATGCCCCCTAGTCCAGGGATCTCAAAGTCCCTCCTTGAAGGCCGCAGTCCAGTCGGGTTTTCAGGATTTCCCCAGTAAATATGCATTGAAAGCAGTGCATGCACATAGATCTCATGCATATTCATTGGGGAAATCCTGAAAACCCGACTGGATTGCGACCCTCAAGGAGGGACTTTGAGATCCCTGCCCTAGTCCTAGTAAACAGGTGGTTCACATCTACCCTTTCCACTTCACTCATTATAATCCTCTGTCATATCACCCCTGAGCCGTCTCTTCTCCAAGCTGAAGAGCCCTAGCCCCTTTAGCTTTTCCTCATAGTAGATGATAGTAGATAAAGTCACACTCATTATCAATTTATGATTAAACTAAAAATGAATGTGGTATATAATACTTGATCCTGGTCCTTTTTTTGCTATTTCTGGAACATAGGCTGTATAAATCCACCTGGCACTTTGCTCATGTTCTAACTCAGGGGTGGGCAACTCCGGTCCTCGAGGGCCGGAATCCAGTCGGGTTTTCTGAATTTCCCCAATGAATATGCCCAAGATCTATTTGCATGTACTGCTTTCAATACATATTCATTAGGGCAATCCTGAAAACCTGACTGGATTCGGCCCTCGAGGACCAGAGTTGCCTACCCCTGTTCTAACTACAGGAGTTGCTGTCAAAACCATCTAGGGCCCATCCTAAAATGTTTTGCCATATAAGGAACACAAACCATAGAAGTCTATACAGCACAAGTTCTTCACAGTCAGAATTGCCTTCTAAATACTGTAGCCACCACTAGAGCCTCTAAGCAGGATTCAACAGTGCCCCTAGTGGCTACAGCAAAAATCGATCTGGGCGTGTGACTCAGAATGGAGTCAATCTTTGCAGGGACTTAAATATTAAATATATATTTTTAAAAACCACCAACATCCAACAGCAATAGTTTAAATAAACATTTAGTTTTAATAGTCAGAATGTGCCAAGTCAAAAATGAAATGTAATTTCCCTCCCCCCCCAAAAAAAAAAAAAAAAAACACCCCAAAACTTCAAGGGGAAAATCCTGTGTAGTGCTCAGGATTTCTCCACACAGATCACTCAACTCCCAAAACTGTATTTTTTCACTCAAACAGTTTCCCTAATCTGCTCAATGCAGGTCCCAGGTAAGTCCAACTCCTTAGCTATAGCAGTCCAAGCATTTAAACAGCCCAACCACAAAAGCCTCCAGCTATCACAGCAATGCTGGGGCCAGGAGAATTGCCTCAAGTTTGCATTAATAAAGCACAAATAGCTTTCAAAATTCCCTCCCAGATAGTGGCAAACTTCTCCCACAAAATAACCTCAGCTTCCTACAAAGTTGGGCTGAAAACAAAAAACAGCAATCAAAAGCCCACAGTTCTGGCAGTCCATGAAAAGGCAAACAAAAAAAACATCCTCAGCAAAATCAGCAGAAGATAAAACAGTTTCATTCCAATGTCCCAAACACAGAAAAATAAAAAAAACTCACAGCTCTGCAATCAGTTCTGCTTGGCAGCCAAATCCACATCCATCCATTCTGGTTCTTGGAACAGCTCCTGTAGAATCAATGTTTCCTGGAACTCCATTGGCTCCTCTTGGGCTGGAGCTGCAACTTCACTGGAAGAACCTGCCTCCTTCACTTCCATTAGGTCTGGCAGATTACACTGGCTTAGGCTGGGGAGCTGTTCCTTGGGGAGAGGCTTGTTTCTCTTCCCTATCCTCTCTAACAGCTTAGTCAAATCCTCAAGCTTTTCAGTGTGAGATCCATGCCCTGACCTAGCTGAGCCTGCTCTCTCACCTGGGGATACGCTTGGGCTCCCCCCGGTGGATACCAGGGAAATAGCACTGCTCCCTATTATCAGAACTAGGTTTAAAACCTATGGGGCTCATAATCAAAAAAAAAAAAGCAAACGTCTAAAAAGTGGCCTAAATGGGTACTTGGACAATCAAAAAGCCTGATTGTCCAAGTACCCATAATCAAAGCTGGTTTTAGACGTATCTAAAACCAGCTTAGGCCTTTCCCCTGCCTCTAAACGCATAGAGCGAAAAGAGGTGTTTGTAGAGGAGGGGAAAGGGCGGGCAGTGGGTCGACCTAGACCTAGGCATGCAACAGGTATAACCAAAACTTTAGGTCCAAAAAAAGGAGGAAAAAGGTTGACTCGAATATAAACCAGGGAGTTAATATTCAAGTGTAGTGCCTTGCCTTTCCCTGCCCTGCCAGGCTCTGCACCCTGATCCCTCTCCCTCGCTGCTCTGCCAGCTTCTGAATCCAGCCCCCTCACTCCCCTGCCTTGACAGTCTCTGTACCCAGCCCCCTCCCTCACTACCAGGTTCTGTACCCTGGCCCTCTCCCTCCAGATGCAGGCCTTCACCGAGCCTCCCGTAAGTCCTACTGGGCCAGCGGTGGGCCAGGACAACTAGGATCACTCCTGTCTCCTGTCCCAGCTGATTCTAAGAATTTATACCTCCCTCCCACCTCCCCCATGTACCGTTAGACTCCTTTGTGGCCCAGCGGTGAACCGCAGCAGGAGCAACCTTCCTTTGCTCCTGCTTGTGCAGCGCTGCTAGCCAAGGTCACTCCTTCCTGTGCAGAGCCGCTAACTGACTAACTAATGATTCTAAAGGTACGCGGGAGGGAGGTAAAAAATTTTAGAATCAGCTGGGACAGGAGGCGGGAGGGATCCCTTCCTTCTTGGCCAACCAGAGATTTAAAAGGTACACCGAGGAGGGGAGGAATGTAAAAGTTATTAGAGTTGGCTGGGACAGGAGACGGAAGGCTCACCAGGTCTCACAGCAGGCACAGCAGAGACTTGCAACAGGTTCGGGAGGGGAGAGAGTCAGCACTGACCCAACTATAAACTGAGACCCCATTTTTGGGCTATTTTTGTGGCCCCAAAATCTCAGTTTATATTTGAATATATACGTTATTTAAATGTTTGTGAGAAGCCCCACAGCTCCTTCTGGGGTTCAGCTGAAGTCACAATTGCAGTGGGTGGAAAATGGAATTTTTGCCCAGATCAGAGTATACTTACTCCTGAACACGCTGTGGGTATTACAAAAATTAAAAAAAAACTCTGCAATGTCTCAGAATGTGTGTAATCTTCAATGAACTGTTGGTAACATAAGACAAATTAAACTCTACCGAGATTTTTAAAGTTTATTACAAAATAACAATAAATTTCAATAAATTACTAAATTGCAAGTTTCTCTAAAAATACATTAAAATATTCAGTAATAAAGTCATTCTGAAAACCTTCTAAAGTGTTTTCAATTATTAAGAAAACTAAGGGCCTCTTCTACTAAATCGCGCTAGCGGTTTTAGCACGGGGAGCCACGCTGAATGACCCGCGCTGCTCCCGACGCTCATAAGAACTCTATGAGCGAGGAAGCAGCGCGGGCCATTCAGCACGGATCCCCATGCTAAAACCGCTAGCGCGATTTAGTAGAAGAGGGGGGTACCTCAGCTTACTTCACCTTCTACTAACCAATGAGAACAGGTAAGGTTTACATGCCCTTTTTCTAACATTCGTGTACTCTCCAATTAATCGAAAACTTATTCTTCTTTTCAGGACCTCTCTTCTTTTGCAGGTGAACATTAAGAAGTGTTCTTACTCTTTTCTCTAGCGTATTCCTCTAGCCCATTGTTATTGTTATTCAACCGCCGGTCCGCAGAAAATTCCCGCGCAGGACTGGCAAGATCGACATCTGCAATTTCCTACCGGTCCGTGCAGGGCCGGCAAGATCGACAGCTGAAGTCTGCGCAGGGCCGGAGAGATCATGGGGAGCCTCCGACAGTGGCTTTCTCCCCTCCCAGCAGCTCTCCTTACTTACCAGCGCAGCGATTCAGGAAGGCAGCCTTGTGGCTTTTGCTGAGTCGCAGCCGCCTCTGATGATGCAACTTCCTCTTTCCTCAGAGGCGGTGCGACCCAACAAAGGACCCAAGGCTGCCTTCCTGAATCGCTGCGCTGGTAAGTAAGGAGAGCTGCTGGGAGGGGAGAAAGCCACTGTTAGAGGCTGGGAAGCTGCTGGGCATGGTTAAAAAAAAAAAGGGGGGAACAGTTGCTACTGGACCTTGAGGGAGGGAGGGAGGGAGAAGGAGAGATGCTGCTGGGAGGGGAGGAGGGAAAGGAGTCTGGGAAGCTGCTAGGCAAGGGAAAAAAAGGGACAGCTACTACTGGACCTGGAGGGAAGGAGAAGGAGAAATGTTGCTGAGAGGGGAGGAGGGAAAGGGAAGGGAAGAGAGTTACTGCTGGACAGGGGGAGGAGGGAAGGGAGAAGAAAAAAGGAAGGAAACAGCTGGCAGGGAAATTAGAGGAGGGGAAGGGGAGAGACAGGAATGAGATGGGAAGTGGGTCAGCAGAGAAATTGAGATGGACAAAGATGCTAGATCTGATGTAGGAGAGATAAAAATGAAGAGAGCAGTGAAGCTGGAATGAATCATGTAAAAAGGAGAGAGGGGGCATAGGCTGGATGGAAAGGGGAGAGGGGCATAGAAAGAAGACAAATACCATATGGAAGGGGGAGAGGCCAGACAGTAAATGGAAGGGGCAGATGCTGGATTAAAGAGACAGAGAGGGCAGACGCTGGAAGGAAGAGAGTGAAAAGAAGATGAAAGCAGAAACCAGAGACAACAAAAGATAGAAACAAATAATTTTATTTCTATTTTGTGATTAGAATATATAAGATTTGAAATATATATCCTGCTAGAGCTGGTGTTAGACATAACTGGGGACTGCAAAGTCCAGGCAGTGGCTTAGGGCTCTCTCTGACCAGGGGGGCAGTTGCCCTAGTTGCACTTCCCTAACCCTATTCCTGTCACGTGTGACTGCAGTATTCTGATAGCATGATATTTCTGTGTAGCATTCTGTAATAATGTGGCTTATTCAGTTTTCTTGATGGTAGAGGAGATATATGTGAAGGGGAGGGGAGACAGGGGTTTTGTTGATCCTTGCTCTGTATTATTTGTATTTATAAAATGACAATTGTACAGAATATTGTTTCTTTTTATACTTTAATAAAATACATTCAATATAAAATCATAACTGAGGCTTGTGCGGATGGGATCAGATGGTTTGTGAGGACCGAGCTCGCGGAGATGGGACAGAAACGGGGTTTTTAAATTTCAGTCCTAGTAGCTTGCCGGTCCACAAAATAATTTTTTTTTTCTGCCGGTCCATAGGTGTAAAAAGGTTAAAGAACACTGCTCTAGCCTATCTTAATAACTATTACTCTTCTTTTGCAGGTCTCAGGTAAGGATTTAAAAAATCAAATTAGCCCATTGTGTGCACACAGAAAAGTAAAAGTTAAAGAAAACCTTTCCTTTGATTGCAGGCTTTCTTGTGTTGGGTACCGAATGATGGATCACAGGAACTGGAACTTTGATTCTCCACAGGAAACCAAGTCATTCAGGAACCTAAACTCAGCATTTTCTATTATTAAATGAACAGTGCTCTGTCTACTACTATCAAGAAAATAAAGGGGTCCTTTTATCAAGCCGCACTAGCGGGGTTAGCGCGTCAGACATTTCATCACGTGCTAACCCCTGCAGCCGGCTAAAAAACTAACGCCTGCTCAATGCAGGCATTAGCGGCTAGAGTGGCTGGCGGTTTAACGTGACACCAGGAAGTATTTCTTCACCGAAAGAGTGGTTGATCATTGGAACGAGCTTCTGGTACAGGTAATCGAGGCCAACAGCGTGCCAAATTTTAAGAGTAAATGGGATGCCCATGTGGGGTCCCTAAGAGGGTGGAGTTAAGGATGGGTCATTAGGAGTGGGATCTCTAGGAGAACAGACTATGGGGGGTAGGTCAGTAGAGTGGGCAGACTTGATGGGCTATGGCCCTTATCTGCCGTCATTTTTCTATGTTTCTATGGTATTACGCGCGTTAAACCCCTACCGCAGCTTGATAAAAGGACCCCAAAATGTTTGCCTAAAAAAAAATAATATTAACCTCCCTCTGAGATGCAACTTTGTGTGACCTAATCCTTTTTCCAGTTCCTATTATGTACTTTCTCTCTTGTGCAGAAAATAAGAGAAAACCAAAATTCACAAATTCTGTCTCACTTCACGACCTGTGGCCTATTTCAATTCTTAGCCTAAAAAGAACAACAATGCAGCACAAGTCAGACTAGTGCAATGGAGGTTCTATGGCAGCCTTAAATTCCTGCTGCTCACCTCTGATTTTATTAGTGGTTTTAACCACTTACTCCCATAAATTTAGGTTTCATAAATATATTTTTCTTTTTTTTTTTTACTTCTTCCTTCCCTTTATTTAATAATAAGAGCTATTAGTTCAAACACTTACTGCCTCTTCTATCAAACTGCCCTAGCAGTTTGTAGCGCGGTGAGCCGCGCTGAATGGCCTGCGCTGCTCCTGACGCTCATAGAGTTCCTACGAGCATCAGGAGTAGCACGGGCCATTCAGCGCAGCTCACCGCGCTACAAACTGCTAGGGCAGTTTGATAGAAGAGGCCATTACTTTTTTTTCTCTGATGCTCCAATTTCTTTTGGCAGCAAAAATGAATAAATAAATAAATAACTTCTTTACCGTTGATCAAGCCTTCACTGGAATTACTCAGTAAAGATTTCCCAAACGATTTCCACCCTTTTACCCTTCTTCATGCTCTTGTTAGAAATTTCTGTTTTTCAAAACATTTCTTTACTGTCAGAGTAATTGATTTACAATTTACAAACCACTCCCCAATAAGGGCTCCATTTACTAAGGTGCATTAGGGCCTTAACGCACAGAACAGTGCACGCTACATTGCCGCACGCGCTAGACCTTAACACCAGCATTGAGCTGGCGTTATTCTAGAAGCGAACTGAAACAAGGACTTATATGAATGATCATTGTGCTGATCCTTCTATGAATGCACTTCTGAGCTCTCAGAGACCTGTTCAGTTCAATTACATTAGTATTTGAAACAGAATGTTGGTTTGCATGATCTTCCAATTTTCTTTCAAAATTTTGGCTATCACATTGCCATGTGTGGAATACCGAAGCACACATGTTAACATGACTTATGGCTTATCAGTAAACTGATAGATTTGAATCCTTTACCACTGCTCACATTTCATTTCATTTCATATATATTTATTTTAATGGAAAAGTTTTTGTTTTCTTATAAAGCCTCTTAAGGCAGTGTTATAGGAGAGATACTTTAAATCACAGTTATCGCTAAAATGCTGGGATAATACCAAAGCATTATGGGAATCTTATTCATACTCAGTTTGCATTGGTGGCATGGTCTCTGGGATTCTCTGTGGTTTGTGTCTGGATGGTCTGATCTCTCTGGGGTTTTCGAATTATACATCTGTTTCATAACTCACATTACTTATTTAACATCAGCAAACAAAGTTATGACACCACTTCACCTTTATCAATATTTCCACAAAATTAGCAAGTACACATCATAGCAAACCTATCCTTGATGCACTTCTTCAAGAAGAAATATACATAAACATAAGTAGAAGACTTTATCAAATCATGCCTTGAGGGAAAGTACATACATACTTTAAGGTGCAAGTTCAAATATTTTTTCTAAGCAAAAATAAAATAACCCAGGAAAGACAGGCTATTTCATCTAGAACAGGGATGTCAAAGTCCCTCCTCGAGGGCCGCTATCCAAGGGGTTTCAGGATTTCCCCAATGAATATGCATGAGATCTATTTGTATGCACTGCTTTCATTGTATGCTAATAGATCTCATGCATATTCATTGGGAAAATCCTGAAAACCCGACTGGATTGCGGCCCTCGAGGAGGGACTTCGACATACCTGATCTAGAAGGTTTTCTGGATTCAATCTCCTCGTCCTCAAGAAAACTTATTAGTATACAGTCTGTATAAATAATAGATATAATAGGTGGTTCGAGGATTCTGGGGGAATCGATGTGCCTGTGCGTGGATTTGTGGAGGATTCCGGAGTTCATGCTATTAATACATCTTATTTCAAATGTGGCTCAATGTAATCCTCACACTATTCCAGACATTGTTTATTACTGTTCAAGGAAGAATCTGATTAGAAGGGAAAGCGGTGTGTATGATTCATCTCCTACCATCTTTATTCTTGGTTGGAATTTGGGACAGTTCAGGGCTAAGGAAATTGAATTTTTCTTAAATAAGTTTCCATAAATATTATTTTTTGAAGTTTATGGAAAGAAATAGCTTCAGATAGAATTTGAATTTTCAACTTTTCAGCTTGATGTTGATTTTATCTTTTCTAATAGCTTAAAATTCTGTAAGGAAGTTGTTATTAAAAAAGTGGAAATTGATACATATTGCCTTGGGAATTTATCTTTTATAATTGCTTAAAGTTCTGTAAGGAAATTATTACAAAAGGGGGGATGATTAAAACTCTTTATAGTTCCCCTCTGCTAGACTATATATTAATAATGCATTTACTGAACGGTTTCCTCTAGAGAGGGTGGTTCGGCAAGGATGCCCATTGTCTCCACTGCTTTTTGATAGTGTTCTAGAGCCTTTATTAATGGCAGTTCAGCAAGCAGAGGAGATACAGGGAATTCCAAATGCGGGTCGAATGTATAAGGTTTCAGTGTATGCAGATGATATCTTATTGCATTTAACTAATCCTGAACTAACTATTCCAGCTTTACTCCAGTTGATTGAAAACTTTGGGAGCAAATCTGAAGTACTTCCATTAAATGTTCATTGTGTTAAGGGTATATTTGACCCGTTTCCATTCCACTGGAAGAAGGATGGAATAAAATATTTAAGAATAATAATCCAACGGACATTGGAGGAAACTATGTTTGCTAATGAAAAATGATTACTGACAACAATTAAGGAAATGTGTGAGCGATGGAACCCGTTATATCTTTCTTGGTGGGAGAGAGTTCAAACCATTAAGATGATGATCGCTCCTGTAATTTATAACCAGATGAGTATGATACCAATTTATTTTCAGTTATCTTTCTACAAAAAACTAAATAGAATTCTTTTGGGCTTTTTATGGCTTGGTAAGACTCCCAGAATTGCCTTATCATCTTTGCAAAAGTCTCTGTCTATGGAAGGAATGAATTTTCCAAATTTTTATATGTACTATCAAGCTAACTTTTTGTGTCAGGGTATGTATTGGGTCCTTCCAGAGTTCATTGAAAATTTCCCAGATTGCCTTATTCTTGAAAGTCAGTTTATGGCCCCACTTCGTGTAAAGCATCTATTGAGCATTGGACTTCCAAGAATCTATAAAGGAAATAGGATTGTTCACTCTACTTGGAAGACTTTAAGATTCTTGGATGATCTATTGCCAACTCCTATCAAGAAAACAAAATGTCAGTCCTTATGGCTGAATTCTAAAACTAAGGTGGGAAAATCGAAAATGTTATGGGAAAAATGGTTACAGGTTGATATTAGAACATTGGAAGATGTATGTTATCAGGATAGACTGGCATCTTTTCTCCAGATACAATAGACATTTGCCCCCTCTTCTACAAAACCACGCTAGCGGTTTTTAGCGCAGAGAGCCACACTGAATGGCCCACGCTGCTCCCAACGCTCATTGAGTTCCTATGAGCATCAGGAGCAGCGCGAGCTATTCAGCATGGCTCCCTGCACTAGAAACAGCTAGTGCGGTTTCGTAGAAGAGGGGGTTGGTCTATCGAATACACAAGACTTCAAATGGTTGCAATTAAAGCAAGCCATCCAAAAAGAATTTCCTGAATGTTGTACTCTAAAAGGCCAGTTTCACTATATTAGAATGATGTATTTTAGTTTATTCCTTTTCTTCTGAGGTAATAATTTAGTATCTTTCTCAAAAATACCTCCAGAAAACTTCTACTCAAATTGCCCCTTATAGGGACTACTTAATATCTTTATATTAAATTTTTATATTAATTTTTGAGCCTCAGCCCCACCACTCCACCGCATCAATATACTTTCATCGCGGTGAGCTTTACATGGTATTATCATCACTGGCTCCAAAAGAATTTTTCTCTCTTTCTATTAATTTATATAGTCATTTACTTAAGACCTTTACTCAGTTTTAAAGTGCTTTGTGCTCATTAATATTTCATAAATAAATAAGTAAATGTATACTCAATATCCAATTTCATTCATTCTGTGTGGCTCATAATAAAAACTTAAACACATCAAAAACCCATCCAAGTCGGCACTTGGACGACCTAAAAGACAGGTTGTCCAAGTGCTGATAATCAAACCGAGTTTCTGAATGTATCAAGGTTTCAAGGTTTTATTAAAATTTGATTTAATTGTTTATCTAATTTCTAAGCAAGTTTAGGCCTCTGAATTCCGCTGTGCACCCAGAGCTAAAAGGGGCATATCTGGAGGAGTGGTTAGGGCGGTATTTGGGTGGGATGTGGGCTGACCTAGACTTAGTCAAAACTTATACGTTGTGAGTTAGACGATGTAAAAGCAGGTATAAGTGCGAAAAAGGTATCCAAAGTTTTATGCTGGGATTACTGCCTAATTAAAGTGCCTGTTGAAGTCTTTTCTGTGTTCAGCTGAGGTTCCTGCTTTGCTGCTCCATCTGCTGTATGCTGATTCACTTCCTACTTACCTGGTGCAATGCCTTAGGTATGACAAGACTTACCCCATCTTTTACTAAGATGCGCTAACCGAGTACTGCGCGCTAAATATTAACACGTCCATAGACTAACATGCACGCGTTAGCGTTTAGTGCGCACTAAATCGATTAGCGTGCACTAATCGGTTAGCGCACCTTAGTAAAAGAGGTTTTCATATGGTGTAGTTTTCATATCCACCATATTTCTTGCCAATCTTGTGTATCTAACTTTATTTGGAGATCTATAGATCTATTCTTTTTTTTTCTCTTCTGCTTAGATTGAAATAAAGCTGTGAGATTGCTGTAGCTGATTCAGTATCATGAGAATTGTTCCCAGTGCCAGGAGAATACATAAGAAGGGATAAGTGACAAACCACAAAGGCAAAATGAGAGAATATCACCTCATTTCCATATCTTCTGTGGCTAGTGTCCAAGCTTTTACAGTGTGAGACTTGATGGAATTAATCCTTCCAATTTATTTAATATATTAGCCCCATTGGAATAATGAATTAAGCTGGCAAATTGAGTACAACTGTTTAAAGAACTTTCCAAGTCAGTCCATCTCTCTTATCTATCTGTCTTCATCCATCCTTGCAAACATGGTAGTCTAGCTGAAAGAAGCCTTGAGTCACCACAATCTCTAGGGTAATCACTATAGTATATAACCTTTTTTCCCCATATTAATGAAGAGAATTGTTCCTTAGAACTGTTAGCATGGATTGCAGCATTTTTCAGTGTGTCCTTTTCAGTGTGTCCGTTCAATAGAATATTAATCCTTTAAGTAATGAAGCCACCTTGCTTAGATTTTCAAGCAGAAATATAGGCAATATTGTCTTTCTCTTACCTCTTGAAAAATTCAGTGTAAAATAATTAAAACTATGTAGAAAAGTTTTGAAAACTCTTTACACAGTATTGTAAATTATGGCAAAATTCTGCTTTCTTTATTTGCAATTTTTCTTCTCATGAAGGCCTGGCTCTCCTTTGCCCCAGGTCTGATACTTCCAGCTTTCTCCTTCCTCAAGTTTACACAATCTCCCCCACATCCTGAACATTCACTCCCTCATTCATATGCTTTTTCTCTTTCTCTCTTTCAGCTCCCAGCTTTTTCCAACCCTTGTCCAGGTTAGATATCCTATTTAAATTTGCTAGCCTAAATACAGCTTGTCAACTAAGTTTGGAACATAGTGTTATCCTGTGCAGAGAGTCTGTGATACACATTCCTGGTTTTGTGCTGGTCGAGTGTAGATTCTGTAGAAGAAATCCCTTCAAAACAACTAAACTGTGGGTTTATTTCTTTGTTTTACATTTATATTAAAGAAGTTTGTTCAAGGAACTATGGAGTCTGGCCTGATATCATTAATGGCTAATGGTGTAATGAGTTTGTCTGTTTGGGACCCTCTGGGGCAAGATATACAGTGAAATCTAGGTAAAACAGAACAATGCCTGGTAGACAGATTGAGGTTTTCCCTCCTTGCCAGTGAAATCTAGAACAGAGCAGTGCCTGGCCAGTTTCATGCTTCCCTTCCTGTCAGTGAAAACCAGTAGCTAACAGCAAACACTGTTTCTCCACATCGGAGAAAATTTTCAAGTCTGAATAAATTGGTGTGGAGAGCACTAAAACATAAATCAAAGACATATCTGAAGAACAGAGAAGATATGACGTTGTGGAGCACTTACAGAAAAAAGGCAACAGCCTGATTCTGCAAGACAAATTTCATCCCACCCTTGTCTTCCTGAACTCCCTAAAGCATTGAAAGAAAAACAGCATAGTACAGGAAGGATTGCAGAGATGATCCAAGAGATTATAGACCAGTGAGTCTGATATCGGTGCTGGGCAAAATGCTTGAAACTGTTTAAAAGAAAATGAAAGAAAATATAATAAGCATAGATTAATGAGAGAAAGCCAACATGGATTTAGTCATGCAAAATTTTGCCTCACCAATCTACTATATGTAGATGTCTTCCTCTGATGCTATGTGGAAGGGAGATGTTTAAAGAGGAATCTGAACTATGAATTATGCTTTTGATTCATTAACGATTGATGATATGTTCCCTGCTATTTTTAGTGGGTTAAATGTGTGTACTGAAAGTATTGTTATATGTTGTCCTCTGAATCACTGTGAATGTTTTATGCCAGGGGTGCCCACACTTTTTGGGCTTGCGAGCTACTTTTAAAATGACCAAGTCAAAATGATCTACCAACAATAAAATTTAAAAAAAACACAAAGCACACAGTACGCATACAATTGTTAATTATCATTCCTATTCCGGGGTTTTTTCAAAGAGGTCAAAGCAGATGACTCTATGCACTGTCACCTCAGTAACAACCATACAAAAATAGACAAATATACCCCCCTCCCTTTTTACTAAACCACTATAGCAGTTTTTAGAGCGCAGGGAGCTGCGCTGAATGCCCAGCACTGCTCTCGACGCTCATAGGCTCCCTTCGCTAAAAACCTCTATTGCGGTTTAGTAAAAGGGGACCATATAGTAAAATATAGAGAGCAGATATAAATTCAGACACATTTTGATCACTAAATTTAAAATAAAATCATTTTTCCTACCTTGTCTGGTGATTTCATGAGTCTCTGGTTGCACTTTCTTCTTCTGACTGTGCATCCGATCTTTCTTCCCTTCTTTTAGCCTGTATGCTTCCTCTCCTCCTGACCTCATTCCCCCCCTAACGTTTTTTTCCTCTCTCCCTACCCTCTCTTTCTTTCTTTCTTCATGCCCCCTTTCTTTTTTTCTGTTTCTCTTCTTTCCTTTTGTCTCCCTGCCTGCCCTCTTTCTCCCTCCCTGCCCTACCCCAAGCCACTGCCACTGCCGCTGCCATCGGATAACAGGCCCCCAAAGCAGCCCGCCGCCGGCCAAGCTCTCCCTGCTTCGGGCCCACCAACATTCCTCTCCCCGACATCAATTCTGCCGTCAGAGAGGAAGTTCCGCTGGCCAGAACTTCCTCTCCGACGGCAGAATTGACGTCGGGGAGAGGAAGGCTGATGGCCCAAGATCGATCTATTGGAAAAAATGCTGCCGGGTCCTGCCTTTGAGGAAACAGAAAGTAGGCAGGACCTGGCAGCAAGAAGAGCAAATCGCAAGCTTCACTGACCTGTCTCCCGCTTTAGCCCGCGAACGGGGCTCTAACATGTGCGTGCCGGCTTCCCTTCTCTCCCCCTCCCCCCCGGACATAACTTCCGGTTTCAGAGGGAAGAGAAGGGAAGCCGGTACAAGCACACATTAGCCCCCGGAGCATAAATTCTCCAAGCCGTTTTTTTTTTTTTTTTTTTAATGTTGAGCAGCGGAGGCAGCAGCAGAATTCAGGAGCAGGCCAGTCAGGAGGGGAAAAAAGAGAAGGGAACCCGCTCTGCGATCGACTGGGGTCGCCTGAGCGAGCGACCTGTCGATCGCGATCGACGCATTGGGCACCCCTGTTTTATGCTGTAAACCGCTTAGTTATAGGCGGTTAAGAAATTTTAGAAATAATTTTAAAAAATGCCAGAGATTGGCGCAACTGTGAATAGGGCATTGGACATTGAATTGAGAGGTCAGTGAAACTTCCCAGGAGTTATATGTGGCATACAGTCTACTTTCAAAGCAAACCAGCAAAGCTGCATGAATTCATAAGGCACATCTAGTACAATGAGGATGTGAGCCCCCACCTCACAGAACATATTTTTGCATTTTCAGCACAGCACACAGCCTGAAAAACACTTGTAAACAGTTGAAGGAAAAAAGCCAAAAAAAAAAAGGGGGGGTTATTTTATTATTAGTACATCAAGACAGAGATGGCAACAGAAACCCCAGCCAAGAATGCTGAATCCCAATATTCAGACAGTTCTAAAATGCTCTGATAGGAGTTCTAGAAGCAATAGAACCTTCGTATCACACAGGACAAGCCAATCCAGCAGGTCTTCCACAGCATCCCTGGCTATTAAATTGTGAATGGAGGCAGAAACTGTGAGAACACTATATAGCCAGCAAGAAGCAGAACTAAAAAAAGAAAACCAGGATAAAGCAGAAGAAACAGACTGTAGCCAGTGCTGCTGCTGCTGCTTTTGCTGCCTCAGAACATGAAAAGCCAGGTACAGACATTGCAGACAAGAGAAGAAAGTGGCCGCCATTGAGGCTCAGATCAGGGTGCTAGAGGAAGCCACAAGGGCTAAAGGCAGGGAGTGTCAGCTTAGCCATATTACAATGGAAGATTATGCCTGGTGCACAGCGAAATACATAAAGGCTCAGGCTTCAGCATGAGACAGCAAACAATAACATAACATAAAACACTTCTATAATGCAAATACCACTAAGTTCTATGTGGTTCAAAAAACATGAGTACAAAAGATGAGAAGAAAGGCAAGGTATGCCTAATTTTCAAGGTATCTATATATATATAAAATCGGAGGTATTTATGTGTGTATGTGCCGCGATCACGCAAAAACGGCTTGACCGATTTGAACGAAACTTGGTATGCAGATCCCTCACTACCTGGGATGATATGTTCTGGGGGTCTCGCGGCCCACCTGCACACGTGGGCGGAGCTACAAACATAAAATCAGATTTCACCCATTCATGTCAATGGAAAAAATGTAAAAAGCTGCCATTCTCACAGTAATTCAAAAACAGCTTGACCGATTTGAACGAAACTTGGTATGCAGATCCCTCACTACCTGGGGTGATATGTTCTGGGGGTCTCGCGGCCCACCTGCACACATGGGTGGAGCTACAAACAGAAAATCAGATTTCACCCATTCATGTCAATGGAAAAAAATGTAAAAAGCTGCCATTCTCACAGTAATTCAAAAACGGCTTGACCGATTTGAACGAAACTTGGTATGCAGATCCCTCACTACCTGGGGTGATATGTTCTGGGGGTCTCGTGGCCCACAACTCTATGTTGCTTGCTCAAGGGTGGGTTCACCCAAGAATTTATATGTTCTTGCTCCAGGAGGTGAAACTAAAATTGTTGTTTATAATCACGTTTTGCGTTAGTTGTATTGTATTCATTTTGTCAAATATTTCACATTATAATTTGAATATTGTACTTTTTATTAAGCTGTAAAAAAATAATTTCATTCACCACTATAAAGTATCTTTATTTGAATCTATTTACAGTGTTATTGCTATAATTAAATACCCGTGCAACGCCGGGGCATCAGCTAGTTTAGTATAAAGATACATTTTTAATATGTCAAAATTGTAGATAAGAATCAGTTGACATAATTAAGAAAGTCAAATCCTTATCCCATAAGTCCAGCTCACCTGAGAGAAGCATGTCAAAGGTGAAACGCACCACGAAGACAAAATGCCATTACAGTGACCCATACACAAGCATGTATACAGATGCATTGCCACCAGTTCTTGCTCCACACAGACACACCGAGAAAAATGCTTCATTTCAAGCATAGACTCTGGTGCCATACAGGATCTTGGCTCAAGTGAAGACTGATCAGCCACACCTACCTAAATACGCTATGATTAAGCAAGAGGCTATTAATTATTTCTATAGTACTACCAGACGTACGCAGTGCTCTACAAAGTCATGCCTTATGTGCATACTCCGCACCTGACTCTAAGCAAACAGCAGCAAGTAGCCAGCCACAGATTCCTACTGCGAGCATGCTAGAGATCTTAGAGAAAGAAGATATAGCAACATACATGGATGTAAAAGGTTGCTCAGAGAGGTACCGAGAATGGGAAACCAACTTCAAAGATGCCTTAGCTGTCAAGAAGTCCACACCAAGGCAAGAAATGAACCTGATGATATCTAAAAATCATCAGCAAAGATGATGACAAGTTGCTGGATTTAGGAGATCTTCTCCAAGAACTGGAAGCACTCAAATCTGATCCAAATCTTCCAGGCTTAAGCTATCTAGATACATCCTGTGACATAAAAAAGTTTACAGCAAAGCTGAGATTGTGCAATATCACTCTCAATAGCAGAGAATCTGCAACCTGTGGATCCGAAGCCCAAGATCCTACTCTTACTAGGAAGAGATATTCCAACCCTGGTCGGAGTTCTTGAAACAAGAGCAGGTCCAGATGATGCTCCATATGCCTACAGACTTGTCCTGGGATGAATGAAAGCAGGTAACATCTGCCTCAATGAGTTGAGACCAAATATAGATATGTACAAAACGTGCATCTTGACCAATGGGCACACCACCTGGTTCAAACCTTGTCAGAACCATCTACAAGAAAAAGTGTTTTACATCTGATCTCCTCCCATGGCTTCCAGTATCACCTATATGTTGATGACTCCCAGATCTACCTCTCTACACCCGAAATTTTACCTAAAGTCCATGAAAAAGTATCAGCCTGTTTAGCTGACATTACTGCCTGGATGTCCTGCTGTCATCTGAAACTAAACATATCCAAGACTGAGATGCTCCTCTTTCCTCCTAAACCCTCCGATCCTCTCCCTCCATTCTCTGACTTTGTAAATAATACTGTCATCATTCCAATCTCCTCTGCTTGCAACCTTGGAGTCATCTTCAAGTCCGACCTCTCATTTTCTATGCACATCCAACAAACTGCTATGGCCTGTCGCTTCTATCTCTGCAACATCACCAAAATTTGCCCCTTCCTCTCTGAGCACGCTATTTGGACCTTTGTCCATACTCTCATAACCTCACACTTAGATTACTGCAGTCTACTTCTAACTGGTCTCCTGTTGTGCCGCCTCTCCCCTTACAATCTGTGAAAAGCTCTAATGCATGACTCATCTCTACCAACCTCGCTACACTCTTGTTATTCCAGTGGCATAGTAATGGGGGGGCTGTCTGACCCAGGCGCTGTCTTGGTAGGGGCGCCAGCACCCATCCTCCTTTCTGTCTCCTCACCATATTATCTCCAGCTGAGGGGAAAAAATGGAATGGCTTTGATCTTAAGAAACAGATCAAATATAACTGAAAGAAATATGTGTGAATCTGGAAGAGTTACTAAGCCAAATCGACAAGTTAGAAAGTGATAAATCACCTGGATCAGATGGTATACATCCTAAGGTACTAAAGGAACTCAAACATGAAATTGCTGACTTGCCGTTAGTGATTTGTAACCTGTCGCTAAAATAATCTGTAGTACCTAAAGATTGGAGGGTGGTCAAAGTTACGCTGATTTTTAAAAAGGGTTCCAGGGGAGATCCGGGAAATTACAGACCGGTAAGCCTGACTTCAGTACCAGGCAAAATGGTGGAAACAATTATAAAAAATAAAACTGTAGAACACATAGACAAACATGATTTAATGAGACAGAGTCAGCATGGGTTCAGATGAGGAAGATCTTGCCTCACCAATTTGCTTGACTTCTTTGAAGGTGTAAATACACATGTGGATAAAGGTGAGCCGGTTGATATAATGTATCTTGATTTTCAGAAAGCTTTTGACAAAGTTCTTCATGAGAGGCTTCTGAGAAAATTAAAGAGTCATGGGATATGAGGCAAAGTTCAGTTGTGGATTAGAAATTGGTTATCGGATAGGAAACAGAGGGTAGGGTTAAATGGTCATTTTTTTCAATGGAGGCAAATAAACAGTGGAGTGCAGCAGGGACCTGT
Source organism: Geotrypetes seraphini (assembly GCF_902459505.1). Lineage (NCBI taxonomy): Eukaryota > Metazoa > Chordata > Amphibia > Gymnophiona > Dermophiidae > Geotrypetes > Geotrypetes seraphini. Next base: position 369,994,429 of record NC_047084.1, read on the forward strand.
TCTGGGACCAGTGCTATTTAATCTGAAAAAACAACAATCCCAGCCATTAAAGATAATAACAGATTCTTCTTTGTTTGATCCCATTTTTAACAATCTACCTCATAATACAAAATCTGAGGAAGATAATTTAACTATTAGTTCTCAGTTTGTTAGGAACAAATAAATAGACGAGGTGTTACAAAGCACGGCAAAAAGAAAATCACCAGGACCAGATGGTCTTATAGTTGAATTCTATCAGGCTTTCAAAACACTTATAATTCCACATGCTGAACCTTTCTTATCAATACTGGTCTAGTATCTGGTACAGTCACAGAAGCAACTACTATATTAAAGTTTTGCTAAAACCTGATAAAGATCCTTTAAATGTATAAGATTATCAACCTCTATCACTCATAAATGTTAATGCAAAAATATTTAGGAAGCTACTAGCTACAAGGTTACAGTCTGTCTTACCAATAATTATTCATAGAGACCAAAATGGTTTCATGCAGGGCAGGATATCCAGTGATAACACTAGACTCTTTGCAAATGTCATCTTACATGTGAACCAAATATCATATCCTGTTACTGCAATAGCATTAGACACAGAGAAAGCCATTGACAGAGTAGAGTGGCCATTCATATTTGCTGTGCTACAATAGTTTGGTTTTAAAGACTCATTTATAAATACGATCAAAATATTATACACTACTTCTTCCATCAGACTAAAGATAAATTACTCTCTCTTTGCTCCATTTAAACTAACAAGAGGCACCAGGCAAGGGTGCCCACTCTCACTGCTGATCTTTAACATAACGTTGGAACCATTATTAATAGCCATTCATAACTGCTAAAGACATAAAAGATAGTCAAATCAATGACATATCAGCATATGGTGATGATGTATTACTCTATACTACTCCTACATCCATAAAAAGTATTATAGAAGTGATTAACTACTCTGTGTTATCTGGATATAAACTAAATTTGTCTGAAATAATTCCATTGAACAGCTTGATAAATCAAGATACTATACAGAAAATGAATCTGAAATTTATACCTTGTAAAATTAAAACCTTGGAGTATAATTTGGTTCAACAATAGATGAAATACAAGAATATTGAACAAATTATGCATATTATTTGATCACTATCTAAACATGGTCCCCACTGAAATTGTCATGTAGGGCCAACTAGACTCTAGCAAAGTGATGCTAACACCCAAAATAAGCTATATTTGGAGCATGATATCATTTCTCTTCAAAAAAGAAATGTACTTTAAAATAGAAGCTATGCTATCTAAATTTTTATGGAATGCTAAGATCCCTCACATAGCTTTCAAAAAACTGAAATGCAATAAATCTAATGGTGGTAAAAACTTGCCTAGTTTTTATGATTAGCATATCGCTTTTCTTAGATCAGGGTGGGGAGGGGGGAATGGAGAGTGAAAAAGAAAGGGAGATGCTGGCTCATGTAAGGGGGATGCACTGGCCGTCCTGCTGCTGTGAGCCTTTAGGCACTACTGAATTGCCCAAACGGTCATTCTGCCCTTGGTCCATGGTCATTTTTCAAAGCTTGCTCAATGAGTTCATCCAAAGTAGAAGGTAATTTGATAATAGGATGTCATGCATAGGCACCTACAGAGGCACCTATCTACAGTTACCATAACAGGTGTTATCTGGGGACAGCAGGCAGATATTCTTACATCCCTCCCACCTCCCCTAGTTGGCTTCTTAGTTGGTTTATGGAACTGAGGTACCGAGAGCCGGTGTCAGGCGAGAAGGCACTCGCACATGCACGGTGTGTGGAGTCTCAAAGCTTCGTAGAAGTTTAAAGTGACAGTACACTTTTAGCATTGTTTTTACCGGGCTCTGTGGATGACATCACCCGCATGGGAGAATATGCTGCCTGCTTGTCCTAGGATAAGCACTATTTTATAAAGAAAAGTAGATGCTTACTTTCTATATAAAATGCTAATATAAGTCTATAACACACACCTGCATTGCAGGCATGGATATTTACAGTAACTCGAGCTAGTGTAAATGTTCATGCTTTTCTTTTATAGGTCAGCACAAAAAGGCATTGATCAATTACAGGTAGGTATGTTTCAGTACTCTGTTCATTTCATATTACAATGAATTATTATGCCACAGATCAGGGATGCTGATATTTGGAAACATAAATGGAAGCAAACCTAGGGTATAATCTTTGTTATAACAGACAGTATAACCATTTGGGGAGCATGGACTTTAATAGAGAATTGATTTTTGTGTTATCACTTCTTTATCACAGTATACTAGGAGGCTGGGAGAGTGATGATAGTAATGTAAGCAGAAACGATTGCCAAATATAATGGCATTTTCTTGAGCATGTCTCACTGTTCTGGTGGATCCATTTCTAAGGCTGAATTTCTACTTGGCCTCTTTTCACAGTTGGTCATGATTTTGTTGTGGTGTGCCACTCCCATTATTATTATTATTTTTTTAAAATCTATAGGGTGGGCTTTTACTGTATGATTTAGGACAAAAATTATAACATTTTACATGTGTAATTATTATTAGTTTTTTTTTTTTATATACCGCCTATCAAGGTTATCTAAGCGGTTTTACAATCAGGTACTCAAGCATTTTCCCTATCTGTCCCAGTGGGCTCACAATCTATCTAACGTACCTGGGGCTATGGAGGACTAAGTGACTTGCCCAGGGTCACAAGGAGCAGCGCGTGCCCACCACCCATGTTCCACTCAAATTCCATCCCTAGCTATAGTGTTGTGGTACTACTGTTAGGGGGCACCTTATTAACTGAAGGCACCAGCAAGGACAGTATGACTGGGTATTGCTCCTGTCTGGAGACCCATTATACCACCAGAGACCTGCTCAGTTAGGCCCAGGGAGTCCAGAAGGATTTCTTTTAGGAGGTTTAGGGGCCATTCATTAATTCCGAAATGCCTGGGGGAGGGAAGAAGAGTCGACTGTGGCGTGACAGGGACAGGAAGTTGAAAGATGCATTACATAACTGTGACGGGGTTGGGAGAATGTCGGGTGAGTGTCAGGGACGTGTTGGGGGAGTGTCGGGTGGGTGTTGGGGGGTGCCGGGTGGGTGTTGGGGAGTGTTAGAGAATGTTGGGTGGATGTTGAGGAGTGTCGGATAGGTGTTGGGGAGTGTCGGAGGTGGGAGGGATTGGGCATCCCTCCTGCCCTCCAAGTTCATGCAGGGGAGGGGTCAGGGGTTCCATGCCGCAGCCACTCAGCTATCGCGGTAGGGGACTCCTGATGAACTGATGAGAAGGGATCAGGCACGATTCTCTAACCGGCACCTGTGACATGGGCGCCGGTTAGAGAATCAGGCCAGTTAGGCAGGGTTGGGCATCTGTACCTTAGGGCAGATGCAATTCTGTATAGGACGCTGGTGTGCAATTTTCAGCCACTTCTTAGGTGTCTGCAAAAACAAGTGTCCTATAGAGAATTTCCCCCCTTAGTGTTTGCCTTAGATATCTGCTTACATCAAAAAAAGTCTAAAAAGTAAAAACCCCATCATTTACTGTGATGTCTACATTCTTTGTGCTTGAGTATGTCCTGGCTCTATTTTAAGAATCCAATTTAGGAAAATCCCCATGTGTTCCAAATTAGCATCATCAAGATCCATTTTAAATCAGAAAATACTGCAAGTTAAACAAAATATTCAGGACAGAATAATGATGGGGAGCATAGGTTCAATCCTTGAAGGCTTTCAGGATATCCCTAATGCATATGCATGAGATAGATTTATATGCATTACTTTCTTCATTGTATTTAAATCTATCTCTTGCATATACATTCAGGATACCTTGGTAAAAGGACCAGGGGCATAACCAGACACCCAATTTTGGGCAAGCTGGGAGGGGTTGGGAAGGACAGATGCTGTATGGGCTGGGGGGAGGCAAGGAAGGGCAGATGTACAGGCTAGGAGTGGGTTGGGAAGGATAAGTGATGCATGGGCTGGGGGATTGGAAAGGACAGATGCTGCATGGATGGGGTGCTGGGAAGGGAGAGAAAGAGAGATACTGTCAGTAGGGGAGGGAAGAGAAAAAGAAAATTGTTGTACATAGGTGAATGGAATGGGAGGGAAAGAGAAATGATATACATGGGGAAAGGAAGAAAGAGGGAGAATTGTTGGACATGATAGTGGTGGAGAGGAAGGAAAGAGAAATATTACATTGGCAGGGAGGACAGATAACAAAAAGAAGGGAGAGATGTCAGATTCTGGAGAAGGGTGATGGAAGGAGAGAGAGAGCTGTCAGACCACTGGAAGGGGAAAGAGAGATGCCGAACCAGAAAAGGAAGGAGAGAAGAAAGAGATACTTCTCTCTCCTTTCCTTCCCGCAGTCTGGTAAGACTATGGGAAGAGGGAGGGAAGGAGAGAGAGATGTCAGACCATGGGAGAGGAGAAAGATGCCAGACCATATGAGGGGATAAGGGGGAAGACAGAGCTTTAAGACCACTGAAGAGAAAGGGAGGAGATTGTACACAGGGATGGAGGGGAAGGGGGAGGAGATGTGTACAGCAATGAGTGTGGCACGGAAGAGAGACAGAAGAAATGTTTCTTATGGAATAGATGGGAATAGGGGAGAAGAAAGTGAGAGAAGATGGTACACATGGATAGATGGGAAGGGAAGGTAAGACATGGAAAAGTAGATTTTGAGAAAAAGCAAAAAAATGTAAGAAAGTTGAATGCTAAAAGTTAATGCCAAAGATAAATGTAGGGCAGAAAGTGAAGGAGAGAAGTCAGCAAATGAATAAGAAGGCCATGGAAACACAAGAGCACAGACAGAAAGAAGTGCAACCAGAGACTGGGAAATGATGATTAGATTACCAGACAAAAAAGATAGGGAATATGATTTTATTTTCAATTTACTGATTGAAATGTGTCAGTTTTGAGAATTTATATCTGCTATTTATATTTTGCACTGTTCTCAGGTGTTATAATGCATGTAGAGTATAGTATCTTAGGGTTTCATTTGTATATATTAGTACTTTTAGTTTGTGGTCCTGTGTTTGGAGAGGGGTTATTATCTGTGTTCTGCATATGTAACCAAGGACAGGTATTCTGATAGGAATGAATGTTGAGAAGCATACAGTGTGCTATGTGTAGTTTAATTTTGTGGTTAACCATTATGTGTTGTTAATAAGATTATACTGTGTGTATATTTGAAAAATGAATGGAAAAAATGGTATTACAATTAATGCTATCATTATTATGTGGGTGGGATCAGGGGTGGAGCTTAGGTGGAGTCTGGGTGGAGCTTTTGGGCCCCTTCCCCCCAAACAAAAAAGTGTTCGGCTGCCTATGCCTATATTGGTTTTTAGATGCCTTGCTTGAATTTTTCTTTTTTTTTAAACTTTATTTAGTTTTTTAATGCCAACAAAAAGTGCAATACAATTTATATACAAATAATGATAATCAACCAAGCACTTATAATCAATCAGTATCTATAGAAAAGATAAAAATTCCCTCCCCCATCCATCATTGCCATCAGGAATAATACCAAAACAAAAGAGATACCCCTCCTTGAATTTTTCCAAACAGAACTCTGCACCGGATAAGCATTGTTCTTCTACATATAGCTTTTTTTTTTTTTTTTAAGGAAAATAGCAATGTGTCTAAAACATTTCAAATACAATTTTTTGGCAGTAATCATTACTCCAAAAAGGGTAAAATAACTTATTCATGGCTAACCACAAATCCTTGCCAAACATGGTTTGTGTTCATTTCCAGAAATGGAATTGGCTTTTCTAGAGAAGACAAGCAGAGGGATCAGGTATTCAAATGCACCTTTTAACAACAAAGGAAAAGGATGTGGGTTTTATTTTGCAAGTGGAAAGTAACCATAGTCCACTTACATAACAATAATGCAAACATGTCATCAAATAGGTAATAAAACAAAAGCTATTTCATTTGGGAAAAGTACAGAGAGAGCTTAATCATCATGCTGGCAAAGCTAAAAGCAGACACTTCTTTTTTTAGAATTGGAAGCACAAAGTTTATTTAGAAGAAGATTTTATTTGACTGTTTTTATTCCTCACCTGTGACTATGTCCTTAAATGTGTCTTTTCCAAACCCGGTGCCCTTGGTATGGGCACCCAAAGTGATGCACAGGGACAGGAACTGGTTGAATGGAATGCAACAGAGGTCAATGGTCAAGGGAGATCTCTCTCTGTGAAAAACTGCAGGAAGACCTTAGGAAATTGGAAGACTGGATGTCCAAATGGCAAATGAAATGTAATGTGTACAAATGCAAAGTGATGCACATTGGGAAGAATAATCCAAATCATAGTTACCAGATACTAGGGTCCAACTTGGGAGTCAGCACTCAAAAGATTTGGGTGTCATCGTGGACAATACGCTGAAACCTTCCACCCAATGTGCGGCGGCAGCCAAAAAAACAAACAAGATGCTAGGAACTATTAGAAAAGGGATGGTAAACAAGACTAAGGGCTCCTTTTACAAAGGTGCGTTAGGGCCTTAACACATGGAATAGCGCACGCTAAAATTCCATGCACGCTAGCCGTTACTGCCTCCTCTTGAGCAGGCAGTAGTTTTTCAGCTAGCACGCGCTATTCCGGTACGTGCGCTACAAACGCTAGCGCACCTTCGTAAAAGAAGCCCTAAGCATTTTATAATGCCTCTCTAGCGCTCAATAGTGCAACCTCACCTTTATTGTATTCAGTTCTAGAATCCTTATCTCAAAAAAGATATAGCGGCACTAGAAAAGGTTCAAAGAACAGCGACCAAGATGATAAAGGAGATGGAACTCCTCTCGTATTAGGAAAGACTAAAGAGGTTAGGAAAAGAGACAGCTGAGGGGAGATATGATTGAAGTCTACAAAATCCTGAGTGTTGTAGAATGGGTACAAGTGGATCAATTTTTACTGCATCAGGATTTACAAATACTAGGGGCTCTTTTTACTAAAGTACGCTAGCGTTTTTAGCGCACGGAGAATATTACCGCGCGCTACAGGGCTAGAACTAATGCCAGCTCAATGCTGGCGTTAAGGTCTAGCGTGTGCGGCAATTCAGCGTGTGCTATTCCGCATGTTAATGCCCTAACGCAGCTTAGTAAAAGGAGCCCTAGCGGACACTCGGGCCCTGATTCTGTATAGGACACCCAGGAGGGGTGTCCTATACAGAATCGGGCCTACACTAACCCCGATTCTGTAACCGGCGTCTATGTTACAGACGCCGGTTAGAGAATCGGGTTAGAGTAGATGCGGTCGCTACACTTATCGCGGCATGGGATCTCTCTGCCATGATAAGTATAGTGGCCGCCTGTCCGATTGCCGGCAGGAGGGTACTGAACCCCTCCTGCCAGAATGCTTCCCCCCCGACACTACCGATTGCCAGCAGGAAGGTGCCCAACCCCTCCTGCCGGAAAGCTGCACCCCTTCCGGACCCACCACGCTAACGACCCCTCCCCCCCCGCGCTACCATCCCTCTTAACCTCCCCCAACTAACCTCCCCCCCAACTAACCTCTAAAGTGTTGGCTGGCCGGATGGTTCTTGTTGCTGTCCAGCCGGCAGGCCCGCCTCATCGAAATGAGGCGGGCCCGCCCCTTCCCAGCCCATCCCCACCCATCCCCACTAACCCTAAGGCCTGATTGGCTCCTTTCTCATGGTCCAGCATCTTTTCCCCTTCAGCCTCTAATTTGGGATTTCTCATTTTCAACTTACTCCTCTCCCAGTCTGGCGTCTCTCACTTTCAACTCTCCCCGGTGGACCACAAATCTGAAACCTCGCTTGTATGACCAGCAGCACTGAAGCCACACTGCCTTCAGCTAGCACATGTTCCTTGTAGGATTGCTTTTCTGAAGTAGACTAGGAAAAGGTTGTATATAGCTATTCTGCCTGCTGTTTTAGAATCTTTCCATTTGTATTTCTTTTTTTTTTTTTCATAACTTTTTATTCTTTAATTTTTCAGGGCTGCATTTCGATTAAAATTTGTAATCGTGATTAATGGTATATGGTTTATTTTATTTTTTTCCCCACTGTATCTCCTTGTGACTCTGGACAATGGAAGGTTAAATGACTTGCCCATAGTCACAAGGAACTGCTGTGGGAAATAAATAAGTAACAGAGGCCTCCTTGGATGAAACTGCGATAGCAGTTTCTAGCGCGGGGAGCTAAGCTGAATGGCCCGCGCTGCTCCTGACACTCATTGAGTTCCTATGAGCGTTGGGAGCAGCGCATGCCATTCAGCGCAGCTCCCCACACTAGAAACTGCTATTGCAGTTCTGTAAAAGAGGGGGATAGCTTTAATTGCACAATTAATTGAATTTAAAATATTAGACCCCCTTTTTATAAAGCTGATTACCACAGAAGCCTGCGGTAATCACACTAAAGCTTATTGGGAATTAATAGTCTTCAATGCCCTTTCCACGCAGCAGCCGCTAACATGGCTTTGTAAAAGGTGGAGGGGGAAGGAGTTAATCAAAATGCAGTCCTAGTTCCTTTCTGACTCCTCTGATGCAACCTCCTGTTGCATTAGAGGAGGCAGGACAGAGCAAAGGAAAAGGGGCCTATGCTGGCTGGAGGCAGTGTGGCTTCAACTTTGCTGGCTTAGAGGCAAGGTTTGTGGTCTTCTGGAGAGGTGAGGGAATGGGAGGAGAGTGAGAACAGGGATAGTAGGAAGGGGAAAATTAAAGTGAGATGCCGGACTGTGGGATTGGGAAGTAGCCAGTTGCAAATTAGGGTTGCCAACTAGCCAATTTTCAGTCACCCTGGTCCTTAAAACCAGCAGTAGAAAAGCTGGGGAGCAGGTGATTGTCCCTTATGCTGCCTGCTCTCACTTCCTCTTCTACTGCAGCATCTCTCCTGCTGCTTCTGTCTCTACCCTCCTCCTCCCCTCCCCCAGTCAATCCAATGTCCCTCTCTCTTCTTGATCCTGAAATGTGCCCACAGCTGTCAACCACAGTTTTAAGAGCACAGCTTCTGCCTGTATTCAGGGCCTTCTTTTGGCTGCATCCCAGCCATGCAACAACAGGAAGTTGCATCATAGGAAGCAGGAGGTAGTTGAGGGAAGTCCCCAAATGCAGGTAGAAGCTGCATGCTTGAATCACTGCAGCTGTTGCTTGTCAGCGAAGATAGGTTTGAAGACCCAGGAGGTGCAGCGGAAGATAGAGAGACGCTTGAAGGACCTGGAAGATTGAAGAGACAGAGGCAGTGGGAGAGATGCTATATGGACCAGGAGAGGAAAGCAGAGGGACTCAAGAGTTGCTGAACTTACCAGGGGGGCAAGATGGAGAAGGAAAGATGCTGGATCTGCTGAGAATAGGAGGAGAGGGAAATGTTGCATCTACTGGGAGGAACTCACAGAGGGAGGGAGAAATGTTGGATCCACTGGGGTAAAGTGAGGGTTGGGAGTGATGCCAAATCTGCCAGTTAGGGGTAGAATGGAGACCGGAATTCTGGATTCACCCAGGGAATAGAGAGATACATCAGAATGAGAGAGGAGGAGAGATACTGCACCCAGGGCTGGGGGACACGACTGGAGGAGAGAGAGACCAATTTTGAGAGGTTAGAGAAGGGGAGAGACACAGAATTCAGGGAGGGAGGGAGAGGTGCCAGACCATGGAGGGGCAGAGGAAAGATGCTAGCCCCAGGGTGGGTTGTGTGGAAAGAAAGGAAGAGAGAGGGGAGGGATAGGGATACAGAAAAGAGATTCTGGGCATGGAGATTCTGGGTATATGGACAGGGACCTAGAATTGCAGTACTGGAAAAGAGAAGAATTGGACAGGGGGAAAATGCATGAGTATAGAATGTCAGGTGCAACTCTGGGTAAGAGCGAACAAGAAAAGGACCTGGGTGTACTGATAGATAGGACGCTGAAACCGTCGGCACAATGTGCGGCAGCGGCAAAGAAAGCAAATAGAATGTTAGGCATGATAAAGAAAGGAATCACGAGTATATCGGAGAAAGTCATAATGTTGCTTTATAGGGCAATGGTCAGACCACACTTGGAATACTGTGTCCAACATTGGTCTCCCAACCTAAAGAAGGATATAAAACTGCTGGAGAGGCTGCAGAGACGAGCAACGAAGCTAATAAAAGGTATGGAGAACTTGGAATACGAAGAACGACTTAAGAGACTGGGATTGTTCTCCTTTGAGAAAAGGAGACTGTGAGGGGATATGATCGAGACTTTCAAAATACTGAAAGGAATCAACAAAATAGAGCAGGAAACACAATTATTTACAATGTCCAATGTAACACAGACAAGAGGACATGGACTGAAGCTAAGGGGGGACAAGTCCAGGACAAATATCAGGAAGTTCTGCTTCACGCAACGAGTGGTGGACACCTGGAATGCTCTCCCAAAGGAGGTTATTGCGGAATCCACCGTTCTATGATTTAAAAGCAAACTAGATGCATATCTCCTTACGAGAGGCATAAAGGGATATAGGTGACTAAAATTACGCCAGGTGTACACCTGGCTGGGACTCCGCGTGTATGGATTGCCGGACTTGATGGACCGAAGGTCTGATCCGGAGATGGCAGTTCTTATGTTCTTATGCTGGAAACAAGGGAAGGACATGGACTCTAAGAAGATTAAATGCTGAACATGGGGGAAGATGGGGACCCAGAGAACAGATCTGGGGGAGGGGAGTGAATAGGGATGGGGCACAGAGAAGAGAAATTGGACAGGACAGATAAGAGATATAGATGGTGGACATGGAGAGACAAGAAATGTTAAATGAACAGGAGATCCTGCAAGGACAGGAAAAGAGAAATACAGAAAAGAATCACTGGGATAGTATGTTTATTTCTCACCCGCTCTTATCCAGGGCAAGTTACATATTAACATACAAATTAAAACATTTACATTTGTCTTACAAAACACTTCAAGAACACACTATAACAAATTGCATACTTATATATCAAATCAAAATGCATATAACATACACGTTGCATTAGCGACGAATATAATTTAAGGCCAAAACTGGCCAAACCCACACATACATCAAAATATAAAACTCCATAAGTCATACAAGATGCCTCAATAACAGACATCATTAAACCAAATAAATCAAACCAGACCATCGAATGCCTCCGTGACCAGCACTCAAGAGTCATCACTCCTTCTCCCTCAGCCAAACTCAGACCTTATATTTCATTTCACAGAACAGATGTCTTTTCAGCAGTTTCCTAAAGTTCTGTAAATTTTGATGCTGGCGAATGTAACCTGGAATGTTGTTCCACTCCCAGGGGCCAATGCAGTGAAAGACACTGTTTCGGGATGAGGTAATCCTTAACTCCCACACAGATGACAATGCTTAATTGAGCGAAGCAGTCTAGCCGGCTCATGCGGCTAGATGCTTTGGACCAGGTGTTCAGGAGCCAACTTCTGTAAGCACATAAAAACATTCACCAGTAGCTTGTACCATATCTTATCCTTTACCTTCAGCCAATACAACCTGCTTGTAGAGGGGTGGGGTGGGAGATAATGGGTGGGGCAAGGAATGGGACAAGGGAGGCATGGACAGGGCAAAGGAGGGGCATGAAGTGGGGCTAATGTTTTTTCTCTGTTACAAAGTTGGTAACAACAGCCAATGCATAAGAGCTCATTTGGGCTTGAAAACTGGAAAAGAGGGCACAAATATATATGTCACACACCTAATGTACATGGCTTTGACATATCTGTAGATGCACCCATGGTCAGACTCAATAGGTCAACTCTTATGTTCCTAGATTATAGTTGGAGGTTGGTATATTTGCAACTATACTTCATGGGTCAATCTTGTTGTACTTTTGCAAAATTTGACAAAGGTAACACTTTGGTACTTACTCTTAGCCATTATTTCTCTTTGCAATACTTAACTGACTGGCGGTGTACTTTCAAAGAGACACGTTTTAACTATGCTCAAAAAAAGAATAATTAGTCTATTAGCACCAAGAATCCATGGGGAGAAAGACATTATCAGCTCCAAGATAGCAACAGCTAATTTGCATTGATTTATCTTTTTCGGGACTGAATTGGGCTACTGAAAAATTCGTTGCCTTTATAGCAATATTTTTTTTCTCGTTCACCTTCAATCTTATTTGCTACGTGGGTCAATATTAAATCCCAGGTCAACTGTGGAATTTAAATCATCCATGTATATTTAGCACCACTGAACCCTGGATACTATATATTGCACCCAAAATTGTGGCATGCAATTTAACTGAGTAATGAGGCAATAACTAGCAATAATTGGTCACTAAACAATTAGTAATGCCTCAGGGAATACACTATACAGCTCCTAGCTAGAGCGTGATGTCAATTGCTGGGCATTTATGCTGGAACAAACTTCCTAGTACGTTACATCTCTTGGCATATTTAAAAAGCGGTTAAAAACTTATTTATTAGCTTTGGCATATTTCTGATGGACTGGCTAGTCGATGATGGGCAGATAGTGAGGTTTATTGTGCTACCAACTAGTTTTATATTATTTGTGTTGTCCCTGCTGATTTTATGTATGCTTTTTGTTACGCACTTAGGGCTCCTTTTACTAAGCTGCGTTAGCGTTTTTAGCGCACGCTAAACCCACGCTACATGACTAGAACTAACACCAGCTCAATGCTAGTGTTAGCGTCGAGTGCGCACAGCAATTTAGTGTTCGCTATTCCGCGTGTTAATGCCCTAACGCGGCTTAGTAAAAGGAGCCCATAGTTGTAAGCAGGATATAAATGGTAGGGCCGATATTCAAAGCGATCAATTAAGTTGTTTATTTGGGGCTAGCCACTAGAATTCAGCAGCACTTAACCAGCTGAATGCCTCGGAATATCGCGGCTATCACCTAAACAAAGCCAACTATGCTGGGGGCTGAGTCGGCACATGGTAGCATAAGGGCTGGCATTCAGCCCTTAAGCAGCCACTGCATAAATGAGACTGCAGAAAAGTCTGTCTTATTTTTATGCGGTAACCCATGGCTACTTAATGCTCCATATTGACTTAAGCGGCTATGTGTTAGCCAGCTTAAAAAGAACCGCATATTCAAAGCTGGAGTCTACACAGGTCCTGGCTTTCAATATGCAGGAAAAACACCATCGGCGGTGAGCACTGACTTCTTTATAAATAAATAATTGCCTCTGTAAAGATTCTGAATATAGCTACAACACAGCTTCTCATCTTCCTGCCTAAACCCACCTCCCCACTTCCCCCATTCTCTGTCTCTGTGGATAACACTTTCATCCTTCCTGTCTTAGGATTTTAGGATTTTATATACCGCCTATCAAGGTTATCTAAGCGGTTTTTACAATCAGGTACTCAAGCATTTTCCCTCTCTGTCCCGGTGGGCTCACAATCTATCTAACGTACCTGGGGCTATGGAGGATTAAGTGACTTGCCCAGGGTCACAAGGAGCAGCACGGGGTTTGAACCCACAACCCCAGGGTGCTGAGGCTGTAGATCCAACCACTGCGCCACACACTCCTCACACTGTCTTGTCTGCTTGCAATCTCAGGGTCACCTTTGACTCCTCTCACTCCTTCTCCGCCAAGATGCAACATACTACTTAAACCTGCTGCTTCTTCCTCTATAATATTACCAAAATCTGACCCCCCCCTCCTCTCCGAGCACACTACCAAAACCATTATCCACGCCCTCATCACCTCACTACTGCAACTCACTACTCTCGGGTCTGCTCAGCCATCTTTCTCCCTTTCAATGTGTTTAAAATTCAGCTATATCATATTCCATGAGAGCAATTATACTCATGTTACCCCTCTCCTAAAGTCAGTTCATTGGCTCCCAGTGGTGTTGTAAGGGGGTGTGAGGGGGTGGCCCGCCATGGGCACGGTCTTCCTCGGGGAGCCTACACCCTTCCTCCTCTCTGCCCTCCTTCCCACTTCTCCCTTTGCTGTGCCCATGCCTCTTCCCCATACCTTTTTAACAAACTTGCTGCCTGCATCAGCTTCGATGTTTTCTCTGATGTCACTTCCAGGAGGAAATATAGAAACATAGAAACATAGAAATAGACGGCAGATAAGGGCCACGGCCCATCTAGTCTGCCCACCCCAATGAACCTCCCCTACCTTTCTCTGTGAATAGATCCCACGTGTCTATCCCATTTGGCCTTAAAATCAGGCACACTGCTGGCCTCAATAACCTGAAGTGGAAGACTATTCCAGCGATCAACCACCCTTTCAATGAAAAAGAATTTCCTGGTGTCCCCGTGCAGTTTCCCGCCCCTGATTTTCCACGGATGCCCCCTTGTTGCCGCGGGACCCTTGAAAAAGAAGATATCTTCTTCCACCTCGATGCGGCCCGTGAGATACTTGAATGTCTCGATCATGTCACCCCTCTCTCTGCGTTCCTCGAGTGAGTACAGCTGCAACTTATCCAGCCGTTCCTCGTACGGGAGATCCTCGAGTCTCGAGACCATCCGGGTGGCCATTCTCTGGACCGACTCTCCAGTCTCAGCACATCCTTACGGTAATGCGGCTTCCAGAATTGCACACAGTATTCCAGGTGGGGCCTCACCATGGATCTATACAATGGCATAATGACTTCAGGCTTACGGCTGACGAAACTCCTGCGTATGCAACCTATGATTTGCCTTGCCTTGGATGAAGCTTGATGACATCGTTAAAAAGGTACAAGGAAGGAGTACAGAGGCGGCAGGGAGCATGGGAGAGGGGTGAAACTGCCCCGGATGCCGTTATGCCATCCATTTCTGTTGGCTCCCCATCCATTTTTGAATACAATTGACGTACAAATACATTCATTCAGCAGCTCCTCATTATCTCTCTTCACTTATTCCTCCAATCTCCCCCCCCACCCCACCCCACCCCCACCCCCCTGTGAGCTCTGCACAGCCGGAAGGTCCCTCCTATCGGTGCTCTTCTCCTCCACTGCCAACTCTTAGACTCCGTTTCTTCTGTCTTACTAAGTCGTATCCTGGAACAAACTGCCTGAATCCCTACGGCAGATTCCCTCTCTGGCAGTGTTCAAGCCAAGTTAAAAGCCCAGCTCCTCAATACTGCTTTCAGCTCCTAACTCCTCTCACCTTGGGTTCTACATCCCCAACCCTATAGGTCATGTCTGTCTATCCGTCCAAGTTTGACAGTAAACTCTTCCATGCAGGGACCATCTATTAAATGTCAAAATGTGCAGCGCTGCATATGCCTTTCAGTGCTACAGAAGTGACATAGAGTAGTAGTAGGCTATGGGAAGAGCATTGGCAGCTCTGGAACGTTCACTAAAGATGCATGCGGCATTATAGAATTCAGGGGATCCGTGCTTAACATGGCAAGAGAATTTACACCAGATTTCAGTTGATGTAAATTTTTGCACCCAAAGTTGGGGGAATCCCGGTGCTATATGCTGTTCTATACATGGTGCCCAACTCAATCCGGCAAAAACCAGAAGACAGGGTTTTTGAGTTAGGAGCCTCTTTTGAGTTAGGAGTCATTAGGCACCTAACTTATTTATTTATTCATTCATTCATTCGATTTTTCTAGCCATAAGAGCCCAGAACGGGTTACAAATTGACATACATAATAGCGGTTAGCGACAAGGTAGGCGCATTCGTCATATAATAGTGGGACACAGCTTTACTCATGTAGTAGTGAGACAATTTCTATATAAAGCATGAAAGACTGAATATCTGCTTTGTGAACTATGTACAGCAACAGTAAGACATAAGAACATAAAAACCGCCATCTCCGGATCAGACCTTCGGTCCATCAAGTCCGGCGATCCGCACATGCGGAGGCCCAGCCAGGTGCATACCTGGCATAATTTTAGTCACCCATATCCCTCTATGCCTCTCGTAAGGAGATGTGCATCTAGTTTGCTTTTAAATCCTAGAACGGTGGATTCCGCAATAACCTCCTCCGGGAGAGTATTCCAGGTGTCCACCACTCGTTGCGTGAAGCAGAACGTCCTGATATTTGTCCTGGACTTTTCCCCCCCTTAGCTTCAGTCCATGTCCTCTTGTCCATGTCACATTGGACATTGTAAATCATTGTTTTTCCTGCTCTATTTTGTCGATTCCTTTCAGTATTTTGAAAGTCTTGATCGTATCCCCTTGCAGTCTCCTTTTCTCAAGGGAGAACAATCCCTTTAAGTCGTTCCTCGTATTCCAAGTTCTCCATATCTTTTATTAGCTTCTATACACAGCATGAAAGATCCAATATATGTTTTAAGAACTAATGAGGAAATTTTTTAAGGCATTCTAATAAAGAGGGCACATGAAGCAGAGAGATATGTCCATACATAGCCTAAAAATGAAAATATGCTTTGGGATTTAATGGAAAGGCACTTTCAACGACATGGGCACAGCTCTCACAGTAGTAGGCACATGCATTTGGGCCAAGAAGACCCTTGCATAAAAGGGGTGCACCTAAATATTAGAATGCTTAGTGCTGCCCAAACGTGCTTAGGCAGCACTAAGCGTGATTCTATAATGGGTGCTATCTTTTATAGAATCGTGTTTAGCACTGTAGTAGTCGATGCTGCATTTTTAGGTGACATACAGATAGAAATGGGCTCTCCATGTTTTGGTTACATCACTCCATTTTTATTGCTGTATTTATAGGTCAGAGAAATCCTTGAATAATTTTAAAACCTTAGCTAAAAGCTTATTACTTTGCTATGGCGTTCAATTCACTTTCTAGCGATCTCTGAATCTTCTGCTCGCAGTTGAATAATACATTATATGGCTTCCGGCTGTACTTTTCATTGGAATACAAATTATTACTCCCCTACCAATCGTGATTACCCTTCCCCCGTTAACCTGTAAACCATATACTGTAATTCTTTCCCTCCCCATGTTCCTTTTGTTTCATGTGTTTGGTCTGAATTTTGTTGGTTTTATTAACATTTAATTTCCCTTTACCCTTTTTTTTTTTTTTTTTAAATTGTACACCATACAGTTTTTATCTTTGGTTTTATATTTGCAGTCTATCAAATAAACTAAACTAATACAAATTAGAGATCAGGTATTTTATATGTATTTATATCTATTACATCTATTTACATGTACATCTATTACATGTATTTATATCTAATACAAATTACAGATCATCAATTTTATATGTATTTATATCTATTACCATATCTATTGCCTGCCATGCCGTATTAGTGAGGAGATAAAACACCTGCTTTTCTGCTGAAACACCAGCTATAGTAGTTCCTGCGAGCATTGTCCCATCAGGAGCAGACAAACATCCCTATAAATACTGCTGTGACAATTTTCTATTCCCCCGGGATATCTAAATTAAAAGACCTATCGCCAAAAAGAACACAGAGTTCCAAAGCTCAAACAGAGAGCAGATTAATAACATTAATTGCTATTAATTGGTTCATGCATAAAGGAAACTTATGCAACAAATAAAATGTTTGCTCATGCAGAATATTTATTGAATCAATTTAGAGTACACATAAAAGACTGTGTTTAATAGCTTGTGAAACATCAAGATTTCCTCTATAAGAGGCAAAAGACAATGTATTTTGCATTTTCCCCATTAGATACAGTATAAAGAGGGTGATTAAATAAAAAGCTTATGTGGCACATATGCAAGAAATTATATTTATCTACATGTATGGAGGGTTAGGGTACGTGTTGCCATAGGAGCCAGCTCTGTGGGTGCTGTGGGTGCTTGGGCACCCCCAAATTTGAGCAAACTCCATGATTGTGTTCATGGAGAGGTGATTTCCACTGGGTTTAGCACCCCCAATTTTGAAAAATATTTTGAAAAGTTGGCTCCTATATGCATTCATAAGCCATGGAGTGAGAAATTCTGCACCTGCTAAAGGGGAGTGTTCTGGGAGGAGGGGATATGAGTGTGTATTGGGTGAGATGCATAAGTAGCACATACTATGGGCTCCTTTTACGAAGGCACATTAGGGCCTTAACATGCGGAATAATGTGCGCTAAAATGCCTCCTCTTGAGCAGGTGGTAGTTTTTCGGCTAGCACGCACTAATCCGGTGCGTGCGCTAAAAACGCTAGCGCACCTTCGTAAAAGGAGGCCTGTGTCCTTAAGTCACCAAAAATGTTCTCATAATGTTTCAGCTACTATAAATGATGCCTAATCCCTAGGCAACTTGTCTTTCAGATTCTGCTGCATGGATTAGCACTTACTGCTGCAGTTTGACTTACGAATTAGTGGTCAAGTAGTGTTGATCTTTGTTCTTTACCCTCTTACCCTTCTTTTTACCCTAAGACTACTTTTCTACTCTCTCTCTTGTCCCTCTTTCTCTGCTACACGTTTCTTCTCAATTTACCTGCTATTTCGGTGTCAGGTCAAAAGCGCGCCGGGACAAAGGCGCGCGCAGACAATTGAGCGCAGCGTGGAGGTGCGTGCCGCAGAAAATTACTGTTTTTAGGGCTCCGACGGGGGGAGCGTTAAGTTTACAGTAAAATGTGGAGGGTTACAACCCCCCAAACCCCCCATTACGCCCCCACAACGCGGCGCGATCTCTATTAAGTAAACTGGGGGGGCTCCCCAACAAAACCCCCCATCGGAGCCCCTAAAAACTGTAATTTTCTTCGGTGCACGCCTCCATCTTGCGCTCAGTTGTCGGCACGCGCCTTTGTCTTTCGCGGAGTTGTCTATGAACCGCTATTTCTCTCTACCTTTCTGCTCTGGCTTTCTCTCAATGTGACTGTTTATGTATCTCTGTGCCTGTTTTTCTGTGTGCTTAGGAGGAGGACAATGACTGGCTTAGTACATAAGGGCATCAAAAAGTGAGCCCAAGGAAGCCTCAACAATGAGACAATCAAGGCACAACAAAGGGGTCGTGAGGATGAGATGTCAATAATTCAGCCACGGGTGTAAAGTTCAAAGTTCACGTTATTGATAGTAGCACTGCGAGGACTCGAAGACTCGACACTGACAGTGTTTTGGCATCTATGTCTTTGTCAAGAGTCTCAATGGCTGGTAGTTCTATCACAAAAATAAAGGATTCAATACAGATCAAATTTAGAAGGAGCAGGAAAGTATCTGCTGCTAGTCCCCGGACAACCACCAGCTTAAAGTTTTCACACGCATTAAGGCTTTTTTTGTTTTGTGTTGTATGATCAATCAGTCTATACCACCAGACCTATCAGACCCCTGAGGAAGGAGTGTTTTCCGAAACACGGACCGTGTCGGGTCCTATGGACTCATACTTGAGAACCATTTTTATCATTTATTATTTTTGTTCCAGCGTTGATTGCTACATTGAATCCATTTTAAATTAAGATTATTTGTTCTTACCTTGTACATTGTTTACTGCAGTTTTTCTTTTGTTGTTCACCCTACGTCCAACATTTCTCCTTCTCTCTTTTCCGTGCATGTCTCCCTCCCCTCTACCATATGCAGGGTTTCTCCCTCTCATCCCGTTCTACCTCTTTGTTGCATCTCCCTTCATCTTTTCCAGCTCATGTCCAACAATTCTTCCTGTCTCCCCCCAAGTGCAGTAGCTTTCAATTCCTCCCTCCAATCCCCCTGAATAGTAGTTTTCCATCCCTCCCTCCCATTCCCTTGCCCAGCACCTCTAGACCTGACCGATCCCCCCTCCGCCCCAATCATATGATCTGACCTTCCTTCAAGTCTCCAACGGCAGCGGTTACCGACTGTTAGAAGCCGTACCAAACGGGCTGTTTGAAGCCTGCTCTGCTAGAGCTTCTCTCTGCCGCGTCATCAGTGATGCAGCAGAGGGTAGGCCCCTGCAGGCTGGGCCCTAAGAAGCCCGTTCACCACCACCACCACTGCTGTTGCTTTACAAGGCAGGCCCACAGGTATGTGAGTTCTCTTTGTCAGCAACCTTAACTCGCTGCTCTGCCAGCATTGGGCCTTCCTATCTGCTGGTCTTGCCTACTTCCTTCTTCTGCGAAGACAGGACCCAGAAGAGAGGAAAGCTCGACACGAAAATCCTAGAACATGACACCAACTTCGGGAGCACCCACTCATGGTCTGAACCTAGGGCAGACTGTCCCCCTCCTTGGTAAACCACTGGACCAAATCATAAAACTGAAGGAGAAAAGTTAATTTTAGCAATAACAGGGTAAGTGGATTTGTATGTAATATATCAATACCCTTGTTGTGCAAGAATGTAAAACAGCATGAGAGCTGTTGTAAACTATTGTATCAGTGTGTTAAAATGTGTTCAGAGACCCGGAGACCATGTGAGATGTTTATCTCACATTTAAAGCCTCACCATTAATTTCAATCTTGCCCACATGATATAGTAACTGCAAATATTCTTGTGTGTTACTGAGGTGTCTCATTTATGGATTTTTCTACTACTGAAAATCCAGAATAAAGTGAGTTGAAGTGTTGTAGAATCAATATTAGTATTAATTTTTAATGTTTACCATCCAGTCTGAACAAGCAGGTCAACGCGGTTTAGAAAATGAATAGGATATGTAAGCTTAAAATCTTTTGGTGGCTCTGAAGTAGTCCATAAGCTAAAAAGGATGCTCAATAGATATCTCCAGAGGCCACTACAACGGTGTAATTCTATAGATAAGACCCAAATCAGGGAAGCATAACAGTGATTTCTGTCATGTAAACATGCAATTTATAGGGAATGATATAATTAGTTGAAGGAGGCTGAATGGTCCAAGAAAACCAGAATAACTATCTTCCTAGAATTACATGTAACTAAATTGTATCCAACATTGCTGTAAGTACGGATTCATAAGAACATAAGAATAGCCTTACTGGGTCAGATCAATGGTCTATCAAGCCCAGAAGCCTGTTCTCATGATGGCCAATCAAGGTCACTAGTACCTGGCTAAAACCCAAGGAGTAGCAATATTCCATGCTACTGATACAGGGCAAGCAGTGGCTTCCCCCATGTCTTTCTCAATAACAGATTATGGACTTTTCCTCCAGGAACTTGTCCAAACCTTTCTTAAAACCAGCTACACTATCCGCTCTTACCATATCCTCTGGCAAATGCATTCCAGCACTTAACTATTCTCTGAGTGAAAATTTTTTTCCTCCTATTGGTTTTAAATGTATTTCCCTGTAACTTCATCGAGTGTCCACTAGTCTTTGTAATTTTTGATGGAGTGAAAAATCGATCCGCTTGTACCCATTCTACTCCACTCAGGATTTTGAAGACTTCAATTATATCTACCCTCAGCCTTCTCTTTTCCAAACTGAAGTGTCCTAACCATTTTAATCTTTCCTCATTCGAGAGGAGTTCCATCCCCTTTACCATCTTGGTCGCTCTTCTTTGAACTTTTTCTATGTCAAAGAGGGAATTGAGTCTACCGGAGAGAACATGCTGGAAACAAAAAATAAGGTAGAGTCTCTATGGGTCAAAATTCCAGGAACAAATGGAACGGAAACGAAGATCGGCATCTACTACCAACCCCCAGGGCAGTCCGAAGAAATTGATGGAGAAATGACAGACGAGATTAAATGCAACTGCAAGGGAGACAACGCAGTTATCATGGGTGACTTCAATTATCTGGGGATAGACAGGAACCTAGACACCTCCAGCTGCAGTAGGGAGACCAAGTTCCTGGATGCTGTAGGCGATTGCTTCCTGGAACAACTTTCAAGGAAAATACGAGAGGAAATGCAATTCTGGACTTAATTCTAAATGGACTACGAAGACCGGCGCAAGGTGTAGAAGTAGAAGGGATGCTGGGAAGCAGTGATTACAATATGATCTGCTTCAACCTGGACACATCGATTCAGAATGATGGCCATGGCACTGAACTTCCGAAAAGGGAATTACGAAGGGATGAGACTCATGGTGGGAAAGAAGATTAAGAAGAGGATAAGCATTGTAAAAACGCTAGAGCAAGCATGGTCCCTTTATAAGGATACAGTTACCGAGGCGCAAAATCTATATATGCCGGGTATCAACAAGGGATCCAAGAGGAAAAAAAACAAGGAACCGGCGTGGCTTACTGTAGCAGTGAAGGCAGCGATTAGAAACAAGAAGACTTCGTTTAAGGAATGGAAAAGGTCAAAAACGGATGAAAACTGAAAAAAGCACAAACAGCATCAAAGCAGGTGCATAAGGTGGTAAGAGGGGCTGAAAGAGAATACGAGGAAAAAATAGCCAAGGAGGCAAAAAACCTCAAGATGTTCTTTCGATATATTAAGGGGAAACGACCTGTGAAGGAAGCGGTGGAGCCGTTGGATGACCATGGAATAAAGGGAGTGCTAAAGGAGGACAAAGCCATCACTGACAAACTGAACACATTTTGTGCTTCTGTATTTACCAAAGGGGATATACACAACATACTGGAAACCGACAGGCTATATGCAGGAAACGAAGACGGGAAACTGACAGGGTTGACAGTCAGTCTAGAAGAGGTATGCATGCAGATTGATAGGCTTAAAAATGATAAATCCCCGGGACCGGATGGAATCCACCTGAGGGTAATCAAGGAATTGAAAGGGGATATTGCTGAACTGCTTCAACTAATAGCCAATCTGTCGATCAAATTAGGAAGGATTCCGGAAGACTGGAAAGTGGCGAATGTTACGCCAATCTTCAAGAAAGGTTCGAGGGGAGATCCGGGAAACTACAGACCAGTGAGTCTGACCTCGGTACCGGGAAAGATGGTAGAGGTGCTAATAAAGAACTGCATCATTGATCACCTTAATGGACACAATCTGATGAGGACCATCCAGCAGAGTTTCAGCAAAGGAAAATCTTGCTTCACGAACTTGCTGCACTTCTTTAAGGGAGTAAAAAAGCAGATAGACAAGGGTGACCCGGTCGACATCATATATCTGGATTTTCAGAAGGCATTCGACAAGGTTCCGCATGAACGACTACTTCAAAAAAATTGTGAGCCATGGAATCGAGTGTGAAATACTCACATGGATTAAAAACTGGCTGGCAGATAGGAAACAGAGAGTGGGGGTAAATGGACAATACTCTGACTGGAAAAGCATCGCGAGTGGAGTGCCGCAGGGTTCGGTGCTAGGACCTGTGCTCTTCAAAATATTTATAAATCACCTGGAAATTGGTACAGTGAGTGAGATGATTAAATTTGCAGATGATACTAAGTTATTCAGAATAGTGAAGACGCAGGAGCATTACGAAGACCTGCAACGGGACATAAACACGTTCAAGAAATGGGCCGCAACATGGCAAATGAGGTTTAACGTGGATAAGTGTAAGGTGATGCATGTCGGTAACAAAAATCTCATGCACGAATACAGGATGTCCGGGGCGGTACTTGGGAGTTCTGATCGACAAGTCGATGAAGCTGTCCACACAATGTGTGGCGGTAGCAAAAAGGGCAAACAGAATGCTAGGAATGATAAAGAAGGGGATCATTTACAGATCAGAGAAGGTTATCATGCCGCTGTACAGGGCCATGGTACGCCCTCACCTGGAGTACTGCATCCAACACTGGTCGCCGTTCATGAAGAAGGACATGGTACTACTCGAAAGGGTCCAGAGAAGAGCGACTAAGATGGTTAAGGGGCTGGAGGAGTTGCCGTATAGCGAAATATTAGAGTAACTGGGCCTCTTCTCCCTCGAACAGAGGAGATTGAGAGGGGACATGATCGAAACATTCAAGGTACTGAAGGGAATAGACTTGGTAGATAAGGACAGGTTGTTCACCCTCTCCAAGGTAGGGAGAATGAGAGGGCACTCTCTAAAAGGGGATAGATTCTGTATGAACATAAGGAAGTTCTTCTTCACCCAGAGAGTGGTAGAAAACTGGAATGCTCTTCCGGAGTCTGTCATAGGGGAGAACACCCTCCAGGGATTCAAGACAAAGTCAGACAAGTTCCTGTTGAACTTGAACGTACGCAGGCAGGGCTAGTCTCAGTTAGGGCATTGGTGTTTGACCAGAGGGCCAGTGAGCGGACTGCTGGGCACGATGAACCGCTGGTCTGACCCAGTAGCAGCAATTCTTATGTTCTAATGTTAGTCTCAGCTAGGGCACTAGGCTTTGACCTAAGGGCCGCCGTGAGCGGACTGATGGGCACAATGGACCAGCAACAGTAATTCTTATGTTCTTATCGCCACTATATCTTTCTTGAGATAAGAAGACCAGAATTGAACGCAATACTCCAGATGAGGTCGCACCATGGAGCAATACAGTGGCATAAACATTCTTAGTCTTGTTAACCATCCCTTTTTTAATAATTCCTAGCATCCAGTTTACTTTTTTGGGCCACCGTCACACATTGGGTGGAAGGTTTCATCGTATTGTCTACGATGACACACAGATCCTTTTCTTGGGCACTAATCCCAAGGTGGACCCTAGCATCTGGTAACTGTGATTCAGATTATTCTTCCCAATATGTATCACTTTGTATTTGTCCACATTAAATTTCATCTGCCATTTGGACGCCCAGTCTTCCAATTCCCTAAGGTCTGCCTGCAATTTTTCACAATCTGAATGCGTTTTAACAACTTTGAACAGTTTAGTATCATATACAAATTTAATCACCTCATTCGTTGTTCCAATTTCCAGATCTTTTATAAATAAATTAAATAGTACCAGTCCCAGTACAGACACCTGCGGCACTCCACTGTTTACTCTCCTCCACTGTTTACTTTCCTCTGTTTTCTATCCGATAACCAATTCCTAATCCACAACTGAATTTTGCCACCTATCCCATGACATTTTAATTTTCTCAGGAGCCTCTCGTGAGGAACTTTATCAAAAGCTTTCTGAAAATCTAGATACACTATATCAACCGGCTCGCCTTTATCCACATGTTTAGTCACACCTATAAAGGAGTCAAGTGCTATAACTGATTCTAAATCTGAATTGCCTTGGATGAAGAACACAAGTCATGCCTAGCCAAAGTGTCCTTCAAGGATCAGTGTTGGGGCTTATACTCTAATATCTTTCTAGTTCCCTTGACCCTACTTGTACAGTCATTGGGTCTATACTTTTATATTTATCTAGATAATAATCAATATTCAACTGTTAATACCTATGGATTTTTTTTCTTACCCTAGTTTTCTTTCTGCTCTCTCAGCCAAGCTGCATAGCATTGCAAATTAGTTATCTACTTTGGGGATGAAACACATTCCTTCTTAAACAGAGGTTGTTTTTTTCACCTGGATTTGGAATTGCTCAAAATTCAAGGAGCTGAATTGGTACTTAAGGTTACACTCCCTCACTTTCAACTCCCATATCACTGGACCAGAAGTCTCTCAGGTTACTTCTTTATTCCTGTCCCACCTAGATTACTATATTTCTCTTTATCATGGATTGTTCAATATAGTATCAGAAGATTTCAATTGCTACAGAACACTTTTGTTTGTGAAATTCCCCTATGGGTGTGTTTCTATTGAGAATAAAGGTGGGGGGGGAGAGACGAAATCCCGGTTTTATGCTTTTAGAACACATACTGGGTTTTTTCCCCCTTTTTTTTTTTAAAGTGAATTGGGAAGTTCCCAACTATCAGTTTTGCTTGCTTTGATAAGAGCTACACAAAAATATGGTTGTTTGAACACAGTGGCATACTGAGGGTGAGGAGCACCTGGGGTGGTGATGCCCCTCCCCCACTATCTTCTCTACCCCACCCCTCCCCATCCACTCCTTCCCCATCCCCTCCTGTCGTGCGCATGTGCCCCTTCCTGTCCCCATACCTCTTTAATGTTTCATAATCATTAATTTTCTCACCACTGAAGTTAAACTAATGTGCCTGCATTTCCCAACCTTCTCTCAATTATCACTTTTATCAAGAGTCGGCATCTGCCCTTCACCAGTTTTCATCCAAAAATCTGTCCAAGTATGTAAACAGTGCCACCATAACCTCTGTGAGCTCCTTTAATATCATAATAATAATAACTTTATTTTTCTATACTGCCATAGTCAGTCGACTTCTAGGCGGTTCACATCGAAAGAAGGCTGGGCATTCAGCGAATTACAAATGCATAAGGGGAATGTTACAGAAGAAAAGGGTTGAAGGGGAGGGAAATGTAAGAGGGGTTGAAAGGGGGAGGGAAAGTGAGAGGGGTAGGAATTGCCTGAAGATTACTTTGGGTTTGTAGGGGGAAAAAAGCGTAGTGAGCGCGGATTGGTCTGTTTAGGTGATGAATTTGTCAAACAGAATGGTTTTGATAGATTTTCGGAATGCGTTGTAGGTCTGTCTGGTTTTATTTATGCAGTTTCCCAGCCAGGATTGTAGTTAGTTTGTCTTCTTCCACATAAACTTTCTCTTTGGTAAATGACAAGGCTGCTATCCCAGCCCACTATTACACAAACCTTTAATGACAATCATTGCATCTTTTCCAATTCCTTAATTTTCCTGGCATCTCAAACTTGAATCACATGCTGTAAATGGTATGAACTCTACAATAGGGGTTTCTACTCAGTGTCTATCGACTGCAGTATTAAAAAATCCTCCAAGGGAAAAAAAAACCCCATATTTGTTTATGATAACTAAAATAGCAACTTGCAAATCATTGCAATCAAGAAAAAGACATTTTTAAATGCTGTGTTTCGGTAGTAGTATAGAGTGGTAAGTAACTGGTTATTCTAAGCAATTATTTCAAATTAGTCATAAATGGGAGCACCAAAAAATAAAATTAAAATCATTAGCTTACAGGCAGTCTTATATTAATATATATAAATCACATTTTATATCCAGAAAACCAAACTGTAGTGAGAAAAGGTGTGTATGGGCCATTATATATGTGCAAAGCTGACCCATTTGGAGATTTAAATATTGCCTGAGAAGTGAGGGATGAAGATTAGAGGATAAAATAGAGAAATGAGAGCCCTGGATGGAAAATATTGATCAGAGGTATGAGGGCCACTGCGGAAACTGGGCTTACACTGGCAGATCAAGGACTATTGTGGGGCTCTTATAGGTAGTGCAGTGGATAGTGGGGCACTGGCGGACAGAGAGAGTATTAGAGAGGTTGGTGTGACCTGAAGGTTTGAAAATTCATAAGGGATGATGACTGGGTATTGGCCATCAGTTGAGGAATGGAGAAGGAATTAGGAAAGCACAGAGTTATGGGAGGTAAAGTGGAAGGAAAGTGAATGGAGGAAGGATGAGCAGAAAGAAGGGGATGGAAGGGAAGGATGGAAAAGCAAGACTGGTAGCTGTGTTAGAGGGGGGAAATGTAAATACAGTTGCATAAGAAAAAAATGAAAGAGGAGCACAATAGTTGGACAAAATAAATGCAATAGATGGAATATAAGATTGACATGAAGAGAAAACAATACAAAAGGAAATGTAACGAGGAAAGAAAATAGATTGTACAAACAATAGGTGATGTGAAATATTTTTGTCAGCCCCCTTTCTTTCTTTGTCACATTCTCATAAAGAAAAAAACAGGATATAGTCATTTTGCCCCATAGCATACTGGCCAGGGCTTTGTTGACGTTAGGAAATGGGATACAGATAAGGTCAAGGAATTGTGAATTTATGTTATGCATATTTCATTCATCAAATCTATGTGAGATGATCTACATTCTGCATGAATTTCTCAGGCTTTTTGTTGAGTCCAGTTGCTTTGTTTTTCAGAGCGATTTCTTTATCACGCTGTTTGCTTTCTTTTCAGCACACAGCAAAAAATAAATAATAAAGATGTCTCTAATGAAATCATCTGGAGCAGAATCAGAAAACAACAGAGGGAGAAGGAGAAGCACAGAAGCTCTGTCAGCAGTGGCAGACTTGGTGTACAAAGACATGGAAGCTTAAAACCAAGTTTGAGGGCTCCTTTGACTAAGCTGTGATAGCGTTTCTAGTGCACGCAGGATTTAGCATGCGCTAAACCCGTGCTACGCGGCTAGAACTAACGCCAGCTCAATGCTGGCATTAGTGTCTAGTGCACGCTAAGCACACGCTAAAACCACTATCGCAGCTTAGTAAAAGGAGCCCTAAGTTTAGAAACTGAGTCAAAGAAAGCTAATACCATCAACTTAGTGTCGGTGGTAGTTCCTAATTTTAAAAAGAACCAGTTTAATTTAATGTTTCAAAACTGGTAGTTTAGGGGTCCTTTTAATAAGCTGCCTTTTATGACCACTGAATCAAGGATCTGATAACTAAAATCTATTGGCCCATCTTTTAAACTTTAAGGCTGTAGTTATCAACATAGTTATGCAATTAGGGGGCATATTTTCAAAAGAGAAAAAAATCCAAAAACTGGCCTAAAGTGGCATTTGGGTGTTTTTCTTGCTAAAACATCCAAATCACTATTTTCAAAACCCATATTTTAGATGCTTTTCTATTCTGTGGTGCATCTAAATCTCAAAGGGGCAAGGTTTGGGTGGGACTAAGCTAGGCTTATGATTTGGATGCTTTCCTGCAATAATTGAACATTGCAAGAAACGTCCAGGACATACATTGAATGTTTTAGGCTTGACCTGTTTCATTAAAGAATAAATGCCAAAAAGGTACCAAAACTGACCAGATGACCACTGAAGGGATTAAGGCATGACCCACCCTTACTGCCCCAATGGTCACTACTCCAGCAAACAGGTTCATGGAGTAGCCTAGTGATCAGTGCAGTGAACTGTAAAGATGGAGAACCAGGCCCTTATCCCAGTCTACCTAGAACACTTCTGGTAAAATGTGTGAACCCTACAAAAACCCACCCAAAGCCTACTGTACCTACATAAAGATGACACTTGCGGACATGGAGGGGCATAATAAAAAAAAATGTCTAAGTCCCCTTTTGACCTAGGCCCTAAACACCACCTAAGCTTTTCCCCCCTCTACCAGTTATAATCTCCCTCGAAAGTCCAACCCCTACCTTTTCCCTTCCTCCAACGCTTAATGCTGTATTCCTCTCTTACGCACATGGTATATATCCTGCTGTAAACAGCGTTGATCTCTTGTATCCTGTTCATATTGTAACATCCTGTATCTTATTGTAAACAACCTGTCCCTGTCACTTTGTAATATCCTGTATCTTATTGTAAACACCCCCTGTACCTGCTCACTTTGTATTATCCTGTATTCTATTGTAAACATCTCCTGTACCTGTTCACTTTGTAATATCCTCTATCTTACTGTAAACATCCCCCAATATCTCATGCACATTGTAATTTCCTGTATCCTATTCATTGTAATATCCTACTTCTTATTCACATTGTAATGATCTTCCTGTATTCAGCTTTGATCTCTTGTACCTGCTCTGAACCCTTCATTCTGTAACTTGACTCAAAATATCTCGCCTCCTATCGCTAACTCCATTACTCTCTTTCCCTGTACATTCTTGAAAGCTCCCCCAACTAGTTCTTTTTCATTACCTTTTCTTCTGGCAAACTGCCCCATCCAGAAGTACCAACGCATCTTAGATATCATGTTCCAAAGCTTATGTATCTCAAATTCCTGGTTCCAATACTTAGCTCATATCTTGTTCAAACATATGTATCTCGTTGTAAACATATGTCTCCTGCTGTTAACACTGTACTCTCTCTCGGCACGACCCTCATTGTAAACCGCTTCGAACTTAGGGTATAGCGGTATATAAGAAATAAAATTATTATTATTATTATTATTATTATTATTAATAAACGCTGAAAGTAGAAGCAGGGAAAATGTCCATTCTCAAAAAAACATCCAAAAAGAGGTTTTTGATAATGGCCTGCCTCTACGTTCAGCTGTTTAAACGCCCAGACCATCA
This sequence comes from Geotrypetes seraphini, assembly GCF_902459505.1. Classification (NCBI taxonomy): domain Eukaryota; kingdom Metazoa; phylum Chordata; class Amphibia; order Gymnophiona; family Dermophiidae; genus Geotrypetes; species Geotrypetes seraphini. The sequence goes on from NC_047084.1 coordinate 370,023,945, forward strand.
CTATGTCTACACTAACAACATTTCATCAACCAAAAAAAAGCCTAAGTCCCAAACGCCCAACACAAGAGCTTTTAGGCAAAGGAGGAGCCAGTCCTTCGCCTAAAAGCTGGATTATGTAACCGGTGTCTGTCAAAAAGAACACCAGTTACAGAATCCCCCCCCCCCCAACAATGATCGCGGCAAGAGAGATAACCAATCTCTCCTGCCGCGATCCACCTTTCCCCAGCCGATCAGATTGGGCAGGAGGGAGCCCAAGCCCTCCTGCCCCAGTGAAACCGCGACCCTCTCGACATGATCGGGGCAAGAAGGAGCCCAAGCCCTCCTGCCACTGGCCAAACCGTGACCCTCCCAACACGATCGGGCTAGGAGGGAGCCCAAGCCCTCCTGCCCTGGCAAAACCACAACCTTTCCCCCACTCAGCAATGATCGGGGCAAGAGGGAGCCCAAGCCCTCCTGCCCTGGCGAAACCGCGCTCCGCCCCAAGCCCTCCTGTCCCAGTGACCCCCCTACCCCCCACCCCCACTAAAATATGGGCAGGAGGGATCCCAGGCCCTCCTGCCTCGATGCAGCCCCCCACACATCGCCCCCCCCCCGCACCCCTGATCGGCCTGCCCAAACACCGCCCAACTTAATTGGTTTAATCAACACAGTAATTGACTGCTGTTAAAGATCCATTGGAAAAAAAAAAAAAGGAGGTGCCCATAGGCACCTCCAAAAAAGGATGCCAGAACCATATCTACAGAGGCACATAGCAGCCATTAAGGTTAAAGTAGGCGTTTTGGCTGGAAGTGACCTTAGGCACCGCTAGGTGCCATTCTCCATCAAACATAGGTGCCAATATTGTAGGCCATAAAACCTCTGGCCTACGTTTCCAGTGCCTATGTTTGACGGTAGCCGCGATTCTGGTAATGGCACCTACTCGTGATTGACACATGGCCAGCACCATTTTTTGAGATGTCAGCTGATGTAGGTGCCATTTCCAGGATTTGGAGTGTGCAGATTAGCACATGTCATAAGAACATAAGAATAGCCTTACTATATCAGACCAATGGTCCATCTAGCCCAGTATTCCGTATTCACGGAGGCCAATCCAAGTCACAAGTACCTGGCAAAAACTCAAATAGTAGCAGCATTTCAGGGTTAATTTTTTGCAGGTTCTACATACTAATGGAAACATTAATACCCAACTTAACTTGCAAAAACAAAAACCCTAGAAAGAAAGAAATTGCCTGACTTTAATGCTAAGGTAAACCTGGGCTTAGCATTTGGAAAAGTCACATGTTTAGAACACACTAAGCTCAATAGCAGAGGATCATGAGGAAAGTGAGAATCTACATGCAAATGAAATTTAATGTGGACAAGTAGAAGTACAAGATAATTCCAACTACAAGTACAAACTTCTGGTTTCTAAGTTAGAAGTCACCACCCAAGAAAAATATCTTGATGCCATTCTGGATAATATGTTGAAATTTTCAGCCCAGTGTGATGCAGCTACTAAAAAAAGCAAATAGAATGTAATGGATTATTTAAACAGGGATGGAGGGCAAAACTAAGAATATTATTCCTCTGTATAGGTCCTTCTGTATTTGTTCTGGTCAACCCAATCATATAATAAATATAATGCAACTAGAAAAGGTTCAGAGAAGGGTGTAAAAATGATAAAGAGGATGGATTACCTCCCCTGTGTAGAGAGTCTAAACCAGGTTACCGCTTTTCAGCTTGAAGAAAATATGGCCTAGAAGGGATATGAAAGAAATTTATAAAATATGAGTAAAATGGAATGATTAAATATGTAGGGAACAGTTGTTTAACCTGTCAAACCACACAAAAATAAGAGGAAGCACCATGAAACTAATGAGCAGAAAACTGAAAAACAATTGTAGAAAGATCCCCCCATCCCCTGCATGCATCATATAATCAAGCTGGGCCTTGTGGTCAAAGCAATCAAAACAGAGAGGTTCAAAAGTGGATTGAAACATTTTCTGGAGTAAAAACCCATTAAACATTATTAGCCAAGTAATAATAATAATAATAACTTTATTTTTATATACCGCAATACAACAAACAGTTCAGAGCGGTTTATAGAGGAAGAGACTGTATACAGACAGCGAAATTACAAAAATCTTTCCAAAATTACATTAATGTGGTAAGATTAATCAATTTTTCCTGGCAGTGTTTTTGAAGTACATCATGGTAGAAATGGAGTCAGAGAAATTTGTCAAAGAGATAAGTTTTGATTGACTTTCTAAAAGTTTGGTAAGAAAGAGCGTCGGGAGCAGCGTGGGCCATTCAGCGTGGCTCTCTGCGCTGCAAACTGCTAGCGCAGTTTAATAGAAGAGGGAGTAAGTCTTGTCTGTCTTAAAATCATAAAGGATGACAATACCAGAATGACATGTCAGGTGTCACTTGAAAACTTAATGCCTCATATCAAATATGCAGTTTTATGATTATATATGATAGCACTTGCTTGATACAATATTAACATGAGCTTTGTCTACAGACATACTTAGCTGCAATTGCTGGATTTTGTTTTGTTTTCTACAGATTGCTATAAAAACTATTCAGCCTTAAACAGTTGTAAAGAATTTGGAAATCAGTGCCAACTGTGATGGGAACTGGTTTGAGAACACCAACTGAGTCCTTCTGTCAAATGAATATGGTTAATTTTCACTAGCATTTCAATAGTCTCTGTTAATTTATCAATTAATTACTATGAATTTCAGTCTATGAACTAATAAAACATGCACTTTGTTATTTTAATTGTTGTTAGTATGTATTTACAGTTAGGGATTGTAGAAACAGTTACATACTATGGCAGGGGTAGGGAACTCCAGTCCTCGAGAGCCGTACTCCAGTCGGGTTTTCAGGATCTATTTGCATGCACTGCTTTCAATGCATATTCATTGGGGAAATCCTGAAAAAATTCGACTGGAATACGGCTCTCGAGGACCGGAGTTCCCTACCCCTGTACTATGGGATCTTTAGTACAATCTTCTATACAAGGGAAAAGAAAGAACTGAGGGCTCCTTTTACAAAGGCGTCTTAGGGCCTTAACAAGCAGAATAGCGCGTGCTAAAATGCCCCGTGCGCTAGCTGCTACCGCCTCTTGAGCAGGCAGTAGTTTTTCGGCTAGCGCGTGCACTAAAAACATTAGCGCACCTCATAAAAGGAGCCCTGAATTTCTTTGACAATTACAAAAACATAAGCCTATTAAACTGAGATAAATCATTTCCTCAAATTCATTAAGTGCACACCTCCTCTAAAGCGCTCAATGCCTGTCTTTCAAATAAATCTACTTTTTCTTTTGCAACATCAACAATCAAAAAGTGTGCAATTAACAAAATATTGTCAGGATTAAGTAAAATTATTTCCCTTTTGTTTATCAGTTTATGAGGTAGGGAGGGGGGTATTTTATAATTACATATATCATACAATAATGGAGTATATGGTTGGGAGGGATGGGCGAGGGGTGGGGATAAGAATCTATGTAATATACCAATGATTGTTTATAAGTGATGTATAAGTGTGCGAGCCCAGCTCCGCCCCTCTCCCGAAGCCGACTAAAGCCGCCGCACCCCCGGAGAGCGGCCTTCTTCACTCGGCCCCCGCACTGTTGCCAGCGGGGAACCGAGGCAGCGAGAGCCTGCAGGAGAGGAGCGTGCGAGCCCAGCTCCGCCCCTCTCCCGAAGCCGACTAAAGCCGCCGCACCCCCGGAGAGCGGCCTTCTTCACTCGGCCCCCGCACTGTTGCCAGCGGGGAACCGAGGCAGCGAGAGCCTGCAGGAGAGGAGCGTGCGAGCCCAGCTCCGCCCCTCTCCCGAAGCCGACTAAAGCCGCCGCACCCCCGGAGAGCGGCCTTCTTCACTCGGCCCCCGCACTGTTGCCAGCGGGGAACCGAGGCAGCGAGAGCCTGCAGGAGAGGAGCGTGCGAGCCCAGCTCCGCCCCTCTCCCGAAGCCGACAAAGCCGCCGCACCCCCGGAGAGCGGCCTTCTTCACTCGGCCCCCGCACTGTTGCCAGCGGGGAACCGAGGCAGCGAGAGCCTGCAGGAGAGGAGCGTGCGAGCCCAGCTCCGCCCCTCTCCCGAAGCCGACTAAAGCCGCCGCACCCCCGGAGAGCGGCCTTCTTCACTCGGCCCCCGCACTGTTGCCAGCGGGGAACCGAGGCAGCGAGAGCCTGCAGGAGAGGAGCGTGCGAGCCCAGCTCCGCCCCTCTCCCGAAGCCGACTAAAGCCGCCGCACCCCCGGAGAGCGGCCTTCTTCACTCGGCCCCCGCACTGTTGCCAGCGGGGAACCGAGGCAGCGAGAGCCTGCAGGAGAGGAGCGTGCGAGCCCAGCTCCGCCCCTCTCCCGAAGCCGACTAAAGCCGCCGCACCCCCGGAGAGCGGCCTTCTTCACTCGGCCCCCGCACTGTTGCCAGCGGGGAACCGAGGCAGCGAGAGCCTGCAGGAGAGGAGCGTGCGAGCCCAGCTCCGCCCCTCTCCCGAAGCCGACTAAAGCCGCCGCACCCCCGGAGAGCGGCCTTCTTCACTCGGCCCCCGCACTGTTGCCAGCGGGGAACCGAGGCAGCGAGAGCCTGCAGGAGAGGAGCGTGCGAGCCCAGCTCCGCCCCTCTCCCGAAGCCGACTAAAGCCGCCGCACCCCCGGAGAGCGGCCTTCTTCACTCGGCCCCCGCACTGTTGCCAGCGGGGAACCGAGGCAGCGAGAGCCTGCAGGAGAGGAGCGTGCGAGCCCAGCTCCGCCCCTCTCCCGAAGCCGACTAAAGCCGCCGCACCAACGGCGTGCAGCCGTTCGGCGTGCCGTCGAAGGCGCGTGTCAAGCGACTGCGAGCGACGCCAATCAGTCCGACCCCCCCAACTGGATCACAGCAATACATAGTGTTATTTACATAGCACCGCCTCATCCGTTAGAACTCAGAAAAGTTAACACTGTACTGCACTGCCTTATTGTTCACTGTATTACCTACTGTTTACCTATTGTTTACTGTATTACCTACTGTTTACATTGTTTACATTGTACTGTACTGCCTACTGCACCGCGCGCACACGCTTAAATTGTTCAGCTTTATATCGTCCACTGCGCCGCTGAAACCTGCCAAACTTTGCATCACACCCCTCCCCTCTGCCCCCCTCCGACTACTACCATACCCCACGCTCTTCCCCCCCCACGAGCGTGTCACCATGGCAAGGTTAAACACCCCTCAATGCGTAGCACTACTCCTACTATACCTCATCACCCTCAGGATCTGCTCTGCTGACCCATCACACACAACCACCATCCCTGTCCACTTCTCCCTATATCGCCCTTCAAAACCCAAAGTACCCTCGCTCACACCCCACACCCCACATTCTCACCTAATACGGCTCCCAAATTCTCCACCCCCCCGCAAACCCACCAAACCCGGCTCAAAAAAACCTAGAACACTAAAAAAACTGGCCTACTCCCACTATGCCCCAGCCAACCACCCAAACCACCAGAACCTACTAGGTTTTTACCTAAACATTCGATCCATGAGGAACAAAGCCATTCTAATCAGAGACTGGCTGACGGATACCAACCCTGACTTCATCCTACTCACCGAAACCTGGCTACTATCAGACAAGGATATTATAATCAAAGACTGCCTACCCGCAGGATACAAGATCCTCTCCCTGGCCAGAACTCGGGGAAGAGGAGGAGGCCTAGCAATAATCTTCAGAGACCAGCTTAATTGTACGGCACTCAACACCAAATCCTCTCCCAACGCAGAAATATTAGCCATCTCACTCACCTCTAAATCCCTTGCCTCCGCGCTAACTATCACTCTATTCTACATCCCACCCCAAAAATGGTCCCTAGCCAAAGAGGACCTCGCTGACTCCTTATTAACTAATTATCTAACAAGTCCTTACAACCTTCTATGCGGAGACATCAACATCCACCTTGAGCAAGCGGACCAACCAGAAGTTGCCGACTTCTGGTCACTCACCTCCCAACTAGGTTTCTTCAAACCCCCCCCAACCAAAACTCACCAAAAGGGTCATCAGCTAGACCTGGTCACATTCTCCTCCAACGAGCCGACCGACCCAAAAATATACTGGAAACAAGCCAACTGGACAGACTCCCTATGGTCTGACCACAGACTATGCGACTTTTCCTTGGGCTGCCAACAAAAACATTCAAGAAACAACAAAACAAGAAACATCACAACCCACACCACTAGAGGAAAGATAGACCCAGAGGAATTCTGGTCTCGCTATGACACCCACATAAAACAAGACGAAGAAATAGATCAACTCATGTCCACCTGGATCATTGACAGCACTAACATTTTAAATGAAATAGCCCCCTCAAAAACCCGCCACATCAGAACCACAAATCAGGAGGGATGGTTCGACACAGAGCTGTTACTGTTAAAGAGGGACCTCAGAAAGTCAGAAAGACTATGGATAAAGTCAGGAACCCAGGAACTCAGAACTGCCTGGAGACTCAAACTAAAAACCTACAAAAACCTTACCAAGGAAAAACGGAAAAAATTCTACTCACACTTAATTGGAAACATCACATCCAACAGCAGCAACCTCTTCAAACTCGTCAATAACCTTTACAACATTGAAACACTCACTAACAACCAGGAAGACTCAACACTAACCGCCAACACCCTAGCGGATTTCTTCAACTCCAAGATCCTAAAACTAAGATCAGCACTACCCACCAAGACCAACCCACTGGAGCTCTTTCCCATCCTCCCTGACATCGACATAGCTAAACCAGACCAAGGGTCTAGATCCGACCTAAACTGGAACCAATTTACCACAATCGACTGGAAAACCTTCAACAAATATTATAACAAATACACCAAATCCTTCTGCAAACTAGATACTTGCCCCCCAAATGTGATGAAAACGGCTCCGATCTACTTCAAAGCAAACATGCTACTATGGGTCAACTCCCTACTATCCGCAGGAAACTTCCCTCCAGAACAAGGACATATCTTAATAACCCCAATCATAAAAAGCATAAAGGACTCTTCCAACGCACCTTCCAATTACAGACCAATAGCTAACATACCACTATTCACCAAAATCGCGGAAGGGGCAGTAAAAGCAGAACTCTCCGCATACCTGGAAAAATTCAATATCCTAAGCGACAATCAATCGGGCTTCCGCACGGACCACAGCACAGAGACCATCATCGCCTCCTTACTAGACCACCTGCACATACTCTTCAGTCGGGGCACCAGCGCCCTGATCTTACAATTTGATCTAAGCAGTGCGTTTGACCTAGTTGACCACACTATTCTCCTGGAATGCTTGGCCCACATTGGAATCTCAGACCGGGTACTCAGCTGGTTCCAAGGGTTCCTACGAAACAGATCCTACAGGGTACACAAAAAGGACAACTTCTCCTACAGCTGGGTGAACTCCTGCGGTGTACCACAAGGCTCCCCCTTATCCCCCACCCTGTTCAATATCTACCTCGCCTCCCTCAGTAACCTCCTTCACAAACTTAAGCTAAAATTCTTCATCTATGCAGATGACATCACAATTGTCATCCCTCTAACCAGTCTATCCCAGGATCTTCTCAACTACATAACTAGCATACTCAGCCAGATAGAACTCTGGATGCTCTCCTTCAAACTAAAGCTCAACCCAGACAAAACAAAATTCTTTCTAGCCACCCCCAAAGACAAAATCAAAGACACCACAATCCAGGTGAAAGGATTGGTTTTCCCACTCGAACAAACATTAAAAATACTAGGAGTCACGCTTGACAAACATCTATCCCTAGAAAACCACACCGACCTCATTGTCAAGAAAGGCCTTTCAGCACTCTGGAAACTCCGTACCATAAAGAAATATTTCGATGACACTGCATTTCGACTATTAGTTCAATCCTCTATCCTCAGCATACTGGATTACTGCAATATCATTTACCTAAGCTCCACAAAGAAAATCACCAGAAGACTAAAACTGATTCAAAACACAGCTGTCCGCCTCATTTTCGGCCTGAACAAATGGGAACACATCACCCCCTTCTACCACCAACTGCACTGGCTACCCTTCGATTCCCGAGTCCTCTTCAAGTTCGCCTGCATCTGTTACAAGACAGTATTTGGTCTCTCACCAAAATACCTCTCCCCACATTTCAATATGCATTGCACCAACAAGAAATCCCGCAGAATCCAGTTGTTTACCTTCCCCTCCATAAAATCATGCCAGCTCAAAAGATTCATCGACAAAACTTTCGCCTTCCAGGCGGCCAAGCTGAACCCTTGGCTAGCCCAAATGATGCTAGAGGCCCCGACCTACCTAGACTTCAGAAAACTTCTCAAAACACACCTCTTCCGCGAACAAGACCCTTAGTCCTTACTCCCCGCATACACTCCAACCCCCCCACCCCCACCTCCCTCTCCCCCCCCTCTTCTGATTTCCCACTCCCTCCATTTTATCCTCTAACCCAACTACGATAAACCTGTGACTCCTTCCGCGCTACCTGCAATTCCGATAAAATTTTTGTAAATCCGGGTTCAGACCGGATCCTAATGTAACGAATGTAAACCGCCTAGAACTCTCTGGGTATGGCGGGATATAAGAACCTAATAATAATAATAATAATAATAATACTTATTGTTACTGTGAATGAAAATATTAACACTTAATGTAATTTGTGAAAATGAATCAAGAATTATAAAAAAAGAAAAAAAAAAAAAGTGTGCAATTAATGTGGCACTGCAGCTAATTTTCCAACAGATTCCTTTAGAGGAGAACCTCCTAAGATGAAACAATTTTCTTGGTTATCAAGTTAATTACATTTTAAAAAATCCTGTATGAGGGCAGCTGGCCAGTAGCCACATTATTTTAGACATGCAAAAAAAACTCAGACTTACTCATTATCCATGGTTATATTTAAAGAGTCTTCCTTCATGCTGATTAAATTTATAAGTGTAAACTTATCATTTTATAAGGTTTGACTACATGCCAGAATTTAGCCCTGGAACAGGAAAGGTTGTCATTCATTCTTATGAAGTTACAAGGGTACTTAATGCTGTTTAAAGATAGCCTGATAATTACATTAAAAAGTTAATTTCAATTAAGCAATTGACTGGATCTTATTTTACATATGGAGTTGACAACATTTCTGCCCTGACATTTATGAGTAATTCCTTTGGGACAGACCTGTAAGCAGTGAATGTCACCGCAGTACATCACGGCAAGTGATAATAAAATGAGGTAAAGCTCTAAAGAAAGTGAAATGTTTATTTTACACTTACAAAAACTGGTATTTTCAGTTCCAAGATTTTCTCTACAGTGAGGAAGATTGCTCCCAGTGGAACATCCATTGAAATCATTTATGAAATTCAGTGTAGCCTAATACTTTTTCATTATAGATCTTTCCCCAGCGAGAGGAGAAAAGAAAGAAGCAGCAGCGGCCAAAAAAGCAAGCAAATGCTAGGAATTATTTATAAAGGGATGTTTAACAAGACTAAAGATATTATAATGCCTCTGTATCGCTTCTTGATGCGACCTCACCTGGAGTATTGCATTCAATTCTGGTCTCCTTATCTCAAGAAAAATATAGTGTTGCTAGAAAAGGTTCAAAGAGCAGCAAAGATGATAAAGGGGATGGAACTCCTCTCTTTTGAGGAAAGATTAAAATGGTTAGGGCTCTTCAGCTTGGAAAAGAGACAGCTGAGGGGAGATATGATTGAAGTCTACAAAATCCTGAGTGGAGTAGAACGGGTACAAGTGGATCGATTTTTCACTCCGTCAAAAATTACAAAGACTAGGGGACACTCGATATAACTGCAGGGAAATACTTTTAAAACCAATAGGAGGAAATATTTTTTCACTCAGAGAATAGTTAAGCTCTGGAAAGCGTTGCTAGAGATTATGGTAAAAGCGGATAGCGTAGCTGGTTTTAAGAAAGATTTGGACAATTCCTGGAGGAAAAGTCCATAGTCTGTTATTAAGACATGGGGGTAGCCTCTGCTTGCCCTGGATCATTGGCATGGAATGTTGCTACTCTTTCGGTTTTGGCCAGGTACTAGTGACCTGGATTGGCCACTGTGAGAATGGGCTTCTGGGCTTGATGGACCATTGGTCTGACCCAGTATGGCTATTTTTATGTTCTTATGACCAAACAGAATCCAAATATTCAAGTCTTTATTTCAAAAACTCCCAGGACAAGGTGTGCCCAACCAGCTGGTGAAATGCACACAAATCCCAGCAAAGCCACAACTACAAATGTGTCTGGGTCCGGTCACATCGGGGCACATCTTCTGCCCCAGCCTATCAGGTTGAAGGACCCACTATATATAAAGACAAACTGCAGACCTCACAGCACACCCTGAAGAAAGTTACAGCGTGATGGCCAAAACGTCATTTCTAGCTGCCCAGACGTGGCGAGACCTGGACAACTGCAACAATAAATTTTTTTTGTTGTTTTCTGCACCTATGATCAAATACACTCTTTAAACATAGTACATTAAAAATAAATATCTCAGACTTACTGCTGGCTCAAGAGTCACTCTTTTAACTAACATAGTAACATAGTAAATGACGGCAGATAAAGACCTGAACGGTCCATCCAATCTGCCCATTAGTAATTCCCATTAAAAATACACAATTAAATTAACTTGTCTTTTCTTTGATATTTCTGGGCCATAGACTAAAGTCATCCTAGGTTCCAACTGCTGAAGTTTTCATCTAAGATCACTCCAGCCTATCCAACCATCCCGTTTGCAGGATATCTGCTGTAAAGTATGGCCAGTAACGTTCTCATTTTCCAAATTATTGGCGTTCCCACTGATGTCCTCCCCAGCCCATCCTACAATGAATCGCAATATATGGGATACAAACCGTACAAGTCTGTCCAATACCGACCTTAATGAACTAACTAGCACTTCCACATTAACACTTCCTGAACTAATGCAGCTTTCCTGGACCAATGCAGCCTTAGTCCTTCATAACTAGACTGAAATAACCACATCGGTTTATCTCAGCCTCTCTGAAGAACATTCACAGAAGACTGCCTGCTATAGCTCATTCCTTGCCTCCATAGTGTGCTCCTTGGCATAGCACTTGCCAAATTACATGAGACTGCCGAGAACAAGATCACCCTTCAAAATAGGAGGGGGGAGCATGTTAAATCATTTTGCAGATTGTTTGTAACGAAAAGCCGGTCATTTTTCATGTGTGTCTGCTTCTGAGCAATATATCCTGAATCCGAAGACAGTCCTGCCACAGAGCTTGCCTGCAGCTCCCATTTCAGTGGAGTCCTATGTCGCAGCTTCAGTGAGACCAGACAAATAGCTCTGCTCATAAAAAGCCATTAGCAAACAAATCTGCACATGCATTTTCCCATTTAACAAATGTTTCTGCTCAGGGAACAGGTTCCCTTTGAAAGGAGCTGTTCACTATGCCAATGAATTCAGAATAGAAAGCTTTTTTGTTTGTGGAAAACACATGTAGCTAAATGTACACTCTCTGTTTACAGGTGCCATTTGTGAGATCCACTCAGACAGTTTGGCCCTGATCTTATAAACAGCATCTAATATGCATGTGATGAAGAACGCAAGTGTCAATAACAAAATAGGCGCTGTTTCTAGAGTACACCTAGTGGCGTCTAATGCAGTCAGGCGCTGGTAGGTGTTATAATAGGGTTACTGTATTTTTCTCTGGAAAACCCCGGACACATGATCCGCCCCTTCTGCCCCAGCTCCGTCCCGTTTCGCCCCAAGCCCTGTCCCCCACAAAGCCTCCCCTCTTCTTCCGGATAAGCTCCAGCCATGTCGAGAGCCTGGAGCATGAACGGATATGTGTGTGATGCCATCCGTGCATGCTCAGAGGCTCTTGTAGCCAGTACCAGAGCCCTAGGCCGGGACTCTACAGTGCCTCCAATGGCCACAGTCCAAAATTGCACCGGCGTGTGACCCAGAGAGGAATCACCCTTCAGGGTTTAAAAGAACTATACAAAAACCCACCAACACAGTTCCAGGATGGTAACAAAAGAAAATTTACTAGTCAAAATAAAAGTCAGAAAGGCTCAAAATACACTGTAACTGGCAAATGCACAAAACAAAATGGCCAGAGGAAAACTCCAGCAGCATTCAGGATTTTCACTCCTAATAGCAACAGTTCTCCCTGTGATTCACTCCTTCACAGGGCGGCTTTTCAATAAAGCTTCCTTTTCCCAAGTCTGCTCCTAGCAGAGCTCGGGTAGCACAGTTCAAAGGACCAACATTCAAGTCCTGGAGAATATACTTCAATATTCATACATTTCCAGCTTTAAACTAGGTAAGTCGGGGGAGGGTACAGGCACATACAACATACCTGGCGAACTAAACTACCAATACTTTTTTGGGGCTGAGGAAAGTAGTCACCATAATTCTGGGTCAGGGGCGAGTACGAAAACTTTCGAATCGGAGGTATGTTCATATGACAATTATGGGTCACATTGTAATTTTGGGTCTAGAGGGAGCACACATTGGAATTCTGGGTCCAAGGGGAGTACACATTGTAGTTATGAGTCTAGGGAGAATACAAACAATACTAAAGGTGTTCAAGTAGCTCAAACAAGAACACCCCCACTGAGACGTACCAAAAATACAACATGGAGGGCTATGTACGTCAACGCACACAGTTTGGGAAACAAGATCCTGGAATTAGAAACGGAAATAAGGAATGCCGACCTGGATGTAGTGGCAATATCTGAGACCTGGCTCACAGACTCCCACGGGTGGGACATGGTCTTACCAGGTTACAACTTGCTTCGCCGGGACAGGGAGGGCAGAATAGGGGGAGGTGTAGCATTATATACTAAAGATGACATTATGGTCACAAGAATCTCAGATGTCCAGTACACTGGGGAATCCCTTTGGGTTAATTTGGCCAGAGGGAAGGACAAATGCTTGTATCTTGGCGTAATTTACAGACCCCCAAGACAACATGATGATCTGGATATGGAAATAATCAGTGATATAGAAAATATCACCTTGCGTGGGGACACAGTAGTGTTAGGTGACTTCAACATGCCTGATGTGGATTGGGATAAACTTACCTCTGCTTCTGGCAGCAGCAGGAGGCTATTAAATGCTATGAAAGGAGCTGGTCTCAAGCAACTGGTGTTGGACCCAACAAGGGATCAGGCAATACTGGACCTATTACTTACCAATGGAGAAAGTGTCACAGAGGTCTCGGTGGGCGACACATTGGCCTCCAGTGACCACAACATGGTATGGTTCAATCTTAGGAAAGGTTTCACTAAATCTACCACACTGACCAAGATCTTCAAATTCAAGGACACAAACTTCAAAGAAATGGGAGACTTCGTTCACCAGGCGCTACAAGAACAAGCAGAAACCGATAGCGTGGAAGAAATGTGGTCGACTTTGAAAACCACCATACAGGAAGCGACAAACCGCTATGTTAAATTAGTAAGTAAACAACGAAGGAACAATAAGCCGAAGTGGTTCACTACAGAGATCTCGGCCCTTATCAAGGAGAAGAAAAAAGCATTCATCTCTTACAAACAATCAGGGAAACAGGTCTCTAGAGCAGACTACTTGACCAAATCAAAAGCCGTCAAAACGGCAGTCAGGGAGGCTAAGTTTCACATGGAGGAGTCTCTGGCAAAAAACATCAAGAAGGGAGTTAAATCCTTCTTTAGGTATATCAGTGAAAGAAGTAAAAACTCAGGCGGGATTGTACGTCTTAGGAAACCAGACGGAGACTATGTGGAAAAGGATTCGGAAAAAGCCCAACTATTAAATGAATACTTCAGCTCAGTCTTCACCCGAGAAGCGCCGGGGCTTGGCCCCCATCTACAGACAAGGGTTGACTCAGTTGATCCGTTCACTAACTTCGAGTTTACGCCCAGCAGTGTCTACAGTGAGTTATCAAGGCTCAAGGTTAACAAGGCAATGGGGCCTGACAACCTACACCCCAGGGTGCTAAGGGAGCTGTGTGATGTCCTGGCGGAGCCACTGTCCAAGCTCTTCAACCTCTCCCTTAGCAAAGGCAGCGTTCCGTCGGACTGGAGGACAGCTAACGTCATTCCACTCCACAAGAAAGGCTCCAAGATGGAGACAGCAAACTACAGACCAGTGAGTCTAACATCGATAGTAAGCAAACTAATGGAAACTCTAATAAAACACCAATAAAACACCAATCCTGGATGAGGAGAATCTACGGGATCCCCGTCAACATGGATTTACAAAAGGGAGATCGTGCCAATCCAACTTGATCAGCTTCTTTGACTGGGTGACGGGGAAGCTAGATATTGGGGAGTCCCTGGACATCATGTATCTGGACTTTAGCAAAGCATTTGATAGCGTACCACACCGCAGGTTGCTGAGCAAGATGAGTTCTATAGGATTAGGTGACACATTGACGAAATGGGTTGAGAACTGGCTTGGAGGTAGGCTTCAAAGGGTGGTGGTGAACGGCACACCCTCTGAAATGACGGAGGTGATCAGTGGAGTGCCACAGGGCTCGGTCTTGGGCCCAATCCTATTCAACATCTTTATAAGGGACTTGGCAGAAGGGCTTAGGGGTAAAATAACATTATTCGCTGATGACGCCAAACTAAGTAATGTAGTGGGCAAATGCACAATAGATGATGTTTCAATGCCCGACAACATGATGCACGACCTACTCCTACTGGAGCGCTGGTCTAGGTCCTGGCAACTCAGCTTCAATGCCAAAAAATGCAAAGTTATGCACCTGGGCAGCCAAAATCTATGCAAGACTTACACCCTAAATGGCGAGATCCTAACAAGAACTGAAGCAGAACGTGACCTAGGGGTGATCGTCAGTGAGGACATGAAGGCTGCCAATCAAGTGGAGCAAGCTTCATCCAAAGCAAGACAAGTCATAGGTTGCATACGCAGAGGCTTCGTCAGCCGAAAGCCGGAAGTCATTATGCCATTGTATAGATCCATGGTGAGGCCCCACCTGGAATACTGTGTGCAATTCTGGAGACCGCATTATCGCAAGGATGTGCTGAGACTGGAGTCGGTTCAGAGAATGGCCACTCGGATGGTCTCAGGACTCAAGGATCTCCCATACGAGGAACGGTTAAACAAATTGCAGCTATACTCACTCGAGGAGCGCAGAGAGAGGGGGGACATGATCGAGACGTTCAAGTATCTCTCGGGCCGCATAGAGACGGAGGAAGATATCTTCCTCTTCAAGGGTCCCACGACAACAAGAGGGTATCCGTGGAAAATTAGGGGAGGGAAACTACGAGCTGACACCAGGAAATTCTTTTTCACAGAAAGGGTGGTTGATCGCTGGAATAGTCTTCAACTACATGTGATCGAGGCCAGCAGCGTGCCTGATTTTAAGGCCAGATGGGATCGTCAGGTGGGATCTATTCACAGGGCAAAGGAAGACGAGGGATCTATTCACAGGACAATGGTAGGGGAGGGACATTAGGGTGGGCAGACTGGATGGGCCTTGGCCCTTATCTGCCGTCTATTTCTATGTTCTATGTTTCTATGTTAAACACAAAAAGCCTCCAGCCTAAAATGGAGCAGGGCTGGGCAAAGAGGAGTGTCACAAGTTTGCTTAGAAAAAACACTAACTGCTTTTCAAACTTCTCCCCACAACACTCCCAGCTTTTCAGTAAAGTGCACAGTCCAGGAAGTTCATGAATATGACTAGGAGCAGAAAAAGAACCCCACCAACAATAGTAGAAAAAAAAAAAACCTCACAGTCTTTTTGCTCAGCTAGAACTGGTTGCCACTCCTACTTCCATCAGGTCTGGAGCTTCGCACAAAACCTCAGCAGTCAATTCAGCTTGCAACTCCATGGGCATCTCCTGATCCATTGCTTGTATCTCTGAAGTGGCTTCAGCTTCATCCACTTCCATAGGCAGACAGGCATTACCCTCGCTTGAGCCAGGCAGCTCCTCATTAGGGAAAGCCCTAAGCTTCCTCCCTAACCTGCCTAACCGCTTGTTTAGGACTGCTGGCTTTTCAAGGGGGAAGACACACCCTGTTCTAGCTGAGTCATTACCTAGCTGCTCCTCTTTTTGGCTCCCCCGGTGGTGACCTGGATAATAGTCCCTCTGATTGCTCTCACCTGGGCTTCTCTCTGGCTCCCCTGGTGGACACTAGGGAAACCACAGGGACCAAGGTAGGCACGGAGCATGACTGGTCACACTCTCCAGATGCAACCAGAGCTTGTTGGGGTTTTCCAAAATCCAGACAAATACCAGATTTTAGAAAGTCTGTCTTTGAGCTCAGACAGTCCTCTAAAAAGAGGACATGTCCGGGTTTTCCCAGACATCTGGTAACCATAGTGTTGAAACCTTAGGCACACTGTATTCATGCAAGGGTTTTCTAGGCCTAAATGAGTACACCTAGGTCAAAACACAGCCAAGATTTGCCCACAATCTACCCCCTAACCACGCCTACTTTCTGGTAGGTGCCTTGAAGTAGATGCCTACCAAGTTAGGTGCCTATCATTGAATTAATTGTGATTTAATTCGTTTTTAATTGTAATTTTCACTTAATGGGGTCAATTAAGGCTTTTTAACTAACTACTACCCCCCCACACCCCACCCCCTTTTTACTAAGCCACAGTAGAGGTTTCTACTATGGCCTGGAGCACCAATACTGCTCTGATGCTCATAGAATTCCTATGAGCATCGGAGCAGCATTGGAGCATTTAACGCTCCGGGCCACAGTAAAAACCTCTAGTGCTGCTTATTAAAAGAGGGCCTAAGCTAGGCACCTAGTTTGGCTAGGTGCGCCGATCTAGGAACTTAACTGTAGGCATCTTTTATACAATCGGGGCCTTTATGTTTGCTCTTTCAAAGGCAACTTTCATAGAGCTCACATACCTGCAAACTATGCCTGTGGTTTTAATGTGTCATCATCATGCACAGAGGGACTATGTTCCTCTTTAAGTACAAAATGTGCATATTAAGATAATCTGCATACTTTTCACCTGCTATTTATGCAGGCAGTGGAGAGGTTAGGGGGGAAATAAGACACATACAGCTGAAAATGCAATGAATGTACACATTTTCTTTCACAGACCTGAACACATCCATAGAGGCACCTCTTTTTTAAAAATTAGTTTATTTTCATTGTGAGCATGATAAGCACATTATATAACAGGAGCAAAGTAGCAAACATCAGAATCATAACCTAACATGACTTTCTGATATAAACTTTGTGGGAAATTCTAAAACTGGTGCCTAAACGTAGGTGCTGGTAGGCACCCAACCAATGCTTAAATAATTGAAAAACACTGTTAAAAATTGCAAAAAATGGCAAGGTTAAGGCACCTACTGGCACCTAAATTAAAAGGTGCCGGAATGGCACCTATGTAGGCGCTTTAAGCCGCCAAACACCACAGTAGGCGTGGCCATCTCCGGAAATGGCATTAGGTGGCCTAAAGCGCCTACATGGCTGCAAGATAGGCAGCTGAAATGTAGGCCCAGAAAACCCTGGCCTACATTTCAACCACCTACCTTTTCCACTAGACCACAGCTTGCCATCAACTGATCGCAACAAGGGACTGTCCCTCAATCAGCTGAGCCAGCAGGATTCACCGTAACCACGGCTTTGGGAAGTCCTGCTGGCTCAGCTGATCAGGGGAAATTCCCCTGATGTGATCAGCTCATCTGTCTGTAGTGGGCAGAAGACCCCCCCTCCCAGACTACCCCTACACCCAACTTCAGCAGGAGGGATGCTCACTCCCTCCTGCCTAAACTACTCCGATACCTCCTCCCCCTCCCCCCCCCACACACACACATACCCCATACCTTTATAGGAAGACCAGCAAGGGGGATATCTACTCCCTCCTGCCGGTAGGCCCGCCTTTTCACAATGGTGAGCCTTCTCCTTCCTGGTACACTATTAATGGAGTTCAAATAATACCCCAAAGTAACCTAGCAATAGACTACTCTTCATATGCTTAAAGTTTAACTGGCATCCAACTTTCAGGCTTGGATAAGAACATTCTGAGACAGTAGATAGGCGCAGGAAATAAATGGCAGGGTGGGGGGTCAAGAATGACATACTTATGCACTAGAAAAGATATTAGCAAGGTAAGAACCTAATCTCTTTCTAGTGCAATAGATGTGTCATTCTGGATGAGCAGGACATACCAAAGCAGTTCCAGAAACCTAGGGCAGGACCACTGTGCCAGCACTTATACTGAAAAGCCTATTATGAATCTACATGTAAATCTGCTTACTTTTTTCTTTTCCCGTTTCTTTGGAATATTTTACCTCCTTATATACATGCTGAACTTTCTTTTCCTATATTTAAGTACCTTTTGAAAACTTTTTTTTTACCCCAAAAGTGTTTGGTATCTCCTTAGGGTAAATTTTTGTTTTCTTTGATCGGGGGTGTAATTTGAAGGAACTGCAAGAATTGTTAATTTGTAAGTTTTTTTAATGATTTTGTTTTTTTATGATTTTGTTTTTTTATGATTATGTTTTTTTATGATTTTGTTCATTTGTTGTTTTTTTATGATTTTAGAGTTTGTATAATTGTTTCTTTCCTTTTCATATAGTTGGCATTCTTTTCTGAATTTTATTATTGGATTGATCATTGTGTAAGCTGCTGTGACTTTTTACATTCAGTGGAAATATTTTAATAAACATAACTATAAACACTAGAAAATGGGCTTAGGTGCCAATAGGCATCCTAACGAAGGCACGCCCTATTTATACCAGGGTTTTTTTAGCGTAAATACCGGCACATAAGTCCAAAACAGTCACTTACATGCCAAACACAACAACAATCCGCCCATGATTTGCCTCCAACCATACCTACTTTCAGGAAAGCACCTTGGACTAGACACCTACCAAGTCAGGCATCTACCATCCAATTAATTTTAATTTAAACCAATTATGAGGTACTGCTTGCTATTGGTGGTGCTTAAGATTTTTAAATGATTAAGGCCCTCTTTTACTAAGCCACGGTAGAAGTTTCGACCACAGCCCAGAGCACTAAATGCTCCGACGCTGCTCCAAAGCTCATAGGAATTATATGAGTGTTGGAGCAGCATCAGAGCATTTAGCATTCTGGGCCATGGTAGAAACCTCTGCCACGGCTTAGTAAAAGTAGGGGTTAAGTTAGGTGCCTCGATCGGCTAGGCATGCCGATTGAGGCACCTAACTTTAGGCATCTTTTATAGAATCTGGACCTGTATGAGTGGTTGGAGTTTCTAAGGGCATTTCCTTTACACATATAATTTAAAGTTTCATTTTCAAATATTTAAGGGTTCCTTTATTAAGGACCCCTAAATTTGTAAAGGATAGAATTAATTTTGATGTTTAGAGGGGCACTGGCATATATGCTGGCCAGTTGAGACATTATTATTCTAACGCATGCAAAAATGTTAGCACCTATTTTATAGAACTGCTGCCATAGCTTTTTCTTAAATTTCAATCATCCATTTTGGAACTATAATTAATGATTTTCTGCTTTATTTTTACAAACGCGCAGTCCCTTCATTCTTCTCCATTGTTTCACAGAATTATTGCCATTTTATCCTCAAAACCTGGCAAGGAAAAGTTAACTGACAAACAGTTCTCTAGTGTATAATCCTGACACAAGAAGTGCTTTAACAAATGTGCTTTCGTGCTTGGAAAAATACCTCCTTTGGTGCATGTGATCAAGAATGACAACTACATTTGGGAACCTTTTGTTTTTATGTTATGCCTTAAAGGAGAAAAGAGAGAAAAAATGGTGTGCCAATCACCTCTTCAACATTTATTTTTCTTTTTGTTTTTCCAGATGGCTTACCAGAGTTAAACTAATGACAAGTGCTAATTAGTGTGATGTTTCATACTAATACCAGATATCTGAAATGCTTAGAAATTTCTCACTTTATAAATCCCTGCTGATCAGGGGTTCCAAGATGGCATATATACTAATGCAAGGAGCCTAAGCAACAAAATGGGGGAACTAGAGGCTTTGGCCAATGCAGAGGACATAGACATCATTGGAATCTCTGAAACATGGTGGAATGAGGAAAGCAAATGGGATACAGCACTGCCGGGGTACAAGCTCTATCGCCAGGACAGGTCAGGACAGAAAGGAGGTGGAATAGCCCTATACATAAAAGAAAGCATACAATCGACAAGAATGGACACAGTGGAGATGACCAACAAGCTAGAATCGCTATGGGTTAAAATACCGGATAGGAAAGGACATGAAATAAAGATGGGCCTATACTATCGTCCACCCGGGCAAACCGGAGATATCGACAGAGAAATGGAAACTGAGATGAAGCGAGAATGCAAAAGTGGTTACACAGTTATTATGGGAGACTTCAACTACCCCGGGATAGACTGGAAACTTGGAAGCTCCAGATGCGCTAGAGAGACAGAATTTCTGGAGGCTACACAAGATTGCTTCATGGAACAGCTTGTTAGAGAACCGACGAGAGGAAATGCCACTCTGGATCTAATCCTAAATGGGTTAATGGGCCCTGCAAAGGAAGTGGAAGTAGTGGGACCGTTGGGAAACAGCGATCATAATATGATCAAGTTCAAAGTTGAAGTAGGAATACCGAAAGGAAAGAGAACCATAGCAACAACTTTCAACTTCAGGAAAGGAAACTATGAAGCAATGAGGGAAATGGTAAGGAAGAAACTTAGGAACACTTCCAAGAAATGGCAAACGGTAGAACATGCCTGGCTTTTTTTCAGGGACATGGTGAGCGAGGCGCAAAATTTGTACATACCCAGATTCAGAAAGGGGAGCAAAAAGAGTCGAACAAAAGACCCGGTATGGCTGACTAAAATAGTGAAGGAAGCAATAGGCAATAAGAAAAATTCATTCAGGAAATGGAAAAAGGACAAAACTGAGGGGAACTGGAAGGAGCACAGGAAGTATCAAAAAGAATGTCACCCAGTGGTTCGAAAAGCCAAAAGAGAGTATGAAGA
This sequence comes from Geotrypetes seraphini, assembly GCF_902459505.1. Taxonomy (NCBI): domain Eukaryota; kingdom Metazoa; phylum Chordata; class Amphibia; order Gymnophiona; family Dermophiidae; genus Geotrypetes; species Geotrypetes seraphini. Next base: position 370,044,840 of record NC_047084.1, read on the forward strand.
GAGGCTAGCCAGGGAGGCACGAAATTTCAAACCATTCTTCAGATATGTTAAAGGGAAACAGCCAGCTAGGGAGGAGGTGGGACCGCTGGATGATGGAGACAGGAAGGGGGTAGTGAAGGAGGAGAAAGAAGTCGCAGAAAGACTTAACATGTTCTTTTCGTCTGTATTTACGAACGAAGACACAACCAACTTACCGGAACCTGAGCAATTCTTCAATGGAAATCAAGCAGAAAAATTAACATCCATGGAAGTGAGCCTTGAAGATGTGCGCAGGCAGATAGAAAAACTAAAAACTGACAAATCCCCGGGACCAGACGGAATCCATCCAAGGGTTCTGAAGGAATTAAAGGAGGAGATAGCGGAACTACTGCAGCAAGTTTGCAACCTATCCCTGAAAACAGGTGTGATACCAGAGGATTGGAAGATAGCCAACGTCACGCCCATCTTCAAAAAGGGATCAAGACGTGACCCGGGAAACTACAGACTGGTGAGTCTGACCTCGGTTCCGGGGAAAATGGCAGAAGCACTGATAAAAGAAAACATCGATGAACATTTGGAAAGAAACGAACTTCTGATACCAAGCCAACATGATTTCTGCAGGGGGAGATCGTGCTTAACTAACTTATTGCACTTCTTCGAAGGAATCAACAAACGGACGGACAAAGGAGACCCCATAGACATCGTATACCTAGATTTCCAAAAAGCCTTTGACAAGGTGCCTCACGAGCGTCTACTCCGGAAACTGAAGAACCATGGGGTGGACAGAGATGTGCATAGATGGATCAGAAACTGGTTGGCGGGTAGGAAACAGAGGGTAGGGGTGAAGGGCCACTACTCGGACTGGAAGAGGGTCACAAGTGGTGTTCCGCAGGGCTCGGTGCTCGGGCCACTACTATTTAATATATTCATAAATGATCTAGAAATAGGGACGACGTGTGAGATAATAAAATTTGCAGACGACACCAAACTATTCAGTGGAGCTCGGACTAAAGAGGACTGCGAAGAATTGCAAAGGGACCTGAATAAACTAGGGGAATGGGCGATGAGATGGCAGATGAAGTTCAACGTTGAGAAATGTAAAGTACTGCATGTGGGAAGCAGAAACCTGAGGTACAACTATACGATGGGAGGGATGTTATTGAATGAGAGTACCAGGAAAGGGACTTAGGGGTAATGGTGGACATGACAATGAAGCCGACGGCACAGTGCGCAGCGGCCGCTAAGAAAGCAAATAGAATGCTAGGTATAATCAAGAAGGGTATCACAACCAGGACGAAAGAAGTTATCCTGCCGTTGTATCGGGCGATGGTGCGCCCGCATCTGGAATACTGCGTCCAATATTGGTCGCCGTACCTTAAGAAGGATATGGCGATACTCGAGAGGGTTCAGAGGAGAGCGACACGTCTGATAAAAGGGATGGAAAACCTTCCATATGCTGAGAGATTGGAGAAACTGGGTCTCTTTTCCCTGGAGAAGAGGAGACTTAGAGGGGATATGATAGAGACTTATAAGATCATGAAGGGCATAGAGAGAGTAGAGAGGGACAGATTCTTCACACTTTCAAAAAATAAAAGAACAAGAGGGCATCTGGAAAAGTTGAAAGGGGACAGATTCAAAACAAATGCTAGGAAGTTCTTCTTTACCCAACGTGTGGTGGACACCTGGAATGCGCTTCCAGAGAATGTAATAGGGCAGAGTACGGTACTGGGATTTAAAAAAGGATTGGACAGTTTCCTGCTGGAAAAGAGGATAGAAGGGTATAAATAGAGGATTTCTGCACAGGTCCTGGACCTGTTGGGCCGCCGCGTGAGTGGACTGCTGGGCATGATGGACCTCAGGTCTGACCCAGCAGAGGCATTGCTTATGTTCTTATGTTCTTATGGCACCTTACTAGGTTGCAAACAAAAAAACAAAAAGTGGAACAAAATAAATTTTATGCCTTTCAACCAAGAAGGTGCTCAGATTCAAAGAGTGGAACGGAAATTCTCAAAGCAGAGGACAAGCCCCTATAGAGTCTTTCACGAAATCAATCACTGCACCAACTTCTAAAGTAGAAAGGTGATAAGTCCATTGTAGATATAATTATATGAAACTCAAAAGTATAAATAAATTATCAATTGACTTTGTTGTGCTGATTATAGTTCTAAAAAGAACAACCAATTGTGAAAAAATAACTTAACTTAAATGTCCATGCAGTATAATCCGGCAGGGTTCTAACGCGTTTCGCCTGATGGCTTCTTCAGAGAACCCGCTTGTGCTGAATGCAACTACGATTTCAAGTCCTTCCTAACAAAAGAAGAAAGAGAACCATTTAAAAATTCAAAATGAGACTGTATTCAGTACAAAACTCTCAACGCTGTCGGCTGGATACCTCATTCTGAAAACTTTTCATTTCCTGTGACATCAGAAAACAGCTGATCTGGGAATCCAGAACCTTACTAGGTTGCACACAGTGTGGAAACTATGATTCATTTGAGGTTTATTTGTTTTTTATTTTCTCTTTCTTAGATGCAGTTAATGTCAAAGTCTAAAGAGAAGGTTTGCAGTTCAAACTCATATTTCCTCTGGGTCTTATCAGCTCTCAATTAAGGGCTTTCCTTAGCATTTACCATCAGTATCTGTATCTATGTTACAGGAGGTAGGAGGATTTACTCCTAACCAGGAGAATAAAGTTTCACTTATTCCAGACTGCTGCCCCTACAGCCTCTAAAACTTTGGGTAGGCCACAGGTTGAACTAAGTAGGGAGTGGCCTCTGATTCAAGATTCTTAGCTCATATTCGGGTTATTTGATCAGTGCATTGGGATGAGATACTGCCTTGGGAAGAGCTTGGAGATGGATGAAATAAACAATTTCCTGCACTGCCTTCTTGATATGAAAAATCTCTCTCATGCATGTTCATTGTGGATATCCTGAAAACCTGGCCTGCCAGTAGATCTCGAGGACCGGAATTGGGCAGCCCTGCTTTAGAGCATTGGGTGAAATATCTAATGGGAAAGTTGCCAGAGGCCAGCATTTTAATATTGTTTGTTTGATTTATATATTGCTGAAGCCTAAGGCTACACAAGGGGTTTTAGGAATTAGAAAAAGGTCCAGCAGCACAAGAAGAGCTGTTTAACATGGGCAAGTAGAGAGGCTGTAGAAGGTTGTCATAAATTCCTTCAAATCTGAAAAAGAATTGTAGTGCTAATACAGTCACCCCATTTTTGAAAAAGGCACACTGAAATATCCCACTAAATTACGTTTAAAATACTTTTCTACACTTTAAAGTACTTTCTAACCATTCGCCTACATTCATTGATAGACTCTTAATTCCATAAACAACTTCCAGACCTTTTCGATCGACCCAACAATCCCTTCTTGTAGTTCCCTCCATTAGACAATTATTTTATGACACTGCTCGAAAAACAATTTTTACAGTGGTAGCCCCAATATTGTGGAATGCACTGCCTCTTATTCTTAGGCAAGAATCCAATTTTTCCCAATTTAAATCAAAGCTCACAGCCTCTCTCTATAAAGAAGCGAGCCAGACCTAGACCTTAAGCTTAACTTAAACCTTGCAGGATGTCCTTTTGTTCTTTCCTTCCCCACCACCTTTTTATTTTATAGCAATGTAACCCTCCCCTTGTCCCTCTTATACCTGGTGTAGTTTTTTATGAGATTCGTCTTTCGATGTATTTGTGTTTGTAACTCCCACAATTTTACTGTTTTTAATTTTTAAAATTGTAATGATGTAAACTGCTTTGGAAATGAAAAGCGGTATATCAAATCTTCAAAAATATACATCCAATAATCTACCCAGCACTACATACATCAATATCTTCAAACCCCAATCATACTCAAAATTGGAGAAAAGACCTCAGTGTCTAATAGCAGTTTTCTCAAAAAAAACCTCCCACATAGACAAACCTGTCTCAATATACAATATACAATCATTGCAATAGTGAATGAATTAAGAGTAAAGGCTCCTTTTACTAAGCTGCGTTAGGGCTTTAACGCATGGAATAGCGCGTGCTAAATTTCTGCGTGTGCTAGATCTTAATGCCAGCATTGAGCTGACGTTAGTTCTAGCCACAGAGCGCGAGTTTAGCGTGCGCTAAAAACGCTAACACAGCTTAGTAAAAGGAGCCCTAAATTTTCCCACTTATCTTTGGAGTTTTTTGACCAAGGATGTGTCTTCCTGTCTCAGTGATTGTATATTGAGGCAGGTTGGTCTATGTGGGAGTTGTTGAGTTTTGTTTTTTTTAGGACACCCCTATTAGACACTGAGGTCTTTTCTCCAATTTTGAATATGATTGGGGTTTGAAGATATTGATGTATGTAGTGCTGGGTAGATTACCTGTCACGCTACTTTGTGTTCCCAGGCTCCAACCGTACACGCAATGCCCACCTGTATGCCTACCCCTCTCCAAAGGGATGTATCTACAAAAGATTCCTTGACAAAACCCTCTCTTTCCAAGCAGGCAAATGGAATGACTGCTTGACCACCCTCATCTCTCTTGCCCCATCCTACCTATCCTTCAGGAAATCTCTCAAATCATACCTCTTTGATAAATTTCTCTAACTCCCTCCCTCCTGACCAAACTACTAATCTCGACCCCCGCCTCCCTTCCTTCCCTTTCCTCTCCCTTCTCACCTATATACCTCATCTCCCCAGGTTTTTCCTATCCCCTTTCTGCACTCCCTTGTAACTGTTTTTGGTTTATTTTGTAATTGCTACTGGTTATATTATACACTTGATAACTAACTCTCTGTATCTTAGCTGCATATGTACAGTCTCTTCTCCTGTAAACCTCTCTGAACTGTTTTGTGGTATTGCGGTATACAAAAATAAAGTTATTATTATTATTATTATTGAATGTATATTGTATACTTGATGGAAGATGGAAAAATGAATAAAGAATTGGAAAAAAAAAAGAAGATATTATATTGACATCCTTTCTTTTTTTTTTTGAGGTTTTTGTAAGCGGTATATCAAGTCATAATAAACTTGTAACTTCTGATGATTGCGGAGGTGGCTAAAGAATTCTCACATAGCCATGGATCCCCACAACAGAATGCTACCCAGAAAGAGAGCATTCTTCTGTAAGAATCCCTTTCCAAACATAACATAACATAACATAAAATGTATTTATATATCATAGTACCTTAGGAGTTCTATGCGGTTTACAAAAGAAAATTGAAACAGTGACAATAAAAACAAATGACCTAGAGATTACATAAATTTCTTAACTGAAAGAAAGATGGCCAGAAGTCTGTACGTCCTGAAGTAACTGTGGGGACAATAAAAATCCTTATTTTTCTGCTGAGTTTTCTCGTATTATTGAAGTCTTGATATATTCATGCAACTAATATGCTTTGTCTCTCTTTTTATATTCAGTTTCAGTTTAGTGTGGTGGTTTCTTACTGTGATTTTACACGCCACTCTGCTTGTTTCAAGTCATTATCAGGTTTTATGCTCACAGACACGCACATTGTTTTGCTCATATTTCTCTCTTTGTACCCTACATCATCCGGACCCCTGAGGAAGGCGGTCTCGCCGAAACACAGACCGTGTAGGGTCCGTTAGGACAATCATACGTGTATTACTAATTCAGATTTTTATTTGTATTTTTAATGTGAAGAGCGAATAAAAATCATCTTTCAGGACATCCACATCCACAGTCTGTTGTTTTTATTTTTGGATTGTTTTTACTGTGGATCATTGGGTCGCTCTTATTTCAGAAATTTTTTCTTCATAGGTAAAACCTGGTGATATAAATATTCAATGGGATAACCAAGTATACTGTACACTGGGGTTTACTAAACAGCATTAGAGGTTTTTAGTGCAGGTCGGCCGGCCCATGCTTAAAACCTCTAGTGCCGTTTAGTAAAAGGAGCCTATAATTTGGAATATCAAACATAGGCATTCTAGATGATTCATTTATTGAACAATGATATATGCATTAGTAAGTACTGTTAATATCAGGGCAATTCTATACTTTAGGAACCTGCATTTATGGGCTCCATGTGCATGAAAAAGTCTAGGGGCCCAGTATTCAGATTGCAGGAGGCAACCTGGCTAACTTCCATGGTCAGCAACTAACCTGGAAATTCAGTGCCAGGGCTGAATCTGGCCATTGAATTTCCAGGTTAACTTCAGGCGTGTTTTGGCTAGCTGGTTAAGTCATAGCAGCCAAAGATAGATCTGCTTTTTAGGCAGGTTTTACTGGCCGCTAGACTTAACCAGTCAGCCAATGAATATTGGTTCTGACCAGCTATGTCATGTGGGCTAGCCAGTCACAGGGATATTCAGAGAGATAGCCATTTAGTGCTATTTAGTCATCCAGGAGCCATTTCCAGCCAGCTAAATACCATATGTACTAGCATTTATGCATGTAAGTGTATACCCATGAAAGAGCAAGCAAGATGTTTAAGCACTGTCGTGGAATGTTATGCCTAGGTCAATGAATTGCAAACTGTGTGCCTCGGCAAGATTCTGGGTGTGATGTGAGAGATGTGCTGTACACGAGTCAGCCAGTGCTGGCGTCTCTCCTCTCTGCTCTCCCCCTCCCCTCCCCTCCTCACAGTGTAGTAATTTCAGGGTTAGCAGATAGAGGAATCTCCAAAATCCAGCAGTTTGGCTGGAGGGTCTCCGCGCATGCGCGTGACATCATTGCACTGATGTCCACACATGCGCAGAGGCCCTCCAGATGCGGGCCCGAATTTAGTGTGCTGGGGCAGAAAAAAGTTGGCGAGACACTGGCCTAGGTTATACAGCATGGAAATTCAAGAGGGCATACATGTTCAGCATGCCCATGTGTATGTGCCTTCAGTTACATCAGCTATAAACCATAACTGTGGGCAGATAAATGCACAGGGACATGGGTAACTTACAGTATTCTTTAAGTTATGTGCGTAATACGGAATCCCACCCATGCCCTACTCATCCCTGTCTCTTCCTGTCCTTTGGGAGATAACTGATATCATTTCTGAGTATCTGATTTAAATGCATTCATAAATGACTGCAAGTGTATTATTTCTTATGGTACTTCAGGGGCCTTTTCACAAAGCTAAGGTAAGTACTAATGCTCAAAAGCTGTTCTAAATTCGCCTGCTCATCTTTTGCTGGCCCTGGCTGAATACCGGGCTGAGGTCTCTGCCCGCATAAGTATTTTCTTCTTTTTGTTATAAAAAAATTGTCCACACCCCTTCCTGCCTCATCCTTCCTCCTTCCCATCCGCCTGCCTACATTAAAGCCCATCCAGGCCAACCTACATATCTGGTATCCAGCAGGGTTCTTCGGAGCAGAAACGTAGCCCCTCGTTCCTGTCCACTTGCAGTGCCTTTTCAAAATGGCTGCTGCTACCTTTCTCAGCAGCTCGCTGTACTAAATGAAGTACCATGATCTGCTATGAGAGATTACACCAGCCATTTTGAAAAGGCACTGGAATTATGCCCCGGGATTCAATACCGGTGCTCGGCTATCCAACTTCCTCCTTACTACCTTTATTGGGGAGAGGTACTATATTTGTCCTTCTCCAGTCTTTCAGGACCACTCCAAACTCTAAAGAAGCATTGAAAAGATCAGAGAGCAGGGCTGTCAGAACTTTTCTAAGTTCCTTTATTAAGAACATAAGAACATAAGCAGTGCCTCCGCCGGGTCAGACCATAGGTCCATCCTGCCCAGCAGTCCGCTCCCGCGGCGGCCCAAACAGGTCACGACCTGTCTGAATCACCAGAAGGGGCTCCCTTGCCACCTTGGTTTCTCATTGAAGTCCTATCTTCCCATCGAAGTCCTAACCCTCCGGTCTTGCACATGCACATGCACATTACCCTCAGATGTATCCCATCTGGCTCCACCGCTTTGTCCACCTTTAGTTTAGTTAGCTCTTCACAAATATAGTCTTCTGAAAATCAGTCAAGGACTACTACTACTACTATTTATCACTTGCATAGCACTGAAAAGTGTACGCAGCACTGTACATTTTGACATTTAATAGAAGGTCCCTGCTCAGAAGAGCTTACAATCTAACTTGAATAGACAGACATGACATATAGGGTTAGGGATGCAGAACTCAAGGTGAGAAGAGTTAGGAGTTGAAAGCAGCCTTGAAGAAGTGGGCTTTTAACTGGGCCCTGAACACTGCCAGACGGAGCCCACTGTAGGGATTCGGGCAGCTTGTTCCAAACATACGGTGAAGCAAAGTAGAAGGGACGGAGTCTGAAGTTGGCAAAGGAAGAGAAAGGCACAGATAGGAGGGACTTACCAGCTGATCGGAACTCGTGGTAATAGTGGGGGGGGGGGAAACATAGGGGGAGAGAGGTAAAGAAAGATAGTGAGGGGCAGCTACCACATCTATTCCTATTTGATTTTGTTCTCTGGGGTCCTACTTCCAGCCCTTCATCTGTGAACACAGAACAGAAATTCTTAAGCAATTCCGCTTTTTATTTATCTGCTTCTATATATTTCTCTCCTCTCTTAAGCCTTGCAATGCCATTTTTGCATTCTCTCTCAAAAAAAAAAACATGTTCTATCCCTCTATTTTAACTTTTGGGTTATTTTTCCTGACTACATTGACAGCTTCTCTTAGGGCTCTTTTTACGAAGCCATGTTAGCGGTTTAACGCGCGTAATAGCGCGCGCTAATTTGCCGGCTGCGCTAGCCGCTGCCGCCTCCTCTTGAGCAGGCAGTAGTTTTTGGGCTAGCGTGGGGATTAGCGCGCGCTAAAAAGGTGCGTGCGATAAAGCCACTAATGCGATTTCGTCAAAGGAGCCCTTAGTTTTTCTCAGCTATGTCTGTCTTCCTCTTTCTGTTACCTCTTGTAGTTTACAAAGGCTAACCTCATTTCCCTTACTTTTTCAACCCCTGCCTTTGAGAACCAAAGTGGCTTTTTCCCCACTTGCTTTCCTAACACAAATGTTTACTGCCTTTAAAATTGCTCCTTTTGGTTTTCCATGCAAAAAGCTGTGCTCAAACCCAAAAATAGAGGAACAGAAAACTCAATTCACAATCATACAAAACAAAAAATTTCCAGTTTAAATACACACTGGTGGAAAATGCTCAATGCCTTAACCCCTCGTGAATATATAACTGCAAGTTACCCTCAAGCTAGTAAAACTTAATAGGGGGAACGCCTCAAATGCTGCAAAGCTAGCGTTGCTTTGAGACTAGAAAGGAGAGCTTAAATTGCTCACACATTTGCATGCCTATGTTGTGGGACAGCGATTCACTTATTTTATAAACTTGGCAGCTCTCACCTCTTAGTTTATTTATTATTCTATTTATTTAGAGGATTTATATTCCGTGTTATCAATTGGTTTCTAGGTGGATTACAATTCTGCAAACATAAATAGTAGAAATTAAATTACAATATCTGGGGAGGGGGGTGAAAGTTGAGGGGAGGAAGGAGGGGTACGAAGACAGAATTGCAATAAGACAGGGTGCAAAAAAAGCATTTCACTCAGGGATGACATCAAAAAGGTAAATAGTCCAAGCACATTTTCATGTTCTTTTTAGACAAATAGAAGTGAAGGTGCTCATTCATGTGACCCAAATTTCAGATGCACATCTTAAACTAGCAGACCTACTGTATGGGGTAAAACGCTTTGTACTGCACACTCGAGATCTTTTCTTGGGAAAGGCAAAGATCAGTTAGCTTGACTGATCAGGACATGTCTGATGAAACAGCTATAGGAATGGTGAAGTAGCCTGGTGGCTAATACAGCAGCATTGGCCTCCAGGGGTTCCTTGTAATCTTGGGCAAATCATCTAGTCTTCCATTGACTCAAGTGCAAAATTAGATTGTAAGCCCTCCAGGTACAAGGAAATACCTCATGTACTTGAATGTAACTATAAAAGCTGCAAACAAAATCCAAATAATAGCTGGATATTGCATGTAAAAGGTTTAAATGGCACCCTCTTGTCTAGGTCAACAACCAAGTCTATTGCTTCGTCTGACTTGATTCTAAGAAATACAACTTGAGACTATTCCTTGAGATCTCGAGTAGAGAGAAATCACATGGTATTGTCTCTTTGTTTTTCAAAAGTGCTTCACATAAGATGCTAACCATTAGCCATTGTTTAAGAATTTTGATGAATCAGATGGATTCAAGAAAACCCCAGGTCTCTGACCAGATAATAAAGCCCAAGACAAAGCACAAATTCATTGTACAAAAAAAAAAGAAACCTAAAAAACTAACCAGAACTCTTAGCTAAGTTAGAGAACCTCTGCCATGCTTCCTAAGGGACATTTCATGACGGTTGCACAGATATCATATTAGCACTGCATTTCATTTCTCTGGCTTCTTCAGCTTTCTATATGAGAACTGAAAACCCATAAAGCTGGCCTAATGGTTTCTGTCATTAGGAGCAGGCCTGTTAGAGGACTCAGTCATGCAGGTAATCAACGGATTATGAGGTCTTCAGCATCATTCAGCTTCTCACATATCTGATCTTATTTCACTTGCGATTCCCCCCATTCTATGCCCTTCAACTAAATGCATTTTCTTTGCCCTTCATTTGAGTACACTGAATATTTTAGATATCATCTTTTGACAATGAGACCTCAGCTAATAGCATTTGCTCAAGGATGCCATTAATTTTCATTGGGCAAAGTAATTTGCTTATGCTACACCTTTTTGATTCTGTCAAACCACAGGCAAAAATGAATTGAATATATATTATTTACAGCCCTCTTTTTTTGGCCTCCCCCCATCCCTTGTAGAGTAGGGCACATACATATTTCAATTCATGCTTGCAAGAAGGCCTGAAGAATTGAAGGCATAGCATATCTGTGGAATTTTCTCTTCTATCCTATTTGTTATGCATGTCTTTAAACTGAGTCAGGGAAAGCAAGATTTAAATTAGAAATTTACGAATGTGCCAATATGACCCTCTCTTTCCACATGCTATGGTAAGGAGATTTTTGTTAACTCAGTTTCAAATAATCTGATGGCCATAGTTTGTGCATTTACTTATTGTATGATTAATTTAATTTAGTTTGATTTAAATTTTGCTGCAAGAGTTTGACATACATTAAGCTTAGGGATAGAGTCACCCTATTACTTTATTAATAATAATAGCTTTATTTATATCCCACTATACCTTACAGTTCAGAGCGGTTTATATCAAGAATAAACTGCAAAATGGTGTACTGGCCGATTTAGGGCTCCTTTTACAAAGGCGCGCTAGCAGTTTTAAAATGCCACATGCGCTAACCGCTACCACCTCTTTTTAAGCAGGCGGCAATTTTTCGGCTAGCGCGCGCTAATCTTGTGCGTGCGCTAAAAACGCTAGCGCACCTTAGTAAAAGGAGCCCTTAGTGCGCACTAAATGCTAACGTGTCCAGAGAATGTAATGGGCGCATTAGCATTTATTGGCTAGCGGGCCTTAGTAAAAGACCCCCAATATGCAGCGAGAGAACATTAAAACATTTAGCAAGAAAATACAACAGCGTATATAGAGATAGTCAAACCATGCAAATTACTGCAATCGGAGGCACGCCCCAAACCGACCACATGGATCGCTGAAGAGCAATCCCAATGCATGCGCAGACCATCTTCTTTGCCTGCTCTCCCAACTTCCCTAATGTCTGGATAGAACCGAAAACTACAGTTTCAGATATTAGCAGATCTATATTCAAAAGCCCATTGAGAACGTACGCTATCTAGAAAACAATCTAGTGGGGCTCATCCAGATAAGCAAGCTATTGAATGTACTGGATATAGATAAAAGGCGCTGCTTGTTCAGCTCGCCGCTCTCCCCCTTCCCTTTCCCGCCGGCTCAGCTGACCGTTGCTAGCAGTGCTCGCTCTCCCCATTCCCCTTTGCCGTAGTGCAGCTCCACTTTTAACCCACGAGTTAAAAGCACAGGCTCACAGAGTTTTTAAAGGGGGCTTCTGAGCAGGCAGCGGAGTTTGGTTGCCGGAGGGAATCCTTCTTTTCTTCCATTGCTCCTCCTTACTATGGCCATGCAGCCAACGTTGGCTTCCCTGATATGCTACTGGCTTTGCACTGGGCTAACGGAGCGGGGTGGCAAAGAACGGAGAGCATGGCAGCAGAGAGGCAGAGAGCAGGGCGCTTTTGATTGTATTTTTTTATTTTTGATGCTGGGATTTCAGAACGGCAGAGAGCGAGACAGTCGGCAAGGACGTGAGCGACTGGTCCTCAGCAGTCGCTCACGTTTAGATCAGCCAGCCCAATCGGTGTTCCTTCGTTGGTTTAGTGAATCGCTGCCTTCCTACTTATGCATGCATTTCCCCTCATTTGCATGTGCGGATCGGATCGAGTGCAGACAGGATCGACCAGAAGGTTAGTGAATTGGGTCGGGGTCACAAAGTGGTCAAGACACGATCAGTGTCCTTAGTGAATCTAGCCCTTAAAGTTTTATTCCAGATACCTGCCTGTAAAGATAATGTTTTAGCAAGGTATCTTTTAAACTGGCATCCTTTAGAAGTTGGAAATGAAAACAAGGTCATTCTACGTGTAAAGCGAATTTTATCTGAGAGAACAAAATGTTTCCAAAGATAAATAGGTGAAATCCCAAAAAGTGTTTTATAACACAGGCAACCAAGTTTGAGACTGTTCCCTCTAAGCTGAGCAGGAGTCCTCCACCCACAGTCTCACCAATAGAGGGTGCTGTTTTACTGTCACATTTTTCAATTGTGAGGGACATGCAAGTTCTGCAGGACTCCAGGGAACATACCTGTCCTTAGCGACTGAAAATATTCCACCCCCTAGTGGTAGCAATGCAGCTGGAGGACACCTGCTCAGCTTAGAGGGAACACTTTATGTTCCGATTTCTTCAAACCAAAATTTAAACAAATTGCTGTGTTTTGAATAATTCTCAGTCTTTTGACATTTTTTGGTAGGATCGCACATAAACGATATTGCAAATAAACGATAGTACTTAGAATGAGAGATTGTACTAACAATCTAAATGAGACAAAATCAAAGTATGATTTTAGAGAACCAAAAAGTCAGTGTGGGCATCAAGAGCCAGTGATTGGTCTAGAGCAGGGGTCTCAAAGTCCCTCCTTGAGGGCCGCAATCCAGTCAGGTTTTCAGGATATCCCCAATGAATATGCATGAGATCTATGTGCACGCACTGCTTTCAATGCATATTCATTGGGGAAATCCTGAAAACCCGACTGGATTGCTGCCCTCCCTGGTCTAGAGTGATTCCTAGAATTTTTATAGTAGAGTTTATTGGAAGATTTCTCCCATTCAGATTTACAGAGGTTTCCTCAATTTTACTACCGGTAGTTGGTTTTGCCAGGAAAACCTTTGTTTTTCTCAGGGTTTAATTTTAGTTTGAAATTTTTTGCTCATTTTTCTACCAGATCAAGTACAGATGATAAAAAATGTTTAGCTTCAGATGACTATGATATAATAGGAACTAGTGTTTAAGCCTAGACTAGATGTGTAGACTGAACAGATCACAAAATTTAATGAAAACTTACCGTGTGAGCTGTCTGTCTTTTTTCTTTCTCTCTCTCTCCTTGGCCACTGTCTGTCTGTCTGGGGGTTGTTGTTTTTTTTTTTTCTCTCTCTCTCCTTGGCCGCTGGCTGTCTGTCTCTCTGGCACCCTGTCTGTCTGTCATTCTTTCTGTTTGTCTCTCTCTCTTTCTTGCTTTCTGTCTCTCTCCCTGCCCGCTGTCTTTCTGTGTGTCTGTCTTTCATTCTCATGCAGTGCCTGCCTGTCTTTCTGTCTCTCTCCATGGCCCCCTTCTGTCTCCCTCCCCCAGAGCAAACCAAGATTGCTGCCTGTCCCCCAGCACATCCCTCCCCCCAAAGCATAACAAGTTTGCTCCCTGGCCCCCTTTCTCTCTTCTCCCCCCCCCCCCCACTTCCCTAGGTAGCAGCAGCATTTCCCTCCCATCCTTCCCTGTGCAGCAGCACCCCTGTCCTGCTCCCCCTGTCCTGCAGTAGCCCTTCTCCCTTCTTTTTACCCCCCCCCCTTTCCAGCAGCACCCCTTCCCTGCTCCCCCTGTCCTGCAGTAGCCCTTTTCCCTTACTGTTACCTTCCCCCTCTCCAGCAGCACCCCTACAGGCCGGTGAGTCTGACCTTGGTACCGCGAAAGATGGTAGAGGCTCTGATAAAGGACCACATCATTGATCACCTTGACGGACATGGGCTGATGAGGACCAGCCAGCACGGTTTCAGCAAAGGCAGATCTTGTTTGACAAACTTGCTGCACTTTTTCGAGGAAGTAAACAGCCAGATAGACAAGGGCGAACCGGTCGACATTGTATATCTGGATTTTCAGAAGGCGTTTGACAAGGTTCCACATGAACGACTACTTCGGAAAATTACGAGCCATGAAATCAAGGGTGAAATACTCATGTGGATTAAAAACTGGCTGGAGCATAGGAAACAGAGAGTAGGGGTAAATGGACAATACTCGGACAAGAAGAGCATCACCAGCGGGGTGCCGCAGGGCTCGGTGCTTGGACTCGTGCTCTTCAACATCTTCATAAACGATCTGGACATAGATATGACGAGCGAGGTGATAAAATTTGCGGACAATATGAAGTTATTCAGAGTAGTGAAGATGCAGGGGGTTTGCAAAGATCTACAAAGTGACATAATTAGGCTCGAGGAATGGGCTGCGACATGGCAGATGAGGTTCAGTGTGGACCAGTGTAAAATGATGCATGTTGGTAACAAAAATCCCATGCACAAATACAGGATGTCCGGGGCAGTACTTGGAGAGACCTCCCAGGAAAGAGACTTGGGAGTTCTGATCAACAAATCAATGAAGCTGTCCGCGCAATGTGCAGCGGTGGCGAAAAGGGCGAACAGAATGCTAGGAATAATAAAGAAAGGGATCGCAAACAGATTGGAGAAGGTTATCATGCCACTGTACCGGGCCATGGTGCACCCTCACCTGGAGTACTGCATCCAGCACTGGTCGCTGTACATGAAGAAGGACACGGTATTACTCAAGAGAGTCCAGAGAAGAGTGACTAAGATGGTTAAGGGGTTGGAGGAGCTGCTGTACAGATTAGAGAAACTGGGCCTCTTCTCCCTTGAACAGAGGAGATTGAGAGGGGACATGATCGAAACATTCAAGGTACTGAAGGGGATAGACTTAGTAGATAAGGACAGGTTGTTCACCCTCTCCATGATAGGGAGAACGAGAGGGCACTCTCTAAAATTGAAAGGGGATAGATTTCGCACAAACGTAAGGAAGTTCTTCTTCACCCAGAGGGTGGTAGAAAACTGGAACACTCTTCCGGAGTCTGTCATAGGGGAACACACTGTCCAGGGATTCAAGACTAAGTTAGACAAGTTCCTGCTGAACAAGGACGTATGCTGGTAGGGCTAGTGTCAGTTAGGGTGCTGGTCTTTGACCAGAGGGCCGCCGCGAGAGCGGACTGCTGGGCATGATGGACCACTGGTCTGACCCAGCAGCAGCAATTCTTATGTTCTCATGTTCTTCCCTGCTCCCCCTGTCCTGTAGTAGGCCAGCCATCCCCCCCACTTCTCCTCCAGGGTCTCACACAGCCGTCATCAGTGCAGCATTCACAACTCGCTGCTCCTGCTTGCTTCAGTCCTTCGTCACTGCCGGTTCCCACCTACTTTCTTTTTGCGCAAAGGCAGGAGCAGGACCTGGCAGCGAAGAAGGCCCAAAGCAAGCAGGAGCAGCGAGTTGAAGACTCCTTCCCTGCCCTAGGCTGGAAGCGACGTCGGCAATGGCAATGCTCCTGTTACCGCCGCAAATCAAACCGCCACAGGCTCCACCGCCGCACACGTGCCACAAATGGAGCACGGCATGGAAGCACAAATCAAGGCGGCAGGGATCACATCGTTTCAACTGCGCATGCGCAGGTAAGGGTTTTATTATATTAGATAATGATAGTGATACCATTTTTAGGCCCTGAATTGGCTCCTTTTGGAATATAGGATTCATTTTAAAATGTGTTTGATTTTTAAGACAGTCTATAGCACAGAGAATAAATATTTGAGTGATAAGATAATCATAACTGTATCTACCTGGAGTCTGCTGGTTTATGCACATCAAAAGCACAAATAAGGGTTCTAAACTGACCATTACAATCTAAGCATCTCGTATCCCTTTTCTGCTTCATTATGCATGCCATAAATTTCCTCCAATTCTTCAGCAACTAAGGAGTCCTTTTATTAAGGTGTGCTAACCAATTTAGCCCACGCTAAATGCTAAGGCGCCCATAATTAAATAAATAAATAGAAGGACCCCAAAGTTTTCAGTATCTTCTGGAATTATACAAAGTCCATTACCTCTTATTTTCTGGGACAAAAGATGTTCCCTTGAATCTCATTCAGCAGTAAATAGCCATCTGCTTCCTGCTCCAATTCCTTCTCTACCAGGTAGCATTCAGAAAGCAGTAGAGATAGGGATAAGACTGCATGGAATTTATCATAGTAGCAAAAAGCTGTTTACTCCCAATCCAATCCTACCCCTTCTTAATCTCTGGATCTAATAGAGGGCAATAAAAGTACCAGCCAAAAAAAGTCATGGGGATGAACCCTTTTGAAAGAACTATTTTGAAAGTCTCTTATCTTATATCCTTCTCCTCTACTGCCAGCTCCAGACTCCCTCTCTCCATCCTTATTTACCTTACCCTTCCATCCTTCCAATCCCCAAACAAAAATACCCACTCCCCTATAGTCATAATTATATATCACCCCCAAGACCACAGCACATAGGGTCAGAGGACAATGTGCATGCAAATGGATCCCCACCATTCACTCATCAAGTTCACACCCCACATTTTAATGTGCCATGATAAAATTTGTATAAACGCTTCCATATGTAATAAAGGGATACTGCCATTTACCATGATAATGTATCCCTGAAAGAAAAAAGAAATTAGTCAGTGAATTACTGTACTCTGCAATTGGCTGAGCAGTGTCTGTTATAAGATTCAGGGGAAAGTGTGGTGCAGTGGTTAAAGCTACAGCCTCAGCACCCTGAGGTTGTAGGTTCAAACCCATACTGCTCTTTGTGACCCTGGGAGTCATCTAGCCCACCCACCCCCACCCCCAATTTCCCCAGGTACATTAGATAGATTGTGAGCTCACCAGGACAGACAGGGATAAACCATTCTGAGCTCCCTAGGGAGAACAGTATAGAAAATTAAATAAATATATCAAGTTTCCTTATTCCAGCCTATGTCTCATCATTTCATGGCTCCACAAATGTAGAAATAAACCCACACGCTACCTCTGCTGTAGAGAAGTTTCTCCAAATGCCATTAGTTTAAATTTTCAAAACTGCCAGGTAGATAAGTATAAAGTGCTCTTTATACTCTGCTAGCATAACACATATGGGCATAAATGTTCGGTGCTGTTTCAATAAAGCTGCAGAGAAGTCTTGGAATATCTTAACCAGAGATGTTTCATATTGCACAGAATCTCTCTTGGCTCAGTAATCATGTAGTACATCCAATTTATGAGCATAATGGTGAATCTTGGCTATGATGGCATGAGGCTGAGTTTGGCCTACTTGTTTGCAGCCTAGTCTTTGTGCATGGTCAATCACCATTGCATGTTTCTCTGTGATGGCAAACTCCTGTAATAACAAATTTCTGGGATACAATCGTAATGACTAATAAATATATATTGAATACGTATTGTAGAATATAGTTACTAGCAGGGGTTCATTCAGGCCACGTACATAAGAAAAGTTGACATAACATAAACTATATGTGAAATAATAATAGTATTAAATCGGAGAAAAATAAACCTCAATTGTGAGAGGTTGGGACTACACAAGTACCCAGCCCTCAACACATCATCACGGGTTTATAAAAAAACTCCGCATACATAGAAATAAATCGGGCTTCCATTCATACCAAGTCACATTTTTTTCAAGAACTTTTTTGTATAATGACAGTTATAAGCACCCAATTCTGTATATTATACGTGTCAACAATTAGTGACCAGAACTCCAAGCTTGACTATATTAGTAATGAAGGCTACAGCCTTCATTACTAATATAGTCAAGCTTGGAGAAACGGAGCTGTAGCCTTCATTACTAATATAGTCAAGCTTGGAGTTCTGGTCACTAATTGTTGACACGTATAATATACAGAATTGGGTGCTTATAACTGTCATTATACAAAAAAGTTCTTGAAAAAAATGTGACTTGGTATGAATGGAAGCCCGATTTATTTCTATGTATGCGGAGTTTTTTTATAAACCCGTGATGATGTGTTGAGGGCTGGGTACTTGTGTAGTCCCAACCTCTCACAATTGAGGTTTATTTTTCTCCGATTTAATACTATTATTATTTCACATATAGTTTATGTTATGTAAACTCCTGTAATAACCATCATTCAAGAGCTAGTGGTAAATTTGCCGATTCATGTATTCCCACAAATATTAAGATGTCTCACAACCTATTTTCCAGGTCTTCTGGGCATTCCATATATATTCTGGTACTGGTCTGCACTGTTGTGATTGCTGACTCCATGTCATACCTCAAAGCACTGAACTACCAGATCCTCAACCCCCAATCCACACATGAAAAAGGCCACCAACTAGATGTCACTGCATACAACTCCCAAAACACTCACAATCCCGAAATCCACATCTCAAATGGGGCCTGGCACCCCTCCTTCTGGTCAGATCACTACAAATACACCTTTAACATCAATTGGGCTCAAAGCAATAACAAGCAACCCCCTCCCAAAACCTCCTTCAAAACACGCCAAAAAATCGAACCCTCCATATTCTGGGACAAAGCAGACCCTGCAATCACCAATATAGCCCCCAATGAATTCATATCACAATGGCGTACTGTAAACGAAACCATCCTGAATGAGCTAGCTCCTGAAAAATCAAAATTCAGAATCTGCAGACCGTCAGACAAATGGTTCGACACTGAACTTCTCCAACTAAAAAAGCTCTGCAGACAACTAGAAAGAGAATGGAAAAAAAAGAGCCTAGAACACAGCATGGAGAACTCAAATCAACCAATACAAGAACAAACTCAAGGAAAAACGGAAAGCCTACTACTCCAAAATGATAGGCATGGAAACCCTAGACACAAAAAAGCTATTCAATCTAGTAAAGAATCTCACCGACACCAAACCTCACCTAGCTACACAAGGAAACCACCCACCGACAGCTATCCAACTAGCAGACCATTTCAAAAATAAGATCACCAAGATCAGAACCGCATTCAACAATACTCACACCCACCTCGACAAGATAACAACAAACCCTTCAACAGGAGAAGCCATCGCCGCAGACAGAAGCTGGACAGTCTTCCCGTATTACATTGGTCGGATATGAATCGACTCTACAAAAAATACAGCCAAGCTTCTTGCGACCTAAATAACTGCCCCACCTACCTGTTA
The DNA here is from genome assembly GCF_902459505.1 of Geotrypetes seraphini. Taxonomy (NCBI): domain Eukaryota; kingdom Metazoa; phylum Chordata; class Amphibia; order Gymnophiona; family Dermophiidae; genus Geotrypetes; species Geotrypetes seraphini. The sequence continues at coordinate 370,064,168 of NC_047084.1, forward strand.
TCCACATTCAGAGCCAACCTCATGCTATGGATTAAAACCACATTAACAGAAGGTCAATTCCCTCAAGACCTTGGAGAGATCATAATCACCCCAATCATGAAAGACCACAAAGGCCCAACAGATAACCCCTCCAACTACAGACCAATCGCTTCAATACCAATATATGTTAAAATAATAGAAGGTCTATTTGCACAATACCTCACCAATTACCTGGAAGACCATAACCTACTTCACCCCTCACAATCAGGATTTAGAACCAACCACAGCACAGAAACACTACTTGTAACACTACTAGACACAGCTCGACAGCAAATTAGCAAAGGCAAAAAAGATGATGCTAATCCAACTTGAGCTCTCCGCAGCATTTGACCTGGTCGACCACTCCATACTGCTACAGATACTTGACGCCATTGGGATCTCAGGCAAGGTCTACAATTGGTTCTAAGGATTCCTCAAATCAAGAACCTACAGGGTAAAGTCCAATAATATCAAATCAGAACCATGGTCCAACCCATGCGGAGTTCCACAAGGATCACCTCTATCACCTACGCTCTTCAACCTATTTATTTCCTCCCTTGGAGCCACTTTAGATAACTTAAATGTTACATCCTTCAGCTACGTAGAGGACACCCCTTAAACCCATCAGAGCCCACAACTACAGCAAAACTGGAAATAACCCTAGATGCAGTGGAAAAATGGATGGTAAACCACAAAATGAAACTAAATTCAGATAAAACAAAATTCCTTCTGCTCGAAAAGGCCAAACCTCCCACCATTACAGAACTGAAAATTAAAAACACCAAATACCCAATACAGCCCGAACTCAAACTCGTAGGAGTAACGATAGACAGATGCTGCACAATGCAGTCCCAAATCAATAAAACATCCCAGAAAGCTTTTTTAATTATGAGAAATCTACGTAAAATAAGAAAATTCTTCGACCCAGCACAATTCAGGCTAATTGTCCAATCCCTAGTCTTAGGTCTACTGACCTATGCAAGCACAATCCCTCTATCTACCTTGTCCTGCCAACATGATAAAACAACTTCAGACTATACAAAACACTGCCCTCAGACTGATCTACTCCTTGAGAAAATATGATCATATTACAACTACCTTCCTAGACTCTCACTGGCTACCTATGCAAGCACGAATTCAATTCAAATTCTACTGTCTATTATTCAAAGCATTAAATGGCTCTGCCCCTCCTATCTAAACAACCGCCTAAACCAGATCCTCACCTCAAGACAAAGAAGAATTCCGAACCCTTTTGCCTTCCCTCCACTCAAGGGCACTCAGCGTAAAAAGATGTTTGATAACCTTCTGGCGACGCAAGCAGCAAAACTTAACCACTCCATCTCCAACCTGTTGACGGCAACGGGCAACTTCAAAACTTTTCAAAAAGAAATCAAAACCCTACTTTTCAAAAAATTTATCCAGATATCTTAACCCAACCCTTCCCCCTCCTCCTAGATAAATTCTCCCCCAAAACCTCCACTTAAATAATCTCTTGCTCCCCAAAACACCAACCAAGTATTCAGATCCCTGAAATGTAACGTAATCTTATTTGTACTCTAACTGTAATCTATTTGTTATATCACACAGTAACGTACAGTCAATTTAATATCCAATTTGCAAGTTCTTCCGGAATTAATCCAGCTACCTCTCCTCCCTTGTAACCGAAAAAACCAAACAAACAAAAAAAAAACTGTTGTAACTTCACTGGAAATGTCCAGTTAGCTCTTTTGTAATCCGCCTTGAACTGCAAGGTATAGGCGGAATAGAAGTCCCTAATGTAATGTAATGTATTGTAATGTTGTGCACAGTGTCTTCAATAGTCAAAAACGCAATGTTCTACAGCTGTTGTAGTTTGCATTATGTCTGCTATTGTTTCTATGGAGGACATCTGGGCAGATAGCTTCTCAAATCAAAAATTACAAAGACTAGGGGACACTTGATAAAGTTACTTTTAAAACCAATCAGAGAATAGTTAAGCTCTGGAATGCATTGCCAGAGGATGTGGTAAGAGCGGTTAATGTAGCTGGCTTAAAAAAAGGTTTAATCAAGTTCCTGAAGGAAAAGTCCATAGTCTGCTATTGAGAAAGACATGGGGAAGCCACTTCTTGCCCTGGATCGGTAGCATGGAATGTTGCTACTATTTGGGTTTTTGCCAGGTACTGTATTGGCCACCGTGAAGATGGGATACTGTGCTAGAAGAACCATTGGTCTGACCCAGTAAAGCTATTCTTATGTTCTTATGTAGCGAGGTGCTAAGGCCGATGTAAGCTGTTCAGTGTGAACATTAGTGAAAAGCACATTGCCGTTCACCATTTTGTCCTCTACCTGTTTCACCTCCTTCTTGTTTGTTTGGGGGGTTTTTGTTGTTGTTTTTTTTGGGGGGTCATCCGATCTGTCCATACATTTCTATCCAAACCAGGAACACTTCTTGTGTGAGAGATATCCCTGTGAAAATTCAATGTAATCTGGGTAAATGTTGTGGGGATCCCAGAGTTCTACAGAAATGTGTCTACTCCCACTCACTGCATCATGTGACCTCTCCTCCTATTCATTTGTAAAGTACCCATGTCTGTTTTAATCATTCTCATCGTAAGCAACTCCCAAATCCCTTATTTGTCTTGTTTGTTTTGATTAGATTGTAAGCTCTGTTAAACAGGGACTGTCTCTTATTTGTTGAGTATACAGTGCTGCGTACATCCAGCAGCACTATAGAAATGATAAGTAGTAGTAGTGGGTAAATTGGGCCAGAAGAAATTTGACATTCTCAATGGAACTATATGCACTGACTTCTGTACTTGTAATTGAACTAAGGGAGGCATTCCCAAGGTACAGGGAGAAGGTAGATTAGGGAAACATACATTTGATTTTCAAATCAATGTACAGCAAAGATTTTACTCACACAAATTATGGGTGGAAAGTCCAGGGACACATTTAGCCCACAGGACGTGTGGGCAATTTTCAAAGGGAAACTATCTGCATACATTGTACCTAAAGATTTTGAAGCTCTACTGTTTCTGTTCTAGGATGGAGTTTCAGAAATGGTGTTTTGAATTTGTATTAGTCTGAATTGTTTTCACTTCTTGTGTGAGAGATATCCCCATCAAAATTCAAAGTTTGGCCTTGATTGTTACAATTTGTCTATTTTATCGTATTGTGTTAGAGCATAAGAACCTAAAAATTGCCGCTGCTGGGTCAGACCAGTGGTACATTGCGCTCAGCAGTCCATTCACACGGCAGCCCCCAGGTCAAAGACCAGAGCCCTAACTGAGATCAATCCTACCTGCGTACGTTCCAGTTCAGCAGCAACTTGTCTAACTTTGTCTTGAATCCCTGGAGGGTGTTTTCTCCTACAACAGCCTCCGGAAGAGCGTTCCCGTTTTCCACCACTCTCTGGGTGAAGAAGAACTTCCTTACGTTTGTACAGAATCTATCCCCTTTTAACTTTAGAGAGTGCCCTCTCTTTCTTCCTACCTTGGAGAGGGTGAACAACCTGTCTTTATCAAGCACAGCGCGGTTTTAACTGCTCAAGCAGCTTTTTTGAACCTGCATCGTTTCAGCAAAGTGTCCCTGAGGAAGGTATCTTCTACATGCTGAAACTGGAATCCTTGTTGGGACCTACTGTTTCTAATAAAGACTTTTTGGGGTTGAAAAGACATCCCCCTTGCCTTTCCTTGTTTGCTCTGTTTATATCCCAAGGCAAGGGGCTCTTCTGTTTGCCTGATTGTATTGTGTTAGCCATTTTATTTTCTCAGTTTGACTTTAATTCTATTCTAATTTCTCATGAACCAGAATACTTCTGTTAAAAACAAAGACCCCCCCTTTATGAAGCCACATTAGGCTTTTTTATCGTTGGCCACGGCAGCATTAGCTCTGATGCTCATAGGAATTCTATGAATGTAGCAGTGTTTACCGCCGCAGCCGGTGATAAAAAAGCCTAACGTAGCTTCATAAAAGGGGGGGGAGAGATATTTGTGGTGAGTTACATTATATTAAATTAAATAATGCATAGGCAGCAGAATGAGGCAGGCCACTGGGCCATGGTCCAAACAATATTTTGCCTAAAACAGCATCAACAATTTATGAGCTTATGCGAAGGGACAGAGATCGGTTTCTTTGACTCCTCCAACCAAAATATGTGTTCTGTTGTCCCAAAAATAACTATTAGGGCTCCTTTTACAAAGGTGTGTTAGGGCCTTAACGCGCAGAATAGCGCACGCTAAAATGCCATGCGCGCTCGTCACTATCGCCTCCTCTTGAGCAGGAAATAGTTTTTCGGGTAGCGTGCACTATAGCGTGGGCTAATCCGGTGCGTGCGCTATAAACGCTAGCGCACATTTGTAAAAGGAGCCCATAAATACTGCTCTACCTCTTCCTTTGTGATCTGAGTTTCTTTTTTTTTTTTTATATTTTTTATTCATTTTCAAGATTACATTAAGTGTTAAAATATATTCAATCACATAAACAATAAATACATCACTTAGAAATAATCATTGACACATCTCACAAATTCTTATCCCCATCCCTATCCCAACCCTCCCTCCCATATATTCCATTATCATATAAAACATGTGATAATAAAATACCCCCCTCCCTGCACCTTAAATTAACAAATAATATAAGGGAACCAATTTTAAATTAATCTGAGTTTAGTGGGAGCATCTCCCTGTTTTGGCTAAATCCAACTCAACTCCTGGTAGGTTTGTCGTCTAGAGATTCTTTTGTCCCATTCTCTCTCAGAGCTTGTTGAGAGTTTCTGTTTCACCAGTTCCTCTCTATGCTACTGGAAAAGATTTTCTAAATCCCATTTTGACCAACCCAGGAGGGTAATTCTCTGCAGATGATTGTCTCAGGTTCAGTTCAGACCAATGGCATTCACTCCCAGTTCTCGAGGGCTTACACAAGATGGCTCAAGAATGTCAGTACCGTATATCCCAAAGAATATGCAAGAGAGAGATCTCCGTGCAATAGAGATAGCATGCATGCATGCAAAAGAATATCTTGAAAACCTGACCTTTGATGGCTCTCGAGTAGAGAATGACACGGTGACAAAATTCATCATCGTTCCCGTCCCCGCGGATAACCACGGGAAATAATCCCATGTCATTTTCTAGTGTCTATTTCAACCTCAGTCCTTCTACACCAGCATTCTTCAAAGCAAAGCTTGCAGGTCAGTGGTTGTGGCCATTCATACTCCGATTCTTCCTTCTCTCCTTTAAGAATGACATGAAGATGGTTTCCCGTGGTTATCCGTGGGGACGGGAACAGTGATGAATTTTGTCACCGTGTCATTCTCTACAGTCTCGAGATCTAGGACTTAATACCACTGACGTACCCCCCTCCTTTGCTAACGCGTAGTGTGGGTTTTAGCGCCGGCAGTGGCGGTAACTGCTCCGACGTTCATAGGAATTCTAGGAGCGTCTGAGCAGTCACTGCCGCTGCCGACGCCAAAACCCATGCTACGCATTAGTAAAGGAGGGGGCTAGATTGTAAGCCCACCCTTGTGCCTATTGATAAGAAACCCTGAGCTCAGATTTGGAAAAGATGAGCTTTAAAATCGAACACAGAAATCAAAAGTAGGAGAAAAAGGGATTATCTTCAACTTCCTGGTCATTTATTTTAAGGGACACTTGTCAAAGTAGTTAAGTGAAACCTCATCAGCTGCCATTAACAGGAGGTTTCCACACCATGACTAATGTACTGGTTTCACTAACCACCATCGATCCATCTGTAACATTTTGCAGATTGACTGTAATAATGTGTTAGCAAAACTAATACAGAGCTCAATTGCTGCATCTATAATTCTATTAAGGCTGGCTATTTCTTCCCCTAATTTAGCGTCCACTCTTCAAGCAGGGTTATTAACTGCTAAGAAATACCCCTCCCTTCATCCTCCTCCCCCCCCCTTAATCAGTTTTCTTCATTTAGTTGAACAACCTAAATGCTGGTGAATGCTTCTGATCTTGCTATAAAAAGAATAAACTGCGTAGCCTAATTCGTTATAAACTGCATGGTAATTTAACATTAATGAAGTCCAGTTAATGCAGAGATATTGAAAGCTGAGCAGCTTAGAAACTAGAATATATATATATATATAATAAAATTAGAACTGTGATATGTTAGAAAGTAAAATTAGCAATGATCTATACAACAAAATGAAGGTCATTGGTTTATTTAAAAGGGGTAAGTCTACAGTGGACAGACTGCATTATTCTCCTATGGGAATAAAATGCTTATTCCCAGTTTCTTGAGATTCCATTCCAGGTAAATACAGTATTTAGATGCAGAATCTGTTAATTACTGGTGGGATCATCACAGGGCTCTTTGGGGAAGCTAAAGCAGAGGAAGAGGGGAGGGGGAAAGGGTGCATGAATGGAGGGGGCTGGATTTAGAACATAAGAACATAAGAAGTTGCCTCCACTGGGTCAGACCAGAGGTCCATCTCGCCCAGCGGTCCGCACCCGCGGCGGCCCATCAGGTCCACGACCTGTGAAGTGGTTTCTGAACACCTCTACAACCTACCTCAAGTTCTATCTGTACCCCTCTATCCCCTTATCCTCCAGGAACCTATCCAAACCCTCCTTGAACCCTTGTACAGAGTTCTGGCCTATCACATCCTCTGGAAGTGCGTTCCATGTGTCCACCACCCTCTGGGTAAAAAAGAACTTCCTAGCATTTGTTCTAAACCTGTCCCCTTTCAATTTCTTCGAGTGACCCCTAGTGTTTGTGGCTCCCCACAGTTTGAAGAATCTGTCCTTATTTACTTTCTCTATGCCCTTTAGGATTTTGAAGGTTTCTATCATGTCCCCTCTAAGTCTCCTCTTCTCCAGGGAGAACAGACCCAGCATTTTTAACCTGTCAGCGTATGAAAAATTTTCCATACCTTTTATCAGTTTAGTCGCCCTCCTCTGCACTCCCTCGAGTACCGCCATGTCCTTCTTGTGGTACGGCACCCAGTACTGCACACAGTACTCCAGGTGCGGGCGCACCATTGCGCGATATAGCGGCATGATGACTTCTTTTGTCCTGGTTGTGATACCCTTTTTGATGATGGCATTCTGTTTGCTTTCTTTGAGTCTGTCGCACACTGCGCAAACAGAATGCTGGGCATCATCAAAAAGGGTATCACAACCAGGACAAAAGAAGTCATCATGCCGCTATATCGCGCAATGGTGCGCCCGCACCTGGAGTACTGTGTGCAGTACTGGGCGCCGTACCACAAGAAGGACATGGCGGTACTCGAGGGAGTGCAGAGGAGGGCGACTAAACTGATAAAAGTTCAGTTTGTTCTTGCACTTGATTTTTTTTTACTTTGATCTGAAGATCCAGAAGTGAAGTATAATAAAACAGCTGACTGTGGGTCAGGAGCCGGCAGGGGAAGCCCCAATCAGCTCTAGAGCTGGAAGGGGAAGCCGCGATTCAGTTTAACTGGTAGGCAATTAATTATTTTAATCATTTTTAATTGGCTTTAACAGCGCTTTCAATTATCAGCCAAATCAAAAATTATTCCCCCTCCCCCACACACACACTTTTATGAAGCCGCATTAGTTTTTAATTTCGCCGGCCACAGCAGTATTAGCTCCGACGCTCATAGGAATTCTATAAGCGTCGGAGCTAATACCGCCGCAGCCGGTGCTACAAAGCCTAATGTGGCTTCCTAAAAAGGGGAGGGAGGTACCGTAAGTTAGGCATCTAGATCAGCTAGGCACGCCAATCTAGGTGCCTAATTGTAGATGTCTTTTATAGAATTAGTGCCCAAGTTAGAGAATGGCATGGTGGCAGTTACCTGCAGCTAGCCACAGGTAACCCGCCAAAGTGGTGGGGGGGAAAAAGTGCTCACTTCGGGCATGGGGACAAGGCCATCCACCACCCCATGGAGCAGTGAATGGCCTTGTCCCCAGTGAAGCCTGCCTGCTTGCCTGCAGTCGCGTGTGTGTGGGCGGAATCTTCTTCTCTGATGCAACTTCCGGTTGTGTCAGAGGAGAAGCTTACGCCCACACACATGCGACTGCAGGCACGGGCAGGCAGTCTCCGCCGGCTTCAATAAGTTTCTTTAGTAACGTGCCGCAAAGGTAAGGGGAGAGAGAGAGATTTTCGGGCCGCTGAAGGGCGGTGAGGTGGCGATAGGGAAGAGTGGATGCTGCGGAGAAAGGGACAGCGGGGATGGGGCAGTGAAGGGGACAGTGGTCCGGTGACGGGGCAGTGACGAGGACAGATTTTTTTTCCCTGTGTCATTCTCTAGCCCAAGTGTCTTCAGTAATACAAAAGGGTTTTCAGGTTCTTAGATGCCTTTGTTCGGTATGCCATCTTTTCAATTTTTGTGCATTAAACTCTAATTATTATACTAATTTTTATTCTTATATATCACCAAACCATTAGTTCAAGGCGGTTTACAGCAAGAAGGAACTGCACAAACAGTGAATTACTTACATAAGCATATTAAAATTTCTCAGAAAATATAAAATGGCAATTAAGTCACATATTTCTCAAACAAATAAGTTTTAAGAATTATTTCATTGCATTTCATAAAACTGGACTATTGTAATGCTGTTTTTGTAGGCTTGCCTCAGTACCAGATTAGGCGTCTTCAGCTCTTTCAAAACACTGCAGCCAGATTTCTTTTCAATGCATAAAGATTTGATTCCATTAAAATTACATTGGCTTCCAGTAGTGCTGCCCGATTCAGGAAAAAAATTTTGATTCGATTCAGCCTATTGAATCGATTTTTAGATTCGATTCGATTTTCCTGCCCAATTGGGTGGTTTTTTCCAAACATCCTGGTGGGTTTATTTTATAGCCTCTTCACCCCCTTTGCTCTCTCCTACCCACACTGGTCCTGTGGTGTAAACAAAATAAACAAACAAATAATACTTTTCCTCTCTCTGTTAAATCCTAGCTCACGCTTGCAGTCCAACACCAGCTCTGGAAGGATACACATTTCAAATCTGACATACTGTAATCACAATACAGAAAATAAAATTATTTTTCCTACCTTTTGTTGTCTGGTCATTTTTCAAATCATGTTGGTCTAGTTGTCTTCTGATCAGGCTCTCCTTCTTTCTTCTTTCTCCGTGCTAACCATCCATCTTCCATCTCTGTCCTCTCCCATCTGTTTCCCTTTCCTCCCCCAGAGGTCTGGCATCTTTCGTTTTGTTCATCTCCATCCCCCCGCAGCTGCAGCAATGGACCCCACCATCCACAGATCCACCATCTCTCATTTTCTCAACTACCCTTTCATCCAGCATCTCTCTTCTGTGTCCCTGTCCCTATTCTCCTCTCCAGTACTGTCCCCCTTGTGTCCCTGTTCCTATGCTCCCTCCATGCCCAGCATCTTATCTCTCCCCATATCCAGCTTCTTCTTTCTCTCTTCCTTACCTTCTGTATCCCCTTCCCCAGGTACAGGCTTTCTCCTACTATCTCTCCTGCTATCCTGCACCCTGCCCACCTACTTTGAAGCAATATCTGTTCCTCTTGCACCCTTCCCCTTGTGGTCTTGCATTTCTCTCTCCCTCTCCCTCTCTCCATTAGTCCAGCACCTCTCCTCTGCTTTCCTCCCCCTCTTTTTGGTTTGGTCTCTCTCTTCCCTTCACTTCACCCCAGGTCTGGCATCTTCCCTCCCCTCTCTTACTTCTTCCTCCTCCCCCCTCTCCATAGGCCTGCCTCTGCACCGTGAAGGCACTCTTCCTCCTCCTCTCTCTGCACAGGTCTGCCTCCCTGCCATGAAGGCCTGCTCCCCGCCGCAAAGACTTGCTCTCCCTGCAAAGGCCTCCCCCCCCCACACCCCACCCCACGCCCCGCTGTGAAGGCACTTTTCCTCCTCCTACCTGCAGCGAAGGCCTGCTTGCCCCACGAAGGCCTGCTCCCCCCCCCACCGCGAAGGCACTCTTCCTTCTCCCCCCCTTTGCGAACGCCTGCTCTCCCCGCAAGCCTGCATCTTTCCCTCTCTTATCTTAAGGCTAATACGGCAGCCTGCAGGACCGCTGATGTTATAGCAATCCCTGCAGCTGCCCGTCGTCCTCAGCGGCATGTTGGGAAGGGTCAGTCATTGAATCGGGAGGCCGATTTTTAAAAAAATTGAATCGATTTGAATCAATTCACCTGATTTGAATCGGTGAATCGGGCAGCACTAGCTTCCAGTATAATACTATAATCACCATAAAATGCTAATGCTGACACACCGTTCTGTTTTTGAAAGGTTAATCCCCCTCCCCCATTTTGCTAATCTCATTGCCTCAGTGATTTCAGGTTATCCAGTTTGATCAATGTATGAACAGCGGTTGTCTATGCTTTTCCTTCACGGGCCCACTTGGAATCTACACGTCACTCAGCAATTTTTCTATATTTCTAATCTACTTTGGAATGCCTTACCAATATCTCTCCATAAAGAAGTGTCCCTCAAGAAATTTAAAGCCCAGTTAAAAACACATTTCCACCCCCCGGCATTTAGTAAACATAATCCTGAATGATGGATCTCCCTCTCCAGGGTCATGAGGCTTGTTTGCAATTTTAGGGTCCATTTTACAAAGTTGCTGCAGTAAACGCACCAAACCCCATTCAATTCCTATAGGCTTTGGTACGTTTACTGCAGCAGCATCATATTGCGGCTTTCTAAAAGGGACTCATGGAGGGGTATTTTTGATAGGACATCTAAGTCTGAAACCGCAAGTTGTCTCTTATTTTTATGAAAATGAGCTATCTAGACATTCTGCTCTTAGGACGTCTATTTTTTTATTTTTAGGGGGGGGGGGGCATTTTCAAAAATCAAAACATCCAAATGCAAAATTTCCAAAACAGGTCCATCTGGATGTGGGAGAGGCCAGCATTTTAATGGACTGTCCACACAGACATGCCATTTCACCATTACCCCCTTATAATGTATGGTGAGCCCTCCAAAACTCCCCGAAAACCTACTATACCTACCTTATGGCTGCAGGTGTCCCCTATATGACAGTACACTAGGTTTTTGGGTGAGTTCTGGTGACCTCACACTTTCCACCATAAATGTAGTGGGTAGGGTGGGATATGGGCCTGGATCCCCCTCTCTATGATTCATTACACCACCCACCAAGCTACTCCAGACACCTGTTTGCTGCTGTACTAGAATTTCCCATAATATCTGCAACTGTCATAGAGGCTGGTATGTACTGTTTCTTTCACTTTCTTTCTTTTTTTTTTTTTTTGGGGGGGGGGTGAGAGGGGCATCAGTGGCTGCTGGGAGAGTGTTGGGGGTCATGCCTTCATGCATCCAGTAGTCATCTGGCCAATTTGGATAACTTTTTTGACCCTTATGTGCTTTTAAAACAGGTTTAACTTTGAATGTCTAAATTATGACCTGGATGTCTTCAAAAAGGTTTCATTATCCCTGCAAGATATCTAAGTTCTAAGGCTACCCTAATCCCCCACAAAACACACCTCTAACACCACCTCCCTTAAGATTTAGATGTATTGGAGGGAAAATGACCTGCAAGACGTCCACAAAGTCACTTTCAAAATTCAGCACTTGGAGATTTTGGGGAAAATTCTATAAACAGCATCCCGATTGTTGGCAGTGGTAGGCATCCTTCCGCTGTCTAACCAGCCAGTCGGGACACACATTTTTTTAAAAAAATACCCCAAGGAGGGTCGCCTACATTGTAAGCATTTTTGCGAGCCTATGGATGCACGGTTTTGCCTGGAAGTGGCCTTAGGCAAGCTTAGGCGGCCCTAGGCGTCTACCTAAGGCCGCAATAGTCACCTAAAATGTAGACCAGCAAAATGCTGATCTATATTTTGAATAAACATGGCTGCTGAGCTGATCACAGCAAGGGAATCTCTCTGCCATGATCAGTTTATTGGCCGTGACAGGGAACCCATCCCCCCCGAAGATGACCAGCAGGAGGGATGCCCAGACCCTCCTGCTGGAACCCCAAAGCCGCCCCCCTACCCCCAAATGCCCCTAGCAGGAGGAGTATCCAATTCCTTCTGCTGCCACACCTCCTGAAACATCCCCAGGCAAGAGGGATGTCCAGTCCCTCGTGCCAGAACTTCCCCCTAAGATCATCGGCAGGAGGGATGCCAACTCCCTCCTGCCAGAATCCCCCCTGCAGGCATGCCCCCAACCCCCCACCCCCCTCCCCCAAGCCCACCTGGACCCTACCAGTACCTTATATTCATTGGCCGGTTGGAGGGAGGCTTGCTCCCTCCAGACAGCAGACCTGCCTCCACAGAATGGCGGGCCTTCCCCTTTCCGATGTATCATGGGATTTACAAAATTAATCAGAAAAAATAATCCTTTAAGGTAGGAATTATGGTGGTTTTAGTTTATATTAATCAAAGGTTGGTTTTTAGGTTTGGTGTTTGCAATTTGAGACTGCAAGCTGCTGGCTCCTCGTGCAGAAATCAGTAGTAGTTGTCAAAGTTCTAAACTGTCATTTTTGACAGTTGGGAGGGAATTTTGAGAGAAGACGGTTTTAAGTTGCTATCTGTCCTTGTGTGGAATGGTTTTTTTTAAGGTAAAGTTTTGAAATGAGTGCTTGATAGTTAATTTTAAAGGGTCCGCAGTTATTTTTGATCCTAGAAAGTACTTGTGTAATTTTGATCCGGTGATTTTTTATGACTAGTACTTTAAAAATCCAGTGAAATTTATTATTAAGGCTTCTTCAAGGAAGTTTTGGTACTAAGGAATTTCATACTGATGGTCTGTTGTCTGAGAAATTTCTTCTTTTAAAGTGGAAGAAGTGATTGTGATTTTATTTCTGGATTTTCCCTTCAAGTTTAGACAAATAAATCTGTGAGGGTTGTAACTGTAGTGACAGAAATTTTCTCTGTGGCAGTCTTGACATCAGTTCTTACTGAGACATCTAATTTTAAATTTATTATAGTGACTTCACTGGATTTGTCTGAAAGACACATTCAGAGCCAGGCTAAGTTTAAAAGTCCTCCTGGCTGCTTTTTCTAATCCTTTATTTTTTAGATTGAAGGTAATTGAGAACTTTTCTAAACCCTTGGAGCCTTGAGCTAATTTTAGCCAATTTGATCCTAAAACATAAGTGAATTTGGCTAAAGTTTTACTGTGTCACTATAAATGAAAGTCTACCTGGATTGAAGGTGACTGAGAAATTTTTAACTATGGAACACTGAACTAGTTAGTTAGATGTTATTGTAAATAGTTAAACAGTTATAAGTCTTAGGGAAGAACAGGGTTTTGCTTCAGTGTGTTAATTTTAGTTAGAGTAGTAGGGTATCTTCACTAGAGGCTTCAATCAAGAGCGCTAGTACCCAACGTGACAGAAAAGAAAAAGAAAAAGATTTCTACACTTACCTGCATCTGTGGAGATGGTCCAAATCATCATCTGATTATACCTGTATGACAGAACATATTAAAAGAACTAGATTCCTAATTTAACTAATGGCTATAATTCTACTGAAAAGACTTTATTGAAAAGTTTAAAAACACCTCACTTTTTTTTTTTAATCTTTATTAAGTTTTCAAAGCTAACAAAAGTGCAAAACAATACACATACAGATATTAATAATCATAATAAGCATTTATAATCAATCAGTATCAATTAAAAAATAAAAATAAAACCCCCTCTCCCATCCAACATTTTCCATCAGGGAATAATACCAAACAAAAGATGTACTCCCCCCCAACACCCTCCCCTGGATGTGTGGGTGCTAAAACAACAGAAAATAAAGATAAAAGACAACTATAACGAATCCACAAAAGACATCAATGGACCCCAAACTAATTTGAATATCTTAGTGTGCCCTAGCATGTCAGCATTCATTTTCTCAAACTTATAACTTAAGCATAAATTTGCCCACCAAAAAGTAAAACTAAGGCGATCCCAATTTTTCCAATTACGAGTAATCATTTGCATGGCTATCCAGGCCATAATAAGGAAAAGCCGACATTTATATCTGTCCAATGAGGGTTTAAGATGCAATATCATCCCACATATGACAACATCATATGTCAATGGAATCGATGACTCCAGTATGGTATTAATCTGTCCCCATATTGATTTCCAAAAGTTGAGTATCAAAGGACAATAGAACAGCAGATGATCCAGTGTCCCTATATCAAGATGACAGAGCCAGCATCTATTAGATTTTGAACTATCTAATTTCTGCAAACGAACAGGGATCCAGAAACTTCTATGTAACAAAAAAAAAAAAAAACATGCTTGTCTCATAGATGCTGATACCGTACATCTCATCCTCCAAGTCCAAATTTGTGGCCATTGAGACGCAGAAATCTGCTGCTTTATCTCAATACTCCAAATGTCTCTAAGACTAGTTTTTGGTTTCTTATTCATATAACCAGATATTAATTTATACCACTGGGCGGTCTGATGCCCTAGGAAATCTGTCTGGAAGCATAGGACCTGCAAGCTATACTGATATTTTAGATTCCGCCAATCAGAGAACCCCTTCTGAAAGGCTTGTTTCAACTGCAGAAAACAAAAACAAAAAACTGTGGATACAGATATTCTGGAGATAATTTATTATACACTGACATATAAAAACATGAAAATTCAATGAAAAAAGTACAATGATAAAACATACAGTGGTAAAAATCCAAGCGGACTCTACACAGTCCGTGTTTCGACGAACACGCCTTCCTCAGGGGTCCAATTGTTTGCAAACTTACATATAAAGAATTGGACTGAAAACAGTCTATTGTCTTTAAACATGTGAGCAAAAAAAACCCGCAGACAAGCTGAAGTAGCAAAAAATTCTATAATCATTGGGTCTCCCCATTTTTCTTTGTTGCTTCAACTGCAACCACTTATAAATTTGAGACTTTGAAATACCGAATGACTGTTGCAATTGTGAAAAATCAAGCATTTTCCCATTTGATATAACATCATCTAGGACAGTGTTTTTCAACCTTTTTACACCTATGGACCGGCAGAAATAAAAGAATTATTCTGTGGACCGGCGGTTGAAGAACACTGGGCTAAGTCGTGGGCCAGGCCACGCCCATCTCTACCCAATCTCCACCCCAGACCCCACCCCCCATAATAGTACTAATTGCACCTTGCACGTCCCGTGCCTCATCTGGAAGCCTTCCCTCTGACGTCAGAGAGAAGGCTTTCGGTTCAGGCGCAGGATGCCTGTAGGAGCCACTGCCTGTGGCTTTGTGCACTGAACCAGTTAGGAAGAGGGAGCTGGCTCGAAGATAATGCTGCATTGATCACACCGTGGACCGGCGGTTGAAGAACACTGTTTTGGGCCTGATGCACATGCTGGCCTTGTGTACCGGCAGGAAATTTCTGTGGACCGGCACTGGTCCATGGACCGGTGGTTGAAGAACACTGATCTAGAGTACGTATACCTGCATCCAGTGCTTCCAGGCGATCTTAGACTCACCAATTTGAATCTTGGAGTTTAACCATAAGGATTGACACATGGATTTCTCTACTGGAATCTCTGTTAAACTGTTAATAAATTTCAAGGTTTTCCAGGTGTCAAATCAAGTTTCAAGTTTATTTAATTTCTTTGATTAATTTGCATAATCCAAATCCATGTGATTTACATAAATTCAAAATTAAGTATAATAATAAAAACCGACAAACATAACATTCACTACTAATACAGTATTACATGTAAGGAGGGAGGCGGTTGACAGAAATACTATTGTCCTTAACATAACTGGGTAGCTTGATACTCAACACATGAAACAACCGTAATGGGGACATAAGTTGCCACTTTAAGTACAGCCAATCAGGGAGATGTTCCATGAACTCAGGAAGGATCCAATACATACCCTGATGCAGTATATAGGCTTGATGGTTTGGGAAATTTACCCCACCCGCCCCAACTGGTTTTTGTAGAGATACTAAAGCAATACAAGCAGTTTTACCTAGCCAAATAAATTTGGTAAGAATGCTATTCAACTTCTTGTAAAAGGACCCCTGAAAATAAACTGGTAACATATCCATTTGGTAGCAAACCACAGGCAAAATCATGATCTTAACCATTTAGACCCTCCCCCACCAAGACAGATGTAGTGGATTCCATTGATCACACATTTCTGAGACCTTTAGCAATAAGGATTTTTCATTTACTTTCATCATCTCTTCATATGTTTTTTGAATCCAAATACCTAAATATTTTATCCCCTCTTCCTTCCAAAGGAAGGGGAATGTATCAAATAGTCCTTTTGCACAATGTACGTTTAACGGAAGAACATCCGATTTACTCCAATTTATTTTATATCCAGAAACTTTTCCAAATCGGTCAATCAAATCCAGTAAATGCGGAATGATAGATTCAGGATTCCTCAAATGAAGCAAAATATCATCTGCATAAGCAGTGACCTTATATTCCCGACCTGCATAAGGAATACCCTGTATATCCTTTGCCTGTTGAATAGCCAATAGCAAGGGTTCCAGAACAATATCAAATAGCAAAAGGGATAATGGACGCCCTTGTCTAACTCCCCTCTCCAGACGAAAACATTCTGAAAAAGTATTATTTATATATAATCTGGCAGAAGGGGAACTATACAAGGTATGAATTATTTGAGTAAATCCAGAACCAATACCAAACCAATCCATTGCTTGATACATGAAGGTCCATTTCACACAATCAAAGGCCTTCTCTGCATCCAAGGACACAGAGAAGGCTGGATCTTCCATGGCTTTCATCAAATTTAACATATGAAAAGCCAGTCTGGTGTTATTTGAATAATGTCTTTGAGCAACAAACCCCGTTTGGTGCATACTTATGATTTAAGGGAGAGCCTTAGCCAAGCGTAAAGCCAATAACTTAGCCAGAAGTTTTCCATCTACATTAATCAAAGAAATGGGCCTGTAATTTGAAACCAACATGAGATCTTTATTTGGCTTTGGTAAAACTATAGTTAAAGATTCTCCCATAGTACCTGCAATGCAACCTTTAGTTAATTGTGCCTGATATAAATTTAATAGGTGAGGTAATATGGTAATTTGGAATGATTTATAAAACTCTATAGTAAACCCATCACCACCTGGAGTGGATCCAACTCTAAGGGATTTCAACGCTGCTTGAAGTTCTTTCAGTAAAATAGGCGCCTCAAGGAGTTCCTTTTATATGCTTGGGAATTTTTGGTCCCTTAATTAACTTTAAAAACTCTAAACCCTCAAATTCTTTATTTGAATAAAGCTCAGAAGGATATAAAATTGTTTTAAAATATTATCAATTTGAGAATGAGATTCACCTTTCTTGTCTTTAATAACCACAATCTTTACTTCTTTTTTTTTTATTTTTGCTTTGAGGTAATTAGCCAATAATCTTCCCACTTTATTCGAGTTCTCATAATACAGAGCCTGTTGAGAAAACAAATCTTTCCTAGCCAACTTTGAGGAAATCTCATTATATTTATATTTAGCTTTTAAGCGGGCCTGTAAAGTATGTTGTTCCCATTTCGATGTCAATTGTGACTCCAAGACCTTAATATTTTGTTCCAAATTATGTCTATGGGTTCACCTTTGTCCACCTGGTTATTTACCCCCTCAAAGAAGTACAACAAGTTTGTGAGGCACGGCCTACCCTTGCAGAACCCATGCTGGCTCGACCTTAGCTGTCCATTTTTTTTCGATATGGTCACAGATGCTGTCCTTAATCAGTGCCTCCATCATCTTTCCCGGGACCGATGTGAGGCTTACCGGCCTATAGTTTCCCGGGTCGCCCCTCAAACCCTTCTTGAAGATGGGCGTGACATTAGCTATTTTCCAGTCCTCCGGGATCTCTCCAGTTTTTAGGGATAGGTTGCATATTTGCTGAAGTGTCTCTGCTATTTCATTCCTTAATTCCTTGAGCACCCTTGGGTGAATGCCGTCCGGACCTGGCGACTTGTCGCTCTTTAGCTTGTCTATCTGCCTGAGGACATCCTCCTGGCTCACCTCTAATTGGACCAGCTTGCTATCTTGATCTCCATTTTCTATTTCCTCTGGTTCCGGAATGTTGGATGTGTCCTCCCTCGTGAAGACCGACGTAAAGAAGTCATTTAACTTGTCAGCTATTTCTTTTTCCTCCCTCACTACTCCCTTTCTATCCCCATCATCCAAGGGCCCCACTTCCTCCCTCGCTGGTTGCTTTCCCTTTACGTACCTGAAGAATGATTTGAAATTTTTTGCCTCTCCCGCTAGTCTCTCTTCATATTCCCTCTTTGCTCTCCTAACCACTCGGTGGCACTCCTTCTGGCTTTCCTTGTGTTCCTTGTCTGACTCATGCTGATATTTCCTCACTCGCTGTGCTCTGAGCGTGGCCTGCATCTTCAGCCCCTCCTCGATGCTGCTGCTTAAAGCATGCTGGTTGTGCAGCCAGCTCAGTTTGGCCAGAACCCGGTCCTAATGTGCTTCGTACTCATCTCAACTCGGATAGATTTTGGAAATCAAAGCATCAAAATTGGGGTCGGGCCTAAGGGAGTGCTTGGAGACTAGCTTCTTCCAACAGGTGGGGCACTCCTTGTTCCCGCTGCGCAGTGCAATGATGATACAGTGTAGGCACTCCTTGGTGGTTATAATATTCTTCAACATGTCCAGGCAGATGGGACACATGAGCTCACTGTGCAGGCTCCTTGGGGACAGCTTCCTGGGGGATGTGGTGCAGCTCATACAGGCTCAGCTCCCAGGTCTTGCTTGCACACTGCGTAGCTGCCGGTGCTGCCATGGCAACAGGCCTGGGGGAAGAAGCAGCGGCGGCACATCCCCCTCGGGGCCCCAGGATGCTCCTCTTGACTCTCAGGCCATTATGACACCTCAGGCCGCCACCGCCATCGCCAGCCTCCACGAACGCCTACCACCACATTGCAAAGATGTCCGTGCGCAACCCCCTATAGTGGCAATGCTGGAAAGACACTACGGACCCGTCCATCTCCAAAATAAACAATTTGAAGCACCTCCACTGCTCCCGTGAAAAGCAATCCAGAAAAGTCAGTGACCCTGCACTCCATGAACCGTAACCAGGAGGCCCAACCACCCTGCGTCAGTCACACGTCTGTGTCTCCACTGCCACCACAATGAACAGAAGTCGGCCCGAAGAAAGGAAAGCCCCAACACTCAAATAGACACCGTGGAAGCCGAACCACCGCGAACTAATAGCCCCCAAATCCATGAGGACATCCTGGAGAGAAGAGCAGAGCACCATCCTCTCCACAAAACCACTCGAAGAACAACAGCGGTAAGTGATGCCATCTTTTAGCATTCCAAGCCTCATTCTGATGATCCACCATCCTTCTTTAGAGTGTTCAAATCTTCACCGTTGAGAGAATGAAAGAACCCAATTCAAATTATAACTGACTAAACAATTTGAGGCCAAAAACAGCAAAGGAAAAATTTAAAAGTAAAATAAAATAAAGAAAAACCAACTTTATACAAAACGTATATCTCCATCTTCTTATCAAAAAGTAAAGGATAATATGTATTGATTTAAATCACATCACCCTTATTTTTTTAGGACATTCCATTTGCTTGTTGACTAATGTATTCTTGTGATTTCAATGGGTCCTCATAATATATTATACTAGCTGATGCCCCGGCGCTGCACGGGTATTTAATTATAGCAATAACACTGTAAATGGATTCAAATAAAGATACTTTATAGTGGTGAATGAAATTATTTTTTTACAGCTTAATAAAAAGTACAATATTCAAATTATAATGTGAAATATTTGACAAAATGAATACAATACAACTAACGCAAAACATGATTATAAACAACAATTTTAATTTCACCTCCTGGAGCAAGAACATATAAATTCTTGGGTGAACCCACCCTTGAGCAAGCAACATAGAGTTGTGGGCCGCGAGACCCCCAGAACATATCACCCCAAGTAGTGAGGGATCTGCATACCAAGTTTCGTTCAAATCGGTCAAGCCGTTTTTGAATTACTGTGAGAATGGCAGCTTTTTACATTTTTTCCATTGACATGAATGGGTGAAATCTGATTTTCTGTTTGTAGCTCCGCCCACGTGTGCAGGTGGGCTGCGAGACCCCCAGAACATATCATCTCAGGTAGTGAGGGATCTGCATACCAAGTTTCGTACAAATCGGTCAAGCCGTTTTTGAATTACTGTGAGAATGGCAGCTTTTTACATTTTTTCCATTGACATGAATGGGTGAAATCTGATTTTCTGTTTGTAGCTCCGCCCACATGTGCAGGTGGGCCGCGAGACCCCCAGAACATATCACCCCAGGTAGTGAGGGATCTGCATACCAAGTTTCGTTCAAATCGGTCAAGCCGTTTTTGAATTACAGTGAGAATGGCAGCTTTTTACATTTTTTCCATTGACATGAATGGGTGAAATCTGATTTTCTGTTTGTAGCTCCGCCCACATGTGCAGGTGGGCCGCGAGACCCCCAGAACATATCACCCCAGGTAGTGAGGGATCTGCATACCAAGTTTCGTTCAAATCGGTCAAGCCGTTTTTGAATTACTGTGAGAATGGCAGCTTTTTACATTTTTTCCATTGACATGAATGGGTGAAATCTGATTTTCTGTTTGTAGCTCCGCCCACGTGTGCAGGTGGGCCGCGAGACCCCCAGAACATATCATCCCAGGTAGTGAGGGATCTGTATACCAAGTTTCGTTCAAATCGGTCAAGCCGTTTTTGCGTGATTGCGGCACATACACACACACATACACACATACATACCTCCGATTTTATATATATAGATTGTTGCAGTGAGTAATTTTCATCACGGAAGGGAAAAATAAACCATACAACGCCCCCATTTGTTTCAGCTGGGTGCGAAGTGCCAAAAATTGCTTTCTTTTATCAGCCGTGGCCTTTGCATAGTCAGGAAAAAAAGACAGTTTAGCCTCCTGCCACTTTATGATTTTTTTTGTTCCTGGGCTACCTTTAAAATTTCCAACACTTGTGTGTATCTTACTAACTTGAAAATTATGGGCAGTATTATTTTTCCTGGAAGGGATTTTATGAGCCCTTTCAATTTCCACAGGTAGAGAAAACTTTATTGATAGCACTTTAGGAATAAAGTCTTTCAAGAAACTTGCCATATCTTGTCCCTCAATATTTTCAGGAACTCCTAGAAGCTGGAGATTATTTCCTCATTACCTCCAAGTTCCGTAATCCCCAAAAATACCTCACTTATCTAATAGCACTATTTTCTTTTTCTTTTTTTTAAGCTTTATTAATTTTCAATTCAAGAACAATGCAATGAAATATACATACAATTAAATTCATAAACAGCACTTATAATCAAGCAAAGAATATTACAAAATATTTCCCCCCTCCCACCCTCCCACTCTAATTCAAGAACAGAAACAAAATACATTAAATTATACATACAGTCAAACCTCGGTTTACGAGTAACCCGGTTTGCAAGTGTTTTGCAAGATGAGCAAAACACTCAGCAAACTTTTGACTCACAAACCGAGCATTGATTTGATTTGCGAGCCCCCACCCGACCCGACCACGGGAACCAACAGTATTGCTCACCCCAAGGCCACCGGCGCTGCTCCCTCCCTTCACGATCATCTCCTCCCCATCTACCGACCAGCCCTGTCCTTACCCGTTGGCCACCGGAGTTAGAAATGGCCTGCCACCAGTCTGCTGCTGAGCCTTGAGCATCTGCGCATGCTCAAGGCCTTCTGGATCTCATCCTCACCGAGATTCTCATCAGACTTGAGATCTCATGAGAATCTCGGAGAGGGTGAGATCCAGAAGGCCTGAGCATGCGCAGATGCTCAAGGCTCAGCAGCAGACTGGTGGCAGGCACTTTCTATCACCGGCGGTGCAGGGGTAAGGACAGGGCCAGTCGGGGAGGGGGGGAAGAGGCGATAGCATCACCGGTGGCCTCAGGTGGAGCATGGGAATTGGGGTGCGTCCGGCAGGAGTGAGCCAGCACCTGACAGTCCCAGCAGAGGGGGTAGTGGCATCCGGGGGGGGGCAGCATCCGGGAGTGGCAGAGCCAACAGTGTCCAGTCGGGCTCTGTGGCGGCAGTTTGCTTACAGCCAGCACCACCCATAGTGAGAGGCAGCGAACAGCAGAAGAGGAGGAGAATTGGAGGAGCCGCGTGGATAGGTCTGTGGCAGAGGCGGCGGTGGAGGCGTCCCTAATGGTAATTAAGTTTTTGGGGATGTGGAACAAATTGTTCAAGTTTACACTAACTCTTATGGGAAAAGTTGCTTTGATATACGAGTGTTTTGGTTTAAGAGCATGCTTCTGGAACGAATTATGCTCGTAAACCAAGGTACTACTGTACTTATAAATTCAGAAAACAACACTTACATTTGATCAATGAATACTACAAAATATAAAATAATAGCACTATTTTCTTTTAACATTCACTCTGCTGTAGCTTAGAGAGGTGGACTATACATTGAATCTTCACAAAATGGATTTAACCTGTGGAAAGAAACAAAAATTCCATAATTTGTAAATAGTTAAACTGATATCTCTGTAAATATTTTTCACTTCTAACAAAGTTTCAATTTATATGTGTTGATCAGAGGGGGGTTTTATATTAAAATTTTTGAAATATCAAATTGGTTACATTACATTACATTACGGATTTCTATTCCGCCTATACCTTGCAGTTCAAGGCGGATTACAAAAGAATTGACTGGACATTTCCAGAGATGTAAACATTTCAGAGGAGATTACTGGACATTTTCCAGTGAGGATGCAATTTTTTTTTTTTTTTTTTTTGGGTAACTGGAATTTTCTGGATGAAGGTGAGAGGTTGGTGAAGTGAGCTGGTGGTAGGTAAGGGGGTTAGGATTTTTGGATGAATTTTTTGAAGAGCAGGGTTTTGATTTCTTTGCGGAACGTTTTGAAGTCGTCCGATGTTGTCAGCAGGTTGGTGACGGATTGGTTGAGTTTTGCTGCTTGAGTTGCCAGAAGGTTATCGAACATTTTCTTGCGATGTGTGCCCTTGAAAGGGGGGAAGGTGAAAGGGTTAGGGGTTCTTCTGTGTCTTTTTGAGGAGATCTGGTTTAAGCGGTTGGTTAGGTAGGATGGGGAAGAGCCGTGTAATGCTTTGAATAATAGGCAGTAGAATTTGAATTGAATTCGTGCTTGTATGGGTAGCCAGTGGGAGTCTAAGAAGGCAGCTGTTATGTGATCATATTTTCTAAGTGAGTAGATTAGTCTAGGTTCTGACTTTAACATTAATTATATATTTCACCTAGTTAAAATATTTTATGTGGGTGAAGGTT
The DNA here is from genome assembly GCF_902459505.1 of Geotrypetes seraphini. NCBI lineage: Eukaryota > Metazoa > Chordata > Amphibia > Gymnophiona > Dermophiidae > Geotrypetes > Geotrypetes seraphini. Next base: position 370,087,339 of record NC_047084.1, read on the forward strand.
TTTGTATGTTAACCCATCTTCTAACTGGGACAATTCTCCGAGAACCCAGCAACTCATGAAAACAAAAAAAGAAAAACAGTGAGAAAATGCTCCCAAAGAGATCCGGGTTACATTAATTTAAATATGTTGGTTTTATTTAGCCTGCCACACAATAAGCCTGTGTAGTGCAGGTCAAATGTAAAAGGGTTTTCTTCTTTTTTCATAAAACTTAAACTGTAGCAAAGTAATGTTTGTCACTAGTCCAAATGAAGGAGAGGAAATGTAGATATTACAGTTGAATGCTGATGGTTTTTAAAAGTGATCTGCAAATACATCAGTTTGGCAGCCAGGTTAATCTTACGGAGGAGCAAATTCGAGAGTTACCCCACTCTTAAGAGAACTACACTGGCTAAAAAAAAACAACAACATTGCATGCTTGATCCAAAAAGCCATTTATGGAGATAATTCCAAAGGCCTAGTCTCAGACATCATTGTCACAAACTCTTTTCTCAACTCAAGATCAACACAACACTTTAAACTGACTTTCCCTTCACCTCTTTGTGAACATCGAAAGACATTACATGAATCCACCTTCGCATTCCAAGGGTCCAAAGTTCGGAATAGCCTACCTCTTCACTTGCGTCAACTAAACATGCATTACAACTTTTGGAAAATGCTAAAGACCCATTTTTTTTGCTCCAAACCAATAACTTGAAAGTTTAGACATTATACTCTTAGAGAGAAATTCTGCAACCAGCGCCTAAACTTACGGCCTGTTTTACAAAGCTGCGCTAGCGGCTGCCACGTGGCAACAACCACAAAGCCCTTTAAATCTCTATGGGCTTCGGGGCCCTTACTGCACTGCAGCCGCTAGCGCAGCTTTGTAAAACAGGCCCTTAGGCACCGGTAATTGAAGAATGCCATTAGAAATGGCAAAAAACAGCAAGGTTGAGGCTCCCTACTGGTGCCTAAATAAAAGGCACTGGAATTGCGCCTACATAGGCGCTTTAGGCCACTGAACACCAAAGTAGGCATGGCCAATGCCAAAAGTGGGGTTAGGCAGCCTATAAACCCTACATAAGTACTATTCACATAAAGAAATGCACCAGAAATATAGGGCTAGAAAATGCTGGCCTACATTTCTGGTGCCTATCTTTGCTGGGGGATCGCAACAGTGGTCTTTGCATGAATCGCACCTATGTAGGAGCCTGAAGTGCAATTCTTTAACCGCTGCTGTTGCGTGATTGACCCACAATCAGCAGCTGCTTTTAAGGTGGCCACACCAACATGGGCACCGGTTAGAGAATCTATATCTCTTTGTCAATGATCACCGACTGAAATGTTTGTGTAAACCTCATTGAATCCTTGAAACTTGCGGTACAGAAGAAAATGTATGGTATGGTATGGTAAATTATCTTAAACTTAAAAATCACAATCTTAAATTCAATTCTAACATAGACTGGGAGCCAATGCAACTCAATCAAGTAAAGGGTCACAAGATCATGAGATTTTCCATTCAGAATTAATTTGATTGCTGCATTTTGAATGGCCTGTAGTCTCTGAATTTGTTTCTTGGAAAGACACTTAAAGACAACACTGCAGTAATCCACAGCAGTAAAAATCAAAGACTGTGCCAACCAACGGAACGGAGAGATCCCAAGATAATATTTTAGTCTCCTCAATGATCTCAAATTTTTTTAAAAAAATTTCTGGACAACACTATTTGTATGAAGATCCATAGTCAACCTGGAATCTAAAATAATGCCAAGCAGTTTAATATTTATTTTTAGCGGTACTTCCACTCCTGCCAATTTGGGATTGATCTGAAGCCTAATCTTTTTTGGAATTTCCCACCCATAAAATATTTGTTTTGTCTAGATTAATCTTTAGATACTTAAGAGGCATCCAATTAAAGACAGCTGTGTCTCTAGACAGAAATAATTGGGAGTCAATGTAAAGAAGTTTTGAAGGTGTATCGAAGGGACTAGAAGTTGATGTTGCTACCTCATGTTCAGTAAAGGTTGTCTTATTTCACTTGGTCTCCAGTTCCTTATTGGTAATCTCTACTGGACTTATTTTGCTTTGCATTGCTAAGGCAAGGGGCATTTGTTCTCTTGTGCTTACTGGTTAGTGCAGCAGCCTGAGAACCTGGGGGACTAGGTTTGATTCCCATTGCAGCTCCTTGTGACTCTAGGCAAGTCACTCACCTTCCATTGCTCCAGGTAGAAAATAAGTATCTGCATATAATATATAAACTGCTTTGATTGCAACTAGAGAATGACACGGGGGACAAATTTGTACCCATCCCCGCAGGAACTCAATTTTCCCACCCCGGCCCCGTGAGTTTTGTCGCTGTTCTTATCCCTGCTCCATTCCTGTAAGCTCTGCCTTAGCTGCACAAGCCTCGAACACTTATGATTTTAAAGTGTTTGAGGCTTGTGCAGATGAGGACGGAACTTACAGGAATGGGGCAGGGACAGGAAAAGAACTTACGGGGACAGGATGGGAAAATGAGTCCCCGTGGGGATGGGCAAAATTCTGTCCCCATGTCATTCTCTAATTGCAACCACAGAAAGGCAGTATATCAAGTCCCATCCCCACTTAAGCTAATATATGTAACGGGCTTAAAGACAAGTGTATATATATCATTCTTTCTCTCTCTCTCTCTCTCTCTTTGGCCGCTGTCTGTCTTTCTTTCTGTCTCTCTCTCTCTCTCTTTGGCCACTGTCTGTCTGTCTGTCTTTCTGTGTCTCTCCTTGACCACTGTCTGTGTGTCTTTCTGTCTCTCTTTCTCCTTGGCCGCTGTCTGTCTTTCTGTCTCCCTCTGTCGCTCTCTGTGTGTGTCTGCTTTCTGTCTCTCCCTCTCTCCTTGGCTGCTGTCTGTGTGTCTGTCTGCCTTTCTGTCTCTCTCTCACCTTGGCCGCTGTCTGTCTCTCTCTCTCTCTCTCTCTCTCTCTGTCTGTCTTTCTGTCTCTCTGTCTCTCCTTGGGTGCTGTCTGTGTGTCTGTCTTTCTGTCTCTTTCTCTCCTTGGCTGCTGTCTGTCTGACTTTCTTTCTGTTTCTCTCCTTGACCACTGTCTGTGTGTCTGTATGTCTCTCTCTCTCTCTCTCTCTCTCTCCTTGGCTGCTGTCTTTCTGTCTCCCTCTGTCGCTTTCTGTATGTGTCTGTCTTTCTGTCTGTCTGTCTCTCCATGGCTGCTGTCTGTCTGTCTGTCTTTCTGTCTCTCCTTCTCTCCTTGGCCACTGTCTGGCTGTCTGTCTGCCTTTCTGTCTCTCTCTCTCTCCTTGGTCGCTGTCTGTCTGTCTCTCTATCTTGCTCTCTGTGTCTGTCTGTCTTTCTGTTTCTTTCTCTCCTTGGCCGCTGTCTGTTTGTTGATAATTTTTTGTTTGATACTGTAGTTAAGGTTTGGTTTTTTGGTTTTTTTTATCTGCAACATTAGTGTATGGTCATTAATGAAATAAACAGAAAAACAGGGTTTTTACAATCACTGTAAAAATAGGTTTAACACATGGGAAGGACCTGCATGAGGGCAAACAATGGACACCAACTTCACAGGATCAGGTTCCCGACATTCAGTGACTTAGAATGTGGCCGCAATAGCCAATAATCTCCGGAATCCCAAAGTTCCTGCTCACCCATTTGAAGGCTTTCAGGGCATGGAGCTGAGATCCTTAACGGCATTTTCCTTGACAGCTCTCGGACCCAATGAGCTTCGCCCTTTTTGGCAGCTGTCTGGCCAATCGAAAGGCATAGAAGATTGTCTCGCTCTCCCCCTCTCCCTGTTCCATTTTGCCCCAGCAGTGCCAGGCGGGCAGAGAGCTGCAACGGTGCTCTGACCCAGACGGGAGAGTGGAGGCAGAGGAGAAGACCGTGGAGGCAGAGAAAGTGGCAGTGGTTGTGGCCTTCCCTCCCCTAGCTTCATAGCTTGGTTGCCACCGCCTCCTTCTCTCCCCGATGTCAGCCCCGAATGTGCGCACGCGCCGCACACGCCGCATCCGTTAACATTCTGCCGGCCACGGAGCTACAGACGCACGGAGCCATGAAAATTGAAGTGCGCATGCGCGCTAAGGGAATTATTATAACGGATATACTGTATATTGCATGTCTTAACAGTTCAGTTCATTTTCAAAAATCAATAAACAGGAAGACTGTACATTTTTGAAGAATTAGTGAAAGCTATTGCTTTAAAACCAATGTTCCCTACAGCATAGAATGAAGAATATAGCTCACCAGTTCATTCTAGCTCTGGGCTATAGAGCAAGAATTATATGACATGATGAATCACATCTTGAAAACTGCCTCCTGACTCATCTACAGACTCACAGAAAGGATTAATAAGCCTTGCAGCAAAGTTTCAAGTTGAAAGAATGATCATGCATTCATATCGTTGGGCCTGTTTTATACCATGCATTTAATAGTGGTTTTGGGCTGGCGTTACTGACATAAATCTATGGGTTTTAGCCAAAATTATATACCTAGCTTAGTCAAAATGCAAAACATGACAGATATGAAAAAAACAACAGAATACTCTTTTAAGAAAGAAAAAAAGAGTAATTAAGAAGTTATATGTAAAATAAATTTATTGATAAATGTAGAGACTTTTTTCATTGAGATACAACTAAATAAACATTCCCACTGATATCAACCCTTATATATGCCAAATCTCTGACAAGGTGAGCAGTAAAGGAAAAACAAAGATACACAGATGCAATACTCCAAGCTACGCCTATACATCCCTAACCGCCCCTTCCGTTCCAAAGCAGAACAAAGACTCAGCATTCCCACAGGGAGATCCCTCCGAATGAGTACGGCGTACAAAAGATCCTACAGCCATTTCCTACCTCAGCTATGGAACTGACTACCCACACAGATCAGGTCGCTAGACTCACTAATGACATTCCGCAGAGCAGTAAAGACCTTCCTCTTCCGCCAATCGGGCCATTAAAAACTGCCTCCGCAATATACTTCTCCTAGTATTCTTCGCTATGACCACTCTGGTCTCTAGAATAAGCTCTGTTATTGTCTACTGTAACCTATTTGTTGTCATGACTAGTCTGTTTTCAAACGATTGTTAATGTCTACTTGTAACCCGTTCTGAGCTTCTGGGAGAACGGGATAGAAATCGAAATAAATAAATAATACAGTAATGTATATTTAATAGTATGCGAATGCCCCCCCCAAAAAAAATTCATTTTGTTTAGTTTTTAGTGTTCTTTATTGGATATTTTTCTCCATGCAGGAAGAGGCGGTCAGAGCATACCGCGAGTGATTTCCTTAACTCGCCAGCGCTCCGTCTGCCCTCTCCTGCCTTTTATGGAAAGTGGACGTAAGGTCCCTTCAAAGCAGTGTGCATCTATTGGGGGGGGCGTGAGGGAATGTTCAAAAAAGTATTTTACCTGTGGAGATGGTTATTTAGCCAGGCAAAAGGTCTTATTGAAAACTGCCTACCCTACAGTTTCTGTATTTTCACGGAGGCATTCCCAGGGGCAGCTTTAGGAGAGGAGGCTACACTGCACATAATTCGGGATTTTCAAAACAACCGTATTTGCGGTTTTTCAAGATTTGCGGGGGTTCCTGGAACGGAACCCCCGTGAATATCGGTGGAGTACTGTACATAAAACAGCACACTCATTAAAGGACCTGGCATGGGCCATGCTTTGGCTATATTGCCTGCATTTGGAGTCCTAAAAAATCTACATAAAAGCAAAAATCAAAAGCATATACACATATATAATTAACATACATATGTATCTAAAATAAAATATGAATATATTCCTGATGCCCATGTTGGGTCCTTTAATGAGTGTGCTTTTATACAAGGGGGCGCTGAAAAGTTCTCAGCCCACCCAACAAACTTCCTAAATTCTGAGCGTTATTTTGCCACTGTAGCTGGAAAGAGTGTTATCTTATTTCATTAAGTGCCAATTTGCAGAAACAAAATTCTATGATTTTTGACATTGTTTCAGATCATTGATTGAACCATATCCACATCATTCTCTTGGTTGGGCTGGGAACTTTTCAGCACCCCCACATATGTATTGCTGTTAATAAAAGTGTTTGAGGAAACTTCTTGGTGGCACAATGATCCCTGGTCATCTCTGCTATTGTGCTGTTATCTGTGGAGATTGTTTCCTCATTTTTGTTGTTTTCTGCCCAAAATTAGATACCTGGAAGATTCGTACTAAGATAATATTCTGTAAAGGTTACACCTAGAGAATGACACAGGGACAAATTTTTCCCATCCCCATGGGATCTCTCTATCCCCATCCCCACAAGCTCTGTCCCTGTTCCTGCCCCATTCCAGCAAGCTCTTTCCTCATCCGGTCAAGCCTCAAACACTTTAAAATCATAAGTGTTCGAGGCTTGTGAGGTTAAAGCAGAGCTACTTGGAATAGGACAGTGACAGGGGCAGAACTTGTGGGGATGGGACAGGGATATTGAGATCCCACAGGGACGGGGACAAATTTGTCCCCCTGTCATTCTCTAGACACCCTTTGCAGAAAACTAGCTTAGTGTGGATCTCGCACCTAAGTTCGGCTGCCAGCATTTACGATGGTCAAACCTTGATGTCAATGCTGGCACATACTTTATGGCAGATAGAAACATAGAAACATAGAAAGATGATGGCAGAAAAGGGCTATAGCCCATCAAGTCTGCCCACTCTACTGACCCACCCCATTAAGTCTGAGTACTAATGACCTAGTTCCTTAACTCGACCCTCGCAAGGATCCTACTAGGGCATCCCATTTATTCTTAAAGTCAATAACGCTGGTGGCCTTGATCACCTGCTCTGGAAGCTTGTTCCAGTGATCTACAACCCTTTCTGTGAAGAAATACTTCCTTATGTCACTATCGAATTTCCCTCCTCTGAGTTTGAATGGATGTCCCCTTGTGACCGAGGGTCCCCTGAGAAAGAAGATGTCTTCTTCCACCTCGACACGTCCCGTGATGTATTTAAATGTCTCAATCATGTCCCCCCTCTCCCTGCGCTCCTCTAGAGTGTAGAGCTGCAATTTGTTTAGTCTTTCTTCGTACGAGAGACCCTTGAGCCCCGAGATCATCCTAGTGGCCATCCGCTGAACCGACTCAACTCTAAGCACGTCTTTACGGTAATGTGGCCTCCAGAATTGCACACAGTATTCCAGATGAGGTCTCACCATGGTTCTGTACAGTGGCATTATGACTTCAGATTTGCGGCTAACGAAGCTTCTATTGATACATCCCATAAGTTGCCTTGCTTTGGATGAGGCCTTCTCTACTTGTTTGGCGGCCTTCATGTCTGCACTGATGATTACTCCCAAGTCTCTTTCTTCTGAAGTCCTAGCTAGTGTTTCTCCATTTAAGGTGTAAGGTTTGCATGGATTTCTGCTACCGAGATGCATAACCTTACATTTCTTAGCGTTGAAGCCCAGCTGCCATGTCGAGGACCAGTTTTCCAACGTAAGCAGATCCTGCGTCATACTATCCTGCAGATTGCTTTCACTTACTATATTACATAGTTTGGCGTCATCAGCGAATAGAGTTACTTTACCCTGAAGCCCTTGGGTCAAGTCTCTTATGAATATGTTAAAAAGGAGTGGACCCAGGACCGAGCCCTGTGGCACTCCGCTGGTCACCTCCGATGTCTCAGAGAGGGTGCCGTTGACCATCACCCTCTGACGTCTTCCACTCAGCCAATCTTTGACCCATGCAATTAGTGTCTCGCCTAACCCCATCGATTTCATCTTGTTTAATAGTCTACGGTGTGGGACGCTGTCGAAAGCTTTACTGAAGTCTAAGTACACTATGTCCAGAGACTCTCCCGAGTCCAGCTTTCCTGTTACCCAATCAAAGAAGCTGATAAGATTGGATTGGCATGATCTACCCTTAGTGAATCCATGTTGACTAGGATCCCTTAGATTCCCCTCATCCAAAATCGTGTCTAATTTACATTTAAGTAGTGTTTCCATGAGTTTACACACTATTGATGTGAGACTCACTGGTCTGTAATTTGCAGCCTCCGCTCTGCAACCCTTTTTGTGCAGAGGAACGACGTTAGCTGTTTTCCAGTCCAGGGGGACTCTCCCTGTACTTAGGGAGAGATTGAAGAGCGTGGTTAATGGTTCCGCCAGGACATCGCACAGCTCCCTGAGAACTCGTGGGTGCAATTTGTCTGGTCCCATGGCTTTGCTTACCTTGAGTCTTGACAGTTCGCTGTAAACATCAGCTGGTGAGAACCCAAGATTCTGAAATGGGTCTTCCTTGCTTGGCTTTGCTTCCAGCTGTGGCCCGTGTCCAGGTGCCTCACAGGTAAAGACTGAGCAGAAGTAATCGTTCAGTAGTTTGGCTTTTTCGGAATCTGTTTCCACATAAATCCCATCTGCTGTTCTAAGACGTACTATCCCATTTGTGTTCTTCTGCCTGTCACTAATATACCTGAAGAAGGATTTGTCCCCTTTCTTAATGTTCTTTGCTAGAGTTTCTTCCACTCGAAGTTTGGCCTCCCTGACTGCTGTTTTGACCGCTGCAGACCTTGTCTTGTATTCAATTTTAGCTTCTTTCTCCCCGGTGCATTTGTATGAAAGAAATGCTCTTTTCTTGTCCTTGACTAGGTGTGAGATCTCATCAGTGAACCAACGGGGTTTCCTCTTTCTTTGTTGTTTATTTACCGATTTTATGTAGCGGATAGTTGCTTCGTGTAGTGTCCTTTTCAGTGTTGACCACATAGCTTCCACATCATCCGTTGTTTCCAGAGCCTGTAGCGTCTGATGGACGAAATCACCCATGCTTGCGAAGTCAGTGCCCCGGAAATTGAGTACCTTCGTTTTTGTTTGTGATCTAGGGAAGCCCTTTCTAAGGTTGAACCATACCATGTTATGGTCACTGGTTGCCAGCGTTTCTCCCACCAAGACTTCCGTGACGCTTTCCCCGTTCGTAAGTATCAGGTCCAGGATGGCCTGGGCCCTAGTGGGCTCTAGTACCATTTGTTTGAGCTGTACTCCCTTCATGGATGTTAATATCCTCTTGCTACTACAAGTTGTTGCTGAGAATGTGTTCCAGTCTACATCAGGCATGTTGAAGTCCCCTAACAGGACAACGTCCCCCCGTAAGGTGATATTCTCAATGTCTTCAATTAATTCATTGTCTTTGTCCTCCGATTGTCTTGGAGGTCTGTATACCACACCGAGGTATAGGCATTTCTCTCCGCCTCTGGTTGCACAATTGAGAGTATTCTATAGCCATCATGCCTGCAATCTGCCCATGACCAATCCCCTTTTGAGTTGTACTATAAAGTTTAGATGTCATATGAAAGAAGGAACTGAATGGTCTGCATCACATTTGCCACACGGGAATCGCTACCATTTGCACTTTTTTATGAATCTTTCTCCTTTCTTGAAATGACAAGAATTTAAGAGCTTGGTCCTACTTCTAAACTGTGCCATCAAACTGGTTGCATACTTTTTGTATTTTTATTTTGGCCATAAATCTCATAATCACTATCAGTATCTGTTTGTACCATTAAGCTCCTCTGTCCTAATACTAGAATAATTTTAAATAGAATCTCCAACACTGCTGCAGACACTTATAAAGATACAAACCAAGAGCAGTAATGGTCAATAGGTCAAAATAGAGAGTTCACTGATCCACACTGGCACATCTGGCACATCTCATTATGCATATCTGCACTTAACCCAAATGAGTGCCAATTAACATCAGTTATTGACTGTTAACAGTTCATTAATAATTAATTTTTGTGGGTGCCCATATTTTGGTGACCTATGTAATATCTGGAAATAAGCATACGATTGTACGCACAAGTTATAGAATTAGGGGATTACTGCACAGTCTTTGCATTTACCATAAGAACATAAGAATAACCTTACTGGGTCAGACCAATTGTCCATCAAGCCCAGTAGCCCGTTCTCACGATGGCCAATCCAGGTCACTAGTACTTGACAAAAACCCAAAGAATAGCAACATTCCATTCTACCGATCCAGGGCAAGCAGTGGCTTCCCCCATGTCTTTTTCAATAATAGACTATGGACTTTTCCTCTAGGAAATTGTCCAAACCTTTCTTACAACCAGCTACGCTATCTGCTCTTATCACAACCTCTGGCAATGCGCTCCAGAGCTTAACTATTCTCTGATTGAAAAAATATTTCCTCCTAGTGGTTTTAAAAGTATTACTCTGTAACTTCATCTCCTAGTCTTTGTAAATCTTGATGCAGTGCAAAAAATCAATCCACTTGTAGCCCTTCTACTCCACTCAGGATTTATTGTAGACTTCAATCATATCTCCCTTCAGCCGTCTCTTTTCCAAGCTGAAGAGCCCTAACCTCTTTAGTCTTTCCTTATACGAGAGGAATTCCATCTTCTTTATCATCTTGGTTACATTATAAAGGCAAACATTTACCCAGTGTTGTGCAAATTACTCTTCAAAAGTAATGAATTATAATTACTAGTTACTACTCAGCTTGCAGTAATTAGTTGCAGTCATTAAATTGTAATGTAAAATTTGTTACCCGCTTAGGGTAACAAATTGCTTTTCCTTTACTGATACCACATCCAAAAATACTTATGGTAAAAGCCTTATGGTACATGAAGAGTTAAATATCCATCTTATATACAACCTCAATGTGTATATCACATAACTTCATCTCTTGATGCTTATTTCAAGGAGATTTGACCAGCTCATACCAACCACATCCTCTGCCATGTCATGTCATGCTGTGTTCATTACTCTTCAAAAGTAGTTCATTACAGTTACTGGGATAGTGAATAAGTAGCTGACTAATTTTTTGATTATTGCAAGAAAGTAATTAAGTACGGTAACTAATTACTATTAACTCAATATTGTGCAACAATGCATTTACCACACTATAGTAAAAGGGTCCCAAAATTATCACCAAATACTGTAATTTACTCAAATTCTTTCCTTTCTGTCACACTGGCTAGACTCTTGTATTAGTAATTCCCAGCACATATTCTCCACAGTTGGTAAAGCACTGTACAGTACTCTTCGGTATTCCATATTAAAATTTGCTAAAAAGCGTTGCAGAGGTTCTTTGATTTTCACACTGGGCTGTGTGATTTAAAGAGGTCATGATGAATGTGATAGCACAGTGAATAAAATCTATATTTTTTTGAGTTAATGTTCTTTGGTTTGGTCGTGGTAATATCCTTGAACATAAAAACTGTGTAGAAAAAGAGCTTTAAGGAGAAAGCTCTTTTCTATGTACATGAGTGCTCATTAACCTCATTTCCAGGAATAGGATGACATGGACTAAGAAATCCTGACATTCACTTTGAGGAGCTAATGAAACAGCAGGAATGGTTAAGAAGACCCAAAATAAGCTGCTCAGCACCCCAGCGATTTGCTGCAATCTGCTACTGTTTCAACTTTAAGTTTAGTCCTCAATGTCAAAAGTCCCATAGTGTTTGTGGAAGATTTTGGTCCCTTTTGCCCTGGTGCAACAAATGTGACACAGCCCATAGGAACTGAATGGACTGCGTCACATGTGCCACATGGGAATCGCTACCAAAGCTTTGTAAAAGGAGCCCTTCATTTTTCACTTTTTTATGAATCTTTCTCCATTCTTGAAATGACAAGAATTTAAGAGCTTGGTCCTATTTCTAAACTGTGCCATCAAACTGGTTGCATACTTTTTGTATTTTTATTCTGGCCATAAATCTCATAATCACTATCAGTATCTGTTTGTACCATTAAGCTCCTCTGTCCTAATACTAGAATAATTTTAAATAGGATCTCCAACACTGCTGCAGACACTTATAAAGATACAAACCAAGAGCAGTAATGGTCAATAGGTCATAAGAGAGAGTTCACTGATCCACACTGGCTCAAAATACTATTTAACACAAAATTTTAAAGTGAATATGGCATGCCCTCAGTGTGAGGAGTCAGCAATCGGGAGTGTAACAACGTAATCATTTCAACGCTTAACAACGAGGGCAGAGCGAGCAGAATACCACTCACTTCCACCTGCACACCATCATGGGGCATGTCAATGTGCATCAATCAAAATGTGATAGAATAACAGAACAATACCAGTATAATAGTGCATACTTACACTAAGGCACATGGGGTAGATTCTATAAAGAGCACTAAAAAGCATTAAAAAAAAAAATGAGCGCTAGGCAAGTAAGCATTCTAGAACAGCAAAGTTGAGCGCTGAAACTATTGTAGCGTACAAGGGCCCACTGAAAAGTTCTCAGCGCAACCAACAAAGGCCTAGATTCACTAAGCAAACCGGTCGTGTACCGATTTAGTCAGTAATAATAATAATAATAATTTATTTTTCAAGTTTTCAAGTTTTTATTAGGATTTTATATACCGCCTATCAAGGTTATCTAATCGGTTTTTACAATCAGGTACTCAAGCATTTCTTATATACCGCTATATGAAGTTCGAAGCGGTTTACAATAATGATACATTTGACAGTACATGGGATAGAAACGGTTTACAATAAAGATACGTTTAGTCAGTACATGGGATGCAAGTGGGTTACAGTACAGATATATCTTGTCAGTACATGGGATGCAAGTGGGTTACAATACAAGTTGTTCCGCCACTTATTTCTGTCAAATGGGATGATCAGTGACACTCAGAAAAGCACACAGACAATATAAAGCATAAACAATCACACTTTATTATATATATATATATATAAATATAAAATAGAATCACCGTCATTCTGGGCAGCACCATCCTTCACAATCGGGAACCCTCTGCGATTGATAGGAGGGGAGAACCGGGTTTCTGTCCCTTCGTTGCAACGAAAATGGATTCGTTTTCTATGGGCTGATTTCGTCTCTTATATAGGGTAACAACTGCTGCCCTCTTAGTAAGACAGCTGGTTCTGGTCTTTTGTTTTGACAACACCCAGGTCAAAAGAGGTCAAGATAGCAGATACTTGTTTGGTTTCCCTGTCCTTTTGATGTAACCCAAGAAGTGTGGCAGAGCCCGGTTTCCCATCTGTCTTTACTGATGTTATTTGAGCGGCACGCATGCAAAGGAAGTCAAGATGTTAGCTAAGCAAACTTATTATAGAAACCATCTGATTTTACTGTCCTGTGGAGATCAAAGTGGTCAGGATGTCAAATAAGCAAGGTTATTGCAGAGACCATCTGGTCTTACTGTCCTGTGGAGATCAAGGAGGTCAGGATGTCAAATACGCCAGGAGGTGTTGCAGTTTATTGTCTCTTTGATGCTATCCAGTTGACACTCAGACAAAGGAAGTCAGGATCTCAAATAAGCAAGGTTATTGTAGAAACCATCTGGTCTTACTGTTCTTTGTAGGTCAGGGAGGTCAGGTAAGCAGACTTGAGGATACATATCATTAATATTCTGAACATGTCAGTAATATACTGAAGCATAACACAAGTGGTTTACTATCAAGGTGCATTTTGTCAGTGTAAGACTTGAGGCGGTCCAGAGGAGGGCGACGAAAATGATAGGAGGCTTGCACCAGAAGACGTATGAGGAGAGACTGGAAGCCCTGAATATGTATACCCTAGAGGAAAGGAGAGACAGGGGAGATATGATTCAGACGTTCAAATACTTAAAGGGTATTAACGTAGAACAAAATATTTTCCAGAGAAAGGAAAATGGTAAAACCAGAGGACATAATTTGAGGTTGAGGGGTGGTAGATTCAGGGGCAATGTTAGGAAATTCTACTTTACGGAGAGGGTGGTGGATGCCTGGAATGCGCTCCCGAGAGAGGTGGTGGAGAGTAAAACTGTGACTGAGTTCAAAGAAGCGTGGGATGAACACAGAAGATTTAGAATCAGAAAATAATATTAAAGATTGAACTAGGCCAGTTACTGGGCAGACTTGTACGGTCTGTGTCTGTGCATGGCCGTTTGGAGGAGGATGGGCAGGGGAGGGCTTCAATGGCTGGGAGGGTGTAGATGGGATGGAGTAAGTCTTAAGAGATTTCGGCAGTTGGAACCCAAGCACAGTACCGGGTAAAGCTTTGGATTCTCGCCCAGAAATAGCTAAGAAGAAAAAAAATAATAATAATTTAAATTGAATCAGATTGGGCAGACTGGATGGACCATTCGGGTCTTTATCTGCCGTCATCTACTATGTTACTATGTTACTATGTTACCATAAAGATACATTTAGTCAGTACATGGGTTACAATAAAGATACTTTTTGTCAGTACATGGGGTGCAGGTGGATTACAATAAAGATACATTATGTCAGTACATGAGATTCAAGGTGGAAAGTATAATTCGTTTTGGGCCTTGGAATTAGGGGGCGAGGTGGAAGGGTCATGGCGAGGAAGAGTTGGGTATAGGAATTTAGAATTTGTTAAATAGTCGAGTTTTCAGGAATTTTCTAAAGTCTGTGTATGTAGTGGCCTCAAGTATGGGCTCTCCAAGCCATGTGTTCAGCCTAGCTGCCTGGAATGAAAACATTCTATCTAGAAACTTTTTGTATTGGTAAGATTTCAAGGAGGGGTAATTAAATAGGTTTGTTCTGCGAGTGCTCTTGTTGGACTCATTGGGGGAGAACTGGGAGATTAGGTAAACTGGAAGAATCCCAAAGACAGCTTTGTAGCAAAAACAAGCAAACTTGAAGAGGACTCTGGATTCTGCGGGTAACCAGTGGAGTTTCTGATAATAAGGGGAAATGTGTTCCCATTTTTTTAAACCGTGGATTAGTCGGATCGCGGTGTTCTGAATTAATCTCAGCTTGTTGATGTTCTTTTTATAAGCTCCTAGGTATATGATGTTACAGTAATCTAGGGTGCTTAAGATGGATGACTGTACTAGTAAACGGAAGGACTTTTCATCAAAAAAATTTTTAATAGTGCGAAGTTTCCAGAGGACCGAAATACATTTTTTAAACAGTAGGTTTGTGTGGTTTTCCAGGGTTAGGTGTTTGTCAAGTGTTACCCCCAGAATCTTTATGGTTTGGTCAATGTAGTAGTCGATGGTAAGCGAAACTTTCAAAACCCAGACTTCAGCTCTGAATATCTGGTTGTTTTTAAGCCAGTTAAGACATAGCTGCTGAAGTCAATAATCATAGAACTTGTTTTCTGCGGTGTAAACCTGGCTGCTTAACTTTGACCCCGGAACAATCCCCCAACACAGCCAGCTTTAAGTTTGATGCTAACCATGATATTCAGTCCTGGCCAAGCGATTTAACCGGTAAGCAGCCGGCTAAATCACTATGACTATCAGGTCCACTAAACCCATTTACTAGTGCAGCTAGTATAAGTGTATGGGATGGAGATTGGTTGGAGTCAGTACGTCAAGCTCTGTCTCTGGCAGTGTTCAAATCTGTTTTTTGAGGCTGCTTTTAACTCCTAACTTCTATTCGCTTGTAAAGTACCTCTGCCTGCTTTAACTATTCCCACCGTAAGTAATTCCCTAGACCCTATTTGTCCTGTTTATATGTTTTAATTAGATTGTAAGCTTTGTCAAGCAGGGATTGTCTCTTACATGTTTAATGTACAACACTGCATATAGCAGCACTATAGAAATGATTATTAATAGTAGTAGTAGTGTGGGCAGAGTCATGATTGGTGATAACATTTAGGTTCGATCCCAAGCAGGTATAAAGTTCATCACTTATAGTCTAGGTGTTATTTTGTTGGAATTTTTGCTGGCATTTTTTTAAAATGTTAATTGTTGCTGGCTTACCTAAAACCTGATATTCAGTGACAACCAATGTCTGGACACCCGCACTGAATATCAAGGCATAAGTCATAGAAACATAGAAAAATGACGGCAGATAAGGGCCACAGCCCATCAAGTCTGCCCACTCCTGGAGATCACACTCCTAATGACCCATCCTTAACTCCACCCTCTTAGGGATCCCACATGGGCATCCCATTTACCCTTAAAATCTGGCACGCTGTTGGCCTCGATTACCTGTATCAGAAGCTTGTTCCAATGATCAACCACTCTTTCGGTGAAGAAATACTTTCTGGTGTCACCATGAAATTTCCCACCCCTGAGTTTAAGCGGATGCCCTCTTGTGGCTGAGGGTCCTTGGAGAAGGAAAATATTTTCTTCCACCTCGATACGTCCGGTGATGTATTCAAATGTCTCAATCATGTCTCCCTTCTCCCTACGCTCATCGAGAGAGTAGAGCTGCAATTTGTTCAGCCTCTCTTCGTATGATAGATCCTTGAACCCCAAGACCATCCTGGTGGCCATCCGCTGAACCGACTCTACTCTTAGCACATCTTTACGGTAATGTGGCCTCCAGAATTGCACACAGTATTCCAGATGTGGTCTCACCATGGTTCTGTATAACGGCATGATGACCTTAGGCTTTCGGCTGACGAAACTTCTGCGGATACAACCTAACATTTGTTTTGCCTTAGATGAAGCCTTCTCCACTTGACTGGCAGCTTTCATATCTGCACTGATGATCACTCCCAAATCTCGTTCTGTTACAGTCCTAGCTAAAGTCACATCATTTAAGGTGTAAGTTCTGCACGGATTTCTACTGCCGAGGTGCATGACCTTTCCTAGACCAGTGGTAAGCAATTCCGGTCCTCGAGAGCCGAAGCCAGGTCAGGTTTCAGGATCTCCACCATGAATATGTACGATATGGATTTGCATGCACTGCCTCCTTGAGATGCTAATCTATCTCATGCAAATTTTTTGTGGATATCCTGAAAACCTGACCTGGCTCCAGCTCTCGAGGATCGGCATTGCCCACCTCTGCCCTAGACCATAATGCTGATGCCACCAGCTTGTGTACATCCAACAAAGGCTGCTGGGTGCTTGTTTTTGGTGGTTTCATGTCTGACACGTCAATGGCCATCTGTTCGATGAACTCAAAACATGATTCATCGGAGAAGGTATCCCTCTGCCAGTTGGTGCAAGTCGAATGTTTGTATTCCTGTGCAAATTGCAGCTGTTTTTTGCAATGAATCTTCATGAGCATGGGTGCAGTCACCAGCCGTCTGCTCCAGACCCCCATTCACTGCACAGTTGCTTTGGACACACATCTGGAAGCCCTTCCCCCCCCCCCGGTTCATTTGGATGGTGAGTTACTCAATGGTAGCGTGCCAATTGGCTCGCACCAACCTGTTCAGCTATCGTTCACCTCTCGTATCGATGGCTCATGCAGCCCTCCCAGTTACCATGTCGAGTCGTCAAAAAGATTCCATTCATCCACTCACGGTACACTTTAACCACAGCAGCCTGTGAACAGTTCACAAACTCTGCCATTTCTGAAATGCTGCCGCCCTTAGCTCGAAGGCCTCCCAGAGCTTATGCAGGTCCATACAATATTCAGTCAGGGTGTGTATAAGTTATACGACCCCAGCTGAATAGCAGGCCAGGACCACATAATTTTTTTCTTCTTGTTGTTTAAAAAAAAAAAAAAAGAGAGAGAGAGAGGAAGTGATGTCATCAACGAAGATGGCTGCCTAAGCTCAAGGTTCTGTCTTCTGGCCATCATAATTCCCCCGAAAATTGATTTCTCAGCTGAGGAACTGCTAACATTGGTGGGGTGGCTGGTCCATTAAAGTCTCCTGCACCTCATAACAGTGGCGTACCAAGGGTGGGGCATGGGGGGCGGTCCGCCCCGGGTGCCAAGCCCTGAGGGGGAGCTCCCGGTCCGGTCCGGTCCGGTTCCCCCCCACCTGCGCCGGGTGTCGCGTATGGAAACAGCCTACAGCAAGATCGCGATGCTAGCGATCTTTGCCTGCTTCGGCTGTTTCCTCCACCACGATCCCGCCCCTCCTCTGACGTCAGAGTAGGGGCGGGACCGTGGCGGAGGAAACAGCCGAAGCAAGCAAAGATCGCTGGCATCGCGCGATCTTGCTGCAGGCTGTTTCCCCAGGGAAATGAAACGTGAAGGCCGGGGGAATGAGCAGTGCTTTGTGGTGGTGGAGATGGGGCCGAGCCGAGCGGTCCTTCGAGGTAGTGAGGGGGGGGCAGCAGGCCTTCAGGGTGGGGCAGGCAGGCAGACCTTGTAGGGGGGTGACAGGCCTTCGGAGGGGGTGCAGGCCTTCGGGGGGGACAGGCCTTCAAGGGAGGGCACAGACCTTCAAGGGGGGGACAGGCCTTCGAGGGGAGTGTAGGCCTTCAGGGGGGTGCAGGCCTTCGAGGGGGACAAGCAGGCCTTCGGGGGGTGACAGGCCTTCAGGGGGTGGTGCAGGCTTTCAAGGGGGGGCAGGCCTTCGAGGGGGGGCAGGCCTTCAAGGGGGGGGCAGGCCTTCAAGGTGAACAGGCAGGCATGCCTTCAAGGGGGGGACAGGCCTTCGAGGGGGGTGTAGGCCTTCGGAGGGGTTCAGGCCTTCGGGGGGGTGCAGGCCTTCGGGGGGTACAGGCCTTCGGGGGGGTGCAGGCCTTCAAGGGGGGGACAGGCCTTCAAGGGGAACAGGCAGGCCTTCAAGGGGGGGGACAGGCCTTCAAGGGGGGGGCAGGCCTTCAAGGGGGGGCAGGCCTTCGAGGAGGTTGTAGGCCTTCGGGGGGTGCAGGCCTTCGGGGGGGTGCAGGCCTTCAAGGGGGGGGCAGGCCTTCAAGGTGAACAGGCAGGCATGCCTTCAAGGGGGGGACAGGCCTTCGAGGGGGTGTAGGCCTTCAGGGGGGTGCAGGCCTTCGGGGGGTACAGGCCTTCGGGGGGGTGCAGGCCTTCAAGGGGGGGACAGGCCTTCAAGGGGAACAGGAAGGCCTTCAAGGGGGGGGACAGGCCTTCGGGGGGGGTGCAGGCCTTCAAGGGGGGACAGGCCTTCAAGGGGGGGACAGGCCTTCAGGGGTGGGATGCAGACCTTTAAGGGGAGGACAGGCCTTCAGGGGAGGGGGGGCCCTGGTGTAGAAGTACACGGAGGGAAGGGGGAGGGGTTCAAAGAGACGTGCATATGCCGGACTTTGGGTGGGAAGAAATAATGGGTCTGAAAATAGAGGTGAGAGAGAGAGATGATGGACATGGGTTTTAGGGAGGGAAGGAACAGAAAGGGAGAGAAGTTGGACACAAGGGATGGTGTGGAAGGGGGATAGAGATACTGGTTAGGAGGGTAGTTGGGAAAAGAAAGGGAGAAATGGTAGACCCTGGGGTGGTGGGGAAGGAGGGAGAGCTGCTGGATGAAAGGGTAGTTAAGAAAAGGTGGATCTGTGGAGGGAGACAAAAAAAAGGAAAGATGCCAGACATCCGGGGGAGAGAAGGGAAACGGAAGGGGAGGACAGAGATGGCAGATGGATGGTTAGCACAGAGAAAGAAGAAAGAAGGAGACCCTGGCAAGCAAGTTATCAGAAGACAACCAGAGCCTTGGACCAACAAGATTTGAAAAATAACCAGACAACAAAAAGGTAGAAAAACTAATTTTATTTTCTGTTTTGTGATTACAATATGTCAGATTTGAAATGTGTATCCTGCCAGAGCTGGTGTTAGACCGCAAACGTGAGCTAGGATTTAACAGAGAGAGGAAAAGTCCTTTTTGTTTCTTTATTTTATTTACACCACAGCGCCAGTGTGGTTAGGAGAAGCCAAAGGGGGGTGAAAAAGCTATAAAATAAACCCACCAGGATGTTTGAAAAAAACACCCAATTGGGCAGGAAAATCGAATCGATAAACCAATTCAATAGGCTGAATCGAATCGAAATTTTTTTTCCTGAATCTGGCAGCACTAGTTTTCGCTACTGTCTTAGACTTTAGGACCTGGGATTGGGGAGAGATGGCATCCTCAGTACTTTATAATGCAAGTGAAATGAGGATTTGGTCAGATTTTTGAAGGGTCTGCACTCTGCAGAAGAAAAATATTGTATAGGCCGGGGACATGAGACAGCAGGAAATGGGAACTTTTCTTCCTTCTATTTTTGTGAATGGAAAGGCTGAAAATGTCAGAGTTCAGTTAAAATATGTGCTTTATAAGAAAATATAATAATGTGTTTTATAAAGTTTATAGCATTGCTGGCCTACCCGGTGGGGTGTTCCTAGTGGTGGTGGTGGCAGCGTGTCAATGTGTTGAGAGGAAGAGGTGATCTGGGAAATTCTGCTGAGTAAACTCCGGGCTCATTTCCACCCCCCAGTTAGTCCACTCCACTCAACTGGTTCACACACTGAGTGGGTCTTTGGGTGTTGTTCCTGGGTAGTTGTTTTGGGATCTCTTCCAGTGGTTTGTCAGTATCTCCTTCTGGTCCAAGGAAGGAAACTTTGTTAACCTTAGCACTGACCTAAAGAATATGTTTGTAACAGCGCTGCTTGTGTGGCATTAGTCTATGTAGTGATCGAAAGAAAAAAACAGACCTTTGCACATTTTTGCACTATATGGTGGGTGTATGAGGAGATTCACATTTCCTGCACAGCTAAGTCCGTGTGAACTTACCTTGTGCTGTATTTGACATCTAGCAAAGTCTCTGTTTGGAAGGAAAGATCTCAGCTTAAAAATGAAGTGGCCAGAAGTTATGGTAAAAGCAGATAGTGTAGCTGGTTTTAAGAAAGGTTTGGACAAATTCCTGGAGGAAAAGTCCATAGTCTGTTATTAAGACATGGGGGAAACATCTGCTTGCCCTGGATCGGTAGCATGGAATGTTGCTACTCTTTGGGTTTTGACCAGGTACTAGTGACCTGGATAGGCTTCCATGAGAATGGATTACTGGGCATGATGGACCATTGGTCTGACCCAGTTAGGCTATTCTTATGTTATGTTCTCATCTGTAGGGGCCTTTGTTTTCACTTCTTATTTTAATGTATTTTTTTTCTGAGAACTTATCAGTGTTTTTTATAATGGGAATAAAATTGGAAGAGAATTAATGTGTGTGGAATGGGGGGGTAACTAATTTCTTCAGCTAAATAATTCAATCCACCTCAACCAGACATAGGAGAACTCACGCACCATTCACACACCCTCCAACCAAAATCGTCAAAAGAAAAAAACAGTTCGACAACCTCCTAGCCATTCGAGCTGCAACACTTGACCCCCAACTCTACAACCTATTGATCTCGACCACAAACTACAAAACCTTCAAAAAAGAAATAAAAACCCTTCTATTCAAAAAACACATAAAACCGAACTAACACAATTAGAACTGTCCCAAGCATCACCTGCAACTACTCCATATGTACTTCTGATGTCATGACAATTCAAACATAATTTATGTTATGTTATGGTATGTTTGGAATAATGGTTACATATATGAGGTTCAATAAAAGAAAATTTTCACTGCCTGTTTCTATTATGACCATTTATTCAGTTTCATGGTTATTACAAAAAAATATTTTTTTACATTGGGGGGGTGTCAAAAAATTATGGGCCCCGGGTGCCACATACCCTATGTACGTGGCCTCATACCCTAGGTATCTGCCTCATAGCATCGAAAAAAAGAATGGAGGGTGATCTCACTTTATGATCTCACTGCCTGAAAAAAACCATGCATGTTCCCTGTACACTGCAGGGCCTCAGGATGAAGGTGGGGAATCTACCCGTGTATTGGACATGCTGCAATCGCTGCCTGCGAGGGCCTCAGAGAGTAGTGGAGGAGCCATGGAACCTCTCACTAAAGCCGATCTCCAAGAAATAGTAACAGAGGTTAAGTCGGAGATCTCCACAGTGACCTTTCAAGTCACAGAAGCGATCAGGGAGCTGTGGCAGGATCTTGCAGAAATCAGGTCTCGTATTGATACTGTTGAGTTTCGAATGGATGCTTATGAGTAGTCAGTCACTGGGGCGCAGCTAGATTTGGAGGACGTGCAATCTGAATTGCATGAACTGATTGACAAAATTGAGGACCTTGAAAATTGGGCCCGCCAATACAATTTACAGATTCGGAGAGTCGAATATAAAAATGCGAAGGAGATATTGACTATCTTAGCCAGATGGTTGCTACAGTATACAACCACTCAAATTATAAGTTAATAAGAATCTGATGCACCCATACACCCAAAAACCATAAAAACATATTCCCACCCTGCATTATGTTTTAAATTTGTTACTTTATTATATTAAACCAGCAAACTGCAAGGAAGGGAACCCGCAGGAAACCTGAACCTCCAGGGGCAAAGTAAAAAGGTGGGGGGGGGGGATGATTCCTTGTATTTACTAAGACGGAGCAAGCTAAACAGATCAAACAGTATGGACGCTGAAGGGCGGAGGCTAACTGACTCAGACGCCAAAACCGAAATTTAAGGAAGCTGCACATGCGCACAGCCTAAAGCTCCCTCCCACATACTGTGTCAGTTAGCCTCCGCCCTTCAGCATCCATGCTGTCTGATCTGGCAATGCTATGAAGACTGGAGGAACACTGTACCGCGAGGGTAATGTATGTTGTATGTGGGATCTTGTGTGGGGGGGGGGGGAGGAGGTAATGTTGTTGATTGCTTTCTGTACCATAATGGGCATCTTGTGTATGATGCTTTTCAGTTCTATGGTTCTTTTGTTTATTGATCTTATGGATACGTTGTTCTGTATAATGTGCTTTGACAACAAATAAAAGCTATAAGTTAAAAAAAATTTACCCTGTCACGTACCGCGATTCTACAAACAGCACCATTACATGATTGACACAAAATCTGTGCCATTTTTGTAGGCAGTCACCAATTATGGTGATGTTTGGAGTTCCTGATTACCTTCCTAAACTCCCCCCCCCCCACCACCAACAACAACAATGCACCCTCCTCCCAACCCCCAGAACTACCTAAATACCTGGTGGTTCTGTGGGGGGTCATTGGGGCAGGAGTGTGGTCCCCATGCTGCTGCCCCTTTTCTAGCACCTTGCAAAATGGCTGTCATGACCTCTTGAGGCTGTCATGACCTCTTGAGGACCTGCTTACATTGGAAAGTTGGTCCTCAACCTGGCAGCTAGGCTTCAATGCTAAGAAATGTAAGGTCATGCACCTCGGAAGCGGAAATCCATGCAGGACGTACTTCTTGAACGGAGAAACTTTAACTAGGACTTCAGCAGAATGAGATTTAGGAGTAATCATCAGTGCAGACATGAAAACTGCCAATCAAATGGAGAAGGCTTCATCTAAGGCAAGGCAGATATTGGGTTGTATCAATAGAAGTTTCGTCAGCCAAAAGCCTGGAGTCATAATGCCGTTGTACAGGGCCATGGTGAGACCTCATCTGGAGTACTGTGTGCAATTCTGGAGGCCACATTACAGTAAAGATGTGCGCAGAATTGAATCGGTTCAGCAGACGGCCACCAGGATGATCTCGGGGCTCAAGGGTCTCTCGTACGAAGAGAGACTAAACAAATTGCAGCTCTACACTCTTGAGGAACGTAGGGAGAGTGGAGACATGATCGAAACATTTAAGTACCTCACAGGACGTGTCGAAGTGGAAGATGATATTTTCTTTCTCAAGGGACCCTCGGCCACAAGAGGGCACCCATTCAAACTCAGGGGCAGAAAATTTCATGGCGACACCAAAAAGTATTTCTTCATAGAGAGAGTGGTTGATCATTGGAACAAGCTTCCAGTGCAGGTGATCAAGGCAGACAGCGTGCCAGACTTTAAGAATAAATGGGATACCCATGTGGGATCCCTACGAGGGTCAAGATAAGGAAATTGGGTCCTTAGGGCATAGACAAGGGGTGGGTAAGCAGAATGGGCAGACTTGATGGGCTGTAGCCCTTTTCTGCCGTCATCTTCTATGTTTCTATGTTTCTATGAGGTCAGTTGTGGTACTATAGCAAGTACTGCAAGAGGTTGCAGCAGCCATTTTGCAAGGAGCCCACAAAAGGGGCAGAAACAAGAGGCCTGTGCTCCTGCCCTCAACAACCCCCTTCCCCCACTGGACCACCAGGTATTTAGGTAAGGGGCTTTGCGGGGGGTAAGGGTGTGCCACAGGTTGCGGAGAGGGAAAGGGGGAATTGTTGGGTGGAAGAAGGATCAGGGGCACCAAAGGTCATTTTTTTTTTTTTTTTTTAATGCCCCCAGATTAATATTGCCAGCACCTACTTAAGACTTGGCTCCTCCCCAGAACCATCCCCTGGTCCACCCCTAACCGGCCCTCTTTTCTGTGGGCCAGAGTCGATGTTCAATGGTAGTGCCTGGTTTAATGCCACTGAACATTGTAGATAGGTGGCGATAGACTTAAGCGGGACAGAGCCTCTCTAGTCTGCTTAAATAACTCTGAATATTGGCCCCACATGTCTATTAAACAGGCTTAAATAGGTGCCTTTCTGGTCTAGTAACCAGGGCACTCTGTCATTATGTTACCCTTTCATAGTGTATTCTTGTAGAACATGATGTCTGTCTACCCTGATGATCTGCTACATATCAAAACGTCAAAACTGGGCACTTTCATAAAGTGAGATCATCGTCTCTACCCTTGTTGACCATTACTACAAAAGAAAAAAAAAACTATGATATGAAACTAGAGTGAGATACTTGACATCATTACTTTAAACTTTCCAGGCTTATACCTTCTTCAAACAACCTTTGCACTCTTTCTAATTCTGAAAAGTTGCTAGCAAACCTTCAGTGACCCTGCTGATCTTTTTGAATGATGTATGCTCTAGAGAGACAGAGAAAATCAAGTAGATCATTGACTTGTACCAAGGGCTATTATGCCGCTTAAGTCCTCTGAAGACTGGAGGTGACATTTTCCATTGTGCTCCTATTGCGTTCAACATGCTGAATTAGCAGTGCGACTTAATGAGGATTAAACTAGTTTGACAGCAGCTTTAGGTTGACATCTACATATCTCCTCACATTAAGCTCAATATGATCTCCAATATCCAGAGGTGAAAACAGGGATTGACCTTTTCAAATGACTCAAGGGAGCTTAAAAAATACCAGAAAAGGACTACTCTTTATCCAGAAGTTTATAGAAAGGGCAATGCAAAATTGTGATAAATTATCTTAGTTTCTAAACTACATATTTTCAATAATTTTAACAGCTAATAATTTTCAATAATTTTAACTGCTAATAATTAAAAAAAAAAAAAAAAAAGATTGTTCTTCTGTGCCTATGGAAGTCTATATTGAATAAATCTCATGGGATCTCATTTACTTTTTTGCCATAGACATAGACTGGCCTTGATTCTAACAACGGTTCTACCGCCGCCTAACATGCCCTGATGTTACAATTACCTAGTCAATATCAAGGTAGTTGAAATTACCTATTATTATTGTGCTACCAGTTTGTTAGCCACCCTAATTTCTGATATCATTTCAGCAACTGGTCAGGCAGACCTTAGTACACTTCCATCACTATCCTTTTCCCCTTTATAAATGGAATTTCTACCCAAAGGGATTCCAATGTGTGTTTTGCTTCCTGTAGAATTTTTATATTTGCATATACATCCATATGTGTACACATACGCATGTATATGCTACTTTTCTAATAATGCATGCACGTAACTGGCCTATACCTACTCTATCAAATTACCAATTATATGGCTTTGCAAATAAAAATAAATAAATTTCAGAATTACCTATTCATTCTTGTTTTTAGGTCTGTTTTTTATGTACCACTGAATCTTCTGTATCTTCAAAGCTGCACATGTTCACTTATTTACTATAAAATATTCATGAATGAATCAGCAATATATGTTGAGAATAATCTGTCACTATGCTCCTGCCCTTTAAAACGTGCCAGCAATTCATGAAAGGGATGTGTTTTCATTTGAAACAAAATAGGAACTCTCACCTAAATTTCCTATTGCCTTTCCTTTTCACAATGAAATAAAAGAAAAATGATAAAAATGCCATTTGTGTTTCATTACATTTGACTAAATATTCTGCTAGTCTCCAGACTCCCCCTTCCCACCAAACACAAGCCTATCACAAAATAAAAACTAAACTTCACCAGGTTTGTTGTCATTCCCTCTCCAAGGTAGGGAGAACAAGAGGGCACGCTCTAAAATTGAAAGGGGGTAGATTCCATACGAATGTAAGGAAGTTCTTTTTCATCCAGAGAGTGGTAGAAAACTGGAATGCTCTTCACAAAACACCTTCACAAAACACTATTGCTTGGATCACAATTCAGCACAAAATACACAGTTTGGACAGTCAGTGCTTCAAAATTTATTTGCATTGAGGTCCTTTACCTCCACCCATCTCACTTTTCAGCTAAGGACTCACCAGGAACTGTGGCTACATTATCCCTACAACAGGTGTTCTCCGCAGGCAGCAGGGGAATGCAGCCACACTTGCCCACCTGCCATCCCCTTTTTTCACTAATTATATTAGCTAGTTATATAACTGACAGTTGGAAGGCAGAATCTCAAGGTAATCCGAATATGCTCAGTAGAAAAAAAAGAGTTTCTACTGGCTCTAGGGGGAGAGTTCTCGCATGCAGGCTCAGTCAAAGGACTTCACCAGCAAGTGTAACTGCATTCCCCTGCTGTCTATGGAGAACACCTGTTACAGGTAAGCCACTTTGCTATATCCTTGGTCTGCTTTCAAATGAAAACAGGCCTGGCCATCATGCTGCATAGCTTCACCCAACCCCACTGCTAAACCTTTCCTTCTTTGAACACATTGTGAAAGGCACTAGCTTAGCAAGGGTGGGAGGCGCCCGGAGTTGCGGCGCCCCCCCATTCGTTCCCTGCCCCTCCTGCCATAGCCACACCCCTTCCCTTCACCCATATCTGTTTAGCTTCCCCAGAGTGAGCAGCATCTCCAACTTGTTACCCATTGGCTTTGGCTCTCCCACTTCCTAGTTGCAGGACTCAGAAGTAACATCAGAGGGGAGCCCTAAGGCCAATGTAAACAGCAGATTAGAGTTGCTGCTCGTGCCAGAAAGAAGCTGGAGGTACACTGGGAGGGGAAGTGAAAGTGCGCATGTGGCGGGGGATGAGTTAGAAGGAGCGGGGGTGGAGAGGAGGAGAGGTGCCAGTGGCCTCACAAAGACGGCATCTGGGATGGTCTACCCAACCCCCCAACTCCCCTTACTACGCTACTGGTGGAAGGACCTCCATTGTGACGTCCTTCCTCCTTTTAAGTTAAATAGAATTATTAAATTTTATTCTTTCATTTCCTAACTAGCTAATGTGCTCTCTAACCCCCCCCCTCTTCCGCTGATAAGAGTGTTGCAGCTTTACTTCAATTATTGTGTAGTCCAGTGGCGTACCTAGCATATGTGTCACCCAGGAACCATCATTTTTGACATACCCCCATCTATATGAAAAATATGATTTTTAGTAACAATCCACAACAAGAGTGCACCTAGGAAAAGACAGCATCTTAAACACTGCAGTGAGCACTAAAACACCAACACATACATTGTAAAACTAAACAAGCCAGATCCCACACAGTCAATTGATCCTGCAGTCAATGCCAACTGAAAACTATGTTCTTTTCATACACACAGAACAGAGATACACTCACGCCCAATATGGAATAATCACAAACTAAAAATAGAAATATGTAGACAAAAGTTAAACCGAACCGCCAAGAAACCAGATTTTGCATACAATGTAACACCACAAAAACAGTAACACATGTCCTCTAATACTGTGCAAAATATAAAGACAGTAGATGTAAATTTGAAAAATTTGATACATAACAATCAGCACTTTACAAATTAACAAATAAAAATAAAACAAATAATGAGAAATAAGAAAATACCATTTTATTGGACTAATCTCCCTAAGCTAGGTCCCCATCCCCGCAAACCACCTGATTCCATCCATACAAGCCTTGAATTGTTTTATATTGAACTTATTATATTAAAGTATAAAAGGAAACAATATTATGTACAATTGTCAATTTATAAATCAGCATCTTCTCCCCACCCTCTCTTCCCCATTTCCCTTCAGCGTCCTCAGCCCACTCTCTCTCTCAGCTTCAGGGCTAAGTTCCTATGCTTTCTAGCTGGAACAAGGCTAGCTATAGTGCTGGGCTTGTGACATACCCTCAGGGCCGCCATCAGAAATTTCTGGGCCCCTTACTGAGCAATCCTATTGGGCCCCCATGCACCCCTTCCCCCTCCGACCCCCTCCTTCTTCCATGGGCTGAATACATACATACTTTTCTCTGTCGCTGCACTCTTTGACCAAAAGATTTTTAAGCCTGCAACCACGTCAAGGTAGACTCTTCCAGCAGGGCCCTAACCTAACCTAAACTAAACTAATCTATACCTATCTATTCTAAACTAACATATGTCTAATTCTGAACTAATAACAAACTAACAAACATCTGCATAATAAATAACTAATAAATAATAGTGCTAGTAGCTATAATTCACTTTTGAATGTAAAATCTCAGTTAAGGATTTCTTTTGACTTTTGTTGGCCAGAAGTAGATCACAATTGCACTGGAGGTCTCTGTTGCAGGATTAGCTGCTCTAATCGGATACCATCGAACAGAAAAAGAATTCCGATCGATATTGATCAAACAGATTAATAAAAATGTACAAAATTATTTACAATCAATTATTTCCTTCAGCGCATGCACATAAAAACAAGCAAGTAATTTTATATCATTTTCATTCTATTCATTCATAGAAAATAAAGTCTAAATAATGCCAGTCACATAACAAAACATGATTTTACAAAAATAATTTCCTGCACAGTCAAGCCTGCAAGGATTACTAGAAGTCTTTCAGCAGCTCCCCTCCCTACCTAAACAATTGACCCGCTCTCCCTCTCCCTCCCCCCTCCCTATTCCACCTGAACTTACAGCACTGTTATAAATATAATCTGTTATCTTCATCTTATCGTAACTTTACGTTGCTATTTATCCCCAACAGGTCCTGTCGGACATTACCTACTAAAATGTACATATTACATTTTCGCTTAGCAAATTGTATTTCTATACTATTGCCTCCTGAGGTCTCTGATCTCTGTATTTCCTCTGAATATCTACTTATTGTATTTCGCTGAATGTCCAGCACTCTTGATTGTAAACCGCCTAGAAGTCACAAGATTGTGGCGGTATAGAAGAATAAAGTTATTATTATTATTATTATTATTACCTCCCCCTTACCTTTGTGGCCAAGTCAAAATGATCTACCAACAATAAAAATTTAAAAACACAAAGAACACTACGCAGAGAAAATGTTAATTATCATTTATATTCCGCGAGTTTTCAAAGAGATCAAGGCAGATGACTTTATGCAATGTCAACTCAGTAACAACTATACAAAAATAGACAAATATACCCCCCTCCGTTTTTACTAAACCGTGATAGTGTTTTTTAGCGCAGGGAGCTACGCTGAATGCCCCACACTGCTCTTGACGCTCATAGGCTCCCTGTACTAAAAACTGCTATTGCGGTTTAGTAAAAGGGGGCCATAGTGCAAAATATAGACAGCATATATAAATTCTCAAAACAGATACATTTTGATCACTAAATTTTAAAAAAAAAATCATTTTTCCTACCTTTGTTTGGTAATTTCATCAGTCTCTTGCACTTTATTCTTCTGACTGTGCATTCAATATTTCTTCCCTTCTTTCAGCCTCCTGTATGCTTCCTCTCCTCCAGACCTCATTCCCTCCCCCAACTTTTTCTTTGTTTCATCCTTCCCCCTTCTTTTTTTCTCTCTCCATGCCCCCTTTCTTTCTGTATGTCTGTCTTTCTCTCTCTCTCCATGCCCCATTTCTTTCTTTCACCCTGCCCCCTTCTTTCTCTCTCCATGCCCCCTTTCTTTCTCTATGTCTGTCTTTCTCTCTCTCCGTGCCCCATTTCTTTCTTTCTTTCACCCTGCCCCCTTCTTTCTTTCTCTCTCCATGTCCACTTTCTTTCTGTATGTCTGTCTTTCTCTCTTTCTCCATGCCCCATTTCTTTCTTTGTTTCATCCTGCCCCCTTCTTTCTTTCTCTCTCCATGCCCCCTTTCTTTCTCTATGTCTGTCTTTCTCTCTCTCCATGCCCCATTTTTTTTTCTTTCTTTCTTTGTTTCACCCTGCCCCCTTTCTTTCTCCCTGCCCTCCCCCATGGCATCGCCATTGGGAAACATGCTGCTACCACCGCCGCCGGGGAAAGGCTGCCACTGCCGCCATCGGTAACAGCGATTAGCTGGACCAGAACGTCCTCTACGATGTCAGAATTGACGTCGGGTGGCGAGAGTTGGTTGACCCCGCGGGGAGGAAGAACTCGGGGCCTGCTTGTTCCCGATGGTGGCAGTGGCAGCCTATTCCCTGGCGGCAGCCTATTCCCCGGTGGGTGGCCAGTTGTGCACCCCCTTGGGGCGTGCACCTGGGGTGGACCGCCCCCCCCCCCTTGGTATGCCACTGGTGTAGTCATGGTATCCTGAATCCTGAATGGTCTAACTGAACATTCAGACAGAGGAGGAGGATGCTCAGAAAAAAATATCACCAGCCACCCCTTGACTAAGAAATTATCAAGGAGAACCTGGCTAGGACATTTGTGTGTTTAGAGAATCAGGTTAAATGTTACAGAGCCTAAATTTACTATGGGCCAGGTTCTGTAACTGATGCTTATGTCGGTGGCCGCCTTTAAAGCAGCTGCCGATTGTGTGTCAATCACCCAACAGTGCCAGTTACAAAATTGTACCTAAATTCAGCCATGATAGGCGGCTGAAATGTAGGCCCAGAAAATCCTGGCCTACATTTCAGCTGCCTATCTATGCTGCCATGGGATCCTAAAGCCAGGTCGCAACAGCTGTAAGCTCATCACGGCAGGGAAAGTTATCCCCGTTCGCTTGACTTATCAATCCACACTGAGTTCTTCTCACTAAATTATTAAATTATTTATCCAAGTTTTTATCATTCATAGTTTATGCGCTACACAGCTGCAAAACAGTGATATTCTAGAACTCTTATTGTTAGTTCTGGGCATAAAATGACAAAGAATGTACTTTCTCCTTCTACTTTATATATATTGTCACGCAGCCGGTACTGGGTCCAGATGCGAGTACCGGGCTGAGCGCAATCGCTGATTCTGGTGTGCCCTCAAAAGGTGAAAACCCTGCTGGGAAAATAAAGTCCTGGGAAAGTAATAGTCAGAATGGCAAAAGTTCCCCAAACACAATAAGGCTACAGTCCAGCCACTGTTCAAATAAAGAAGGCTTTACTTGGTAATTAAGCCAATGTCAAACATGTATCCAAAATAAGGGGGAAAAAAACCCCCAAACAATTAACCTGTTCCGGCTAGTAGCCCTGCAGCCCTTCTGGCTGCCAGGTCAGCACGTGGAATTCCCTTACTGGCTTCTTTCAAGTAAAAAAAAAACATCCAAAAT
The DNA here is from genome assembly GCF_902459505.1 of Geotrypetes seraphini. Taxonomy (NCBI): domain Eukaryota; kingdom Metazoa; phylum Chordata; class Amphibia; order Gymnophiona; family Dermophiidae; genus Geotrypetes; species Geotrypetes seraphini. The sequence goes on from NC_047084.1 coordinate 370,118,383, forward strand.
TGGTAAGTATTCCACAGTCCATGAACTCACAAACTTGTCCCTGAAAAGCGCACTGTGCCTGCCTAAATATAGTCAGGCTTCCCCTACCAACCCTAGTAAGTTGGTGGGGGTGGGGAATTGCTGAATCCACTAAGAAAACAGTCTTGTAGGCCCCATAATCTCAACCCTATGGATCTTGTGTGGATTCTGCCCCACAATCCCTACTGTAGCAATCAGTGGCTTTAACTTTCAAAAACAGAAAAAAAACACAATGCAAAGTCCTTTTCAGGCAGGCAACTAATTTCTTCAAGGGTCTTTTAAATTCCCAAACAGCCAGCAAACATACAGTTCCTTCTTCCAAAAACACAATGCAGTTGAAAGCTTTTCCAAGTAAAAGAAATAAAAGGAAAAACTTAACTCTCATCCATCTGGTCATCAACTGGTTCCAGTGCCATGTCCATAGCTTCCTCTTGCCTCAGGCAGTCTGGCTGGTTTACAGGTAAAAATTCCTCTGAATCCTGCATTTCAACTTCATTATCTTGCCTACCTTCTGGAGCACCTAGCCATAGGTCTGTTTCCTCTGCTGGCTCAGCCCTGTCTCTCCATGGCTTGCACTGCTCCAACTGCCTTTCTCTATGGGAGCCACACCCAAGCCTGTGTGGAGGATGGGCAGGCTTCAGCTTTCCCTAGGCTTTCTCCTGCTCTGCAATTAGTCTCAGCAGGTGTGTGCCTAAAGGGGCTAGAGCCTGTTTCTTAGGCTGTGCCCTACCAGTGACTGGCCTAGGTTTAAAGGAGTTTTTGTCCTTATAATGTCCCAACTCCTCCCAGGGCTCCTGCTCTTGGGAGCCTCCCCAGAATCTGAGTCCTGCTCCATGCTAGTTGGAGAGCTGCTGCACTGATCAGCTCGCTTCAGCTTCAGGGCTAAGTTCCTATGCTTTCTAGCTGGAACAAGGCTAGCTATAGTGCTGGGCTTGTGACATACCCTCAGGGCCGCCATCAGAAATTTCTGGGCCCCTTACTGAGCAATCCTATTGGGCCCCCCACGCACCCCTTCCCCCCTGACCCCCCCATCTTCCATGGGCCGAATACACACATACTTTTCTCTGTCGCCGCACTCTTTGACCAAAAGATTTGTAAGCCTGCAACCACGTCAAGGTAGACTCTTTCAGCAGGGCCCTAACCTAACCTAAACTAAACTAATCTATACCTATCTATTCTAAACTAACATATGTCTAATACTGAACTAACAACAAACTAACAAACATCTGCATAATAAATAACTAATAAATAATAGTGCTAGTAGCTATAATTCACTTTTGAATGTAAAATCTCAGTTAAGGATTTCTTTTGACTTTTGTAGGCCAGAAGTAGATCACAATTGCACTGGAAGTCTCTGTTGCAGGATTAGCTGCTCTAATCGGATACCATCGAACAGAAAAAGAATTCCGATCGATATTGATCAAACGGATTAATAAAAATGTACAAAATTATTTACAATCGATTATTTAATTGATCAGAACTGATTTATCTGACAAAATAATTAATGTGCCTGCTAGCCCTTACATATCTGACCAAGCACATATCTGAACATACATATCTGACCGTATATGTGAGCACATATCTAAACATACACATCTGAGCGCATATCTGAACATACACATCTGACCGTATATGTGAGCGCATATCTAAACATACATATCTGACCGTATATGTGAGCGCATATCTAAACATACACATCTGAGCGCATATCTGAACATACACATCTGACCGTATATGTGAGCGCATATCTAAACATACACATCTGAGCGTATATCTAAACATACACATCTGAACGCATATCTGAACATACACATCTGTATGATCCCATCCTCCTCAGCTTGCCTATAGCCGCATCATGCATGTTAAAAATGTACAATATGTTGATATGTGCACCTTCCTTCCTTCCCATCCATCCTCCTCAGCCTGTCCTTACATATCCACAGCTGCATGTTAATGATGATGTATATGTTATGATGATAAATAAGTGCATATGAGCACATCATTAACACGCAGCTATGGATGAATATATAATGATGTTATGAGTGTGAACCTCTTCCTTCCCATCCTACTCAGCATTTCACATACAGCATGTTACATTACACAGACTTTGTGTAATGTAACATGCTGTATGTGACATGCTAAGGAGGATGGGAAGGAAGAGGTGCACATTCATAACATCATTATATATTCATGAATCAATCTGATAATCATCACCACCAGGCTGTGTGTGTTATGGGATGGAGGAAGAAAGGTGCATGGGATGGAGGAAGAAAGGTGCATGTTTAAATTGCGTGGGGACAGAAATCCCACCCATCCCCGCCAAAGTCCCACCCGTCCCCGTGAGGACTCCCACCCGTCCCCACCCGTCCCCGCGAGGAATCCCTCCGTCCCCACGAGGAATCCCCTCCATCCCCGCCCGTCCCTATAAACTACAGAAATAGTTATTTCATTTAATTATGCTACTGAATTAAAGGCTCTGGTAGAAACCCATTTAAAAATAAGCAAAAAGACTTTATTAATTTGGAAATATTAATTGGGAAGAATACATACTTTGTAAACGGGTTTCTACCAGAGCCTCTAATGTTTATAAATTTTTATCAACACAACTAATATACTACTTTATCCTGAAGCAAAAAAAAAATAATAATAATTTTTTTCCTACCTTTGTTGCATGGTTTCTACTTTCCTCATGTTCTCATTTAATTCCTTCCATCCACTGTCTCTCTTCTTTCTGTGTCTTCCATTTGCTCTGTTACTGTGCCTCTCCCTTTCTCCCCCATTCCAAATTGGTCTGGCACCCATCTTCTTCCCTCCGCTCCCCCCATAGTCTGGCATCTCTGTCTTCTTCCCTGCCAGCGTCTTCTCCCCACTCTCTCTTCCCCATTTCCTTTCAGCGTCCTTCTCCCTCCCATCTTCCCCATGTCCTGTCAGCATCCTTCTCCCCCCTCTGTCTTCCACATGTGCTTTCAGTGTCCTTCTCCCCCTGTCTTCCCCATGTCCTTTCAGCGTCCTTCTCCTCCCCTCCCCATGTCCTTTCAGCGTCCTTCTCCCCCCCTGTCTTCCCCATGTCCTTTCAGCGTCCTTCTCCCCCCCTGTCTTCCGCATGTCCTTTCAGCATCCTTCTTCCCCATGTCCTTTCAGCGTCCTTCTTTCCCATGTCCTTTCAGGGTCCTTCTCCCCCCTCTGTCTTCCCCATGTTCTTTCAGCGTCCTTCTCCCCCCTCCTGTCTTCCCCATGTCCTTTCAGCGTCCTTCTCCACCCCTTTGTCTTCCCCATGTCCTTTCAGCATCCTTCTCCACCCCTTTGTCTTCCCCAGTGCTTTCAGCGGCCTTCTCCCCCCTCAGTTTTATCCATTTCCCTTAAGCGTCTTTTCTTCTCCACTCCACCTTTCCTCCCTTTCTCCCTCCCTGCTCCTTACCTTTATGGCGCTTCCCCACCCGACAGACAACAGAACAGGCCCGGTCCGACAAACCTCCCTGCCCTGTAGCAGCGAATCTAAATTACCTTCTTACAGCAGCTGGAGTATTGAAGCTGTTGTAAGAAGGTAATTTAGATTCACGGCTGCAGGGCAGGGAGGTTTGTCGGCTGGGCCTGTTGTCGGTCGGTCGGGGGAAGCGCCACAAGGCTAAGGGGACCTAACCAGCTGTGCACACTCCCCCCCCATGGCTGCACCAGGGTGGACCGCCCCCCCCCTTCGGTACACGACTGCCTTTTCCCTACCTGCCCTGCTGCAAGCAGCCGACCGGAAGTCTTCCCGATGTCAGCGCTGACATCGGAGGAAGGGAGGGCTTTGCTTAAGCCCTCCCTCCGACGTCAGCGCTGACATCGGGAAGACTTCCGTTCGGCTGTGTGCTGCGGCAGGGCAGGTAAGGAGAAGGAGAGGAGACTATGCTTGCAACCCTGGGGGAGCCCGGGCCCCCTGTCAGCTCCGGGCCCCTGAATGCAGGACTGGTAGTACTGCCCTGATGGCGGCCCTGCATACCCTCACCTTTAAATGATGGCTGTCCTTGAATTTTAACCCTGTCCCAGTGTTTTCTTGCATTCTGGACAGACTATCAACATTCGTACAGGATGATGTAGCACCTTGAACCTAAAAGTCTGCAGGGCTAACTTCCTATGATTTCTAGCTGGAACAAGGCTAGCTGTAGTGCTGGGCTTCTGACAATATAATCTAGTGTTCTCAATGAATTTTAACCAAGAGAGAGGGTCCTTTATTGTATTTAGATATATATTAAAAAAAAATAAGAGAGTTTGTCATTGCTGTTTTGATTTTTTCTGTTTGTATTTCAAAAGTTAAATAAAGAAGATTGATTAGATTGTTTATTTAAAGTTTCAGACTAGATTAAGACAAATATCTTATTTCCAAATGTCTCCCCATGGTAACATGATAAGATAACGGTGTGAATCATTACTGTATATATATCCTGAAAACTAAATTTCATTAAAAATAATCAGAAGATGCAAAACCTGAACATTATCATCTCTCTCAATTTGTCTCTCTTTTCTCTATGCTCCTCTTACTTCATAATCTTATCCTTTTCCATCTCTCTTTCTTTACTCTGATCTTCTTGACAACACATGAGAAATTCTAAGCTGCATCAATTTGTATTTTACTATTCAGCTGAACTAATGTTAGGCATTTAAACAATGTTACATGATCCAAATTCAACTTTTAAGAAATATCCATTCTGGTTATTATTATGCAATAACTTTTCAGAGAATCTTGCTACATGCTTATAATTTTCTTTAAGAAGCTGACATAGAGCACACTTGAGATTAAAAGCCTCCTTTTACTAAACCGCACACTCATCCCAAGTTTCTCCCCAAAGTTGCATCTGCTTTCCATATGAATCAATTTATATAGTCTTACCTTCATTTTTTTCCCCGCCTAACTCTTCATCTGCAGAGCAAAGTCTCCACACACTGGATTGCAAGAGAGCACTGCTTTATTATCTGGACAGAACTGCTACTGTCCGTAAGACTAATCACCTTTTCATCACCTTTAATTCAGCTACTCAAGGGAATGCAGTATCTGCACGAACTATCTCTTCATGGGTTGCTCATTGCATCTCTTTCTGCTTTGATAGGGCTCAATTATCATCTCCAGAACAGGTTGGAGCACATCAACTCCGTACTACAGCTTCTTCAATTGCAAATTTAAGATCAATTCCAATAGCGGATATCTGCGGAGCAGCAACTTGGTCCTCTGTTCACATCTTCACAAAACACTATTGGTTGGATCACAATTCAGCACTAGATACACAGTTTGGACAGTCAATGCTTCGAAATTTATTTGCATTGTAGTCCTTTACCTCCACCCATCTCACTTATCAGCTATGGACTCATCAGCAAGTGTGGATACATAACCACAAGACTACCACAAGGAGCACCATTTTGTGTGTTGGTGCCAAAAGGGAAGGAACAACTAGGGATCAATCCTGCTCAGGGTGCCACTAAGGTCCAGATGCACAAAGCTCCAGTCACAATGGTAGAAAATACTACTAGCAATGCTCAGCATGCAAATCATAAGCACGCTATATGTGCTGAGAATTGCCAGAAAAAAGGGGGAGGAACTGTCCCTGGCAGAGCAATTGCTAGCACAGCTCCTCTGCCTGCCTGTCAAAAAAAGTAGCCAAAAGGGAGTTCTGCTGGCTCAGCTGATCAGGGATTCCCCTGTGGCAATCAGCTGAACCAGCAGGCAGGGAGAGCAAAGGCTACTTTTTTTTATTGGGCACCCCATTTTGAAGAGGTGGGCCTGCAGGCAGAGAGAGTGGGCATCCCTCCTGATGATTTAATTTAGAGGTAGGGCACAGGGGCCAGAGGCAGTGGACATCCCTCCTGCCGATTTTCTTAATGAGGTACAGGGGTGGGAGGGTGTCATAAGTGCTATTGGACCACCTGGATGGGAGGCTCTTTTGGCAGGAGGGAGTGGACATCCCTCCTGCCAATTCAATTTAGAGGTATGAGGGGCACATTAGGGGGCTTGGCGGCAGGAGTGAGTGGGCATTTTTCCTGCTGATCCTCTGATATACGCGGTGGGTTTGGCGGTCCTGACATTGGGGGGAGCGGCTTTCCTTGGGGGGATTGGCAGGAGGGCAGAACTTCAGGGTCTGGTCTGCTCTAGCCTTATTCTCCTGTCAGTGCTTGAACCAATCAGTGCTCAGGCACTAACAAGGAAGTAAAGCTACGACAGTTCAGACTCTGCTGTTAAAGTTTGCTTGGCAAACAGCTGCTTTTTTTTTTGCTGTGCATTACATGGAATGCTCATTATAATACTAATAAGCATTAGCATAGGAGTCTCGGTGGCTGTAATGACGATCGGTAGCAGCCACAAAAAAAAATCTTTTGAGCATCGGCAGGAGAGTTTCCTTGCAAGTAAGACTGGTTAAACCAGTCTTACTTGCAAGGAAATTTTTTGTGATAACTAACCATAACCCGTTAAAGTATTTTAAAACATTTAAGTTGTATGCAGTTGAGCAGCACTAGTTGGCTCAGTTAGCAGAATTAGATTTTGTAATTGCCTATAAACTGGGAAGATTAAATCAGACAGCTGATATCTTGTCCCGTCTGCCCGAGGAAGAATAGCTGGAAGGTGAAGAATCAGAAACAGGAAAAGATTTTCTGAAGTTAACTCAAAAAGTCAATAAAGTGAAAGCAATTGTGGAAAATTGTAAAAATGAGGAGAAACTTCACCTGAATTGAAATTTTGTGTATAGTCTGTAATATAAAAACTCAAGCTGAACTTGCAACTACACAAAAAGAAGATGCAGAAATTGCTGAGATAATGTGCGTCATTCTAAATAAACAAGTACCTGATTTAAACCAACAAAATTGGGAAGCAAAGAAACTTTGGAGTCAGCGGAATAAATTAATAATTTGTAATGGGATTTTGTATCGAAAATTTTTTGATCCCGGAGATAGTCAACCTGTTTTCCAAATAATAGTACTAAAAGTGTGTTGTTCCAACATCCTAAAAATATATCACAACTTTGGAGGTCATTTTGCTGTCGATATCACTCTGAAAAATATAAGGAAAAAATATTACTGGTGCAGTCTTAAAACCAATAGGAGGAAATGTTTTTTTCACTCAAAGAATAGTTAAGCTCTGGAATGCATTGCTAGAGGATGTGGTAAAAACAGATAGCATAGCTGGACAAGTTTCTGGAGGATAAGTCCATAGTCTGTTATTAAGAAAGACACGGGGGAAGCCACTGATTGCCCTGTATTGGTAGCATGGAATATTGCTACACCTTGGGTTTTGGCCAGGTACTAGTGACCTGGATTGGCATCGTGAGAATGGGCTACTGGGCTTGACTGACCATTAGTCTGACCCAGTAAGGCTATTCTTATGTTCTTAAACCCTGTATATTTGTGAAAGGGACTTGGCTTAGAGAAAGAGCCAAACTGCAATGTTTTAATGTTAAAGAGCCATTGGAAGTGGTAGCTTTGGACTTTACAGTGTTGGAGAAAGATCGTAAGGGATACCAAAATGTGCTAGTGATCACAGATCTTTTCACTCAATTTGCTCTTTTCTGTTCCAACCAAAAATCAGACTGCCTGAACAGCTGCATTGATTTTTAATTAAGAACTGGTTTTCTGTATATGGCTGACCAACCGCATCCAAAGGACAGCATTTGAGTCAGAGCTATTTAAGGAAATCTGTAAATTCAAAAGACTCATACCACGCCATACCATTTTCAAGGGAATAGCAGATGCGAACGATATAATCGGACATTAGATCAGATCATCAGAACTTTAAATGAATATAAAAAAGAACATTGGTCTGACTACTTCTCAAAAGTAAATCAAGTCTACAACAGTACCATCCATAGTGTGACGGGGTACACACCTGCCTATCTATTATTAGGGACAAAGAGATTGCTGCCGCATAAAAAGCTGTATGATTTGGAAAATTCCAGTGAAACCCAGGAGTGCTGTGATGAGTGGTTTAATGAACACCAAAGAAAATTGAGAGAAGCTCACTTGATTGCACTACAAACTTTTAAACTAGTTGGAGAGAAAATGAAGAAAATCTATGACAAACATGCACATGAAACCATTTTGAAAATAGATTGGGTTTTGACATGCAGAGTTTGTTTACTTTTTTCCTGTAAGTCACTCGGGTGTCCCAACGATTTTGGGAAAAGGTAATTGTTTTCTTTTTATATGTTAACCTCTTCTTCTTTCTGGGGAAAGGTCTCTGTATTTAACCCTCAGATATCCATGGCTACATAAATATTTTATCCAGGAGGGAATAATACCGCAGAAGGAGTGAGTACATAAATATGTAGAATACATCTGGTCTGGGCTTCCATGATGGTATTTTTAAACAACATCCATGCCTGGTTTATACTTCTGACCTTTGCCACAGGCCTTTTTTGCTTCTTTTTAACCATTTTCCTCATTTTATCATAGTTGCCCCTTGCGAAAATTAAATGCTGCTACAGTAGATTTCTTTAGCAACGTCATTCCAGTTATCAGCTCAAATTTGATCACATTATGATCACTGTTTCCCAGTGGACCCAACACAGTTACCTCCTGTACTATGTCCTGCATTCCACTAAGGACCAAATCTAAAATGCCTCTAGCGTTATTAGCTGCCTCTTCAGTCTCTGACAAAATCCTTTCTCCTTATCTCCTGGTTCATATTACTAAGGGTAACAAGTGAGAAACACAGCTCCTATATGCTAAGGCACCTACTACTGAGGTTAGCAATCCAGTATTGTTCATTAGAGGTTCAATTTACAGTTCAGATATTGGCTCCCATGAGGCTAAGGTGCAAGTTGCTTTCTTGGATCCTCAAGAACCCTGAAGATGTTGTAGATGATGTATTTTCTTCATCCCTGTGATGTTCCTAGACCACCATTAACTTAGGAGGGGGGTGGAGGAGCAAGTTTTCTTGTTATAGTAATGCACAAACAGATCAGTAGCTCCTTCTCTTCAGTAACTCAAAAGGGTACTGAAGATTCCATGTTCCCATCCACTAAAGCAATTGCTTCAGCAACTTGCTATTACCTTGATACTCTTGGGTCATCCTTTAATTTTCAATACTGGCTTGGGCAGCACAGCACTAAGGGACCCTTTTACTAAGCTGAACAAGAACAAAACTTAAATCTGGGAATGTATTTGTTAGTTATTTTGTATGGATGAATGATTTTAAAAAATGAACTACATCACCATGCAGTAGTTTTTGAATGTTCATGTACTAATCATGAACTGAATAATTTCTTGGGTTGCTTTTTTTTTTTTTGAGGGGCTTGGCACTAACCATTAAGTGCACAGATAACACAGGAGCCCTTACCAGTTACAAAATAGGAGGCAGTAAGAGTTCCTGTGATAATTTTTTTAAATGGTTGGGGGCGGAGCTTGGCCACAAGTGAAGATGGCAGCGTGATTTCATGGCTCTCCCCTGCCTCGCATAATTGAATACTCTGGAGGAGTTCAATACATCCTTTTTCTTTAGTTTTTTAAATTACTGCCATACTAATTCTCAGGTATGGCTTCGGAAAAGCAAAATAAGGTAGATACTGGTTTTTCATCTGAGGAAAATGCCAAGAGACTGAAAGCCAATCCCTCTACACCATCTAAGATCCCTTTGCCTAAAGAATCTAATGAACTCCTGGAACAAGTTATAGCGGATCTCCATATAATTAAAGAATTGCTTATGGAGACTGCATCAAAATTAAATGGGCTTCAGAGTGAAGTTTCTAACCTGTCTCATCAAATAGCAGTGAGCAACACTCGTACTGAACAATTAGAGCAGCGGGTTGTAGCAGTTGAGGAGACTGCTTGTCAGAGCAGCATGGATCACAAAATTATAGCTCAGATTTCTTCTGAATTGGAGGAGATGGAGAACAGAAGCAGGAGGAATAATGTTCATATTTTGGGAATTCCAGAGGGTATGGAAGGGAAAAACCTTATTGCATTCCTCACCACTCTCATCCCCGAAGTTTTATCTCTTCATTTTCTGGAGCCGTTTGAAATCAAGAGGGCACACAGGGTGCCTTCTCAAATTCAAAATAATCAGAAGGGTCCTAGACCAATGCTAATTAAAGTATTACATTTTCAACATGTAATGAAGATCTTTGAGGCTGCTAAACAGTTAAAAATAGTGAAATGGCAGGACAAGAAACTTCTTTTTCTTCCGAATTTTGCCAGACAGATTGCCTCAGTCAGAAAGTAGTTTTGGGGTCTTCGTGTGCAGCTTCGGGATTTAGAGGCAAAATATGGTTTATTTTACCCTGCTGTCATGAGAATTACATTCAACAATAGTACAACTCAATATTGGGACCCGAAGAAACTTGAAGAATTCATACATCAGCATAAACATCATATGGAAGTATAATTAAGAGAGAAATGACAGTTGGTGACAGTTGGCAAGGAAGTTAACCTGCCGTTCTACTTGTGCCTTCAATGTTTTAATTATTCCTTCGATACTTTCTAAGATAGGTTATAGTAAGAGTTTGAAATGTTCTGTCTGGCAATTTTTTATTATTCTTTTTGATCTTTAACTACTTCATGATTTATTTATCTCTGATGTCATTTTCTATGGAAAATACTTCTCTGAATGATTTCTATATTCCTACCAATGGGATGGATGCTTTGGGTAAGGGCGGGATTCCTTCTCCAGAGCTATGATTGGAGTTTGTTACTTTAATCTGTTCACTTCTGGGGCTGTGATCTGTTTGGCGATCTGTTTGTGCAGAATGTGGAGCTGTCCCGGCTCGAAAGTGGCATGAATTTACTAATGTGGCTCCGTGAGTAAACTGCTTCTATACAAGTCATGGACTCTCCACCTCTCATTTCTATATTTGTACATTTCAAACAAATGTGGCTGTAATCAGCTGAGAGGCTTTTGAATAAATTGTGCTGGTCGTTACTGTGAGTCATGGCTTTCCTGGCAGGTGTGACTATCCTGGTCAATAAAAGATGTCCTGTTATATTCGGTAATGTTCAAGCTGATCCTTTGGGTAGGTGGCTTCGTGTGGATATGACTTCAGGTAATGATACTCTGATGCTTTTTAATACTTATGCCCCTAATTCAAATCAGGCTGAGTTCTTCAAAAAACTCCAACAAATAATCCTATCACAGGCTACATCTAATTTAATTGTAGCCAGAGATTTCAATGCTGTCATGGATCCATTAATAGATAAAGAACCCAGGAAACAAATAAAGTCACTAGGTTTGGACAATTTTGTGCAATCATGTGGTTTGAATGATATATGGAGGCTATTTCATTTTAATGCTTGAGAATTTTCTTTTTGTTCTCATGTTCATCAATCATTTTCCAGAATTGATTACATTTTTGTTTCAGATAATTTGATTCAACAGGTTACAAAGGCTAGCAAAGATCCGATCCTTTTGACAGATCATGCTGGCATTTGGATTGAGTATCAGTTTGGAAGAGAAGATTCTAAGAGACCTGTTTGGAGATTTAGTAATACATTGCTTGCAGATTCAAACTTTCTCGAGGTAATTCAACTAAAAATGAATGAGTATTTTCAACTCAACACCTCAGAGGAAATCTCTTTGGAAACAATATGGGGTGCTTTCAAAGCTACAATGAGAGGGCAAATAATTTCATACTTGGCACACATTAGGAAACAACCAAAATTTGAATTTTCTAATTTGGAACAAAATATTTTGACATTAAAGTCACAGTTGGCCTCAAAATGGGAACAAAGTACCTTGCATGCCCTTTTGAAAGCTAAATATAAGTATAATGAGATTTCCTCAAAATTGGCTAGGAAAGATTTGTTTTCTCAACAAGCTCTGTATGATGGAAACTCAAATAAGGCAGGAAGATTATTGGCTAATTTTCTCAAAGCTAAAAAAAGAAAAGTAAAGATTGTGGCTATTAAAGATGAGAAAGGTAAGACTCATTCTCAAATTGGAAATATTTTTAAACAATTTTTGGATTATTACAAAGCTTTGTATTCTTCTGAGCTTTATTCAAATAAAGAAATTGAGGGATTATAATTTTTATAATCTAATCTAATCTTCATTTTATATACTGAATCTACTCCCTAAGGAGCTCAATTTGGTTTACAGTTCATTAAAAAATGAATGTCTAAATTACAAGACATTGAATATGTAATCTGGGATCCTATTCAATTACAACAGTTTCTGATAGCTCGAGAACAGAAATGATTTTTCCTTATTGTTTTAAATGATTCATTACTGAGAAATTGGTGGATGTAAGATCCCAAATAGTATGGATTGGTTAAGATTCACATGAATCGGAACCAATTCTTAGTTTTCTTTATTTTTGTTAATTGGAAAGTTGTATGCCTCTCCACTTTTTGTGGGCTTGAAAAGGAATGTTTGTGTTGTATAAATATTGTTTAATTTTGGTGTAAATAACCTTTATCCTTGGTATCTTTTGATATTGTAAACTACTAAATTTATAAATAAATTAAAAAATTAAAAAAATGAAACATAACAAGTAAAAACTGTGGGATAAAACAGGGGCCAAAAATTCCCGAGCATATAAAAGAAAACCTTGATGGCCCTAAATCACTTAAGGAACTCCAGGCAGTGTTGAAATCTCTCAGAGTTGGATCTGCTCTGGGTAGTGATGGGTTTACTGTGGAGTTTTTCAAATCATTTCAAATTCTACTTTTAAGTTTCAAGTTTTATTTATTCTTGGTTAAACACTTAATTAAAGTTTTTCTAAGCGAATTACAATAAATAAAATAACATGTACTTTTAACAAAGTATTAAAAATAAGCAATTTAACAAAATAATTAATTATAAAACTAAACAAGCGAACAAAACAGTAAAAAAAAAAAACTAGATAAAAAATACACAAAAAACAATAGATAATTTCAAAGATAAGGTTAAAAGAAAAGGTATAAAAAAGCGATTTACAAATTGTCTTTGAATAAAAAACTCTTTAAGTTCTTCTAAATTTATATCAATTACAACTAACTAAAGGTTGTATTTCAAGTACTATGGCAGAATTTTTAACTATTTTTTTACCGAAGCCAAATAAAGATCCCATATCGGTTTCAAATTACAGGCCTATTTCTTTAATAAATGTGGATGGAAAACTTGGCTAAGCTATTGGCTCTACGATTAGCCAAGGCTCTCCCTTATATGATCGGTATGCACCAAAAGGGTTTCGTTGCTCAAAGGCATTCTTCAAATAATACTAGATTGACATTTCATATGTTAAATTTATCAAAAACAATAATCTGACTTTCTCTGTCTCTTTGGATGCAGAAAAGGCCATTGATCGTGTGGAATGGACTTTCATGTATCAAGCAATGGATTGGTTTGGTATAGGATCTGGATTTACTCAAATGATTAAAACCTTGTATAGCTCCCCTTGTGCCAGACTATATATTAACTAGTTTTTAAGCCTGTTACATTAACGGCTGCTAGAATAGATGTGTCTGTCTGTCTGTCTTTCTTTCTTTCTTTCTCTCTCCTTGGCCGCTGTCTGTCTTTTTTTCTTTCTTTCTCTCTCCTTGGCCACTGCCTGTCTGTCTGTCTTTTTTTCTTTATGTCTCTCTCTCTCCTTGGCCACTGTCTTTCTTTCTTTCTGTCTCTATTCTTGGTCGCCTTCTGTCTTTCTTTCTGTCTCTATCTCTCCTTGGCCACTGTCTGTCTGTTTTTCTTTTTCTTTCTGTCTCTCTCTCTCTCACTCTCCTTGGCCACTGTCTGTCTGTCTTTCTTTCTTTCTCTCTCTCCTTGGCAGCTTTCTGTCTTTCTTTCTATCTGTCTCTGCCTAACTTTTCCATCTTAGCATCAATGTGTGTGTCATTCTGTGTATATTTAGTCGGCACCTCTTGCTTTACACTACCCAAACTGTGGTCTTCTTCCCGGTGCTGCACCGCGCTACCGCTGGCTTCGGCGTCTTCTATCCACTGCGGCCAACCCTAGCGGAAACAGGAAGTAGTCAGAGAGGGCGGGCCGCAGTGGACAGAAGACGGCAAAGCCAGCGTTAGCGCAGTGCAGCGCTTTTCTCTCCATTTAAACGCGGTTGAGCCGGCGAGAAGGAGGAGGTGGTGGTTTTGGCGGTGAGTGAGGGCGGGAGGGGGAAGTCGCCGGCTGTGCTGTGCTTTCCTGATCGGAGCGGAGTGGGCTTCTGGAGGCGATCAGCATGTGGCTGCGGTCCCATGCTGAAGTTTGGAGACGGTGACACGACAGCGTCCTCTATCCCAACTCTCTTGCAGACGCGGTAAGAGCTGAGAGGGCTGGTGTCATCCACCTCGGGGGAGGGAGAGATAGTTTCACGTGCATGCGTACTTCCTATGAGTCGCTACAGCTCACGGAAAACGGACGCACGCATAGGAAGTGCGCATGCGCGGATTACCATTTTATTATATTAGATGATACATTTTCTGAATGATTTTGTCTGGGGAGAGGAGTTAGACAAGGATGTCCCTTATTGTCATTGCTTTTTGATATTGGTCTGGAACCCTTGTTGTTGGCTGTATAGCAGGCAAGGAAGATATAGGGGATTCCTTATGCAGGTTAGGAATATAAGATCTCTGCTTATGCAGATGATATCTTGCTTCATTTGAAGAATCCTGAATCTACCATCCCACATTTACTGGAATTGATAGATAGATTTGGCAAATTCTATGGATATAAAATAAATTGGAGCAAATCAGAAGTTCTTCCGTTAAATGTACATTGTGCAAAAGGATTATTTGATTTATTCCCTTTTCCTTTGAAAGGAAGAGGGTATAAAATATTTAGGTATTATGATTCAAAAAACATTGGAAGACACGATGACAGTAAATGAAAAATCTTTATTGCTAAAAGTCAAAGATATGTGTGAGCATTGGAACCCATTACATCTTTCTTGGGGAGAGTCCAAACTATAAAAATGATGATTTTACCTGTAGTTTGCTACCAAATGAGTATGTTGCTGGTTTATTTTCAAGGGTCCTTCTATAAAAAAATTAAATGGTATTCTCACAAAATTTCTTTGGCTGGGTAAAACTGCCAGAATTGTTTTAGTATCTTTGCAAAAACCAATTGTGGCAGGTGGGGTAAATTTTTCAAATTTCTTCAGATATCATCAAGCTTTTATAATGTAGCAGGGTATGTATTGGATTTTTCCTGAAGTCTTGGAACATCTCCTGGATTGACTTTATTTAGAAAGGTAACTCATGTCCCCATTATGGTTATGTCATCTGTTGAGTATCAAGTTACCTTGAATTTATAAGGACAATAGTATTCGTTTTGTCACCTGGTAAACCTTAAAATTTATTGATTATTTAACATCTATACCAGTGCGGCAATCCATGTGTCAGTCCTTGTGGTTAAACTCCAAAATTCAAATTGGCGAGTCTAAGATCCTCTGAAAGCATTGGATGCAGGCAGGTATACATGCATTAGATGATGTTATATCAAATGGGAAAATACTTGATTTTTCATGACGACAACAATCATTCGGTATTTCAAAGTCTCAAGCATATAAGTGGTTGCAGTTGAAGCAGGCCATTCAGAAGGGGTTCCCTGATTAGCGTAACTTAAAAAATCAGTATAGCTTGCCAGGCCTATGCTTCCAGACAGATTTGCTAGGGCATCAGGCAGCTAAGTGGTATAAATTAATATCTGAATATTTGAACAAGAAACCTAAAACTAGTCTAAGAGACATTTGGAGCACTGAGACTAAGCAACAGATTTCTGCTACTCAATGGCCATGGATTTGGTCTTGAAGGATGAGATGTACAATGTCAGTATCTATGAGACAGATTTGTTTTTTTATGTTATATAGAATTATTTGGACCCCTGTTCGTTTACAGAAGTTAGATAGTTCTAAATCTAATAGATGCTGGCACTGTCATCTTGATATAGGGACACTGGATCAACTACTGTTCTATTGTCCCTTGATACTTAAATTTTGGAGATCTATATGGAGTCAAATCACTATGATATTGGAAGTCCCATTATCATTGTCATATGATGTAGTGTTGTTTGGAACATTATTAATGCCCAAGAGTCCAATTATTGCAAATAAGAATAGATTACTGCTCATCATGACAGGATTTGCCATGCAGCTTATTACGAAAAACTGGAAAAATTGGAACAAGTTAAACTATAACTTTTGGTGAGAATTCTTATGCCAAGCTTATAAGTTTGAATGTATGAATTTGTTACAATTGGGACAATATAATAAATTCAAAGAAATCTGGGATCCATTAACAAAATTTTGTTTGACTTGTTTCTCTGTAGGAGTATTTTTTACATATCCAGGAGGGGTGGGCAGGAGGGTAGGGGGGATATGTACTTATAATTATATCATTTGATTGTACTGAGTGCTGTTTATTGTGTTAATTGTTTGATAATCTGTTGCACTTTATGTTGGCTTTTAAAATGAATAAAGAATATTTTTTTAAAAAAATGATTGCATGCTAATGGCAATACTAGTGCATGTCCATTAATGGAGAAATTGGAAATCAGAGTTATTACAGCTGCAGTAAAAATGGCCATAGTTTCATATTTCAAGTTATTATTAGATTTGATATTCCGCTCAAAGTGCTATCTGTCTAATGTAATGACAGAGTTAGGTTGACATGCACGGAGATAGTGGTGTATTTTCTTAAATGGGGAACTATCCTTGAAGCAGCACTTTGGGCTCCTTTTATCAAGGTGCGCTACTGGGGTTAGCGCATCGGACATTTCATCACGCACTAACCCCCGTGGCAGCCTAAAATCCTAACGTCTCATTAATGGAGGCGTTAGGTACTAGCGCGGCAGGCGGTTTAACGCGCGGTATACCACGCCTTTGTAAAAGGACCCCTTAATGCGAAACGCTGAATTCACGTCGAAGCCCCATTCAGTGTATCGTCTTAAGATGAGATGTTTTTGATGAAATCTATTTATATATTTATTTAAATTATAAATGAAACTAAACAAATTGCTCTATAGGCCAATGAGGAGGCTGGCTACTGATAAGCTCCAGTGTTACATGAAACAGAACACTCGAGCATAGCCATTGAGGCCATAGAAGTTGAATGAAATAGTTCTACAGTGATTTATGGAAAGGAAGAACTTGAAATATGATGAATGAATTATAATTCTGTAATTTAGAAGCAACATTGATAAAAGTTAGATATAATAGAGTGTGGCATGAACTATATTGCTATTGAAGAGTTAGGTTGTATACATTCCATGGGAAAGAAATAGTTAAGAGAAGATAAAGAGAGAATCCAAGTGAAGAGAAATCCATAATTATAGGAAAGGATAGATGGTCAGATGAAATAGGCCCTGGTGCTGGTGTGTTGCAATGCAAAACCCAAGGCAGAGAAGGTTATCAGTGGAAAGTAAGAATTGTGAAGGAAGATTCAATTATGGAAGGGGTGGAGTTACTCATGGAAGGTGTCATTAAAGAGAAAGGCTTTAAGCAAACTACAGAAGGGTAGAGAGTTCCATAAAGTGGGGGCTATAATGTTAAAGATTTTTGCTCAGGTGAAATGGTGGACTAGTATTTGACATAAGGATGGCACATATAATAGATTCAATTGAGAGGATCATAAAGTTCTGGAGGGAGTATACAGGATCAAGTGTCAAGACACAGTAACATAGTAACATAGTAGATGACGGCAGATAAAGACCCAAATGGTCCATCCAGTCTACCCAACCTGATTCAATTTAATTTTTATTTTTAGCTATTTCTGGGCAAGAATCCAAAGCTCTGCCTAGTACTGTGTTTAGGTTCCAATTACTGAATTCTCCGTCAAAACTTACTCCAGCCCATCTACACCATCCCAGCCATTGAAACCCTCCCCAGAACAGCTGGGAGAAGGTTATCATGCCGTTGTACCGGGTCATAGTGCATCCTCACCTGGAGTACTGCGTCCAGCACTGGTCGCCATACATGAAGAAAGACACGGTACTACTCGAAAGGGTCCAGAGAAGAACGACTAAAATGATTAAGGGGCTGGAGGAGTTGCCGTACAGTGAGAGATTAGAGAAACTGTGCCTCTTCTTCCTTGAAAAGAGGAGACAGAGAGGAGACATGATCGAAACATTCAAAATACTGAAGGGAATAGACTTAGTAGATAAAGACAGACTGTTCACACTCTCTAAGGTAGGGAGAACGAGAGGGCACTCTCTAAAGTTGAAAGGGGATAGATTCCGTACAAACATAAGGAAGTTCTTCTTCACACAGAGAGTGGTAGAGAGCTGGAACGCTCTTCCGGAGTCTGTTGTATGGGAAAACACCCTCTAGGGTTTCAAGACTAAGCTGGACAAGTTCCTGCTAAACTGGGACATACACAGGTGAGGCTGGACTCATTTTGGAGCACTGGTCTTTGACCCAGGGGCCGCCGCATGAACAGACTGCTGGGCACGATGGTCCACTGGTCTGACCCAGCAGCGGCAATTCTTATGTTCTTATGTTAGGCCATCCTCAACCAAATGGCCATATACAGACACAGACCATGTAAGTCTTCCCAGAACTGGCCTTATTTCTTCAATATTTACTATTATTTTCTGATTCTAGATCCTCTGTGTTCATCCCACGCTTTTTTGAACTCTGTCACCTTTTTCCTCTCCACTACCTCTCTCAGGAGTGCATTCCAGGCATCCACCACCCTCTCCGTAAAGTACATAAGAACATAAGAATTGCCAACTCCGGATCAGACCTTAGGTCCATCAAGTCTGGCGCTCCGCACATGCGGAGGCCCCGCCAGGTGTACCCTGGCATTGATTTAGTCCCCATATCACTCTATGCCACTCATAAGGAGATGTGTATCTAGTTTACCCTTAAATCCTAGAATGGTGGATTCCGCAATTACCTCCTCTGGGAGAGCATTCCAGGTGTCCACCACTCGCTGCGTGAAACAGAACTTCCTGATATTTGTCCTGGACTTGTCCCCCCTCAGCTTTAGTCCATGCCCTCTTGTCCGTGTCACATTGCTCTTGAGTCTACCACCCCTCAACCTCAAATTATGTCCTCTGGTTTTACCATTTTTCTTTCTCTGGAAAAGTTTTTGTTCTATGTTAATACCTTTCAGGTATTTGAACGTCTGAATCATATCTCCCCTGTCTGAACCATATCTCCCCTGTTCCTCCTTTCTTCTATTCAGGGCTTCCAGTCTCTCCTCATATGCCTTTTGACGTAAACCTCCTATCATTTTTGTTGCCCTCCTCTGGACCGCTTCAAGTTTTCTTATGTCCTTTGCCAGATACGGTCTCCAAAACTGAACACAGTACTCCAAGTGGGGCCTCACCAACTACCTGTACAAGGGCATCAACACTTTATTTCTTCTACTGGTTACGCTTCTCTTTATACAGCCCAGCATCCTTCTGGCAGCAGCCACTGCCTTGTCACACTGTTTTTTTGCCCCAAGGTCCCTCTCCCCATCCATTCATATCAGCCTCTCACATCCGAGCATATACAGTTTCTTCCGATTATTAATCCCCAAATGCATTACTCTGCATTTCTTTGCATTGAATTTTAGTTGCCAGATATTAGACCATTCCTCTAACTTTTGTAGATCCTTTTCATGATTTCCACTCCCTCCTCGGTGTCTACTGTGTTATAAATCTTGGTGAACCTTTCCTTCTTACCCTTCAGCAATGTCACTCACAAACATATTTAACAGGATCAGCCCCCAGCACTGAACCCTGAGGGACTACCCTACTCACCTTTCCTTCCTCCGAGTGACTTCCATTAAGGAGAGGTATAAAGGATTATCATTATGAAGAGTTTTGTGAACTTAAGAGAATTTTGAAAGTAATCCTGTAAGAAATGGGGAGCCAATGAGAAAGACCTAGATAAGGGGCCCCAAATGTATTAATAAATATATCCATTTATAAATATTTATATCCCATATAATCTAAAAATTAAAGTTAACAATAAAGCATACATAAAATTAGACAAATTAAACATAAACTAATCTTTATAATGTCTGGGCTATAAGTCTAAGGCTTGAGATCTGAAGGCTCTCTTCTGACTAGGGCCAGAGGCCAAGGAAGAACAGAAAAAAAATGGTTACAGGGTTTTAACAGTGAGTCAGGCCAGGGTTTTATAGTTGAGGGAGTTTCTTCTACAGCATAGTCCTCCCTCTAATTAACATATGTCATTTCCAGCTTCTCCTAGCTTTTCCCTCTTTCTACAAAGAGCCAGAATGTTTAGCTGGTCAAATATTGCTCTGCCTGCCTACCCCTGAGGTCAGACAAGAGGTAAACTCCTACTGGGTTAGGTTGCGGCAATGGAAATCTAAGTAGACACCCCTCCTGCTAGATTGCCCGTAGCTCTACACCAGCAAAGATGAAAGGCTACAAGGAAAAGAAGCAGCCAGTATCTTCTATTTGAGAACAGTGTATTGAAAGAAAAATGAAAGCACTGAATGCAGATATGTCATTGGAAATGGAAAACCCTATAGATGTTGGAACATCAAGAATTTCAACAAAAATCTAGAACATCAGGTTACAGCTTGCAGTACTGCAGAACAAGGCCTCAAATCCACATGATTTCCAAACAAGATAAAATCACAGAAGCAGCACAAAAAGTGTGGGACATATGAAGAATAAAAATGAGAGATGCCATCATACAATAAAACAATTACCTAGGGATTTAGAGAAAAATGTCTGTGTATGCAGTGAAAATTACCTAGGCAGGTGCAACCATTTTGAAACTAGATGAAAAATGCAATTAAATAAGGGGTTTCATTTTGTTTCTTCATAAAATAAAAGAAACTGCTAACAAAATTTAATTTAATTTTCTTTTATTTGTTTCCCCACTAAAACCTCTGGGAGAAGCAAGGCTTTTTTTTTGTTTTTTTTATTTGACACACAAGGATCAAGACCACTCACTACCAAGCAGTTTTTCAATCTTACCTTCCTGCCTGGCCAGGGTTTTTAAAAACCTTTTAAAGGAAGTAGAAGCATCTTATATTAACAGCTGTTGTTTACGGTACTTGTGGGGGGAATAAGGCAGTGCATAATTCTAAGAAGCCTAAAAATGGAGAAAGATGGAAATGAAACCATTTTAGAGATTTTCTCATTCTGGTGTGATGGAAGCTTTAGTAAAGAATAGCAGTGTAATGTTTGGTTTGTCTTAAAATTATATGGCTGTTAAGATAATCACACCAGACTGAGAAAATAGACTCAGAAAGTTTCTAACCCCTGACGAAGCTTATGTTTAGCGAAACGGCAGAGCTCCCGTTGGGTGAAGAGTGAAAGCTAAGTATTGCTATGTTTGATTCAGTCAGAACAGTAATAAATAACTTTATTATAAACAGCTTATTTTGGGGTTTTGGAAGTGAACTTATGATTATATTCATACCCCAGTAAGCACCATTTGGTTGATTAGTGTTTGGGTGTTTGAAGCTCACTATCCAAGCCTTTCAACGATATCAGTTTAATCTGGTTTCAGTGATACTTGTCTTAGTATTTGTAAAAACAGTGAGGGACATAATCGAAAGGGACATCTAAGTCCGTTTACGTTCAACTTGCAAGTCGTCCAAAGTAAAAAACAATTTAGGACACATTTTCGAAAAATACGTCCAAAATTTTTTTACTTTCGAAAATCATCTAATTATACGTCCTGCAGATCTGATCGTACAAGTTGTTAAATCATCCATCTTCATACCACATTTTCATCTAACTTTTCATCCAAGTCCAAAATGCATAGAACAAGCCTTGTTGGACATGGGAGGAGTCTGGAAAGTGATGGACTGAACACCCAAACATGCCACCTAAATAATGGGGTACCTTACAGGGCACTGCTGTGAACTTCACAAAAAGGGTGCCATGTCTTCAACTCACTCCAGCTCCCTTATAGATCATGGTGAGCCCCCCGAACCACCTCCAGAATCCCCTAGACCCACTTATCTACCACCCCAATAGCCCTGATGGCTGCAGGAGCCACTTTTACGCCAGTAAAAAAGGGTTGGGGGTGTATCGGGGAGTGCACATGTTTAAGTATCAATGCAGTGATTACAGGGGCTTATGGGCATGGGTCCTCCTTTCTTTGAGTCCCTAACCCACCCCCAAGATGAGTTAAGCTGCCTCTCTGCTGGATGACTAGGCTTTTCTATGCCAGGCGTCCAAGTGATGATGGTCTAGAGGCTAAATTTTAAAGGTGTGATTAATATTTTTATGGTGGTGGGGGGTTCGGGGATCACTGGGGTAATGTGTGGGGGTCTGTTTTAAGTGTTTGCAGTGCTTCTCTGCTGACTTTAGGTGGGTTTTTGTGACTTAGACCATATTTTACATGGTCTAAGTCACAACGTCCAAGTTCCATTGATCGTGGGCTGTATAACTTTATACATGCTGTTCGACTAAGTCTAAGCCAGCCCACGTTCCAACCAACTCCCGCCCTCAATACTCCTCCCGAAATGCCCCATTTACCTTTGGTCGTTCAGCAGCACTATGAAGATCTAGGTCGTTTAGAAATACGTCCAAAACCCATTTATAGTATCAGCACTTGGATGTATTTGGGAAATGTTCATCCAAGTACCGACTTAGGCCGGTTTTTGGACGTTTTTCTCTTTCGATTATGAGCCCCAGTCTGTGTAGGATACAACACATTTAAAAACAGCTACAGTAAATATTTGATTATCTTACATAAATAGGACTGAGCCATTGTCAGATAAGTGAAAATTCAGATAATATGGGCCTCTTCTCCCTTGAAAAGAGGAGACTGAGAGGGGACATGATCAAAACATTCAAGATAATGAAGGGAATAGACTTAGTATATAGAGACAGGTTGTTCACCCTCTCCAAGGTAGAGAGAACAAGAGGGCACTCTCTAAAGTAAAAAGGGGATAGATTCTGTACAAACGTAAAGAAGTTCTTCTTCACCCAGAGAGTGGTAGAAAGCTGGAACGCTCTTCCGGAGTCTGTTATAGGGGAAAACACCCTCCAGGGGTTCAAGACAAAGTTAGACAAGTTCCTGCTGAACCAGAACGTAAGCAGGTAAGGCTAGTCTCAGTTAGGGCACTGGTCTTTGACCTAAGGGCCGCCACGTGAGCGGACTGCTGGGCACAATGGACCACTGGTCTGACCCAGCAGCGGCAATTCTTATGTTTTTATGTTCTTAATGGCAACCACTCAAACAATGCATAAACAAAGGCAGTAAAAGCAGGCTCCCAGGTCACAATGGGGCTGTTATGCAGTAAAAGCAGAGTCCCAAGTCCCCAAAAATTGTCTCAAGTATGAAACTTTCCTCAATGCTACACCAGAAAATAGAAAGAGAAGCTGAACGCTTCCTAACGGCAATGTGATGAAGTCATTGGAGCAGTCTGTCAGATATACCAGATGGTTGGATTAGTGAAAGTCGGATAATCAAGACAAGTACAAGGGGGCACTCAGAGAAATTAAAAGGGGGCAGGTTTAGAACAAACGCTAGGAAGTTCTGTTTTACCCAGAGGGTGGTGGACATGTGGAACGCGCTTCCGGAGGCCGTGATAGGACAGAGCACGTTACAGGGCTTCAAAGAAGGTTTGTATAGGTTAATAGACGATAAGGGGATTGAGGGGTACAGATAGGAGTTGAGGTAGGTTATAGGAATAGTCAGGGACCACAGCACAGATGATAGACCTGAAGGGCCGCCGCAGGAGCGGACCGCTGGGCAGGATGGACCTCTGGTCTGATCTGGCGGAGGCAAATTCTTATGTTCTTATGTTACTGTAGTGAGTTATTGTACTTGCTGCTCCAGTGCCTAGGGCACTATTAACTAAAGTGCCAAAGATGTTGAATTTACCAAATGTTGACTGCCAAAATTACCATCCAGCAAGTGTAAAACCTCTGAACTATATGTCATACTAGGACAGAAATTTAAAAAAAAAAACAAATGTGTGTGTATCCTGGACCCAGCCATATTAAAGCAGTCCTCAAAATCACTCACCCTGTTTCCAGATTGAATGCTTCACAGAAGAAGGATTTCAGCAAAGATTTGAATTTAGAAAGAGAGGGTTCTGAGCAGAGTTATGGGAGAAATTCATTTTAGAGTTTGGGTGCAACAAAGTAAAAAGCTGAGGTTCAAGTAGATTCAAAATAGGCCTGTTTAGGATTCGGAAGAACCAAATGATATGTGTCAAGAGAACAGAGAGTTCGAATAGGGGTGTTTGGGATAATCACAGAGGACAGGAACTGAGGTTGACCAGTATGGAGGGTCTTTTGAGTAAAGCAGAGGAATATCATACAGGTGTTCTCTTCTTTCCATAAATAGAATGGGCAAACTGTAATACCTTTAACGACAGATTGGAATCCAAAACAGAGAATATTTCTTATCCCCTGAACCTCATGCAATATCACTGTCTAGACTGCGAAGTCATGATTGCATTTCCAATCTCAGGTTGTTCACTTATTACAAGCAACCAGTGACTTGCCAAGGTCATTATATTTTTAATCATTTCATACCAACTCTTTAGTGGTGTTATAATACTCAGTTGTAGTTAGGAAAGACACAAGATTTTTTTTTTTTTTTTAAAGGATCTGTGTAGGGCTTTATAATGGATTCTGCTTTTAAATAATTTACAACTTAACTTAATTATGTACACTGACATTTATCACTGCATATTCAGAGAGAAAAATTACAGGAAAATAAGAAGCTAGGAGTGGACTACAAGAGAGTCTCTCTTTTGTCTTTCATTCAGAAGTGTAATTAAATTAAGTAGGATTGATTGAGTGTCAAACATCTGAGGGAGTAATTCCCTAACTTCATTAATGCTTATTGTGCCTGCAGAAGGCTTGGTGGTAATTTCTTTCAGAAGTGGTCTAATGAGAGTCTGTTGCTGAGGTGGTGACATGATATAAAAGCATTACATGCCACTCCTCTCCCACAGCAGCTTCTCGCAGCACACACCCGGAGTTCATTAGGAACACCAGCCTTTTGCATAACACTTAACTGAGACTTAAAAGTCTCCGCAGCATGAGCAGCAGTGAGCTGTGCTAATGGAGAAGAAAGTTTAAATAGGAAAATGTTCAGGGTATACCAACTAAGAAAAAGCCTATTTATTCCACCTGCAATCATAAAACATCATACGTAGTCAGGTGAGCAGAGTAATTGTACATTTTCATCGAAAATATTGCATAATGATTAGAACATTTGCTGTTTACAGAATGGCAATCCTGATTGAAGGCATGGCTTAATTCCTCATGAGTGATTTGTGCAATATGGATGATAAAATGTGAATTTAGAATATCAAGTTTGAAAATATATTTCTAACGTGTTTTCATAGGGATTTGGTTGTCTTGGGAGTAAAGGAGAAGCCAAACCGTTAGAAACAACAGACTGAGAACCAGGGAAGACCAAAGTCTATATCTTGCCTAAACGACTGGTACTCCTTCTGACTTTGTACTACCATTTAAAACAAATTATTTCACTATTCAGTGTGAGTCTTAGCTAGGAAAAAGCCTCATTTCTGTGGCCCCAAAACCAGCCATCGGCCTAAAAAATATTTATTTTTTTTGTGTGTGTGTGGAATTTGTATATTCAAAAATATTTAATACTTTAACTATATACTATATAGAACTAAACATTAGTGCTGCCTGATTCGAATCGATTCACCGATTCTTCGGGTGAATCGATTCGAATTGATTTGTTATGCCAAAACACCAAGCTCACCGATTCGTGAGCTCCCTGAGATCCGTTTGGACTTTCCCTCTGCCACTGGTCCTTCCATCTAATGTAACTTCCAATTTTGCGAAACTGGAAGTTACATCAGAAGGACTTCGGCAAAGGAAGCACCGAGCAGAACTCTTGTGTGGATCTGCAGCAGCAAGGTGATTGGTTGGCTGGCTCTCTCCTCCCCAGCCGGAAGCATTTCTTCTCTCCTCCCCGGCCCCAACTACTAAGTTTCTACTCCAGGCAAATGTGGCGGTGATTTAGTGATCTACAGCAGTGTTTTTCAACCTTTTTACACCTATGGACTGGTAGAAATAAAAGAATTATTCTGTGGACCGGCATCGGTCCGTGGACCGGCGGTTGAAGAACACTGGGCTAAGTCATGGGCCAGACCCCACCCATCTCTACACAATCTCCACCCCAGACCCTGCCCCCATAATAGTACTAATTGCACCTCGTATGTCCAAGTGCCGATACTATAAACCGGTTTTGGACGTATATCTAAACGACCTAGGCCTTCATAGTGCTGCTGAACGACCAAAGGTAAATGGGGCATTTTGGGAGGAGTGTCGAGGGCGGGAGTTGGTTGGGACGTGGGCTGGCTTAGACTTAGTCGAACAGCATGTATAACCGAAAGTTATACAGCCCACGATCGATGGAACTTGGACGTTGTGACTTAGACCATGTAAAATATGGTCTAAGTCACAAAAAACCACCTAAAATCAGCAGAGAAGCACTGCAAACACTTAAAACAGACTCCCACACATTACCCCAGTGATCCCCGAACCCCCCACCGCCATAAAAATATTAATCACACCTTTAAAATTTAGCCTCTAGACCATCATCACCTGGACGCCTGGCATAGAAAAGCCTAGTCATCTAACAGAGAGGCAGCTTAAGTCATCTTGGGGGTGGGTTAGGGACTCATAGAAAGGAGGACCCATGCCCATAAGCCCCTGTAATCACTGCATTGATACTTAAACATGTGCACTCCCCGATACACCCCCAACCCTTTTTTACTGGCATAAAAGTGGCTCCTGCAGCCATCAGGGCTATTGGGGTGGTAGATATGTGGGTCTAGGTGATTCTGGAGGTGGTTCGGGGGGCTCACCATGATCTATAAGGGAGCTGGAGTGAGTTGAAGACATGGCACCCTTTTTGTGAAGTTCACAGCAGTGCCCTGTAAGGTACTCCATTATTTAGGTGGCATGTCTGGGTGTTCAGTCCATCACTTTCCAGACTCCTCCCATGTCCAACAAGGCTTGTTCTATGCATTTTGGACTTGGATGAAAAGTTAGATGAAAATGTGGTATGAAGATGGACGATTTAGCGACTTGAACGATCAGATCTGCAGGACGTATAATTAGATGATTTTCGAAAGTAAAAAAATTTTGGACGTATTTTTCGAAAATGTGTCCTAAATTGTTTTTTACTATGGACGACTTGCAAGTTGGAATTATTTGCCCTCTCATTGTAGTTTTGAAAGCACCCCATATTGTTTCCAAAGAGATTTCCTCTGAGGTGTTGTACAGCAGCAGCATTTCCAGCCACCCCCTTCCCAGCCGCCACGTTTAAATTCAGAGAAAAGCGCTGCACCGTGCTACCGCTCGCTTCGATGTCTTCTATCCTCTGCGGCCAACCCTAGCGGAAACAGGAAGTAGTCAGAGAGGGCGGGCCACAATGGACAGAAGACGGCGAGGCCAGCGGTAGGGTGGTGCAGCGCTTTTCTCTGAATTTAAACGCAGGTGAGCCGGCGAGAAGGAGGAAGCTTAAAAGTAGCTGTTTTTGGCAATGAGTGAGGGCGGGAGGGGGGAGTCGCTGGCTGTGCTGTGTCTCTCTGTGTTGGAATTCGAAAATGGAATTCGGCACGGAGGGACACAGCACTTGTCAGCAGCCACCACGGTCAGCAATCAGGGGGAGGGGGGCCAGGACGTGGCTCAGGAGACTGGGAAGGTGTTGGCGGGCGGCAGCGGGGGCCTCCTCCTGCAGGTGCTCGTGTCTCAGGGTTCTGGCTCATCCCGGCAGGGAGAGAGCTTGCCTGCGCTTCCTCCAGTGATTGGTGAGTGAGGGCAGGAGGAGGGGAGTGGCTAGAGTGATCAGTTTTTTTAAACTTGTCGCCGCGGCTCCTTGCACGATCCCCGCCTGCATCAGAAGCCTTCTCCGACGCAGGTGTGGCTCATGAGAGGAGCCGCCATAGTGGCTTTAAACTTTAAAATAAACTTCAGCCGGTAGTGCCGTTTTTCGTTGATGGAGGTCTGCGCGAGCAGGGAGAGCAGGGAGGTCAGCGCTTTCCAATTTGTCTGCCCAGCGCTTTCCGATTTGTCTGGCCGCCGCATACGCACTCCTGCTGGCCATGGACCTACTGATCAGAGATCATGGAAGCACGCAGGTAAGAGTGCGCATGCGCAGCTAGGGTTTTATTATATAGGATACTTATTGCTCAGGAGCAACAAAAAATATATATATATTGTTACACAGTGAACTTGCCAGATACAAGGACCATTACAAACCCTTCATAATAACAAAATAGTGAGCAAAGGTTTTTGTGTCCAACATGAGAGGACACTGCCAGTCATCACAGAAGCCTTGTCACTTTGTCCGGGTATCTGAACAAATATGAAGCTATGCTTGACACATGGTAAAGAAACTTCATCTTGTAAAAAAACATCAAGGAACTTCTAGTTGTTAGGCCATTGACTCATATTTGAGCTCTAGCGACTTGATGAATTGTGGATCTAAAAAGAAATTGGTTTTGTGCTAGTCCGGAAAGGTCCTTCAGTATCATCCCAATGGTTGTTTTCAACGTGTCTAGTCATCTGTTTAAAGGTTGTCCTCTTTGCCTGGTTCCTTTGATCTTCCCAAACATGATGTCCTCATCATTTATTAAGCTGCAGTAGAGGTTTCTACCATGCCCCAGAGTGCTAAATACTGCGATGCTGCTCTAATGATCATAGGAATTCCATGAGAATTGGACGTATTTTGAATTAATTGAAGTCTGTGTAGTTCCTTTAGAGGTAGGCCAGTATAACCAAGAAAAGAACAGAGGGAAAGGGAAGTGGGGATGCGATTTGATATACCGCCTTTCTGTGGTTTCAATCCAAGTGGTTTACATATTATATGTAGATACCTTTTTTTTAATAACTGGGACAGTGGAGGGTTAAATGATTTGGCCAGAGTTACAAGGAACTACAGACAGTGGTGTTGCAAAGGTGAGTGGCGCCTGGGGCAGTAGCGCCCTCCCCCACCCTCTTCTTTACTCCCTGCTCCTTTGTGACCCTCCCTGCCACACTGCGCGCCCCCTTCCCTCATACCTCTTTAATTTTCCCAGTGCGAGCAGTATTGCGAACTTGCTGTCTGCATCATGTCATCTCTCCTCAGACGTCACTTCTGACGCAGGCAGCAAGTCTGCGATACTGCTCATGTTGAGAAAATTATAGAGGTACAAGGGAAGGGACAAAGGAAGAGGCACACACACACGTGGCAGGAGGTGTTGGTAAGGAGCAGAGGTGCGGAGAAGAGGTTAGATGCTGGCACCCGGGGCAGACCGCCCCCTACTCCCTTCATACGCCACTGGCTGCAGAGGGAATTATATCTGTCTCCCATGATTCTCAACCTATGCACTAACTCAAGTCATGGTACATGGGCTTGTCGTGCCACTGGAGTTTGCACGCATCTGAGAAGCTGAAAGCTATGCCATCAGTAGTTTCACTAACCATTAGGCTAATCCAGGATGATGAGGAAAAGCAGGCCATGAAGCAACCATGGCACAAAAGCACAACAATGTGCTGGTGCCAAAAACCATTGTTTTGTTTCTCCCGTAGACTTTCATGGAGATGCACCGAAATAATCCAAAATGGGCTGCAAATTTTCCATTTGGAGCAATGCATATCCCTAGTAACTCAATAAATAGGAGATTTAATGCAGGTGTCTCTGTTTGTATTGAAAGAAGTTGATGTTAGAATGTGAAGAAATTAATACCTACCTACTTTACACCTTAATTTTCTGTGTTCCAGTGCATAGCAAGTACTAGAAAAGAGGTGGATCATTATTAAAACAACATTTTATTGACTCAGTAAATTGCCTTCATCAAGTACTGTATATCCGTTATGCAGTTTTCTTTTTGGTTTTCTGTTGTTCGACATTTACTGCAGACTTGGATTCCTTTTCTCTTGTTTACTACCTTACTAGCACCACTATCTGGAACCTTATGAAAGAAGAGAGCTTAGGTTGGGAAATAATTGTTCTCCTGAAATATGCTTCTGTAGCTCTTTGCTGTCTTCAGGGGACCTTCTGAAAACACTCTTGTCACTCTCTGTCCTGAATTCAGCATCCCTCTAGAGGTCCCGAAAACCCCTGACTGGCAAGTGCAAAAACTGCAGGCATAAACAGAGGTGCATAAAACTTGGGTAATGCCATTTCTAATTTAGATCATAATTTTTAACGAGACCACAGAGACCATTCATCTGAAAACCAGACTGGCTTATGACCCTCAAGGGATGGCAGTTGTGCACCCCTTGCTGTAATGTATTATTATATGAGAAATATTGATATATCTAATCTATGTCGAATCTCATAAAAAGCAATGCATGCAAAATGCTAGTTATTGAAGAGATTTCACATTCAGTCCAATGAGTTCCCAGAATATGTCAGCGCCTTAGATGATGAGTCTTGGCAAGGCTATCATTGTTGACAATGTGCTAGGAAAACTCACAGAACAAAATCAATCCACGTGTGTTCTCCCAAGAACACAGAGTCAAATTTGTTGTCTCAAAAACAGGAGCCCGCATTTTCAGTGTAATAAGAAAAAAACGAGAAAAAAAAAAATACAGCCATGTTAGATGGATAAAAAGAAGCACATTCTATCTTAAAAAATTAAAAAAAAAAAGATTTGGCTGCACATGGGTACAAGACACAAACCCCCTCTTTTACAAAGGCGCACTAATTGATTTAGCGAGCGCAAACTGATTTAGCACACGCTAAACGCTAACGTGTCCATGACTATAATGACCGTGTTAGCATTTAGAGCACTCTAAATCGATTAGCGCACACTAAATCGGCTACTGCACCTTAGTAAAAGGGCCCGTTAGGCAGGGGTATCAAACTCAATCACATAAGGGGCCAAATTCTAAAACACAGGCTAAGTCAGGGGCCAAATTTTTTATTAAGATACTTAGGGCTCTTTTTACGAAGGCACATTAGCGGGTTTAACTTTTCATCACGCACTAACCCCTGCGCTGGCCGAAAATCTACCGCCTGCTCAAGAGGAGGCGGTAGCAGGTAGCACGGCCGGCGGTTTAGCATGCGCTATTATGCACGTTAAACCGCTAGCACGGCTTTGAAAAAGGAGACCTTAGTCTTAGTAGAAGTATAGGGTTACACTCTCCATACCCACGCCGGCTCCGTGGTGTAAACAAACTAATAAAAAAGACTTTTCCTCTCTTTTAGGTCCTAGTTCACACTTGCTATCCAACACCAGCTCTGACAGGGTACATATTTCAAATCTGACATATTGTAATCACAAAATAGAAAATAAGATTTTTTCTTCCACATTTTGTAATCTGGTCATTATTCAAATCATGTTCATCCCAGGCTCTGGTTTCTATTTGTCTTCTGATAACTCGCTTGCCAGGGTCTCCTGCCCATTTGTCATTTTCTTCTTTCTCGGTGCTAACCATCTATTTTCCATCTCTGTCCTCCCCTTCCTTTCTCTTCCTTCCCCCAGAGGTCTGGCATATTTACCTTTTTTTTTGTCTCCATCCCCGCAGCTGCAGCAATGGACCCCACCATCCCTAGATCCACCATCTCTCCTTTTCTTAACTACCCTTTCATCCAGCATCTCTCCCTCCTTCCCCACCACCCCAGGGTCCACCATCTCTCCCTTTCTCTTCCCAAATACCCTCCAGTCCAGTCCACACCATCCCTTGTGTCCAACTTCTCTCCCTTTCTGTTCCTTCCCTCCCTCCATCCTATTGTTCACCATCTCTCTCCCTCTCCTCTGTTTTTAGACCCATTATTTTTTCCACTCCCCACACCTTCAGTCTGGCACATGCATATCTCTTTGGATCCTCCCCTTCCCTCACTCCACGTACTTCTACACCAGGGACCGGCCCCTCTGACATATGGGACTGTAGCAGAGGGAACATGCTGCGGAGGCCATTGGCAGCCTGCTAGGATCGCTACAGGTGTTCCTCTGCAGGCTGCTTTGAAGGTGAGACCGGGAAACTGGGAGAGAGATGGTGGACAATGGGATGGAGGGAGGGAAGGAACAGAAAGGGTATTTTCTAGCGGGCCAAATCTAATTACACTATGGGACAGATTTGGCCCATGGGCCTGAGTTTAACACCCCTGCACTAAGGGGGTAAATATTTATTTATTTATTTTATTATTTATATACCACTTATATCCTAAGTGGTTTACATTCAGGTACTTTATATTTCCCTATCTGTCCCGGTGGACTCAAACTCTGTCTAGTGTACATGGGGCAATGAGGGGATTAAGTGATTTGCCCAGGGTCACAAGGAGCAGCAAGGGATTTGAACTCACAGCCTCAGAGTGCGGAGGCTGTAGTTCTAACCCCTGCGTCACACACTCCCAAAAGATTACTGAAATTTAGGTGATGCAGGCTAATATTAATTCCATAATGGCAGTTGTGCCATTATAGAATACTAGCACAAATCTGCATTTAGTGGAGAATTCATTTATGGGCACTAATCACATTAGTGCGTGCAGTAGCATATTGAGGTGGGTTGGCACCTGGCAACAGTGTCTTGCACCCCCACACTCTTCCCTGCCACTTGGGTGCCCCCAGGGTACCTCTTGAAATGTTAGCTGGCGCGAGCAGCATCTTCCATCTGCTGCTCACACCAGCCTCAGCTCCCTTCTGGGAGAGAGTGTGGTACACCTTTCATCCCTCCCTCCCCTGCCCCTCTCCCCAACCCATAGCCAAGGTTCTCTCCCCTCTCCAGGCCCCAACCTTTTAATCCCCCTCCCAAACCCATGATTCCAACTCTCCCCCCCCCAGGCCTAGCGAGGTACCTGGTGGTCAAGCGGGAGTCTTTTTGGTTGGAGCACAGCCATCTCGCTCCTGCCTCCTCGTGGCTACCTTTTAAAATGGCTGTCATGACCTCTTGCAGCAGCTCGCGGTACTACTGGAATATAAGTGAAAGATTTTTGCAGCATAAGGGACTAAACAGGAGTGGGGATGCAGGGATAGGGTGGTGGGAGTGATAAAAAGGTTGCAAAGCAGCCATAGGAGTCAGAGAATGCAAAAAGAAACAAACTGCCATACTGGACCTAGAATAGTTCTGACTGTTTCTAATGACAAGTATAAGACCACATGAGACAGCAACTCAAAATCAATTCTGAAGTTCCTCTGAGAATGAATTTGAAAAGATGACAGTCTGGCTTTATTTTAAATTGCATTTTTGAAATTTTATGATCGAGCTGTTCTGGATCTATTTACAAATAAAAGATGCCTGCTGCTTCTAAATACTTAGCAAATAAAAAGTCTTCTCAGCTGTTGTTTATTTGGTGATTAAAACTGTAAATTGTGCATCGTACCGGAATTTAAACATCTCTGAAGAATTAGGCTTAAGTCCAGAGGCAAAGCACTGGAAATAAATGAATCGCCCTCAAAAGAAGAGCACACAGTGTATTAATTTGTCATTTCTTTCTAAGTGTGAACATGAATACTAATTATGGACAAAAGAGACCTTCGACCTTCATTCCACTGTGAGCTGAATTCATAGGTATACATTGCATCATTAATAGTGGAGCTTCTGAATTCCAATAGCTCACGTTTTACTTTGCTGTAGAAGAGAACAGAGTGTGAAAAAAAACCACATTTTCGAAAGGCCTAAGTAACTTTGTTGGAAAGTTGACAGTATTTTGTGGGCATCTTTTTTTTATATCATTTCTGTAAAAATTATTTTTAATATGTGTACCAGGAACAAACAGATCTTTTCTGGCATGCTGTTATTCATTTTTAGAAGCCACGGTGCCTTACAAAGTTAACCTTGCTTGCAATGCCCTCCAAGGTGGCAGTAGTATATAGAGACTGTAGTTCCTCCCCCTCTCACCACGACTGTCTTTTCAGTAGAATTCACCTGGTGCCTGACCTGTACTATCCCACTGATCACATGTACTTCTGGCTATATCTAATGAAAGAACTGGTCTCTGAAAAGCATTAGATACCACTAAGATCTTTGGATGCCAGGGATTATATATTGTATGTCTTATTGTCACCTCGCACAAAAAAGGGTTCATTATATGTGGATGTCAGTACATGATGCAGCATCAGAAAAGTGTTTCTCTCCTCAGCAAACACTGAAAGGAGAAATTCCATGGTGTTGCCTAAACAGAGAGGTGCCCCAGTGCATAATAAAATTTAAAAAAAAAGATAAATTAAAACAGACAGAGGTGCAGTGAAACAAATGAAACCATCAAAACTCTATGAATGGAGATCCACCTGTATAAATTTTAACACATAAAGCTTACAACAAAAAAAAGGATAAACACGTAAAGGGCCTAATATTCAACAAGTGGCACTCAGCAGTTTGCTGCTCATACTTTAATAATGATAAAATGATGTAGACAAACAAGATATACTATAAATTATGAACATTGATATCTCTATAGACATAGGGGTCCTTTTATCAAGCTGCGGTAGGGGGTTTAACGCACGTAGTTTTTTAGCCGGCCGCGGGGGTTAGCGCGTGATGAAATGTCCAACGCGCTAACCCCGCTAGCGCGGCTTGATAAAAGGACCCCATAATGTAATGAATAACATGCAAAACGGCATTATCATACACGTATTTTTATTCATTTTTTGCGTGTGGCTTAATTCCTATCACATTTGTGGTTGTAATTCATACATTTGGTTTATATCTAATGCATTATCATATATATGCAATATATTTTTTTTTATATTTTTTTACATAACTTTTTAACATTTATGCTGAAGGGCTGTCTGGTACGATTTGCCTTTTTGTGGATGATACCAAAATTTGCAATAGAGTAGACACCCCTGATGGCATGGATAACATGAGGAAGCTTGAGGAATGGTCTGAAATTTGGCAGCTAAAATTTAAAACTAAGAAATGCAAGGTCATGCATTTGGGCAGCAAAAATCCAAATTTATGAGAGAATGGTATAGTTTAGGGGGTAAAGAACATTTGTGCATGAAAGAGGAGCGGGACTTGGGTGTGATAGTATGTGATGATCTTGAGGTGGCCAAACAGGTTGAAAAGGCAATTGTGAAAGCTAGAAGGATGCTGGGGTACATAGGGAGAGCTATGGCCCGTAGGAAAAAGAGGTATTGATACCCCTGTATAAGACTCTAGTGAGACCTCTTTTATTGTGTACAATTCTTGAGACTACACCTTCAAAAAGATATAAAAAGGATGGAGTCGGTCCAGAGGAAGGCTATTAAAATGGTGCGTGGTCCACGTCATGAGTCGTATGAGGATAGACTCATAGATCTCAATATGTATACTTTGGAAGAAAGGCGGGAGAGGGGAGATATGAGAGAGACATTTAAATTTAAAACTCATAAACAAATGTTATTAGCCAAGTGGTGAGGGTACCCCCTGAAAAATCATTTAAATTCAGTGGAGAAAAAGCCTCAACTAATAATGATATGCAGACGGCAACCCAATGAGTTTTTTTAGCCGTTCTAATTCTGTATCACAGGCAAAAAAAACTCCACAAAGTTTCAAAATGCAATTTTTCAAAATGGGAAAAATCCCATCACTGTGCACAGGGAACAAAAGAAAAAGAACAAGAGACACAATTCACTTATCTTCATTGATGTCAACAATTCAGCATAACATGCTTCATCCAGCAAAACGATCTTCCTATTATAGCAAACTTCACACTGGAATGAAGATAAGGAACTGGCTGTTTAAATCCAACAAAGCTCTTGTTTCGCCAACCAGTGGCTGCGGCAGGGAAGTTCCCGTTCTCTCCTGCTCCATTCACTTCTTAGCTCAGAATGGTGCTTGGTTTTAAACTTCTAGTTACGTGACGTCATTTCAAACTTGCGTATTCTGATTGTTCCAACACACAAAAAAAAGGATATGTGTTTTATGCCTACCTGGCATAAATATGCAAGGAAAGGAAACTCCTGAGTGAGAGGGCATGGGATGAAGTATTCTAAGGAAATACTTTTTTACAAAAAGGGTGGTAGATGTGTGGAACAGTCTCATGGAAGAAGTGGTGGAGACAGAGACTGTGGTTGGGAGAACGAGAGGGCACTCTCTAAAATTGAAAGGGGATAGATTCCATACGAACATAAAGAAATTCTTCTTCACCCAGAGAGTGGTAGAAAACTGGAACGCTCTTCCAGAGTCTGTCATAGGGGAAAACACCCTCCAGGGATTCAAGACAAAGTTAGACAAGTTCCTGCTGAACCAGAACATACGCCGGTAGGGCTACTCTTAGTTAGAGTTTGACCAGAGGGCCACCACGTGAGCAGACTGCTGGTCACGATGGACCACTGGTCTGACCCAGCAGCGGCAATTCTTATGTTCTTATGTGTCTGAATTCAAGAAAGCATGGGAAAGGCACGTGGGATCTCTTAGAGAGAAGAAGAGATAATGGTTACTGTGGATTTGCAGACTGGATGGGCCATTTGGCCTTTATCTGTCATCATGTTTCTATGTTGATGTTCATAATTTATGAACCCATGTTGGGCCAGTTATTAATAAACGACTTGGACTTTAACCTGTAGTCACATCTCTGATTTTGCCAGCTCTGCTGTTTGGTTTTCCTGGTTATTGTCTACACTGACTGCCAACTAAGCAGTTAGTTTAGTTTTCTGGAGCCCTTTTACTAAAGTTTAGCATAGATTAATGGAATAATCAGGCTTTTAATGTTAAGAAGCCTATAGATATAAAGTCTTTATTTCTGAAATAAATATAGAAGTCTAAAGCAATTTTTTTATTTTCTAATTCATAGCTTTTTACGATGCTTGTTAATAGTCTTTGTTTAAACAGGACAATTCATGAATGGTCATTATGTAAAATGAACCCTTAAGTGCACCCCAAAATATGAGCAAGTTAGAAAGTGAAAGTGGAGAAAGGGACCTCAGTGTCTAGAGTGAAATGCTCAATTCAAGCAAAAGTCTGATGTAGTCAAACATACACACCTTAATCATAGGCCAAAAAAACTTCACACTGCTTTAAACATCCTGTCCACAAGACAAACAATTCGAACCCTTCTTCAGGAAAATTGGTCATATAAACATTCTCTGATCTCTACCAGTGTCACAAAATATCACAAAAAACAAATTGAAGTGGAGCAGGATAACATTAAAGGATCCCTGCACACTGTAGCAAAGTCAGTCATGCACAGTTAATTATACCATAAACTTGGAGCAATTCAAAAAAGAGTCTCACATTTAAGTGCTGAAACTATAACCCAGAAGCCTCTGCTTAAGCAAAGTTCAAAGATTCCACTGCACTTAACTGTCCAATATGCTCCTTTTGATCCGACGCGTGTCCGTCCTACAGGCTCCACACCCAATAATCCTCTTGCTGTGCAGAAATCATCCAACGGCTTCTACCTCACAGACGTGCATTTAAATAATCTCCTTGAATATCAGCCAAAAAAACTTCACACTTCAGCCCAAAAACGCAAATAATAGCCACACTTTGAATTAGTGCATTTGACATATGATCAAGAAATAGGTCTAGCTAGGATTTTTGGAAGAGCCATGTTTTCAGGTATTTACAGAACACGGCGGAGGTGTTAATCTCTATGGGTAGTTAGTTCTGTGTTTTTGTAGTTTCATGGTCAAATTAATTGATTGTTAGCTCCCAATTAATGGTGCTGATTGGCTTATTAAGCAATTAATTTGAGTGCAGAATTTGAGCTTGCACCCAAATATCCACAGGCATATATAGAATTCAGAATAAGTATAAATTTGGATGTGCAATTTCTAAAATTATGGGGCCACTGTTTCTAAAAAAAAAAAACAACAGTGCTCAATTAAAACAGGATCATTTTAATGCTCTTAAACTCATAGACCTGTATAAAATTTATCATGCAAGTCAATATAATATCCATATCCTATGCTTACTAAGAACTAGCAAATCAAACTTTAACCATACTTCAGCTTGTTTCTATTAGCTCATTAAAAATGAAACAGAAGGTTAAAATAGTTTCTCTATGGACACAGATAGCCTTTAGAACAAAATTCATAGTCTAAAGACACATTTTTTCCAGACCTTATCCCTGTGTTCCACTTGAAATTCAGCAAGCCTGCCACTGTTATTTTTCAAGTCCAGACTTAAGACCTATGCATTTGTTTGAGTATTAAATTGATGCTCTTTCCTAGCTCAACTCACTATTTTGCTTGTGTTTCACATTTGAGGATCCCTACTGTTATATTTTTCTATTGAATTTTCAGAAAGGGGCTTAATAGCTACAGTACAGCTACCCATGTGTGATGAATTACACCTAGAAATATAGGAGTTGTTAATCACAAAAGAGACTAAGAAGATAGCCACTAGAAAATTATCTGTCAAAAAGAAGTGCTCCTTCAAAAGCTTGCATGCCTTTAATGGGCGTTCTATACTAAATATGTTATACTGATTTTACGAAACTATATAAACAATATATAATTTGTGGAAAAAATAAGCTTAAGCTGAAAGATCCATAATGTTTACATTCTCTCCCTACAGCTCCAGATACTGTGAGGCTCGTGTCACATCCTTCATCCATCATCAGCCGAAGTGATCATCTTTTACTCTGGCACTTTATGTTGCAAAACCAAAACCAAAAGTCCTGCAAGGGAAAATGCCATGGTGGAAATTGTATAAATTGGTGCCTAGCTTTATGTAGAAACAGAGAAAAACGATGGCAGCTAAAAACCATGGGGCAATTCAGTCTGCCCATGCATGCCATCTTCTCTTCCTTCTCTCTCTCTCTCTCTCTCTCTTTCTCTCTCTCTCAGAGGTTCTATAATGTACTTGTCTCAAGTTTTCTTGAATTCAGGTACAGTCTTCATCCCCTTGATGTTCACTGGAAGGCTGTTCCATGGATTATACCACCCATTCTATGAAGAAGTATTTCTGATGTTACAGTGGGTGATCATCTGGCATGGTATGGTTCAATATTAAGATGTATATCCATGACACAGCCACCCACAACGCAGTGGGTGGCTGCGTCGTGGAAATAGGTCATATGAAGGATTACTGCCTTGAGGAAACCTCAATATTAAGATGGGCATAGAAAGGGATCATTCAAAAGTAAAGGTTGTAGAATTTTAAAAAGCTAACTTTGTTCGATGGGGGATTACGTCAATGAATTGAATGGATGGGGACATCTGGAAAGAGTAGAAATGCAATGGGCAAAATTGAAAGGAGTTATTGTAAGGACAACAGACCTGTGAGGCAAGTGAGTAAAAGTAAGAGGAAAATAAGGTTGCTTTGGTTCTCAAAAGTGGTAGCTGAAAAGATAAAGAATAAGAGGTTAGCTTTCTTTTTTTTTATTATTGATTGATTGATTGATTTTAAATTAAATACCAAGTATACACTTGTACAGAAAAGCTGGTTAGTCAGGACATTACATTTGTTAAAGTATAAAACATATTACACTTTAATTACTCTACAAACAAAAGAAATATAAATTTTTGATTATATCAGCTCAAGTCCTCTAAATTAGGATCCAAGACTTCACATAAGTGAGACAAAAGAAAATATAAATCTATACATTTAAGATATGCTATAGACCAGGGGTGTCAAAGTCCCTCCTTGAGGGCCACAATCCAGTCAGGTTTTCAGGATTTCCCCCAATGAATATACATGAGATCCATTAGCATACAATGAAAGCAGTCCATGCAAATAGATCTCATGCATATTCATTGAGGAAATCCTGAAAACCTGACTGGATTGCAGCCCTCGAGGAGGGACTCTGACAACCCAGCTATACACTATAGAATTGAGGTGGGAGTAACGTATTAACCTATGGAGCACTTTGATTTAGCCCCATCCAGTCGAGACAACACCATAAGAACATAAGCAGTGCCTCTGCTGTGTCAGACCAGAGGTCCATCGCCCCTTTCACGCGGCGGCCCATCAGGTCCAGGACCTGTATAGTAATCCTCTATCTATACCTTTCTATCCCTTTTTCCTTCAGGAAATCATCAAATCCCTTCTTGAACCCCAATACCGTACTTTATCCTATCACACCCTCTGGAAGCGCGTTCCAGGTGTCCACCACCCTTTGGGTGAAGAAGAACTTCCTAGCATTGGTTCTGAATCTGTCCCCTTCTAATTTTTCGGAATGGCCTCTCATTCTTTTATGCATCAAGGCCAGTGCATATATCTAAAAGGGGGCATGGTTATGTGCAAGTTATTAGCTCATGCACTGAAATATGCACTACTTAGGTGCAAGCATTTAGATCACATTTTCCTTGAAACTCCTATAAAGCCCAGTTGAAGAGAAGTCATTGTAACTATCATTAAACCATGGCATTGGGTGACATTTTGGTGCTTTTATTTATTTATTCCCCTTCATTTAACCTTAAGACTTGATCACAGTACATTGTATGCTCAGTTACAAGAGTAAAAGTGCCAAAAGCTAGTCACTCTGCTGTTTGCGGGCCAGGCTGTTATTATTCAGCTGGGATGCTGTGTCTACAAAGAAACTTAATATGAAACCAGCAGATTCACTCGCTCATTGTTGTGCAGTATCTTGTCCTCCGCTGCTATGCTTTAAGGTATTATCAATCGACAATCTATCTTTGTTCCCATCCATTGTCACCCTTGGAGGATTCAGGCTTCCCTGAATGAGACCGCAGGAATCTTAAACAAAAGAAAAGGAATGAGATAGAAAAGAAAGTATTACAGATTGCTTTCTTGTTCTTTTCACGCTTAGATTCTCAACACCATCTAATTGTTTTTCCTTTAGTGTTTATCTGCATTCCATTTGATCTAGTTCAATATCATTTTCCTATTCTAAGTGGCAGTGACTAATTTAAAAGCTCTTTCTTTTCTTTATTAAAACATATCTCCCCTGTGTAGATGATATTGAAGGAATGCACGGAAAATGGGCCTGTAGGAGTTAATGCTCCCATAATTAATCTATTAAACAATGATGACTGTCACCAAAGGATTTCAGAAGACTGTGTAGAATTATTTCCACCCTCAGAATTCTACTGACAATGGCCATTTTTGCTATGCTTCTGCTTGGTTGCCAAAATGAAAGCTGACTGCAGTAATGAGGTGGCGTAGCCCACAGTACATAAGAACATACGAATTGCCGCTGCTGGGTCAGACAAGTGGTCCATCGTGCCCAACAGTCCGTTCATGCGGTAGCCCCTAGGTCAAAGAACAGTGCCCTATTTGAGTCTAGCCTTACCTACTGTCACAAACCCGGCACCAGAGTTAGGTTTGTGCCAGAGAAGGGACAAAAACCCCTGACTGTTAGGAGAGCAGACCAGTACAGCAGCCCTCCTTCTAACAGTTCCCAGAGCTCTGTCATTGGCAAGGGCGCCCTAGAACAAGAGGTCTGGGAGGAGGGGAAACCAGAGGAGAGCAGAAGGTTCTCTAAACCTAGAGTTGCTCCTGTTAAAACTTCCCATAGGAGACAAGCTCCTATCCAGCCCAGCCCCCATCTGCTTAGGCTAATAGAAAAACAGCTGAAAGCTCAGAACCAGGCTGCCCAACCCCCATTCAGAGTAGGGCGTGGCTCTCTGAAGGCTGGCCAAATAGAGCAGAGCAGGCTGAGTAAAGGCAGTCTGGATCCAGCTCTGGAGGGAGACTTATGGCCAGGTGCTTCCAGGTTCCAAACCGAGAATGAGGTTGAGATGAGAGACCTGGATGAGCCGTCTCTGCCAAGTCTGCTTGATGGTCTACAGACTGAGGAACCTATGGACCTTACCTGGGAGCCTGAGGAAATTCCCATGGAGGAAAGCTAAGTTTCTCTTTGTGTCTTGGCACTGCATTTTGTTTGGGACTTGTGCTAACTGCTTGTGAGTGGGAAGCATTGTTAAAGGCTCCACTCCTGAAGAACTCTCTTCAATTAGGTAAGGACTGTGAACTGTATTTTTGAATGTGGGGATTTTGTTTGTCCCTCATGTGAAAAGAAGATTTTGGCTACTGATTGAGGTCATAGGAGTTGAGGGGATTGAATCCACAAAAGATCCTGGGTTGGGATTGTGGGGCCATTTTCTGGCAAGTTTTTTCAAGGTGGATTCAGCAACTCCCCACCCCCGCCAGCTTACCTGAACTGGCAGGGGAAAGCCTGTCCAATTCCAGGCTAACACAGTGGCCTGGAAGAAGCAAATTGACTTACAATTACCAATTATGGTTTTCCTTATCTGTGACTAAAAACCAGTTAAGACTATTAGGGATATACCCTGAAGAGAAGGTTGCTCAGACCTTGGCTGACTTAGGCGCCATTTCTTCTGAGCTGTGTTTTGTTTTGAACTTGTTATTTTTGAATTTGAATTTTGAACAGTGGCTACAGTGTTGTTTTCAGCGCTATTGTGAAATAAAGCACTTCTATTTTTGTTGAAATCACAGCTAACTTGTTTTCTTTTTATATTAGCTGATATTGGAACACCAGCAGGGCTTTTCACTTGGGAAAGGCACGTCTGGATTGTATGTCTTGCGCACGTCCCGGTAGCCATTCTGACCAGCCAGTACCGGGTATGTGACACTACGTACATTCTGGTTCAGCAGGAACTTATCTAACCTTTTCTTGAATCCCTTGAGGATGCTTTCCCCTATAACAACCTCTGGAAGAGCGTTCCAGATTTCTACCACTCTCTGGGTGAAGAAAAACTTCCTTACGTTTGTACAGAATCTATCCCCTTTTAACTTTAGAGAGTGCCCTCTCGTTCTCTCCACCTTGGAGAGGGTAAACAATCTGTCTTTATCTGCTAAGTCTATGCACTTTAGTATTTTGAATGTTTCGATCATGTCAACTCTCAGTCTCCTCTTTTCAAGGGAGAGAAGAGGCCCAGTTTCTCCAATCTCTCACTGTACTGCAACTCCTCCAGCCCCTTAACCATTTTAGTCGCTCTTCTCTGGACCCTTTCAAGTAGTACCGTGTCCTTCTTCATGTATGACAACCAGTGCTGGACGCAGTACTCCAGGTGAGGTTGCACCATGGCCCGGTACAGAGACATGATAA
Source organism: Geotrypetes seraphini (assembly GCF_902459505.1). Classification (NCBI taxonomy): domain Eukaryota; kingdom Metazoa; phylum Chordata; class Amphibia; order Gymnophiona; family Dermophiidae; genus Geotrypetes; species Geotrypetes seraphini. Next base: position 370,161,087 of record NC_047084.1, read on the forward strand.
CCTTCTCCGATCTATTTGTGATCCCCTTTTTTATCATTCCCAGCATTCTGTTTGCCCTTTTCACCGCCACCGTGCATTATGCGGACGGCTTCATCGATTTGTCAATCAGAACTCCCAAGTCTCTTTCCTGGGAGGTCTCTCCAAGTACCCCCAGACATCTTGTATTCATGCATGAGATTTTTGTTACCGACATGCATCACCTTACACTTATCAATGTTGAACCTCATTTGTCATATCAATGCCCATTTCTCGAGCTTCATTATGTAACGTTGCAGATCTTCGCAATCACCCTGTCTTCACTACTCTGAATAACTTCGTATCGTCCGCAAATTTAATCATCTCACTCGTCGTACCAATGTCCAGATCATTTTTAAAGATGTTGAAGAGCATGGGTCCAAGCACCGAGCCCTGCGGGACCCCACTGATGATGGTCTTTCAGTCCAAGTATTGTCCATTTACCTCCACTCTCTGTTTCCTATGCTCCAGCCAGTTTTTAATCCACGTATTTCACCCTCGATTCCATGGCTCACAATTTTACGAAATAGTCATTTATGTGGAACCTTGTTGAACGCCTTCTGAAAATCTAGATATACAATGTCAACTGGGTCACCCTTGTCTATCTGCCTGTTTACTCCCTCGAAGAAATGCAGCAAGTTCGTCAAACAAGATCTACCTTTGCTAAAACCGTGCTGGCTGGTCCTCATCAGACAGTGTCCGTCAAGGTTATGCGGTCAATGATGCGGTCCTTTATCAGCGCCTCCACCATCTTTCCCGGTACCAAGTTCAGACTTACCGGTCTGTAGTTTCCTGGATCTCCCCTCAAACCTTTTTGAAGAATGGCGTAACATTCGCCACCTTCCAGTCTTCCGGAATCTTTCCCGATTTGATCGACAGATTGGCTATTAGTTGAAGCTGTTTAGGTATAGTTCCTTTCAGTTCCTTGATGACCCTGGGATGGATGCCATCCGGTCCCGGGGATTTATCGCTCTTAAGCTTATCGATCTGCCTGCATACCTCTTCTAGACTGACCGTCAACCCTGTCAGTTTCCCATCTTCATTTCCAGCATATAGCCTGATGGGTTCTGGTATGCTGTGTATATCCTCTTCGGTAAATACACACGAAAAAAATGTGTTCAGTTTGTCGGCGATTGCTTTGTCCTCCTTTAGCACTCCCTTTATTCCATGGTCATCCAATGGTCCCACTGCTTCCTTCATAGGTTGTTTCCCCTTAATATATTGAAAGAACAGCTTGAAGTTTTTCGCCTCCTTGGCTATTTTTTCCTCATAGTCTCTTTTGGTCCCTCTTACCACCTTATGGCACTTGCGTTGATGTTGTTTGTGCTTATTCCAGTTTCATCCGTTCTTGACCTTTTCCATTCCTTAAACGAAGTTTTCTTGTCTCTGATTGCTTCCTTCACCTCTACAGTAAGCCATGCCGGTTCCTTGTTCTTTTTCCTCTTGGATCCCTTATTGATACGCGGTATATACAGATTTTGCGCCTCGGTGACTGGGTCCTTAAAAAGGGACCAAGCTTACTCTAGCGTTTTTACAGTGCTTATCCTCTTTTTAATCTTCTTTCCCACCATGAGTCTCATCCCTTCGTAATTCCCTTTTTGGAAGTTCAGTGCTGTGGCCATCGTTCTGGACCGATGTTTCGCCCCTACGTCCAGGTCGAAGCGGATCATGTTGTGATCGCTGTTTCCCAGCGTCCCTTCTATTTCTACACCTTATGCGGGTCCTCGCAGTCCATTTAGAATTAAGTCCAGAATTGCATTTCCTCTTGTATTTTCCTTGACAAGTTGTTCCAGAAAGCAATTGCCTACAGCATCCAGGAACTTGGTCTCCCTAACTACTGTTTTTGTCCATGTCACCTTCACTGGCTGGCCATACCACACATCTGCCATTCTTTCAAGAAAATATTTTCTGAAATTGCTCCTTTGCCTACCCACTTAAAATTTCATTCTGATGCTTCTTTTTCTAGAACATTTTTTCCTACAAATGGGTTTGCTTCTGGTGCCCTAGTTAAAACTTTAAGATTGTTTATTTTGACTCTATACAAGTGTTTCTGTTAGTCCATGTTTAAATGCCTGCTATACATATCTGGAGTTAATCTGGTGCCCAAGAATATGGAACTGCTGTTATCTGCAATAAAAAGAGCCACCGCTGAAAGTGTTTGGCCAGGCTGTGATTTTCAGGCAATCTAGCAGGTAGGTGGAGCAGGTCACATCACCTCATCAAAGAATCCAATCAAATTTGTTTGGCAAGATCTTCCCTGTGTGAAACCACATTGTCTGGCATCCTTTAGTCCACTGGCTTCAAATTGACATTTTGTTTGTTCTCCGTGTTGTTTGAGATAAGACAAGGCACGGAGCACAACAGGATATATTGTTGCTGTTTTCATGTTTCATCAAATTTTAGCTTTATTCCCTCGTGCAAGGGTGCTGTCCAAATCTGAACATGCTCAATTTGGTTCTTCTGCCTCTATTGCAGATGTACATGATGTCATGCAGAAGGGAGGAAACATCCAGGCAAGGACACTGAAATGGAGAGGGGGGGTTGGGGTTATCAGGACAATATACTGTGTGTGAACTTCTGCTTTTTGGACTGGGTTTCATTTTTATTTTTATTTATTTTTTTGCATTGTGGTATACTAGTGCTAGTGGTCAACACTGCCACGGGAGGGGAGGGTAGATTCCCCCAGCTTCAACCTCCAAGGGGAGTCTGGCCCCGGCCACAGAAAAGTCGTCCTGTGCTCCACGGTCCTGCATCTCCCTCCCTTCCTCCCTTAACAGGCCTCTCTTTGAAGGGGTTATTGGCAGCGACTCTCACACGCTGCCTGCAGCTGACCCAGAAACCTCCCCTCTGCCATGTCATGTAGAATACACCATACATAAAAAAATGTTTTCACATATAGTCCTTACAGGGCTCGTTCTATACTTTTCTTTGCATTTATGTGGGTTCTTTTAAAAATTTCCAAACTTTTATATTCTCGCACACAACCAAAAACATTCTTTTCTGATGGTATTAAGAAGTTGATAGGATGCTGGTGAAAATGTATTGCAAAACAGGTGATTATGTGGTAAACTACTACTATTTATTATTTCTAAAACGCTGAAAGGCATACGCAGTGCTGTACATTTTGAAAAATGATCTAATTTGTGTTTGAGTTATTTAGTAAATACTGTTGAAAAAATAAAAGTGCAGAAACATTTTTGAAGATCTTTCATATATGTATGGTATCGGTTTCTTAAGGAATGTTTCAGACATTCGTATTCGACTTTACCGCATTTATACAAGATTTATTTCATTTCTAAAAACCACAGAGATCTTTAGGAGTATCATCAGACAATTTGGATTTAACTGCAGTTTTAAAAAGTTCTACGAAGGAGATCATTGAGAGAGTTACCTGTTTGTTTCCTTTGTCTTTTTTCAAGACAAAGAGGCTTTGCTTGTTTTATTTATCAACAGACTACAATACTATGGGAAAGAAAATTTTAATCTTGCCAGATGAATGTAAATGGACTCACACCAGAAGAAAGACGGTTTTGACATTGCCAGTAAGTGTTGCTCATAGGAGCAAACTTCCACCTTACATAGCTCTGTAAATGTATTATAGCATTAAATAATAACAAATATGTCTTCTATGATCCTTCACAATTGCAACTTTACCTGGAGGGTAAAGGTGTTGCTGGCGCAGAAGTATCATAATCTTATCTTTCATGGCAAGTGGCCTTGTATTTTCAGATTTGGCTATCTACTATTATTCTCGTATTTTTGATGCTAACTTCCTTTGGATTTTCAGTTCTTTCCCCCTCTCCCCACCCCTCAATTCATGGGGGGGATATTTCAAAGTTTTTCTTTGATTGTTATATTAATGGAAATTAATTTTAGAAAAATTTGCAACCTATAGCTAATCTATACAGTAACCTGAGCCATCTAAAAGATATAAGAGAATTAAGTAACATTGGTTGTAAAGAAATTAATGCAGGAAGAGAATAGGACTTAAGTATGCTTGATTATTGCAATATTATTTATTTGGGTACATATAAGAAAATCCTGAAAAGACTTCAAGTTATTCAAAATTCAGCAGTTCGGCTGATTTATGGTTTGAAAAAATGGGGAACATATTACTCCCTATTATCAAAAACTACATTGGTTACCGATGGAGGCAAGAGTTTTGTTTAAGTTTTCCTGTATCTGTTTTAAATCAATATTTGGTATGTCTTCTGTGTACTTGGTCTCTCACTTTTTTCTAGACTGTTTTAACAGGCCTACATGCAGAATTCATATGTTTGCTTACCCAACAGTAAATGGTTGTCGCTTTAAAAGATTTCTGGATAGAACGCTTGCATTTCAAGCAGGTAAAATGAATGACTGGCTGGTTAATATTATTATGCATGCTCCATCTAATTTTATTTTTAGAAAATTAGTAAAAACTCAGTTGTTTGATTGATTTGTAACCTAATGATTTATTGTTTTAATTTTTTATCCTTTTATCTTGTATGTATTTCTGATGATTTGTATTGTATTTTTTTCATTGATTGTCCAGTACTTCTCATTGTAAACCGCCTCGAACTATTATGGCCTTGGCAGTATACAAGAATAAATTATTATTATTATTCTTCATGGTAGGATTAGTGACAATGTTTGATTCATTCACATTTTTTATATTTTGTGAATCTAGCACCGGTCCTCCAAATCTGCTTCGTACTAGATATTGAAAAATGTGCTACTCCCCAAATCTTCTAGTTTCAAGTTTCAAGTTTTATTTCACATTTGATGGATCGCCTATTTCGAAATTCTAGGCGATGTACATAATAATATAATATAGAAACTTTAACCAAATTACAAAATCAATTAAGACTCACATGAAAGATAGGGAAGGAGGGTAAAGTTACAATGTGGGAGAAGAAAAAAAACAAAAAACCAGGGAAGAACGAAAGGTAGGGTAAAATTTATGAATAAAATTTTATGCGTAAAAAATTTATGCATTAAAATTGTTTAAGGGCGTCCTTTAGTTGTATTATAAATCAAAGGCGTCTTTAAATAAATAAGATTTTAAAAGCTTTTTAAATGTTATGATATCTCTTTCAATTCTGATGTTCCTTCCTATATCTCCCCTTCACCCCAAGCTAGCTCTTCCTGCAAATTCCCTTTTCCCATTTATATTTAAACTTCTCATATAGTATAACCCTTAAAAATTCCAAATTAACATTTCCTAACCTCTTGCAAATTTGGACTAAATTGTCTTTTTATGTACAGGAGGAAAGGAGTATTTTAAATGGAATGGTGTTATTGATATTTTTAACAATAGAGATAAGAAATAGCTTATGTTTCTTCCTAAAATACTGTAGAAATCATTTTGGACACTTTAATTAAAATTATTTTATTCTCGTTAAGATATAAATTTTGTATACTCAGATGATAACATGAAGGGTACATTGCTGAAAGATTTAGTGACCAAAAAAAGGTCCATTTTGCAAATTCATTATTTGTAAGTAATGAAGCTCTGAAACTGGATTTGTAGTAGACTGTTCACGTTATCTTCCTACATAAGCAGTCCGAAGTCTCAGATGAAATACAGAAAACTGATTTCACACATAACCGACCACAGCACATTCCTCTTATGAGAATTCCCATGTGATCAGATTAAAATGTTCTTATAAGCAAAATGTCTTCATAATAGGAATGACTGTTCTGGGATGGAACATAATAGTTTTGTTTTTAAAAAAATCTATAACTGCTACTTCTGCTACTATTTCTAGAGTGCTACCAGCACTATACAGAGTCACAGAGGATACAGGTCCTGCTCAAATGAGCTTACAATAAAGACAGACAAGCAGGATGCCAGGGTAAGGGTTACAGTTAGAGGGGATGGTTAAACTGCTGGCTATGATGCTGAGCAGGGGGGTAGAGGGGAGTAGGGTTATGAATTGAAGGCTGTCTCGAAAAGATAGGTTTACAGTTTATTTTTAAACAAGGGAAAGGATATAATAGACAGGCTCAGTTAGTTTATTCCAGGCATACGGGAGTGACAAGATGAAAGGAATGAAGTCTGGAATTGGAAGTACAAGAAAAGGGTACAGATAAAAGCGATTTGTCTGAGGAACAGAGTTCTCAGGGAGGTGTAAAAGAGACAAGAGAGGAATGATACTGAGGGGCTGCAGAACGAACATACTTATAGGTTAGTAATAATAATAATTTTATTCTTATATACCGCCAAAGCCATATAAGTTTGAGGCGGTTTACAGCAAGAGGCGCTGGACAGTCAGCGAAGAGGTTACCATCAAAGTCAGCAATACAATCTTACATAATAAAGAATATGAAAGCTAAAAGGTTCATAGGGTTACAGGATTGAATAAGCAGTGCTGAGTAGATTCTTAGTTAACAAATCGATTGAACAGACTTATTTTTAATAGTTTTCTAAAACTGAAGTAGGATGAAGAGCACGCAAAAAAGTTACTAAGCCAGTCGTTCCATTGGCCTGCCTGGAAGGCAAGAGTTCTGTTCAAGAATCTTTTGTAGTGGCAGGCTTTTATTGTCGGATAGGTGAACAGATGAATTCTTCATGTAGTAGTAGTAGGAACTGTATGCTAAGGTGGATAAGGAGCCAGTGAAGTGATTTGAGGAGAGGGGTGAGGTGAGTGTAGCGAGGTTAGCAGAAGATAAGTCATGCAGTAGTTTTGCACAGATTGCAGGGGTGAAAAGCAATTCAACGGGAGACCTGTTAAAAGTAGATTGCAGTAGTCTAAGCGTGAGGTTACGAGAGGGTGGACAAGGGTCCGGGCAGTATGCTCAGGAAGGAAGGGATGAATTTTGGTGATGCTGTAGAGATAGAAGCGACAGGCTTTAGCAGTTTGTTGGATGTGGGTAGAAAACAAGAGGTTGGAGTTGAAGACGACTCCAAGATTACAAGCAGAGGAGACAGGAACAATAGCAGGATTATTTGCAGAGATGGAGAACAGAGGGACCAGAGGGTTTAGGAGGAAAGAGAAGCAGTTCAGTCTTGGGCATGTTTAGTTTCAGGTGGTGGCAGGACATCCAGGCAGCAATATCAGCCAGACAGGCTGAGACTTTTCCTTGAATTTTAGGTGAAATCTTGGGTGTAGAGAGGTAGATCTGGAATCATCAGCATATAGGTGATACTGGAAGCCATGGGAGGAGATCAGGGCACTGAGAGGTGTAGAGAGAGAAAAGTTTAAGAAAGTAAATTAGAGCCATAAAGAGAGGAATTAAGAAAGGAAAGAGAAACATACAAAAGTATAGTAGTGAGAAAAGGGAGGTGCCCTCAGGAGGCGTATGAAGGAGCACACTAATATAACATAACAATAATATTATATACCGTGCTCCTTGTTTGCACTCATTCATCATAGGACATGTCATGCACCACCCTGCAAGGGCTTTGGTTATATGTACCAAGGTTTGTGAGGTCACTTAAGTGCTTATTTGGGAGCGGCTACAGCCAGGCAGTGGTTAGACACTTGTCAGAGGTTGCAAGAGGCGAGGTTACCGGCAGCAAGAGAGAAGAGGTTGGTTTGTAGCAGGGATCTCAAAGTCCCTCCTTGAGGGCCGCAATCCAGTCGGGTTTTCAGGGTTTCCCCAATGAATATGTATTGAAAGCAATGCATGCACATAGATCTCATGCATATTCATTGAGGAAATCCTGAAAACCCGACTGGATTGCGGCCCTCAAGGAGGGACTTTGAGACCCCTGGTTTGTAGTCACTTTGGCTACAGGAGGAATGAGGATGCCGTTCAGAACAGAGGTCAAGTTTGAAATGAATGGCACTTTTTTTTAGCACTTCTCCCAAATTCCCGCTGAACAAGAATTGGTGTAAAGTCTACCACATGTCATGCAAAAATATTACACACCCATTTGGCTATCCAGTTGTGCTTAAATATATGATGTTTGTGAGTTCTATTTTCTTTGGTGTTTGCAAATAATTCAGAAACATGATGTTTGCTTTTTGTAATGTAAACTAGCCTAATGTAGTTTAGGGGGAGCTCATTTTTTTTCTCCAAAAACGTCCAAATCGCTATTTTTGAAACCTGATTTTAGACAGTTTTCTATGCAGTTTCTTTGTAGTACATCTAAATCTCAAGGGGTATTTTGAAGATGTGGTTTGGGTGGGACTGAAGTGGGCTTATGATCTGGGCATTTCTCTGCAAGTATGGAACATTGTAGAAAACATCCAGAGCAAAAATTAGACCTTTTGCAGTAACAAATAAGGGCCACAAAGGTGGTCAAATTGACCAGAAGACCACTAGAGGAATAAGGCATGACCCCCGCTTACACCCTCAAGGTCACCACAGTTGGCTACAGTAGATTTTTGGTAGGTTTTAGAGGGCTTCCCATACACTGTAAGGGGGGTAATAGTGAGATGTGTACCTAGGATCTTTCATATACAGTCCAATTCTGTGCCCCCCTAGGATGCTCCACTACTCTTCTGGGATGTCTTTGTGGCCAGTTTGCTTTAAGGAAGCAAGACTTTTGGAAAAATGTGTTGTCAGTGTAATTGTTGCTGCTAATTGACAATTGGAATTTATGCACTCATCTTTATAAACACTATTCTAATACACTGGTGCCTAAATGTTTTCACATGGATCCAAGGGGGGTGGCATTGCCCCAGGAGGGACATGAGCAGGTCATGGGCATTTCTTGGATTTGCACACAGTGTTACAAAATTCAGGAGGGGGGGGGGCAGCTGGTATAAATCCTCACGCCCACAATTGGGCACAGATCCCGGCTCTAAGCATTATTCTAAAAACGGTGCCTAGCTTGGAGCGTCATTTATAGAATAGCGCTCGGTGTGCATTTTTGGGTGCCTAAATGAATTTTAGGAGTGCCTGAGGGGGTCCAGAAGGGCAGGATATGTTCGCTTGCCTGCAACAATGGGCTCTGTGGTTGTTGATCCTTACTTTTGAGTCTTCATTTGAAACTGAGAGAGTGCATCATACCATCTCACACCAAGGTTCTAATGCCAATTATTCCTGCTATCAGCATAAGAGCATAAGAAGCGCCATCTCCGGATCAGACCTTTGGTCCATCAAGTCCGGCGATCCGCACATGCGGAGGCCCTGCCAGGTGTACACCTAGCGTAATTTTTAGTCACCCATATCCTTCTATGCCTCTCGTAAGGAGATGTGCAACTAGTTTGCTTTTGAATCCGCAATAACCTCCTCTGGGAGAGCCTTCCAGGTGTCCACCACTCGTTGCGTGAAGCAGAACTTCCTGATATTTGTCCTGAACTTGTCCCCCCTTAGCTTCAGTCCATGTTCTCTTGTCCGTGTCAAATTGGACAATGTAAATAATTTTTTCAGCTCTATGTTGTCGATTCCTTTCAGTATTTTAAAAGTCTCGATCATATCCCCTCGCAGTCTCCTTTTCTCAAGGGAGAACAATCCCAGTCTCTTAAGTCGATCCTCGTATTCCAGGTTCTCCATTTCAGCTTCTTCATTCCAGGTTCTCCATTTCAGGTCATTCAAGCAGCGCAGTTATATGTAACACTTAAATCAGAGGGTAAATCTATTTTGATATTGCCTTATGATTCGAAAGCCACACAACTCAAATGGAAGCAGTTTTTGGCTACATAGCCCTGATTTGAAAAAACAAACCAAAAAAACCCCCATTCCTACAGTTTGGCACCTAGATCAGCACGCCTAGCCTATCTAGACACCTAACTTGCCCTCCCTCCCCCCCTTATACAAAGCCACACTAGAGGCTGCCGCTGTGGTAACTGCCCCGAAGCCCATAGGGATATATAGGGCTTCTGGGTTTTTGCCATGCAGCAGCCGCTAATGCAGCTTTGTGATATTCATTTTTGAATTGGTTCAGTCGGTGCTGTTAATTGAACATTGCTATCAAAAAATTTTAATGTCTGATTTGCATTGTATTATCCAGCGAAAATGCACAGTACCCCCAAATAATTCTACCTAACTGGCCGCGGGTGGCTGATTGCTTCTGCCTGACCTCTAAACCTGTTGCTTACTTCTCTCAGCATTTCAAGGGGTATACCTCTTCTCAGCGTTCTACTGTGTTCGCCTGTGCCCTTCATTAGTAGGCAAATATAAACAGAGAGGTATGCACTCAAACTTACCACACCTCCTCGATTGAAATAAAAATGGAAAATCTCCAGGCTCTAAAAGTCTCCTCTCTCTCATTACAGAAGCCTTCTCCTTTTCAACAAGACTTAATTACTGTCTGTTTCTCTTCAAATACAGATAAGTTGTGACCTCATGCAAAAAGTACTACAAGATTTTAAAAAAAGAAAAGGTTTTTAAAGTCAGTGTAATCAAGTTTGGCCCAGCTTTCCAGTTATAGTAAATTATTAGACCTAATCGGGACCTCCTCCAGTACAGTTCAGCTGATTAAAGTAGTTAAAGCCTTGCCAAGCCATACTGTATATAACAAGAGCACAGTATATGCCAGTGAAAACTCATTGCAATTTTGTAACAGTGCCAAATTGGACAATTCATAGTACAAAGAAGACTGAAATACTGATGCATACCCAGAGGTATAGCCTCAGTGCAAATCCTTAAAAGATCAGCTCGGATGTTTATTCAGAGAACAATTTTCAAAGCTCTCACTTTTGCACATGGAATAGACAATTTGAAAATTCCCTGTACTAACTGCTGGTACTACATCTGATGTTCTACAACAGTGGTCTTCATTCGTTTTAAAGTTGGAGCCACTTTGGATTCTAACAAGCTGAAGGAGAGCTGTCAGATATCTTTCCATGATGACATCCATGACATCTTTCCATGATGACATCCATGACATCCACCCCTATGAACCTACCTTCAAAAATATTTTATGGTTGGCTCAAGATTGTGAGCATTTCCAAATGCATTCACTATGTCTACTGAAGATAGGTCCATCTTAGAGCAAGTGCACGAAGACAAGTCCATCCTAGAGACAACAGAACAGACCAGACATACAACATTTGAAGAGATGACTGGGGTACAAGAAGAGACGACTAGGGTACAAGAAGAGACTCGAGACGATGACACCTGGCAACTAGTCACCTCAGCAAACAAACACAGAAGGCTATCCTCCTCTTGGTTCTCTACAAGCAAGCACAGCAACATCATATCGACACCACAGATCACCTTGAGCAACAGATTTCAGCCACTACAAGAAAGAGCCACCAACGGAACTGAGGAGGATATACAGGAAGATATCCAGGAGACCTGGCAGACGACCCCAACCCAAGAAGCAACAAATCAGCACCTCCCCAAGAAGCACAGAGTGGTTGTCATTGGGGACTCAATGCTACGGGGAACTAAAGGACTAGTATGCAGACCAGATCTACAATCAAGGGAGGTTTGCTGTCTACCAGGAGCCAGGATCCGAGATGTGACTACCTGAACAGGAAAAATAATCAAGCCCCAAGACCACCACTCAATGCTCCTCATCCACACTGGGACAAACGACACGGCCAGGAACACACCAGAGAAGATAACAGAAGACTTCAGAGCCCACGGAGAGAAGCTGAAGCAGTTGGATGCACAGGTGGTCTTCTCCTCCATTCTACCAGTAAGAGACAAGGGGAGAACAAGAGAAGAACGGATCCAGAGGACTAATGAATGGCTAAGAGGATGGTGCAAAGGAATGAACTTCGGCTTCCTGGACCACGGAGAAGCACTTCAGGAAATGCAGAGACCAGATGGCTTACACCTAACCAGAAGAGGAAAGCATGTCCTGGGCCGACGCCTGGCATACTTGCTCCGGAAGGCTTTAAACTAGGTGAGCTGGGGAAGGAGACACACTCTCACACTAGTAGGGTAAGTGATTCCATCTTGAAACAAAAGGTAAGTAGGGTAAATAAATCCATCTTGGAACCAGAGGTAAGTAAACGCACGTATACCAAAGGAGAAAGAAACAATACCGGAGGGGACAAAGGCACAACCAAGGAAAGCAAATTACCTCACGTCATTACAAAGGGAGACAAAGCAAGAGACAGAGACTTCACCTTGGGATCAGAGGTAGGGGACATAAGATATCATGAGGGCGACAAGGACAAGATTAATGAGGACAAACTGTCTCGCTCAGAAAGCGGTACACACAAGCAAACAGAATGGAAAGCCATGCATGCTAATGCCCGTAGCTTAGGCAATAAAACCCTGGAACTGGAAACAGAAATGAGAAATGCAGACCTTGATGTGGTGGCGATATCAGAGACATGGTTCTTAGAAACCCACGGATGGGACATGGTTATACCAGGATACAACTTACTCCGTTGCGACAGGGAAGGCAAATCAGGAGGAGGAGTAGCTCTATACATCAGGGAAGACATTAAGGTTACTAAAATCACAGACATCAAATATAAAGGGGCACTAATAAATGCCTGTATCTTGGTGTTGTATATAGGCCACCAAGGCAAGGGGACAATGTGGACGACGGTCTAATCGAAGACATTGAGAGCTTTACACTGCGTGGGGACACAGTGCTGGTGGTAGACTTCAATATGCCTGATGTGGATTGGGACAAACTTACCGCTACAAACAGCGGCAGCAAGAGGCTACTAGACTTCATGCGAGGAGCAAGCCTCAAGCAGTTGGTATTAGAACCCACCAGGGATTGGGCAATCCTGGACCTGTTACTCACCAACGGAGACAGCGTCACAGAAGTAGCGGTGGGAGAAACTTTGGGCTCCAGCGACCACAACATGGTGTGGTTCTATCTGAAGAAAGGAGCCACTAGATCAAATACATCAACTAAGGTCCTTAACTTTAAAAGAACCAATTTTCAAAGCATGGGAGACTATGTCCACAAAAAACTGCAAATGCAAAACACATCAGACAGTGTTGAGGTACTATGGTCGGCCCTGATATCAACCCTACAAGAAGCAACCAACATATATATAAAAACCGTGAGCAAGCAACGCAGAAAAATTAAACCACAGTGGTTCTCCGAGGAGATTTCAGAACTAATAAAACAAAAGAAAAAAGCTTTCGTGACCAACAGTTACAACTACCGGATGCAAAAGAAACCTATATGATGAAATCTAGGAAAGTTAAAACGTCAGTCAGGGAGGCCAAACTCCGATGGAAGAAAATATAGCTAGGCAGGTTAAAAAGGGAGATAAATCCTTTTTCAAGTACATCAGCGACAGGAAGAAGAACACAAGCAGCATCAGGCGCATATAAAAACCCGACGGTAACTTCGCAGACTCGGATGCAGACAAATCAGAACTGTTAAATAACTACTTCTGCTCAGTATTCACTTGTGAAGCACCGGGATCTGGACCTCAGCTACAGACAATGGGGAGTTTGAAGGATCCATTCCGGGACTTTGAATTTACCTTGAGCAGTGTCTACCAAGAACTGACAAAATTAAAGATCAATAAAGCTTTGGGTCTGGATAATTTACATCCCAGAGTGCTTCGAGAATTGAGAGATGTCCTGGCGGAGCCGTTAGCCGAGATTTCAATTTATCCCTTAGCAAGGGAAGAGTTCCCTTGGACTGGAAAATCGCCAACGTTATTCCTCTTCACAAAAAGGGATGCAGGTCAGAGGCTGAGAATTACAGACCGGTAAGTCTCACTTCAATAGTGTGTAAACTAATGGAGACAATGATCAAAAGCAGATTAGACACGTTTCTGGACGAGGAAAAATTAAGGGACCCCCACCAACATGGTTTTATGAAGGGAAGGTCTTGTCAATCCAACCTGATAAGCTTCTTTGACTGGGTAACAAAAAAGCTGGACGGGGGGAGTCCCTTGACATCGTGTACTTGGACTTTAGTAAAGCTTTTGATAGTGTTCCACACCGCAGGTTATTGAACAAGATGAACGCGATGGGACTAGGAGGAACGCTGACTGCATGGGTAGAAGACTGACTTAGCGACAGACTTCAAAGGGTGATGGTAAACGGTACTCTCTCAAAATCGTCAAAAGTGACCAGTGGAGTGCTGTAGGGCTCGGTCTTGGGCCCAAAGCTATTTAATATCTTTGTAAGGGATCTGACTCAAGGACTTCGAAGCAAAATTGTGTTATTTGCTGATGATACTAAACTGTGCAACGTTGTGGATAGGGCAACCACGCGAAACACTATGGAACAAGACCTAATTTTGCTTGAACAATAGTCCAGTACTTGGCAACTAAACTTTAATGCCAAAAAATGTAAGGTGATGCATTTTGGCTGCGGGAATTCTTGCACTACATACACCCTAAATGGAGAAAACTTAACAAAAACTGAAGTAGAGAGGGACTTGGGAGTAATCATCCGTGAAGACATGAAGGCTACAAATCAGGTGGAGAAAGCCTCAACAAACGCTAGACAAATGCTTGGCTGCATCAGAAGAAGCTTTATCAGCCGAAAACCCGAAGTTATAATGCCATTATACAGATCCATGGTGAGACCGCACCTGGAGTACTGTGTCCAGTTTTGGAGGCCATATTACCAAAAGGATGTGAAGAGAATTGAGTCAGTTCAGAGAATGGCCACAAGGATGGTCTCAGGACTTAAAGATCTTTCATATGAAGATCGTCTGAGCAGTCTGCGCTTATACTCGCTCGAGGAGCGCAGAGAAAGGGGGGACATGATAGAAACTTTCAAGTACATAACAGGCCACATCGAGGAGGAGGAATTCTTCATTCTTACGGGTCCCACGGTGACAAGAAGACATCCGCTAAAACTTAGGGGAGGAAGATTTCATGGGGACCCCAGGAAATACTTCTTTACCGAGAGGGTGATTGATAGATGGAATGGTCTTCCACATCAGGTAGTCGAGGCTAGTAGCACGCTCGACTTCAAGAGACGATGGGACAAACATGTGGGTCACTACAGAGGTATGATAGAGGATAGTTTCTCGAGGGTGGAAGGGATCATGATTGGGCAGACTTGTTGGGCCACCGGCCCTTTTCTGCCCTCATATTTTATGTTTCTATGTTTCTATCCTTCAAGCATGTGGCTCCCCCCACCCCACCCCCACATTCACTTTCCCCTTTCTCTCCCATGCCTGTGTAGAGAGGCAGAGAGGCAGAAAAAAAAACTGTGAGACAATGGAGACCAACAAAGAGGTCTTCAGGGACCATCAATGGCCCCCGGGCCATGCATTGAAGAGCACTGCTCTACAACATACAACCTTAACTCGCATTGGAAGTGTTCCCAGAGTAGAGTGAGGCCAAAGGAAAAATGTGGAATGTATTGTGAGATTTTCAAAACTGTCTATATTGGTTGGAAAAGAACCTGCCGAAAAATCAGATGCAAATCTTTGTGGATATTGTTTGCTAAGGCAATTTTCAACATGGAAGTATAATTTTCAACTGAAACAAAGATCTCAGGTAAAAAGTACACAGGGATGTTTCAACTGTAGCAGTCTGTTCTGCCCCCATATTCATGAAAGCAGACTGTTATTTATTTATTTATTAATTCATTCGATCCAATCTGTGTCTTAGGCTCCTCCCCGGTGTATCCCAGAATGCACATTGTGGTATGCAGACTATGCCTGCTAGGAATGTCCCAAGAGCAGGGCACAAGTCAAGTTCAGGCTCCACACAATTACCCCCTTTTAAAGCACAATTTCAGTCATTGATTGAATTTCCTTCTGTGTCCTGTAGAGGGAGTAGGAGAGAAGAACTGCAGGATTCCCATCCCCCACGGAAGCCTAGAGTGATTAACAGGAAATCACTTCCTCCTGAGGGTTTGGGACAGGGCTGCAGACTCCTTAATCTGAGAACCCAGTTCCTTGAGAGTCAGAAGCAGCAGGAACTTGGAGAGGACAGGTCACAGCGCTCATGGCTGAGAGCTCTGAATGTCAGCCAAACTCCAGAGTCTATGGAGCTAATAGAGGCTGGTGAGGACATGTCTCTTGGTCTGTTGGAGGAGCCACAGGATATGGAGCTGGAAGCCAATGCTGAGACAATTACTGAATTGCCTAGTGAAGCCCAGCCCATGGAAATATGCTGTGTGAGAGGCAAGTGACTGACTTTATTGAATGATTTTTGAAAGTTTGTTTTGCTAATTGCTTGCCTGTGTTGGCTATCTTTAAGCCAGCTGAAGAACAAAAGAAGTTGTCTTTTGAACTTTGCAAAGAACTGTATTGTTGGAACTTGTTTTCCTTTTTTCTTTGGAAGAAGTGAACTGTTCCCAGTTCCAGACAGAGGGGTTAGCCCCGTGTTCATAGTGGTGGGATAGAGGGCCAATTTTCATGGCAGATTAACACCACATGGAGCACTCTGTCTGGCCAGCACTCTGATGCTGAGGAAGCCAGTGTAATTACACTGACTTATTTGGAATTGATACAACTCTGAAGATTGTGTATTTTGAGTTTTTCTTTTCTTTTGGATACATGCTGATGGACTATGAGTTTGTGAACTTTGGCAACTTAGTTAGTTTTGCCTTATGGACATTGAATCTGAGTTATGAACAGAATCAACCTGACAAAAGCTTGATATTTATTTTTACTTTAAGAATTAAAGCTCAAGTTTATTTTGAAAAGAACTTACCTGGTGTGGTGGTGTCCTTATCTAAACGTTATATTATTTTCCTTGTGCTACCCGCAGCGGCTCACAAGAGATTTTTCTTGTACCGGTGGCCCAAGACACCTTGCCCTGAGGCTGCCGGTTACAACATGGAAGGGGACGACCCATCATTTTGCAGTGCTGGGCCTGCCAGCCAGAGGGTGTATGTCTCCTTCCGCCCAGACCTTCTTCTTAAAAGGTACGGGGGGGAGTGAAAGGGTGGTCTTCCTGTTAGGAGGAATATCAGGTGTGGTCTCCAGGTGGGTGGGTAGGGGGCCATGGAATGGGGGGTCACCGAGTGGCCAGGGGATGCTTCTGGGGGAGGTGGCAGGAGGAACTGGGCACTCCTCCTGCCGAAGGATACTTCGGGGGAGGCGACAAAGCTTTGGGGGGTGGCAGCAGGAGGAATTGGGCACTCTTCCTGCCGAGGGTTGCTTCAGGGGCAGCGGCGATGCTTCAGGGATGGCAGCAGGAGGAATTGAAAGAAGAAACAAGGCCTCGAGATACTATGAAGGAAACAGCAAAAAGAGGCATTGGAATCATCACAACCAACAAGGGGATACAAGTCTTTTATTGAAGTAAAATCACTAAAATATGTAAAAACAAACGAAATCCCAACTAGGACCCAGTTTCGGTGACTTTGTCACCTTCTTCAGGGGACAATATTAATCATGTTGGCATCTCTGTTTCACGTGCAGGGGAGATGCTCAATCCCTCCTGCCAGATAGCCCCCACCCACCCCTGAAAGTTAGGCTGCCAAACCCCCACAACCCACTCTGTGTCCCCCACATAGCCCACCCAGACCCCCCAAAATCCACCCTGACCCCCCTCATAGCCTACCCTAACCCCCCACACACAAAGCCCACCATGATCCCCATACAAAGCCCACCCAGACCCCCAAAACCCACCTAGCCAGACCCCCCAAGCACACCCATACCCCAAAAATTACCTTAGTAAGTTGGCGGGCTTGCCCTTTCCCGGTGCATTGTGGGATGCACCAGGGAAGGGCGTATGACCTTGATTGGCCCAGGCACCTAAGACCACTCTCCTAGGAGTGGCCTAGGGGATTTGGCAAATCAGAATCTTGGGCACTTCCATTGCATCTCACAATACACTGGGAGATGGGCTCAAGATTCTGGTTGGCCCAGGTGCCTAAGGCCCCTCCTACAGGAAAGGCCTTAAGCACCTGGGCCAATCAGGCCCTTAGGCCTCTCCCCGGTACATCCCAAGATGCATTGGAAAGAATCAGGCCCAGCATTCCAGCGAAGGAAGGCCTGCAGGCTGGATGCAGGCAGGAGTTGTCCGGCCGGCCAACTAAACAAGGTTAGGGGGGCCGAGTGGGGTTAGAGAGGTCCTGGTGGGGGGAAGCGGATCCAGGTAGGGTTAGGGGAGGTCTGGATGGGGGTGAATTTTCAGGGGGGTCTGGGTGGGGGGTGAACTTTTTTGGGGAGAGCCAGGCTGGTGCAAACAGCATACCAGAGTAGTTGCTCATGCTGGCGAAGATTTAAAGAGGTATGGGAAGCAGGGAAGAGAGGGCACGAGTGCAGTGTGGGGAGCAGAGAGGTGCTGGTAAACACCGGGGCAGTCTTTCCCCCCTTACTATGTTACTGTTCAGGTGGTACAGCTACCACAGTGGGACTTGAACTCATTTCTGCAGCTTTTGTGACTACAGTGCTAACCACTAGGCTATAGCAGCAGGCTCAACACTAACTCCCCCCTCCCCTTTACAAAAGCGTGGAAGAAGTTTGTAGTGCCGGCCAGTGTGCTGAATGTTCTGCGCTGCTCCAATGTTCACAGGCACAATTTAAGTGAGTTGTGAGAACCTCCAAGTTCTATATGATACAGATTGACTGTAAGCGATTATAATTTGACATCATATGACCCCTTAATGTCAATGTATGAGCCTTGTAAGAATTAGTAGGAACAGTGGCATGCCTAGCATATGTGACACCCGGGGCCCATAATTTTTTGACACACACACCCCATCTATATAAAAAAATATGATTTTTAGTAACAATCTACATATTGCACAACAAGAGTGTACCTAGGAAAAGGCAACATCTTAAACACTGCAATAAGCACTAGAACACCAACACATACATTGTAAAACTAAACAAGCCAGATCCCACACAGTCAATTAATCCTGTAGTCAATGCCAACTGAAAACTATGTCCTTGTCATACACACAGAACAGAGATACACCCTCGCCCAATATGGAATAATCACAAACTAAAAATAGAAATATGTAGACAAAAGTTAAACTGAACCGCCAAGAAACCAGACTCTGCATACAATGCAACACCACAACACCACAAAACAGTGACATATGTCCCCTAATACTGTGTAAAATATAAAGACAGTAGATGTAAATTTGAAAAAACTGATACATAACAACCACCACTTTACAAATTAACAAATAAAAATAAAACAAAATAATGAGAAATAAGAAAATACCATCTTATTGGACTAATCCATTTTTCAATTAGCTTTCAGAGGCCAAATCTTTCTTCAGAACAGTACAGTATACTGCTGTTATGGCATCCTGTCCTGAGGAAAGGGGTTTAGTCCCAAAAATTGCCTTATTTCCATTTCCTATTTATAAACTTTTATCAATACAGTTATAATATTACTTTATTCTAAGTAAAGCAACAAAAAAATCTTTCTACCTTTTGTCATTTCTGCTTTAATCATCTTCTCTTTGCTTTCTTCTTTCTATACAGTGTTTGTCTTCTCTCCCTTCCATGCAACATCTGCCCTCTCTTTGCCCCTTCCACCCAGCTTCTGCCCTCTCTTTCTTCCCCTTCCATCTACTGTCCACCCTCTCTCTCTTCCATGTGGCATCTTCCCTCTTTCTATGTCCCTTCAATAAACTGTATATCTGGGGTCCCTTCTCTCCTTTGCACATGATTCATTTCAGCTTCACCCCCTCTCCATTTTTCTGTCTCCAACCCCTCCCCTATGCTTTGGCATCTCTCTCTTTCTCTTCTCCTTTCATTCCTTCCTTCACACTCCACACCATGGTGTGGTATCTCTATCTCCTTCCCTTCCTTCATGCCATGGCACCTCTTTCTCCCCCTCCATGGTCTGGTATCTCCTTTTCTTTTTTTCCTTTCCCTCCCTCCCATGGACCTGACATCTCTGGTTCCTCTCCCTTGCCTTCCTTCTCCCTCCTTCCCTCTCTCTCCCCAATGGGTGCTGCAGCAGCAGTATTTCTCTCCCCCCTTTCCTGTGCAGCAGCAGCTTTTCTCCCCCCCCTTGCCTGTGGAGCAGTAGCATTTCTCTTCCCTTGCCTGTGCAGCATTTCTTCCCCTTCCCTGTGCAGCAGCAGCATGTCTCCCCCCTTGCCTTTGCAGCATTTCTACCCTCCCCCTTCCCTGTGCAGTATTTCTACCCTCCCCCCTTCCCTGTGCAGTATTTCTACCATCCCCCCTTCCCTGTGCAGCATTTCTACCCTCCCCTCTTCCCTGTGCAGCAGCATGTCTCCCCCCCTTGCCTCTGCAGCATTTCTCCCCCCTTGCCTGTGCAGTATTTCTACCCTCCCCCCTTCCCTGTACAGCATTTATACCCTCCCCCTTGCCTGTGAAGTATCTCTACCCTCCCCCCTTCCCTGCCTAGCATGTCTGGCCAATTCCCCTGCTGAAAGCCGTGGGGTGTCTACACCTCACCGATCTGCGGCTGTGTCGGAAGCCTTCTCTCTGACGTCGTGACATGAGAGAGAGCGCTTACGACGCAGCCACGGATCGCACGAGGAGCAGGGGAGCCTGCCAGAAGTTGAGCAATGCTGGTGAGCACCCGCGGACACCCCTGCTTACTGCCGCTGCTGCTGGTTAAGGAAAGGCAGCAGCGGCAGAATAGGGAGGGTGGCCGGCTGTGCACCCCTTGGGGCGTGCATCCGGGGCAGACCTCCCCTCCGCTCCCTCCTTGGTATGCCACTGAGTAGGAATGACATAGAAACATAGTGGCAGATAAAGGCCAAATGGCCCATCTAGTCTGCCCATTCACAGTAACTATTATCTCTATCCCAGGCCCTCTTGAATTCAGACACAGTTTCTGTTTCCACCACCTCTTCCGGGAGATTGTTCCATCTAGATGATTCTGCCATGTTAATGCTGATATTATTTTATGCTGTGTGTGTTGGATGTTTCATTATGTATGTTTATTTGTGCATCGCTTTGATTTAAAGCGGTTTATACATTTTAAAAAATAAATAAATAAAATAATATGACCATTGGAGCAGCGCAGAGCATTCAGCATACCAGCCAGCACAAAAACCTCTTCTCTGCTTTTGTAAAAGGAGGGGGGGTAAGCTTTTCATTGAAAGATCACAAGAACAGTGCATAATTAGGTAGGATACATCTCTAAGAGCACCAAGATCCCACTCAATGCTCCCTCTATGGATTGGCCGGGTGTGTTCAAATTTTGTATGTGTGTGTGTGAGCAACAAGTTCTAAAATGTAACAGTTTTCCAAGTATGGATTTATCAATATTCTCTATTATAGTAATTCATTTAATTCCAGGATTTGATAGATATATATATTCCAGGTTGATTTATATCAGTTCCTCTATGATAATATCTCTGCTGGATTATTAACATATATCTCCCTTCTACTTTATTTTATTTTTTTACATGTTATGGTCATTGCTCTGTTTTTTATGGACTTCTTTATTTCTTAACACTGTTAAATGTTTGATACTGTTATTTGATTTTATCAATTCATTGATTTAATATGCATTGTTCCTTTTCTATGAGATTTTTTTTGTTTTGCGAGGGTACTGTTGCCTTTTCCTTTTGTTTAATCTACAATGTGAATGATTTTGTGGTTATTTCAGTATAAAATTTGTAACTGTTTTGTTGCAGGTTGCTGTCATTATGTCATAAGTTATCAAAAGAAAATAATAACGTTATTTGATTTTTAAAAAAATTCTGGACCTGCCACGAATCTCTGTGGCACAAAATATGAGAGCATATGGTAGAGATAGTTAAGTCAAGTACTCACCCCCAGTTGCAGCTGAGACAGAGTCAGCAGAATGCCACAGAAAGGAGAAAGCAGAAGAGAGCGCTACACCGGGACCAACATGGTAAGCCAAGTTCTGAAGACAGCATTAGGGAGGGGGAGATGCTCTGCTGAAGGCCAGTGTTGTAGTAGGGGGGTGGGGTGGACCGCTCCAGGCGCCATCTTGGTGAAGGCAACGGCACCTCTCCGCCCTCCTTGCCACACTTACAACCTCCCTTCCCTATCCCCCGTACCTCTTTAAAATCTTCACGAGCGCGAGCAGCTGCTCTAGCCTGTTGCAAGCACAGGCCTGGCTCCCTCTGAAATCACTTCTGGGTCTTGGGGCCAGGAAATGATATCAGAGGGAAAGCCAGCAAGAGCAGTAGGCAAATATTTAGAGGCACGGGGGGTGCAGAAGGAGCGGAAGAGGTGTAGAGGCGTGGAAGGAGTGTGGGGTAGCATGGAAGGGGTGGGCAGGGGTGGAGAGGAGGGCATGAGGGAGGAGAGGAGGGTGCAGGGAGCACCACTACCCTGGGTGCCTCCCAGCCTTGCTATGCCACTGCTGAAGGCCCCTCATATATCTTGGGAGGTTCTACCCTATCATTTCCAGTATAATTGTCAGTACAGCTGGAACAAGGTTTAGTAGAATCCTGCCCCAAGATTTTAAGGGGAATGTGTTTATTCCATCCTTATAAACAAATTTGCTTTCAGTTTGGGAGCTCTGTAAAAAGTTTTTGTGTAATAGTCTGATCTTAAATGGGTAGCTAAGGTTATCTTTTAAATAAAAGACAAGATCAAACATGAATGCCTTTAACTGTGTAAGCAACTGTCTTGCTTGAAATTTCAGCGAAGATACAGAGCATCTCGTTAAACTGCATTTAGCATTGGTTAGTGTTGCGTGATATGTTACTTCCACATCACAGCCTCACTTCTGCAAATTTCTAAGTCAAACAAATGGCTCGCTATTGGAAAATTTTTGATCCACAGTATATTTTCTCCTATTCTAAAATAAGAGTAATTTTCTTCAGGTTAGTAGATAGCCATGACGTACCAAGGGGAGGGCGGGGGGCAGTCCACCCCAGGTGCAGACCATAAGGAGGTGCTCCCAGCGTCAGCATCATGGTCCGGGTACTTCACTGCTCTGCCAGTATCTGGTCTTCCTCTCTGTCGGGTCCTACCTTTGCAGAAGCAGGAGGAAGGCCCGATGCCAGCAGAGCAGGGAGTTAAGGCTGCCAATGAGAGAACGCTCTACTTCTTGTAGCCCACCGGTGCCTTCCCTCTGCTATATCAATGATGTTGCAGTCACTGATGTCGCAGAAGAAAGAAGCCCTGGTGGAGCAGGCTGCAAAAAATCTCACGGGGAGTGTCAGTTGGGTCTGGAGGTGCTGCACAGGGGGATGGGAGCAGGGCTGGCATTAGGGCCCCGTGGCTCGGGGGGGGGGCCAGTGGGTTGACATGGCTTTCCCTTTCTGTTGGCATCAGCCCACTGTCAACTTGTCTTCTCCGTCCCACTGACAAACTGACCGAACAGCTGCCCGATGATTCCTCCAAGTTTCTTTCTGCAGTGGTCCGAGCCCAAGAGGAATTATGAAGTTGCATCATTGGGAGCAGAGCACAGCAGAAGGAACATGTGGAGGAGACCATGGTCAGCGGTTTGGTCAACGTCAAAAGAAGGGAAAGGTAAGGTATGCTTGCCGAGAAAGCCCTCTGGACCAGCTTGCTTTTTTTTATGGTAGAACGGGAGAAGGGTTTAAAGAAGTTCCAGATTGGGAGAGGTGACATGAAGAGGAAGAACTTGTGGGGCCCAGAAACAGGAGATTTAGAAAGATGATGGATAAAGATCTGAAGGGAGACAAGAGAAAAGGAGAGAAATTTGACACTGGGTGGTGTGGAGGGAGGGAGAAAGAGCCACTTGAAGGGAGGACAGTTGGGAAGAGAAAGAGAGAGATGTTGGGTCTTGGGATAGAAGGGAGGGAGGGAGAGAGAAATATTAGGTCTTGGGGAGGAAGGGAGAGAGAAATGTTAAGACTGGGGATGGAAAGGAGAGAGAAATGCAGCATCTTTTTTATTTCTTCTATCTTATTCAGCATCAAAGGGATAGGGAAGTAGAATAGAATAGATAGGGAGAAATGTTGAACTATGGGGTGGGGTGGAGAGAGAAGAAGAAGAGATGGACCCTTGGGAGGGCAGGAAGGAATAGAGATGGGATAAGAAGATGCTAGGGGATGGGGAGAAAGGGACAGAGAGATATAGCCTGACAAGAGTAGAGAGAGGGAGGGGGATTCTGGAAATTATGGAGCCATGTGGAAGAGGTCAAAAGGGGGATGACAAGAAGATGAATGAGACAACAGTGAGAGAGAAGTGAGTACAGTGGTAGAAATGTGGTAATGGGGAGTAGGAAGAAGGAAACAGGAGGCTGAGAAAGGAATGAGACAGGAAATGGGAGAGCTAGAATATGAGAAATGGAGATGGAAGTTGGTAGGTAGCTGAAAAGAAGGGTGAAATTTGAGTGGATGGAGAGGCAGAAACGAAAAAAGGGAGGGAAGAGCTTAAAGGGAAAGATCAATATATCAAAGACAGGTGTAGAGAGGGAATGAAACAAGACATAAGAGAGGAGAAAAGGCATATGGACAGCAATCACTGGAAAGGGAATTATCAAAAGACACAGGAAAGCAGAAGTGACAAAATGGGACCAACATGATGGAAAAATAAAATGTCCAGACTACAAAAGTAGAAAAAATGTTTTATTTTAAATGTATTAACCGGTATATGTTAACTTTGGGATATGTTTATCACATATCTTTGTTTTATGTTCAGTGGTTTAGCAGGCAACTGATGGGGGAAGAGGGGAGGATGGAGGGTGGGCAGTGACCCTGAGCCCAAAATGGATGACCACCAAATTTTCTCCATGCTCTTCCCCATGCACCTTGCCCAAATGCAAAATATCAATAACTAAGCAAATGGAGTATCCCAAAGCCCTGGCAGCTGAAGACCTCTCACTTTAGTCCATTAGCTAGAACTCTCCAAGCTCTGCAGCTGGTGGCAGCTCAGGGACACTGCTGCTAGCTGCAGAGCTTGGAGATTTTGAGCTGCCAGACCAGAGGAGGTGGTCTTCAACTGGTAGCACTTTGGTATCCCTACCAGCAAGGGAGGTGGCTAATTTTAGGAGATTCTGGGCACAGGACCCCTGTGTGTTCAGTACAAAAAGTGCATATCTGTTTGTCTTTCTTTTGCTGAATTTAATATCTTGGGGTTCCAAGTTCTATATTTAGTAAAGGTCTGTGTTTTGTGTGTAAAGAAGTCATTTAAAGTTGTTTTTATGTGTGTTAGTAATGGCAGGAGAGGAGATTAGAGAGAGGAGGCAAGGAAGAGGGAGGATCAAGATTCCCCTCTTTAATTTCTGCCCTGCCATTAGGGGGATAGGAGGGAGGGATGGAAAGCTGCTGTATTGGGGGGGGGGAGAGAAGAGAGGAATAACACTGGAGAAGATGCAACAAAGGAGTGAGCGGGAGAAATCCAGCATATGGTGGAGGGGAGAGAGACATGCATGGAGAAGAGAGAAAAAGAAATGTTAGATATGATAATGGAGGGGAGGAAGGGAGAGATGCTGCATGGAGGAGAATAAAGAGGTTTGACTCAGGGCACAAGGCAGAGAGAGAGGGAAAGAGAGAGAGAAGAGAGATGGTAGACAGTGGGAAAGAAATTTGGATATATCAGTGGAAGGCAAGGTACAGAGATGGAAGGTGGATGGTACGCACAGAGAAAGAAGAAAACATCAAATGGGCAGGAGACTCTGGTTAGCAAGTTAACAGAAGAAAACCAGAAACCAGAGCCTGGGACCAACATGATTTCAATAAAAAAAGGTAAAAAAAATAATTGTATCTTCTGTTTTGTGATTACTATATGTCAGATTTGAAATGTGTATCCTGCCTGGTGTTAAACAGCAAGCATGACCTAGGACCTAAAAGAGAGAGGAAAAGTATTTTTTGTTTATTTTGTTTGCACCACAGCATGGGAATGGGGTTGGAGAGGTTGTAACCCTATGTAATGTTATATTGTAACACTGTGAACGTTAAACTGTATCCCGTTCTGAGCTCTCTGGGTAGGACAGGATATGAAAATAAATAAATAAATACAATTACTAAAAATATTTTTTATATGGGGGGATGGGTGTTAAAAAATGATCGGCTCTGGATGTCACATACCCTAAGTACACCACTGGTAAATAGTTCGCTCTGCACTGTGCTCGTTTTCAGTACAGCTTTCAAATTTCAGAATAGAGCCCGAAATGATGCTTGGAGCCCAGTTACACAATGCTCAGTGACAAATCACAATACTTGATCTGCATTATTCTATCATAATGTTAATACTCTAAAGATTTGGGTAGAAGTTTAACTTTCATACTCATGAACAGAGCTAGAAACACAGCTTACACTGTTTGCTTGAGATATACATTAATTAGTACACATTTTGGGGCCAGACTCTACAGCAGGGGTGTCCAACCTTTTGGCTTCCCTGGGCCGCATTGACTGGAAAAAATGTTTCTGGGGGCGCATAAACATGTAAACGCTGCAGCAAGACAGAGGAGGGAGCTGGCAAGATGGTAAACAGCTGGGGGCAGCAGAGGAAAATACTGCATCGCCCTCGACCGGGGCTGCACAAAATACTTCACGGAGCCGCATGCGGCCCTCGGGCCACAGGTTGGACACCCCTGCTCTACAGTGTAAATGGCGCCACAAATTTGTCACTCAGTGCTATTCTATAAAGGACATTTTGGGATGAACACTCTTTAAAGAATGATGTCGAGCCACACCCCACTTTTGAGCTGTACATAATCCAATTTAGGTGTCCATTGTTATAGAATAGTGCGTAGCCAGATAGACACCCAAATCATAATTTAGGGCTCCTTTTACAAAGGCGCGTTAGGGCCTTAACGCACGGAATAGCGCACGCTAGTCGCTACCGCCTCCTTTTAAGCAATTTTTCAGCTAGCACGCGCTAATCTGGTGCATGTGTAAAAGGAGCCCTTAATCTCATTCCTTTTGGAAAACAGCTTCATTTTTTTTCTCTCTTTATAAACTTGTGGAGCCCATAAGTAATTACCTTTACTCATCTGTTAGCAGGAATTCCTTGGTTGTACATTTGTTGTCTGTGGAGAGTGCGTGGAGTTACTATTCCAGTTTTGATGTGAATGATTTTTTTGTCAATTGCAAGATTTTTGTTCAATTATGTATGTTGACTGTATGGAAACCGCTGAGATTCCAGGTGGTATATAAATTTTTTATTAAATTCTGATCTACTGATTAAATCCTGACCTACTGATTAAAAAATGCTTTTCTGTACTATGGAATCTTCATACTATTAAAAATATTTTAATTTAACGTCTTTTAGGTTACTGGTTCAGTAATCAATTTTGTCTATTCTGGACTACTGTAATATTGTTTATCTGGGATCTTATTTTTTTTTAAACTCTTTTTTAAAAAAAATATCTTTATTCATTTTGAAGCCATAAGTAAGTACAGCATATAATACAATCATATTACACTATAAAAGCACTTAAATACAATTAAAATTGTAATCTATTACAAATAGATATATCACCCCCCCCCCATAATTATATTCAAAAAGTACACTCAAATTAAGAAATTAAAAATATGTTCCAACCCATCCTTAATAGACTCAGAATAATACAGAATACAGCAATCCATTTGATTTTTGGCCTTAAAAAATATGACCATGTAAGCTCCTATTATCTAAAGCAGGGGTGTCAAAGTCGATCCTCAAGGGCCGGAATCCAATCAGGTTTTCAGGATTTCCCCAATGAATATGCATGAGATCTATGTGCATGCACTGCTTTCAATGCATATTCATTGGGGAAATTCTGAAAACCCGACTGGATTGCGGCCCTCGAGGACCGACTTCGACACCTGTGATCTAAAGCTTCACTGGTTGCCATTTGAGGCTAGAGTTTTGTTTAAATTTGGCTGTATCTGTTTTAAAGTTTTACTTGGATTGACTCCAACCTACCTCTCTTCCCACTTTGAATTTTTATAATTCAAATAAGAATGCACGAAAAACCTATTGGTTTATGTTCCTATCGGTAAAAGCGTGTCACAGCAAGAGATTCTTAGGATAAATTTTGCATTCCAGGCTAGTGCAATGAATACATGTTGGAATGCTCTTATTCCCTAAGCTCAGAGCTCCTTTTACTAAGGTGCGCTAACATTTTTAGCACACGCACAAGATTAGTGCATGCTATAGCGTGCGCTAGCTGATAAATTACCATCTGCTTAAAAGGAGGCGGTAGCGGCTAGCGCGCATGCTAAAACCACTAGCGCGCCTTTGTAAAAGGAGCCCTCAGTCTTACTATTTATTCAGAAAAATTCTTAAAACTTAGCTGTTTGATAAATATGTGACTTAATTGCCATTTGTTTCTGAGAAAAATTTGATATGCTCATGTATGTACAGTGGTGCCTCACACAACGAACTTAATTGGTTCCAGGAGCAAGTTTGTTATGCGAAAAGTTCGTTATGTGAAACGCGTTTTCCCATAACAATACATGTTAAAAAAAATAATTCATTCTGTAGCATAAAATATGCTAAGATGACATAAAAAAAGATAAATTTTTTGTTATTATTTTTATTTAGATACATCTAAAAACATAATTGTTTTTTAAAACAACACACATTTTTTAAATTTAAAGACAGACTAAGTAGAGTCTAATTTTACAGTGAGAGAGGGCAGTTAAGCGCAGTGCCATCAGTTATCCTGCCCCTCTCAGTGAATTGCCTGGGATGGAGGAAGGGAGAGAAGAAGGCAGATGATGGAAGTGGGAAGAACTTGTGCCGTCAGCATCAGGCACAAGCGGGAAAGCAGCAGCGGTGAGGGGCTAGAAGTTATCTTCCTTTCATTCATGTCCTTGCCACCCCCGTCCCTTGGTCGGTCCCACAATTTCACAATTTCCTGCATATCTCCTCCCTCCATTCTTGTAGCCCATAATCTCCTCTCCTGACATCTCCCTGTCCTTTTACTTCCACTATCTTCCTATCCCATCTCTATTCCCTTTTGTCCCTCTCCCCATGATCAATCATCTCACCACCTCTCTCTTCCCTCACCCTCAGGGTTCAAGATTGCTTCCACTCTTTTTCCTGTTGTTCTCTCTGCCTGTCACCCTATGATTTAGCATCCCTTCTGCCCTTGTCCAATATTTCCCCTTCTCTCCCTCCCTCTCATCCCCTGCTCCAACATACCGTATTTCGACTGCCCTTCCATCCCCAGGCCTGCCAACTTCCACTCATTTACTACTTTCTCCCACCTCTGCCAAAGCCCGCCCCCCCCCCCGCAGTGATCGGCAACACCAGGCACCCCCCCTCAATCGGTGAAACAGGGCCCCCCCCTCGATCGGCGAAACAGGGCCGGCGACTGCTTTCTCCCGCTGCTGTTGAAGTCTGTAAACAACTTTAACACAAGCCACGGGGCTCTAACAGTGCGTATGCTGCCAACGGCTTCCTTCCTCCTTCCTCTCCCCTCATGATGTAACTTCCCATTTGGTTGATGGAGGAGGAGGAGGGTAGCCGGTAGCGTCACGCACACTGCGCGGAAGGATGCAGCTCGGGCGACTTCGTTGTGTGAAACGAAGTTCGTTGTGGGAAGCAAGACCTGAAGTTCGTTGTGCGCAGCGTTCGCTGTGCGAGGCACCACTGTAATTCTCTTCTTGTTGTGAACCGCCTTGAACTGATGGTTTGGCGGTATATAAGAATAAATTATTATTATTATTAATTAAGTCTTGTTAGCTCCAATAGTTAAATCATTGGTGCCCATTAACTAATTATTTTGGGCACTGATCTAGGAGCCATGCCCAATTTTGGGCAACCTTTGTAGCACATGCTGGCTCAACCTAACACATGATAGGCTACAAATTAATACATGTTAATTAAATAACTTGCATTAGAAAATTGTACATATTTTTTTTATGTACTAAATTGAATATGTAAAGTGAGGTAATAAAAAGTCTGAAAATAGGGAAACAGCCCAAATGAACCAATCTATTTTCACCCTGTTCATATCTCTGCTGCTCTCCCATACAAGCTCTTACACACTGAATTGAAACATATATAGTATGGTGGTTTAGTTTGCTAAATAGATGAAAAGTTTCAGGGTGAAAGGAGAGTTGTTTACTTATTTATCCATGTTACCCCATTGAATTATGAGATATAGGGCCACTTAAGTGTTCTGAATAAATTGGAATCAGACATGGTAGCGACTGAAATGGTTTTAGCTATTTTGCTCTTAATCTGTGCTATTGTCACAGCTGGAAGTGAGCTCAGAGCACTATCTCTATCAAAGTCACTGACAGTGTTCAAAATACTTGGGGCTAGATTCACAAAGCAAACCGATCATATACCAATCGGTTTGCGACCCCTTTACTATCAAATTTCCATCCGGCCTGATTCACTTACCTCTCCTGCGATCCGCTTCGAATCTGTGCATGCAAATGAGGTAAAACGCATGCAAAGTAGGCTGGGACGCGATTCACAACACCAAATTTCCACCAACTGGGCTGGCCGATCACCTGAAGAAGCGACAGCTGGGGACCAGTCAAAAACGTCTTTCCGACTGGAAGCCCTGCTCTCTGCCCTGCAATCTCTCCTGCCTACCTGAATGCTGCCCTGCTCTGCCTTGATCTTCCCCAAATCTCTCCTGCTGCATCGCTGCTCTCCTGCCCTACCCTACCCAGCGAGCCCAAGGTTTTAACCCACGGATTTAAAGTGGGTTAAAACCACAGGTTCACAGGGCTAAAAACTAACAATAAAAGTTTTCAAGTTAAAAAAAAAAAGGTTGTGTCTCAGACAGGCATGCGCGGGTATCGCTATAGAGCGATCCGTGCAGGCAGATGGGGGTGTTCCTCTGATTGCCCCCATCTGCATATTTTTTGTTCCTGAATTCATCAGACCTGCCCGGATCGAGCCCAATCGGGCAGCTTAGTGAATCCCAGCCTTGGTCAAGGTACTTAAGTAAAAGTCAAAATAAATGTATTTTTTATTTCAATAAAAAGTACAGCGAAGAACACATTAACAAATTTACGTAAGTGAAATTTAAAAAGGTTATTGCCTTATATAATACTTTTTGAGTACAAAATAAAAGTATTGTAACTACAATGCATGGAGCTATTGTTAACGTTTTTGTCCCAACCACTTTATTGCTCTACAATTCAGTCCACTTTGCTTTAAGTACAAATAAATTTTGAAAATGACCGTCGCTCATGCAAATGTGCCTGTGAGTCATTATTAAACCAGAACAGCTAAAAAAGGTGTTAACAACTGCACTGGCAGGAAGTGGATTGCTCAGTCTGGTTAATGATTTCCTTCAAATCAGCCCAGACTGTAATAGTACTGATGTCTTTTGACTGGGTCGTTTGACATGGGAATCTCTGTCTGAAAACTTGGCTTCTGTATAGCAAAGAATACTTTATCATCATCATTGCCATTATTATCTACATTAGAAGCAGTGTGGTCTAATTCAGTGTTCTTCAACCACCGGTCCGTGGACCGGTGCCGGTCCACAGAAATTTTCTGCCTGTCCACAGGGCCGGCATGTGCATCAGGCCCAAAACAGTGTTCTTCAACCACCGGTCCATGGTGTGATCGATGCGGCGTTATCTTCGAGCCCGCTCCCTCTTCCTCACTGATTCAGTGCACAAAGCCACGGGCAGTGGCTCCTACGCGCGTCCTGTGCCTGAACCAGAAGCCTTTTCTCTGATGTCGCGACGTCAGAGGGAAGGCTTCCAGATGAGGCGCGGAACGCGCAAGGAGCTGCTGCCCACAACTTTGTACACTGCATCAGTGAGGAAGAGGGAGCCGGCCTGAATATAACACCGGGAGCGGCATATAATGGCCAGGCGGGAGCAGGCCAGAAAGTAAGGCATAGCATAGAGGGAGGGAGACAACAAAGGTAGGGGGGAATGATTTTATTTTTTAATTTTGTGATTGAATTATGTCAATTTTGAGAATTTACATCTGCTGTCAGTGCTTTGTATAGTTTAATTTTGTGGATAACCATTATGTGTTGTTAATAAGATTATATTGTGTGTATCTATGAAAAATGAATGGAAAAAATAGTGTTACAATTAGTACTATTATGGGGGCAGGGTCTGGGGTGGAGATTGGGTAGAGATGGGCGGGATCTGGCCCATGACTTAGCCCAGTGTTCTTCAACCGCCGGTCCACAAAATAATTCTTTTATTTCTGCTGGTCCATAGGTGTAAAAAGTTTGAAGGACACTAGTCTAATTCATTACTCGCATCCTCATCTTCATCTTCATCCTCATCATCATGCCAGCCAATTACAGAGAAAGTTGGAATCATTGTTGTGGGTCTAACAATTTCTCATCTAAGGCAAACTATCTTAATGAACTGATATGATAAAATCTTAGTAATGGTGTTACATAACTCCAACAGTGTTGTGTTATTATTTGACTATAGTTTGTGTATTGTACCATCATTATTGAAGTTAATGCTCATATTTCCATCAAAGCTGCTCATGTAAACCGCTCTGAATTGACTTCGTAGTCATTAGTTAGCAGTATATAAGCTTTAAGAACATAAGAATAGCCTTACTGGATCAGACCAATGGTCCTTCTAGCCCAGTAGCCCATCCTCATGGTGGCCAATCTAGGTCACTAGTACCTGGTAAAAATCCAAAGAGTAGCAACATTCCATGCTACCGATCCAGGACAAGTAATGGCTTCTCATACATACGTAGGGTTGCCATATTTTACAAAGGAAAATCCCAGATACATAACCCCGCCCTGTTCCATCTCCATCTCCGCCTTGTTCTACCCCAGCCCCGCCCTGTTCCATCTCCAGCCCCGCCCAGTTCCACCTCTGGCCCCACCCAGTTCTGCCCCGGCCCCACCCCCAGCAAGCCTCCTCTCTTCTGCGACGAGCTCCGGTTGCGTCTGGAGAGCCTGAACATGCGCAGATGTGTGTGTCGTCATCCACGCAGGCTCAGAGGCCCTCCATATGCGGCCGGAGTTCATCAGGGCTTTCCAAAACCCAGACAAATGCCTCTGAAAAGAGGACATGTCCAGGTTTTCCTGGATGTCTGGTAACCCTATACATACTCATATATAAAGTTGTCAAATTATGCATACACTCTGAGGTAATACATCAAAATAGCAGCTAACCATTAATATTGTCTTTATTTCAGTGTCTTGTATTATGAGTCTGAGTCTCTTTGAACCCCTGTACTTCCTTACAAGTAAAAGTAACAAACTTTTACTTAAGTACAGTAAATAGTTGCATTTACCCCCTCTTCTGTTAAACTGCGCTAGCAGTCTTTAGCGCAGAGAGCCGCGCTGAATGGCCCACGCTGCTCCCGACACTCATTGGAACTCTACAGTATGAGCGTGGGGAGCAGCGTGGGCCATTCAGCACGGCTCCCCACGCTAGAAACTGCTAGCACAGTTTAATAGAAGAGGCCCTTAGTTACTACACAACGCTGGTCACCGATGTGGGTGACAGTCACGGAGCTGCTGTGCCCATCAGGAAGACGATAGAGAAGGTTGTCCAGATTGTCACACAGCTAGTAATGGGACCTGGATAGGGGGGGAGGGGGAGGGTTGGTTTCTCCCAGCATGTTTTTCAAACAGAGGATGGGATTCATTCAGCAAAATCAGCAGACATCTTCCTGCCCACACAGAAATGCAAAACTAGCAGTCCTAATCTTTGGCTGATTTAACGTAACTGGTTGAGGCTGAATATTGGCACTTAACCACACAAACCTGGATAACCAATGCCAACTGCTGGTCATAGCCTAGCATTGAACATCTGGGCATAAAGCCAGCAGCAGCGAAAAAATCTGACTTGCACTGGCTAAATATTTACCTCAGAGTTGTTGTTTTTCTTTGTACCTTGCCAAGGCTTCAGTAGTTGGTGCTGAATAAGGAGGGGACATATGCTTATAGAGAGGAAAAAGTATGTAGGAAAAAGGCTGCAGGAAAAGCAAATAAAAATTGTGAGGTTGTGCAGTCGGAAGTATGAATAATTTGTGTTGTGTTTGAAAACATTAGCAAAGCTGCAGCAGGGCATAATAGGCAGTTCCTTCGCAAAACACAGAACCCATGCCTGCAAAAGAAGAAAAACAAAAGAGAAAATGCATGGCGTTGATTATCTGATGTTTGCACCACCGCATTGCTCATTTCAAATTCATGGTTTATTCAATATGTTCCTGTGGAAAGAGAATTGAGTGTTCAGATCTTAGGCCTTGGTTTTAAGGTAAATATTATTTGAAATATCCAATTTTGAAAAAAAAAATCAGCTGAATTTATCCTGATACATATGTTGAATAGAACGTCTTCATTTTAAAGTCTAACACTTGAATTCCATCTGATTTTTTGGGTGTCGCAAATAAAAATGAAATGTGAAATGTGAAAATGTAATAAAAATATATACTATATTTGGTTCAGGAGAGTTTTGTCATATTATTTTAGTCCTTCATGTATAGCTACAAAGAAACCAAATTTCCTTGTTTTTCCTTTGAGGATTGAGGATGAGGTTAGTTCATTCTATTGATCCTCTACCTCTTCTCCAGAGTGAAAACCTACCTGAGATAAATTTGCCAGCATATAGCAAAAAAGGTCACAATAGGTGGTCAGCCCTTAAGGCTGAAGTCATACAACTATGGGGGTCATTTTGCTAAAGTATGTTAAGGGGGAGGATTCATCAAGGTGTGGTAAAAGTTCACCTTTTACCGTACCATGATTCCCCAGGGGATTTTGTAACCTACAATATTCTCATGTCCCAGGAGCATCAGTCCACACAAAGCCGCGGCCCGATGCTTCCGGGCAGTAAGGATTAATCTCCCCCCCCCCCCAGACAGAACCTGTCCTTGAACTAACCCCCATGCACCTCTGCCCCAACACCTCCATGTCGGGCAAACCCGGTCCACCAAACCCACCTAGTGACTACCTTAAATTTCCATGGTGGTCCAGGGGGTGTCTGGTGAGGTTCAGGAGAGCAGCCATGAGCGATGCTCTTTTACTCCTGGCCACTCTGGTACCACTGCCAAAATGGTGCCTCAAGTGGCAGTCTCATTAGACTACCACTGGGGGTCACATTTCCATCTAAGGACGGTTTCTTTCTGGGAGGGGGAAGAATTATCTTTGCAGCCCAGGAGCACGATCCTGGATGGTAAAATAACCCCAGCAAAGAGCTGTGATTATTTTACCATTGTTTTTGGGCCTTAATTTGACTTGGGCGATTTGCATAGTATTGAGATAGAAAGCATGCATCTCATTACTTAGTAATGCACGGTGACTTAAATATTGCTGCGTTATTTTTGGCCCTGAAGCGTTAAGGCTGTCACAGGAAGTGCCACATACCGTGGCTTAAAGCCCTAACGCTGCTTGATGAATTCCCCCCTAATGGATTTAGCATTCACTAGTGAATTAGTATGCATCAAATGCCAAGCAGCCCATAAGTATATAATGGACTGTGTGGCATTTAGCTCGGACTAATCGTTAGAGTGTACTAAATCCGTGAGTGCACCTTAGTAAAAGGACCCCTATGAGAGTTATGCTCATAAACAGGCCTTTTTGAGAATTTACTAGGGCTGAGTGCATAATTGTATACTCAAAATTTCACTAAACCTCTAAATTAAGGAGCATAAAAGACAGATGGCAACAGGGGTAGTTTTAGGGCAGGGAAAAAAGTTAAGAGCGTAGCACCGATTTTCAGCAATAAACTCATAAATCTAGGCAAATGAATGAGAGGCTTAAATTTAGAAGCCTAAGTTTTAAGTTACTACATTAAGATGAATTTTCAGTTGAAAACTAATGCTTCTAAGAGTGGCTGAAAATAAGGCACACATTTACTGGGGAAACTAGAGAAACTGGGCCTCTTCTCCCTTGAAAAGAGAAGACTGAGAGGGGACATGATCGAAACATTCAAGATTCTGAAGGGAATTGACTTAGTAGAGAAAGAGAGATTGTTCACCCTCTCCAAGATGAAGAGAACGAGAGGGCACTCGCTAAAGTTAGAAGGGGAAAGATTCCGTACAAACTTAAGGAAGTTCTTTTTCACCCAGAGGGTGGTAGATATCTGGAACGCTCTTCCAGAGGCTGTCCTAGGGGAAAGCACCCTTCAGGGATTCAAGAAAAGGTTGGATAAGTTCCTACTGGAACAGAACGTACGCAGGTAAGGCTAGACTCAAATAGGGCACTGGTCTTTGATTTAAGGGCTGCCGTGTGAGCGGACTGCTGGGCATGACGGACCACTGGGCTGACCCAGCAGCAGCAAATCTTATGTTCTTTTTTTTTTTTTTTTACACGTTATTTTATTACTTTATTTTTAAATTTTATACCCTGCCTATGACTAAGCAGCTTACAATATAAAAACCTACATAACAATATATTATCAAGTGTAATACGAACAGATATAAAAACATCATATCCATATATATAGGGCCGGATGTTGTAACTGGCGCCTATGGCGGTGGCCATCTTAAAAGCAGTCACCGATTGTGTGTCAATCACTCGACAGTGCCGGTTACAGAATTGCGCCTAAATTCAGCCAAGATAAGTCAGCTGAAATGTAGGCCTGGAAAACCCTTATGTTATGGAAAAATCTTATGTTCTAATTCTATAAATGGCGCCTAAAGTTAGGCTCCAAAATAGATAGATGTCTAACTTCCTCCCCCCCTCCCCCCCAGCACACATACTTTTACAAAAGCACAGAAGAGGTTTTTAGCCCTGGCTGGTGCACTGAATGCTCTGCGTTGCTCCGACACTCATAGGAACTCTATGACTGTTGCAGCAGCACAGAGTATTCAGTGCACCAGCCAGGGCTAAAAACCTCTTCTGCTCTTTTGTAAAATGGAGGGGGGGGGGGGGTTAGTTAGTAAATTGGCTTCAATAATGAGCTTTAACAAGCTGGTGCTTGAAATGATAGTACCATTGATCTCACGTCATACACAGAATTTACAGTTCAAAAATGTTTTCATCTGGTTTATCACTTTTCAGTCTCGGTTTCTCATAAAATTCCCTCACTACTAAAGTATTCATTCTGGCTTATTTAAACAGTACCTCCTTAATTAACAACAAACATTAGCTATGTGCCATAACACAAAACAACAGAAATGTCCGCAATGTAGTTTCTCATTTTGTCCAATCACAGGCTGGTACTTCCTTCCTGTTCATACAATCATAGTGCTGTAGTTTCTCATTTATCCAATCACGGTACTTCCTATCCATCCAATCTCAGTACAGATTCTTATTTTATCCAATGACTTGCTCCAAAACCAAAATTGTGGAGGGGTATTTTTGATATGCTAACATCGGCAGCCACCTTAAAAGCATCCGCTGATCATGTGGCAGTCATGCACTGGTGCCGGTTTTGGAATCACACCAATGCAAAAGGTAGGCACCGCAAACGTAGGCCAGGGTTTTCTGGACCTACTTTTCCAGCAGCTATCTTCACGTGAATCGCGTCTATGCAGGCGCTTTAGGCATTGGGCACTTCTGGCGTTGGCCATGCCTACTTTGGCATTCGGTGGCCTAAAGCGCCCATGTAGGTGTGATTCTGGTGCCAATTTTCTCAAATCTCAGTTAAAAATGCCATTTGGACAGTGTTTTTAACAGAGGTATGGGCACCTACCAGTGCCATGAAAATCGGTGCTGGTTCAAGAATCTGGGCCACAGTGCCTTCCTCGGGAGTTCTCTCTGTTTTTTTTCATTACTTTGGGGTCATATTCACTTCCCAAGGAATTTCAGTCTATAGAACACCTTGCTTCTGACTCCTGTTCATTGCCCAAGGGGATTCAGCCTGTGTGTGTTGGTAATAAAGCCTTATATTTATTAGGTGCATCATTGAAACAGAATGGCCTTGAAGCATTTTTTAAAAACTTGGCTTAGGCTTTTAAATCATCTTATTAGAACTGAAGTATATTGCAGATGATTACTAAATTACATTGGCCCATGCCTTTGGGGAGAGAATCTCTTCAGTATAAGCAAAGTAAACCTACCTGAATTTCTATAGAAAACTGTGTGAAGGTAGAAGACACCTGGAAGCAAGCAGAAAAAAAAAAAATCTTCATTGGGTATCCTAATGATATATTCATGTAGGGCTCCTTTTACTAAGCTGGGTTAGCGTTTTAAGCGCACGCAGCATTTTAGCGTGCGCTAAACCCATACTACGCGGCTAGAACTAACGCCAGCTCAATGCTGGAGTTAAGGTCTAGTGCGTGCGGCAATTTAGCGCATGCTATTCTGCGCGTTTAAGCCCTAACGCGGCTTAGTAAAAGGAGCCCGTAGTCTTTCATACAAAATGATGTAATCAAATTCTGGTTTAATTTATGAATCACTTTCATGGACTGGTTCTGATGCCGTTTTACAGCCTGACAGATTTTTTCCCCCTCCGGTCTCTTTCTACATATAAATACTGTATATATCTAGAAGGCAACAGCACATTCCCCATAAAGCAAAATGAAACCAGTACAGGAAACAATTTACAGCGTAACCCCCATGAACACGGGTGTATCATCTCAGTGCAGAATGTCACATTTTTGGATTTTTAATGACCGTGCAGCCAATTAACTTCCATTATTTTTACTGGCAATAAATTTTAATGTGCACTGTATTTGAACGCTATAAATGCTTCTGCCCCCTTCGCATCTACCTGCCTTCATCTTTCAGCATCCTATCAGTTTCGCATTCTCATTGCTGTATATTCAGCAATAACAATGATTGAATGAGAAATAACGGATCAGGCAGGCATTAAATCTGTTTGTACAGTACTTGGGTTCCTACATGCTTCCCATGCTAAGGACAATAATTAAAATCACAGAGGACACATACATTATTATAGCAGTCGCAGGCAGCAGTGTCTGCAAATCGTCACCTGCTGTTTGGAGCCCTGTTGATGTAGTAATACTGCCATCTACCTCCCTGCAACAGTGTGCTGACATATGTAAGTAATACATTATATTACATTACATTAATGGTTTTTATTCTGCCTTAAGTTCTAGGCGGATTACATAAGAACATAAGCAGTGCCTCTGCCGGGTCAGACCACAGGTCCATCCCGCCCAGCAGTCCGCTCCCGCGGCGGCCAAAAACAGGTCAAGGCCTGTCTGAATCATCAGAAGGGGCTCCCCTGCCACCTTGGTTTCCCATTTAAGTTCTGCCCTCCTATCGAAGTCCTAGCCCTCCGGTCTTGCACATGCACGACCAGGTTGGTTTACTCAGTACCCCACGATCCCTCTATCCCTCAGGAATCCATCGAATCCCTGCTTGAATCCCTGTACCGTACTCTGCCTGATCACTTCCTCCGGTAGCGCATTCCAAGTGTCCACGACCCTTTGGGTGAAAAAGAACTTCCTTGCATTTGTTTTGAACCTGTCTCCCTTCAGTTTCTCAGAATGCCCCCTCGTATTTGCTGTCCCCTTCAGTCTGAAGAATCTGTCCCTATCCACCCTCTCTATGCCCCTCATGATCTTGAAGGTCTCTATCATATCTCCCCTGAGACTCCTTTTCTCCAGAGAGAAGAGCCCCAGCATATCCAGCCTCTCGGCGTATGAGCAGTGTTCCAGCCCTCTTACCATTTTTGTTGCTCTCCTTACAAAAGAGGTAATCTGGACATTTCCAGGTGAATTACATGATCAAGAACTAGATGTGGGTCTGAGATTTGTTTTGAAATACATAGGGTTAGGGGTAAGTAAGTTATGGTATAAGTTATAGTATTATAGTATTAGTTTGGCTTGATAAATTTCCCGAATAGCAGGGGTTTTATTTCTCTTCGGAGGGTTTTGGAGTTTGGAGCTGGAAATTATCCGAGCTCCACCAATATTTAGCGCCAGCACCAGCCTATTCCATTCTATTAAATCTTGGAAACTATAGTTTTCCAGTTATAGGTGCTGAATATTCGAGGCTGCCTTCTCTCTGAATAATCATGCCGGTATCTGCATATGGCCCAGCTCTGAATACCAAGATATAAAATTGAATACCATGATCATTATTTGAGGTCAAGGCTAACCACAGTTTTTAAACATTGGGGAGTAAGATATTTTTTTTCCTTTTGGGGGGGAGGTTTGGGTATGATTTACACATCTTTTCATAGAAGTACTCTTTAAAACAATAGGGCTCACAATCTCCAAAGAAGTCCTCTCTCTCATTTCTAGATTCCTTGGGTATTTTAATAATCTCCTGTTGACTTATTTTCCAAACTGAGATTTAAAGAACATTAAAAAAAAATTAAAGGAGGTACAGAATTTTCCCAAAGGCACAGTATAGGAAAATATCCTATTTGAAAATGGTCTGCGTTTTACATACTCTCATTTGGAGTCATTTTACAAACATTTTTCTTGCATAAATCCTGTTTTACAAGCATAAAAGGCCTCAGAAAATTATACTCAGTTCATGCATTTAAAAGTATGTGCAATGGTGAGTGTGTGTGACCCACATGTAGCCATGTGTTGGGGGCATATTTAGCAGAAATATGAGCAAAGTCCATAGTACATGTGTAGTTTTTCACCTGTGTGTATTAATACCTGCTTGGGAGCAGTGTGTAAATATGCACAGATGTATTTTAGGTGCAGTAATGCAAGTTTTTTTAAGGCTATTTGATAAATATATATATAGACACCCAAGTGTCTTTATACAATAGCCTCAAAATAACATCTATTTGGACTGACCTATTATTAAATGATTCTCCACAAAGCATAAATATAATAACACTTTGTACCTAGCCAGTGGAGACACATCAGAATTTCATGAAGACAAAGAAAGTCAAACATATTGTTTTGATGCACTAAATAAAACTGAAAGCAGAAATCTTGGAAACTGATGAATTCTAAGATATTCTAAAATAACTGGGACAAAGCAAAGGGTTACTCCTGCTCTTTGTCTTCAAAAGACAATGCTCTGAAAAAATAGAGCTTTTTAAACATACCGCCATTTCTAGTTTACAGGTCACAATGGTGCATGACACAGTAAATAAAGTAGAGGTCCATTTTAAATATCACACAACCAATGGCGTAGTAAGGGGGGTTAGGGAAGCGATCCACCCTAGGCGCCATCTTCCTCGGGGCGTCAGCAACCCTCCTCCTCTCCACCCCCCTTTCCCACTCCTTCCCCTGCCACGCTCATGCATGCCCCTTCCCTTCCCCCATACCTTTTTAAGTTTGGCACTAGCAGCCACCGGAACCCACGCCTAGGAAGTGGCATCAGAGAGAGCACTGAAGCCGACGCAGGCAGTAAGCTTGTGGCTGCTGGCGCTGAAGTTGAAAATGTATGGGGAAGGGGTGCAGTATGGGGTGGGGAAGAGGGTGGGGGAGGGGCACCACTCACCCTCGCTACGCCACTGCACACGGCTATAGCAAAGGACATAAAAACAAGTGGAAAAGTGCACACAATAATGAGGATAAGTCTACTAAAGTGCACTTATATTTAGGCACTGAAAAGGTGCCTATTTAAAGGCTATGGTGCTCATTTTCATAAAATGCAGACGGCCAAAAAACAGCATAAACCAGCACTTGGAGGTCTTAACTGCCAAAACGGCCAAGTGCTGAGTTTTCAAACTGACTTTCTGGGTGTCTTGCTAGGCTTCCTAGCCGCTGTGCATCCAAAATTCAAGGGGGGGGGGGCATGGTAGAGGTGTGTTATGGGTAAGATTTGGGTATGCTTATACTTGGACGTCTTGCGGCAATAATCAAGTTTCAAGTTTTGTTTAAAATTTGATTAAAACGCTTATAAAAAGAATTTCTAAGCGAAGTACATAGAAATGGGGAATACCAAACAATTAAAGTTAAAACAGACTTAACGAATAATGGACGATTTACAAACAGAAACATGACGGGAAAAGAAGGGTAGAACTACAATGTTTATAGGAGAGAATAATAATGGAAAAAGTATATGGGGACACAACGCGATCAAAATCTTTTGGAGGAGGTAGTGTAGGGCAAAAAAATAAGCATTGTTCTGTTTGGACAGGATTGGAAGGGGCCACACAGGCTGCGAAACTAGACCACCAACTCTCCATTCTACTGATCACGACACCAGACTACAAAATTTTCAGAAAAGAAATAAAAATCCTGCTATTCAAGAAATCCATCAAGACAAACTAACAATGCAGGAAGCATTTCAATCCCCCCGAAGTAAATCTGCTCTACTCTATAACACTTCAGGAAATGTCCAGATAACCTCTCATGTAATCTGCCTTGAACCATAAGGTAATGGCAGAATAAAAGTCACTAATTTAATGGAATGGAATTGGACAGAATTGGATTAATTTCTTAAATTTCAAACGCGTCCTTAAATTAAAAAGTTTTCAAGGAATACCTGAATCTGTCTAAAAAGGTTTCTTCTCTAAGGGGGGCTGGAAGCGAGCTCCGTAATTGGGGAGCAGTGATTGAAAAGATTTCATTACGTCTGGTGTTAATTTTGCTTGCTTGAATGTAAGGCTCTTGGAGCGCAGTGGGGAATTATTAGCCTGTCTACGAAAATAGGACACTGTTTCAAGTTTCAAGTTTATTAAATTTTTACTATACCGACCATCAATTTTCAATAATAATAAAACAATTTTATAGGAAATGCGGTGGGGAATAGGCAACAAGTGAGCATCCGGAGCTAGACCTGTTTTAAAAGCATCTAAGTGCCAAAAAGGAACCCAACCTGACCAGATTACCACTGGAGGGATTAAGTATTGATCCCCCCCAATAGTCTTCCAGTGGTCACTAACCCCTCTTCCCATGCCACAAAGATCTGAATGAAACAGTATACAGTAAAACCTTGGTTTGTGAGCATAATTCATTCCAGGCAGTGGCATACCTGGGGGGGGAGGTCCGCCCCAGGTGCATGCCCCAAGGGGGTGCACAGGAGAGAGGAGGACCCGCAGAGTTAAATAGGAGCTAGGAGCCTAAGAGCTAGGAGCCTAAGAGCCAAAATGGGAGAACTAGAAGTCATAGCCAGTACAAAGGACCTGGACATAATAGGAGTCACAGAAACGTGGTGGACTGACGACAACAAATGGGATGTGGCCATACCAGGGTACAAACTCTACAGGAGGGACAGGACACACAAGAAGGGTGGAGGAATAGCGCTTTATATAAAGGACTCCATTCCTTCAACCAGGATAGAAACAACAGTAAGGGCGGACGACTTGGAATCACTATGGATTAAGCTACCTGGAGGAGCTGGAGCAGACATAAAATTGGGCCTGTACTATCGCCCACCTGGACAACCGGAAGCACTCGACCAGGACCTGGAGGCTGAGCTGAGGCAGATATTCAAAAGCGGAAGCGTGATGGTGATGGGAGACTTCAACTACCCTGGGATAGACTGGAGTATTGGACACTCAAACTGCACAAGGGAGACCAAATTCCTGGAAACCACGAGGGACTGTTTCATGAAACAGCTGGTCACGGAATCAACACGGGGGGATGCAACTCTCGACCTAATCCTCAATGGGCTAGGGGGACCTGCAAAGGAGGTGGCGGTGCTAGAACCCCTAGGAAACAGCGATCACAACATGATCCAGTGCAAGCTGGAAATTGGACCATCAAAGGTGAAAAGATCCACAGCGACAGCACTCAACTTCAAAAAAGGGAATTATGATGGCATGAGGAAATTGGTGGGAAAGAAACTCAATGGTAGCGCAAGGAAGATGGAGTCTGTAGAAAAAGCCTGGTCCCTCCCTACTCAAGGGCACGGTGCAAGAGGCACAGAACCTGTACATCCCCAGATTCAGGAAGGGGTGCAAAAAAAACCGAACAAAAAACCCAGCGTGGATAACAACTGCGGTGAAAAAGGCGATAAGTGACAAGAAAGCATCGTTCAAAAAATGGAAAAAGGACCAAACAAAGGACAACCAAAAGGAGCACAAAGAACACCAAAGGGAGTGTCACCGTGTGGTTAGAAAAGCTAAAAGAGAATATGAGGAGAGACTGGCGGGGGAAGCAAGAAACTTCAAATCGTTCTTCAGATATGTGAAGGGGAAGCAACCGGCAAGGGAAGAAGTGGGGCCATTGGATGATGGAGACAAAAAAGGAGTGGTAAAAGAGGAAAAAGAGATAGCAGACAGGTTAAATAAGTTCTTCACGTCAGTCTTCACGAGGGAGGACACATCCAATATTCCGGAACCGGAGGACATCGTAAATGGGGATCGGGATGAAAAGCTGGTCCAACTAGAGGTAAGCCAAGAGGATGTCCTCAGGCAGATAGACAGACTAAAGAGCGACAAATCGCCAGGTCCGGACGGCATTCACCCAAGGGTACTCAAGGAACTAAGGAACGTAATAGCAGAGCCACTTCGCCAAATATGTAACCTATCCTTAAAAACTGGAGAGATCCCGGAGGAGTGTGTGGCGCAGTGGTTGGATCTACAGCCTCAGCACCCTGGGGTTGTGGGTTCAAACCCCGCACTGCTCCTTGTGACCCTGGGCAAGTCACTTAATCCTCCATAGCCCCAGGTACGTTAGATAGATTGTGAGCCCACCGGGACAGAGAGGGAAAATGCTTGAGTACCTGATTGTAA
Source organism: Geotrypetes seraphini (assembly GCF_902459505.1). Taxonomy (NCBI): domain Eukaryota; kingdom Metazoa; phylum Chordata; class Amphibia; order Gymnophiona; family Dermophiidae; genus Geotrypetes; species Geotrypetes seraphini. The sequence continues at coordinate 370,205,073 of NC_047084.1, forward strand.
AAACCGCTTAGATAACCTTGATAGGTGGTATTTAAAATCCTAATAAACTTGAAACTTGAACTTGATTGGAAAATTGCAAATGTCACACCCATCTTCAAGAAGGGTTCAAGGGAGGAACCGGGGAACTACAGGCCGGTGAGCTTGACCTCGGTCCCGGGAAAAATGATGGAAGCACTGATTAAGGACAGTATCTGTGAACACATAGAAAACAATGGACAGCTAAAGTCGAGCCAGCACGGCTTCTGCAAGGGTAGGTCATGCCTCACAAACTTATTGTACTTCTTTGAGGGGGTAAACAGACAGGTGGATAAAGGGGAATCCATTGACATCATTTACTTTGACTTTCAAAAAGCCTTTGACAAGGTACCGCACGAAAGACTGCTTAAAAAGCTGTGGAGACACGGGGTGCAAGGGGAGGTCCACCGATGGATCAAAAACTGGCTGGCAGACAGAAAACAGAGGGTTGGAGTGAAGGGTCATTACTCAGACTGGCATGGGGTCACGAGCGGAGTTCCGCAGGGGTCGGTGCTGGGACCGCTCCTGTTCAATATATTTATTAATGACCTGGAGGCGGGAACAAATTGCGAAGTTATTAACTTTGCGGATGACACCAAACTCTACCGCAGGGTTGAAACCATGGAAGACTGCGAAGATCTGCAAAGGGACCTAACGACGCTAGAAGAATGGGCCAAAAAATGGCAAATGAACTTTAACGTAGGGAAATGCAAGGTCATGCATGTAGGGAAAAAGAACCCGATGTTCAGCTACAAAATGGGAGGATCACTGCTAGGGGTAAGTAACCTTGAAAGAGACCTGGGAGTGATGGTGGACACGTCTTTGAAGGCGTCGGCACAGTGCGCCACAGCCTCAAGAAAAGCAAACAAAATGTTGGGTATCATTAAGAAGGGTATCACGACCAGGACAAAGGAGGTCATCCTGCCACTGTATCGTGCAATGGTGCGACCGCATCTGGAGTACTGTGTCCAGTATTGGTCGCCGTACCTCAAAAAGGACATGGCGATACTTGAGGGAGTCCAGAGAAGAGCAACTAAACTGATAAGAGGTATGGAAAACCTCTCATATACTGACAGACTGAAAAAGCTGGGGCTGTTCTCCCTGGAAAAGCGGAGACTTAGAGGAGACATGATAGAAACCTTCAAGATCCTGAAGGGTATAGAAAAAGTAGACAGGGACAGATTTTTCAGATTATGGGGAACCACAAGTACAAGGGGGCACTCGGAAAAATTAAAAGGAGACAGGTTTAAAACAAATGCCAGAAAGTTCTTTTTCACCCAGAGGGTGGTGGACACATGGAACGCGCTTCCGGAGGCTGTGATAGGCCGGAGCACGTTACAAGGCTTCAAAGAAGGTTTGGATAGGTTCCTAGAGGATAAAGGAATTGAGGGGTACAGATAAGAGTAGCGGTAGGTTATAGGGATAGTCTGGGACCATTGCTCAGGCCTGATGGGCCGCCGCGGGAGCGGACCACTGGGCGAGATGGACCTCTGGTCTGCCTCAGCGGAGGCAACTTCTTATGTTCTTATGTTCTTAAATACATCTCGAGCCGTGAGGCTCGTCTTCTGTTCCTTCCTGCCCTACCGCTCACATATAGCCGATGGGAAGTCTTCCCCGATGTCAGCGCTGACGTTGGAGGGAGGGCTTAAGCAAAGCCTGCCCTCCGATGTCAGCGCTGACGTCGGAGAATACTTACGGTCGGCTATTTGTGCGTGGCAGGGCAGGCAGGAAACTGAAGACAAGCCTCGCGGCTCGAGCTCCTTTTTGCTGAGAAAGTTGCAAAGATGGGCTGGGAGGCAAACGCGGAACACAAAAGGGGGGGAGGGAGTGCGTTTTGGACACAAGGCATGGACTTGGGAGAGAAGAAGGGAGGGAAAGAGATGCTGAGGTGGGGGAGGGAATGGGTTTTTGGACACAGAAGGCATGGACTTGGGAGAGAGGAAGGGAGGGAAAGAGATGCTGAGGTGGGGGAGGGAATGAGTTTTTGGACACAGAAGGCATGGACTTGGGAGAGAGGAAGGGAGGGAAAGAGATGCTGAGGTGGGGGAGGGAATGTGTTTTTGGACACAGAAGGCATGGACTTGGGAGAGAGGAAGGGAGGGAAAGATATGGTTGTGTACACGGGGAATAGAAAAAAGGAGAATTTTTGGTCATAGGGAGGGAGTGAGGTAAAGATAGTGGCATACCAAGGTGGGGGGGTGGGGGGGGCGGTCCGCCCCGGGTTTACATCCCAAGGGGATGCACAGCTGGCCACCCTCCAGTGTTCTCCCTAGGCCGGCAAACTGCGGCTCTTTAGCCACTTGAGTGCCACTGCCGCCATCCGGAACAGGCCGGCGGCAAGTTCTCCCTGCTTTTCCCTGTGGGGCCGACCAACTCTCGCCACCCACGTCAATTCTGACGTCGGAGAGGACGTTCTGGGCCAGCCAATCGCTGCCTGGCTGGCCTAGAACGTCCTCTCCGACGTTAGAATTGACGTTGGGTGGCAAGAGTTGGTCGGCCCCGCGGGGAAGAGAAGCAGGGCGAACTCGGTGCCAGCCTGTTCCCGATGGTGGCAGTGGCACCTATTCCCCTGTGGCGGTGGCATAGGGGAGGGCAGCGAGAAAGAAAGAAAGGAGGGGACAGGGAGCCAGAAAGAAAGAAAGGGGGCATGGTGAAACAAAGAAAAATGGGGCATGGAGAGAGAGAGAAAAACAGTCATACAGAAAGAAAGGGGGTATGGAGAGAGAGAAAAAGAAAGAAGGGGTAGGGTGAAACAAAGAAAAAGTTTGGGGAGGGAATGAGGTCTGGAGGAGAGGAAGCATACAGGAGGCTGAAAGAAGGGAAGAAATATTGGATGCACAGTCAGAAGAATAAAGTGCAACCAGAGACTCATGTAAAAGTAGGAAAAATGATTTTATTTTCAATTTAGTGATCAAAATGTGTCTGCTTTGAGAATTTATATATGCTGTCTATATTTTGCACTATGGCCCCCTTTTACTAAACGCAATAGCGTTTTTTAGCGCAGTGAGCCTATGAGCGTTGAGAGCAGCATGGGGCATTCAGCGCAGCTCCCTGCGCTAAAAACCGCTATCGCATTTTAGTAAAAAGGGAGGGGGAATATTTGTCTATTTTTGTATAGTTGTTATTGAGGTGACATTGCATAAAGTCATCTGCCTTGACCTCTTTGAAAACCCGCGGAATATAAATGATAATTAACATTTTCTCTGCGTACAGTGTGCTTTGTATTTTTAAAATTTTATTGTTGGTAGATCATTTTGACTTGGCCACAAAGGGGGAGGGAGGGAGGGAGGGAGGGGAGCTGCTGAAAGACATCTAGTAATCCTTGCAGGCTTGACTGTGCAGGGAATTATTTTTGTAAAATCATGTTTTGTTATGTGACTGGCATTATTTAGACTTTAATTTCTATGAATGAATAGAATGAAAATGATATAAATTACTTGCTTGTTTTTATGTGCGTGCACTGAAGGAAAGTGGAGAGAGAGTGGGCTGAGGACACTGAAGGGAAATGGGGAAAAGAGAGTGGGGAGAAGACGCTGATTTATAAATTGACAATTGTACAGAATATTGTTTCTTTTTATACTTTAATATAAACAATTCAAGGCTTGGGTGGATGGAATCAGGTGGTTTGCGGGGATGGGGACCGAGCTTACGGGGATTAGTCCAATAAAATGGTATTTTTTAATTTCTCATTATTTGTTTTATTTTATTTGTTAATTTGTAAAGTGGTGATTGTTATGTATCAGTTTTTTCAAATTTACATCTACTGTCTTTATATTTTGCACTGTATTAGAGGACATGTGTTACTGTTTTTGTGGTGTTGCATTCTATGCAGAGTCTGGTTTCTTGGCGGTTCAGTTTAACTTTTGTCTACATATTTCTATTTTTAGTTTGTGATTATTCCATATTGGGCGATGGTGTATCTCTGTTCTGTGTGTATGAAAAGAACATAGTTTTCAGTTGGCATTGACTGCAGGACCAATTGACTGTGCGGGATCTGGCTTGTTTAGTTTTACAATGTATGTGTTGTTGTTCTAGTGCTCACTGCAGTGTTTAAGATGCTGCCTTTTCCTAGGTACACTCTTGTCGTGTGATATGTGGATTGTTACTAAAAATCATATTTTTCATATAGATTGGGGGGGTGTCAAAAAATGATGGGCCCCGGGTGCCACATACCCTAGGTACGCCACTGGTTCCAGAAGCATGCTTGTAATCTAAAGCACTCATATATCAAAGCTAATTTCCCCTAGGAAATAATAGAAACTCAGATGATTTGTTCCACAACACAAAAACTTTAATACAAAATACTATACGTACTTGTATTGTAAGACCTCGCTCGTTTAGAACAGTCACTGCACTCTTGCAATGTCCGAGAGAAGAACCATTGGCTCAGTTGTGATGATGTGATGCGTGTCTACTTTATGTACTCATATTGCAAGACCTCACTCGCTTAGAACTGTCACTACACTCTCGCAGCATCAAAGAGAGAAGAACCATCGGCTCAGTTATGATGTGCGTATACTGTATGTACTTGTATTGTAAGACCTTGTTTGTATATCAAGTTAAAACAAAATGTTTTGCTTGTCTTGCAAAACACTTGCAAATCTAGTTACTTGCAATCTAAGGTTTTACTGTATACCTCTCTCTAGAACAGCAGCACCTGATATGGGAATTCCTAGTTCTCCCTCCTCTTCCCACTACTTCTCTCCTTGCTGTTCGCAACTCTATGACCATTTTGATATGTAATCACTTGTAAATACTCTCTCCTTGCTGTCTGCTACTCTATGATCAATTTGTGTAACCACTCGTAATCTCTGTCAAAGTACTCCATGATCAATTTGATATGTAACCACTTGTAATCTCTGTCTAAATAATGTGAACCGCCTAGAACTCTTCGGGGTATGGCGGTATACAAAAATAAAGTTATTTTATTATTTTTAGTAGAGCATCACACAGGTGTCTTAAGCAGCCTGATGGTTGGGCTAATGAGACATAAAGAGGAGGACCGAGGACCCTAAACCACTCCAACCACTACATTTATGGTAGAAAGTGTGAGCCCACCAAAATCCTACTATACTAGGAGACTGAAAAGTGAATGCTGATCTTTATTAGGACTTAAAGTAAATACAGAACTAAAGATGGTCTAGCTCAGGTTTATTCTGAGTTAAATATTTCCTCTGTAATAATATGTAAAATGTTTAGTAACTCCTCCATTATAGTGGGCTAGAAAGATTATATTGTGAGGAAAGGGTTTATTTGTTTTCTATATGATTTTGTTATCTTTATTTTTTACTGTTCTGTTTGAACTGTGTTATGAAAAATTATAATAAAAAAAATCCTATTATACTCTCATTAGGTGCCACCTGCAGCCATAAGGACTATTGGCAGGAATAGACAGGTGGGTATAGTAGATTTTAGGGGAGATTTGGAGGGTTTACCATACATTATAAAGGGACTCTGGTGTGATGTACAACTGGCACCCTTTATTTGAAGTTCACAGCAGTACCTTTTAGGGGTTCCACTTTTCTGTTGGCATATCTGTGTGAAGGAGCGTGTGGCGCAGTGGTTAAAGCTACAACCTCAGCACCCTGGGGTTGTGGGTTCAAATCCCACACTGCTCCTTCTGACCCTGGGCAAGTCACTTAATCCTTCCCAGGTATGTTAGATAGATTGTGAGCTCACCGGGACAGATAGGGAAAATGCTTGAGTACTTGATTGTAAAACTGCTTAGATAGCCTTGATAGGCAGTATATAAAATCCTAATAAACTTGTTTAAAAACAATGCTGGCCCCTCCTACATCCAAATGGCCTGGATTTAGATGTTTTGAATTTAGTCATTTTTCTGGTCAGAAATGCCCCCAAAAAGTTAAGCATCCAAAGGTTGTACGTCCTGACGGCCAAGACTTCTAAGTAGGTGATTTTCTAAAAAAAAAAATTGGATGTCTAGCAGTTTCAAAAATGGACATTTTTAGGATTTGGATTTTAGATGTCCTCCTCAAGACATCCAAAGTCAGACTTGGACGCACTATCGAAAATGGCCCTCTATATTAGAAAGTGGGCACCAACTTTTCTTTACAGAATACTCATGTAGCAGGGCAAATTAATATATTTTAGGCATGCCCAGTTATATCAGCCGTAAAGCTGGTGTAAATGCTCCTGGCCTGGACTGCAAAAGACTGCGTGTAGAGACCATTTACAAATAAACAAAGACATTTTATTAATTTGGAAATATTAATTGGAAAAAATACATACTTTGTAAATGGGTCTCTGTCAGAGCCTTTAATGTAAATATAAAATATAAATACTCCAGCTGATGAGGACCTCCAGCTGAAGACTTCCTCTGAAGGTGGCCAAAATTCCCTTTTACCAAGCTTGGCAGATGGCAGCAGCAGCATCCCTAAGTCATAGATGCTGCCACTTTAGTGGCTCAAAGATGCTGCCAGCGACTTCTACACTTGGTAGAAGGGAGTTCTGGTCACGTTTGGAGGAGGGCCTCAGCTGGTGGTGCTTGGGGATCTCCTCCAGCTACAAGAGTCAACAAGTACTTCAGCAGTGGAGAAATAAAACCAGAAATGCATTTCCTTTTCTGTTGAACAAAATACAAAAACTTCTGCTATATACATTTCCCACTGTTAACGTATTTCAGTCTATCAATTCCAGTTTTTTTTACCTTTGTTGTCTGGAGATTTATTTTTCCATCAAGTTGGTTCCAGTTTCTCTTTTTTTTGTTCTGCATTTCTTCCTCTCCCTCCTTCATCCCCCCATGTGCAATATGTCTCCCTTTCTCTCTCTCACTGTTCACCATCCCTCTCTTTCATTCCCAACCTTTCTGGGGAGATCCAGGGCATATCTCTCCCACCACCTCTACTGCCAAGTGCAACATTTCTCCTTCTCCTTCTCCTGTACAGCATCTTTTGTCCCTTCTCACCAGCCCCATACCCAACATTTCTCCTTCTATCAACCCTACCCAACACAATGCTGCATCTCTTCCTCCTTTCCCTCCACCACCATGTTCAACATTCCTCCCTCGTCTCATCCCTTTCTATCTATTCCACCCTTCCCTCTCAACATCCAATATTTCTCCCTTCCTCCTCTCTACCATTATCATGTTTAACAATTTTCTCTCTTTCTTCCTTCTCCCATGTACACCATCTTTCTCCCCACACACACCTATGTCCACCATGTATACCATCTTTCTTTCCCCCCCCACACACACCTATGTCCACTCACCTATGCTCCCCCACACACACCTATGCCCCACACACACACACACACCTATGTCCACTCAGCTATGTCCAACAATTTTCCATTCATCTTCCCTTCCCCACTGGCAGCATCTCTTTCTCTCCCACCACCCCACCTGTACAGCATCCCTCTTTCCCTGCGGCATGACCTCTCTCCTCTCTCTTCAGCTCTCAACTCTCCCTCCTACCTCCTCCTCAGTCGCTGTTAAATCTTCAGGCATCCACCACAGCAGTGTCAATGAGATGAGCCTGGTGCCTTCAGCCTGCCCCAGAAGTCTTCATTCTATAGCAACTTCCTGCTCCCATGTAGGTGGGATAGAAACATAGAAATAGACAGCAGATAAGAGCCACGGACCATCTAGTCTGCCCACCCCAATATCCCTCCCCTACCTTTCTCTGTGAATAGATCCCACGTGTCTATCCCATTTGGCCTTAAAATCAGGCACGCTGCTGGCCTCAATAACCTGAAGTGGAAGACTATTCCAGCGATCAACCACCCTTTCAGTGAAAAAGAATTTCCTGGTGTCCCCGTGCAGTTTCCCGCCCCTGATTTTCCACGGATGCCCCCTTGTTGCCGTGGGACCCTTGAAAAAGAAGATATATTCTTCCATCTCGATGCGGCCCATGAGATACTTGAATGTCTCGATCATGTCACCCCTCTCTCTGCGTTCCTCGAGTGAGTACAGCTGCAACTTATCCAGCCGTTCGTCGTACGGGAGATCCTTGAGTCCCGAGACCATCCGGGTAGCCATTCTCTGGACCGACTCCAGTCTCAGCACATCCTTACGGTAATGCGGCCTCCAGAATTGCACACAGTATTCCAGGTGGGGCCTCACCATGGATCTATATAATGGCATAATGACTTCAGGTTGACGAAACTCCTGCGTATGCAACCTATGATTTGCCTTGCCTTGGATGAAGCTTGCTCCACTTGATTGGCAGTCTTCATGTTCTCACTGATGATCACCCCTAAGACTTCTGGGGCAGACCGAAGGCACCAGGCTCATCTCATTAACACTGCTGTGGCTGCTGCCTGAATATTTAACAAAGACCGGGGAGAAGGTAAGTGGGGGAGTTCAGAGCTGAAGAGAGAGGTTGTAACACAGGGTCCTGCGGGGGGGGGGGGGGGGAAGGGGTGGAAGGAAAGAAGAACATATGCTACATGCCGAAGATTTAAAATTACAGCAGCCAGAAGAGGAGGTAGGGGAGCAGAGCCACTGCCAGTTTTTGGGGTGGCACAGGTTAAGGCCAGGCTTTGAAAAACCTGGATATTGAAAGCCGGTTGCTGGAAATGGCCTGGCATTGAATATCCAGGTTGAATGCTGAGGGTCCTCCATATTTTATTCTTAAAGATTATGAAAAGAGCTGGGGGGGAGGGTTTACTTCTGCAATGAGTTTGCCATAAGCTTGGCTGATTTGAATTATATGAAATTTTTAAACGTAGTATAGTTTCAGTGACTAGAAAGAAGCACAGCATAGGTCCACATATCCACAGGTATGATTGCTAGACAAAAAAAAATTAGAAAAATAAAACCCCTCAAGATTTCTACTGATCAATGAATAAATGCACAAAGGATACTTACTATGAAAGAGAAAAAGATACTGTTCTCACTGCAGCTCCTTGTGACTCTGGGCAAGTCACTTAACAATTCATTGCGCCAGGTACAAAATAAGTACCTGTCTATAAAATATGTAAATCACTTTGATTGTAACCACACAGAAAAAGCAGTATATTAAGTCCCATTCCCTTTACCCTTCTCAAACGATTACTACTTGTTGATGTCGCAGGTTAAAGCACCATCAACATTCTGCCTCTTGCAATAATCTCATGCTGTTTCATAGTTGTGGCAGTACTCCTTTCTATGCAGTTAATGTATTTTGCTATATTTCAAAGGGCAAATTATTTTGAGCTTTCTACTCTTGTGCATCTAGCCAGGAATGTCCTCTATTGATCCCTCCATAACCCCAACAGGGCAGACGTATCTCAATAACAGTTAAACAAGACTAGAATTACAGTAGAATCTCATTATAACGGACTCGCTTATAACGGAATATCGTTTATAGCGGACGAGAACTGCTGGTCCCGGCCATGTGCCTTTATGAACATGGAGAAAATCACCGCATATAGCGGACTCGCATATAATGGACTTTTGCATATAACGGACAACTAATTTGCTCCCCACAGCCACTTTTAGCTGTAGTTTTGTTCGGCTATAACAGACATGTAGGCTCCGCCTACAAGGCACGTGGCGTGCCGGTGATATAGTATCAAAATGCAGCCCAGAAGAAAATAACAGATTATTTTTCTTTCCAGTACAGTGCGACATAATGCTTTAGATTAGAACATCGTTTAGTGTTCTGGTTTGCAATCATTTCGTGCCATACCAATGTTTTGCTGAGTTTTGTTATTGATGTTGCTGATATGCTTGTGCACTGACTGTTGTTCATTGATTGTACGTTGTTTCAAGTTGACCTAAATAAAGTTTTTTAAAAATGCAACTCTGGATATAACGGACTGTTTTTCCAGGTACTTTGAAGTCTGTTATAACGAGATTATACTGTACAATATTGCAAGTTTTTGAGGCACCCTGAAGAATAGCCCATTTTATGCAAGTAATAGTCTAATAGATGTATGCTGAATCTGAATGAAGAAGCAGATTCCATAATCAGGCATACAAAGGGAAATGCTGCCCTTTGATCAGATGTCTTACAGTCCAGCTGTTGTATTTCGACTGCAAGGACACTTCACCATCTTGAGGACAGATGTACAGCTTCGCTTCGCATTTAAAGAGACCTTGCTAGGCTGCATGCAAAAAAAACACCCCCAACATTTAGCACATAGATTGTGGCATTTCTAAGCTGTGGCTGTATTACTCCACAGGGAATTGATGCAACCTGCAATCTGAGACTCAGAAGATAATATCAACCATTTCCTAATTCAGCTTTGTTTAGAGAGATTGTGCAGTTTGCAATAGCTTATTGCCTCTGCAAAAATCATTTGAGTGTTGCTATATACTATACAAGGGCTTAGTCTAAGATAGCATAAGAGCATAAAAACATAAGAATAGCCTTACTGGGCCAGATCACGCCCAGTAGCCGGTTCTCAAGGTGGCCAATCCTGATCCATCAACCCCTGTAGCCTGTTCTCACGATGGCCAATCCAGGTTCCTAGTACCTGGACAAAACCCAAGGAGCAGCAACATTCCATGCTACCGGTCAAGGGCAAGCAATGGCTTCCCCCATATCTTTCTCAATAACAGACTATGGACTTTTCCTCCAGGAAATTGTCCAAACCTTTCTTAAAACCAGCTACGCTCTCTGCTCTTACCACAACCTCTGTCAATGCAGTGGTATCCCTAAATAGAAATATTTGGGGTGGCAAGCCAAATTAATAAATTTACCTTCTAGGGGCAAGTCTATAACAGAGTGCCTGGAAGGGGCATACCAAGGGTGGGGTTTTGGGGGCAGTCCACCCTGGGTACAGGGAGAATCTGTGTGGCCGTGGTCTAGTATATACAGCTATCGACTCTGCCAGACCCTGCCCCTTTAGATGTCAACTTCGTGTTCTGGGGCAGGGGACTGTCAAAGTCAACAACTGCACCCACTAAACCGCAGCCTCGAAACCACACAGACAGAAGAAGTAGATAGAGATTTAATAGTAGACATTCAGAATATATCTAAAAAAGGGGAAATCTTACTAATAGGTGATTTTAACATGCTGGATGTTGATTGGGGTATCTCTATTGTGGGGTCTTCTAGAAGTAGGGAGATCCTGGATTCTCTACAAGGAGAACTGTTCCGGCAATTGGTAATGGAACCCACACGGGATGGGGTCATACTAGACTTAGTGCTTACAAAAGTGGAAAGTGTTTCTGATGTTACATGGGTGATCATCTGTCATCCAGTGATCACTGCATGGTACGGTTTAATATTAAGATGGGTATAGAGAGGGCTCATTCAAAAGCAAAGGTTCTAGACTTTCAAAAAACTAACTTTGTTCAGATGGGGGTTTATGTCAAGGAATTGTTGTCTGGGTGAGAACGTCTGGAAGAAATAGAAATGCAGTGGGCAAAACTGAAAGGAACGATTGTAAGGGCGACAAACCTCTTTGTAAGGCAAGTAAGTAAAAGTAAGAGGAAAAGAAGGCTGCTTTGGTTCTCAAAAGTAGTAGCTGAGAAGGTAAGGAATAAGAGGTTAGCTTTCATAAACTACAAAAGATCACAGAAAGAGGAAGACAGGTAAAAATATCCGGAAAAGTTAAGAGAGGTTAGTCGTGTAGTCAGGAAAGCAAAATGCAAATGGAAGAAAAAAAATAGCTGATATGATAAAACGGGGAGACAAGACATTTTTTAGATATATAAAGGAAAATGGTAAAACCAGAGGACATAATTTGAGGTTGAGGGGTGGTAGATTCAAAGGCAATGTTAGGAAATTCTACTTTACGGAGAGAGTGGTGGATGCCTGGAATGCGCTCCCAAGAGAGGTGGTGGAGAGTAAAACTGTGACTGAGTTCAAAGAAGCGTGGGATGAACACAAAGGATCTAGAATCAGAAAATAAGATTAAATATTGAACTAAGGCCAGTACTGGGCAGACTTGCATGGTCTGTGTCTGTATATGGCCGTTTGGTGGAGGATGGGCTGGGGAGGGCTTCAATGGCTGAGAGGGTGTAGATGGGCTAGAGTAAGTCTTAACAGAGATTTTGTCAGTTGGAAACCAAGCACAGTACAGGGTAAAGCTTTGGATTCTTGCCCAGAAATAGCTAAGAAGAAAAAATTAAAAAATTTAAATTGAATCAGGTTGGGCAGACTGGATGGACCATTCGGGTCTTTATCTGCCGTCATCTACTGTGTTACTATGTTACTATGTAGAAATAAGTGCAAAAGCGGCATTGTGAGACTCAAAGGTGAAGGGGAGGAATATGTAGAAGCTGATGAAGAAAAGGCTGAATTACTTAAAAAATATTTCTGCTCTGTGTTTTTGGCTGAAGCGCCAGGAGCAGGACTGCAAAAGACAAATGTGAATTGGGATGGAGGAGTAATAGACTCTGATCGATTTTCAGAGGGTTGTGTTTGTGAGGAGCTAGCTAAAATAAAGGTAGACAAAGTGATGGGACCGGATAGTGTACATCCGAGGGTGCTGAAGGAACTTAGGGAAGTTCTGGTCGCCCTGCTGACTGACCTTTTCAATGAGTCTCTAGAGTCGGAAGTGGTACCGGAGGACTGGAGAAGGGCGAATGTGGTCCCTCTCCACAAAAGTGGAAGAAAGGAAGAAGTAGGGAATTACAGGCCAGTAAGTCTGACTTATGTGGTAAGCAAATTAATGGAAACACTTTTAAAACGGAGAATGGTCAAGTTTCTGGAATCCTGTGGATTACAGGACTGGAGGCAACATGGATTCACTAGAGGTAGGTCTTGTCAGACAAATCTGATCAATTTCTTTGACTGGTGACCAGAGAATTGGATAAATGTGCATGAGTCGAGTCTCTTTCATTTGAAAGAAAACTCTGCAATGAGAGGGCATAGGATGAAGTTAAGAGGTGATAGACTCTGGAGTAATCTGAGGAAATACTTTTATATGGAAAGGGTGGTAGATGCGTGGAACAGTCTCCCAGAAAAGGTGGTGGAAACAGAGACTGTGTCTGAATTTAGGAGGGCCGGGGACAGGCACATGGGATCTCTCAGAGAGAGAAAGAGATAATAGCTACTATGGATGGGTAGACTAGATGGGCCATTTGGCCTTTATCTGCCATCATGTTTATATATTTTCCTACTGCCTGGAGGGGATGCTTCGCTCTGGGGAGCAACCAATGCAGGTATGCCACTGCATAGGCATCTACTTTTCTTTATAGAACATTTAAACAGCTGAGGCACCTGGGCCAACCGGAATCGGCCCAGTAGCCTTAGTGTAACCAGGGTTAAAAATTTAATAGCTACTTGAGAAAAAAAACCAGGGTTTAAAGAAGTTTTTAAAGGGTTTAATGAAGCAGAGAGGATCTGGGAGGAAAGATCTGTGTTTTTTTATTTTTGAGAAGTATGGTTTGTGTATTGTTTGTATTGGTGCAGTTTTGAGGTTTTCTGTTGCTGATCTCTTGCACAGGTCTGCTGTCCTCATGCAGAGATCAGCATCAGCTGTCTGAACATTCTAACTGTGAGATTTGACAATTGGGAGGGTGACTTGGTTCTGTGAGGAGGTGTTTTGGATTGTGTGGCTCTTGTGAAGGTAATTATAGTTGATTTTATTGAATTTTGAATAAGAATTGTAAGTTGTGGTTGAAGTTGGTTTGATTCATAGATTCTGGTAACTTCCAAGGTTGAAATATTTCTTTCTGGCGGATGTGAAGAATTGTTTTATCTGTGAGACTATTGGGTGTTAGAAATAGTCTGTGAGATTTCTGTGTAATGTCATGAGGGAATATTGGTGAAGAAAATTTGATAAACTGTTTTGGAAGTTTAATATCTTCTGTAAAATTTATTGAGACTTTGGGTTTTATTTGTGTTTTGAGATATAAGAAATTTGAGTGATTTTGGAAATAGGAAATTCTGGGGAGGGAAAAAGTATAAGGAAAATCAATTATCTATTTTTTTTCCTAGCTTAGAAAGTATATTTAGGCAATTTGGAGTTATTAGATTAGGATAGGGTTTTCCCTTATTGGTTTGTTTAAGTCAGAGTAGTAGGTTGGTTCCAGCAAGAGAGAGTCTGCTAGCAACAGCGCGCCTACGTGGTACCCCTACATAGCAAGAACATGAAGCCTCAAATACCCAAATCTGAGGAAAAAGAAGAACTTTACAGAGGGGAAGTAGAATCTCTTTGTTTAGATTTGATTTACAACATTTGTTTATTAAATATTATTTCTAATTTAAATTCTGAATTCATAGTGCTTCTTTATATTTATTTTATTATATGTTTAATAACTATTTTTATTTCAAGGTTATACCATATTATTATATATTATTATTTTGTTTATGTAATTCACCCCTTCTCCTGGGGAAAGGTATCAATTTAACCCTCGGTGTGCACGACTACAAAACAAATCTTATTTCAAGAGGGATATCTTTTACTTCAGTCTGAGAAGGAGGGGGTTACATTAGGCCCCGCCCACAGGAGGGGTCTAAAACTACTGGGCCAATTCCGGTTAGCCCAGGCGCCTCGGACCCCACCTGTGGTCAGGGTTTGAGGCGCTGGGCCAATCAGGCCCTAAGGCCTGCCATTCAATGGATGGTGGGCCTGCCGGATGGACGGGCTTGGGAGCCGTCTGTCCGGCCAAATGTTTTTCAGATATGTGGGGGGTGTAGAGGGTGGGGGGTAGTGTTGAGGGGTCACGGGGGGATTGCGGGGTCAGCGGGTGGGAGGGGGATGCTCTGAGAACAGGAGGGCCTGGATCCCTCCTGCCCATATCTTAGTGAGGGTGGGGGATAGGGGATTTCACTAGGGCAGGAGGGCTTGGGCTCCCTCCTGCCTGGATCGAGTCGGGGGGGGGGGGGTCGCTGGGGCAGGAGGGCTTGGGCTCCCTCCTGCCCCGATCATGTTGGGTGGGTGGGTAGTCACCGGGAAAGGAGGGCTTCGGCTCCCTCCTGCCCTGATTGTGTCGGGGAGAGGGGTGGATTGCGGCAGGAGAGATGGCTCATCTCTCCAACCGCGATTGTTGATGGGGAAAGGTGGATTCTGTAACCGGTGTTCTTTTTGACAGACACCGGCTATAGAATCCAGCTTTTAGGCGAAGGACTGGCTCCTCCTACGCCTAAAAGCTCTTGTTGGGTGTTTGGGATTTAGGATTATATGTTGTTAGTAAAGTATACGAGTACATAAGTTGCATTTTGCTAACTCTGTTCTGGTTATTGAATAATTTAACAATTGCCTTTAATTTTTGATTTGCCCTCATAGAAATAGGGTCTGTGCTAAACTCATGCCCGCCCACCCATTCATGCCCCTTTCAAGAAAAATTTTAGCAAGCGGTTAATGCATACAAATTTGGAAATTACCACAGGACATCTGAGCTTGTCCCACGATAAGTCATTTTAAGCTGTATTAACCATGCGTTAGCTTAGTAAGAGGGCCTCTTAATGAAAAAAAGGCCATTTTATCCAACTTCCTAAGCCTGCTGCTTTTATTTGGTTGCTAGTTTGGTGATGTAGTTAATCTGCACTCTTACTAGTAGCAATGAAACAAGATCTATAAAGGAAAAGCCCCATAAAAGTCAAAATTAGATTGATGTTCTCTAGGTAATTAGAGCTTACAGATATAATGCTACATTCTGTGCATAACAATCAGGCCTAAATTTCAAATTCAAGAAGAGGGCATAATGCAAACCATCTGTGGAAAACAGATAGCATGGTCCCATTTGCCTTAATCAAAATGCCGCCTTTGGTATTTTATGACAAATGTGAATCATGCAAATGTGACGTTATTGCTCACCTAGCCATTTAATACAAGCTTTATTAATGTAGCATAACTCTTGCATTGCGCCCCTTTCAATAACCAGACATTCCAGGCTGTGAATTTTGCATTGCATTTTCATACAGAGTACATTAATAAAGTTTGTCTTAAATGGGTACGTGAGCAATTGCTTTGTATCTGTGTGATAGATGGCTCGCTCGTCTCACTGAAGCTGAATCTATGGGCCTGAATGTGAATTCATTGTTGAAAGGGAACATGATGATTATAGATATGATGAACTTTTTGAATATGGCTTATAGAAATGCCAGCAATGTCCAATCCTTTCAATCAAGCCCTCAGGCTGCAGTATGATGCTTTTATAGTTATGCGCTGCTATTTCTGGCCCAGAAAGCATACTAGTTTTCTTTTCTCTTTTATTTTTTTTCCAAAAGCTATTGATTAGACTGAAATTTCCATGTCACAAAAGGACTGGCATAATTTTTGTTGATAAATCATTAAGGGGTCCTGTGATATGTCATTACGGGGTCCTTTTACTAATGCAGCCCTTAATGATTTAACATACGTGTTAACTGATTTAACACATGCTAATGAATAGCGCACCCC
Source organism: Geotrypetes seraphini (assembly GCF_902459505.1). Taxonomy (NCBI): domain Eukaryota; kingdom Metazoa; phylum Chordata; class Amphibia; order Gymnophiona; family Dermophiidae; genus Geotrypetes; species Geotrypetes seraphini. The sequence continues at coordinate 370,221,327 of NC_047084.1, forward strand.
AAATGCCATGCATCCCATTGTATACCCCAAGGCTGTAAAGGCACTAAACACACACTAATTTGTTAGCGCATGCTACATCTGTTAGTGTGTCTTAGTAAAAGGACCCCTTAACCCAGGGTATAGTTGCTGGTTTGGATCTTAAGGATCTCTGAGGATTCTGTGTCATGCAAAGGCTCATTTTCTATTTTTAATTCATCTGGGAACTTGGGAAGGGAGGGGGAATGCAAGTGGTTGATCGCCCTAAGTAAGAACTAAGCACAAAAAAAAGAGAGAAATCACAAAAAAGAGAGAAGGAAAATACCTCACAGAGACCACAAAAGAAAAGAAAAAAAAAAGTAAGATAAAACAAGGGTTACAAAACCCCCCAAAACTTTAATATATAAACAATGTCCAAAAGACAAAGGAGCAAATTCTCTAAATGGCGCAGTTAGTTAGGCAGCAGTAGGCACCCCAACACCGCCTAACTTATCATTTTTAATCGGTTCAATTGGCGTAGTAATTGACTGTGTCGATTAAAAACCAATTAAAACGTCATCAAAAAATGGAGGCATCCTTAGGCACCTCCAAAAGACAGTGCCTTTGCCGCAACTAAGGAGGTGCCTTGCGGCACCTGTGGTCACTGTACTTTAGGTGTGGCTAACACCAGAAGTGGCCTTAAGCACTGTTAGGCACCTCTACAGATGCGATTCTTATGAGAGGTGAGCACCAAAAATGTAGGCCTTTAAAATTCTGGCCTACATTTGCGGTGCCTACCTTTCACGTAGCCACGATTCTCCAAACAGCGCAACTGATCGACACATGATCAGTGCTGCTTTTGTAAGCAGTCACCAATGTGGGCACCATTTGGAGAATCTGGGCCAAAATCTTTCAGACATTGGTGCGTAGGGAAGGCAGGGGATATTGACGCAAAGATATTACAGAATAAAGCCTTAAAACATCTCCCCAATGTAAAACATTGAATAGTAAAGCATGGGGTAATTAGATGATAAATACAAAAATTCTTATCAATCTCTAAACAATTTTTACCGTTATAATAACAAATACCATTGTGTATCTTATCTCATATGTAACAATGGTATTTGTTATTATAACGGTAACAATTGTTTAGAGATAAGAATTTTTGTGTTTACTATTCAATGACTTGACGCAGGCATCTTTTACCAAAACACAGCCTTGCCGGATCCTACCACTGTGTGGTGTATGAGTTTCAACACGTTGTACAATGACTGTTATTTGAAAGATTTTTGTCTTTTGGACATTGTTAAACTTGTGGACATATTCAACTTTTTTGAGTTTTGTAATCCTTGTTTTCTCTCACTTTTGTTGTTTTCTAAGTATGAACTGAACAGGAAGATATCAAGAAGACATCAATAATAATAATAATTTATTCATATGCCGCCATACCAGGGAGGTTCTAAGCGGCTCACAGCATGAAGAACACTACATACATTTCAATAAAAACATCTTGATAAAATACAGCAAAAAAGACAGTACATACATTTCAATAAAATTGATCAAAATGGAAGTGTAGACCATGGGAATAAAAACGTGAGAATGAAATGCAAACATTAAAATTAAGAAAAAAACAACTGGTGACAAGGTTCAATCCAAGTAACTGACTTTTAAAACTAGGGATGGGCTGTCATTTGCAACTACTGTACATAAAAATTAACAAAGACATCACCTATTACATTGCGTGTCATTACCAAATAAAAAGGAGCTGAAACCTACAAAATTTTGAGTTTTGTCTTTCATCGATAATAGTGCACACTAACTGGAAATAGTATACACCACGGAGAAGGAAATATATTGGGGCATAGCAATTTTTTAAAATTTGGTTTGGGGTCCGTTGACATCCTTTGTTACTTCAACAGAGTTGTCTTTTATTTTATTTTTGTTTATTTCTATACATATCCAGGATGGGGCAGGGGGGGAATCTTTTTGGTTTATTTCTTGATTAAGGGCTCCTTTTACGAAGCCGCATTAGCGGCTTTATCGCACGTGACTTTTTATTACGTGCTAACCCCCGCGGCAGCCGAAAAACTACCGCCTGCTCATGAGGAGGCGGTAGCGGCTAGCACGGCCAGCAGTTTAGCACGCACTATTACGCACGTTAAACCGCTAAGGCGGCTTCGAAAAAGGAGCCCTAAATTGTTGGATGGGAGGGGAGGGATATTTTTCTTCTGCATTGTAATTGATGGAATTTAAGTGCTTACGTTGATTATTAATGTCTGTCCAATTCTTGGCACTTTGTATTAGTTTTGACAATTAATAAAGATAAAAAAAAAAACGAGGCCCTCGGTATGTTTATCATAATCACAAAAGTAAAATGAAACAGTTTCTTGATCATATGGCTCTTTAGCTATAAATGACAATATTATTATTAAGACTTAGCCAAAAAGAAAGTTTTATGTTTAAATCATTTTTATTGAGCAACCAAAACTAACACAGGTATCTGTAGTTCAGTGAAAAATATATCAAAAGCAGCAAAGAGCAAGCTCAAACAGTTTTATATTTCAACCTCCCACCCTACCCCAACCCATCCCCACCCACTCAACCACCTAACTGAAGGGAGCGAACGAAAATAAAGAGACAGAAAGAAAAGAGAGGACAAGAAAAGTAGCATAAACAAGAGATTATACAGCTTGCCTCACACATTATCTCAGATGTTCAAAAGTCTGCTCCGTGCAATTGGGGAAAAGGAGTTCCAGAAAGGTCCCCAAATGCGTATAAACCGCCGGCCAGCCAGGGAATCCAGGGTTCTGAGCTGTGTGTGTTCCATTTTCAGCATAGTTGTCATATGCACCCTCCAATGTTGCAACGTAGGGGCCCGGCGCTCCAGCCAAAGCAACAATATAGTCTTTTTGCCTTGAAGCATCGCACGTTTCAGAAAAAGCTGGGTAGCCCTGAAAGGAAAGATTTATAAAATATAAAGAGTTTTACCTCATGCAAAATTGTCATTTCTTTAATAAGACATTAACTATTTTTTCTGAGGTCCTCCAAGTACCTACAAATCCAAAATGTGGTCCTGCAAAGTGTTTGAGTTTGAGACCACTGCTTTAGTGCTATCAGATGCACACAGCTCTGTTTCTCTGCTCGAAAGAGCTTACAATCTAATGATGACAGACACACTGGACAAAATGATGAATCAATATATACAGCTCAGGTAGGGAAATACAAAGGGATGAAGAGGGTAGAGGACTAAAGAGGGAATGACAAACAAATATGGCGGTTTGCATGTTGGTAGGGTTAGGACTTAAAAACACAGCTTCAAAAAAGTGGACTTTCAGCCTGCATTTGAGTACCGCCAGAGATGGAACTTGACATACCAAATCTGGCAGTTTGTTCCAGGCATACAGTACAACAAAGTTGGGGAAGGGTTGTCGGAGGCGGGGGGGAGGTCACTTGAGAGCGGGGAGAGTGGGTATCTCTACCGCTGCGGGCAGTGCACGTGACGGAGCAGCGGCAGGTGTCTTGGCAGCGGGGAGAGTGGCATCTCTCCCGCTGTTGGGTTTTTGTTTGGGTTTTTTACGCGTTTTTTTCTACGCATGTGCCCATCGCTATCACCAGCAATGGGCACATGTAAATTGAATGAATCTTCACAGCTGTCCGCTGAGCTCATCTGCATGCACGATTTTTTTGAAAATGTCTTGCTTTTTTGAATTCACTATCAAAACGGCTGCGTTAGCAGACCGTCGCTTTTTAACGTGGTTTTTTGAGAATCCTGGCCTTAGTTCTTTTGAACTTGGCCCCTTACAGCTTATCACCTCACACTGAGGATACACTATATAAACAAAAATGTAACATATCACTGTGGTGTTTTTTGCTTCACTCCTCCCTTTACTACTGTTAGCATTTGCAGTTCTTTGTTGTGACTTTTAAGTATCTACGGCAACTTATTTGGTTTCTTTCTTTGGGTGCCGATTAAAGAAGGCATTGAAAGAAAAAAAGGAGAGGGAAGATGCGGAAATGAGTTCTCTTTTTTGCAAGACAATGCACCTGCTCACAAGGCTGGCAAAACAATGGATTTTTTGATGCAGTTGGGGGTTTCAGTGCATATATCATCCAACCTACTCACCAGATCTTGCTCCATCTATTTTCTGTTTCCAAACCTTACAAAGAGTTTGAAAGAGCAACAATTTTCAAGTGATTTGGAGGTGATTGCAGCAGCGGAGCAGTATATCAGAGCAGATAGAGTATTTTTTGGAAGGGTTACAGAAACTTCAGACATGATGTGCCAAGAGTGTTGAATTTAAGGATAAATATGTGGAATAACTTGTAAGTTTCATTGCTCCACATCATTCCCATCTTGGTTGGGCTGAGAACTTTTCAGCACACCCTCGTATATGTCATTCTAAACATTTACCACCCTTTCTGTGAAACAATATTTTCTAAGGTTTCTTCTGAATTTATCCCCTTTCACCTTCATCCTATGCCCCGTCATTCCAGAGCAAACATGCTAACATGATAACTCCTACTTTATAGAATTAGCCCAATAGTAGTGGCAAAATGCATAGGAAGTCAGTATAGAATGTATAGAATGTCAGGTGCAACTCTGGGTAAGAGCGAACAAGAAAAAGACCTGGGTGTACTGATAGATAGGACCCTGAAACCATCGGCACAATGTGTGGCAGCGGCAAAGAAATCAAATAGAATGTTAGGCATGATAAAGAAAGGAATCACGAGTAGATCGGAGAAAGTCATAATGCCGCTTTATAGGGCAATGGTCAGACCACACTTGGAATAGAAACATAGAAAAACATAGAAAAATGACGGCAGAAAAGGGCCACAGCCCATCAAGTCTGCCCACTCTAATGACCCACCCCCCTGACTTTACCCCCATAGAGATCCTATATGTGTATTCCATTTACTTTTAAAATCTGGCACGCTACTGGCCTCAATCACCTGCAGTGGAAGTTCATTCCAATGATCAACCACCCTTTTGGTGAAGAAATACTTCCTGGTGTCGCCATGAATTTTCCCGCCCCTGATTTTCAACGGATGCCCTCTCGTGGCCGAGGTTCCTTTAAGAAAGAAGATATCATCTTCCACCTCGATACAGCCCGTGATATATTTAAACGTCTCAATCATGTTTCCTCTCTCTCTACGTTCTTCGAGTGAGTATAGCTGCAATTTATTCAGCCTTTCCTCATACGGGAGATCCTTGAGCCCCGAGACCATCCTGATGGCCATACGTTGAACCGACTCAACTCTTCGCACATCTTTTTGGTAATGTGGCCTCCAGAACTGTACACAATATTCCAGATGAGGTCTCACCATGGATCTGTACAACGGCATTATGACTTCAGGCTTCCGGCTGACAAAACTTCTGCGGATGCAACCCATCATTTATCTAGCCTTGGATGAAGCCTTCTCCACTTGATTGGCAGTTTTCATGTCTTCACTAATGATCACTCCCAAATCACGCTCTGCTTTAGTCCTCGCTAAGGTCTCACCATTTTGTGTGTAGGTTCTGCACGGATTTCTGCTGCCAAGGTGCATGACCTTACATTTTTTTGCATTGAAGCTTAGCTGCCAAGTCGAGGACCAGTGTTCCAATAGAAGTAGGTCCTGCGCCATACTGTCGGGCAAAGTGCTTTTACTTACTATGTTGCATAGTTTGGCGTCATCGATGAACAATGTTATTTTGCCTTTAAGCCCTTGAGTCAGGTCTCCTATGAACATGTTGAAAAGGATCGGGCCCAAGACCGAGCCCTGTGGCACTCCACTGGCTACCTCCGACGTTTTGGAGAGGGTACCGTTTACCACCACCCTCTGAAGTCTACCGCTTAACCAATCATTGACCCATACAGTAAATGTTTCTCCTAATCCCATCGACTTCAACTTGTTCAATAACCTGCGGTGTGGGATGCTATCAAAAGCTTTACTGAAGTCCAAGTACATGATGTCCAGGGATTCCCCCACATCCAGCTTTCTTGTTACCCAGTCAAAGAAGCTAATTAGATTGGATTGGCAGGACCTTCCCTTGGTAAATCCATGTTGATGAGAATCCCGTAGACTCTCCTCGTCCAGGATCGTATCTAATTTATGTTTAATTAGTGTTTCCATGAGTTTACTCGCTATGGATGTGAGACTCACCGGTCTGTAATTCGCAGCCTATGTGTCCAACATTGGTCTCCCAACCTAAAGAAGGATATAAAACTGCTGGAGAGGGTGCAGAGACGAGCAATGAAGCTAATAAAAGGTATGGAGAACTTAGAATACGAGGAATGACTTAAGAGACTGGAATTATTCTCCCTTGAGAAAAGGAGACTGCGAGGGGATATGATCGAAACTTTCAAAATACTGAAAGGAATCGACAAAATAGAGGAAGAAAAAAATTATTTACAATGTCCAATGTGACACGGACAAGAGGACATGGACTAAAGCTAAGGGGGGGGGGGAGGCAAGTCCAGGACAAATATCAGGAAGTTCTGCTTCACGCAACAAGTGGTGGACACCTGGAATGCTCTCCCAGAGGAGGTTATTGCGGAATCCACCATTCTAGGATTTAAAAGCAAACTAGATGCACATCTCCTTATGAGAGGCATAGAGGGATATGGGTGACTAAAATTACGCCAGGTGTACACCTGGCTGGGCCTTTGCGTGTGCGGATCGCCAGACTTGATGGACCGAAGGTCTGATCCGGAGATGGCAGTTCTTATGTTCTAAGTCTTTCTTAAGTTCCCCCAAGTCTTACCAGAAGTTAGATTCTGCCCCCATACCCAAAAAAGAAAATCTTGCATATGCCAATGATACAGAGCAGGATAGACATCACAGTTGTGAAATTTTGTCCTTAAACAAGCATCTGCTTCACATGTGCCCTCTACACATGGAGGGGCATTTTCAAAACAAAAATCTGAGTCTGATTTGGATGTTTCAAGCAAAACGTCCAAATCGGAAACACAAAAAAAGGGACCATTTCCGAAATATATATATATATATATATATATTTTTTAATCATCTATTTAGACGTCGAGGTCAATGGGACATCTAGACCAGGGCTGCCCAAATGCGGTCCTTAATATCTACTGGCAGGCCAGGTTTTCAGGATATCCACAATGAATATGCATGAGAAAGATTTGCCTGCACTGCCTTCTTGGTATGCAAATCTCTCTCATGCATGGTCATTGTGGATATCCTGAAAACCTAGCCTGCCAGTAGATATCAAGGACTGGACTTGGGCAGCCCTGATCTAGACCACCAGAACATCCAAAGTTATGCCTCATTTTCGACCCAAAAAATCATCCAAGTTGAAAACGTCCAAATGAACTACATTAGGATGTAGGAGGGGTGAGCATTATTAATTTTAATTTAATTTAATACAGAGTTTATATACTGCTAAATCACCACTTAGGCTTCAAAGAGGTTTACAAGCAATTAAACTAGTTTTGAGGGTTTAAATATTAAAGATAATCCTTGATTTGCCACCACCCTCACTAATGACATCCATTTTCCAAAGACCATTGAGGTCACTGGTAATGTGGATTAAGGATATGAAGGTGAAGATCCAAGCCCCCGGGGTGGGTTTACATTAAAATAACAAATTTCTTGCATTCAAGTATTTTAGGAAACCTTGAGTATTAATGGTATTTAGGGGCACTTACTAAAGTGCTGTAAGTTTTTGCACTTACTGAATCTTAATTGCAAAAGTTAAGATGTAGTAGGTTCAAAGCCTGCGTCGTAAATGGAAAGGGTGTGCCCAGTATCTGCCCTGCATTAAACGCACACTTACCACACAAGTAACTAAGAAACATGCATCTACAGACAACATGAACGCACCTGTGCTACCTGTCCAGGCATTGGATGGCCCAAGTGGACTGTTGATGCTAAAAAGTAGGGGCTTTTGTGGTGAATTTGTTCTGGCTCGTCTGGGTTGCTAGGATACGGAGGGGGGAGGGACTATTTATTACCCTTAGTGAACGCCGCGGCCATCTTTTTAGATAGCCAGTGGCAGAAAATGTACGGTTGAGGATTAACCTTATCTCCTGGTGAGTGGAAGATTTAGAATGGTTTAAGTATTTTAGAGATTATCTAGGTGTGATCGCTTATGCTATGTGTGCTGTTTTTCAGTTCCCCCGACCTTGAAAAAGAACTCCGAAACGCGTCGGGAAGGGGAACCGATAAGGATCTAAGTTAAGTGATACACTTTTAAATCCTTTTCTATTTACAAGCTATTTAAGCTATAATAAGTTATCTGAATGTGATAATAAATAAGGATATAAAAAGTAAAAAGAAAAAATCTCAAAAAAATATATATCTCCATAAAAGATATTTATTACTCTCCATGTAATGGGAATGGTGAAGAATTCCAACACCACTGACTCGTTTTGAGAAACGTGGAATCTGAATTCCCATTGGAGTGTATAAGGTACCCTGAGTACAATTATTATTGAGGTTACAGGCATTGAGACAGCTTTTCAAAACTCGGCACTTTGTCTGAGTTTTGAAAAGCGTTGAAATTGGGGCTGTATCTGGAAGGCATGGGCGCATGCATGGATGTGACACGGTGATGTCACATGCATGCACGCATGCACGTGATATCACTGCATCGCATCCGCAGATGACCTCCAGACACGACCCCAAAGAGAGGAGATTTGTGTGGGGCCAGGGTTGGGTGTCCAAATAGGGCAGGGCCACGCAGCCTCTTACGTATGTGCATATACATTTTTTACAGTATATGCACATATTCTTTGAAGGACACTCCCACCAGTGCATCCTTTATAGACTATAAGCATACATTTTGATGCTGCCATCTAGGCATGCCCCATTAAAGTTTGTGCCTTTAATAGAATTGCTCATCCGGTTTTTGTTCCATGCCCAGAGGATTTGAAGTAGAGAATGATGCGGGGCCAAATTTTTCTGATCCTAGCAGGAACTCAATTTCCCCATCCTGGCCCTGTGAGTTTTGTCACTGTCCCTGTCCTTGCCCCATTCTTGTAAGCTCTGCCTTATCCACACAAGCCTCGAACACTTATGACTTTAAAGTGTTTGAGGCTTGTACAGATAAGGATGGAACTTGCAGGAATGGGGCAGGGACAGGAAAAGAATGCCGGGACGGGAAAATGAGTTCCTGAAGGGACAAGGAAAAATTTATCCCCATGTCATGGGAGCCTTTAGCACTGTTGGTGGTGTTTTATTCCCCTCTTGATGCACTGGAGTGGGTTGGTGTTTTTTTTGCCAATGTTGGTGCTATTGTACTCTTCTCCCAGGAGTCTTCCTGTCAATATTTCTGCTACTGCGTTTCACTCCCTTCATTAGGGCATGTGTCACTTTGCACTTCTCGTGGTGGCTTGGAATTGTCACTGCTAGTGCACTTTGTCCCTTTTTGGTGCCTTGGGATTTTCATACTGATGTCTCAGAGGCTGGAGCACTCTTGCCTTTGTGCAAGTTGCCTGCCAGCAAGTTTTTAATCAAGTTTGATTACAAATGGTTGGAAAATCTATGACTTACATTCTCTGAGTTAGAGAAGCAAGCTGTGAATTACATATAATAATAAAAAAAAAAAACGTCTAAGTCCCCTTTTGGCCTAAGGCCTTAAATGTTGAAAGTAGAAGCAGGAAAAATGTCCATTATCAAAAAAAATGTCCATAAGGAGTTTTTTTTTATAATGGCCTGCCTCTACATTCAGCTGTTTAAACACCCAGACCACCACTACGTCTACACTTACTACATATAATGAACCCAAAAAAGCCTAAGTCCCAAACGCCCAAAACAAGGGCTTTTAGGCGAAGGAGGAGCGAGTCCTTTGCCTAAAAACTGGATTCTGTAACCTGTGTCTGTCAAAAACAACACCGGTTACAGAATCCATCCCCCACCCCTACAACGATCCGGGCAGGAGAGAGCCCAAGCCCTCTTGCCCCGGCGACTCCCCAACCCCCGACTCGATCAGGCCAGGAGGGAGCCGAAGCCTTCCTGGCCCAGCGACTGCCCAACCCCTGACTAAGATTGGGGCAAGAAGGAGCCCAAGCCCTCTTGCTCCGGCTACTCCCCGACCCCTCAACTGGATCGGGGCAAGAGGAAGCCCAAGCCCTCTTGCCCCGGTGACTCCCCGAACCCCCCTCCCCCCTCCGATTACGATGGTGTAAGAAGGGAGCACAAGCCCACCTAGCCAGGTGATACCCCTACCCCCAACCCCACTAAAATATGGGCAGGAGGGATCCCAGGCCCTCCTACCCTCGACGCACCCCCCGCCAACACCTGTGAGTGGAGTTAGAGCTGCCTGGGCCAATCAGGTACTAAGACCAGCCATTCAATGCATGGCTGGCCTGTCAGATGGACGGGCTTGGCACCCGTCCGTCCGGCCAACAATTTAAAGGTACAGGGGGATTGGGGGTGGGAGATCGATGGGTCGGCGGGGGGAGAGGGGTACGTCGAGGGCAGGAGGGCATGGGATCCCTCCTACCCGTATCTTAGTGGGGGTAGGGGGTAGGGGGTGTCGCCGGGCCAGGAGGGCTTGAGCTCCCTCCTGGCCCCATCATAATCGGAGGAGTTCGGGGAGTCGCCGGGGCAAGAGGGCTTGGGCTCTCTCTTGCCCCGATCTTAGTCGGGGATTGGACAGTCGCCGGGCCAGGAGGGCTTGAGCTCTCTACTGGCCCGATCGAGTTGGGGGTTGGGGAGTCCCCGGGGCAAGAGAGTTTGGGCTCCCTCTTTCCCCGATCTTAGTTGGGGGTTCGGGGTGCTGCGGGGCAGGAGGGCTTGGGCTCCCTCTTGCCCCAATCCAGTCGGGGAACGTCGGGGTGCCGCGGGGCAGGAGGGCTTGGGCTCCCTCCTGCCCTGATCGTTGTCGGGGGGAGGGGAAAGGTGGATCGTGGCAGGGGAGATGAGCCATCTCTCCTGCCACGATCATTGCTGTAGGGGGTAGGCAGGTTGCTGGGGCCGCTGAGCTGATCGCAGCAGCCACGATCAGCTCAGCGGCCCCTTTTCGGCACTTATACCTGTTTTGACTTGGTCTAAGTCAAAACGTATAAGTGCCGACTAGGCAACCTGCCTAAAGTTTTGGTTATACCTGCTGCACACCTAGGTCTTTCCCCTCCTCTAAAAACGCCTCTTTTCGCTCTATGCATTTAGAGGCAGGAGAAAGGCCTAAGCTGGTTTTAGATACATCTAAAACCAGCTTTGATTATGGGTACTTGGACGATCAGGCTTTTTGATCGTCCAAGTACCCACTTAGGTCACTTTTTAGATGTTTCTTTTTTTTTTTTATTATTATGAGCCCCATAGTATATAGTGATGATATAATACCCTATCTTCTTTCTCTCTGATATTCACAGTGATATGCACACATACACAATAGATACTGTCAAATATATTGTTTAACCTAAACAACAGCAAATCTTGAAGTTCAAACAAGACTTTTACAAGATAAAATGACTATTGAAATGACTAATAATAGACATAGGGCTCCTTTTACAAAGGTGCGTTAGGGCCTTAACGCACAGAATAACGCGCGCTAAATTGCTATGTGAGCTAGCATTAGTTCTAGAAGCGTAGCGCGGGTTTAGCACGTGCTAATATCCTGCATGCGCTAAAATGCTAACGCACCTTAGTAAAAGGAGCCCCTGGTTTATGCCTCCATGTACAAAATGGCCACTAAGTAAGGATTTTGTTTTCTTTTCTATAAGAAAACTGGTTTTCCTCTTTTAAGGAACAGTACTGCAGATAATATTGCTCTGCCCCAAATAGGCTGGGATTTCTAATGCTTATTATTCATGCGCCGCAATCAGATAAATAAACTACAAAGATGCGCGCGCGCGCACACAATAGATGTGTAAGGTCATTCAGCAGCCACTTCAGTTCAAGAGGTCAATTAAACACGACTGAATCATGAACAATCTCTATTTGTGCTTGCCTGCAAATAAAAAAAACCTTTATTTCATTTGATGCTCCTCCTAAACTTACTTGCTCCACTTCATCACTGACGCTGAAACCGTGGATTGAAGACAAAGTTTTATTTTATTTTTCTTTCCAGCTTATGACTTATCTTTAATCTTATCTATTGTTTTGCCTTTTGTCTTTGTTTTGTTCTATTTCTATCATTTAAATTTCTCCAGAATTCTACTGTTCAACGGCTCCCCCTTCTGCTTCTATTCCTTTCTCTCCTCTCTTCTACCTTCCAAAGTATTTAGATCAATGCTGTCTTGTTAAAATGTTTATTTTATTTTTATTTTTCCTCTAACTCTACTTTTCACTTCTCTATTACCCTCCAGGTACTTTAGTTAGATTGTGAGCCTTCGGGACAGTAAGGGAATTTTTCAAGTACCTTTCTTATTTCTAATCTTAATGTATATTTTCTGTAAACCGCTTAGAACCTAACGGATGTAGCGGTATATAAGAAATAAATTACATTACATTACATTATTGCTGGCCCCCTGACCTCCAGTACATCTAGAAAACTTGGGTGCTCCCCAGTTATTTCTCTTCAAACAAATCAGCTCATTGAAGCCTCTGCTTTCAGCTGACTTTCAGGAATAGGAGAGTGAACACCAACACTTGGAAGATTCTACTCATTCGGAATTGTATTTTCATCAGTGATTCAGCTAAGAATCTAACCTGGAAATATTGGCTTTCATAAAAGTTTGATTCTGTCAATGGATTTCAAACACAAGACAGGTTGAAAACCATATGTTCTTATCTTCAGCAACTTTTACCTATCAAAAAAAAGGCCTATGCAAACCATAATGCTATACCTTTTTATAATCTGATCTAAGAGTAACATCCCTTGTCCCTGGGAAAGCGAATGACCTAACAAAGCAGGGATGGCTTTAGGGCAGTCAAGGGCAAACTACGGCCCGCGGGCCATATCTGGCCCATTTAGTCTTTTAACCCGGCCCACTGACCATCTGAACACCGCCGACCGCGATACCTACATACCTCCCTCCAGAGCTGCGTCGGGCAAGCAGCACTCTAAACAGGCTGTTTCACAGCTTTCTATCATCTGGGAATTCCCTCTGCTGCATCACTGATGATGTCATCAGTAACGCGGCACACGGAAGGCCCTGATGAGAGAAGGCACCGACCTGCCTTTACAGCCCTCTTAAGCCCTCTTACAGTCCCTCCGCCCGACGCCACTCGAGCAGTAGAGATCTGCCCTGCACTGCTCATTTGTGAGCCTTGCTCTCCCCAGCCCATCCGAGTGCTACTAAAGACCAATCTTCCAGCCTGACCCAGCTTCTTTTCAGCCCACTGCGGGCCGCCGAAAATTTTTTTTTTGTTCCTCTTCAGCGACTTCAAGGCAGAGGAAGGAGGAAGCCTGGCCTTGCCTGTCCGCTGACTGGTGTCATGGTGGTCTTCATTGGCGTGGTTCCTGGTCTTGCTTCTTCGGTGGCGGCCGGTTGACCTGGTTCTGCAGACTGAACTTACTATCAAGCCGCCTATGAGACTTTTCTATCTCTTAAATTTGTTTTAATTTATTTTTTATTTTTTTATCTTCTTTCATTCCTTCTATTTTCTATTTCTTTGATTTTTGATCTTGGAAATGTATTATATGTTGTTATTACGTATTTTTAGTTTATCAGGTACTTTAGCTAGATTGTGAGCCTTCGGGACAGATAGGGTAGTTTTTCTCAAGTACATAATTTCATTTTAGTTTGATACATTGTAAACCGCTTAGGTCAGTAAAATGCAGCAGCGGTATATCAAATCTTAAATAAACATAAACATAAACAATCATACAGGCAGGTATGTACTGTTTCATTTACATCTCTAGGGGTGGGAGGGGTTCAGTGGCCACTAGGGGAGTGGGGAGGGTCATGCTTACTTCCAGCCAGTGGTGATCTGGTCGGTTAGGGCACCTTTTTGTTATAACAACCTTCGTTGTTAAAACAGGTCTCATCTCCAAAAGTCCAAATTGTGCCCTCGACGTTTCCTAAAATGTTTTATTGTGGCAGAAAAATGTCCAAGTCATAAGCCTGTCCTAACCCCACCCATACCACACCTCCAACACTCCCACCCCCTTGAGATTTAGATGAACTGCAGGCGAATAACATCGAAATCCGTCTAGAAAATAGGTTTTGAAAATACTGACTTGGAATGGTTTTGGGGGCGAAAAACATCCATCTGCCCCTTTATGCCACTTTTTGGACCTTTTTCTCTTTTGAAAATAAGCCCCATAATTTTATTAGTATTTTTCCTTTAAAATTCATGGTGGGTTTCCCTGTAGCAGAGATCGAAAATTGGCTAGTTTTCACCCTTGGATTATGTTAAGAGAATTTATCAAAATGCAATATACCCTGTGCGCTCAAAACTAATAAAAGAAAAGCTGTAAATGATTTTTGCGGAGAACCTCTACCGAGGCAGAATATTCAGAATAATAAACATAAGAAAAGGAAATTAGCAAATGTAGCTTGGATTGACCTCTAAAAACCTGCTATAAATCTAGAAAATGTCAGAGGCTGTCAAGGGTGTTGCATTATGAGTCTTTGAAAATGGTGTGCTCATTTCAGCCTTATTAACATATGCATTTGTTAGTTCATTCCACAGTCTGAAAGGGGTTTTTCACTTTCTCTTTATTTAATTCTTATAAGCTATGTGAATCATACAGCAGTGTGAGTGGTATTCCAGAAGCAGTTAAAATGTTGTTATAAAAGTATATTATTTAATGTTAACCCTTTCTTACCTGGAGAGCATCAGGATGAACATTAGTCACTTTTTGGGCTGTTTTGTAGAGACACGGGGCTCCTTTGACAAAGGTGCATTAGGGCCTTAACGTGCGGAATAGCAAGTGCTAAATTGCCGTACGCGCTAGCCGCTACCGCCTTTTAAGCAGGCGGTAATATTTTTGCTAGCGGGCGCTATAAGGAACCCACAGTTTAATTAGCAACTATATACAGTAAGTAGTAGACTAAGGTAGTTTAATCACATGCCCCCCCTCCCCCCATTTATTTTTTTTCTAAGCTGCTATGGAAGCTTCTACTGTGGCCTGGAGCATTAAATGTTTCAACGTTGCTCCAGGTTTAATAGAATTCCTATGAGGGTCGGAGCAGCGTCAGAACTTTTAGCCCTCCGGGCCTTGGTAGAAACCTCTAGAATGCATTGCCAGAGGATATGGTAAGAGCAGTTAATGTAGCTGGTTTAGAAAAAGGTTTGGACACGATGATGGAGGAAAATTCCATAGTCTGCTGTTGAGACAGGCATGGAGGAAGCCGCTGCTTGCCCTGGATCAGTGGCAAGGAATGCTGCTACTATTTGTTTTTTTGCCAGATAGTTGTAACTTGGACTGGCCTCTGTGAAGACAGGATACTGGGCTAGATGGACCATTATAGTCTGACCTAGTAAGGCTATTCTTATATTCTTATGTCTCTTATGTATCCATATGAGCACGAGCATGAGCCATTTTCTGAAGCATGTGTCCAACCTTTTGGCTTCCCTGGGCCGCACTGTCCGAAAAAAAATTTTCTGGGGCCGCACAAGCACTGCAGCAAGACAGAGGAGGGAGCCAGCAAGACGGTAAACACCCGGGGGCAGCAGAGGAAAACACTGCATCCCCCTCGACCGGGGCCGCACAAAATACTTCACGGGGAAGATTCTGATTTGGGTGTTTCATTTCTGAAGCTGCCTGAAGTCGAAATATTATCAAACACAAGAATGTAAGAGGAGCCTTTTCCAGTCATAGCTCCTGAAGACGCTTAATAGCGAAACAAAGGCCTGTGTCGGGCTAGACTGATTGTGATGCTTAATAAACCGGGAGAACTACAGTGAATAACAGCATAAACGGAACACTGACAGGACTTCAGCGTAATTATGAACAACTGTTCGGAGTGGCGCTATGAGATTGGAATGGATAAACAAATGTGCTAGTCACATGGACTTTTCATGAATTTTCATAATAATTATTGAGATAGGAAAGGCTCTGCTTGTATGATTTGTGCATGTAGCTTCGCCAATTGAATGATAAATCAAATTTATGTGAGAATATTTTGTAATTCTTTAATAAATGTTTTATAAAATGAATCATTTTGTTAACTCTCAGCGTATGATCTAAATGGCGCAAACTTCTTCAGTAACGAGGAGGATATGGAGCTCCCTTAAAAACTTTAGACATTCACATGTCTTTCTGCTTATGCGGAGAAAGGCGCAGCACTCTCCCAAATAGCAGGAAAGGTAAAAGCTGGTTGTAAGGATGCAAATCACAGGCATAGACTGTGGCCATTATCCATAAGCAAGTCACTTCCATCAAAAATTTAAGTTATAGGTGTCCGTGCATGTAGAAGAGTTCACTTATGCACAATGTAGTTGCAAAGCATTCTCAGACAGTTTGGAGTCTCCTCTTAGGTCTTTCTCTGACTCTTTGCAAAGAGCAAAGAAATGCCTGAGAGCTAAGAAGAAAGAAAATTCACAAAAAGATCCCAATCAAGCTAACCAAAGACAAAACAGAATCAGCTCCATGATTGATGCTACTCTTCCCATGCACAAAGGGGTCATTTCTATTAGTAGAAGCCCCAATGCCATGCAATGAATGCTTACCCCCTCTTTTACAAAGATGCGCTATGCTTTTAGCACGCACTAAATATTAACGCCCGCTAAACACGTGCTAAACGTTAACGCGTGCATGTTATCCTATGCGCGTCCATTCAGCGTACGCTAAATCGGCACTAAAACACTTACGGCCTCTTTTACAAAGCCGCACTAGCGGCTGCTGCGCGGCAACAGCCCCGAAGCCCTTTAAATCTCTATGGGCTTCGGGGCCG
This sequence comes from Geotrypetes seraphini, assembly GCF_902459505.1. Lineage (NCBI taxonomy): Eukaryota > Metazoa > Chordata > Amphibia > Gymnophiona > Dermophiidae > Geotrypetes > Geotrypetes seraphini. The sequence continues at coordinate 370,238,015 of NC_047084.1, forward strand.
TTAGCACAGCGCAGCCGCTTTGTAAAAGAGGCCATTAGTACGCCTTTGTAAAAGAGGGGGGTTAGTCTATAATGGCATCTGAGCATCTCCAATTACACTAGCTTTAGACCTAACATAATTTGCAGGCATGTAAATACAGCAGGGGTGTGAATAATTTACAGGATTCTGGAAGTTATATGCGTAAGTGGCAGCCCCCTTCTATGCACCACCCATGTCCCACCCATGCGAATGCCTCCTTTGTATATATGTTATGGCTGTGACATGCACCATTACAAAATTATACCCAGCTGCTTTGCAGCCCTTGCACACATAAGTGCACACTTGCCCACAAAAGAGCTGTACATTTACACGTGCAAGTGGCATGTAAATACGGGTGACCAGCTATAGAATTGCTCTTTAAGTGTCATAGACTTCCTACAATCTTAAAATATAACATGATTGAGAGGGCTCAAAGAACGCATATGTACTGTAATAGTCAACTAATTCAGCACATATGTACAAGAACATCCAAGGAAATCTGTTCCACGAGATAGCACTCCTAGGTTGACCTCCACAGGTTGGGATACATCTACACCTTCCCCCTTATTTCTCTCCAAGAGGAATCTTGCGTTCCTTTCAAACATTCTTCCAGGTCCACTGCAATCTACAGATAGGCTGATACAAAAGAACCTGCTGAAGCATGAAAATGGAAGCCTTACCACTGCAGAAAAGCAACAGAAATTCAACAGCTGATTGGTACTTCATGGGTATCATTCTATCATCCCAGCCTGTCCATTTAGATCTCGCACCTTGATAGCATTTGATATACCATAGAGAGCTAACTTAAAATTTAACCATTTAAAATTTATTTCTCACATATAGTTGGGAGGGGTGTTGCATTTCTTGTACACTGTATTACTGCTTTTCTGGTTATGCCATGATGTTGTAAGCTTGGCCACAGTGTTTAAATAAAGAATTTAAAAAAAAAAAAAAAAATCATGAAAACCACAATAGCACCATTGGTTGATCACATAAATATAACTAATAAATATCTGTAATCCCTTCCCATCCAATAAAAGTTCATATCAAACTTCTATCATTGTCCATGCGCTGAATTTCAATATCTTCAAATACTTTGCAAACTTTTCTTTTTCCACGGTTTGTTTGTTCATTAAACTGTTACTTCATACTCCATGCATCATTGCTCTCCACAACTGCGGTTCAATTGTGGAAAGCAATGATGCATAGAGTATGAAGTAACAGTTTAATGAACAAACAAACCGTGGAAAAAAAAAAAGTATTTGAAGATACTGAAATTCAGCACATGGACAATGATACAAGTTTGATATGAACTTTTATTGGATGGGAAAGGTTTACAGATATTTATTAGTTATATTTATGTGATCAACCAATGGTGCTATTGTGGTTTTCATGAATTTTTTGAGGGTTGTGGGTAAAACTATATGTGAGAAATAAATTTTAAATGGTTAAATAAGTGATTATATGAGGTGTAATTGTAAGTTAGCTCTCTATGGTATATCAAATGATGTTTTAGTGTATGAGAGCTATTGAATAGAAATTATAAATCCCATTGTTATTTAATAAGCACCTTGATAGCAGGTAAAAATGGTAAATAAATAAATACAGAGGATATTATTTATTTTTAAAATGTATACACCGCCTGTTACCAAGCGATTTCCAATTAAACATGCATATCATTAAGACAAATATCATCATGAAGACATAAACATCTTACTTTACATCTTCATTACTAACTGCTAAAAATATTACATAAATGCATTAACAAATAACTGTGTTTTCAGCAACATCTTGAAATGTACACGATCAGCACAGAGTCGCAAGTTCCCTGTTAGTGAATTCCACATTTTCACTCCCGCTATTGAGAATAATGTAGCTCTCGTCATAGCACAGTGCACTCCCAGTTCCCTAGTCACTGTCCATCTCATCCCACCCTTTGACCTCAACATTCTTCCTGGTCGGTATATTTCCAGAAACGTCTGAAAATACACTGGGGCCATATCCGCCCAATTTCCTTGCACCTGTCCACCAAAATGGAGTAATCTACCAAGTCGAAAGCAACCCGCAAGTATTCACATTCTTCTACATTGCATCCATCGCTGCTCACAAAACAGACTCTTCCCCAAGCCACTCTTAATCTCTATCTATCCTACATCAGACATACCCTTCTGCTCCAAGGATTCTTCAATCGACAGTCCTGTGATTTCCCACCTTCCCTCCTTAAAATGTAAGCTACTGCAACCTCAGACTTCTTCCTTTCTATTTTGCCAAAGAAACAATTTGTACAGCTCTGCTTCTGTGTCAATTGCTAAAAAAAATTCTGATACGCTTGGTCGCCTCTGTTTATTATTAAAATGCCCCAGAAGACTTTCTTTAATTAAATGGTGAAACGATACTGTTTAACTACAGCGCTGTCATAGCTGTCTCTCTCAGCAGCATGGCTGGTTCATTAAACCAAAAGCAGAACTGAAAAGGTAATTAATAGTAGGGGGTATGTCTGCTAATTAAACACTTACTGAAAGGAACTGAATTGTAGTTAACAAAATATTTCTGCTCTATCTAGGTGTTAAATGGTTTCAGAGTTCTGCACATACCTACTCTACTCTGTCCTGAAGAGTGATCATGTATGATTTTAAGGAAAAGAGGACACAGGAGGGATGCAATTTATCAAGGATTTTTCCTTGGTAAACCTAGCTTTATTTTCCTATTCATTGAGGCTCTGCAGAACCGCTCATAATGGGCCAGATGGGCAAGCAGGAAAGGGGCAATAATCAGATGTTTATATTGGAGTAAAATATAGTCTGATCATTACCCCTGCCTCTCTTTGGGTAAACATGGGCAAGATTGGATCAGGATAAAAGACAGGATTGCAGTTTAAATCTCTATGCATACTATCTGGCCTGCTTTCATGTAGAATTGTAGATGAAAACATACAAGGGTCCACACACACCAGTGGAATTTTCAAAGGCACAGAGCTTCCTTATGAAAATGAGCATAGTGGCTAAGGAGGGCAATTTATCAGCGAGACTGCAGTTTCTGTGGCAAGGCAGATCATGACTGTCCTGAACCAGAAAAGTGCCCTGTGCGACATGCCCCCTAGATCTAATCTAATCTTCTATTTGTGCGTCGCTCATACCTATGCAAGGCGACTGTAAAGAGAGGCAAGAGGAGAGAGGATGGGGAGGGCGGGAGGAGAGGAGAAAGAGAGGGGAGGAGGATAGGTAGGAGGGAGAGGAAGGGGAGAGAAAAGAGGGGGGAGTGGAGGTGGGAGGGGAGGGGAAAGGGGAGGAGGAGAGGACAGGGTAAAGGAGATTGACGGCTCCTTTTACTAAGGTGCGCTAATGTTTTTAGCGCACGCTGAAGATTAGTGCGTGCAAACCCCGCGCTAAATGAAAAATAATAATGCAAGCTTTATTGAGGCGTTAGTGTCTAGTGTGTGCAGCATTGTAGCGTGCGCTAAAACCGCTAGCGCACCTTAGTAAAAGGAGCCCTAAGTGTCGAACAGATGGGTTTTCAGTTTTCTTCGGAAGATGATGTGGCAAGGTTCCGTTCTGGTCATTTCTGTAAGGCCATTCCAAGTTTTTACCCCTAGAAAGGTAAGCATGGAGTGGAAAACTCATTTGTTAGTGAAGATCTTTTGTGGATGGGAGATTTAGTAGCATCCGGTTGAGGGTTCTGTGAGAAGTAGACCACGCTATTGCGAAGAGCTGGATGAGTGGGGCCGCAGAGTTTCCATAAAGTATGCGGTGAATGATGCAAGATATTTTGAATGTTATTCGTGATGAGATGGGTAGCCAGTGCAATTGTTTGATGAAGGTTGTGACTGAGTAGATCTCTTATCCCGCCCACTGCATCGCAGCCTAGCAGGGGAGACAATGGACGGAACACAATTTTGGAGCCCCTGGTTCCCTTGCGCCCTGTGCGGATGCACTGCCCGCGCATAGCTAGCAATGGCCCTGATGCAGATAGCCTTCTAAAGCCTTTTCCATTTGGCAAAAATATTTAATGCCTCTGTTCCACTAAACAAAACATGTCAAAGGAGACATTTTAAAAAAATTAATGTTTAGATTACTGTAATTTTAAGGACCGGATAGTCTCTCTGCTTTAATGGCTAAAGAATCTTCTCACATACAAGCTGCAAAATTCAGAAAAAAGCATGTCAAAGGAAATGTACCTACAGGAGTATTCCAGAGTTCTAGAGAAGGTAGAAAAGCATTAACATGTACAGTATGTTAGAATTTGTGTTTCTAGACTTCCCTCCAGCTTGGTTATTAAATTCATTATTAGTTGTTTTATACCAGTATGTCAAGGTTTATATTATTCTGCAGTTCCTACATATAATAATATACACTTCTCCCTCGTTATTCGCGGGGGATAGGGGCAGAGCCAGACCGCGAATGGCGAAAAAACCGCAAATATCCAGCTCTGACCCACCCCCGCCTCCCTTCCACCTTCCCCTGGCATCCCGGCCTTACCTGGTGGTCTAGCTGGTTTTTGGGGCAGGAGCGATCTTCCTACGCTCCTGCCCCGTGCAGATAGCCATTAAGAAATGGCTGTGGGGAATTCCCGTGGTCTCTCGAGAGACTACGGGAACTCCCCACAGTCATTTCCTAATGGCTATCTGCACAGGGTAGGTGCATAGGAAGATCACTCCTGCCCCAAAAATCAGCTAGACCACCAGGTAAGGCCAGGATGCCGGGGGGAAGACAAAAATATGGAGGGGGTGTTTTCCGTCCTCTCCCCTCAAAAAATCACGATTATGTGAAATCGCGAGTAGGGAAACCGCGAATGGGGAGGGGGAAGTGTATCCCCATGTGCTTTATTATGGAAATTAAGGGCTCCTTTTACAAAGCCGCGTTAGCGGCTTTATTGAATGTGGCTTTTAATCACGCGCTAGCCGAAAAACTACCGCCTGCTCAAGAGGAAGTGGTAGCGGCTAGCACAGCCGGCAGTTTAGCACACGCTATTACGCGCGTTAAACCGCTAACGCGGCTTTGTTAAAGGAGCCCTAAATATATGCAGTGTCTTTATGGTTTACGCATAGCATGGTCCTCACATTTCACTTTTGTGTTGATTCACTCATGTAACCTGAAACCAGGGGGAAACCCTGAATAATCTTTCCAAAAGGTTCTTCCACGTGTGGCTGAGCAGATGGTGGCGTGAATTGCGAGAGACAACGCTCAAAGCGAGGATGATCAAATCTTCGCTATGGTAGCTCAGATTTGTTTTAATTAAGACCTGTCATGCCTGCAGATAGCTCCAATGCCCAAAACGATTTATTTGCTTAACATTTTTTCTATACACATTCCAGTATACCCATTCAATACAACACATTAACAAGTAAATTTCAATATAATAACAATCACTGAACAAACAGATTCAATAGCCATATATTCTCTTCCTACTACACCAGTTAATCGCAAACTGTGTGCTGCGGCGAGATTGCAGATGTGCCGCAAGTCACCGGTGCCGGCTGACTGCCTACAGAACATGCTTCTCATGGAGAAAGGCACGTCCTATAGACAGTCAGCCAGCGCCTCTCCTCCTCTCCAACACCTGTCCTCCTCTCCGTGCCTTTCCTGTTGAGCACACACACACACACACACCCTGGCAGCTCAGGGCCTGTCTGCAGATTGGCGTGATGATGTGACATCATCGCGTCACCGTCTGCACACTTCCGGGTACCCTCCAGCCATGCGCCGTTGCTTAGCGTGCCGCGGCTCAAGATAGTTTGCGAGACACTGAATTACATAGTACATCTGGAATATTGTGTTCAATTTTGGAGGCCACATTATCAAAAGGATGTGCTGAGAGTGGAGTCGGTTCAGCGAATGGCCACCAGGATGGTCTCAGGACTCAAGGATCTCCCATATGAGGAATGTCTAGGTAAGTTGCAGCTATACTCTCTCGAGGAACACAGAGAGAGGGGAGACATGATAGAGACGTTCAAATATGTTACTGGCCGTATTGAGGTAGAAGAAGATATATTTTTCCTTACAGGACCTATCACAACAAGAGGGCATCCGTTGAAACTCAGGGGTGGGAGATTTCACAGCAACACTAGGAAGTATTTCTTCACTGAAAGGGTGGTTGATCGTTGGAATGATCTTCCACTTCAGGTAATTGAGGCAAGCAACGTGCTCGATTTTAAGAAAAAATGGGATAAGCATGTGGGTTCACTTCGTGGAAGTGCTTAGGGGCAGTGGTGTACCTAGGGGGGGGGGGGGGGGGGGGCGGGCCGCCCCGGGTACCAGCCCTGAGGGGGTGTTCCCGGCCTTGCCGCTCAGTCCCCCCCCACGCCCGAAGGACCGCTCGCCCCACTGACCTTCCAGCACACCTATGAAGCAGCCCGCAGCAGGATCGCGACGTCAGCAATCCCTCAGCTGCTTGGGCGCTGCTTCCTGCGCCGCGGTCCCGTCCCTCCTCTGACGTCAGAGGAGGGGGCGGGACCGCGGCGCAGGAAGCAGCGCCCAAGCAGCTGAGGGATTGCTGACGTCGCGATCCTGCTGCGGGCTGCTTCATAGGTGTGCTGGAAGGTCAGTGGGGCGAGCGGTCCTTCGGGCGTGGGGGGGGCAGTAGCTTAAGGTAGCCCGGCGCAGGAAGCAGCTCCTAAGCAGCGCAAAGATAGCTGACGTCGCGATCTTGCTGCGGCTGCTTCATAGGTAGTGCGGGGAGGCCAGGGGGGCGAATGGTCCTTCGGGGTGGGTCGGGGCATCAGGCCTTCAGGGTGGGGGCGGGCGGGCGGGCAGGCAGACTTTCAAGGGGGAGGGGGGTGACAGGCAGGCAGGCAGGCCTTCAAGGGGGGGTGCAGGTCTTCGGGGGGGGGGGGGGGGTGCAGACCTTCAAGGGGGTGCAGGCCTTCAAGGGGGGGACAGGCAGGCAGGCTTCAAGGGGGGGACAGGCCTACAAGGGGGGGGGGACAGGCCTACAAGGGGGTGCAGGCCTACAAGGGGGGGGGACAGGCCTTCAAGGGGGGACAGGCCTTCAGGGGGGGTGCATGCCTTCAGGGGGGGTGCCGACCTTCAAGGGGGTGCAGGCCTTCAAGGGGGGGACAGGCAGGCAGGCCTTCAAGTGGGGGGACAGGCCTTCGGGGGGGTGCAGGCCTTCGGGGGGGGGTGCAGACCTTCAAGGGGGTGCAGGCCTTCAAGGGGGGGATAGGCAGGCAGGCCTTCAAGGGGGGGACAGGCCTACAAGGGGGTGGGACAGGCCTTCAAGGGGGTGCAGGCCTTTGGGGGGGGGCCAACCTTCAAGGGGGGGTGCAGGCCTTCAAGGGGGGGGACAGGCCTTCAAGGGGGGACAAGCAGGCAGGCCTTCAAGGGGGGGACAGGCCTACAAGGGGGTGGGACAGGCCTTCAAGGGGGTGCAGGCCTTTGGGGGGGTGCCAACCTTCAAGGGGGGGACAGGCCTTCAAGGGGGGACAAGCAGGCAGGCCTTCAAGGGGGGGTCAGGCCTTCAAGGGGGGGACAGGCCTACAAGGGGGTGGGACAGGCAGACCTTTAAGGGGGGACAGGCCTACAAGGGGGTGGGACAGGCAGACCTTTAAGGGGGGATAGGCCTTCAAGGGGGGACAAGCAGGCAGGCCTTCAAGGGGGGGTCAGGCCTTCAAGGGGGGGGACAGGCCTTTGGGGGTGCAGGCCTTCGGGGTGGGTGCAGGCCTTCGGGGTGGGTGCAGGCATTCGGGGTGGGTGCAGGCCTTCGGGATGGGTGCAGGCCTTCAGGGGGGGACAGACCTTCGGGTGGGGGGTCCAATCCTTCGGGGAGGGTGCAGGCCTTCAGGGGTGGGGTTTAGGCGTTCAGAGGGGGACAGACCTTCGGGTGGGAGGTAAAGTCCTTCGGGGGGTGCAGGTCTTCAGGGGTGGGGTGTAGCCCTTCTGAGGGGGGACAGACCTTCGGGGGAGGGGGGTCCTGGTGTAAAAGTACACAGAGGGAGAGAGGGAAGGGGGGGTTCAAAGATACGTGCATATGCCAGACTTTGGGGGTTAGAAATAATGGGTCTAAAAACAGAGGAGTGGGAGAGAGATGGTGCATAATGGGATTTAGGGAGGGAAGGAACAGAAAGGGAGAGAACTTGGAAACAGGGGAGGGTGTGGAGGGGGGATAGAGATACTGGATAGGAGGATAGTTGGGAACAGAAAGGGAGAGATGGTGGATCCTGGGGTGGTGGGGGAGTTGAGAAAAGGTGAATCTGTGGATGGAGACAAAAAAAAGGAAAGATGCCAGATCTCCGGGAGAGGGAAGGGAAACGGAAGGGGAGAACAGAGATGGCAGACGGATGGTTAGCACGGAGAAAGGAGACCCTGGCAAGCAAGACAACAAGAGCCTGGGACCAACAAGATTTGAATATTGATCAGAGAACAAAAGGTAGAAAAAATAATTTTATTTTCTGTTTTGTGATTACAATATGTTAGATTTGAAAAGTGTACATGAGACAGCTTGAAATGGGAACTTTTCTATTTTTGTGAATGGCAAGGCTGAGTTCAGTTAAAATATATGCTTTATAAGAAAATATAATAATGTGTTTTATAAAGTTTATAAGCATTGCTGGCATACTCGGTGAGGTGTTCCTAGTGTTGGTGGTGGTGGTAGCATGTCAGTGTGTTGAGAGGAAGAGGTAGTCTGGGAAATTCTGCTGAGCAAACTCTGGGCCCATTTCCACCCCCAGTTAGTCCACTCCACTCAACTGGTTCACACACTGAGTGGGTCTTTGGGTGTTATTTCTGGGTAGTTGTTTTAGAATCTCTTCCAGTGGTTTGTCAGTATCTCCTTCTGGTCCAAGGAAGGAAACTTTGTCAACCTTAGCATTGACCTTCAGAATATGTTTGTAACAGCGCTGCTTGTGTGGCATTAGGCTATGTAGTGATCGAAAGAAAAAAACAGACCTTTGCACATTTTTGCACTATATGGTGGGTGTATGAGGAGATTCATTTCCTGCACAGTTAAGTCCATGTGAAGTTACCTTGTGCTGTATTTGACATCTAGCAAGGTCTCTGTTTGGAAGCAAAGATCTAAGCTTAAAAATGAAGTGGCCAGAAGTTATGTTAAAAGTAGATAGCGTAGCTGGTTTTAAGAAAGGTTTGGACAAATTCCTGGAGGAAAAGTCCATTGTCTGTTATTAAGACATGGGGGAAGCGTCTGCTTGCCCTGGATTGGTGCACTCAGCAGCAACAAATACTAGTTTTGGCTGGCTCTTTCCCCGCATTTCTCCTCTCTTCCCCACGATTTAATATCCAGTTCAGGCAGTAAGTAAATGCATCGGCAGGGGGGGTCTGGTAAGTCTTGGGGGCTGGGGATGGAAGGTGAGAATCAGTTCTGTAGGCTATCAGAAATTTGCTTAATTATCTACTCACACAGAAAAGCAGTAAAGTCAATAGGTTCTCTGAGTGGGAACAACCTGTTTGATCTTGCACTCTTGTGATTGACCAATTGTTTATCACTGTTTAATTTATCACATTGATTAATTTGAGCACACCTGAGGTGTCCTATGATGGTGTGCACTGCAGGCAGAGGAGCCTTATTGTGTAAAGCACTGGAGAATTCTCTCCTCTCGCTTACCTCTCACGCTGAGGACACCCTGCTTCAGTATAATCATTTATATGATTTATCTTATAAACATTATTACGTGGTCTTTTCCTCAAGTGCTGAGACATCAGGTTGTTCCCACTTGGAGAACCTATTGACTTTTACTGCTTTTCTGTGTGGCTTTAACATTTTTGCTATTCAGTATACCTAAACTATTATTCAGTAGAAAAAATATGGTTTGTTCAATCAAATCCTGTGTGGACATTGGACTTCTATGAGTGAATGTTCTGCTTGATTGAACAAACTAAATTTTTTCTACTGAATAATAGTCTAGGTACAATGAAAGTAAATAGCAAAAATGTTTGAGTAGATAATTAAGGAAATCTTTTTCATATTGCTTGCTTATGGACTGGGAAAAAAGACTGTTCAAGCAAATGTCTCCAGAACTGCTTTAATGGAAAAATGTGATTTTTTTTTTTTTAAGTACTTTGTGAAATTTATTGTTGTTGTGAAATTTATTGTTATACTTTGTTTAAACTTAAAAAGCGGTGTCATTAACAGTGAATCTAATCGAAAAATCGATTCAACAGGGTGAATCGAATCGAATGAAATATTTTTCTCTGAATCGGGCAGCACTATTGGCTACCATGAGAATGGGCTACTGGGCATGATGGACCATTGGTGTGACCCAGTTAGGCTATTCTTATGTTATGTTCTCATCTGTAGGGGCCTTTGTTTTCACTTCTTATTTTAATGTATTTTTTTTTTCTGGGAACTTATCAGTGTTTTTTATAATGGGAACAAAAATGGAAGAGAATTAATGTGTGTGGAATGGGGGGGTAACTAATTTCTTCAGCTAAATAATTCAATCCACTTCAAACAGACATAGGAGAACTCACGCACCATTCACACACCCTCCAACCAAAAACGTCAAAAGAAAAAAACTGTTCGACAACCTCCTAGCCATTCGAGCTGCAACACTTGACCCCCAACTCTACAACCTATTGACCTCGACCACAAACTACAAAACCTTAAAAAAAGAAATAAAAACCCTTCTATTCAAAAAACACATAAAACCAAACTAACATAATCAGAACTGTCCCAAGCATCACCTGCAACTACTCCATATGTACTTCTGATGTCATGACAATTCCGACATAATTTATGTTATGTTATGTTTGGAATAATGGTTACATAAATGAGGTTCAATAAAAGAAAATTTTCACTGCCTGTTTCTATTCTGACCATTTATTCCATTTCATGGTTATTGCAAAAAAAAAAAAAAAAATTTTTCCATGAGGGGGGGGGGGGGGTGTCAAAAAATGATGGGCCCCGGGTGCCACATACCCTAGGTACGCCACTGCTTAGGGGGAAGGGTCCTAGAGTGGGCAGACTTGTTGGGCCAGTGGCCCTTTTCTGCCATCATGTTCTATGTTTCTATGTTTCTATAGTGGACTCAGAGCTCACTGGCTGAGAACAAATGAAAGATCCAAAGATTAACCTCATATGAGAACCAGTGAATGTTTATTTCATAATTGTGGTGCAATAATGGAAAATGCTTGTGAACTTCAGCACTCCAATTATCTTCCCTGACTAGATCTTAATAGTGTTACATGTTCATACCATCACACTCTGTCCTTCTCATGTAAAGGGCTTCCTATTTGAAGTTTCAAGTTTCAAGTTTTATGAAGGTTTGTTATCTACGCAATATCATACACTTTAATGCGTATAACATATTTTTAAAAAAGGAGGACAAAACAAAATGTTTTTATACAATAGAATACAAATTATAAACGTTCTAATACATAACTGGTATGGAAGGCAAGGGGGATGAACTACAATCTTTAAAGAAAGAGAAGAAACATTTAGGTAAGAACACATATGATGGGAACAAATAAAATGAAAAAAGGAGATATAAAGGCAGAAATAATCATAAAAAAAGGATAAGTTTGCGACCTACTCATAGGACTGATTAAGGTCTAAAAGGTTTAGTGATTAGTAAGTTATGCTATGTTTCAAATGCATCCTTATACAGGAAACTTTTTAAGGAACGCTTGAATTTTTCTAAGGAAGGTTCATTGCGTAACTATAATGGTAAATTGTCCAAAGCTGGGGTGCTATAACTGAGAAAATGGTAGATCTCCTGGTCCCTATTACTTTTAAAGAAGGAATAGTTAGTAAATGTTGTGTTTATCTAAGTGCCCTAAATGGAGAATACGGTATCAAGTGCCTTATACTCTAGTGCCTTATGCTGTACCCATTCCTTAATTGGGTTACCATAGGGCTCCAGAAAGGCTTAATGTGAATAGCCATTCTATTAAATTCTAATTCCAACAAAAATTCTCTCTATATAATTTTCTTCAATTCCACTGCACCAATGATTTCATGGTGAGAATACTAAAAGGGAACTTTAAAACAATCTAAGAACGTAAAACCTTTGAAATCAAAATAAGGTATTTTGACACCTATCAGACAGGACTTAACAGAGATCTGGACTAGAGAATGACACGGTGACAAAATTCATCACCGTTCCCGTCCCCACGGATAACCGCGGGAAATAATCCCATGTCATTTTCTAGTGTCTATTTCAACCTCGGTCCTTCTACACCAGTATTCTTCAAAGCAAAGCTTGTGGGTCAGTGGTTGTGGCCATTCATACTCTGATTCTTTCTTCTCTCCTTAAAGAATGACATGAAGATGGTTTCCCGCGGTTATCCGCGGGGACGGGAACGGTGATGAATTTTGTCACCGTGTCATTCTCTAATCTGGACTTTCTTTCCCACTATAAAGACATTTAAAACTGCTCTGCCATCTTTCTGTCTCCTGCCCCCCCCCACTTCCCCCTCCTTCTTCCTAGTCCTATAATGCTTTCATGTTTTCCTTATATATACTGATATTTGTCTACATTTACTTTTTTCTGATCTGAAGAAGGGTTACCTTCAAAAGCTCATCATAAAATGCGTTGAGTTAGTCCAATAAAAAGGTATCATCTTATTTCCTTTGTTTTTTTGTTTTATTTCTTTATATTACCTTGGAAATTGGACTATCAGCCACCACACCATTTACATTCAATTGAAGAAAAACCTTCAACTGCTTTGGTGAATAAAATCATATTTTGACCCCCATTGCATACCAAGCATTTGCAAGGATATACCAAGAGGAAAGTTGCTCTTAAATGTATTGTCTTGTGTCTCGTGAATGAGAACATTTTTCTCCATTCTTCAGTAACATTACATCTAGATATATCCAAATTTTTGTCCTCCAAAAAGGGCTCAAGAGTTTTTGAAATAAAGCCTCAGAACCATGTTCAAATCTTGCTCAAAAACAAATGAGACTAATAATGTTGCTCTTTCAGTGGTTTCTGCTATAGATTGTTCCAAAATAGCTGAAATATTATTAAAATCAAGCTGCTTCTCTCCTCTACTTTCACCTTCCTTTTCTCCTTGGGACACAATCCTTGTTGGCAAATAATACATTTTGTTAACTGGTGGAATAGAGTCAAAGAAAATTTTTTTAATATTCCATTAACTATCTTCTAAATAAATCTATAGGTAAGGTCCCTGGAGTTTTAGGAAAGTTTAAGACAGAAATTTTTAATCGTCTATTGAAATTTTTCATTTGCTCAATTTTCCTGTGCAGAACCGAATTATCTTTTACTACAGTATTGAGATTTTGAAGGACTGAAGTTGTACATCCTCTTGTACCTTCCTGACCAGATAGGTCTTCCTTAACAGATTCAACAATTTTTGCCAAATTCTCAAACTTATTAGTCATGGAAGTTACACTCTGCCATAGATTTGGCCACTATAGAGTTCAGCCATTGCAAGGCATTCCATATAGAATAGAGAGTTAACTCCATGGAAGGAGCAGAAGCAACTGCTCCTGTCTGCTGACTCAGACAATTCAAAGGCTGGTGTGGAGTCCTCATGGGGAGACTCACATGTCTTCCAGATGATTGTGTCTCCCCCACCAGTGCCACAATGGTCGCTGGACATGGAGGATTGCTGGGTTCCGGAGGAGATAAAGAGATCTCATGCCCCAGTGCAGATGATGCTCCTTCATCCAACTGCAAAGCGGGACTAGCGGCTCCGGCTTCATTGCAATGGACTGTGATGGTGAAAAGGTCGATTCTCTGCTGATATGGGAATGAAGTAGAAACTGGCAATGAAGCTGACTTCAAAATCCACTTTCTTTTAGTATGCAGCATATTTCAAATCAAGCACATGAAGGGGAAAATTCAGCAGTCAGAAGGTCCCTTCTACCTCTCACCCAGTGTGATCACACCATTGCCACCTTGCCACTCCCCCATTTTATTCATTTATTTCTATTTCTATCCCGTCCTCAAAGAAGCTCAGAATGGGTTACAAAAAAAACATTCACAGTAAATTAGACATTCACAGTACATTAAGGACATGACTGTTCATAGAATAAGGAGTACATAGGAGGAATGATATAAAGAGGAGTCTGTCTGCTAGTGTCTGCTTAGCTGAAGAGGAGGGTCTTTACAGCTCTTCGGAATACCATCGGTGAGCTCTGTGATCTGTTCAGGCAGCTGGTTCCAAAGCTGAGTGTAAAAGTGGCTGTAGAAGTACTTACAAGTCGTTTCCATCTGGAGAGATCGTCCTGGGGGGATGCATAGTCATCTCTGCTGCAGAGCGGAGGTATGATTGGGGATGTACTGGTATAGTTTGGATGTAATGTCGACTATCTTTTGTGAGCTATTACCAAGGCCTTGAATATGCAACATTTTTTTGACAGGTAATGAGTGCTCCGAGTGGAGAGCTGGTGAAGTGGGGTCGCAGTAGTTGAAGTCATATAGGAGATGGATCGCTACATTTTGGACTCGCTGGAGACATTTGAATTCTTTTGTGGTGATGCCGTTAAATAGGGAGTTGCAATAGTCTATTCTAGAGAGTACACACTGCAGATGTAGATGAGCTGGGCTAGGTCAGGTTTGGAGAGGTATGGCTTGATCCTTCGTAGTTGGCACAGGTAATAGAAGGAAGTGGAGACCACCTGTGAGATTTGGGCAGAGAGGGACAGCTGGCCATCCAGTATCACTCCAAGGCTGCACACATGGTCCTTTGCTGTTAGGGAGGTGGATTCCCAGGTTAACATCGGGTGGGTGAAGATGATGGTTTTCTTTCTTATCCAGAGGAGTTCTGTCTTAGTGGCATTCAACTGGAGTTTGTTGGTCATCATCCAGTTCTTCATGTCTGAGAGGCAGTGTTGGAGATTTGTGAGTTGGGCAGATCAATTTTCACCTAGCGGGATCAGAAATTGGAAGTCATCAGCATAGGAGTGGATTTTAATGCTGTGTTTATGGGCAATATCTATGACTGGTCTGATGTAAAGGTTGAATAGGAGTAGGGACAGCAAAGCACCCTGGGGAACTCTGTATTTGATAGGTTTGGAATCAGATTTGTTAGGGCCTAGTAGGACAGTTTGTGTTCTCTGGTGAAGGAAGGAGGCGAACCATTGGAGTAATTGATTCTGAGGTCTGTGAGTCGGTTCAGTAGGAGCTGGTGATCAATGGTGTCAAAGGCAGCACTTAGGTCTAGTAGTACTAGTAGGGCATCACTTCCTTTATCGAGCATTGACCAGCTGTCATCAAAGATGTCAAGGAGAACAGACTCTGTGCTATGGCCTACCCCGAAGCCAGATTGGAAAAGGGATAGGGCTAGGGCTCCTTGCCCTTCTATGAATGGTAGCAGATGGTGGAGCACTATCCATTCCAAAAGTTTGGAGACAAAAGGGAGGTTAGAGACTGGTTGGTAGTTGCTAGGGTTGTTTGGGTCAAGGTCTGGTTTCTTGAGGGTGGGTTTGATAATGGGGAATTTCCATCTGAGTGGAACCTTCCCCATTGATAGGGAGGTGTTTATGATGAGGAGGAAGGATTCTGCCAAGGCTTCTTAGACGGACAAAAGGAGGCTGGATGGGCAGGGATCAAGGATTGTGTTAGAGGGTCTGAGCTCTTTCAGTGTTTCAAGAAGCTCGTCATGTGTAAGGTGCAGCTGGGAAAGGGTTCCACTTGATGGGGTTTCAGCAATGTGTGTGTTTGTGTGTGTGTGGGGGGGGGTGTTTGGGTTGATATCGAGTTTATTGTGGATGTCATCAATCTTGGCCTAGAAGAAAGTGGAGAGAGCTTTGCTGTCTAGGTCAGTGGGGTTATTGTGCTCATTACCTTGGGCAGCGAAAAGATGGTTTGTCAGGGCGAATAGGCGCCTGAATCGATTAGGGACTCTTTGTAGGAGTTGTGTGTAGTGGGCCTTTTTTCACTTCTAGAATGGTGAATTTGTAGGTGGCTGATAGATATTTCCAGTGTGCCTTGGTCTCCTCATTTGGATGCTTGACCCATTTCCTCTCTGCTTTCCACAGCATTCTCTTTAGGGATCGGAGGTCACTGGTGAACCAGGGAGCTGGAGGTTTGTTGGTGGCTAATCGTGTAGTTCTTTTCTGGGCAAGGCTGTCATAGAGGGTCTAGATTCCTGAGTGCCAAATAGCAGCAGCTACGTCAATGGAGTGGAGATGTTGGTTGCAGGTTTTGGTGAGTTTTCGAATGCCAGCAACCATGACTTGTGAATTGACTGAGTCCATGATCTGAGTTTGGTTCTAGGGAGGCCTCTCAGTGGGGCATGAGTGGCTGTGCGTGGAAGTTGGAATTCAATGAAGTGGTGGTCTGACCATGGGACTGGAGTGACAATGCATTTCACTCGTTGGGGCTCTGTAGCTAGGTCTTTGTGTATGAAAATTAGGTCTAAGGTATTGCCGGCTGAGTGTGTGGGGGTGGATACTGCCTGGTGGAATCCCAAATCAGGGAGAAAGGAAGTCATTGCTCATTCGAGGTGATGGGATATTCTGGGAAGTTGAAGTCTCCTAAGATGGTCAAATGTTTGTAGCTTCATGCTACCCTTACTCCCCGCCACAAGATGGTGATCCAGTTCCTGAGATGGTATGAAGATCCAAGTATTCTGGAGAGAATTGTCACCAGCGATGAGACATGGGTGCCTCACTGTGGTCCAGAGAGCAAAAGACAAAGCATGATGAAGTACAGGAAGCGGAGCTCACCTGGCTTTAGGAGCAGCCAAAAAACTTCTTCTCTGCAAGAATATAGAAGCCAGTTGAACTGCGCGTCGTCTTGCACGGAGACTATGTAGAAAAGTGATATGTTTAGTTGCTCACAGTTACTTCTATTAAAGCAGTTAAATGTATTTTGCCTTTACTTTTTGATTTACCCTCATATTTTTCTTTGGAGATGTGCTTACTCGAGCATGTTTAAAGTGCTAATTTTAATGTGGCATTTTGCGTAGGGTACTCCATGAAATTAGTACTCACAGCTTTTTTTCTTTTCCATACATTTTCTTACTGTACAGTACACTGTAATAACACAGTCAATTTAAGATGCAATAAATGAAGCACAATGTAGTACATTGGCCCCTACTGAAAATGTCTCAACAACCAATATGTATCAGCGTTGACATCTCACAATCAGGAATCAGCTATGTTGTTGATTTATTGCATTTTCTCTTAATAACTTTGCTGTAGAGACACTTGTTATGTAGCAGAAAAAAGAAATTTGATTTGTGCTACTTGTATTTGCAAATTATACCACACACACACACTCACATACAGATATATATACAGTACAGTATATAGTTATCTATCTCTCTCTCTCTTTCTATATATATATCCACACACAGATATAGAGTGTGTGTGTGCGTGTGTGCTGTAATTTGAAAACAACAAAAATCAAATATCTCTTGTTTTCCACTGCATGAAAAGTGCTCCCTACAGCAAAGTTATTAAGAGAAAATGCAATAAATTGGCAATATGTCTGATGCCTGATTGTGAGATGTCAGCTTTGATATATATTTGTTACTGAAACATTTTCAGCACATTTAAAGGCTGGGGTATGGCTTTTGCTTCATTTACTGCTTTTTAAACTGACTGTTATTACGGTGACGGGACAAAAGCGCGCGAGACTTCGGCGCACCGACATTGCAGCGCAGACAATTCGGCGCAAGACCCCAGCGCGCCACCTAAAAATTACTTTTAAAGAGCTCCGACGGGGTGTGTGTTTACTTCATACTCTTCGCGATGCCGTTGGGGGGGTTGGAACCCCCCCATTATGTTTACAATAGCTGTAAATGATAACGGTGAATAATACAAAACTTTGCTAAAATAATTACGATTGGAACCAGCGTAACATAAAATTTCTTACGATAGGAAAAGGTTAAAGCAGTGTATTACATTACTTATCTTTAAATCTATAAGTTTAATGATCGGGGAATTTCAGATCTGACATGTTTCACTTGTTGGACTTTTTCAAGGATCCTTCCCTCAATCATTCCATCGTCATCCGACCATTTTCTTGTAGTGTGTCGAGGTCCGGGTTATGTATGTATCAATAATATAAAGAAAATCTAAGTTATTTGGTACTTGGGACTAGAGGGTTATATGCCCAACATGTAAAGGCATGACATGGACTGGCATTACTGCCAGAATCTGCCCAGCATTAAGCCCAAGGCAATGATGGGTTAAGCGTCTTGCCCAAGCCACAAAGAGCTGAGGTGGGCTATGAATATAAAATGGCACGTGGACAATTTTTTCCCCATCTCTGCGGGAACTCATTTTCCCATCCCATCCCCGTGAGTTCTTTTGCTGTCCCTGCCCCGTTCCTGCAATCTCCGTCCTCATCTGCACAAGCCTCAAACACTTTAAAATCATATGTGTTCAAGGCTTGTGCGGTTAAGGCAGAGCTTACAGGAATGGGACAGGGGCAGGGACAGCGACAAAATTCACGGGGATGGGAAAATTGAGTTCCTATGGGGATGGGGACAAATTTGTCCATGTGTCATTCTCTAGATATGAATCTTCCAGTTCCCAGCTGGCTGCTCTATTAGGAAACTCCTCTGCTCCTGTATATATAGTATGTATATATGACTCAGGAGGAAGGTCTATAAATTACCATACAAACACATATAGATATATATAGAAACATAGAAATAGACGGCAGATAAGGGCCCACGGCCCATCTAGTCTGCCCACCTTAATGTCCCTCCCCTACCTTTGCCCTGTGAATAGATCCCATGTGCCGATCCCATTTGGCCTTAAAATCAGGCACGCTGCTGGCCTCAATCACCTGTAGTGGAAGACTATTCCAGCGATCAACCACTCTTTCAGTGAAAAAGAATTTCCTGGTGTCACCTCGTAGTTTCCCGCCCCTGATTTTCAACGGATGCCCTCTTGTTGTCGTGGGACCCTTGAAAAAGAAGATATCTTCCTCCGCCTCGATGCGGCCCATAAGATATTTGAACGTCTCGATCATGTCCCCCCTCTCTCTGCGCTCCTCGAGCGAGTATAGCTGTAATTTGTCAAGCCGTTTTTCGTATGGTAGATCCTTGAGTCCCGAGACCATCCGGGTGGCCATTCTTTGCACCAACTCCAGTCTCAGCACATCCTTGCGATAATGCGGCCTCCAGAATTGCACACAGTATTCCAGGTGGGGCCTCACCATGGATCTATACAATGGCATAATGACTTCCGCCTTACGACTGACGAAAAAACAGACATAGAATGTGTGTGTGTGAATATATGTGTGTAGCACAAATCAAATCTCTCCTTTGTTTCCCACTGCTTGAAAAGTGTTCCATACAGCAAAGTTATTACCAGTGCCTAAGTTAAGAGGGAAATACCGTTTCAAGCCATACTTAAATAAAATTTCAAGGAGCCTAAACAAACGGCACCAGGATCGTACCTGGTAGGCGCCGGAAATGCAGGTTTTGAAAACCCTGGCCTACATTTTCGTCACCTAACTTTGCCAGAGGCGTGATACTCTAAATGGCGCTGTCACTTGATAAGACACGTGATCGGCAGACGTTTTTAAGGTGGCCACTAACCATGGCACTGTTTAGAGAATCTGGGTGTCAGTGATATGTTAAAAAAAAAAGCCATAACTGAAAAAGAACCAAGCATGAGACAGAAAGGGGGTGATACTATAACTGGGCGCTATGCTATAAAAACATACATATTTTTATAGGATGCCAGTGTAAATCAGCAGAAGCATACCTTATGCCATGTTCTATAGTTCAAAGTCTAATAGATGCTGGCACTGTCATCTTGAAGTAGGAACACTGGATCATTTGTTGTTTTATTGTCCCTTGATACTCAATTTTTGGAAATCAATATGAGGACAAATTAATATGATACTGGAAACATTGATGCCATTGGCCTACGATGTGGTCATATGCGAGACATTGTTGAAAGTTAAAAATCCTTTAGACAGGTATAAAAGCAGACTTTTTATAATTATGACAGGGGTTGCCATGAAAATGATCACCAGGAATTGGAAAAACTGGGAAACTTTCTGTCAATGTTATAGATATGAAAAAATAAATTCGGAAATATTGGGACATAATAAAATATTTAAAGCAACATGGGGTCCATTAACAGAATTTGTTAAATCTGATTAGTTGTATAAGCCTTTAATTCCTATTTGATTTTTACACACATCCAGGGAAGGGGGGAATATATTTTGTATTATTATTTGATTGAATGTAAGTGCTGTTCACTGTATTACTTGTTTGTATAAATTTTGCACTTTGTACTTGAATTGAAAATCAATAAAGAATTTTCTTTTTAAAAAAAAAAACCATGTCTACGCTGCTTTTTCCGATGGGCGCCTATGAAATTGCAGACACCTATTTTGTGAATCGCGCACAGCCTTTGGATGTCTAACTTTCAATTACTGCCCCTATGTGTCCAATTGCCACTGATTCCTTTCAGCAACTTCACTAAATTATATATATACAGTGGAACCTTGGTTTACGAGCATAATTCGTTCCAGAAGCATGCTCGTAAACCAATTTACTCATATATCAAAGCGAGTTTCCCCATAGAAAGTAAGGGAAACTTGCTTGATTCGTTCCACCTACCATCCCCCCCTCCTGGCCACCAGCATTGCTCCACCCCACCCCACCACATCCCCAAAAGACCCCCCCACACCCGAGGCTACTGGTGCGCTTCCACACCCCCCCCTGCATACCGGCATGGCCCCCCCCGCCTGCAAACGCTGCCCCCCATAAATCGGCATCATCCCCCATCATGAACACCCACCTTCCCCCCGCGTGAACTGGCATCCCCCACCCGCCCAAACTGAAAACTTACCCCCCAATGTGGCACCGGCATGCAGCACCAACCCTCCGACTGGGCCTTGAGCATCTGCGCATGTTCAAGGCCTTCTGGCTCCCACCTCTCTCCGAGGGGCCTTGAGCATGCGCAGATGCTCAAGGCCCAGTCGGAAGAGAGGCACGATCTTCGGGCATCAGCATCTCCTGTGGGTTGGTGCTGCATGCCGGTGCCACATTGGGGGGGTAAGCTTTCAGTTTGGGCGGGTGGGAAATGCCAGTTTGTGCAGGGGGGGTGGCATTCACGAGGGGGGGGCGATGCCGGTTCACGAGGGGCAGCGTTTGCGGGTGGGGAGACTCACAAATTGAGACAATGCTCGGTTTGCGAGTCACGATTTGCGAGAATGATTTTCTCATCTTGCAAAACACTCGCAAACCGGTGCACTCGTATATCGAGGTTTGACTGTATATATATATATATATATATATATATTTTTTTTTTTTTTTTCAAACATTTATTTAAAATTAAAAATCAAACACTTTACTTTTCTTAATTCTTAAAGGTTCTCTTAATGGCACGATCTGGGAGGGTAAACACATATGAGCCAAGGGCTCAGAATAACTTCTTCATATGTATATAATTTGAATGAATTTATATAAGCCTGTTCTTTAAATGAGGATCCATTATGCCCTTTATAGATTAGCACGTACATTAGTTCCTGTGCCTAACTTTGGGTGCCAGATTTATGCCTCCTGCATAATGGCGGCGCCCAAATTAGGTGCGCTTGCACAATATTCTATAACTATGTGTAACTATTCAGAATGCCACTGACCCGCCTATGCCCCTCACATGGCCACGCCCCCTTTTGGAATTCACTGCCTTATAGATTAGTGTGCAGCAAACTTTAATGTGTGCCAATTACTAGCACCCAGTCTTTGATGGTTAAGAGCTTGTTAACCAATCAATTTGTACACATTTCTCTGCGTCCAAATTTGGGCACCATATACAAAATCCAGGGGTATGTATGATATGTGTATATTATTTATTTATTTAAAAAAATTCTAACTCACCTAGACCTAAGCGGTTTACAAAAATACAAACACAATCATCATATAGTTAACATACAAATAAGTAAACAAATATATATGAAACATCTTCAATCAAGATCCTAGGTCAATCAAGAGAATGCCTCCACAAAGTTCTTTTCAAGTTTCTTAAATTTTTGAATATCAGAAAGCAACCTCAGCTGTCCTATTAGATTATTCTATAGTAAATCACCTTCAACTGATACTATAGATGTTCTCATATTGGCATAATGTAAATTTGCTAATCCATCTGTTGATAGTCGTAACTTTCCCTCTGATTTTAATGATCTAGACCAGGGGTAGGCAATTCTGATCCTCGAGAGCCACAGGCAGGTCAGTTTTTCAGGATATCCACAACTAATATGTATTAGATAGATTTGCATGCACTGCCTCCTTGAGATGCAAATCTATCTCATGCATATTTATTGTGGATATCCTGAAAACCTGACCTGCCTGTGGCTGAGGACCGGAATTGCCTACCCCTGATCTAGATGGCTGATACAGCCAGTGGGAAAAAGGAGGCATTGATGTTCCTCTATAAGATTCTGGTGAGACCTCATTTAGAATATTGTGTACAATTCTGGAGACTGCACCTTCAAAAAGATATAAACAGGATAGAGTCGGTGGATCTCAAAGTCCCTCCTTGAGAGCCGCAATCCAGTCGGGTTTTCAGGATTTCCCCAGTGAATATGCATTAAAAGCAGTGCATGCACATAGATCTCATGCATATTCATTGGGGGAAATCCTGAAAACCCGACTGGACTGCGGCCCTCAAGGAGGGACTTTGAGACCCCTGCCAGAGGAAGGCATCTAAAATGGTCAGAGGTCTATGTCATAAAGCATACAGGGACAGACAGGGCCGGATTAATCAATAGGCACACTAGGCACGTGCCTAGGGCCTGAAACGATGAGGGAGGCCCGCTGAAAGAGGACGACTCACCTTGCCGGCAACGGGCCCCCCCCTCCCGGGAGCAACCGCAACAGGCTCCCCTCCCGGCAGCAACCACAACGGGCCCCCCTCCTGGCAGCAACTGCAATACACCCAGATCTGTTACTGGAAGATCCCGTGATGACTGCTTCTGCCGGTCCATCCCCCTCCGACGTCACTTCTTCCGGAGCAAGTAAGTGACGTTGGAGGGGGATGGACCGGCAGAAGCAGTCATCGTGGGACCTTCCAGTAACAGATCCGGCTGTATTGTGGTTGCTGCCGGGAGGGGGGCCAGTTGCCATTGCTGCGGGAGGGGCTTTGCCGTCAGCTGTTATAATGCTGCTTTCGGGCAAAGAAGCTCAGAGGGCAGAGCCAGCAGCAATGTTTGGAGGGGGAGAAAGGAGCATGGAAAGGTGGTGGAGGAAGAGAAAGGGGGCAGGGTGGTATGGAAGGGTTGTGAGAAGGATGGTATGGAAGGGTGGTGGAGGAACAGAAAGGGGGCAGGGTGGTATGGAAGGGTTGTGAGAAGGATGGTATGGAAGGGTGGTGGAGGAAGAAAAAGGGGGCAGGATGGTGGGGCAGCGTAGTATGGAAGGGTGGTGGAGGGAGAGAAAGGGGGCAGGGTGGTATTGAAGGGTTGTGAGAAGGATGGTATGGAAGGGTGGTAGAGGAAGAGAAAGAGTGCAGGGTGGTATGGAAGGGTTGTGAGAAGGATGGTATGGAAGGGTGGTAGAGGAAGAGAAAGAGTGCAGGGTGGTATGGAAGGGTAGTGGGAAGGATGGTGGGGCAGCATGGTATGGAAGGGTGGTGGAGGGAGAGAAAGGGGGCAGATGCTGATGGAATTGTGTGCAGGGAAAGGGAAGGATACTGGATGGAATTGGGTTGGAGGGAAAGAAAGGGGGCTGATGCTGATGAAAGTGGGGGCAAGGGAGAGGAGAGAGTGAAATGCTAGACCATAGGGGTGTGGGAGAGGGAAGGGAAGAAGAGAGGAGAGAGATGCCAGGCCATTGGAGGAGGGAATGGAAGAAGATGGATGCCAGACCAATGAGGGTGAAGGGAAAGATGGAAGGGGAGGCATACAGTTTCTGTAAGTGGCACAGAAGGACAAAAGATGAAAGGAAGATATTGACAAGAAGATGAGGAGAGCAGAAACCAGACAAGACAAAGTTTAAAAAAAAAATTATATTTATTATTTATTTTTTTTTTTGCTTTAGGGGACATGCATCGCTGTTTCTGTGGTGTTGCATTATATGCAGAGTCCAGCTTCTTGGTGGTTTTATTTAACCTTTGTCTATTTTATCCCCCCTTTTACAAAACTGTAGAGCATTTTTTTAGCACGGGCCGTGGCTAAAAACCATACTACAGTTTTGTAAAAAAGGAGAGAGATTAGTTTGTGATTACATATTCCATACTATGTGAAGGTGTTTTCTGTGATCTGTTTGTATGAAAGACATGGTTTTTTGTTAGCGTTGACTAGCCTTGTTTGGCGAAATGCATCAGGCATGGTTCTTGGGAGCACCTTGAATTAACCTGATTTGAATCTCCTTATTTTCTGCCAATCTTCTTTTGTTTCACGTTGGATTCTTTGGTGGACTGCTTGCCTTGTTGTTTTGTTGCATGTTAACATACATGGAGTGGAACTTACTAGAGGAGTTACAGATTTGGTTGTTTATACATACATATGGGTTACAGTTGGTTGATGTAGAGTGAGGCAGTTGAGAGGCGTTGTAAACTTGGTTATTAATATAGACTTATATTTCGGATAGTATTACTGCTTTACAAATATTTGAACACTTTCATATATGCATGGAAAGGGTTCAGAGTTAAATTTCTGGGTAAGTAGGTGGGAAGGGAAGGAAGGGGGATTTGTTCAGAGATGTTTGGGGGTTGCATAGAAGAAAAACTGTGCACTGGCATACTAATCTTTGTTTGTTTTGAATTAAAAAAAAAAAAAGAAATACAAGTGGAAATAAAGAAAACATAAATGGGGGCGGGACATGGGCGAGGTGGGGGCGGGGCAGGGGCAGGGCCAGGGGGGCCCAGTGTACTTGTGTGCCTAGGGGCCCTCGAAGAATTAATCCTGTCCTGGGGACAGACTTAATGGTCTCAGTATGTATACTTTGGAGGAAAGATGGGAGAGGGAAGATATGATAGAGACATTTAAATACCTACAAGGGGTTGCTGAAAAGTTCTCTGCCCAACCAGGAAAAGAATGACATGAATTTGGTTCAATCAATGATCCGAAACAATGTCAAAACATAGAATTTTGTTTCTGCAAATTGTCACTTAATGAACTGAGATAACACTCTTTTCAGCACCCCCTCATATGTGGCATAAATATGCATGAGGCGAGTCTCTTTCCTTTTAAAGGAAACTTCAGAGTGAGAGGGCATAGAATGATGTTAAAAGGAGACAGGCTCAAGAGTAATCTAAGGAAATGTGTTTTTACAGAAAGGGTGGTTGGTGCGTGGAATAGTCTCCCAGTAAAGGTAGTGGAGACAAAGAATGTGTATGAATTCAAGAAAGCATGGGACAGGCATGTAGGATCTCTTAGGGAGAGGAGGAGTTAGTGGATGCTGAGGATGGGCAGACTGGATGGGCCATTCAGCCTTTATCAGCCATCAAGTTTCTATGTTTCTAGAGACCTTTTTGTTTCCTGTAACTTAGCATAATTCTGGGATATCCAGAATGTAGCATGGTTTCAAATAATGCATCTAACAACATTTGCAAGTCTATATTTTGGCAAAGGGCTGAAGGAGGAAAACAGGTTAATTTCCTATTTTACTCTAATTCAGCAGAGATATGGATTGTGTTTAACACCTGCCCATTTTAACAGCAAGTACAGCATTACCTTGGCAGAAGGTTCATTCAGCTATCTAATCCACAATCAATGAATTTAATTGGTTTTGTTTTATAAACGGCTGTACTTGACCTGAAAGCATAATACAGAGAGCTCATTTAGTGCAGGGGGAGAAGGAGAAGAGAAAGTACAAACTCCTATAATGATCACACATTTGCATTGAGGCTGCCTCTGGCAAAGCCCCTTCTGTGCGCTTAAATCTGTATTCCTCTAAATAAATCAGATTCACAATTGTTTTTTTTCTCCAATTACTCCCTCTACAAATCTCATTCTTATTTTCACCTACCGTACTAAATAGTCTGAAAGAATATAAATCCACATCACGGATGTATGGCACCTCTACGGTCGCCTTGCTTCCCGAGAGCAGCGGGAGTACAGTGGTAATGCCTCCTCTCTGGAGAGAGGATGGCATTTGTGGGCATGTTCTTGTAGCTTCGTGTACTCATTACCCTTCCTTCTCTATTAGGCATTTTGCCTTTAATCTTCTGCATCAGTTCCATGGTTTATCTTATGAATATTAATATACAACCCGAAGGAATCAAGTCTCTGAATATGGATTACATTTTTTTTTTCTCAAGTCATCATTTTGTGGTACATGTGCCTCTTTGAGGCTGCACTGGTTCTAATTTAATCAGTTTGTAGTCATCATGCATGCTCGGGCACTCCAGGCAGCAAAGTAATTGAAATGATTCAAGCTTGTTTAATAAAGTAATTTCAATTATACCACAAGTTGAGTCAGAAAATGTCAACTGTGCAAAAGTTTATGCATTGCAGTTAAGCAATAGGGCACCAGAAATTCCTGTAAATAGAAAAAAAATGTCATTTTGCAGTGCATCAGATCTTTAACATCTTAACCCTTCAAGCCCCACATTTTCTTTTTTTACAAAAAGCCTAATATTGTTTTAAATTAAACACTGGGAGCTGTTTACTTGTCTCTGTCTTTCCATTTGAGAATCATAACTTTCCAAAATGTCTTTATAATAAACCTTTAGATTGAAAGGTAAAAGTATTTCAGATATATCACCATAAACCTGTATTCAAATTTGGAAATCTAGAGCTGCCCATGTGATTCAGTAGCAATGGTATGCATTAACATGTAAAGGACCTGAGTTGCACTCCTGAGTCAATGGAGGCCATTCCTATAGGTCTTAGGACAAGGGTGGGCAACCTTGGTTCTCAAGGGACACAACCCAGACATGATTTCTCCAAATAGATGTATGCAAATAGATGTATGCAAATAGATGTATGCAAATAGATCTCATGCATATTCTTTACCCAAATATTAAAGAAGCTATTATATTTAAATTCTTTCAATATTCAATCACATTTAATAACAATAAATTATCTTAAATCAAACAAGTATTGCAAAAATATACACACCACACAATATATAACATCAAAAACATCAAAAGCCCCCCCCAATCTCCATTATAAATCCCTGATCATATTCCATCATAATTAAATTCATAAATATAGCACATGTACAATATTTTTTTTTTCTTATTTCCTTTCAGTTCATAAGCATAGCACATATCAGATGGTTATTTTGTTTCTTCCTCCTGAGCAGATGATTTGTATTTTCCAAATTACACTCCACTGAATCTGCTGCTGGATGATGAACAGCCAGCCCAACACAGAATTGTGTTTTGCTACCATGCGTCTTCAGGAGTTGTAACTGAATGAGGCTCAATTCTCCTCTCAAACCTTCAAAAACCACAAAATAACATTACTCTCTAAAAACCCATAAATAACTAAATCAATATTCATTGAAACAATCAGTGGCATACCTAGGGTATGTGGCACCCAGGGCCCATCATTTTTTGACACCCCCACGTAAAAAAATATTTTTTGTAATAACCATGAAATGGAATAAATGGTCAGAATAGAAACAGGCAATGAAAATTTTCTTTTATTGAACCTCATATATTTAATCATTATTCTAAACATAACATAACATAAATTATGTCTGAATTGTCATGACATCAGAAATACATATGGAATAGTTGCAGGTGATGCTTGGGACAGTTCTGATTGTGTTAGTTCGGTTTTATGTGTTTTTTGAATAGAAGGGTTTTTATTTCTTTTTTGAAGATTTTGTAGTCTATGGTCGAGGTCAATAGGTTGTAGAGTTGGGGGTCGAGTGTTGCAGCTCAAATGGCTAGGAGGTTGTCGAACAGTTTTTTTTTCTTTTGACGTTTTTGGTTGGAGAGTATGTGAATGGTGCGTGAGTTCTCCTATGTCTGGTTGAGGTGGATTGAATTATTTAGCTGAAGAAATTAGTTACTCGCCCATTCCACACACATTAATTCTCTTCCATTTTTGTTCCCATTATAAAAAACACTGATAAGTTCCCAGAAAAAAAAATACATTAAAATAAGAAGTGAAAACAAAGGCCCCTACAGATGAGAACATAACATAAGAATAGCCTAACTGGGTCAGACCAATGGTCCATCATGCCCAGTAGCCCATTCTCATGGTGGGCAATCCAGGTCACTATACCTGGTCAAAACCCAAAGAGTAGCAACATTCCATGCTACCGATCCAGGGCAAGCAGACACTTCCCTCATGTCTTAATAACAGACAATGGACTTTTCCTCCAGGAATTTGTCCAAATCTTTCTTAAAACCAGCTACGCTATCTGCTTTTACCATAACTTCTGGCCACTTCATTTTTAAGCTTAGATCTTTCCTTCCAAACAGACATCTTGCTAGATGTCAAATACAGCACAAGGTAACTTCACACGCACTTAGCTGTGCAAGAAATGTGAATCTCCTCATACACCCATCATATAGTGCAAAAATGTGCAAAGGTCTGTTTTTTTCTTTCGCTCACTACATAGCCTAATGCCACACAAGCATCGCTGTTACAAACATATGCTGAAGGTCAATGCTAAGGTTAACAAAATTTCCTTCCTTGGACCACAAGGAGATACTGACAAACCACTGGAAGAGATCCCAAAACAACTACCCAGGAACAACACCCAAAGACCCACTCAGTGTGTGAACCAGTTGAGTGGAGTGGACTAACTGGGGGGTGGAAATGGGCCCGGAGTTTGCTCAGCAGAATTTCTCAGACCACCTCTTCCTCTCAACACATTCACACGCTGCCACCACCACCACCACCACTAGGAACACCTCACTGGGTAGGCCAGCAATGCTTATAAACTTTATAAAACACATTATTATATTTTCTTATAAAGCACATATTTTAACTGAACTCTCTGACATCCTTAGCCTTGCATTCACAAAAATAGAAGGAAGAAAAATTCCCATTTCCTGCTGTCTCATGTCCCCGGCCTATACAATATTTTTCTTCTGCAGACCCTTCAAAAGTCTGACCAAATCCTCATTTCACTTGCATTATAAAGTACTGAGGATGCCATCTCTCCCCAATCCCAGGTCCTAAAGTCTAAGACAGTAGCGCAAACTATTACTGCCCGATTCAGGAAAAAAAAATTTTGATTCAGCCTATTGAATTGGTTTTTTGATTCGATTTTCCTGCCCAATTGGGTGTTTTTTTCAAACATCCTGGTGGGTTTATTTTATAGCTTTGTCACCCCCTTTGGCTTCTCCTAACCACACTGGCGCTGTGGTGTAAATAATATAAAGAAACAAAAAGGACTTTTCCTCTCTCTGTTAAATCCTAGCTCACGTTTGCGATCTAACACCAGCTCTGACAGGATACACATTTCAAATCTGACATATTGTAATCTCAAAACAGAAAATAAAATTAGTTTTTCTACCTTTTGTTGTCTGGTTATTTTTCAAATCTTGTTGGTCCAAGGCTCTGGTTGTCTTCTGATAACTTGCTTGCCAGGGTCTCCTTCTTTCTTCTTTCTCCGTGCTAACCACCCATCTGCCATCTCTGTCCTCCCCTTCCATTTCCCTTCCCTCCCCAGGAGGTCTGGCATCTTTCCTTTTTTTCATCTCCCTCCACAGATCCACCTTTTCTTAACTACCCTTTCATCCGGCATATCTCCCTCCTTCCCTACCACTCCAGGGTCCACCACCTCTCCCTTTCTTTTCCCAACTACCCTCCTATCCAGTATCTCTATCTCCCCCTCCACACCATCCCTTGTGTCCAACTTCTCTCCCTTTCTGTTCCTTCCCTCCCTAAATCCCATGGTCAATCATCTCTCTCCCTCTCCTCTATTTTCAGACCCATTATTTCTTCCCCCCCAAAGTCCATCTCTTTGAAACCCCTATTCCCTCCATGTACTTCTACACCAGGACCCCCCCTCCCCTGAAGGCCTGTCCCCCCCTTAAAGGCCTGCCTGTCCCCCTTGAAGGCCTGTCCCCCCCTTGAAGGCCTGCCTGCCTGTCCCCCTTGAAGGCATGTCCCCCCGGAAGCCTGTCTCCCCCCATGAAGGCTTGTCTCCCCCTTGAAGGCCTGTCCCCCCCTTAAATGCCTGTCCCTCCCTTGAAGGCCTGCCTGCCCGTCCCACCCTGAAGGCCTGCTGCCCCACCCCGAAGGACCGCTCGCCCCCCACCCCGAATGACTGCTCATCCCCCTGGCCTCCCCTCACCATTTACCGTAGCGAAGCAGCCTGCCGGTGCTGTTTCCTCCACCGCGGTCCTGCCCCTCCTCTGATGTCAGAGGAGGGGCGGGACCACAGCGGAGGAAACAGCAAGAAAGCAACGCAAGATCGCTGGCATCGCGATCTTGCGGCAGGCTGCTTCGCTACGGTAAATGGTGTGGGGAGGCCAGGGAGGGGAAATCCAGACACCAGACGCCAGGCGGGAGAACCGGAAGTCGGGGGGGGAACCAGACACCAATGACTTCAGGCCAGGAGCACCCCCTCAGGGCTTGCACCCGGGGTGGACCTCCCCCCCCCCACCCCATCCTTGGTACGCCACTGGAAACAATCAACATACCTCTTAATTATACATTTTTGTCATAGTGCAGTAACTTGGGGTTTGTCACATCAGATAACCATCAGAATTTACCTCTACTCCCTCAGGGAATGAGCTATTATCCCAGGACAAGCAGGCAGGTATTCTCACTAGTGGGTGATGTCACCAGACAGAGCCCCGGTACGGACGTCTCACAAGCACGTGTTGCTTGTAGAAACTTAAAGTTTCTAGATGCCCGCACCGCGCATGCGCCGGTGCCTTCCTGCCCGGAGATCCGGGCGTGTCTCCTCAGTTCTTTCTTTTCCGCGGAGCTGAGAAGTTCAACTTCATCATGCGCTAGCTGAATTCAGTTAAATTTGCCTTCCTTGTCCGCGTTTTCGCTTTCTTTTAATTACAGTTAACAGTACTTTTCTTTTTCAGTAAAAAAAAAAAAAAAAAAAAGAAGATTATTTCCTCCGGCGGGTCGAACGGGCCGGCCACGTGGCTCAGGCCCACTGGCTTCGACCTCGCGGCGGAGATTTTCCGGCCTATGTCCCGGCCAATCACCGGGTTTAAAAAGTGCAGCAAGTGCCAACGCGCGATTTCACTCACGGACCCTCACTGGCGCTGTTTGCAGTGTTTGGGCCCTGACCACATCCCGAAATCGTGCAGGCCTTGCTCTACCCTTACGGCACGCTCATTCAAGCGGCGTTGCCTATTGTGGGAATCGATGTTCAAGATGGACGCAGCTAAGGATCCCTCAGCCTCCACTTCATCTGATACCTCCCCGGTTCGGGCAAAACCGGTATCGACCCCTCCTGCATCGAGTGTGGTGAAACCGGCATCGTTCACCCCGACACCATCCACGAGCTCGACGTCGGTGCCTGCCCCGGTCTCCTCGGTTCAGGTACCTCTTCCTTCCACAGTGCCACCAATGGTCATCAAAGTGCCGAAAGCTACTAAGCAGAAGCACTCGGCCTCGAAGGAGCGCGATGTCCGTGCAGGAGGACCCCCTTTCGGTGCGGATCCCTCCTTATCGGCTTCGCTACGGTCCGTGCTGGAAGCTCAATTCGTTGAGCTCATGCAGACCATCGGACCCGGGCTCATCGCTGCCATACAGGGTGACCTCCCGGTACCGGTCCAAAGGGGCGGTCCGCCCCCTCCCCCTCCTCCCCGTTCGACCTCGAAAACCGACGAGGACGAACGGGGGAGGGCGGCGATGCCCACGCGGCAAGCCTCGCTTACCGATATGCCGCCATTAGAACCCATTACGCCTCCGCGCCAACATGGGACCAGACCTCCGATCGATACTCAAAGCCCTGGGCATAGTCAGGAAGAGTTCTTCCGTACTCCTTACCAGACTTGGGTAGCATCGCAAGAACCCGCATCGCAACCCCAGTTGCGATCCACCGCTTCCAGCCCTATCCACCACTTGGGGGCCTCGGGAGACCATGCGATGCACAGACGATCCCGATCCCCGTCCCGCCACCGAGACGGGCACCGATCGAGACACTCATCCTGGCACTCTTTACGCCATTCGGAGGTGTCACCGCAGAAAAAACTGCAACGTAGGGGATACTCCTCATCAGAGGTGTCCCCTCCGGGGGGCCCGGAGTACGAGGAGACACCGGTGCCCGATTCTCCTTGCCACTCCCCGATGTCCATGGACCTGGAGGCCTCCTCCTCCTCCAGCCCGTCCCACAGGCCGACACTGGCGGATCAATTGTCCTTCTCATCATTCCTCCGACAAATGGCGGATGATCTGGATGTGACCCTTGACACGGGCTCCCGATACTCCAAAGAGTATCTGGACACCATGCATTTACCTAACCCTCCAACGGAGTCGCTTCGGCTCCCCCTGCATAAATTGCTGGACCAGACCTTCATGCAGTGTTTCGAAACACCGTACTCCATACCGGCGATCCCCAGCAAACTCGATGCTCGATACCGCATCGTGCACCATAAAGGGTTTGAGGGCCCTCAACTCTCCCACCAATCCCTACTGGTCGAGTCCTCTCTTAAACGCTCTCATCCCTCCCAGGTCTACGCCTCTGTACCGCCGGGCCGAGAGGGGAGAACGATGGACAAATTTGGTAGAAAATTCTACCAAAACTCCATGATGGCGTCACGGGTGCTGAACTACAATTTCTTTTTCTCTTCCTATCTGGAGTTCTTCTTGCCGGTGCTCCGCAAGTTCACTCCGTTCATAGACAACCAAGCTCGATTCGAGTTCGAGGAAGTGGTAGCCTCCCTCTCCCAATTACGCCTCCAGCTAATGCAATCCTCCTTCGATGCATTCGAACTCTCGGCACGTGCTGCCGCAAGCGCGGTAGCCATGCGTCGCCTGGCATGGCTCCGTACAATCGATATGGATCCCAACCTCCAGGACAGACTCGCCAACGTACCATGTGCTGGAGCTGACCTGTTCGATGAGTCTATCGAAACTGTTACCAAGAAGCTGTCGGATCATGAAAAATCCTTTCAATCCATCCTGCGGCCCAAACCCAAACCTCAACAGTCTCGACCTTCCAGGCCACCCCTGATTTACCAGCGGCGTTACATGCCCAGACAAACGCCTGCTGCGAGACAACCTGCGAAGAGACAACCTCCCCAGAAGTCTCAGCAAAAACCTCAGCCACCGGCTGCACCTAAGGCTCCCCAGCCCTTTTGACGCCCCTCCCGGGAGCATAACCGACACCGTTCTGCACTCAGCCTCTCCCATAGGGGGCCGCCTCCATCTTTTTTACCACCGATGGGAGGCCATAACCACGGACCTATGGGTCCTTACCATCATAAGAGCAGGATACTCTCTTCAATTCCATTGGGTCCCCCCGGACCATCCTCCAAGAGAGTATCCTTCAAG
Source organism: Geotrypetes seraphini (assembly GCF_902459505.1). Taxonomy (NCBI): domain Eukaryota; kingdom Metazoa; phylum Chordata; class Amphibia; order Gymnophiona; family Dermophiidae; genus Geotrypetes; species Geotrypetes seraphini. The sequence continues at coordinate 370,271,247 of NC_047084.1, forward strand.
CTCGACGCAGACTGCCCTTCTTCTTCAGGAAGTCCAAACCTTACTTCAGCTTCGGGCTGTCGAGCCGGTCCCGTCAGACCAATTGAACCGAGGGTTTTACTCCCGGTACTTCCTCGTCCCGAAGAAAACGGGCGACCTGCGACCCATTTTAGACCTTCGGGCCCTCAACAAGTTTCTGGTCAAAGAGAAGTTTCGCATGTTGACTTTGGCTTCTCTATACCCCCTCCTAGAGCAGAACGACTGGTTATGCTCCCTGGATCTCAAGGAGGCCTACACTCACATCCCCATTCACCCGGCCTCCCGAAAGTTCCTCAGATTTCGGGTGGGAAATCTGCACCTACAGTATCGAGTGCTACCATTCGGCCTATCTTCGTCCCCCAGAGTCTTCACAAAGTGCCTGGTGGTAGTGGCCGCAGCACTCCGGGACAGGGGTCTACAGGTGTTCCCATACCTCGACGACTGGCTCATCAAGGCCCCGTCAGCCCCAGAGGTCACTTCGGCGGCCTTGGCTACAACCTACTTCCTCCAAAATTTGGGCTTCGAGATCAACTTTTCCAAGTCTCATCTACAACCCACCCAGGCCCTCCCCTTCATCGGAGCGGTCCTGGACACCACCCGACTCCGAGCATTCCTGCCTCTGCAACGCATGGAGTCCCTTCTTCATCTCTGCCAGTCGGTGTCTACTCGCCAAACCCTACCGGCGAGACAACTGATGGTGCTCCTGGGCCATATGGCCTCCACAGTACATGTGACACCCTTTGCCAGACTCCACCTCAGGATCCCCCAGTGGACCCTGGCATCACAGTGGAATCAGACGTCCGATCCACTATCCAAACACATCTCAGTCACACCTGCTCTTCGGCAGTCTCTACTTTGGTGGATGACCTCTTCGAATCTATCCAGAGGTTTGCTGATGCACTCTCCCCCCCATCAGAAAGTTCTCACAACCGATTCGTCGAATTATGCATGGGGGGCCCACCTGGATGGTCTCCGCACCCAAGGATTCTGGACCAGTGCGGAAAGACTACACCAAATCAATCTACTGGAACTCAGAGCCATCTTCAATGCGCTCCAAGCTTTCCAACACCTACTTCACGACATGGTAATCCTCATTCGCACAGACAATCAGGCCGCCATGTATTATATCAACAAGCAAGGAGGCACGGGCTCGGCCCTCCTTTGCCAGGAAGCTCTACGAGTCTGGGACTGGGCGGTGCGCCACAACGCCCTACTCAGAGCAGTATACATCCAGGGGGAGAACAACGTCTTAGCAGACAAACTAAGCCGTCTGCTACAACCGCACGAATGGACTCTCCATTCCAGCCCCCTTCACCAAATCTTCACGCAATGGGGGACGCCTCAGATAGACCTCTTTGTGGCTCCCCACAACTCCAAACTGCCTCAGTTTTGCTCCAGGATCTACACTCCTCATCGCCTCGAGGCAGATGCTTTTCTACTGAACTGGGGGAAACGATTTCTATATGCGTTCCCTCCATTCCCGCTGATCCAGAAGACTCTGGTCAAGCTGAAACTCGAACGGGCTACCATGATTCTAATAGCCCCTCGGTGGCCCAGACAACCTTGGTTCTCCCTCCTACTTCAACTCAGCAGCAGGGAACCAGTACCACTTCCAGTGTTTCCTTCACTACTTACTCAACATCAAGGATCACTGCTTCATCCCAACCTGCAGTCTCTCCACCTGACAGCTTGGTTCCTCTCAACGTAACCCCTCACCAATTCTCTCAAGAAGTGAGGGAGGTCTTGGAAGCTTCCAGGAAGCCCGCCACTCGACAATGCTACTCCCAGAAATGGACCAGATTCTCCTCATGGTGTGTTTCTAAATCAAAGGAACCTCAGCGAGCTTCCTTATCCTCCGTGCTGGACTATCTCCTACACCTATCTCAATCTGGGCTCAAGTCCACATCCATACGAGTCCACCTGAGCGCTATTGCGGCGTTCCACCAGCCCCTACAAGGGAAACCCCTCTCGGCCCATCCGGTGGTCGCCAGATTTATGAAAGGACTCTTCCATGTTAACCCTCCTCTCAAACCACCCCCAGTAGTTTGGGACCTCAATGTAGTCCTTTCCCGTCTCATGAAGCCCCCGTTTGAACCACTCAACAGGGCCCCTCTTAAGTATCTCACCTGGAAAGTGCTTTTTCTTGTAGCCCTTATGTCCGCTCGCAGAGTCAGCGAACTCCAGGCATTGATGGCGAATCCACCATTCACAGTATTCCATCATGACAAGGTGGTCCTCCGCACTCACCCGAAATTCCTGCCTAAGGTGGTCTCCGAATTTCATCTCAACCAATCCATTGTACTTCCAGTATTCTTCCCTAAGCCCCATTCTCACCACGGAGAATCGGCCCTTCACACTCTAGACTGTAAACGTGCCTTGGCTTTCTACCTGGATCGCACCAAGCCACACAGAACCACTCCTCAACTTTTTGTCTCCTTCGATCCTAACAAGTTGGGAAGACCCGTATCAAAGCGCACCATCTCTAATTGGATGGCGGCTTGTATCTCTTTCTGCTATGCCCAGGCTGGATTATCACTTCCTTGTAAGGTCACAGTCCATAAGGTCAGAGCAATGGCAGCCTCAGTAGCATTCCTCAGATCAACACCAATCGAGGAAATTTGTAAGGCTGCCACCTGGTCTTCGGTTCACACATTCACCTCACATTATTGTCTGGATACTCTCTCCAGACGGGATGGACAGTTTGGCCAAACAGTATTGAAAAATTTATTCTCTTAAGTCGCCAACTCCCCCTCCATCCCACTGAGGTTAGCTTGGAGGTCACCCACTAGTGAGAATACCTGCCTGCTTGTCCTGGGATAAAGCAATGTTACTTACCGTAACAGTTGTTATCCAGGGACAGCAGGCAGCTATTCTCACGTCCCACCCACCTCCCCTGGGTTGGCTTCTCAGGCTAGCTACCTGAACTGAGGAGACACGCCCGGATCTCCGGGCAGGAAGGCACCGGCGCATGCGCGGTGCGGGCATCTAGAAACTTTAAGTTTCTACAAGCAACACGTGCTTGTGAGACGTCCGTACCGGGGCTCTGTCTGGTGACATCACCCACTAGTGAGAATAGCTGCCTGCTGTCCCTGGATAACAACTGTTACGGTAAGTAACATTGCTATCTAACCACTTCCTACTTTTTATATAATCAGAATACGAGTGACCTCACCTGAACTCAAATAACTACCAATACCATATCACAATAAATTCCACTCCACTTCTTTGTTAAGACCTCTAGGTTCAATTTTATTCTACTGATGAATCAAATGTTGTTCCTTTCTCAGCAAAACTTCTGAAACATTTCCTCCATGAACTAATTCCACTTTAATCAGAACAACAAAGCGTACTTCTTCAATACTATGATTATTCAACACCCAATGAGCCACCAAAGGTGTCTCCTCCTTATGTAATCTCAAATTACTAAGGTGCTGGGCTATCCGTTGCTTGATTTTTCTTTTTGTCTAGCTCAGATATATCACCTGACTGGTGTCACACTCTGGATAAGATTTTAAATAAAACTCCTTACCAGTCCTAGGGACAATCACTCTATCTGTCTCCAAGGCATAGCTACAATACACACAACCATTTAGCCAGTTATCTGGTGCTTGTCACCCATGAGTGGTCAGCCCGGGGCAAAAACTGTGGAATGATCATCACAGTTCCCCCAGTACTGAGGTCTTAATATTATTATCATTATTTGCCTAATGAATACAGACACAGGTGCCCGTTTTGACGGTAGAAATTGAACAAGTTTTTTGCCAATTGTTTTGTTTCTAATCTATAAGATGCCACCTGCCTCGGTTGGGGGCCAGTGCAGAAAGATACACAATAGGCCTGGCTCAGCATGCCAGTTCTACCACAAAATTAAGGTGAAAAAAATTCCATTGCCTTGCTGTAAGCAATGAACATGCAAATTACTACTACTTTAAAATGTCACTTTTCCTGTCTAGCTGAGCAGTGATTTGATCAGGCACTGACCAGAAAAGTGAAATTAAAAAAAAAAAAATTGTGGTGGTCTGAATTGCAATACCCTCCCCCACACACATACACTCATGTCCAGACAAACTGACTCCTGATTTAAAATGCATCTCTGGTATCTAGCGCACCTCCCACCCCTTTGGTTCTGACCCTGATTGTTAAAAAAACAACCTTTCCTTAGTGTCTAGTGCACCCCCCCCTCCCCAATTCATTCCTGTCACCAGTAGTAACATCTTGAAAAACAGTGGCACCCAGCCCCATGCAGTGCATCCTGGTTTTCACCAAGTGGGGGTAAGTCTTCTATATAAGGGAATTTTTCCCTTGTTTTACAGTCTTTGCTCATATACCAAATAAAGGGAAAATACCCTCATAAAGCAGATTGACTGCTGCTGCTCAGTGCATCCCAGAATACACTGCACAGAACTGCATGCCACCATTTATCAAGATATGGCACCAGAGGCAAGAGGGAGTGGGCTTTCAAGGTATGAACTCTGGAGCTATTGAGGGGCATGGGGAATGGGTTGGGGGTGTATTAGACACCAAGGATATATTTTAAATCAGGAGATGGTTGTCTGGGAATGGGGGGGAGGGCAATGCAGATTGCTGCCAATTTTTTTTATTTCATCTTTCTTTCAGTGCCTACTCAGGCACAAACAGGAAAGCTATCAGGACGGAGGAGGGGGGAGGGAGGGGGGAGAAGGTCAGGTTCTGGACCTGCTGAAAAATTTCTCACGGTAACTGCACGTTAGAACCCTTTTAATCTATGCATTGCAATGAAATGCTTAATGGCCTCATTGGCATCCATTTTGATGCGCTCCGTTGCCCCGTTTTCTGCGCAAGTTAATAGCCGCAGTCAACCAGTCTCTGTATTGCTCAGCCATTAATGTCCCACATGGTTTGACTCATGGTAACTTTGCATTGGCTCCTCAAAATAGCCAGGGTGTCTATAAATTCAGCTATGTCCTACCAGGACTCCGCCCATGTGGACATCCCCCTTTTTAATATATTTATCAATGATCTAGAGATGAAAATAGCTAGTGAGACAATTAAATTTGCTTAATTATCAAGAAAGGAATGCAAAACAAAGATGAGAATGTTATAATGCCCTTGAATCACTCCATGGTATGGCCACACTTTGAGTCCTGAGTTAATTCTGGTTGCAGCATCTCAAAAAGATATAACAGAATTAGAAAAGATAGAGATTCAGTCCTGCGTGCTGTAGAGTTTTCTGTAGATAGCAAGATTGATGAGGCTCCACAATCCTTCCCACCTCCCTGAGAGCTGCATTCCTTCCTGAACTGCAAATATGAAGGGCCCTGCGGGCTGAGAATTTTACACTAAGTTAACATTTGAAATTTATTTGCTGTATTTTTATTGGCAATATGCCTTGAGTGGCCATTGTGCTAGGACAGAAAATCAACTTCGACGTCAATAAATGTTGATGATCAGAATCTACCTACTGTAAGGGAAGAACATCTGATGGTATTAAATACTTTTCTCTCAAGAGACTAAAACAAATATCAGATCGCGTTAAGCTTTCAAGGCCTGGGGTCCAGATGAGTTCAGCTCACAATACTATAAAATTTTATTACAGCAAATTGTACATTCCCGGGAAGTAAGTATGATGTAGTATAATGGCAGGCGGCCTGAGTCACCTATAAAAGTATCTATTACTGTTAAACCTAAAGTGCAAAAAAACTTACAAATGCTATCTTACAAAAAAGATAAATCTTTCCTCTGAATTGTGAAGTGAAGATATTTGCAAAAGTGTTTTGGAAACAGAATGAGTACAGTATCTGTTTCTATTGGCCAATTAGCATGTCAAAAAGGAAGAAACGATACACAAAATAATAGCTTCAAAAGAATATTGAAATAAAAACTGTCGGTCCTCATTTCTGGTGGGTTTTAATTCAGAAAAAGCATCTGATCATGTTTCATAGAGCAGAGGATTAACGGTTGGGGCAGCAGCCCCAGAAGCTTGGCAGGTTGGTTCAAATCCCACCTGCGCTCCTTGTGATCTTGGCAGTGGCATAGCAAGGGTGAGTGGCACCCCTCCCTCACCCTCTCCTCCATCCTCTTTCCCTTCACAAACTTGGCTGCCCGCGTCATGTCTGCTCTCTCTCCGATGTCACTTCCTAGACATGGGAACCGGAAGTGACATCAAAGAGAACCGATGCGGGCAGCCAAGTTTGCGATGCTGCTCACGCTGGGGAAATTAAAGAGGTATGGGGGAAGGGAAGGGAAGGGGAGTGCACGGCAGAGGGGATTGGGAAGGAGGGGCAGGGCCGGATTAAAGGGTAGGCCCAATAGGCATGTTCCTAGGGCCTGAAAACATCAGGGGGCCCCCAGGGCCGGCGTTAGTGGGGAGCAAACAGGGCAGCTGCCCTAGGCCCCACAGTTGCAGGAGGCCCCCGACTGTCTGGTGAGCTGAGGTCAGCTTCCCTCCCTTCCACTCCCTCGCTGCCCTTTCGCCCACCACCCGTAAGCTAACTGAACCCAGGCCGCAGGGCTGTAACACTGCTCATACCGGCTTCCCTTCTCCTCCCTCCCTCTCATGACGTAACTTCATACACCTTTCACAGAAACAGAACCTGAATGAATGCCCAGATGACATTATAGAATAGGTTCTCACCACTTGGCATCAGGACACCTAAGCATAGGGACCCTATATAAATTAGAACTGGCACCAAACGCTCTCATTCTAAAACATGACAGCTAAATTGATGCATCATTCACTCTCTTGGATGAGAGTGAAAGATAGGAAAGGACCAGGAAGACAAAAATGATCTGTGGGAGTCCCAGAGGGCAAATCCATGATGGTCACCAACAACTAGGACACCTCCTATCAATAATAATAAAAGGCTAAGCGCGCATGCGCTTTTCAAAGAGCGTGATTCCTGCCTCCGTGTTCGAAAATCGAATTCGGCACGGAGGTGTGCCTCCGTGCCGAATTCGATTTTCGAACATGGAGGCAGGCCAGAACACGGAGACACTCCCCCCTCGCCATCACTCACTGCCAGAGTCTGCCGCTGATTTGGAGGGGGAGGGGGGGTACAGGCGCACCTGCCAGGATCTTCTTACCCTCCTCACCCGCCCGCCGCGGCTCCTCTCTCGAACTGCACCAGGCGGGGATTGATTGAGGAGCTGCGGCGTCGGCTTTCAAGTGAAACACGGGCGGGCGGGCGGCCGCAGACAGGAGGCTGCCGAAGCCGGAAATGAAGCTTCCCGGGGGGGGGGGGAGACGGCACGGCAAGCGACGGCGAGGAGGGAGTGGGAGCAGGCCGCAGAGGCTGTCAGTGCCTGCAGGCCGCGGCGGCTTTAGGCAGATGTCGATGGAGGTAAGGGTTGCTGCTGGACATGGGAAGAGGTGCTGATGGACGGGGGAGGCAAAAAAAAGGAAGGGAGGCCTACTGCTGGACAGGGGGAACAGAAAAGAGGTACTGCTGGACAGGGGAAGAGGTGCTGATGGACGGGGGGCAAAAAAAGGAAGGGAGGCCTACTGCTGGACAGGGGGAACAGAAAAGAGGTACTGCTGGACAGGGGAAGAGGTGCTGATGGATGGGGAGGCAAAAAAAGGAAGGGAGGCCTACTGCTGGGCAGGGGGAACAGAAAAGAGGTACTGCTGGACAGGGGAAGAGGTGCTGATGGACGGGAGGGCAAAAAAAGGAAGGGAGGCCTACTGCTGGACAGGGGGAGCAGGAAAGAGGTGCTGCTGGACAGGGGGGGAGTTAAAACAAAGGGAGAAGGGCTGCTGCTGGATAAGAGGACCAGTGAAGGGGTGGTGGTGGACACAAGGGAAGAAAAAGGAAGGGAGAATGGACAGGGGGAGCAGGCAAAGGGTGGTGGTGGACAGCCGAGGAAAAAGAAAGACAGAAAGAAAGAAATACAGAAACAGGCTAAGGAGAGAGAGAGAGAGAGAAAGAAAGAAATACACACACACACACACACACATATTCTAGCACCCATTAATGTAACGGGCTTAAAGACTAGTACAAATATATTTCTCATGTTGTGAAATTTCATTTCATTTCTTTTAGACTTATTTGAGTGATTGGGCCTTAAGTACGCCATAAGAACCTACAAGTTGTTACACATGCATTGATAATTACTAAACTAGATTACTACAATTTACTTCTCAATGGCATAAAGTTTACATCTTTAAAACAATTACAAGTCATGCAGCATACAAATGTAAAGTGTCAATATTCAGCCGACAAGGGCGTCAAAGTCAGTCCTCGAGGGCCGCAATCCAACCAGGTTTTCAGGATTTCCCCAATGAATATGCATGAGATCTATTTGCATGCACTGCTTTCATTGTATGCTAATAGATCTCATGCATATTCATTGGGGAAATCCTGAAAACACGGCTGGATTGCAGACCTTGAGGACCAACTTTGACACCTGTGGGTTAAGGTAGCCAGCCAAATAAGACCACATAAAAAGTAGTCCTATATTTAGGCAGTTAAGGGCTGAATACCAGCACATATGCTCCAAATCAGTCACACATACCCAGATATTTAATGCTGGTACCCAGACATGGCCTGGCATCGAATATCCAGGCATATTTGGGCAGCAGCAGTCAGCGTTAAAAAAAAAAATGCTGATCATCTCCAGCTGAATATTAGCTCCTTATTGTTTAACTATCAAAAATACATATGACTGTCCATATAGATGACAATTCTATCAAAGGTGGTAAAGATTAAATGTTAAAAATCTGTGTGCTAAGGTATCATTCTATAATGGCATCTGGATGCCCAGAGCCCGTTACAGAATAGATCATAAGTTGGCAATTGCATGCCAACATTTTGTGCCAACACTTATACCATGTAAATGTTAGCTCTTCTGTGCACAACATACAGTATTCTATGGGGCCAATACTAAGACCACAGGAGGGAGGCTGGCTAACTCTTGTGGCTTGTGGCAAACCAGGAAATTCAATACTGGGTCATATCTAGTGAACGACATTGAATTTCAGGAAGGGAGGGTGGTTGGTTGCTTTTGACATAGCTGGTTAAGCCAATATTAAATTATCGATAGAGTAGTGGTGTTAACTGGCTATGTCATGTGACATAGCTATTGACCAGGCTAGCCATTAAGCTCTATTCAGTAGCCATCTTACACTGAATATTAGTGCTTAGCTGTCTTAGTGCTATTTAACTGGCCAGGAGCCATTCCTTGCCGGTTAAATAGGGCTGATGGGTGATATAAGTTTTGTGCATAAGTGTGTGACCCACTCAAGCCCATCCATACCCCACACATGAGCTTACCCCCTTTGCAGTTACATGCTAAATCTATCTCATAGAATAGCACCTAAGTGCAGCTACGCACTTAACTTCAATTTACTCTGGTTTTGGTGCTTAACTTCCATTTTAGGGCAAAAGTTGTCTATCAAATTGGTGTTAACTTCTGACTTACTATACAGAATTAGGGGGATAAAGTCCATGGTTAGCAAGGTGGTGGGAACAGGAAGTGATGTCAGAAGGAGAGTCGAGGCCCTCGTGGGCAGCAAGTTGGTGATGCTGCTCGCGCCGGTGAAGTTGAAGAGGTACGGGGGAAGGGAAGGGGTATGTACACACGGCGGGAGGGTGGGAAAGGAGCAGGGAGCACAGAAGAGGGTAGGGGCGCTACAGCCCAGGCACCTCCCACCCTCGCTACACCACTGTGTGTAACCTTGCCTGGTTAGTGCTGAATATTGGTCTGAAATGGGGCCTGCCCCCGAAACACGCCCCAAACATCCCCCTAAGCTAGCCAACTCCCAGTTATACGCTAACCACAAATAGTCAGTGGGGATAACAGTTATCTTCTGCTGAGTATTCACGGATAGACAGTTATGTGCAATTTAATCAGTCGGCAGTTGTTGCCAAGAGTTAAATCACTCTGAATGTTGGACCTAAACTATGTAAAAGTATGCGGTACCAATCAGTAACACATATTTGGTATGTGGAGAAGCGGTAAAACTAGAAGACATAATATGAGGCTGCAGGGTGGTCGACTTACAAGTAACTCCAAGAAATGCTTTTTAATGGAGAGGGTGGTGGATGCCTGGAATGCCCTCTCTGTAGAGGTGGTAAAGAGAAGGCTTCAGGGTCACCCGCAGGCAGCCTGTAGGAACCACTGTCCGTGGCTTTGTGAAGAAGTGAAACTGGAAGGAAGGAGGAGGAGGCCTATGCAGATTATACAGGATTCCCGTCGGCCCCGTTCTAGTCCCAATTTTGAAGGGGGGACCATGCCCTGTGGGCCCTCCCCCAATATCTATGTATGCCATGATGGATTGGGATGAGTTGGAGTTAGCTTTGATAATGACTCCAGCAGTGGGGCAGTATAGTCAATGTCAGGTGGGCTTCTACAGTCTGTTCCCATATATGGTAAGATGGATCAGGGCACATAGAAACATAGAAAAATGATGGCAGAAAAGGGCCAAAGCCCATCAAGTCTGCCCACTCTAGTGACCCTTCGCCTTGAATTTGTTCACCACCCCCTGCCTTTACATCATTAGAGATCCCACGTGAATATCCCATTTATTTTTAAAATCTGCCACGCTGTTGGCCTCAATCACCTGCAGTGGGAGTTCGTTCCAATGATCGACCACCCTCTCGGTGAAGAAATACTTTCTGAAGTCACCATGAAATTTTCCTCCCCTAATTTTCAGCAGATGCCCTCTGGTGGACGAAGGTCCTATAAGACGGAAGATATCCTCTTCCACCTCGATATAGCCCGTGATATATTTAAATGTCTCAATCATGATCCAAGATGGCGATTTGAGAGCAGGACGCGCTGAGCTGCTTGTCCCAGAATCGCGTTCGTCGGAAACAATTTCTAGCGGTATCTACTTACCGCGATGCTGAAGAGACGGGGCCGGAGTGCCGCTTCTGCCTCGCGGCGTCCTGGACCCAAGGGTCTCGGAAACATACAGGATCTTCTGCAGCGCATGCAGGAGGTCACAGCGACGTCGGATGGCGGCCTGCTGAGGACACAGGGAGGCGAACCCGTTGTGGACACTCCTGGGCCCGATACTACACTAAGCCCCGACGTTAGGGCACCGCCCCCGCAGCCTCAGACAACCAGCTCTCCCAGGGGCGGGGAAACCCCGGATTCAGTGGTTTTCTCCTCCCCAGAGGCAAGGAAGGATTCACTGGAGAGTTTGGAGGTTGGGGCCCACCTTTCCAGGGCCCCCATGGAGATATCTGGGGGAATACCATCTCAACATGAGGGGGAAGGACAGAAGACATCTCCCGAAGGACTTCAGGACGGTGAGCACTTCACATTTACACAAACTCCAATTGTACTGATTAAACCTGCAGAAGTGACTTTAGACTCTATTTGGGACTTAATGGCTGGTTTTGTTTAAAATATTACTCCTACATTTCAACAAATTGAAGGGAAAATGAAGGAACACGATAAAGAACTGAAGAATTTAAGAGAAGAAATGAATACTTCTAACTCATCTATTCAAAAAATAGAAAAAGAAATTGTAACATCGAAACAAATGCAAGAGACTTTAGTTAAAGACAATATTAACCTAAGGAAGAAGATTGAAATGCTTGAGAACAACTCACATAGTAATAATTTAAGGTTAATTAACTTTCCAAGACTTGAGTTAGTAACACCTAGAGATATGCTTAAGAGATATCTAGTGGAAAATTTGGAGATACCTGAAGAATCACTACCACCATTTTCACGGGTTTATTATTTGCCTGATAAAGAACAAAATCAACAACAAAAAGCAAAATCTTCAGATCAAGAACCATTAAACATTTCACAGATTTTAGAAACATCTGAAAAGGATTTAGCATCACCAGCCACTATGATCATTACTTTAGCTTTGCCAATTGATAAAACATGGTTGTTAAAACTTTACTTTAAAAATAGACAAAAAAGCTTTCTTGGTTATAAAATACAAATGTTCCCAGACTTGGCACGGGAGACGCAAAGGCGCCGCCGTGAATTTCTTCTTTTGAAATCTGGGCTTTTATCTTTGGGGGTAACTTTTTATTTGAGACACCCGTGTAAAAATATTGTGTATTACCGTACCTTTAAATATGTGTTTTTTGAACCATCACAACTGACAAATTTCGTGGCAATGTCTCGTCTGAATGTTAATAATCTTTGAGTCCTATAATTTGGATATTATGACCTCATCTCATTGCTATAGCTCTCAGTTTCTTAAATATTATTACTATTTTTCCTTATAATTTCGCCAATTTTCTTTAATTCTTGGATCATAATTTGAGGACTTGAGCATAAATAGTATAATTGTTAACTTAGGATTTATATTAGTATTGTATTTGATATCTATTCTATTCTTGCTTTCTGTACAAGTGTAATACTTGGAATTTAAATTGAAAATAATAAAAATTTAAATTAATAAATGTCTCAATCATGTCCCCTCTCTCTCTTCGTTCCTCAAGTGAGTACAGCTGCAATTTATTCAGCCTTACTTCATACGGGAGATCCTTGAGCCCCAAGACCATCCTGGTGGCCATCCGCTGAACTGACTCTATTCTCAGCACATCTTTCCAGTAATGTGGTCTCCAGAATTGAACACAATATTCCAAATGAGGTCTCACCATGGATCTGTACAGTGGCATTATGACTTCTGGCATCCTACTGATAAAACCTCTACGGATGCAACCCATCATTTGCCTTGCCTTGGAGGAAGCCTTTTCCACTTGATTGGCAGTTTTCATGTCATCACTAATGATTACTCCTAAATCCTGTTCTTCCGTGGTCCTAGCTAAGGTCTCACCATTTACGTGTAAGTCCTGCATAGATTTCTTTTACCCAGGTGCATCACTTTACATTTTTTAGCATTGAAATTGAGCTGCCAAGTCGATGACCATTGTTCCAATAGTAGTAGGTCCTGTGTCATACTGTCAGGCATAGTGCTTTTACCTACTATGTTGCACAGTTTGGCGTCATCGGCGAACAATGATATTTTTCCTCTGTATTTTATACCACATTTATATCATCTGAGTACAGGTCTTGCCTATCTTAGGGGGGAGGGGAAGACATCTTATAGTGAAACTAAGTAAGTAAAATTAATAATTACTGGATTGTGGGATCAACATTACCTTGATAAATAACGTGACTGTTGGCAGACTGAATGGACCATGCAGGTCTTTATCTGCAGTCATTTACTTTGTTACTTTATAGCTCCTGGGCAATTTTGTAAGCACTGATTTCTGTCGCAAAAACACTGATTCACTCACAGAAAGGCTTTATAAAATTACCCCCTTAGTGGAAGTATGATCTGTGTAATAAAGAGTGCTTTGCTTATCTGCAGCTGAGACTTTTTCTAGGAACAATCTTGAAACAGCCCAGAGAGTTTGCAGGTACACAAGCTAATTTTCTGAGGGAAATTTGGGGCTAGTGGGGTCCATGGATATAAAAGCACCCCTAGACTTTCTCCTGCTTTCCCACAGGTGCAACCTGCATGCAGGAACGCGTACAAAGAGATTTCACAGTGACGTTTCACCTAGGGTTACCAGATGTCCAGGAAAACCTGGACATGTCTTCTTTTTAAAGGACTACCCTGGCTCCCAGATGAACTTTCCAAAATCTGGCAGTTTGTCTGGGTTTTGGAAAGCTCAGAGCTTCGGCTGTGTCTGGAGGGTCTTCAACTAGCATGTGTGGATGATGTCACACACTTCTGTGCATGCTGAAGACACAGCCTGGAAGTTGGCAAAAAAGAGATGAGGCTTTTTGAGGGCGGGGCTGGAGGCAGAGGCAGAACAAGGCGTGGCTAGGGGGTAGAACAGGGCAGGGTCAGGTGGCTGGGTTTTCCCATTCTTAACTATGGTAACCCTAGTCTCACCCTTCCCCACTCAAATCCTGCTCTTGGTCCAGCTCCTTTTTTTGCCATGTTGGGAAGAGGGGAGGGGAGTTCAAAAGGGCTAATGTAACCACATTAACCATTATCTACACATATGGATGCTTGTAAAAACAGTCATCCTGTACAACCTGTAACAGAAAAGTATGATATTTCTCAATTTTAGAATAGATGAAATATTTATTGCACCTTGGAGGAAAATCTTGTTTGTTGTTAACACCAAGGAAATGACAAGATACTAGCTGTATGACTGTTTTGTTTTTGACAGATAGTAACAAGAAAAAGAGGCAAATTTGATTTTGACTTGCTGACAAATAGCTTTAGACATATAAAAGAAAAGCACAAATGTTATTTTAGAATAAACTTAATATCAAGTTTCAGAAACCAACGTACGTCTATGAAAGTCAGGCACAAAGGTAGACATTACAGAGACCATGGCTAAATGTACAGTAGAATAAGAACAGTCTTATATAGGTTTTGATCCTGCCTTAGAATATTACATTTCTAGGACAAGGAGTTTATGTATTTAATGAAAATATCAAAATGCTAACAGCCATCTTTGACAGCAGTGTTCTTGTTTGAAGATATAATGCCTTCAATTCTTGAAAACAAATATGTATAGCTACAAGGGGTCGCTGAAAAGTTCTCAGCTCAATCAACAAAGTTAGGGCAGTTTCCATCGAGGGCTATACAGTACACTCACCCCCTCTTTTATTAAGGTGCACTAACCGATTAGCGATTGTGCTAATTGATTTAGTGCACGCTAAACCGATTAGTGCGCGCTAATCGGTTAGTGCACCTTAGTAAAAGAGGGGGGTTAGTCTGGTGATTTTCCTTTTTTTTTTTTTTTGTTCCGTCAGAAAAATATTGTATAAGACCTGGTTACAATTTAATTCACTTCATATATTCCTTATGCTGTTTCTAATTGAGAATATTTCATTTTTTTTCCACTTTTTTACTCCTCAAAAAATTTAATAAATAAGTTGAACAAAAAAAGAAAAAGAAAAATATGGAACAAAAAAAGTTGAAAATGGCTGGACTAACCCTCCTCTTCTATGAAACCGCGTTAGCGGTTTTAGCGCAGAGAGAGCACAGAGAGCCGCACTGCTCCCGACGCTCATTGAGTTCCTATGAGCATCGGGAGCAGCGCAGGCCATTCAGCATGGCTCCCCGCGCTAGAAACTGCTAACGCAGTTTCGTAGAAGAAGGGGGTAAGTGTATAGCCATCGAAGGAGACTGCTCCAACTTTGTTGGTTGGGCTGAGAACTTTTCAGTGGCCCCTTGTACATTTTAGGAAATCATGGGCCCAATATTCAGACCATTGCATTAAGTGGCTGGCAAACGGCTTCCAGCTGTGGGCTGAACTAACTCTGGATATTCAATGCTGGGGCAGGTTTTCAGGATATCCCCAATGAATATGCATGAGAAAGATTTGCATTCCCACTGCATCCATTACATGTAGATCTCTCTCGTTCATATTCATTCAAGATATCCTAAAATCTGATCTGCTTGCAGCCCTCAAGGACTGAACTTGGACAACCTCGTCTTATAGCAAAGATGACTGGGATAAAGAAAAGTCTGGGGGTCAACATTGTTTTGGATAATGATGCCTATGGAGTAGGTGTGAGTGTGAATTGCTCCTGCCCCCACTAGAATCCTGTGGATGACCAGATGAGTGTGGAAAAGGTTTTGGATGCGGGGAGTGAGCTATTTTCTGTGGCTTTTGGAGACATGTTTTTATACCTGTATTAATCAGGTGGGGATGTAGAGAGGGAGGCCATAGCCTTAAGGAAAAGGAATAGGATTCAAAATACCACCTTTCTATAATTTCAAACAAAGCAGTTTATATATTACTAGTTGTTTAGCCCATTACATTAACGGGTGCTAGCAGCCCTTCTCCCTTATTTTTACCTCCTCCCTGTCCAGCAACACCTCCCCCCCCCTTTCCCTGCTCCCCCCATATAGCAGTAGCCCTTCTCCTTTTATCTCCCCCTGTCCAGCAGCACCCCTCCCATTCCCTCCTCCCCCTGTCCAACAGTAGCTCTTCTCCTTTATGTCCTGCTCCTCCCCTGTCCAGCAGTAGCCCCAGGAAAAGAGTGAGGATCACAGGACCAAAGCTTTTACTCCAATCCTCTTGATGCCTGACATCCAAGTAGGGGAAATCCACTCTCCCCACCTCCTTGATCCTGCTGCACTTCCTCCTCGGCTATACACACACTTACATACAGCTCTCCGGCTCCTCGCGCCCCTCCTCCACCTTCCACTTCTTCGGCGGGGGCCGTTTTCTTTATTTTGTTTTCTTTTCACGTGTTCCTCCATCACGGAAAAACAGCACTACCAGCCAACTTAGTCCCTTGCCGCACCCTTCCCGCGGTCCCAACAAACGTCCTTACTCCAGCAGGGGCCGCAGCACTCTAAACACGCTGCTTCGCGGCCTGCTACTGCCCTGATTTGCTCTGCCCGACACGGCAATTTGATTTGCGAATCGTTCGGGCCAGGAGGGAGCCCAAGTCTTCCTGGCCCAGGCGACCCCTTACCCCCACCCCGCACTACATTACGGGCAGGAGGGATCCCAGGCCCTCCTGCCCTCGACGCAACCCCACCTCCCCCCAACGAACGCCCCCCCAGAACCCCCGATCGCCCTCCCCAGCTGACCCACGATCCCCCGGCCGACCCCATGACCCCCCCCACCCCCACCCCCCTTCCTCGTACCTTTTTTCCAGTTGGCCTGACAGACAGGTGCCAAACCCGGCAGAATGGGGCCGGTTTGGCCCAGCCATCCCAAAGCCCCGCCCACAGGTGGGGCCTAAGGTGCCTGGGCCAATCAGAATAGTAATGTAGTGCGGGATGGGGGTAGGGGGGTCACCTGGGCCAGGAGGGCTTGGGCTACCTCCTGGCCCGAACGAGTCACGGGGGAGAGGGGTGGTCGCCGGGGCCAGGAGGGCTTGGGCTCCCTCCTGGCCTGAACGAGTCACAGGGGGATTGTCGCCGGGGCCAGGAGGGCTTGGGCTCTCTCCTAGCCCGATGTTAATTGCAAAGGGGGGGTGATGGATCGCGGCAAGAGAGATGCCTCATCTCCCCTACCGCGATGCCATCACTCAAGTGTCGCGACCCGCGGCAGGAGAGATAGGGCATCTCTCGGTAGGGGAGATGAGGCATCTCTCCTGCTGCGATGGTTGCGGTGGATAAATTGCCAGGCCGCTGAACTGATGGCGCCAGCGGCCATCAGCTCAGCGGCCCCTTTTTCGGCACTTAGACCTGGTTTGACTACGTCTAAGTCAAAAAGGTCTAAGTGCCGACTAGGCAACCTGTAAATATTCTGGTTATACCTGTTGTACGCCTAGGTGTAGGTCGGCCCACCTCCCGCCCACTGCCCGCCCTTTCCCCTCCTCTAAACCCACCTCTTTTCTCTCTGTGCGTCTAGAGGCAGGGGAAAAGCCTAAGCTGTTTTTAGATACGTCTAAAAAACAGCTTTGGTTATGGGTACTTGGACGATCAGGCTCTTTGATCGTCCAAGTAGCCATTTAGGACACTTTTTAGACGTTTTTTTAAATTATTATTACCCCCATAGCCTGCATCTTGTACGTTTGTCTGCAGTTCTTCTTTGGTTTTCCTTGTGTTGCTTTTACTTTACTAACCAGTACATTAATGGTGGAACATGTGAGCCCACCAAAAAACCCCAAACCCTATTGTATTACCATATAAGTGGCACCTGCAGCCATAAGGGCTATTGGGGTTGTAGGCAGGTGGGTTTTGGGGGTATTTTTGGGGAGCTCACCATGACCTATAAGGGAGTTCTGGTGAGATGATTATGTGGCACCCTTTTTGTGAAGTTCACAGCACGAGTTTCAAGTTTATTAGCTTTTTACATACCGCCCTGTAAGGTGCCCCACTGCTCTGTTGCTATGTCTGGATGGATAATTCCATCACAATGCTGGCCCCTTCCATGTCCAAAAGGTCTTGTTCTGGGCGTTTGGAACTTGGATGAATTTTTAGTTGAGAATATAGTATAAAGATGTAGTGGTAGTCTGGACGTACAGATAGACAATTTTAAAAAACAAATTATTTGTATATACTTTTTGAGAATGGACATTTTGCCACTGCCGACTTTGGGCGACTAGCACCCTATGTCCAAATCAAACTTAGATGTTTCTTTTGATTATGCTCCTCTATGTATACACCAAAACTGAGGTTATAAGTTTTATAACCTCTTTTTCTTTCTTCTCTTTAGAGACATTACTCTGTTTTGCGGCATCCACTGTGTGTCTTTTCAGCTGAAAAAGAAGTGCATCTGTGACATCAAATTATCACCATAGAACAAAGAGTTCTTCATTGTTACATTTAATAGATTAGGGCTCCTCATGCAGTTGCTCAAGAGCAAACTTAATTTATTATTGTTTGAGAAAAGCAATCATTTTGCAAATGTCTATAAGCATTGTTTCCTCTGAAACATTTAGTTCCAATGTTGTTTATTTTTTTTCATGTCTGCTGTCTAGCTTCAGCCATTGCTTTTGCTTGTTTGCATTAAAATTAAGCAGTGGAAGGTGGACATTTTATTAGTATATGCTTTGTACTGGCAGTTTAATGCCACATAGTAAAACTGAAATAAAAAATAACTCCCCCCCCCCTTTTACAAAGTCATGGTAGCAGCTGTCACATGTTAAATGCTCTAATGCAGTGGTTTCCAACCATGTCCTGGAGGACCACCAGGCCAATCGGGTTTTCAGGCTAGCCCTAATGAATATGCATGAGAGAGATTTGCATATAATGGACGTGACAGGCATGCAAATCTGCTCCATGCATATTCATTAGGGCTAGCCTGAAAACCCGATTGGTCTGGTGGTCCTCCAGGACAGGGTTGGGAACCACTGCTCTAATGCCCTTTAAATCCCTATGGGCAACTCAGAGATGATCACAATAGCAGCCGCTACTGCAGCTTTGTAAAAGGAGCCCTAAATTAGGTAGATACTTTTCATCGGAGTAACAATATATTTCTTATTTATCTTTGGGAAGCTAACATTCCCTTCATAGCAGTATTTGCCATTTCCCGCATCATGAACACCTTTCAACCCCCCTCTGCTGCCATGAGCATAAGAGACATGCTGCACCCGACAGTGATTAAGAATTTAAAGATACACTCACCCGCAGCCCCAGAGGAACTGATAAAAGAAAACTCAAGGGAAAAGTCCACAGATCAGCCTTAAACTGGTAAAAGGGGCCTGTTTCTGCCAGAGTCAACAACAGAACAAATTTCAACTGTGCTTTTATTTTTAGCTAAAGGGAAAGGAGACAATGCACAACATATCCCAAGGTGAGGAAGAGACTAGGTGTATCCCCTAAAGCCAGCACTGCTCAGCCGGAGCATCCCTTAGCTCAATTGTCTTAGGCCAGAACAGAAGCTATAAGCAGAAATCAGAAGCTAGTAGGAAAGCATCTATCCGCCTGCTGGAGATAAAGCATACTGGTTGATCATGAGGCTATACATCTAATAAGACAGAGTCCATCTACTCTTATCTATACCTGCTGGTAGATGGACATAACCAAATAGTCTCTGGATTCATCAGCTGAAGTCACTAAAGAAAGGCAGGGTACACAGTTATATTTGTAACTTATAAAATATGAGGGTTGTTTGAAAAGTTTGATAAAAAGCAAGTTAAACTTTTTTTTTTTTTTAAAGAACAGCTTTATTTCTCAACGTAGTCTCCTTCGAGGGCTATACACTTAACCTTCCCCCCCCCCTTTTATTAAGCTACGTTAGGGGTTTTATTGCCAGCCACAGCAGTATTAGCTTGATGCTCATAGGATTTCTGAGAGGCGGAGCTAATACCACCGCAGCCAGCGATAAAAAAGCCTTACATGGCTTCATAAAAGGGAAGGTTAGTCCAGTGAAGTTCCAGTTTTTTCATCCCGTCTGAAAAATAGGTTTTGTCAAACTGAGCAAAATACTCATTGACAGCATCGATGACATCCTCATTTGATGAAAATTTCCACCAAGCCACATTTGAAAGTTTGGGAACAGGATAAAGTCAGATGGGGCCAAGTCCAGGGAATAGAGCGGATGAGGAATCAATTTGAAGCCCAATTTGTGCAATTTTGCCATTGTGACGGTTGATTTGTGGAATGGCATGTTATCCTGGTGAAAGAGCACTTTTTTTGTGTGCCAAACTTGGCCATTTTTCCTTCAACTCATCTTTCAAATGGACCAACAATGTTGCACAATAGGCATAAGCGCCAGCTCTGTGGGTGCCTGAGCACTCCCAATATTTTTCCCTGTATGCCTGTAGATCTGAGAAAGCAAACTCCATGCTGCAGAGCTACAGGAAAACACAGGCAGGAAGTGCTTCTGTGTCTTAGTTACTGCTCCTGCCTCTCCTACAGCCTGTTCAATAGAATACAGGGGAGGAGGGAATACTGTAGCCTAGCAGCTGCCAATGAGAAAGGCAAGTGCAAGAGACTGACATTGGCAAAATCAACAGACAGTTTCAGATAACTTTATTGGCCTGACAATTTGACCTGTGCTGCCAAAGTAATAACTAGCAGTTAAGATTAAAAAAGACAGAGAGATACTGGGAGAGGAATACAATGGAGCAAGGGAGTGAAGGGAATGGAAAGGGGGTAAGGGTTAGGAGAGTAAGACGTTTTGATAATCCACCACTAAAATAAATGAATGCTAAATTGATTGGAACTGGTTTAGCAACCACGTTAAAAGGTTTTTGGTTTTTTAAAAAAATATTCTTTATTCATTTTTAAAACTTACAATAAGTGCAACAGCATATAACAACAATTTATACTTAAATACATCACTTAATATTCTATTAGAAACTAATTCAGATCCCATATCCCTCCCTCCCCCATGTTCAATAACTTTCATCAAAGATATAATAACCCTCCCCCCCCCCTCCACATTATTTGCACTCATAAGAAAACCAATGTTATTTTACTGGAAGGACATGGGGGGAGGAGGAAGGGATTATGCCTGTATTTGATGCCATAATTTGAAAAATATCTTTAAAATAGATTCTTTATGGCAGCTCTGAAATACAGAGACCTATGATTGAAAGGGAAATAGAGTGTAACACCATCTCCTTTTTTTCACAAAATTAAAACTCTCAATCCCTTGTTACATTTTATGGGAGACAGTGGTGTGAGACTTACCCCCTCTTTTACTAAGGTGCGCTAACCGATTAGCATGCGCTAAACGCTAATGCGCCCATAGACTAACATGCACGTGTTAGCATTTAGCGCGCGCTAAATCGGTTAGCGCACTTTAGTAAAAGAGGGCCTAAGTGGGCTCATTATGCTGTATAGTCCCAAAGAAATAGAAAAGCAGCAGCTGGAAGAGGTTACAGGAGAGATGGGTGAATATGGAAGGGAGTAAAAGGTTCTTCATTTGGTTTCCTCTTGACTCAGCTCCTAAGCCCTGGTTTTCCATTCTCACTGTCAGCACAGCTCTGCTACAGGCTAGCTTTGGGGGTCTGTGACCTTTGTGGCAGTGTAGGGCATCGTGACTGAGGGGGTACTGCTATAGTAGTGTGCCATCCCTTATCCTGCCACATAATATGAGCCAGGAAAAGAGGGGAGTGAGGGTATAATGGTGCTGGGTAGAGAAAGCAGGGGCGTTTGGTAAAAAGAGAAAGTAAAAAGGATGTTGTGCTGGGATCTTCACTAATGAAGGGGCATTGTGCCAAAGTTGTTACAACCAAATGAGGTGCCAGTTTCCATTTATTCAGAAGGCACTACAGTCAGTGTTAACTCAGCTCCCCACTGAGCAAGCACTTACTCTGTAACCACTAGAGCTTTAGCAGGTGGGCAGGCACACAATGGGTTGATATTGTGGCCGGGCCAGGCCCCGAGCAAGTGGGAAAACCCGGCTTGGACTACAGGTAAGATTTTTCTGCGCCTTTTATGTGGTTGGTGAAAGGAAAACCCGGACACTGGATTCCATTCAAACAAAACTTCACCGGGTTTATTATAAGGAAAAAGAAATTCCCAAAACATAAACTGCTTTTCACAGTCACTAGTCACACAGTTCACTTTACATAATTTCAGTGTCTGTTGTATGAAATATAGTCTAGGGACTGGACAATCCTTGTCACCACTTTATAAGCAAAAGGAAATCAAAATAGGACTTCTCCGTCCCTCAATAGGCTAGTATGCCCTTCTTAGGGCTGCTGGCTATTTTAGGCCACAGTCCTGGACAGCACGGCTCTGGCACGTCAGGTGCCAGCACTTCTCTACACCATAGGATAAGAAAAAAACAACCCTTCTTCTTTTGGCTTTTATTATTATTATTAGCAATTTGTCCCATTAAGGACTTTCACAGCCTGCACTGCAGTCTGTGTGGAAGCAAGCTCCCCTTTGCACATAGCAGTTCAGGCCCTCCCAAATGCTACCACATTCCTTGAGCTTTGATTACTAAGGGACCTTGCCTGCTAATAAGGCTTTTATGCCTGGGTTAAACAGGCAGGCTCTGCTGCCCTGATGCTTCTATGGCATTAAGCACAGGCTTCTCTGTGCAGTCTTTACTTGAGATGGAGGAATGTCACAGCTTATAACTTTTAATTCAGGTTCCCATACGAATCTCTGGCACACTTAACTCTGCTTCAGCCTCACTGCACCACCCCCACCCTGGGTCACTGGGTGTTTTCAGTCTCTATGCATTCCCCTGCTTCACTCTCCACCTCCCATCCCCCTCTCTGGGTGTTTGGAAAAGTTTCCTGGCCAGGTTCTTCTACTTCTGCAAGAACCTCTAGCTCTACCTCCTCAGGCTCCCATGGGAATTCACAATACCTAGCTGACTGTTGGATTCCTCTCCCTGCTTGTTGGCCTGCGGCAATCACATGTTCCTGGTGGTTTGCAAAGAGACTTGGTCTGTCTCTCCTATTAGTCAGCTGGGGTTAATTTATTCACCTGCCTTCCTCCTGCTTGAGGCTTATGTGACTGCAGAGCCTAGCAAACTCTACCCCGTTCTGTGTTGACTCTCTGTTTCTCCTTAGAGCAGGGAAAGGAATAATAGGGGATAGATAGTGTTTTGGGTGCCCTCCCTGCTGGAATTCCTGGCTGTGACATCACCTGCCTTTTCTCCCTTCTGTCTTTCTGTCCTAAACTAGGGCTTTTAGCAGGGTGTACAGGTTTTATTTTAGGGATTGCAGGTTTGAGGACTATATTCTTGACTGGGCTAGCAGTCTTTTTAGCCGTGACAGGAGTTTCCCTGTCACAATATGAATGCATACCTCTAGGTTCATTAGTTTCCTTCTCAGCATATGACCTTTGGTATTTTCAGTCTGAGAGCACGAAGCACCACATGCAAATATGGCCCTAGGAACTGTGGAGCAACTGATTGCTGAGCTTCAAAGGTTTATGTTTCAAGTGGTGCAGCAGCTCGTAAGGCCTTTCCGGATGTATATGAATGCTATTATATTTCAGTCTGTGAGTTCTAGATATGAATGGTGTCTGGTGCTCTGGGAAGGGAAAGTAGGAATATGATTAATGTGACCATACATCCTGTTTTGAATGGGACCATCCCGTTTTTAGCTCACTTGTCCCGTTGTTCCCATGCACAGCTTTGGGACGCCAAAATGTCCCGTTTTCAAAAGAAGCAGGACAGGCAAGCTAAAAATGGGCCACTGCCACCTATTTCTCCAAGCCAATGCCACACTAACAGATCTTCGTGCAGTGACTGCACAACCCTTCCCTCTCCCCCCCTCCCCGACGTCATGTCAGAGAGGAAGTTCTGGGCCAGCCAATCGCTGCCTGACGTGATGTCGGCAGGGAAAGCTTGTGCAGTCGCTGCACGAAGATGATCTGTTAGTGCGGCAGTGGGTTCCTGCACCACGGAGAGGCACTGCAAGGACTGCTGGGACCAGATGGGTTACACCTGACCAAGAGGGGGAAGAACGTCCTTAGACACCGTCTATCCCGCCTACTACACAGGGCTTTAAACTAGGTAAGTTGGGGGAGGGTACGGGCTACCAATACTCTTTAGAGTCTGAACTAAGTAAACACTACATTTCTGAGATACATTACAATTCTGGGTCTAGGGAGAGTACACATAACAATTCTGGGTCTAGAGGGAGTACACACTGTAATTCTGGGACCAGCGAGAATGCACACGCTGCAAATTGCACTAAAGGAGCTCAAGTAGCCCAAACGGGAATACCCCCACAGGGTACACACATTACCGAGTCTGAGATAGGAGCACACTGTAGTCATGGGGAGTCCGGGATAGGTGCACGCTGTAACTCTGGGTCTAGGGAGTGTAAGAGACACGCGAAAAATACTAATGGTGTCCTAGTTGATAAAGAGGGATTGTCCCCATTGAGAAATAACAAACACACAACATGGAGGGCTATGTACGTCAACGCCCACAGTCTGGGAAACAAGATCCTAGACTTGGAAACAGAAATGAGGAATGCCGACCTGGATGTGGTGGCGATATCTGAGACTTGGCTCACAGACTCCCACGGGTGGGACATGGTCATACCAGGTTACAACTTGCTTCGCCGGGACAAGGAGGGTAAAATGGGAGGTGGTGTAGCATTATATACTAAAGATGACATTAAGGTTACCAGAATCACGGATGTACAGTACACTGGGGAATCCCTTTGGGTAAATTTGGCGTAGTATACAGACCCCCAAGACATCAAGAAGACCTAGATATGGAATTAATCGGAGATATAGAGAATATCACCTTGCGGGGAGACACAGTATTGGTAGGTGACTTCAACATGCCCGATGTGGATTGGGTCACACTTTCCTCTGCTTCCGGCAGCAACAGGAAGCTATTAAACTCTTTGCATGGAGCAGGACTCAGGCAACTGGTATTTGAGCCAACAAGGGATCAGGCAATTTTGGACCTGGTACTTACCAATGAAGAAAGTATCAAAGAGGTCTCGGTGGGTGAAACTTTGGCCTCCAGTGACCACAATATGATATGGTTCAATCTCAGGAAAGATTTCACGAAATCTACCACACTGACCAAGGTTCTCAAGTTCAAGGACACAAACTTCCAAGACATGGGAGACTTCGTTCACCAAGCGTTACAAATCCAAGCAGACACCAACAGCGTGAAGGAAATGTGGTCAACTTTGAAAACCACCATACAGGAAGCAACCAACCGCTATGTTAAATCAGTAAGCAAACGGAATAGGAACAACAAGCCACAGTGGTTCTCTACTGAGATCTCGGACCTCATCAAAGAGAAGAAAAAAGCATTCATCTCTTACAAACAATCAGGGACACAGGACTCCAGAGAAGATTATCTGACCAAGTCAAGAGCCGTCAAAGCAGCAGTTAGGGAGGCCAAATTCCGCATGGAGGAGTCTCTAGCAAAGAACTTCCAGAAGGGCGATAAATCTTTCTTCAGGTATATCAGTGACAGGAAAAAGAACTCGGGCGGGATAGTACGACTCAGAAAACCAGACGGAGACTATGTAGAAACGGACTCGGAAAAAGCCCAACTGTTAAATGAATACTTCTGTTCAGTCTTCACCCGCGAGGTGCCGGGAATCGGCCCTCAACCACAGACAAGGATTAAATCAGTAGACCCGTTTAGTAATTTCAAATTTACACCCAGCAGCGTCTACTGCGAGCTGTCAAAAATCAAGGTCAACAAGGCAATGGGGCCTGACAACCTACACCCTAGGGTACTCAGGGAGTTGGGTGATGTCTTGGCGGAACCGCTATCCGCGCTCTTCAATCTCTCCCTTAGTACAGGTAACGTCCCGATGGACTGGAAGACGGCTAACGTCATTCCACTACACAAGAAAGGCTCCAGGATAGAGATGGCAAACTACAGACCAGTGAGTCTCACTTCAATAGTGAGCAAACTAATGGAAACCTTAATCAAACACCAATTGGATAGGATCATGGACGAGGAGAATCTACAGGATCCCCGCCAACATGGATTCACTAAGGGGAGATCCTGCCAATCCAATCTGATCAGCTTCTTTGACTGGGTGACGAGGAAGCTGGATGTTGGTGAGTCCCTGGACATCGTCTACCTGGATTTCAGCAAAGCATTTGATAGCGTGCCACACCGCAGGTTGCTGAGCAAGATGAGTTCTTTAGGTTTGGGCGACACATTAACCAAATGGGTTGGGAACTGGCTTGGGGGTAGGCTTCAGAGGGTGGTGGTGAATGGCACCCCCTCCGAAATGTCGGAGGTGATAAGTGAGTGCCACAAGGCTCCGTCCTGGGCCCGATCTTGTTCAACATCTATATAAGAGACTTGACGGAAGGGCTCCGAGGTAGAATAACATTATTCGCCGATGATGCCAAACTGAGCAATGTGGTGAGCAAAAGCACAACAGACAAAAAAGCAATGGCAGACGATATGGTGCATGACTTACTTCTGCTGGAGCACTGGTCTAGGTCCTGGCAACTCAGCTTCAATGCCAAAAAATGCAGTCATGCACCTGGGAAGCCAAAATCCATGCAAGATTTACACCCTAAATGGCGAGATTCTGACAAGAACTGAAGCAGAAAGAGACTTAGGGGTGATTGTCAGGGAAGACATGAAGTCTGCAAACCAAGTGGAGCAAGCTTCATCCAAAGCAAGGCAAATCATAGGTTGCATACGCAGGAGTTTCGTCAGCCGTAAACCTGAAGTCATTATGCCACTGTATAGATCCATGGTGAGACCGCACCTGGAGTACTGTGTGCAATTCTGGAGGCCGCATTACCGCAAGGATGTGCTGAGACTGGAATCGGTCCAGAGAATGGCCACCAGGATGATCTCGGGACTCAAAGAGCTCCCATACGAGGAGCGGTTAGGGAAATTGCAGCTCTACTCACTCGAGGAACGTCGAGAGAGGGGGGATATGATCGAGACATTCAAGTATCTCACGGGCCGCATCGAGGTGGAAGAAGACATCTTCTTCTTCAAGGGTCCCGCGGCAACAAGGGGGCATTCGTGGAAAATCAGGGGCGGGAAACTGCACAGTGACACTAGGAAGTTCTTCTTCACTGAAAGGGTGATTGATCGCTGGAATAGTCTTCCACTTCAGGTTATTGAGGCCAGCAGTGTGCCAGATTTTAAGGCCAGATGGGATAGACATGTGGGATCTATCCGCAAAGATAGATAGAGAGGGTCACTGGAGTGGGCAGACTTGATGGGCCGTGGCCCTTATCTGCCGTCTATTTCTATGTTTCTATGTTTCTATGATAGAAACATTCAAGATCCTGAAGGGCATAGAAAAAGTAGACAGGGACAGATTTTTCAAATTATGGGGCAGCACAAGTACAAGGGGGCACTCGGAGAAATTGAAAGGGGACAGGTTTAGAACAAACGCTAGGAAGTTCTTTTTCACTCAGAGGGTGGTGGATACATGGAACGCGCTTCCAGAGGCTGTAGTAGACAGGAACACATTAAATGGTTTCAAAGAAGGTTTGGATAGATTCCTAGAAGAAAAAGGGATTGAGGGGTATAGATAGGTATAGACCACTACTCAGGCAATGGGCCTGATGGGCCGCCGCAAGAGCGGACCGCTGGGCAGGATGGACCTAAGGTCTGCCTCAGCGGAGGCAACTTCTTATGTTCTTATTAAATATGATCCTTGCCAGGAAGGGTGGGAATAAAAATTTTGAAATGTACAATGAATCTTGCTTAGGAAGAATGAGAGATGGGCGATACTAGCCTGCAGGGAGGGGGAACGACCAAGGTAAAGTGAGAGAGAACCCAATGAGAGAAGAAATTAGTAGGGTGCAAAGCAGGTCAAGTCAGGAGGAAGCAGAGAAGTATAGAAGGGGGGGATGGAGTAGGCATGGGCAGTGATATTAAGCATTCTACCCCAAAACAAAAGTCAAACTGCATTGAAGTGAGGGAAAAACAGAAGAAGAGAAGAAGAAGAAGACATTAAGGCAGGGAAGGACTGAGAAAGAAGTAGAAATAGTCTAAGACAGGGGTGCCCATACATTTTGGGCTTGCGAGCTACTTTTAAAATGACCAAGTCAAAATGATCTACCAACAATAAAAAAAATTTTAAAAACACAAAGCACACTGTACACAGAGAAAATGTTAATTATCATTTATATTCCAGGGTTTTTTCAAAGAGGTCAAGGCAGATGACTCTATGCACTGTCACCTCAGTAACAACCATACAAAAATAGACAAATATACCCCCCTCCCTTTTTACTAAACCACAATAGCAGTTTTTAGCGCTGGGTACTGCGCTAAATGCCCTGCACTGCTCTCAATGCTCATAGGCTCCCTGTGCTAAAAACCGCTATTGCGGTTTAGTAAAAGGGGGCCATAGTGCAAAATATAGACAGCAGATATAAATTCTCAAAACGGACACATTTTGATCATTAAATTGAAAATAAAATCATTTTTTCTACCTTTGGTGATTTCATGAGTCTCTGGTTGCACTTTCTTCTGACTGTGCATCCAATATTTCTTCCCTTCTTTCAGCCTGTATGCTTCCTCTCCTCCAGATCTCATTCCCTCCCTAAACTTTTTCTTCCTCTCTCCCTGCCCTTTCTTTCTCTCTCTTCATGCCTCCTTCCTTCCTACTCAACCTCATGGCCTGGCATCACTCTCCTTTCCTTCTATCTCTTCCTCCCCTGCCATGCTCTGGCATCTCCTCTCCTTCCTTTCTCTCTGGTCTGGCATCTGTCTCCTTAATTTACCTTACCTCCCCCCATGCCCTGGCATCTTTCTGCTCTCCTTCTCTTCTATTTCTCCCTACCCCCCCCCCCTCCATTATCTGGCATTTTCTCTCCTTCCTTGCCTCTGGTCCGGCATCTGTCTCCTTCCCTTCTCTCTCCTTCCATGGTCTGGTTTCTCTTTTCCTTCCCTTCTCTTGGAAGCCTGTGGCATTTACTGTGCTTCTGCTGCCGTCTCCGTGTTTGGTAGACAGGCTGGAGGTAAAGGGCAGCATCACCCCACACGTTACAATGTCTGGTTTGGACCTCTCAGACTTGCCGGCTAGTGGCCAAGCAATATAGATGCATTATAATATTTTTTGTTTTATTTTTAATCCCTACTTGCTCTGCCTTCTGGAGAAGCCCCAGTGAAGGAACGGACGCAGCCACTTGCCTTCTCTGGCTCTGGGGATGCTGGAGCGGGAGAGGGTGACAGAAAAATATGTGGGGAGAACGGCACTCACCCATTTATGTTCGGCGGTGCTCTCCTCGGGGGCGGACACGAGCGGAAACGTTCCACAAAGATGGAAGGCTGCCGCGTCCTGCCCCTGCTCCTTCGGCAGTCCAAATACTTGCCGCTGCGGCTGCAGCTGCAGCCAGCTACCAAGAGTGTCGCGCCCCAAGGCCGGAGTTTGCAGGGTGCGTCATTCCTGTTTCAGAGCATGCGTTGTTAGAGGAACTGAACCCAGGCGGGGGGCGGGCTCTAACACTGCGTGCGCCGGCTTCCCTTCTCTTCTGAAACAGGAATGACATAACTTCCTGTTTCAAAGAAGGGAAGCCAGCGCACACAGTGTTAAAGCCCTGCAGCCTGAGTTCAGTTCGCTTGTGGGCAAGAGGGCAGTGAGTGAGTGGAAGGGAGGGAAGCTGTCTTCACCAGGCAGTCGGGGAGAGGAAGGCTGATCGGCCGGTAGATTTTGAAGGCAATGCGAGTCTATCACGGAGCCCGGGATGGGCTCCGCGATCGACTCACTTTGCCTTGGCGATCTACCGGTCGATCGCGATCGACCTATTGGGCACCCCTGGTCTAAGAGAAAAGAAAGTGTACGGTGTACACAGGTTTGTTAGGGAAGTGGGACTACTGAGGAATAGCTAGGATGGGGAGAATATTGGTTGAATAGATGGTTCAAGGTGGACTGGATGGCACAGCATAAGTGTGGTGTATGTGTCTGGGAATAGGATGGTAAACTGAATTGGGGTTGGAAAAAAACCGATGGGACTTGCAGTACTATCCCTAATGTTTTATCATTTCACAGAACTCTTGCCTTTGATCTGCGTGGCCTCCATTTCTTCAAGTAAAAATGTTTTATCATTTCACAGAACTCTTTTATTTTTTTCCACTTTTTTGATAAATGCAAAAGTTGTTCATTCAAATGGCTGTCAAACGTTAACTATATGTCACATCTGACTGAAACTCTGTCAATGATGGTTTGAAGAATGAAGCTAGCCAACAGTGATGCCACTTAATGGAATGTGGTGCAATCATGAAATTTACTAAGCTTCATAAACAAACCTCATACTAAAGTATAAGTTATGCATCTATCACTGCCACTTAGACACATATACATATGCTAGTTCTATGGCTGCTACCATGTTTCCCCGAAAATAAGACAGTGTCTTATATTCATTTGAGACCCAAAAAAGGTACTAGGTCTTATTTTCGGGTAGGGCTTATTTTTTCATGTACATGATCATCTCTCCCTTCCTCTCCTTCACCCCAATTCTTCCTCTTTGCTTTCCGCAACATCTTTCCTCCCCTGTCACCCATCCCTTGTGCCTTCCCTCTGCAGCATCTTTCTATCCCTCCATCCCTCCCATCCCCCTGTGCAGCAGAACCCTTGCCCAGCTTCCATTCTTCCCTCCCTCCCATCCCTCGTGTAGCAGAACCCTTTGCCCACTTTCCATCCTTCCCTCCCTCCCATCCCCCTATGAACCCTTGCCCAGCTTCTATCCTTCCCTCCCATCCCTCGTGCAGCAGAACCCTTTGCCCAGCTTCCATCCTTCCTTCCCTCCCATCCCCCTGTGCAGCAGAACCCTTGCCCAGCTTCCATCCTTCCCTCCCTCCCATCCCTCATGCAGCAGAACCCTTGAGCACCCACCACTGTACCCGCCGCGCAGCCGAACCGCCCCAGCGAGAAGGCCACGAAGTAGCCTGTGAGTGCTTCTGGCCTGATGCTCCTCTGCAGCAAGGTATTTATGGTCACGGTCGGCGGGAATCGGTTGGGAGGGAAGGATGGAGGGTCAGCAGGGGTTCGGCGGTTTGACTGCGCAGTGGGAGCGGGGTGGGGGAAAGCACAGCTGCCTATGACTAGGGCTTATTTTCGGGGATAGGGCTTATATTAAGATCTACCCTGAAAATCATGCTAGGGCTTATTTTCGGGGTAGGTCTTATTTTCGTGGCAACACGGTATAAATGTCACACAAGCACCAGTTATACTAGTATTTTATATAGGAAAGTGGCTGCATGCTTTCACACCTAAGAGGTGCCCTCCAGGCACCTATAAATAGTTGTGGTTATAGAATTACCCCCTTATATAGGTGCAGTTATAACCAACTGAAGCATCGTCCAGAGGACACAGAGTTTCACAGAATCAGATGCTGCCCTTGAAACATGCTGACTAGCTTTTCATTGGATTAACACCACATTCCTGACTAGTTTTTGCAAGATGGCTCCAGACTCTGCCCACTGCAGCATTGTGTTTCTTAGGGACTGAAATCTTCCATTTCCATTTTGTAAATGGCTTCTAAATGAAAATAGACACCAATGAGATTTACTAGGATGGTGATGAAGTAACCAGAGTAAAATCCAATTTTTCTGTGCCTCTCTATCCCTATAGCTTTGCAAACGGAGGGTTTACTTTTAGTAGCATTTTGAAAATCTTTGTTATTTCTAACTCTCTGACCTCGCTAAAAATATTAAATATGGAGAGTTGGGTATTTTGTGGTTCACATTCCTTGTTAGATCTTCAGCTCCTGAATAGTGAGATCCATTTAAAATATGCAGCTTGCTGTGTTCCATGGCTCAATTTGCCATATCATACTTCAGTAGCAAAGAAAAACTAATCAATCATAATTCAGACCTAAGCTTTCCCAAGGTGAAATTTCTCTGAACTAGAGCTGTAAAATTGAATAAAATCAATAGAATAAGCCCCAAACAAAAATATTGTGTAATCAAGCATTGCACAGTACAGGATGAAGGTCTGCTATTGTTAACTGTCTCAGTACACAGGTCCACCACATAAGTTTGTCTTCATTTTTTCAGAAGTCACTGCCACTGGTTTGCATTCATTTATGAGCCAACCACTGTACTGAACTTTAAAATAAGGACAATTAGTGAGCTCTACAAGCAGTACTGCTGGCTATGTGCGGCTAGGTGGCAATTCAACACAGCTGTCAAGCACATATGACACTTCCATTTTCTGTTCCATATTGTAGTGGATGATATCAACAATTGGAAGAGAAGCTGACACATCGGTAAAACCTATTACCCTTTTCAGCATTCCAGGGGGTATTATTGTCCAATATGCACCAGTAGGTAGAGGTGCAAACAATACAGTGAACTTCATTACTGAGTTTCAAGCTAGTCCAGAATCCAGCAATCATTGAGCAACCGCTCAGTCATACATGCACCACTAATATAAAATATAAGAAAAGCTGTGCGAGTCAGATCAAGCCCAGCATCCTGTGTCTAGTATCAGGTGGTACTCCCCACCCCCCAGACAATCTTCTTGGTGGTAGCCTCTACGTTGTGGAACTCACTCCCATCTAACATGAGGCAAGAAACCAATACTGCTAAATTCAAATCTAACCTTAAAGCCTTTATTTTCAAAGACGCGTATGAGGTTTAGACCTTGAGCTTGATTTCGGTTATGCCTAATGTCCGTTTGTCTTTTCCTCCCCCATCAATTTTTTTTATTTTTAGTATTGCAAACCTACCTTTCTCCCTTTATGTATCATGTGAAGTTTTATATTTTAACTGTGTTAGTCAGATCCCCCTGTTTTTAAATCTGTTTTTGGCTTTGTATTATGTAAACTGCTTAGGAATGTTAAGCAGTATATCAAGCTTGAATAAATTTGAAACTCAGATGCAGTGTTATGTCAATGATCTTACAGGTGCAGAGTGCAGGCAAAATGTATTAGTCTAGAGTTGTAGTTCTCCATCAGTGTGCCAGGACACATTGGGGTGCCCCAAGAAGTGGGAGTTGTGTCACAAAAATGCTGGTGTAGAAAGCAAGCTTGTGCTTTCCTCACTAACCGTGTCTATAACATGGGGAGAACAGAGATCCTGAATTCCTTAGAACTGGACCTTTATTTCTGCTTCCTGACTAGAGAGAGACACGGGGCAAAGATTCATCCCCGTCTCCTCACTGTCCCCGGATTTTCATCCTCGTTCCCTCACTATTCCCACAGCGAAGCACATTTTTCATCCCTATCCCCTCACAGTCCTCGCATTTTTCATCCCCGTCTTAATTTTCTTCCCTGCATTTCCCCACTCAAAGCAGAAAGATGAATTTACGCAA
The DNA here is from genome assembly GCF_902459505.1 of Geotrypetes seraphini. NCBI lineage: Eukaryota > Metazoa > Chordata > Amphibia > Gymnophiona > Dermophiidae > Geotrypetes > Geotrypetes seraphini. Next base: position 370,304,235 of record NC_047084.1, read on the forward strand.
TCTTATGGGCCTAAGGCAATGCAAATAAACATTATGAGGGTAATTCTGTAAATGGCGTCTAAAAAGATAGGTGCCTATTTCTTGTCAATCGCACTTAGGCGCCTTTCACAGAATTGCAACTAACTTTAAACTTAGGTGTCAGGATTTTAAAGGCCTACATTATAGGCACCTAAGTCCTTTAAAAAAATCATGTTTAGCAGCGCCTAAGTCCTTCTTCACTCCTAAATATGCTTACTTTGGAGCCATGCAATAGGAGCTTATTTTTTGTAGAATCACACCTAAGAAGATAAGCACCTGTCAACCAATTAATTTTTATTTTTTACAATTAGTTGTTAAAGTTCATAACTGAAGCAAATTTACTAATTAAGGCCCCATTTTACTAAGTCATGAGAGCAAGGGCCACCCAGCAAATGCTCCAATGCCCATTCAATTCCTATTTACGGTGCTGGCCCATATTGCCGGCTTTAGTAAAAGAGGGGGTAAGTTAGGGCCTATCTTTAGGTGCCTCTTATAGAATTTTCCCCTTTAAGCCTATAATGGAGGGTCTAACTTTTATTTTGATTGAAAGAGCATCAATAAAAGTCCAGGTATGCTTGGTTCTGAATTGCACAGAGAAAGCCAAACATCAGCTCACTAGCAGTGATATTTTAGTCCAGACAATAATTTTAGTTCTAATTATTTATGCACAAAACATATCAAGAACAGCCCTTGGAATACCATACACAAATAACTTAGGGCCTGATAATGTATAGGATGCCTGGTCTTAGCAGCAACCTATACACATTTGAGAATCGCACATTGCGTCTGTCTGTTAACCCCGCCTAGCCACACCGATTCTCTAATTGGCATCCATGTCACAGACACCATTTAGAGAATCATGTTACCACTAAGTTGATCGTGGCAAGGGAATCTCTCTGCCACGATCAGCTCAGCGGCAGCAGCAGCAGGTAACCCCACCACAAGTCAGCCAGCAGTAGGGATGGCCACTCCCTCCCGCCGCCACCCCTGAACCCCTGCACACTGTCCGCAGCAGAAAGGATGCCCACTCCTTCCTGCCACAAACCCCGAAACAACCCCTGGTAGGAGGGATGCCCAATCCCTCTTGCTGCAAACCCTGAAACAATCCCCGGTAGGAAGGATGCCCAATCCCTCCTGCCAGCATCCCCCCCCCAACATCCCCAGCAGGAGGGATGCCCACTCCTTCCTGTAGGCACCCCCTTCCCCATCTCAACATCACGGCAGGAGGGATGCCCACTCCCTCCTGCCGCAAACCCTGAAACAACCCTTGGCAGGAGATACCCAATCCCTCCTGCTAGCACCCTCCCAAGATCACCGGCAGGAGGGATGCCCACCAAAAAACTAAACTAAACTAAAACTTAGCTTTTATATACCGGTTCATCAACCAAAGGAAGCTCGACTCAGTTAACAATAATTAAAAAGGAATACTAAAAAGAAAAACAACAGGAAATTGCAAAGGATTAATTTTCAAAATGTTTAGCAAATAATAAAGTTTTTAAAGATTTGTGGAAGAATTGAAAAGAACTAGGGCATCTCAAAATTAAAGGGAGTTCATTCCATAGTTGAGAAAATTTGAAAACCAAAGAATTGCTAAAGTTCTTGACTCCTTTAATCCTTTTTTTAGAAGGGAGAGAAAGTTTGAATTGTTGAATGCCTCTTGGATAGGGAAATCTATAAATGTTCCATAGCAGAGGAACAAGAGGAGTAAAAATGCTATATAAAATTTTGAAAGTGATGCAAGCACATGTAAATTGAATCCTGAAATAAACCGGGAGACAATGAAGGCTCAAAAGCAAAGGTGTTGCATGGTCAAATTTGCTTTTTCCAAAGATCAACCTCGCAGCGGTATTCTGAATCAATTGTAATCTTTGGAGACACATCTTTGTGATGCCGAAATAAATAGCGTTACAGTAATCTAGCCAGGATAATATGATTGATTGAACCAGAACAGAAAAATGTCGTTGATGAAAAAGAGATCTAACATTCCTCAGCATTCGTAAACTGAAAAAGCATTTCTTAATCAGATAATTTATTTATCTTAGAGGAGAATGCAATCTGCAGGGAGGCCCCAGAATCCAGATTTACAATGGGAAGAAGTCCAGTTTTGGGCCTAACCACAAAAGTTTAGTTTTTGCTGCATTTAGCTTCATCTGGACAGACATAGCCCAGCACCCCTACCAACATCCCCAGCAGGAGGGTTGCTCATGCCCTCATGATGGCACCCCTGAACTCCCCACCCCCTAAAACCCCAACACCCTACCCCCTCCAAAACCCACCCAGACCCCTCCCCCATACCTTATTCGGCAAGGCTGGCCAGAGGGATGCCTACTCTCTCTGACCGGCAGGCCCGCCTCTTCAGAGTGCCCCTTCCTGGTGCATAGGAGGGGCTTTAGGTGCCTGGCCCAACCGGAGTCTTAGGCCCCTAACTTAAGGCACCATTTATAGAATATAAGCCTTAGTGCTTTTCTCTTAGTCATTTCCATGAACCTTGAAATCTATACAGGCAATCCTTAACATTAACCTACAGCACATGGCTTACAAGAGGGTGCTGAAAGTTTTCAGCCCAGCCAAGAAGGGCATGATGTGAAGCCATGAAACTTACAAATTATTCCACATATGTACTCCTAAGTTCAATACACTTGGTTCCATCATGTCTGATGTTTCTGTAACTCTTTAAAAATACTCTATAGAAATAATAAGTAGTAGTCGTAAATAAGACACCTCTAAAAGGAGAGACAAAATAAGGTGGAAAGGAGGAACATTCAAGTGTTAAAAAGGAGAGACAAAATAAGGTGGAAAGGAGGAACATTCAAGTGTTAAAAAGGAGAGACAAAATAAGGTGGAAAGGAGGAACATTCAAGTGTTAAAAAGGAGAGACAAAATAAGGTGGAAAGGAGGAACATTCAACAGTGTTAGGCTGGGAAAAGAACAGCAGTTTGCTGGGGAGTGTTCCTGGAAGTCATTTGCTAAATTACCATACACAGCATTAAGAAAGCATTATTTATCTCCACACAAAACAGAAGCAAAACATGGTTTTGCAGTTCAGTCATGTTTATAATTCCCCCAAAACCACCCTAAAATTTTCCTAATATCCACTCTAAGCAGCAGATGTGATGTGAACTGCAGGGCCTATAGCCCATAATTTACAAAAACCTTTAAAACATTATTATAGTAGCTGCACAACTTTGTCTAGTGGAATTAGACTAACTACTGCAACTCTTCTAAACAATTCTTTTTTTTCCATGACTAATTTGTTTCCTGGTAAATAAAACATGTATTTGGGCAACTGAAAATCAGTCTGCAAATGTCAGCAAATGCCAGCAATCTAAACAGACAATATGGTGTAAATCCATCTAACATTCTTGCCAGCATGCATGAAGCAAAGCAGATTATTTGAGAACACTGAGTGATTTCTTTTCTTTGAAAAAGGGCCCACTAGAAACTCAAGTAAGAATTAATGAGGCTTGCTTCTAGTTCCTCCATGGTTATTTAAGCAAATTTCCTAAGGTTTTCAAGTCTTAGTTTCTTCGAGATGTGCATAAGTGAGCGGCATTGCAGTAATGGAAATCTGACAGAGTGCCCATTGTGCTTTTCAGCACATATTCATTCGATATGATTTGGAAGGTCAAGAATGTTGTCAGTTCAATAATTAAGCACCACTCAGTCAGACAAGGCTCTACTCAGATGAAAGAACTCGTCTTGCTTCCTTTATTGTTATAATAAATTGAAAGGGCAATGCTAGAACTTGGGGCTAGATTCACTTACCTGATTCTCCGTGCCCAATCCGTGCAGGCCCGACCAATTCATCAAACAAAAAATTAAAATGAGGGCGACTGGAGGAACGCCCCCTCCGACCACACGGATCGCTAATGTGCGATCCTGACACATGCACAGACCATGCGCTTTCCCTGTAGATGGTCTGCACATGCGTTTGGTGTTCGTTTTGCTGGTGGGGGGGGGGGGTGTTTTTGTTTTTTTACTGGCCCTTACTCTCCTGCTCTGGGAAAGGATGAGCAGTGGTCGCTGAGTGCTAAAGTCCATGGGAGCAGAGAGCGGCAAGAGAGGGTCTCGGCTGTTGCACGAGTCTTGCATTTGCATGCACGGATCGGCACAGAGGTAAGTGAATTGGGCCGGAATAAAATTGGGTCGCAAAGGGGTTGCAAATTGATCGGTACACGATCGGTTTGCTTAGTGAATCTAGCTGTTAATTCCCACAAGTAGGAACTCAGAGGCTAATTTTAAAAACAGCTGCCTAACTTAATTTACCGCTTTGTTAGAAAGTAATTAAACCGCCATTAAGAAAAAAAAAAAAAAAAAGCTGCCTGCTTGTGCCTCTTGAACCAGTGCAATAATCATGGCTTAGACTCCTCCCTAAGGAAGTCCCTGATTGTCTGAGGCACCACAGGTCCCTCCCAATGGAGGAGCCCGAGGCACCTCAGTCAATCAGTGCCTTAGGCCCTTCCCCGTGCATCAGATGATGCATCGGGGCATGGCATAAGGCCAGTATCGCAGCAAAGCAACAGGAGCAGGAGGATTTGGGACTTCCTCCTGCTCCAGAAGACGATCACAGAAGGCCTCAGGAGCAGGAGTGACTGGGCACCCCTCCGTCTACTAATAATTTTAAAAGTACGGGGAGGGTGGGTGGGCTGGGCCCGGCCAGCCAGACAGCCTACTATAGGGAGGGAGATGGGTTGGGCCTGGCCAGGTGGCATTTAAGATGGCAGGAGGGAGTTGGCTTCCCTCCTGCCTTGTGTTGGCGGGGCATTGGGTACCGGGGGGGGCATTGTCATGCGAGGTATTTTTTGGGGGGTTTGGGGAGGGAGGCGGCACTTCGGGTGTGGGCTTTTTTTATTTTTTATTTTAACCGAGCAGTTATTTTGCATGTGTAATACACGCAAAATATCTGCCCAATTAAATTTTTTTTTAAAAAAGCTGTCAGTAGCCCTGACAGCAGTGAAAGGAGGCTCCTTCTCCTGTCACTACTGTCAGGGTCTGCGCATGCTCCAGGATCGCTCTCTAGCGATCTGTGCTGTGGGTGGGGGGGGGGGTGTCAACGATCGTCCCCATTTGCATGGAAGCCTTTTGTGAATTTGTTGGCCTGCATGCAATCGGGAACGGATCGGAGACACAATTGGGGTTAGTGAATCCGGGCCTATATATGGTGCTTTAAGTTGTGCTTGCAAATCGGTGCATACAGCCGTTTTGTACACACAATTGATTAATTCTCCCTTATCGGCCCCAATTGGCAATTAACACATCGTAAGTGATGCTAATTGGCACTAATTAAAAGTTATGCGAACTTGGACAGCCTGATTCTATAAAAAGTATGTGCTAGTTGCAGTGCTTGAATTTTTAAAAAGGGGCGTGGCCAGAGGGATCATGGGCGGATCAATGGTGTTCCTAAAAGATACGTGCATTGTCATAGAATACGTCTGATCCATGAACATAAGAACAGCCTCACTGGGTCAGACCAATGGTTCATCAATCCCAGTAGCCCGTTTTCACGGTGGCTAATCCAGGTCACTAGTACCTGGCCAAAACCCAAGGTGTAGCAATATTCCATGCTACCAATACAGGGCAAGCAGTGGCTTCCCCCATGTCTTTCTCAATAATTGACTATGAACTTTTCCTCCAGGAACTTGTCCAAATCGTTCTTAAAACCAATTATGCTATCCGCTCTTACCACATCCTCTGGCAACGTGTTCCAGAGCTTAACAGTTCTCTGAGTGAAAAAAAATTATTCTTATTGGTTTTAAAAGTATTTCCCTGAAACTTTTTGGACGTTGTTGGTTATTTGGCAGCAATCTTTGCATGGATGATTTATTTTGGACATTTCTGTGATATTCTTAGAATAGTGGAGGGTTTATTTTCTCTGATGTGTGATGCATGAGGCTGTAGTATTGGCTTCTTAATTCATTTTTTCCTGAGGTCTTTTTTTTATCCACTTTTTATTTTTAGGTTTTTTTTCTAATAATTTTTTTTTTTTTAAATCTGTTTTTTATTAAGAAACAAATCATACAGCAACAAATTCAAACAGCAGACAAGAATTCAAGTAAAAAAGGACAAGGCTCCTCCCCCCCCCCCAAGAGGACTGGACTCTGATGTCCTCTCAGGCTACAAAGAGCCCCTAACCCCCCCCCCCACAGCAGCCCCCCCCCTCCAGGACACCACAGCCCCTAACCCCCCCCAGCACCCCTCCCCCCCAGATTTAGCCCATATTTCCAGAGGAGCCCAGAATGGGTTACAAAGTACATCCAAAATATAATCGAGACAAGACAGAGATGACATAATTTACAATATAGACATGACAATAAAACATATAGCATCTGGTGAGATTAGGTGGCATAGGTGCATTGACTCTGAATGGCATTTCTGGGTGCATGTTCTTAAGGCGCTGGGTTTGTGAAGAGGAACTATGACTGCCAACTTGTGAGCTGATATATTTGGATGTTCTGATTTCAAGTCCCACAACATTGATGGAATAAATGCCATGTCTGGACAAACTAGGGAAGTAAACTTCCTAAATTAAATAAATAACTGCTTCAAGGAGCAGCTGGTTCAGGAACCAACAAGAAGGCAAGCTATTCTAGACCTAATTCTTTGGTACAAGAGGTAAGGGTGTTGGGGCCACTTCTCAATAGTGATTATAACATCAAGACTGATCTAATAATTGGAGTGAGAACATTACGGAAATCTACTGTGCAATACTATGATAAGATGAGGAAATCTTGGAAGCACAGACCAGATGTACGGTATTCCATGTATTAAAAAAAGGCATAAGGAAGGCCAAGCAACAGATGGCATAGTTAAAAGATGAGGTGAAAGAGGCTATTATAGCTAAAAGAACATCTTTCAAAAAATAAAAAAAAGGATTCAAATAAAGAAAACAGGAAACAGCATAAGCTCTGACAAGTTAGATACAAAGCATTGATAAGGAAGGTAAGAAAAGAAATTAAACTCAAAATAAAATCCTTCAGGTAAAAGGGTATCACAGGGTAAAAGGGTTATTATAATGGAAGGGAAAGGCCATACTGTAGTAGAGAGAATTCTGGCTACCCATGCCAGAAGTTGTATTTAATGAAGGTGACTTGGAATCACTAAAACAAATCTCTGTGAACTGGAATGTGTAATAGGACAAATTGACAAAACTAAAGAGTAGTAAGTCACTTGTACCAGATGGCACACACTCCAGAGTGCTAAAAGAACTTTAAAAAGAAATTTCAATTCTGCTATTAGAAATTTTGTATCTTTTTTTGGTTGCATAAAAAGGCTTGTATAACAAAATAGCAATATAAAACTGGTGCTAAGCATAAACACAGTTTGAAAAATACAACGTCATAATTTAGCAATCCTACACACCAAAAAGTTAGTCTAAATCAGTGTTCTTCAACCTTTTTACACCCGTGGACCGGCAGAAAAAAAAGAATTATTTTGTGGACCGGCAAACTACTAGGACTAAAATTTAAAAACCCCGTTTCCGCCCCATCTCCGTGAGTCGGTCCCCACAAATCATCTGATCCCATCCACACAAGCCTCAGTTATGATTTTATATTGAATGTATTTTATTAAAGTATAAAAAGAAACAATATTCTGTACAATTGTCATTTTATAAATACAAATAATTCAGAGCAGGATCAACAAAACCCCTGTCTCCCCTCCCCTTCACATATATCCCCTCTACTATCAAGAAAACTAAACAAGCCAAATTATTACAGAATGCTACACAGAAATATCATGCTAACAGAATACTGCAGTCACACATGACAGGAATAGTTTTAGGGGAGTGCAACTAGGGCAACTCCCCCTGGTCAGAGAGCGCCCTAAGCCAGCTGGAAGCTAAAGAAGCACTACCTGGGCTTTGCAGTCCCCAGTTATGTCTAACACCAGCTCTAGCAGGATATATATTTCAAATCTGATATATTCTAATCACAAAATAGAAATAAAATTATTTTTTTCTACCTTTTGTCGTCTCTGGTTTCTGCTTTCAATCTTCTTTTCACTCTCTTCCTTCCAGCGTCTGCCCTCTCTGTCTCTTCAATCCAGCATCTGCCTCTTCCATCCACTGTCTGTCCTCTCCCCCTTTCATATGGTATCTGTCTTCTTTCTATGCCCCTCTCCCCTTTCCATCCAGCTTGTGCCCCCTCTCTCCTTTTTACATGATTCATTCCAGCTTCATTGCTCTCATTTTTATCTCTCCTACACCAGATCTATCATCGTTGTCCCTCTCTGCTTATTTTTCTGCTGACCCCTTCCTATCATCAGTCTCTCTACTTTCTCATGCCTGTGTCTCCCCTTCCCCTCCTCTATTCTCTCTGCCAGCTGTTTCCTTCCTTTTTTCATTCTCCCTTTCCTCCTCCTCCTGTCCAGCAGTAATTCTCTTCCCTCCCCTCCCAGCAGCATCTCTCCTTCTCCCTCTCCAGTAGCAGCTGTCCCCTTTTTTCCTTGCCCAGCAGCTTCCCAGATTCCTTTCCCTCCTCCCCTCCCAGAAGCATCTCTCCTTCTCCCTCTCCAGTAGCAGCTGTCCCTTTTTTCCCTTGCCCAGCAGTTTTCCAGATTCATTTTCCTCCTTCCCTCCCAGACGCATCTCTCCTTCTCCCTCTCCAGTAGCAGCTGTCCCTTTTTTTCCTTGCCCAGCAGCTTCCCAGATTCCTTTCCCTCCTCCCCTCCCAGAAGCATCTCTCCTTCTCCCTCTCCAGTAGCAGCTGTCCCTTTTTTCCCTTGCCCAGCAGTTTTCCAGATTCCTTTCCCTCCTCCCCTCCCAGAAGCATCTCTCCTTTTCCCTCTCCAGTAGCAGCTGTACCTTTTTTCCCTTGCCCAGCAGCTTTCCAGATTCATTTCCCTCCTCCCCTCCCAGAAGCATCTCTCCTTCTCCCTCTCCAGTAGCAGCTGTCCCTTTTTTTCCTTGCCCAGCAGCTTCCCAGATTCCTTTCCCTCCTCCCCTCCCAGAAGCATCTCTCCTTCTCCCTCTCCAGTAGCAGCTGTCCCTTTTTTTCCTTGCCCAGCAACTTCCCAGATTCCTTTCCCTCCTTTCCCTCCCAGAAGCATCTCTCCTTCTCCCTCTCCAGTAGCAGCTGTCCCTTTTTTTCCTTGCCCAGCAGCTTCCCAGATTCCTTTCCCTCCTCCCCTCCCAGAAGCATCTCTCCTTCTCCCTCTCCAGTAATAGCTGTCCCTTTTTTTCCTTGCCCAGCAGCTTCCCAGATTCCTTTCCCTCCTCCCCTCCCAGAAGCATCTCTCCTTCTCCCTCTACAGTAATAGCTGTCCCTTTTTTTCCTTGCCCAGCAGCTTCCCAGATTCCTTTCCCTCCTCCCCTCCCAGAAGCATCTCTCCTTCTCCCTCTCCAGTAGCAGCTGTCCCTTTTTTCCCTTGCCCAGCAGCTTTCCAGATTCATTTCCCTCCTCCCCTCCCAGAAGCATCTCTCCTTCTCCCTCTCCAGTAGCAGCTGTCCCTTTTTTTCCTTGCCCAGCAACTTCCCAGATTCCTTTCCCTCCTCCCCTCCCAGAAGCATCTCTCCTTCTCCTTCTCCCTCTCCAGTAGCAGCTGTCCATTTTTTTCCTTGCCCAGCAGCTTCCCAGATTCCTTTCCCTCCTCCCCTCCCAGAAGCATCTCTCCTTCTCCCTCTCCAGTAGCAGCTGTCCCTTTTTTTCCCTTTCCCAGCAGCTTCTGATAGTGGCTTTCTCCCCTCCCAGCAGCTCTTCTTACTTCCCAGCGCAGCGATTCAGGAAGGCAGCCTAAGGTCCTTTGTTGGGTCGCGCCGCCTCTGAGAAAAGAGGAAGTTGCATCATCAGAGGCAGCCGTGACTCAGCAAAAGCCCTGAGGCTGCCTTCCTGAATCGCTGCGCTGGGAAGTAAAGGAGAGCTGCAGAGAGGGGAGAAAGCCACTGTCAGAGGCTCCCCAAGATCTCTCCGGCCCAGCGCACGCTTCACATGTTGATCTTGCCGGCCCTGCGCGGACCGGCAGGAAGTTGAAGTAAGTCAATCTTGCCGGCCCTGCGCGGACTGGCAAAAATTTCTTGCGGACCGACACCGATCCGCGGACCGGCGGTTGAAGAACTGTGGTCTAAATCATGTACTATACAAGAAGAATGGACAATGGCCAAAGTAGCTCCAGTTTTTAAAAAGGGTTCCATGGGTGATCCAGGAAACTACAGGGAAAATAGTAGTAACTATTAGTAGATCCAGGAAACTACAGGGAAAATAGTAGAAACTATTAGAATGAACAAAAGGCCCTTTTACTAAGCCAAGTTAGAATATGGGCGTAATGCATTTTAACACAACATACAGCGGTCAGCATTTTGCTAAGCTGCTTCAGGGCACCTCGAACAACAAAACAGTATTGAAAAAGAGCAAAAAACAAAATTAATGTTTGGCTAGCTGTTATTAAAGACACAACACTTCTATCCTGCACTCATACAGTGCTATCCCATAGCTGGCTTCACAAAATGGCAGCTTTTAAAAAAGAAAATAACATCAGATGCCATCCTGTCACAGTATCCACAATGAAGATTCATAAAATATATTTACCTACATATGATCTAATGACCTGCTTAATATTCATAATTTTGGCTCTTCTGAAAACTAGACCTGTTGGTTGCAGTCAAGGACCTGATTTTACTCTGTGTGGAATAGAGGAAAGGTAGACAGAGACAAAAATAGAGCAACATGAATGGATGGCATTCAGTTTTGTTTGAATCAATAAATATCACTCTTCCTGAAGTTAAGCACTGTACAACATTAACATTTGCATGGATAGATGCTTAAACTTGCTATTTTAAAGCACTGAAGGCTGTGTTGGTTGATTCACAGATCCTGTACAAGAAAGAAAATTTGCATTTGTTTATTTACTGAGATAACTGAGTTTTAGTTTCCTCTTGCTGCCATCTATTGAACAAAAATGTTTAGATTATATATTATTTGAAAGATAAAGAAAAAAAAATCTAATTTTATTTACATAGGGACCCTTTTACTAAAGGGCGTTAAACCCTTAACACATGGTTAGCCTGTAACAACAGGGTACAGCACAAACACATTTAAACGTTTTGCAATATTTTGCCTGTTTTGCGTGTTCACTTGGGCATTACTGATTTAAAAAAAAAAAAAAAAAAAAATTGAGGGGGGTAGGGAGTGTTGAGTGGAGAGTGAGCATGTGCGGAGTAATCAGCTAAAGAAGGCAAACTGCTAATACTCATCATGGGAGCACTTGGGATGGATTCAAGAATGGACGCCCAAAAGTAGGCACTTGGATAGAGTGCACTAAGCAAGGATTCTATAACAGCAACAGAGCACACAATTGCAAATATAAAATACTAGTTTAAGTTTGCATATGTGCACCCAATTTTAGGTGTGAGCACTTGCACCTAACTGTAGACAGGTATGTAAACGACAGAATTCTATAACCTGTGTAACTGCTAGGCATGCCCCGACCTGCTCATGCTCCTCCCTTGCCCATATCCTCTAGAATGTATGTGTGATAGGTTTTGCACATGCACTTTATAGAATATTAATTAAGGGCGGTTCCCTGTGTAAATGCTAATTGGTGCCAGTTAGCACCTATCACTCTTCATTGCAATTGTGCTCAACGCCTTCAAACATGCCGTTGTTACACTACTCTTCATTAGACCCTCGCTGGACCTTACCTGCCCTTCCAACTATTGTCCTGTCTCCTTCCTCCCTTTCTTATCCAAGCTGCTAGAACATGCTGTTCACCACCGTTGTCTTGACTTTCTTTCATCTCAAGCTATCCTTGACCCACTTCAATCGGGTTTTCGCCCTCTTCATTCTACAGAAACTGCCCTTATGAAAGTCTTCAGTGTCGTGCTCCTGGCCAAATCCAAAGGCCTCTACTCCGTTCTCATCCCTCTTGATTTATCTGCAGCTTTTGTCACAGTAAATCACCAACTACTCATCAATATGCTGTCCTCGCTTGAATTTCAGGGCTCTGTTAACTCATGGTTTTCTTTCTATTATTCGTATTGCACCTTTAGGACCAGATTCTGTATAGGATGCCCGGGATGAGCTCTTATACAGAATCGGGCCTCTGCCTGCCCAAAATAAACCCAATTCTGTAACCAAACTCCATGTTACAGATGCTGGTTACAGAACCGGGTTACTATATATGCAGCCGCTATACTTATCATGGCAAGGGAGCCCAACCCCTCCTGCCCGAAGACCCCCTACCCCCCGACAAAGATCACAGCAGGAGGGAACCCAGACCCTCCTGCCCAAAGACCTCCTGACGAAGATCACGGCAGGTGGGAGCCCAACTCCTCCTACCTGAAGACCCCCCGAAGAAGATCGAGGCAGGAGGGAGCCCAACCCCTCCTGCCTGAAGACCCGAAGACCCCCTGATGAAGATCGAAGCAGGAGGGATCCCAACCCCTCCTGCCCGAAGACCCAAGACCCACCCACCCCCGAATGATCGCAGCAGGAGGGAGCCCCAGCCCTCCTGCCTGAAGATCCCCCGAGGAAGATCAAGGCAGGAAGGAGCCCAACCCCTCCTGCCCAAAGACCCAAGACCCCACCTGATGAAGATCAAGGCAGGAGGGAGCCCAACCCCTCCTGCCTGAAGACCGCCCCACATGCGCGGCAGACCACCATCCCTGGCTAACCTCCCCCCCCACTAACCTTGAAAAGTTAGCCAGATGGGTCTTCCTACCGAGCTCCCCCCCCTTTTCAGCCCATCCCACAGGAGGCTAAGGCCTGATTGGCCCAGGCGCCTAAGGCCACTCCTATGGGCGGGGCCTTAGGCATATGGGTCTCAGTAGGAGATACGCTAGCCTCCAGCGACCACAACATAGTATGGTTCAACCTTAGGAAAGGCTTCCCTAGATCAAACACGAAAACAAAGGTACTCAATTTCCGGGGCACAGACTTCGCACGCATGGGAGATTTCGTCCATCGGACGCTGCAGGACCAAGCGGAGACCGATGATGTAGAAGCTAAGTGGTTAACACTGAAATCAACCATACGTGAAGCAACTAGCCGCTTCATAAAATCAGTAAATAAACAACAAAGAAACAATAAACCCTAATGGTTCACCGCGGAGATCTCGCACCTCATTAAGGAGAAGAAAAAAGTGTTTCTCTCCTACAAGCGCACGGAGAAAAGAGAGGCAAAGGTAGAATATAGGACCAGATCTACAGAGGTCAAAATGGCAGTTAGGGAGGCAAAACTTCGAGTTGAAGAAATTCTGGCAAAAAAAACATTAAAAAGGGGGACAAATCCTTCTTCAGGTATATTAGTGACAGAAAAAGGAACACAGGCGGGTTAGTACACCTTAGAAGACCGGACGGAAGTTACGTGGAAGCAGATTCCGATAAAGCCGAACTACTGAATGAATACTTCTGCTCAGTCTTCACCTGTGAGGCACCGGGACACGGTCCGCAGTTGAAGGCAACACAAAGCACAGAAGACTCGTTTCAGAATTTTGAGTTCACACCAGGTGAAGTTTACAGTGAACTGGCAAGACTCAAGGTGAACAAAGCCATGGGACCAGACAATTTGCACCCAAGAGTGCTCAGAGAATTGAGCGATGTCCTGGCGAAACCGTTGGCTGAGCTATTCAATCTCTCCCTAAGTAAGGGGAAAGTTCCCCTGGACTGGAAATTAGCTAATGTCGTTCCTCTGCATAAAAAGGGTTGCAGGGCAGAGGCTGCAAATTATAGACCGGTGAGTCTCACATCAATAGTGTGCAAACTCATGGAAACACTAATTAAAAGCAAATTGGACACGATCTTGAATGAAGGGAATCTTCGGGATCCCAGTCAGCATGGATTCACCAAGGGTAGGTCCTGCCAATCCAATCTCATCAGCTTCTTTGACTGGGTAACAAGAAAGTTGGACTTGGGAGAGTCTTTGGACGTCGTGTACCTGGACTTCAGTAAAGCTTTTGACAGTGTCCCACACCACAGGCTGCTAAGCAAGATGGAATCGATGGGGTTAGGAGAGACACTAACTGCATGGGTCAATGATTGGCTGAGTGGCAGACTTCAGAGGGTGGTAGTTAATGGTACCCTCTCTAAAACATCGGAGGTGACCAGTGGAGTGCCGCATGGCTCGGTCCTGGGTCTACTCCTTTTCAACATTTTCATAGGGGATCTGACTCAAGGGCTTCAAGGTAAAATAACACTATTCGCCGATGACGCCAAACTATGTAATATAGTAAGTGAATACAGTTTACAGAATTATATGGTGCAGGACCTGCTTACATTGGAAAGTTGGTCCTCAACCTGGCAGCTAGGCTTCAATGCTAAGAAATGTAAGGTCATGCACCTTGGAAGCGGAAATCCATGCAGGACGTACTTCTTGAACGGAGAAACTTTAACTAGGACTTCAGCAGAACGAGATTTAGGAGTAATCATCAGTGCAAACATGAAAACTGCCAATCAAGTGGAGAAGGCTTCATCTAAGGCAAGGCAGATATTGGGTTGTATCAATAGAAGTTTCGTCAGCCGAAAGCCTGAAGTCATAATGCCGTTGTACAGGGCCATGGTGAGACCTCTGGAGTACTGTGTGCAATTCTGGAGGCCACATTACTGTAAAGATGTGCGCAGAATTGAATCGGTTCAGCGGACGGCCACCAGGATGATCTCGGGGCTCAAGGGTCTCTCGTACGAAGAGAGACTGAACAAATTGCAGCTCTACACTCTCGAGGAACATAGGGAAAGGGGAGACATGATCGAAACATATAAGTACCTCACGGGACGTGTCGAAGTGGAAGATGATATTTTCTTTCTCAAGGGACCCTCGGCCACAAGACGGCACCCGCTCAAACTCAGGGGCGGAAAATTTCATGGCGACACCAGAAAGTATTTCTTTACAGAGAGAGTGGTTGATCATTGGAACAAGCTTCCAGTGCAGGTGATCGAGGCAGACAGCGTGCCAGACTTTAAGAATAAATGGGATACCCATGTGGGATCCCTACGAGGGTCAAGATAAGGAAATTGGGTCATTAGGGCATAGACAGGGGGTGGGTAAGCAGAGTGGGCAGACTTGATGGGCTGTAGCCCTTTTCTGCCGTCATCTTCTATGTTCTATGTTTCTATGGGAGAACGGGCTAAATAAAATGAGCAAATAAATAAATAAATTTTCAAAATAAAAGACAGACATTTGGCAGCTTTGAAAATGGACATTTTTCTTACTGGGTTTGTGGACGTCTTGCACAAAACATCCAACCTCAGTCTTTGGCACACTTTCAATTACGCTCCTCTATGCCTCAAAAGACTTTTTAACCCAATAGTGCAAACTAAGTAATGAGATTATGGAGAATATGGTACCTAAATATAGGAAGAACAAAATCAAAAGACAAGCAGGCAAATGGTTTGATAATAAACTACCGCAACTAAAGAGATGGTATAGGAAATTAGAGAGACTGGAGAAAGAGAAACACTGACCATACCAAGAAGGAATGGAGAGATATGGTTAAACCATATAAGTTAGAAATGAAGTTAAAAAGGACACAGTACTTCAGGTGAGGGCACACCATGGCCCGGTACAGCGGCATGATAACCTTCTTCGAACTGTTCATGATCTCCTTCTTTATCATTCCTAGCACTCTGTTCGCCCTTTTCACCGCCGCCAAGCATTGCGCTTCATCGACTTGTCGATTAGAACTCCCAAGTCTCTTTCCTGGGAGGTCTCTCCAAGTACCGCCCCGGACATCCTGTATTCGTGCATGAGATTTTTGTTACTGACATGCATCACTTTACACTTATCCATGTTGAGCCTCATTTGCCATTTTGATGCCAATTTCTCGAGCTTGATTATGTCACGTTGCAGATCTTCGCAATCCCCCTGTGTCTTCACTATTCTGAATAACTTCATATTGTCCGCAAATTTAATCCCCTCACTCGTCATACCAATGTCCACATCATTTATAAAGATGTTGAAGAGTACGGGTCCAAGCACTTACTACACTAAACTAATGGGCACTCGAGCACAATAAGGGAGAAGGAGGATATAGTACACAAGGATAGATGGGAAGGAAAGGGAAAACATAACATAACATAATTTTATTCTTCTATACCGCCAACAATCAAACGACTTCTAGGTGGTTTACACAGAAGAGAAACTGGACAATCAGCGAAGTATAAAGTATTGAGAATTAAAGTACAACATGTTATCTAAAGTATAAACAGTTTAAAATTATTGTTAAAAGTAAAACTTCAGTTAAGAAATGAATTTATCAAATAGTACAGTCTTAATCCATTTTTGAAATGCGCTGTAAGATTGCATGGCTCTGTTAATATAATTGCCCAACCAGGACTGTTGTCTACTTGCTTGGAATGCTAGCATCCTATCCAAAAAAGACTTGTATCTACAGCCAATGATCCTAGGATAGGCAAATAAATTGCAATTCCTGGTTATCCTGGTAGTAGACAGATTTGAGAAAGAGACTGAAAAATTGAAGAAAGTTGAATAATAAATCATTAAAGTGAATACTAAACATGGATGTAGGGCAGAAAGTGAAGAAGGAAATAAAAATGACAAAAAGAAGGCCTTGAAACGGAGTTAAGAGCATAGGAATTGCAGCCAGAGACTAGGAAAAGATGATTAGAAAAATAAAATCAACAGACAACAAAGGTAGGAAAAAGGATTTTATTTTCAATTTAGTGAATGAAATATGTCAGTTTTGAGAATTTATATCTGCTGTCTATATTTTGCACGGTTTAGGAAGAAATGCATTTGATTCTATTTCTCTGGTGTTGTACTGCATGCAGAGTCTGGCATCTTAGTGTTTTGTTTGAGTATATTAGGACTTTTAGTTTGTGGTCCTGTATTTTCAAAGAGTTTGTGTTCTGTGTTATTAGTGTCATGGCCCCAAGTAGGAAGATATTTGTTGGCTCTCCTTCAGGCCTTTTGGTCCCAAAACAGCCCTCGCTTAAAAATTAGTGAAGAACACTGATCTGATACATCTTACCTACTTCGATATATTCCTTATACTTTCCCAAATCGTGTGTCCCGCATACACCATACATACCATACGAGTCCTAGATTCTTCTTTTTCCTAATCCAGATAGCAATCTCGGAATGCTCCTTTATGGTTTAATTCTGAGATATTGATTGATAAATGCACTATTTCTTGGCCCCTGTGGCAACAGAAAGGTATTTGATCCATAGCCCATGTAAGAGATAAAAACTCAGTGTTACCTTTTGCAGAACTTGTTACCAAATGTAATCTTCCTGGTTCAGAGTTTTTCCATTGGCTACAACTTAGAAATTTCATGATAGCTGGTAAATGGCCCCTGTCAGATTATTTTGATACTAGCTTTATAGCCCGTTACATTAACGGGTGCTAGAATATATGTGTGTCTGTCTTTATTTCTTTCTCTCTCTGTCTCCTTAGCCGCTTTTTCCTGTCCATTCTCCCTTATTTTTACCTCCCCTGTGTCCACCACCACCCCTTCACTGCTCCCCTTATCCAGCAGCAGCCCTTCTCCCTTTATTTTACCTCTCCCCTGTCCATCATCACCTCTTCCTGCTCCCTCTGTTCAGCAGTAGGCCTCCCTCCATTTCCCCCCCTGTCCATCAGCACCTCTTCCTGCTCCCCATGTCCAGCAGTAGGCCTCCCTTCATTCCCCCCCCGTGTCCATCAGCACCTCTTCCTGCCCCCCCTGTCCAACAATAGGCCTCCATTCCTTTCTCCCCATCCATCATCACCTCTTCCTGCTCCCTCTGTCCAGCAGTAGGCCTCCCTTCATTCCCCCCCGTGTCCATCAGCACCTCTTCCTGCCCCCCCTGTCCCAACAATAGGCCTCCATTCCTTTCTCCCCATCCATCATCACCTCTTCCTGCTCCCTCTGTCCAGCAGGCCTCCCTTCATTCCCCCCCTCCCCCCCCATCCATCAGCACCTCTTCCTGCTCCCTCTGTCCAGCAGGCCTCCCTTCATTCCCCCCCCTCCCCCCCATCCATCAGCACCTCTTCCTGTTCCCCCTGTCAAGCAATAAGCCTCCCTTCCTTCCCCCCCCCCGTCCATCATCACCTCTTCCTGGTCCCTCTGTCCAGCAATAGGCCTCCCTTCATTTTGCCCCCCCTGTCCATCAGCACCCCTTCCTGCTCCCCCTGTCCACGGGAGTTAGTACAGGGCTGGTGTCTGCCATTCTCCCCAGAGTCCTTGCGCCCCCCATTCCCTTCCCTTCCCACGGACCTGACTACCTACCCGACGATTCAAGCAGCTGTGCAGCATTCTTCACACGCTGCTTCGGGTCCTTCTACTGCCCTGATTTACTCTGGCATGTCCCTGATGACATCATCAGAGACGCGGCAGAGCAAATCAGGGAAGTAGAAGGGCCCGAAGCAGCGTGTGAAGACTGGTGCACACGCTACTTGAATCGCCAAGGTAGTCGGGTCCGCGGGAAGGGTGGTAAGTGGAAAAGGACTCGGACTACTGTGGTCTGTCGCGGAGGGTGGCTCGACTCCATTTCAGCCGCAGGGAAGACTCACTACCCCAGCACCTTACCTGTCCGCAGCCCGGGCCAGGCCTCCCGCGCTTTCTCAGCGGCCCGGCTCGCTCGGTTGTGTTTTTTTTTTTGTTTACCTGGCCACTTCTTCCTGCATTCGCTGCTCTCCGTCAGTGAGGTAATAAACGCGCATGCGCACTTGTCTTGCCACATCCCGACAGAAAAGGGATCAGGGAACACTCGAGGCAAGTGCGCGGCCTAGCATTTTATTATATTAGATATCCAGATTAAAAGAACTTTATTTCTTGGGTTCTGTGGAGAGGTATCCTAATTATTTTAACTCGATAAGAAGGTTAAATCTATGTGGCTTTCTAACTCCACATGGAAAATTGATGAAGAACAATTGTCTTCTTTTTTTTAATACAGTGGTACCTCGGTTTACGAGTGCACCGGTTTGCGAGTGTTTTGCAAGACGAGCAAAACATTCACAAAATCGGTGCCTCGGAAATCGAGCGCTTCGATTTGCAAGCGCCCCCCCCCCTGCGAACCGGCACCCTCCCCCCCACGATCTGGCACCCCCCCGCCGCCATCGGGCCCCCCCCCCCGCCACGACCTGAGGTCCCCCCAAACCATTCGAACCCTCTTCTTACTTTGCTGTAGCCTCCGCAGTGGCACCGGCACCAGCATGTCCTGTGCGTGGTGTTGGTGCCTGAAGATCTGCTTCCTGTGCTGGGCCTTGAGCATGTGCGCTTGCTCAAGGCCTGAGAGTTCACGTTGAACGTGAACTCTCACGTCGAATGTGAACTCTCAAGGCCCAGCACAGGAAGCAGATCTTCAGGCACTGGCACCACGCACAGGACGTGCCGGTGCCGCTGCGGAGGCTACAGCAAAGTAAGAAGAGGGTTCGGGTGGGTTGGGGGGATCTCAGGTCGCGGCGGGGGAGTGCGGATCGCGGGGGGAGGGAGCCAGTTCGCGGGGGGCCTTCGGGGGGAGCAATGCCGGTTCTCGTGGGGGGGGGGAGCAGCGCTGCTGGCCTCGGGGGGGGTGGGAACCTATCAAAGTGAGTTTCCATTATTTCCTATGGGGAAACTCGCTTTGATAAACGAGCATTTTGGATTACGAGCATGCTCCTGGAATGGATTATGCTCGTAATCCAAGGTACCACTGTAATGTGAATAGACCTACTTTATCTACTAGCCTATCCCAGTCTATGTACTTTTTATTTAATCAAGAAATATGGACTTCAAATAGACAAATTTGGACAAAAACTTGTGTTGGCATTGGAATAATTGTATAGGTGACTTGCCACATACGATTTATTTCTATCCCTCTATACGAATCTTCTAGACCAGTGGTTGACAAATTGTGGCTCTTTAGCCACTTGAGTACGGCTCTGCTAGAGCAGTATTCTTCAACCTTCGGTCCGCGGACCGCAGGGCCGACAAGATCGACGCAATGATGATCACTTGGAAAGAAACAAACTTCTTATAACCAGCCAACATGGTTTCTGCAGGGGGAGATCGTGCCTAACCAACTTACTACACTTCTTCGAAGGAATTAACAAACAGATGGACAGAGGTGACCCCATAGACATCATATACCTTGATTTCCAAAAAGCCTTTGACAAGGTGCCCCATGAACGATTACTTCGGAAACTGAAGAACCATGGGGTGGACGGAGACGTACATAGATGGATCAGAAACTGGTTGGCAGGTAGGAAACAAAGGGTAGGGTTGAAGGGACACTACTCTGACTGGAGGAGGGTCACGAGTGGTGTTCTGCAGGGCTCGGTGCTCGGGCCGCTGTTATTTAATATATTCATAAATGATCTAGAAACAGGGACGAAGTGTGAGATAATAAAATTTGCAGATGACACCAAACTATTTAGGGAAGCTCAGACTAAAGAGGACTGTGAGGAATTGCAAAGGGACTTGAACAAACTAGGAGAATGGGCGACAAAATGGCAAATGAAGTTCAACGTTGAGAAATGTAAAGTATTGCATGTGGGAAGCAGAAACCCGAGGTACAACTATACGATGGGAGGGATGTCATTGAATGAGAGTACCCAAGAGAGGGACTTGGGGGTAATGGTGGACAGGTCAATGAAGCCGACTGCACAGTGCGCAGCGGCCGCTAAGAGAGCGAATAGAATGCTAGGTATAATCAAGAAGGGTATTACAGCCAGGACGAAAGAAGTTATCCTGCCGCTGTATCGGGCGATGGTGCGCCCACACCTGGAATACTGTGTCCAGTTTTGGTCGCCATACCTTAAGAAGGATATGGCGTTACTCGAGAGAGTTCAGAGAAGAGCGACACGTCTGAAAAAAAGGGATGGAAAACCTTTCATACGCTGAGAGATTGGAGAAACTGGGTCTCTTTTCCCTGGAGAAGAGGAGACTTAGAGGGGATATGATAGAGACTTATAAGATCATGAGGGGCATAGAGAGAGTAGAGAGGGACAGATTCTTCAAACTTTCAAAAAATAAAAGAACAAGAGGCCATTCGGAAAAGTTGAAAGGGGACAGATTCAATACAAATGCCAGGAAGTTCTTCTTTACCCAACGTGTGGTGGACACTTGGAATGCGCTTCCAGAGGACGTTATAGGGCAGAATACAGTACTGGGATTTAAGAGAGGATTGGACATTTTTCTGCTGGAAAAGGGAATAGAAGGGTATAAATAGAGGATTACTGCTCAGGTCCTGGACCTGTTGGGCCGCCGCGTGAGCGGACTGCTGGGCAAGATGGACCTCAGGTCTGACCCAGCAGAGGCATTGCTTATGTTCTTTTGAAATTTCCTGCCGGTCCGTGCAGGGCTAGCGAGATCATGAGGAGCCTCCGACAGTGGCTTTCTCTCCTCCTAGCAGTACTTGCCTGCGCAGCGATTCACTTCGGCAGCCTTGGGGTTTTTGCTGAGTTGCGGCCGCCTCTGATGATGCAACTTCCTCTTTCCTCAGAAGCAGCATGACCCATCAAATGACCCAAGGCTGCCTTAGTGAATCGCTGCACTGGCAAGTACTGATTGCTGCTGGGAGGGGAGAAAGCCATTGTTGGAGGCTGGGAAGCTGTTGGACAAAGGAAAATAAAGGGACAGCAGCTACTGGACCTGGAGGGAGGGAGAAGGAGAGATGTTGCTGGGAGGGGATGAGGGAAAGGAAGCTGAGAAGCTGCTGGACAAGGGAAAATAAAGGAACAGCTGCTTCTGGACCTGGAGGGAGGGAGGAGAGATGCTGCTGGGAGTGGAGGAAGGAAAGGAGGCTGAGAAGCTGCTGAACAAGGGATAATAAAGGGACAGCTGCTATTGGATCTGGAGGGAGAAGGAGAGATGCTGCTGGGAGGGGAGGAGGGAAAGGAAGCTGAGAAGCTGCTAGACAAGGGAAAATAAAGGGACAGCTGCTGCTGAATCTGGAGGGAGGGAGAAGGAGAGATGCTGCTGGGAGGGGAGGAGGAAAAAAGGAAGGAAACAGCAGGGAGATTAGAGGAGGGGAAGGAGTCAGGGTGGAATGGAGAGATCAGATGAGGGAAAGGGGAGAGATTGAGAAATGAGAAAGTAGAGAGTGATTGATTCTGGGAAGGGGGTCAGCAGAGAAATAAAGAGAGGGGAAAAGATGCTAGATCTGGTATAGGAGAGATAACAATGAAGAAAGCAGTGAAACTGGAATGAATCATGTAAAAAGGAGAGAGTGGGGCATAGGCTGGATGGAAAGGGGCATAGAAAGAAGGCAGATACCATATGGAAGTGGGAGAGAGCAGATAGTGGATGGAAGGGGCAGATGCGGTATTGAAGAGACAGAGAGCAGAATGGATTGAAGAGACAGAGAGGGCGGATGCTGGAAGGAAGAGAGTGAAAAGAAGATGAAAGCAGATACCAGAAACGACAAAAGGTAGAAAAAATAATTGTATTTCTATTTTGTGATTAGAATATATCAGATTTGAAATATATATCCTGCCAAAGCTGGTGTTAGACATAATTGGGGACTGCAAAGCCTAGGCAGTGCTTCTTCAGCTTCCAGCTGGCTTAGTGCTCTCTGACCAGGGGGCACTCCCTAACACTATTCCTGTCATGTGTGACTGCGGTATTCTGTTAGCATTATATTGCTGTGTAGCATTCTGTAATAATTTGGCTTATTCAGTTTTCTTGATAGTAGAGGGGGTAAATGTGAAGGGGAGGGTAGGTAGGGGTTTTGTTGATCATTGCTCTGTATTATTTGTATTTATAAAATGACAATTGTACAGATTATTTGACATATCCATTGCTTTATCTTTACAAATAATTTTATCAAATTGGAAATCAACATACCTCTTGAACATTAATTTCTGTTGGTCATCTGTCCTTTTGATATACAGGTGTGACTGCAAAGCTGCTGAATTCACCAACAGACAAAATAGGAAAAAAAATTGGTCACCTATTCTTTCCATTTCAAATTCAAGGTTTCAAGGTTTATTAAAAATTTGATTAATCGCCTATCAACATTCTAGGTGATGTAAAATACAATACAATTTTTTTAAAAAGGAGGGAATACAAATCTAAAATATTTAACAAATGCTAGGACAAAGACAAAAACAAGTAAACCAACAGGAGGCAAAAGGACTGGGGGGAGAACTACAATATAATCAGAAAAGAACACAATTATGGATAATACAAAGGGGGAAAGCTATTCAGGGCTGCCATTACAGAATCTGAAGAGAAGCTACAAGTCAATGAACAAAAATGTCTTTATATAACAAGCTTTTTACAGCTCCTTTTAATTTATCAATATTTAATTCTTCCCTGAGATTGGGGGGTACTAGAGAGTTCCAAATCATAATTGAGTTTTGTTGGCATTCTGTATTTTCCTGGTTTCGGCCTCATTTGATATCCTAACCATTGTTTTTCTTTGTAAGCTATTTTATATAGCTTTCCACTTTTTTTCTTTCCCTTGAAACATATTGTTGTTAGTTTACGTACTCTTGTGGGATGCCTTTTATTGTGAATGATCACTTAAGACAGAATACAAATTTCACCCCCACAAAGGTACTGTATATTCATTTCATTGATCCTCAGCTGGCTTTCAAAAATGTTCAAATGCTCAAAGTTTTAGCCGCTTTCGTCATTAGATCATAACTTTTTTTCTTATTTTTTTCAATTATCTTTTTTATAAATAAGCCACTTTATCCTTGTTTGAATGAGTAATTTCACTTATCTGAGAAAAACCATTGCAAGGATCACCTCTCCCGACAAGTCCATGTTTCAATTAACTTCTTGAGAGTCGAGGCTCTTCTGATATTATTATTCTTTATTTTTCACACGGAATGCTTCATCAATATTACAGGTAAAACCTCACTCAACAGCAAACGCAACTACTCTTTAGATATTGATAAAGCATTCTGTGTGAAAAATAAAGAATAGTAAAGAATATCAGAGGAGCCTCGACATGTCGGGAGAGGTGATCCTAGCAAATGGTTTTACTAATTCAAATAAGGATAAAGTGGCTTATTTATAAATGAGAAAATTTAATTGAAAAAAAATAAGATAAAAAGTTAAGATCCAATGATGAAAGCGGCTAAAGCGTTGAGCATATGAACATCATTGAAAGCTCCCTTTACGAGGGTGAAATTTGTATTCTGTCTTTAGTGATTGTTTAGACTCCCCTTAATTTAAGCACTTGCGGATAATTTGTTTTATTGTGAATGATCATTCTTTTTTTTTATTCTTTATTGATTTTCTAAACTTCAAAAATGCAATACACAAATATATATCACATAATAAGTTAATAAAAGCACATTCAACTTACAAATATGCATAACCAACCATTTTCTCTCACCCCCCCCCCCCTCCCAATGATTATTCAATAAAACACAGAAACATAGACTATCCCAATAACCTTACCCTATTCAGATTAAAAATATCCTCCCACCCCAGGTGGACATACATGATCATTCTTGATATTTTACTCACTGAATAGTTCTCAGCCCAAACAAGAAAAGAATGATGTAGAGGCATGAAACTTACAAGTTATTCTACACTTTGCTTGACACTTTTCAGCCATGAAATTAAATGAAAAGTATCAAGAAATGTGTGGAAGGGAAGGGGTAAAACACGGACTTCAGGGACCTGACGGACCTTGCGGATCTAAAACCACACGTCCTTAAAAATCTGAGGTCCGTGTCCGTGCCACTTGTAGTTTCTGTATCTTACAGACCTCTATGACATTTTAGCTCTGACGGATCCGTTTCAGCATAGGGAGGGAAAAATATTAGGATCCGTCAGCGCTAAAATGTCAGAGGTCTGTCAGAGCCAGAGACTAGTGCTGGAGCAGCAGAGCAGAAGCCTTCTTATGTATAGGTTTAAGTCTGCCGGATTTTATTATAGTTAAAAGTCAGGGTGCACTATAATGAATCAGGCTTCCTGGATTGCAAATTGGAGGTCTCTTTCGGGAGATCCAGAAAAGCTGACGCTTAACAGGGCTGTTTAACCGTTTTGCGCTCTGCTTATCCTTTAAGCCCGACATAAAATTTGCCGTAATTGAGGCCCTGGATCTTGTAGCCCCTCTGGAGTTCGGGGGTTAAGAGGTAACTTGTGATCTTCGTGGGGAGACTGCTGTTAAACATTCCCATACTGCAGTTTGCTTTCCAGACACCATATTTTATTACTGAGCTGCACAATTAACGCTCTACCAGTGGCGTACCTAGGGGGGGGCGGGGGGGGGGGGCGGGCCGCCCCGGGTACCAGCCCTAAGGGGGTGTTCCCGGCCTTGCCGTTCAGTCCCCCGCCACCCCCGAAGGACCGCTCGCCCCCCTGGCCTCCCCGCACCACCTATGAACAGCCGCAGCAGGATCGCGTAGTCAGCGTCAGCATCCCTGCGCTGCTTCCTACGACGCGATCCCGCCCCTCCTCTGACGTCAGAGGAGGGGCGGGACCGTGGCGCAGGAAGCAGCAGGGATCGCTGACGCTGACTTCGCGAAACTGCTGCGGCTGTTCATAGGTGGTGCGGGGAGGCCAGGGGGGCGAGCGGTCCTTCGGGGGTGGCGGGGGACTGAACGGCAAGGCCGGGAACACCCCCTTAGGGCTGGTACCCGACGCTGACTTCGCGATCCTGCTGCGGCTGTTCATAGGTGGTGCGGGGAGGCCAGGGGGGCGAGCGGTCCTTCGGGGTGGGTCGGGGCATCAGGCCTTCAGGGTGGGGCGGGCGGGCAGGCAAGCAGGCTTTCAAGGGGGAGGGGGTGACAGGCAGGCAGGCAGGCCTTCAAGGGGGGACAGGCCTTCGGGGGGGGGTGCAGACATTCAAGGGGTGCAGGCCTTCAAGGGGGGCAGGCAGGCCTTCAGGGGGGTGCAGACCTTCGGGGGGGGGGTGTAGGCCTTTGGGGGGGTGCAGACCTTCAAGGGGGTGCAGGCCTTCAAGGGGGGAAAGGCAGGCCTTCAAGGGGGGGACAGGCCTACAAGGGGGGGGGACAGGCCTACAAGGGGGGGGACAGGCCTACAAGGGGGGGACAGGCCTTCAAGGGGGGGGGCAGGCCTTCAAGGGGGGGTGCAGGCCTTCAAGGGGGGTGCAGGCCTTCAAGGGGGGAAAGGCAGGCAGGCCTTCAAGGGGGGGACAGGCCTACAAGGGGGGGGGACAGGCCTACAAGGGGGGGGACAGGCCTACAAGGGGGGGGACAGGCCTTCAAGGGGGGGTGCAGGCCTTCAAGGGGGGGTGCAGGCCTTCAAGGGGGGTGCAGGCCTTCAAGGGGGAGACAGGCCTTCAAGGGGGGGAAAGGCAGGCAGGCAGGCCTTAAAGGGGGGACAGGCCTACAAGGGGGTGGGACAGGCCTTCAAGGGGGGGGACAGGCCTTCGGGGGGGTGCAGACCTTCAAGGGAGTGCAGGCCTTCGGGGGGGGGGTGCAGTCCTTCAGGGGTGGGGTTTAGGCCTTCAGAGGGGGACAGACCTTCGGGTGGGAGGTAAAGTCCTTCGGGGGGTGCAGGTCTTCAGGGGTGGGGTGTAGCCCTTCGGAGGGGGGACAGACCTTCGGGGGAGGGGGGTCCTGGTGTAAAAGTACACAGAGGGAGAGAGGGAAGGGGGGGTTCAAAGATACATGCATATGCCAGACTTTGGGGGTTAGAAATAATGGGTCTAAAAACAGAGGAGTGGGAGAGAGATGGTGCATAATGGGATTTAGGGAGGGAAGGAACAGAAAGGGAGAGAACTTGGAAACAGGGGATGGTGTGGAGGGGGGATAGAGATACTGGATAGGAGGATAGTTGGGAACAGAAAGGGAGAGATGGTGGATCCTGGGGTGGTGGGGAGTTGAGAAAAGGTGAATCTGTGGATGGAGACAAAAAAAAGGAAAGATGCCAGATCTCCGGGAGAGGGAAGGGAAACGGAAGGGGAGAACAGAGATGGCAGACGGATGGTTAGCACGGAGAAAGGAGACCCTGGCAAGCAAGACAACAAGAGCCTGGGACCAACAAGATTTGAATATTGATCAGAGAACAAAAGGTAGAAAAAATAATTTTATTTTCTGTTTTGTGATTACAATATGTTAGATTTGAAAAGTGTACATGAGACAGCTTGAAATGGGAACTTTTCTATTTTTGTGAATGGCAAGGCTGAGTTCAGTTAAAATATATGCTTTATAAGAAAATATAATAATGTGTTTTATAAAGTTTATAAGCATTGCTGGCATACTCGGTGAGGTGTTCCTAGTGTTGGTGGTGGTGGTAGCATGTCAGTGTGTTGAGAGGCAGAGGTAGTCTGGGAAATTCTGCTGAGCAAACTCTGGGCCCATTTCCACCCCCAGTTAGTCCACTCCACTCAACTGGTTCACACACTGAGTGGGTCTTTGGGTGTTATTTCTGGGTAGTTGTTTTAGAATCTCTTCCAGTGGTTTGTCAGTATCTCCTTCTGGTCCAAGGAAGGAAACTTTGTCAACCTTAGCATTGACCTTCAGAATATGTTTGTAACAGCGCTGCTTGTGTGGCATTAGGCTATGTAGTGATCGAAAGAAAAAAACAGACCTTTGCACATTTTTGCACTATATGGTGGGTGTATGAGGAGATTCATTTCCTGCACAGTTAAGTCCATTTTTTCTACTGAATAATAGTATAGGTACAATGAAAGTAAATAGCAAAAATGTTTGAGTAGATAATTAAGGAAATCTTTTTCATATTGCTTGCTTATGGACTGGGAAAAAAGACTGTTCAAGCAAATGTCTCCAGAACTGCTTTAATGGAAAAATGTGATTTTTTTTTTTTTAAGTACTTTGTGAAATTTATTGTTGTTGTGAAATTTATTGTTATACTTTGTTTAAACTTAAAAAGCGGTGTCATTAACAGTGAATCTAATCGAA
Organism: Geotrypetes seraphini; assembly: GCF_902459505.1. Lineage (NCBI taxonomy): Eukaryota > Metazoa > Chordata > Amphibia > Gymnophiona > Dermophiidae > Geotrypetes > Geotrypetes seraphini. Next base: position 370,331,952 of record NC_047084.1, read on the forward strand.
AAATCGATTCAACAGGGTGAATCGGATCGAATGAAATATTTTTCTCTGAATCGGGCAGCACTATTGGCTACCATGAGAATGGGCTACTGGGCATGATGGACCATTGGTGTGACCCAGTTAGGCTATTCTTATGTTATGTTCTCATCTGTAGGGGCCTTTGTTTTCACTTCTTATTTTAATGTATTTTTTTCCTGGGAACTTATCAGTGTTTTTTTTATAATGGGAACAAAAATGGAAGAGAATTAATGTGTGTGGAATGGGGGGGGGTAACTAATTTCTTCAGCTAAATAATTCAATCCACTTCAAACAGACATAGGAGAACTCACGCACCATTCACACACCCTCCAACCAAAAACGTCAAAAGAAAAAAACTGTTCGACAACCTCCTAGCCATTCGAGCTGCAACACTTGACCCCCAACTCTACAACCTATTGACCTCGACCACAAACTACAAAACCTTAAAAAAAGAAATAAAAACCCTTCTATTAAAAAAACACATAAAACCAAACTAACATAATCAGAACTGTCCCAAGCATCACCTGCAACTACTCCATATGTACTTCTGATGTCATGACAATTCAGACATAATTTATGTTATGTTATGTTTGGAATAATGGTTACATAAATGAGGTTCAATAAAAGAAAATTTTCTGTGGGAGCATTTGTTGGAACTTCTGTTATCCTGATTTCTTCTATCTGTGGGCTTTCTTTAGCTAACCTACTTATCTGGGGCTTTCCACTTCTGCAGCTGCCCTTTTCACGGTCCACTTTGCGCTTGCACTCTCTGGGGAGGGGGGGTTGGGTCTGGGCTTGGTGGGGTAGGTGTGTCTGGTAGTTTTGTCTGGGTGGTGGCTGGGTGTTTCTTGGGTGCTTGTTGTGCAGATTGGTGTGTCTGGTGAGCGGTCTGGGTGTTGTTGCTTGTGGGGGTTTTTTTCATTATAAAATATGGCTGAGGGTCTAGTCCGGCTTATTATTCTTGTGGGTTCTGGGGTGGGATTTGTTTGCTTGCCCCAAGTTTTGGCCTTTTGTTGTGTATTGCTATGCCTCTCATTGGCAATTTTCTCTTGGAAGAGGCTTGTTCATGCTTGTTGTTGCTGTTACTCTCATTCTGTGTTCTTTTTGATAATGTATAAGTTTCTGTACAGACCATGGTTGCTTGTCTGGACCTTTTGCCATTCTCAATAAAAATACTTTGGAAAAAAAAAAAAAAAAAAAAAGAAAATTTTCACTGCCTGTTTCTATTCTGACCATTTATTCCATTTCATGGTTATTGCAAAAAAAGAAAAAAAAAAAAATTTTACATGAGGGGGGGGGGGGGGGTGTCAAAAAATGATGGGCCCCGGGTGCCACATACCCTAGGTACGCCACTGCGCTCTACCTCAGATTTTTAAGGACGTGCGGTTTTAGATCCCCGAGGTCCGTGTTTTACCCCTTCCCTGTGTGGAATAACATGTAATTTTCATGGCTCCATATCATTCTCATCTTGGTTGGGCTGAGAACTTTTCAGCGGCCCCTGGTATAGTATTGTAACTAGTATTATATTTTCTGGGTTTTGTAAATTGTATTACACATGTTTTTATATAAAATTCAATAAAATCTTTGAGAAATTAAAAAAAAAAATACAACTAACAAACAAGATGAACGAGGAAATGGAATAACCTTGGAATGATAGTTCTGATACTCTAAAGAGAAGGAAGGGGAAGGAATGGGAGTTTTTCAGGATTCCCACAATAAATTTGAATGAGATCAATTTGCATATAGCAGGAATCATTAAACTAAAATATTGAAATTTGTCAGGTAACCTTTCTCTTAGAAGTTAACTTTCCCCTTTCAAAGTTACAAAAAAAAAAAAGGGATTGAGATCTGATGTACCTTGCCTGTCTGTGATTACAATCAAAGCGGTTTTACATACCATTTACAGGTACTTCTTTTGTACTTGGGGCAATAGTAGTTTAACTGACACCAAGACACAAGCAACTGCCCTGGCAATCAAACTCAACACTTTGGGCTCCTTTTATCAAGATGCGGTAGGCGTTAACACAGGGAATACCGCGCGTTCAACCGCCTGCCCGCTAGTCGCTAACGCCTCCACTGACCAGGCATTAGGTTTTTGGCTTGCCGCTGGGGTTAGCGCGTGATGAAATATCCGACCCACTAACCCCCTTAGCGCACCTTGATAAAAGGAGCCCTTTGAATAGAGAGGTTTTGGCCCTTGAAATCCAAACAACACACTCTTCTTTCTTAGGAAAAAAAAAAAAAAAAAGTCAAATTGTGCAGATTTCTCCTTAATAATGGAAGCAGATTCCTTTCCTCGTCTCACTTAGGCGAACATCGAAACGATGTAGAAAGCAGGGAAGCTAAATGGGAAACCCCACCCCAAGAGATGATGTTAGTGCATCAGTAAAACATAGCACCGGGAAAAAAATGCTTAATTTTTTTTTAAGCAAATGAAATATGGCAAATTTATAAATAAAGTGTATCCAGTACAGTCTTGAAAGTCTTAAAAGTGTGGAATTTGCTGTATATCTGGATGTCAAATTTATTATTTTCTTTCAAACCGACGCCTCAGCCCCACCACTCCACCGCATATATTGTTTCATACCGCGGGAAGCATGTTGTGGTGCTTCATCATTGGCTGTCAAGTTTTGAAAAAAGTCGGATGACAGCGGCACCCCTGGTAAGCACACATTTTGAAACGTTGTTGAATATATCTTTATGAAGGGCAGGACATAACCATATGTAACAACCCTTCTGTTCACTTTTCAGGGAGACCCTTGAAAAAACACTTACGTGTGAAACATGTCGGGTCTGGCTCCCTGGGCTTTTGGCTGTGGATAAGTACCACTTACTTTTAAAATTTATAAAATTTATAAGATGATGGGAAACAAATTTAAATCATTTTGATATTTAGTCTTCGAGTATTCAGAAAAATAAGTAAAAAAGAAAGTTTAAAGCTTAAAAAACTTTTTTCAAAACTTGACAGCCAATGATGAAGCACCACAACATGCTTCCCGCGGTATGAAACAATATATGCGGTGGAGTGGTGGGGCTGAGGCGTCGGTTTGAAAGAAAATAATAAATTTGACATCCAGATATACAGCAAATTCCACACTTTTAATTTTTTTTAAGTGCAGCAAAGACTTCACAAAGCACAGCAGAAAGCTACAGGGAAGGACAAGCATCTCGTGTAAGAAGATCATTCATGTGTCAAACAGTAAAAACTTTGTTGAAAGTCCGGATTCCCCAATAAAAACAGGGAGATTTGGGTTCTTCAGGACCTAGTTTCGTTTTTGAGCCTCCAGCTTATAGGATAGGGGAGTTTCTAAGCAGCGGTTGTTTGGACCGGGGAGGGGCTGGGTGGGATGTGGCTGCGGGACAGGAGCTATATTAAGGAGCTCCGGTGCAAAATTAGCCTCATATTGCAAGTCTTGCAGGTTTTATTCACCATCATTTCTTCCTCCTCCTCCTCAGCTCGGTCATGAAGCGCCTCTCCTCTTTGCTGCTGCTGCTGCCTTCACTGTTTTGGGTCTCGGGCTGGGCGGCCAAGGATCCGCGGCCAAGGGTTTGCGGACAGTGCCTGCGCGCCCAGTGCGCGCCCCTGCCTGCGGAGGGCTGCAAGCTGGGCGCAGTGCTGGACTCGTGCGGCTGCTGCGCGCTGTGCGCCGCGGGGGAGGGCGAGGCGTGCGCGGCCCGGGGCGCGCGCTGCGCGGCCGGCAGCGAGTGCCTGCGGAGCGGCGGGAGCAGCGCGTGCGTGTGCAAGAGCCGCCAGCCCGTGTGCGGCAGCGATGGCGTCACCTACCCGAGCAGCTGCGCGCTGAGAGCAGCCAACCTGCGGGGGAAGAGCGGCGTCCGGCAGTTCAGCAAGGGACCCTGCAAAAGAGGTGAGAGAGCCCTGGGTGGGGGGAGGAGGGCGCTCTGCCCCCACGGCTGGTGAGATCCCCAGAGAGCCTCCTCTTAGATTAGTTTATGAGAACAGGTCCTTCTTGAGTCACCTGAAAAGACACGGGGAGGGCATCGCTTGCGCTTCAACCTCTTCCCGATTGGCCATTTTGCGATTAATTTTAGACTTCCTGTTATGACTAGTTGGTTCTTCCTTAGCACATCCTGCAAGATTCCTAAAATGCTTCTGCTCCCCTCTGAGCAGAGTTTAATATAATGAAAGGCTGCTGTTGCTGCTAGGTCTGCAGGTCAAAGAGAGGAAGGACTTCCTGCAGTTCCTGTGCTATGACTATGGGTTATTGGGTTTTGTTTTGTTTTTTTAAACTAAAATAGCCAGTTTTCCATCCCATTTTCCTTCTGTAATTAGATTCTAGGTTGCAAACCTGCCTGTAAATTTGCATGTGTATTACTAAAACTGAAATTACTTTTTTTAAATGTGCTTTATTTTTGGGCAGTTCTGGGATAGAGGTCCTTTTACTAAGCTGCGGTAAAAAGTGGATTTAGTGCACCCTTGTGCAGGTTTTTCCGGCACCTAAGGCCATTTTTACCACAGCATTTTAAAATGGCCAATTCTATTTTTGTATTAATGGCCATGCGCTAATTTGTTATTAGCACACAGCCATTAAATAAAATTACTGTGTGAGCACTTACCAATAGGACCGGCTCAGCCTATGGACCAGGGCAGGCCTTGGTCCAGGGTGCCAGTGATAAAGGGAGCCAAAATCCCAGTCCAGTTTACTGTCAGCCTTATAGAGGGATAGATGCCGGACTGGGATTTTGGCACTCTTTATCATCAGTACCCTGGTTCAGAAGGAGAGGGAAATACATGATCACCAGTGGGGGTGGGGGGAGAAGAGAGATACCAGATTACAGGGAGAGGGGCGCTAATGCAGATTTGGCTCGGTGCCACAGTCCCTTGAGCCAGCCCTGCTTACCAACACCTGTTTTATAAGTGGTAAGGGCTCATATGGCAATTACTAACCAGTGAGTGTATGGCAATGCAGATATAATCTCTGCCCAGACATGGCCCCACCAACAAAAATTTAAAAATAATTTTTAGCACACAGGTAGTACACACTAATTTGGAAATTACCATAGGATACCCAAGCATGTTGCACTGTAAGTCGTTTTAAGCTGTGGCAGTGTGCTCTAGTGCAGGGATCTCAAAGTCCCTCCTTGAGGGCTGCAATCTAGTCAGGTTTTTAGGATTTCCCCAATGAATATGCATTGAAAGCAGTTCATGCACATAGATCTCATGCATATTCTTTGGGGAAATCCTGAAAACCTGACTGGATTGCGGCCCTCAAGGAGGGACTTTGAGATCCCTGCTCTAGTACTACCTCAGCTCATAGGTGTCGGAACGGGGAGGCCACATGGGCCGTGGCCTCCCCAAAAATCAGCGGTCAGTGTTCGTTATGGATTTACTCCCCCGCCCACCTCCTCCCGGTTGCTGTAACTTTAAATCTTCCGGCAGCCGCCATGCAGCGTTGCTGCAGAATGAAGACTTACGGGGCAGGCCTGCTCGTTGATGATGTGTGGCGGCTGCTGGAAGATTTAAAATTACAGCGACCAGTGAAGGTAGATGGAGGAGTCGGGAGCTGGAGAGAGAGATCGTGCCACGGGATCCTGCTGGGGCTAAGGCAGAGCCTTTGGGCCCCCTCCAAACAAAAAAATTTTCAGTTGCCTATGCCTCGGCTTAATAAAAGAACCCCTTAATGATTAAGGTACATGGAGAATACTTTATGGAAGCGCCTTAAGCAGTTAACATGCAAATTAGCGTGTGCTGTTACTGAAGTGGCATAAGAGCATGTGCTACTTCATGCATGCTGTGTTAGGGTGCGGGAAGAGGGTGCAGCAGTGTAGCAAGGGAAGGGGGCGCCTAGGCCGGCATCGCCATGCTGTGTACCCCCTCCCCCACAGTCCTTCCTGCTACACCTGCCCCTTCCCCCCCCCCCAGTACCTCTTCAAATCTTCATTGGAAACCAGCAGCATCACCTGCCTACTGCTTGCATTGGCCTCATCTCTCCTTCTGATGTCACATCCTGGTCCTGTGACCAGGATGTGACTAGAGAGTTGTGCGGGGACAGAAATCCCACCCGTCCCCGCGAGGAATCCCCTCCGTCCCCGCTCGTCCCTATAAACTTCAGAAATAGTTATTTCATTTAATTATACTACTGAATTAAAGGCTCTGGTAGAGACCCATTTACAAATAAGCAAAGAGACTTTATTAATTTGGAAATATTAATTGGGAAGAATACATACTTTGTAAACGGGTTTCAAACAGAGCCTCTAATGTAAATATAAAATATAAATACTCAGCTGATGAGAACCCCCAAGCTGTCAGCTGAGGACTTCCGGGGGACCCTTTTGCCAAGCTTGGCAGGCAGCAGTAGCTTCCCTGAGTCACAGATGCTGGCACCTCAGTGGCTCATGGATGTTGCCAGCGACTGCTGTGCTTGGTGGAGGGGAGTTCTGGCCATCTCTAGAGGAGGTCCTCTGCTGGCGGTGCTTGGGGATCCCCAGTCACAGCAAGGGTCAGCAAGTACTTCAACAATGTAGAAATAAAACCAGAAATGCATTTCCTTTTCTTTTGAACACAATACAAAGACATCTGCTGTATACATTTCTCAAAGCTAACATATTTTAGTCAATAAATTACATTTTTTACCTTTATTGTCTGGAGACTTATTTTTCCATAAAGTTGGTCCCAGTTTCTTTTTTCCGCTTTCCCATCTTCTGTAAATTCTTCTGTTGCTGTCCATTGGTTCCTCCTACCATGGTCCAGCATTTATCCCTTTCTCATCTTTTGTGCCTGCCCACCAGCCCCATGCCCAACATTTCTCCTTCTATTACCCCTCTCCAGCACCATGCCACATCTCTCCTTCCATTCCCTTCATCACTATGTCCAACATTCCTCCCTCTTGCATCCATTTCAATCTGTCCGTTCCACCACAATATTTCTCCATCTCATCTGTACCTCACTTCCTCCCTATGACCAAAAATTCTCCTTTCTTCCATTCCCCGCATACACAACCATCTCTTTCCCTCCTTTCCTCTCTCTCAAGTTCATGCCTTTTGTGTCTAAAAACGCATTCCCTCCCCCACCTAAGCATCTATTTCCCTCCCTTCCTCTCTCCCAAGTTCATGCTTTCTGTGTCCAAAAACGCATTCCCTCCCCCACCTCAGCATCTCTTTCCCTCCCTTCCTGCTTCCTCTTTCCCAAGTTCATGCCTTGTGTCCAAAAACGCACTCCCTCCCCCACCTCAGCATCTCTTTCCCTCTCTTCCTCTCTCCCAAGTTCATGCCTTCTGTGTCCAAAAACACATTCCCTCCCCCACCTCAGCATCTCTTTCCCTCCCTTCCTCTCTCCCAAGTTCATGCCTTTTGTGTCTAAAAGCGCATTCCCTCCCCCACCTCAGCATCTATTTCCCTCCCTTCCTCTCTCCCAAGTTCATGCCTTCTGTGTCCAAAAACCATTCCCTCCCCCACCTCAGCATCTCTTTCCCAAGTTCATGGCTTGTGTCCAAAACTGCACTCCCTCCCCACCTCAGCATCTCTTTCCCTCTCTTCCTCCATTCTCTTTCCCAAGTTCATGCATTGTGTCCAAAAACACACTTCCTCCCCCCTTTTGTGTTCCGCCTCCCAGCCCTCATCTACAAGCAAATTAACAGCAAAATAAAGCTTGAGCCGCGAGGCTCAGGCTTCAGGTTTTTATTTATATTTGATGAATCACTTATTCCAGTTACTAAGCGCTCCGACGTCGGCGCTGACATTGGGGAAGACTTCCGGTTGGCTATGTGTGCTGTGACAGAGCAGGTAGGAAAAATTAGATGAGCCTTGCGGCTCGAGTTGCATCAAACCCCGCAGGATCCCTGCAACCCTAGGGGGTGTCCCCACGGGATCCCCGTGACCCGAACGGGGAACCTGGGGGATCCCCGCCATCCCCGTTCCCGTGCAGCTCTCTAGATGTGAAGTCAGGAGAGCTGAGGTCAGCGTGAGCGGCAGGTAGAAGATGTTGCTGGCTGCCAGCAAAAATTTTTTTTTTCTTTTTTTAAAAAAAAATCTTTATTCATTTCATATCTTAAAATCAAGTACAGTAAATGATATTTAACAATTGAACATTTAAAAACACTTGAATGGAAAAATCTTAATCAATATAGTTTAGAATTCCTATGCTTCCAAGCGGACTTTCTGGGACACCAGGCCGCACAGTGGTACAAATTAATATCTGGATTGTTGAATAAAAAACCAAGGACTGGTCTTAGAGACATTTGGAGCATTGAGATTAAGCACGAAATTACGGCATCTCAATGGCCACGTATTTGGTCTTGGAAGGATGAGATGTACAATGTCAGCGTCTATGAAACAAACGTGGTTTTTCTTACTACATAGAGCTTTCTGGACCCCTGTTCGTTTAAAAAAATTAGATAGCTCTAAATCTGATAGATGCTGGCATTGCCATCTTGAAGCAGGGACTTTAGATCACTTGTTATTCTATTGTCCATATATGCTAGAATTTTGGAAATCAATTTGGAACCAAATTAATTGCCTTTTAGAAAATCATGTGGCATTATCATATGACAGTATTATTTGGCATGGAAATGAGGGCAAAGAAACAAATTTCCTCCTAATAATAATAAATTATTGCTCATTTTAACAGGGGTTGCCATTCAACAGATCACGTACAACTAGAAAAACTGGAATAGACTCAATTACTGTTTCTGGTGGAACTCTGTGTGCCACATATATAAAATGGAAAGGACATTAGCTGGTCCAAAAAGGAATTATAACAAATTTCAGTATGTGTGGAGGCCATTGATAGATTATTGCCAGCGAAAATTTGAAGAGGCGGGTGGGCGGAGAGGTGCCAGGACCCCTGCCAAGATGGTGCCCGGGGCAGTCCACCTCCCCCCCATCCTTGCTACGCCGCTGACCGGATTAGTGGTGGACACACCACAGTTAGTGCACAATACTTAACACATGGAGCTAGATGCACTAAAGTCAGCGATCATCGCTGAACCAGTTTTGACTGCTTTAGCGACGATCGCATTGGCCAACCCAATGCACAAAATAGTTCACCACGTGTTTTTCCCCTCAATCACCCTTTTTCCAATCTGGCCATGCAAATTAGCTATTTAATATTAAAATCCATTTGCAAACTACCCGAGCGATTGATGCACTAGCATTGCTTGGCAATGCATAAAAAAACACAATACAGAGGGAGGAGCCCAAGGCCCTGATTGGTCCAGACTCCTAAGGCCCCTCCCATTGGGCAGAGCCATAGGTTTTTGAGCCAGTCAAGGCCTTAAGCCCCTCCCTGTGCATCACATCAATCACCGGGGAGGGGAAGGCCCACCATTTTTGACTGGCAGACCTTGGAGCAGGCGAGAGCGAGCATCCCTCCTGCTCCTAACGTCTGAGAAAGGTACGGGGGTTTGGGGGAGCATCCGGTGACAGGAGGAGTGCGCATCCCTCCTGCCTTTATTGGGGGAGGGAGGGGAAGCTTGGCATGGGGGGGCCCCATTTGCAGGAAGGAGTGGGCATCTCCTGCCGTTTTCATTGGCAGGGTTGGGGGTGCCGGTCCTCGGTGCTGGTTTGTCAGGGGGATATGGGGGAGGGCCGTCATTGTCGGGGAGGGAGGGTTTTTTTCTTTTAGTTTTTAAATGAGACATCGGTGTCCTTTAAAAAAAGAAAGATTTCTGGCCTCTCAGCTGTTCGGGCTTCCCCTGCCGGCTCTGCGTATGTGTGAGAGTCATTCTCACAGCGATCAATTAGACAGGAGAGATGTGGATTATGATGAACCTCCCCGCGAATCATTTCATGTAAAAAAAATTTTTTTAACTTTATTTAGTTTTTAATGCCAACAAAAAGTGCAATACAATTTATATACAAATAATGATAATCAACCAAGCACTAATCAATCAGTATCTATACAAAAGATAAGAATTCCATTCCCCATCCATCATTACCATCAGGAATAATACCAAAACAAAAGATATACCCCCCTTCCTGGATGTGTGGGTGAAAACCAACGGAAAATAAAGATAAAGGACAACTATAGCAAATCTACAAAATACATCAATGGACCCCAAACTAATTTGACTATCTTATTATGCCCCAGCATGTCAGCATTCATTTCTCATATTTATAAGTTAATCATAAGCTCACCCACCAAAAAGGAAAACTAAGGTGATCCCAATTCTTTCAATTGTGAGTACCGTATTTTCACGCGTATAACGCACACCCGTGTAAAATGCGCACACGGGTATAGCGCGCGGGGAAAATAAATTTATGTAAATAAATTAATATATAGCGCGCACATGCGTATATCGCGCATGGCTGCTCATTGAATTAAAACCTACTTCTGCCCCCCTTGAAGTCCTGTCCCCCCTTAAAGGTCTGCCTGTCCCCCCTTGAAGTCCTGTCCCCCCCTTAAAGGTCTGCCTGTCCCCCCTTGAAGTCTTGTCCCCTCTTAAAGGTCTGCCTGTACCCCTTGAAGTCCTGACCCCACCCTGAAAGCCTGATGCCCCACCCTGAAGGACCGCTGGCCCCAACCCTGAAGGACCGCTCGCACCCCCACCCTGAAGGACCGCTAGCACCCCCCCGACGTCCGATTCATCCCCCAGCCCCCCCACGCACCGTTTGTGGTGGAATAGCAGCCTACCATGGGTTCACGATGCCAGTGAGCCCTGCTGCTTCCTCTGCCGGCGGTCCCGCCCCTTCTCTGAGCCCTGCGCTGCTTCCTCTGCCACGGTCCCGCCCCTTCTCTGACAGAGAAGGGGCGGGACCGCCGGCAGAGGAAGCAGCAGGGCTCACTGGCATCGCGAACCCACGGTAGGCTGCTTCTCCACCGCAAACGGTGCGGGGGAGCTGGGGGATGAATCGGATGTCGGGGGGGGGGTGCGAGCGGTCCTTCGGGGTGGGGCATCAGGCTTTCAGGGCTGAATCGGACATCGGGGGGGGAACCAGCAATGTAAAAAAAAAATTGTAAAACGCGCTCACGCATATAACGCGCATGATTATGCTCGGTTTGTAAAATCGTGTATAACGCGCGCGTTATATGCGTGAAAATACGGTAATCATTTGCATGACATCTCCTGGTCATAATAAGGAAAAGCCGGCATTTATAGCGGTCCATGGGGGGCTTAATATGCATATAATTACCTCATACATCAGTGGAATTGATGCCTCCAGTATGGTATTAATCTGTCCCCATATTGACTTCCAAAAGTTTAGTATCAAAGGACAATAGAACAGCAGATGATCCAGTGTCCCTACATCAAGATGACAGTGCCAGCATCTATTAGATTTAGAACTATCTAATTTTTGTAAATGAACAGGGGTCCAGAAACTTCTATGTAACAAAAAAAACCATGTTTGTCTCATAGATGCTGATGCTGTATATCTCATCCTCCAAGTCCAAATTCGTGACCATTGAGATGGCAGAAATATGCTGCTTTATCTGAAAGCTCCAAATGTCCCTAAGACTAGTTTTTGGCTTTTTATTCAGGAATTCAGATATTATTTTATTCCAACTGGCGGCCTGATGTCCTGGAAGCACAGGACCTGCATGCTATAATGATTTTTTAAATTTCGCCAATCGGGGAACCCTTTCTGAATGGCTTACTTCAACTGCAACCACTTATAAATTTGAGACTTTGAAATACCAAAAGATTGTTGCAGTTGCGAAAAATCAAGCATTTTCCCATTTGATATAACATCTTCTAGTGTACGTATGCCTGCCTGCCTGCATCCAGTGCTTCCAGGCGATCTTAGACTCGCCAATTTGAATCAGCCAAAAATTGGATTGGAGCGGAGGGACCCACGCGATCTTATCAATCCGGTTTAGTGCATCTAGCTCAGTGGTCTCAAACTCAAACCCTTTACGGGGCCACATTTTGGATTTGTAGGTACTTGGAGGGCCGCAGAAAAAAATAGTTAATGTCTTATTAAAGAAATTACAATTTTGCATGAGGTTAAACTCTTTATAGTTTATAAAACTTTCCTTTAACAGTTTTACCTTATGCAAAATTGTCATTTCTTTAATAAGACATTAACTATTTTTTCTGCAGCCCTCCAAATACTCTATTTTTTCTGCAGCACTCACATTTAAAGTTTAATATCTTTTCTTTCTCAAAACTGGCACTTTTCTATTACTAAATTGAAAATAAAATCATTTTCCTACCTTTGTTTGGTAATTTCATCAGTCTCTGGTTGCATTTTATTCTTCTGACTGTGCACCCAATATTTCTTCTCTTCTTTCAGCCTCCTGTATGCTTCTTCTCCTCCAGACCTCATTCCCTCCCCCAACTTTTTCTTTCTTTTTCTATGTCTGTCTTTCTCTGATTCCTTGTCCCATTTTTTGCTTTGTTTCTGGCTCCTTGTCCCCCCCCTTCTTTCTTTTTTCCTTTTGGCTCCCAGTCCCCCCCCCTTCTTTCTTTCTTCCTTCCTGCCCTCCCCCATGCCACCGCTGCCGGGGAATAGGCTGCTGCTGCTGCTGCTGCTGCTGCCATCGGAAACAGGCCGAGATCTCCATGGGGCCGACCAACTCTCACCGCCCGACGTCAATTCTAACGTCGGAAAGGATGTTCCGGGCAGCCAGGCAGCGATTGGCTAGCCAGAACGTCCTCTCGACGTCAGAATTGAGGTCGGGCGGAGAGAGAAGCAGGGAGATCAAAGAGCATGGTGCCGGCGGTGAGAAGGGAAGGGAAGCAGTTGGGCACCCCTGCTCTAGAAGAGCCGCGAGCCGCACTCTAGGAAGAACAGTGGAGGGTGACCAGTTGTGCGGACCGCCCCCCCCTTGGTACGCCACTGGAGCAGCAGCGTGTCTGGCCGGCTCATTCCATTCAAAGCCGCTGGTGGCGGCTCCTTGCGAGATCCGCGCCTGCGTCTGAAGCCTCTCTGATGTTGTGATGTCAGAAAGGCTTCCGATGCAGGAGCGAATAGCGCAAGGAGCCGCCAACCCGCGGCTTTGAACGGAACGAACCGGCCAGACTCGCTGCTGCTCCAAAAGGAAAGGAATGATCCAGTCCAGACCGCGGGCTGCAAATAAAACTTGGAGAGCCACATGTGGCCCATGGGCCGCGTGTTTGAGACCGCTGATCTAGCTCATACTGTCACTTGTTCAGTTAGTGCAGCAGGTGTACTTACTGCCTCCTGGAGAGAAAGTGTTACGTGCATGTACACTAATTGCAAAAGCCTTGCCATACTGAAACATTTTTTACCACATGTTAATTGCAGAGGACATGCCAAATACTAATTTGAGTGGCTGGTTTTGAATAAATACTGCAGACTATCAGATATTGCTCCTGGAAAAATATATGTATGAATACACACAACACTGCATAAGCAGCCAACTTTGTAAGCCAAAAGTACTTAGCTTTAAATCCGGAGCCCAGGGTGACTTGTAGCTGTATTAGATGGTAAATAGAGAAAACGCTCAGCTTTACTTCGATCTGCTTTGCTCAACGGAGCGCCTCCATTTTGCTCAAATAAGAGCATCCTCAGGAGTTAAAAACGTATTAACGATAGTTGCAAATGGTCAATGGGCCAGCTTTGGGCCCAAAGCGCTGCCAAAGCTCAACCGCGAGAGACTACGCTACCTCGCAATATCTGATAGTCTGCAGTATTTATTCAAATTCAGCCACTCAAATTAGTATTTGCTAATCTTAAAAATTATAAAAGGATTAGAGTTAAAAAAAAGTATGACATTTTGAACCAGTGATAGTTCACTTTTGGTCCCCCTGATTGGATATATTCCATTTTCAGTTGGATGTGAACACTTGAGGTTCTGCTGTCATTAAAAGAATGAATAGGATTTCCTCTGATTTTTCATCCTTTTAGAAGGTTTTTTAATATTAATACATGGCCATTAATGCGAAAAGTCAGAAAAAAACTATTTTTAGAGCTGCGGTAAAATGGCCTTTAGCCTGCAGGAAAAACCTGCATAAGGGTGCACTAAAACCATTTTTTACCACAGCTTAGTACAGTGTATCACAAATGTGTGCCTCCTGAGATTTCAGGTGTGCCATGACACACTGGCGAGGAGGAGAATCGTCCACACCAGCTGACTGCCTACAGGACGTGCCTCTCTCGGAGAGAGGCACATCCTGTAGGAAGTCAGCTGGCACAGATGACTCTCCTGGCTGGCGTCTCTCCTCTCTCTGCACCTCCCGAATCCCTCCACCAAAGCAGGTCACAGCCAGATGGGCCTCCGCATACTTCTGGGTGCCTTCTGGCCGGGGCACTGGATTTAGTGTGCCATTGGCCGGAAAGTTTGTGAGACACTGGCTTAGTAGACCCTTGAGATAGTGGTGAACTTTTGGGACTGCAAGTCAGATTCTTTCTCCGCTACTTTCTTTATTTAACTGTGGCTGAGTTGTTTTGTTTTTTGTAATTTTATTTTTTGTCTATGTTAATGCAACTATAAGGGATTTACCCTAGTAGTATTCGAATTCCTCTTGTCTTGGCAGGATGGGTTGAAGTTAAGAGTGCCTAAAAATTGCTGCCGGGCTATCCACCCTCAGAGGTGGCTAAATGTATAGTATGTTTGATGTGCTGTTTCTGTATGTGGACACTACTAATGCACATTAAAGGAATAACACTCATTTATTGTCAGATCTGTATTTAAATGACAAAATTGTACTTTGTCCTTAATACACAATTGTTTAGCACAACTCAGGTTAAGGAATAAGATGCAAAGCATGGAAACACATTCAAAGCAGCATATTGTCAAGTAAAATGAATTACAGCTTGTGTCTGACCTTGCAACCTGTGTTATTTATGGAAAAATAATGCCAGCTTTGAACAGAAGGATGCTTGGATGTATAGTGAGAAGAATGGCAAGCAGGAAAAAGGAGATGAATTTACCGGCATGAGAAGTGAAAGCAGTCATATTGCAAAGATAACACATAAGAAAGTCAGTGGAGGAAACCTGCAAGTATCAGAATTTACCTCTGAATGCCAGCCATTTTGGAAAACTACACGCATGAATACTCCTAATGAACTAAATAAGCTACAGTCTTTAATTTTTGTTTTAGTTTGGAGGAGGATATAAACAGGGATACCTCCCTTAAGGGGGTCCTTTTATTAAGCTTCTGCAGGCAGGCTCTAGTGTAAGTTTTACTACAGCATAAATTACATTACATTAGGGATTTCTATTCCGCCTGTGCCTTTCTCTCTTCCTTCACACCATCCCAGGTCCAACTTCTCTCCCTTCAGAACCTTGCCCACCATCTCTCTCTCTCTGTCCTCTGTTTCTGGCCCCATAAGCTCTCCCCCTTTATATTTAACCCCCCCCCCAAAAAAAAAAAAAAACCCAACCCCAAACAAACAACAGCAAAGAACCTGTTAGTCCAAGAGGCTTCCTCAGCCCAGCATGTCCTCCTCCTTCTCTCTGTGCGGTCCGAAGTTGCTGTCATGCTGAAAAAGTAGCGCAGTGCTACCGGAACTTCCCCTTTTCACAGCCCAGCATGTCTTCCCTCCTGCGCCGGTCTGATGTCGCCTAACACTGAAAAATCTGGCCTCGGCAGTGATTCAGCAACGTC
The DNA here is from genome assembly GCF_902459505.1 of Geotrypetes seraphini. Classification (NCBI taxonomy): domain Eukaryota; kingdom Metazoa; phylum Chordata; class Amphibia; order Gymnophiona; family Dermophiidae; genus Geotrypetes; species Geotrypetes seraphini. The sequence goes on from NC_047084.1 coordinate 370,347,437, forward strand.
CGCGGTTCTTCCTGCTTTCCGTCTGCCATGGTCCACCTGGTTGGAAACAGGAAGTTGCATGATTGGAGACAGACGGAAAGTAGGAAGGGGAGCCGAGGACAACTTGCTGAATCACTGCTGAGGCCGGCAGATTTTTCACTGTGACAGTGACATTGGACCGGCGCGGGAGGAAAGACACGCTGGGCCGTGAGAAGGGGAATTTCCAGTAGCACTGCTACGGGCCACATTAAACGGCCTGCAGGCCTTGTGTTTGACACATGTGCTTTAAAGGAAGGTGAGACCAAATAAACCAAGTATTAAGGGGCCCAACCATGATAGATGTTAAACATTAAGATACACAATTTAAACTTAATTCGGGCCTCCACAGGCAGCCAGTGTAAAGAGACCAACAAAGGTGTCATATGATCATATTTTCCAGCAGGATTAGAATGGATGGATCAGCAATTAGCTCACGTTACTTGGCAATGTGGTTTGATAAAAGGGGAGAGGGGGTAAGTTTGGCTGTGATGTTTTGAATAACATGCAGTTTTCTAATCAAAGATTTAGTACAACCTGCATATACTCAGTTGCAATAATCTAATTTGGAGAGTAGCAATGCTTGAACAATTAAAACTAGTTGTGAGGTATCGCTATTGAGACAAATTAGAAAGTATTTTTTCAATACTAGGAATGAACTTTCAACTACACTATTAACCTGTAGTTCTACTGAAAGTTCACTAACCAAATTAATCCTCGGTACCTTTGCTCACAAGAAATTTTCTATCAGTCCAAGGATGACCTTCACACGTGTTCATTCTCTATCCGATATTGGGAATACACAGATTTTTAGCCCACCTAGACTATGCCCAAACCACATCCCCAACATACACCATTGCAATTTCTACATATTATGGACATCAATTCAGCCCTTTCTAAAATCATCATTAATTCATAGGTATCATTAACTTGTGTAAATGCTGGAATTTCCACATGGAAATTGCAAATGTCTTTGAAAATAATCCCCATAGCCTCTTAAAGCTACAATATTTCTTCAGAAATTTTTATAAAAGCATCCCTAGGACCACAGCTGTAGGACGTAATTGAAGAAATACCTGTTTAATCTTCTGAGTTTTAACAGACTTTAGGAAAGACACATCTTATGACCATAAAGCTGCTGTGCTCTAGCCCCCAAATAAAGTTTCAGAATTCTATCTCTATCAGAGATATGTAGAAAATGAGAATATAAGAATTACCATACTGGGACAGACGGTCCATCAAGCCAACCCAGTGGCTTTCCAACAGTGGCCAACCCAGGTCTGACCAGTAGGCTGCAGGGGGAGAAAGGAGCAGTAGCTTCAGAGGCACAGCTTTATCTCCTGCTTTCCCCTGCATCAGGAAGATTTCAGCTCTGATGTCTGGGCAGTGCTGCAAAAAAATATTGAGGGCGCTCTAGCACCCACAGAGCTGGTGCCCATGGCTGTATTTGCATTCTCTTCAGCACCTTCCCCATAGTTTCTCAAAGAACCTGGAATGTAAGTCCCTAGAGATTGCTATAAGGAAGGTAGAGCTAAATGTAAAATACAGTGGTGCCTCGCATAACGAACGCCTCACACAACGAACGCTGCACACAACGAACTTCATGTCTTGATTCACACAACGAACTTCGTTTCACACAACGAACTTCGTTTCACACAACGAACTTCGTTTCACACAACGAAGTCGCCCGAGCTGCCGATGTATTGCATCCTTCCGCGCAGGCACTGCAGGCAGTCGTTAGTCACTGCGCTTAACTGCCCTCTCTCACTGTATACAGTTGTCCTTTTAAGATAAACTCAATATTTTTTATATATCATGGCTTCTAAAAAAAGCAGGAAGGTGATTTCTGTTGAAATGAAACGGGAAATAATTAGAAGGAGTGAATGTGGGGTAAAACAGTGTGACCTCGTCAAAGAGTTTGGCCTCAGCAAGACCACCATTTTCACCATTTTGACAAATTTATCTTTTTTTATGTCATCTTAGCATATTTTATGCTGCAGAACGAATAATTTTTTTTAACATGTATTGTTATGGGAAAACGCGTTTCACATAATGAACTTTTCGCATAACAAACTTGCTCCTGGAACGAATTAAGTTCGTTGTGTGAGGCACCACTGTATCAAACATATACTTAAACATGTCTAACAGGCATCAATTTATAACATGGAAAATTTAAAAATCTCCCATTATTGTAATGACACAAATTTGTAGTCACTCCACTATGTTGAATCAGGGCCTAAGTTACAAACTGCATAGATATAGGGGCTAATACAGTAAAGTGCACTAAAACTTTTCACAGGATTGGTACGACTTTAGAACACAATTTTGTGAGCGCGTGATACAGAAAAGGGCTGCACAAAACCACCAATGCACAGATGCAGAGAAGTGTACAGAAGACTGAAAATATGAGCATAACGCCAGGTCTGAGAAGGCATAAAGTATTACCTCATTCTGCCAGAGCATTTGTGAGGCTGGTGGTCAGGAAGTGGTATAGCACTATAGGGCTCATTTTCAAAAACAACATAAGACATACAAAAGACGGCATAAACCAGCACTCGAATGTCTTACTAGTCAAAACGTCCAAGTGGGCATTTTCAAAACTGACTTTTTAGCCGTCTTTCTGGTCATTTTGTCTCCAGTGCATCTAAATATTTAAGGGAGCATTTAGAGGCATGTTTTGGATAAGGGTGGGCTTAGCTCTTGGACATTTTACAACAATAACATTTTACAAAATATCCAGAGCACGTCCAGAGTTGGACATTTATTTTCTTATGTAAGCTCTTCTAAACATTGACTGTGTATTGTAGGTTAAAATGTACAGCGCTGCGTACGCCTTTTAGTGCTATAGAAATCTGGTGAGATTAGGTGGTGTAGGTGTGTTGACTGAGTGGCATTTCAGGGTGAATGACTTTAAGACGCTGGGTTAGTAAAGAGGAAGGTTTTCACGGCCTTCCTGAAGTTCCAGAGTCTATCTAGTGATCTGACAGATGGGGGATGGTGTGCCAAAGTTTGGTTATGAAATGTGAGTAGGAGCGTTTGCGGGCTGTTTCAGTTTTAAGGGAGCGGCCAGGAGATATGGTCAGTCGTTTTTCTCTTTGGGACCTCAGTGGTCCCCACTGAAGCCCCCCAAACCAACCCCCATCCCCAAAACATTCCTAGTGCTCTATAATGGATTCCCACTCTCCCCAACTAAAATAAAGTATCCCTAGTGATCTGATGGATCCCATCCCCTCCCCTGACTCCCTATCCCTCAGCACCCAAATAAAACCCACAGTGGTTTACTGGTCTCTGACATCCCCTTTCCCCCAAACCTTCTAGACAACTTGAAGTTGGGAAACAGGAATGATGCCACTTACTCCTGCCTCTGCACGCCATTTTAAAAACTGGCAATGCCCTGCTTCGTGCACCCTGGGATACACTACAAGAATTTTGCAAGATTGGTGGCACAGAGGCAGGAGTAGACAACATATAACATAGTAGATGACGGCACATAAAGACCCGAGTGGTCCATCAAGTCTGCCCAACCTGATTCAATTTAAATTTTTTTTTAATTTTTTCTTATTAGCTATTTCTGGGCAAGAATCCAAAGCTCTACCCGGTACTAGCATAACTACTTCCACCCCACCTTTAAAATTTGTGGGGTTTCTGGAGGAAGTGAGGGGTTTGAGAGAGGGCTAGTGAAGGGGGTCAGATCCAGTAGACGACCACAGACTTTGGAGGGGATGTGGTGGGGGAGGGGTGGGAATGTAATATTCAGCAAGATGTGTGTTGTAAATAATGTCTCCCTTCCTGTCAGGTCTTGAACTAATCCCCACTGTTCAATGCAGCAAATGACTCTTTCTGACAAGTGTACACTTTTTAAATCAGAGGTACTTTGCATGCTATTTGCTTATTGTATTCAGGAGCTAAAGTTTTGTGTTAGGAAACTGTGGATTAACTGCACAGTTCTAATGCAAGCATGGGGATGGGTGTTATCATTACTCTTCTTAAGCTTGGAATAAACTGCTAACAACTGGGCCACAATTTCTCTGGGAAACGAGTTTTGCTACCGTGTTTTGTATACCTGTTTAAGCTGAAGTCACTTCCGTTCTTCACTTAGTAATTCCAGATAAGCAATTTTATCAAATTTTATTAAACTTGAGAACTTGAACTTCTTCCGTCATGAATGTAGGAAATGTGTAAGTGTGTGTGAAGTGGAGAAGCACACTTGCAAACGTTTTTAACAAGAAGTTTAAACATAAACTTCCTGTCTGTGTAGCTCTTAGCAGGAGGACGTGCATTGTAAATCAGCATACACATCTCCAGGGCTTAATTTACAGATAAAAAAGGAAGTGAAACTGTGGAGCCAGGAAAGGCAGGAGAAGAGGGGTTGGATTAGAGATTACAGTAATTGTTCTTTGCTTTGCTCCAGGCTCACAACCTACCCTTCTCTTCCCTGCAGGCAGCTTAGAAGGAAGGGAGAAGAGCAGAATGTCCTTATTTTACCAGTCTGTGTTCCAGAATGTTCCCCCATAAATTAAAGTCTTGCATATTTTATATTTTAAGGGTCATGTTTTTCCAGCCATTTGTTTTCAATCCTGTCGTCAAATGTTTGATGGACTAAGGATCAGTGGAAACTAGTCTTCCCACATACAGTGGTGCCTCGCACAGCGAACGCCTCGCACAGTGAACGCTGCGCACAACGAACTTTATGTCGTGATCCGTATAACGTACTTCGTTTCACACAACGAAGTCGCCCGAGCTGCATACTTCCGGGGTTCCTGCGGGGTTGGATCGCAGCGGGGTTGGTCGAGCCGCGAGGGTAGTCTCCTTCTCCTTACCTGCCCTGTCGCAGCCGCACACAGCCGAACGGAAATCTTCCCGATGTCAGCGCTGACGTCGGAGGGAGGGCTTAAGCAAAGCCCTCCCTTCCTCCGACGTCAGCGCTGACATCAGGAAGACTTCCGGTCGGCTGTGTGCGGCTGCGGCAGGGCAGGTAGGAAGAAGGCAATGGCGAACGAAAGAGGGGGGAGGGGGCGGTCCGCCCCGAAGAATGTGCACAGATGGTCAGGTCCCCCGATTGACCGACAACAGGCCCGGCCGACAAACCTCCCTGCCCTGTAGCCGCGAATCTAAATTACCTCTTACAGCAGCTTCAATAATCCAGCTGCTGTAAGAAGGTAATTTAGATTCGCGGCTACAGGACAGGGAGATTTGTCCGACCGGGCCTGTTCTGTTGTCGGTCGGGTGCAAAAGCGCCACAAAGGTGGAGGCAGGGAGGGAGGAAAGGTGGAGTGGAGAAAGCACATGTTGGAGCAGGGGATGAGAGGGAGGGAGAGAAGGGGAAATATTGGACAAGGGCAGAAGGGATGCTAAATCATAGGGTGACAGGCAGAGAGAACAACAGGAAAAAGAGTGGAAGCAATCTTGAACCCTGAGGGTGAGGGCAGAGAGAGGTGGTGAGATGATTGATCATGGGGAGAGGGACAAAAGGGAATAGAGATGGGATAGGAAGATAGTGGAAGTAAAAGGACAGGGAGATGTATGTTTTTAGATGTATCTAAATAAAAATAATAACAAAAAATTTATCTTTTTTATGTCATCTTAGCATATTTTATGCTGCAGAACGAATTATTTTTTTTTACATGTATTCCTATGGGAAAACGCGTTTCACATAACGAACGTTTCACATAACAAACTTGCTCCTGGAACCAATTAAGTTCGTTGTGTGAGGCACCACTGTACTCTGCTCCATCATTAAACAAATGAGGCATAGAAAGCTCGCAGAGACAGTGGTCCAGCAGTGGCCGATGCTCTGCTCTGAGAATCCTCCTTTGCATTCTGTGCTCTCACTCCGACGGATTTTGTATTTGGGTTTTAAAGCAGTGGCGCTTTAAACCATCCCTCTTGCCTCCTAAAATGAACAAGAGAAAAATAAATAATGCATGTGCGTGCGGCTTTTTTGTCTGGATTCAGCAAAACGAATTTGCATTCTCCTGTAAGTGCCTACTTCACTACCTGGAAAGCATTGCAGCCTGAGGAGAAACTCAGAGGAATAATTATATTACCAGATCGACGGTATAGTGTAATTAGTTGAAGATATGTATCTTTTCCAACTCCCAAAACAGGAGAATTGGCTGACTACCAAAATTTTCTAACTGCAAAAAATAATTTTGGAAAAACACAGTGCTAGTCTTCTCTTTTTTTTTTTTTTTCTTCCCTAATATACTTTGCTGGTTGGAAATGCTGCAGAATGTGTGTGGCTATAAGGTCAGTATGTTCATAACCAAAATGCCTGGGAAGCTCTGGAGCTCAAGACCTAACAAGCTATCAAAATGCTGACTGATTCCGGGTTGGTGCTCAACATGGGAAGTAATCAAAGCCACCAAAATTACCTGTACAGAAGGAAAAGAAATGCAACAAACACTGCCAAGAGAGATGCGTGCTCCTTAATTTAACATCTCATCCCTTTACAACCTGATGGAACTGGACATTCAATACCGTATTTATGCGGACGATATCTGCTTTCTGTTTTCCTGTAGAATCAGGGATTGAGCATGTACGAAAAAAAATTGATAGAGTGCATGGATAAAATTAAGGAATAACATAAAATAACAATTATT